>NC_137773.1:87709085-88909085 GCF_963455305.1 Plecotus auritus
CAAGTCTACTACTTCTCACCACCTCCCTGGTCCGGCCATCAGATCTCTCTCCTGGATGATCATTTGGCCTCCTAATGGTCTCCCTTCCCTCTTCCCCTACAGGGCTGCTCTCCATGCAATAGCCAGAAAGAGGTTATAAATAAGAATCAGAGCACCATCAGCCAGAGCAATGGCCCTGCACTCCTCTCAGAGTAAAAGCCAAATTCCTTACAATGACTTAGGAAAATCTATTGATTTATCCCCATCCTCCACCCCATCCCTATCTTGTGGTCCTTCTAATTGCTTCTTTCCCCCTTGTTCACTCTGCTTCAGCCACTCCAATCTCTCTGCTGTTTCTCAAAGTCACTCCTGCCTCAGGGATCTTGTATTCACTGTTCCCACTGCCTGGAACATCCTTTTGCCAAATATCTACATGGCTCCATTCTCGCCTCAGTCAGACCTTCCCTCAGATGTCACCTTTTCAAGGACCACCCTTTCCCCACATCAGTTCTCTCATCCACCTTGTCCCTCCTATATTTTCCAAAGCTCTTATTACCACCAGACATAATACCTTCCCCCACTTGTTCGTTGGCCTCCTTTGAAACATCAACTCCAGGAAGTCAAAGGCAATGCCCATTTTGCTCACCACTGCATACCCAGTATCTAGCACACAGCAGGTGTTCAAAAAATGTTTGTGACATGAGTACATGATGAAAAAGACCTTCTGCTCAAATCATTTTCTCCAGTTCTCTCTCACTCTCCTCCTTTTAACCATCCCCAAATGTTCTCCCTACTCCTCCTTCCTTTGAAAAATCCCCATCTTCCTGCTAAAGAGGGGTGTGGCCCCCTGGACCTAAATCCCCAAACCTCACCTCTGTCATATACTGGCAGTGTTTCCTTGGGCAACTTGTTTAATCCTTCTGAGCCTTAGTTTCCTCAACCACAAAACATACACAAATAGAAATTCTGATTTCACACGCTGTTGAGAGGATTAAGTAGGATTAATTTTTAATGAAGAGCTCTCAGTACAGTGATTGTCACAGTGTAAAAATCAAGAAAATGATGAAATGAGCTTTTGCAATAATTGTTATCTAAACATGGCTAGTATTCATAATACTCTACATCAGGGTGGGAAAAGTCTGGCCTGAGGCCTGTATAAAGCCCACAAAATCATTTGATCTGGCCCTGCCAAGGCATTAGGGGTGACTTAATTAAATGTTTGACCAAATAAATATAGCAGGCTAATTTTAAGTTGATAATTTTGTATGCCCCAAGAATGATATAAATATCCATGATATATTCTGCCCTTTGCAGAAAAAAGGTTCCCCATCCCTGCTTTATATAATCAGTAATAATAGCTTTATTGACTTCCGGTCACTTCTTACCACATTACAAATAATCAATTGACAATGGATGAATGAATGGTTACTGAACTTTGGTGCAGGGAGATTGTGGGTCCCTGTGAGAACTAGAAAAATGGTCTCTTTCCCTGACAATATGTCATACACATGATGTTACACACAATTCAGAAGACTAAAGGTTCCTTTCATAATTCCTCCACCCACAACACTTTGCCATAAGGTTTTTCCAACCACAGAAAGTTGTTTCTATTTTCTCAAGTGTCATACAATTTCTTAGGCACCAGGGTCCATACCTCCTTCAAAAGTTTTATATGACAGGCTCTTCATATCCTAAGGTAACTTTTACCTCTCTCTCCTCACCTAGTCCCCTGAAATTGGGGCTGGTCTTGTTACCCAACATAACAAACAGATTAAGCAGTTCCCTGGTGCAGCCAGGCCAGGAATAAGGCACTGAGATGCAATCCTTAACCACCTGTATGGGCTTCTCTGAGCCTCAGTTTCTTTATCTGTAAAATGGAAATGACAACAATAAAACCTCCTCAAAAGGTTTTTTATAAGGATTCCTTGAGAAAGACCATGGATGATGGTCCCAGCAAATAGTTGGTGCTCAAAAGACTTGGGCTGCTATATTCACTGGCATGAGCTTACAGGAGCCTGTCCCAGATCAGATGCTTTTGAGAGGCTCTCCCTAAATGAGGCCTCAAATCCTGTCTGTTGCTCAATATCTGGCTCGCCCCCACCCACCCTTCTAGCTTTATTTTTCACCCCTTGCTGCTGCATCCCTCCCTTTCACATACGCTGCACTCCAGCAAAACTGGTCAATGCATCACAGGTCACATACACATGGTGATATACCCCAAAACTTTTGCTGATGCTTCCACTTCAAGACAGCTCATGGTAGAGTGGAGAGGCATGGGCATCAGATTCTAACAACTTGGGAACCAATCCCAGTTACACATCCTTTTTTTTTTTTCTTTAAAGAGAGAGAAACATCTATCAGCTGCCTCCCACACGCCCCCCACTGGGGATCGAGCCCACAACCTGGGCATGCACCCCAACCAGGAATTAAACCAGAGACCAGGTACATGGGATGACACTCAACCACCTGAGCCACACTGGCCAGGGCCCAATTTCACCTCTTGAATGCTGTTGTCCTTTAGCAAACAACAAAACTTCTCTGAGCACCTAGGGTAGCTCAAACTTCAAACTTTTTAAAAGAAATTGGAAACCTAGAAACTTTATGAACTATATTAGTAAGTTTTAACATACTGACAAGAAATGCAAATATTTTAAGACACTGTAGAGCAAAACAAACACATCCTAGGCTAGGGCCTGAGTCAAGCCCTAGGTCATTATTTGAAAACTTTTCATTTAAACCAATGGTTCTCATCCTGATTATGGATTAAAATCTGCAGAAGCTTTTTTTTTTTTTTTAAGAAAACTACAAATTTCAGGTGGAATAGTGGCATAGGATTGTTTTCAAAGCTTGCAGGGCATTCAGATATGCAGTCAGGCTTGAGAGCCACCGATTTAAATATGTTGGACCTTCATCCAATAAACATTTGTTGTTTGTTGACTGGACTAAGGAAAATAAAATTTTGAAAACCCAGGGGTGTAATTCCACGGAAATAAAGCATTCTACTATATCACATCCTCCTGTCTGAGGCTCAGAAAATTCCTTTTCTCAAGGTATCACAAGAACTCCACCCCAGCAGCAACCAGGGGAGATGAGCCCCTCTCCTCTCCGGTAACATGTTCATGTGCCATATTTTGTGACAGCAACAAAGTTGACACTTTATAAATGGGACAGAAATGCAGGCAAACTGGCACTTCACTTCCTCCCCCCATTATCATCTCCCTCTCTTCCTCTCCTTCCCATCTCCCCCTCCCTTTTTTCTCCTTCTCTCTCTCCCTCCTTTCTCCCCTCTTTTTCTTCTCTTTCTCCTCCCTTGTCTGCTCTTCCTGCCATTCTCTTCTCTCCCACCTCTCATTACCCTTGACCCTCTCTCCTCTTCTCTCCCGCTCTCTCTTTTCCTCTCTCATTCTGTCTCTTCTCTCTCTGTCTCTCCTTTTAAATCTTTCACTCCTCATCCCTGTCACCCTAAAGAGTGGGGAAGCAAAAGAAGAAAAACAAGCCAAGCTGTTATTTACTCCGTTCTTTTCTCTCTCCCTTATCACTGACATTTGAGCCCTGAAGCACCCAGGGGCCTGAAGTATATAAATGACTTCTTGGCAGGCCTTGTGAAGGCTTGAGCTGAGCAATTCTGACACTCTTTAATCTTAACCAAACAGGACTGGTCAGGAGGCTCACCAGGCTGGAGGAAGCTTCCAGATACTTTCCTGCTGCAAGACCACAAGAGCAGCCCTGAGGAAAAACAATAAAACTATGTTGTCAGGGGTGGGGAATGGGAAGGAGGGTGGTTGCCCTGCAGGGAGCATCATTTTTTCCTTCAAAAATTGGAGGGGAAAAAATGAGGGCTGGAACAAACAGAAGTTTAAGATGGTTATTTTCTGGCTTTGTGCCAACGGCTGCTCTCATGGGGCTGCTGAGAGCAGAATCAGCTGGGGCACCTTTAACATGAAACTCAGTTTTCAAGATTCCAATTCCTCAAAGACAGATAAGATCATATTTACCTACATAATTTCTCTCCTGTTTGTTTTATCTAACATCTGAGCTCTGAAGTGGGGAGCTTGGAGGCTGCGAGTATAAATCAGGAAGCCCTGGACAGAACAGTCCCCCTGGTCCTGTCCTCTAGCCAGGCTCTCTGGTTTTGATATGAGTCATGTCCAGAGCTCAGAAAGGGCTTGGTACTGCCCTTCTCTGCTCAAAAACCTACCATTCATCTGCCCATTTAGCCGGTAAATATAACCTGGTTGTCTAATATAGGCTACATTCTATGCTAGAAGTTTAGGATTATATGATTATAACTACAAACACTTACAGATTGCCTCTTCTGTGTCCCCTATGTGTTCTACAAGTTGTTATTTAATCTTTCTTGAAACCCTCCTATTTCCCCCTTTTTATAGAGGAAGAAACAGAGACTTGGAGAGGCTCCCAAGTCACACAGCCTCACTGGGATTTGTACCTGAGCTGTCTAGCCCCACACAGGTGCTCTTCACTACCTTGCACCTCATCACTCTCACTGAACAGACAATCTAGTGGTGGAAATATAATCATTAAACAAGAAGGGTAATTTCAGACATTGAAACAGACTGAAAATTCTAAAACAGGGTATTTCCTGTTATTTTTTGACAGGTTGCACCAGCCTTGGGAGGGCTACAGAGAGAACACTCAGGCAGAGCAAACAGCAAGTGCAACAGCCCCGTGGCCCAAGCCTCTCCAGAAACAGCAGAGACCAGTGTCGCTGGAGAAAAGAACCAAGAGGCAAGAGAGCAGAATGCAGTAGTTTTATGCCAAGGGAGAAGTTATGACAGGAGCCTGGGAGAATAAGTAATATGTGGGAGGGAGTTTTAGAAGCATCCTGGATCTCCATCCATGCTCCAATTACCATGACTCCAGACCCATAACACTCTTGCTCCTGTAAGATCCAATCCCTGTGAATTCTTTGTGGTCCCCTGAATGACAACAAGGCAAACCACCTCCAACCCTCCTTTCTCTGCTCCCATATTTACACTCCTTGGACTTTACATCCTGGACTTGTCTATGTCAGGACAATAAAAATAAAAAACAAGAGGCTTCGGTCTCCCTGCCTCCCAGTTTCTATGGAAGATAGTAGCTCAACTTCAGTGGGTGCCATGCTCCAAATTGCAAAACCACCTCCTGCCATGAAGCTGTGAAAAATTTGGTTTCCTGGGGGATAAAGCCCAGTAGCTAAACGGATGGTCACCCCAACTCCCAAGGTGAATCTCGAATGACCTGTGTGTCATCAAGTCCTCTTACTTAAGGATTAATTATTATTTATCTTGAAAACATGTATGTACAGTGGTCCCCCCTTATCCATCGGAAATACATTCCAAGACACTCAGTGGATGCCTGAAACTGTGGATATCACTCAATTTATATATATAAATTTGTCCTATACTTACATACATATGATAAACTTTAATTTATAAATTAGGCACAGTACGAGATTAACAGCAATAACTAATTATAATAATACTATATAATAAAAGCCTAATATGCAAATTGTCTCCTTGACCGGGAGTTCAACCGGAAGTTCAACCACTCGCTATGACATGTGCTGACCACCAGGGGGCGGCGCGAAACATGGCAGGCGTCGGCGACACCGCACTGGCAGTGGGTGGCAGTGGAGGCGCTGCTGGCCCCAACGGGCCCCAATGAGAGCAGGACCATGGCAGGATGGTGGAGCAGGTGAGTGATGCCAGGCCAAGGCGGGTGCAAGTGGGGCCCGATCACCCCACCAATCACCCTGCAGATGGTGACCAGAGGTGGTGGGGGGGGGCTGCCACCAGGCTCCCAGGCACTGAGGGAGCAGGGTGGGGCCCAATGACTCAGTCAGAGGGGGTGCGTGGGGGCCCGGGGGTCCAGGTGCTTCCCAGGGCCCAGAGGTCAGCTGGGACCTGCCCTTCCATGCCAGACGCTCACACTTTGATCGCCAGCCAGGCCTAGGGACTGCACCCATGCACGAATTTTGTGTACCAGGCCTCTAGTATCTATATCTATATCTATATCTATATCTATATCTATATCTATATCTATCTCTCTCTCTCTATATATATACACACATATATACATATATGTATATGTATATGTGTGTGTGTGTGTATATGTACGTATGTGTGTATATATATATATATATATATATATATATATATATATACACACACACACATATATATAAAAGCCTAAGCAACCGTTAAGACTGGATGACCGGAAGACCGGCCGGTAGCTATGACACACACTGACCACCAGGGGCAGACACTCAACTTCCCGCGGTCCCTCCCACAGCCAGCCAACTTTCCGTGGTCCCTCCCCCCCGGCTGGCTGGCCCCGACTGGGACTGGGCGAGACAACCCCAATTGCCGGCCAGGCTGAGGGGCCCATCTGTGCACGAATTTGTGCACTGAGCCTCTAGTATATGTAATAAAAGTTATGTGAATGTAGTCTCTCTCTCTCAAAATGTCTATTGTCCTGTACACACACCCCTTCTTGTGATGATGTGAGATGATACAATGCCTATGTGATGAGATGAAGTGAGGTGAATGATGTAGATAGGCACTGTGACGTAGCATTAGGCTACCATTGACCTGACCATATGTAACAAGCACTTTACAGCTTCTCTCTGGCATATCCGAAATTGCCAACATCACTACTCTTGTGTTCTGGGGCCACTATTAAGTAAAATGAGGTTTACTTGAGGACAAGCACTGTGATACCATGACAGGTGATCGATCTGGTCACCAAGATGGTTACTAAGACTAATAAATGGGGAGCATCTACAGCGGGAGACACTGGGAGGATTCACGTCCTGGACAAACAGAGTGGGACATCATGAGATGTCAACCCACTACTCAGAATGGTGCCATTTAAAACTTATGAGTTGTTAATTTCTGGTCTATTACATAAAATATTTTCAGGCTGCAGTTGACCGCAAATAACCAAAACTGTGGAAAGTGAAACCAAGAATTAGGGGGGACTAATGGGTTTTATGTGCTTGGCTTTATAAAAGTGTGAGATTTCTCTGCTGAGAAGTTCATTACACTCTGGTTTAATGGTTTTTCATTATATTTCCTCAACACCAGCATGTCACTTCCTGTTTTTGTTTTTTCTAGTTTACACAGCCAGCGTAAGAGTTCCAGGAAGCCAGAGACAGTGCAGTTTGTTCTTATAATTTCATAGCAACATAGGGGGCTCTGTCATCAATTCTGAGTTCAAACCCTGTTTGGTTCTGGACAAGGCATTCAACCTCTCTATCCCCAAGTTTCCCCTGTAGTAAGTTAGGATTAGGTATGACAGCACCTATTTCACAGAGTCACAGCCAGGACTAATGGGGTGAAAGGCTTAGCACAAATCCCAGCAGAAAGCAAATAATTTTAGTCAATAACCACCATGTTTTTAGGATCACTCACACTTACTGTGTTAGCTCCATGTCACACCCCAACATTAATAACAATGGAATGATGTTCACATCCCCAATATATGCTAGCATTTAGTTTTGACCCTGTGGCAGGCACTGGGCTGAATCCCTTTTATCTTTTAAAATTGTGATAAAATATACCTACAATAAAATTTGCCATCTTAACCCTTTCTAAGTGTACAGCTCAGTGGCATTAAGTACATTCATACTGTTGTGCAACCATCACCACCGTCCAAGCTCCCTGTGCTATCATGCTGCCTCCTTCTAAGCCTGCATGGAAAATGTGGTTTCCTCTGAGCACTGCACACACAGAGAAGGCCCCATCCATGCCCTCACCCCACCAGTATGTGCCCTTCCCACTTCCTAACAGTAATGGTCACTGCTCACTGGCCTGTCATGCCAGACATTATCTTCATGATGCCCTGCAATCTGAGTGCTGTTGTTATCTTGTCCATTTTGCAGATGGGAAAACTGAGATTTAGAAAGGCCAAGTCAAATAGCCTCAGGAGTCATAGCCTGTGAGGGCTAAAGGGGGGATTAACCCTCATATCTAAGCCTTCAGCTACTGTACTTCCTAACCCAGCCAGAGTTGACCACGGTTGTAAGATAAAAGTTTACAGAGGGCCTACTGTGTGACAGGCATTGTTCCAGGCACTGGGGACACATTAGTGAATGAAACAGTGTCGCTGCCTTCATGGGGCTCACAGGCTGGTGAAAAGGGGAGATAGACATCTAAATAAGTAACAGGGGAATGTAATGCCAGGCGGAGAGAAGAAGCTAAGGGGAGAAGGGGAGATAGGTGGTCTTTTTCAGTGACATGTTTGGAAATGTGGAAGAGGAGAGCAAGCTAGAAAGGGAGACACAGAGCAGTTAACACTGTAGGCCAGTAGTCGGCAAACTCATTAGTCAACAGAGCCAAATATCAACAGTACAACGATTGAAATTTCTTTTGAGAGCCAAATTTTTTAAACTTAAACTTCTTCTAATGCCACTTCTTCAAAATAGACTCGCACAGGCCGTGGTATTTTGTGGAAGAGCCACACCTAGGGGACCAAAGAACCACATGTGGTTCACGAGCTGCAGTTTGCCGACCTCGGCTCTAGGCCATGCTAGAATGAGCCCAGGCTCTTGTGCACCTGTGTCCCCTTCTGTGCAGTGAACTGGGACCAGCAGAAAGCTCTTACCTATGGGCAGTAGGTATCTCAGTGCCAGCAGCACCAGGAGCCACTGCCAGCCTCCAGAGGTGCCCTGCCACGGGCCGGCCATTCAAGGCATCAGGGAGATGTGAGGGCCACTCCTTGCCCTGGCTGAGTCCACAGTCATGTCCAGCACCCCTTCCCAGGGCCAGGCAGCCAGGTGGTTGAGATCTGGCGGGTATCAAATGTGCCTAGGCGGCCTAATCCCTCTGAGGCCGGGTGGGGCAGGGAAGGGCCCCTTTACCTGTTCCCAAGCCTTGATTGGTTCCCTGGGCCCCTAAGCCTGCCTTAGTTCCCAGGAAAATAGGGACCCATGGGCGTGGGGTGTAGCCTGTCAGGTTCAGCCACAGGTGTCAGGGGAAGCCTCCGCCAGGAGGTATTTCCCCCATTGTGTTCCCAGTACAAGGGCCACATCACGACTTTTGAGGGCCAGGAGCACTTTTGCCTTCTTGAGCCCCCTCCTCCATTAAATTTTTTAAATTATATTTACATCAGCTTTGGTATAATGGTAAATATAATCCATGGTGGAGTACATCCATTTCCCCCCTTTTGATTTCAAAAGAAATGAAAACATTTTGGGAGTCTCTAAAAGTTTCGTGGGCCCCAAGTATTGCACTTTGTAGGTCTGAAGAACAAGTCAGCTCTGCCTGGCCTCTGAGCTCTGAGAAATGTTTCCTCAGAGGGAAAAACGAGGGTGAGATGCCTTGGAGATATCCCATGGCCTTATATTAATGACTCAGAATATATATTAAAAGCTAGAATTCCCTATGGCAGCCATCAGGCGGTTGTCTGTATCTATGAGTTTGTTTCTGTTTTGTTTTTTTAGATTCCATATATAACTGTATTTGGATCATACGGTATTTGTCTTTCTCTGACTTATTTCACTTAGCATAATACCCTCTAAATTCATTTGTGTTGTTGCAGACAGCAAGATTTCATTCTTTTTTATGGTTGAATAACTTTTCATTGTATATCTATACCACATCTTCTGAGGGAAGGTGAAAAAAAAAGAGTGAAAGGAAATAAGAGGTACAAACCTCCAATTATAAAAAAAAAAAAAGAACAACAACACAGTAGGTCATGTGGATATACAGCACAGGGAAAATAGGCAATGCTATTACCTTTTAAACCATCTGTCACCTTTTTACGGTGACAGATGGTTACTAGCCTAACTGTGGTGACCACATAATGAATATAAATATTAAATCACTATGTTGTAACCCGAAACTAATGTACTATTGTATATTAACTGTACCTTAATTTTAAAAAATCACAAATCAACGAACCTGTAAAGTCCAGCACTTGCCAAATCGTACGACGAAGGACCAGTTTTAAGAACAGAGGTTAATTTGCCCAAGTCACACAGCCAATTTGAATGCAGGCCCATCAGGTGCTGCAGGATCTGCACTTCATCACTGTCCTGTGCCATTCCCTTCCTGCAGGAAAAGAGCAGAGGATGTGTGTGTGTGGTGGGGGGAGGGGTGTCCTCCCTGATCTAAGTCTTAAGTCAGCTCAACCTTTTTAAACCTCAGTTTCCTCACCAATAAAATGGAAACAATAATACTTACCTCTGAGAGCTGCAATGAGGCTCTTTCTAACACTTTTAGAATGATTCATGCTGCTAATAACAAGCATTCTGGAGAATTAGTTGTTAAACAATGAGATGAATAGTTCAGAAATATGTGTTAAGAAATGTGGCTACTTTGCCAAAACCGGTTTGGCTCAGTGGATAGAGCATCGGCCTGTGGACTGAAAGGTCCCAGGTTCGATTCCGGTCAAGGGCACATAACTTGGTTGCGGGCACATCCCCAGTAGGAGGTGTGCAGGAGGCAGCTCATCGATGTTTCTCTCTCATCGATGTTTCTAACTCTCTATCCCTCTTCCTTCCTCTCTGTAAAAAAATCAATAAAATATATTTTAAAAAAAAAAAAAAGAAATGTGGCTACAGTGGACCCTTGAATAACATGAGGTCTAGGGGTGCCAACTCCCCACAGTAAAAAACTTCATATAAATTTTGACTCCCCCAAACTTAACTACTAAGAGCCTACTGTGGACTGAAACTTACCAAAAACATAAACAGTCTATTAACACATATTTTATATCTATATATATATAAAACCCTAATATGCAAATAGACCAAATGGCAGAACAATCAAACAACCGGTCACTATGACATGCGCTGACCACCAGGGGGCGCATGCGGAACATGGCAGGCATTGGCCACAGGCAGCAGAGTGCAGAACATGGTGGGCGTCGGCTGCAGCGGGATGGTGGAGCAGGTGAGCGGGGGTGTCAGACCAAGGCAGGGTGCCGGTTGCTGTTATTGGGGTAAGCCTCTGGTGGTTACTGAAAATTCTTTGCTCCCATGCACTGCGGTCCTGCCCAGTGCTTGCACCCACAGCCGGCGCTGGAGCCACAGCTTGCACCTGCTGCCAGCGCCGGTCCCAGTCACTTGGTGCTGTCAGTGGATGTGAGCAGTGGCTGCTGGCCCCAATTGCCCCTCAGGGCTTCTCCACCTCCCCCTGCTCCTGAGGGGTGATCAGGGCCAGCAGCTGCCTCTCACACCCGCTGCCAGCGCTGGCCCCACTCGCACCCGCAGCTGACACCGGAGTTGCCGCTCGCACCCACTGCTGGATCCAATCACCCCTGAGGGCTTCTCCACCTCCCCCTGCTCCTGAGGTGATGGGGGCAGCAGCCACCATTTGCACCCACTGATGGCGCTGGCCCCACTTGCACCCACTGCTGGCGCCAGCCCCAATCGCTCCGCGCTGTCAACACATGGGAGCAGTGGCAGTGGGAGCAGGGCTGCTGGCAGACAAGGGACAGGGTGGGGGGACCACGGCGGGAGGGGCTGGGTGGGGATGTCGAGGATGGGCTGAGATCCGCCCCTGTGCCCACAGCAGCCTCGCGGCCCACAGTTCCTTTCAAGGTGCACGAGTTCATGCACTGGGCCCCTAGTGTTATATATATTATATTAGAGGCCCGATGCACAAAATTCATGCAAGAGTAGGCCTTCCTTCCCCCAGCTGCTGGCACCGGCTTCCCTCTGGCACCCAGGACTGAGGCTTCCCTCTGGCTGCCTGCAGACACCCGGGACCCGGACTTCCCTCTGGCTGCCTGCAGACACCCGGGACCCGGACTTCCCTCGCGGCCCTGGCTTCATCTGGAAGGTCGTCCAGAAGGACTTCCAGAAGGACGTCTGGTCTAATTAGCCTATTACGCTTTTATTATTATAGATAGTGAGTGCATTTATGTTATATATATTATATGGGTTCCCAGGAGGGTTTGGGTCTCTCTTCCCAAATTCTGATGTATCGGCTACACACATCAGTGCATTCTTACAAGTAAGTCATCTATAGAAAAGAAAATGTTAATAAGAAAATCCTAAGAGAAAATACATTTACAGTACTGTATGTATTCACTGAAAAAAATCCACATGTAAGTGGACCCATGCAGGTCACACCACATTGTTCAAGGATCAGCTGTAGTCCCATATTATGAAAGAGGATGGAGAAGCATCAAGCAAGGTGCTAGCAATTACAGGAGACCTCATTTTATTACACTTTGCAGGGGTTGCGTATTTTTTTCAAAACCATCCACTAACAAAAAGATTACAACTTGCTTTATTGCGATATTCACTTTATTATGGTGGCCTGGAATGGAACCTGCAATGTCTCTCAGGTCTGCCTGTATGTATTCAATGTGCCAGGCTCAAGGCAGTCTTTCATATGATGCTCCTCCTTTGACCCTTTCCAGACGCTGTGGTGTAGATCAGTACGTCTCGCATTTTATGTGCACACGAGTCACCCGAACTCAGAATCTGCATTTTTGACAAACTCGTGGTTGATGATGAATTCAAGGATTACACTAGGAGTAGCCAGAGGTATCCCCATTTTTCAGAGGCAAAGTGAGGCCCAGGTGAAGTGGCTTGCCCTATTTCACACAGCCAGTGAGGGTCAGGGCTGGAATGGGCACCAGGATCCGACTGCAGAGTTTTGACAGCTGGGCTTTGTAGAATGCCACCTGGAGTCTGATCAGGAAGGGCCCCTGCACCAGGCAGAAGAACAGCATCTTGTTCTGAAGGCCCTGGACAGGCACTGAAGTGTTTTAAATGGAGCGACAGCAGGGTGAGGTTGGGATTCTAGAAAAAGCCCCTGATGGCCTAAGTAAGAAAGGCTTGGAAGGAGAGATCCTGGTGGCTGTGTGTGTGCTTGTGGGGGGAGCAGGGGAGGATCTAGGAAGGTCTCCCAGAGGAGGCACTTGATTTCTTTGGGTTACATGTTGCCCACTAGGCTCCTCTTTTCAAATGCAGCAGTTGGGGACAGGGGTGACAGGTGTCCCATACATGGATGAGTTTTTAGCCACACCAGACCAAGGGCCCAGAGGATCCCAGTAGAGGTTCAGGCTCCTGGATCCTCCAGCTCCCTTAAACACACAGGGGAAACTATAGCTCTCTCCCACTTGGGGAATGCAGGAAGCCTGCCCAGAAGTGGCATTAGTTACTGAGCTGTCCCATTGTCCTTAAGCTGGACTCCATTGTACCTTCCCACATGACCAAGGGAAATAAATGCACAGGCGGATGGGGGAAGGGGTCTGACCCTGCTCAGCTCTTTATGAAGTAAATGCTGAGTCTGGGTCCAACAGAGCCAGGACCCCAGGGTTAGGCTAAGGGAGAATGGGTTCCCAGGAGGTTTGGGTCTCTCTTCCCAAATTCTGATGTATTAGCTACATACATAAGCTCCATCAGCCCCCAAGTAAGTTTGGTGGTTAAGAGTAGGGGTGCTGGAAGCAGATACCAGAGTTCAAATCCTGACCTTGCACCATTCTAGCCATGTGACCTTGAACAAGTTACTCAACCTCTGAGCTCTGTCTCCTCATCTTCCAATGGGGATGAGAGAGAAGCTGCCTCATTAGGACTGCCTGGAACACAGTAGGCCTGCTCTGCGAGTGTGTTTTAATAAATACAAGCAGGAGTAAATGAGAAACTGTGAACTCTATCCTTCTGCCCTTATTCCTGGGAAGATAATTACATTCTCTTCACACCCGAGGGAAGACAGAACCTGGTGCAAGCTCATTTTGCACATAAGGAAACTGGGGCTCAGAGCTCATGGGCACATGGCTGGTGAGGGCTGGTGCCTCAGAGGGCCAGGCTGGGGCCTGGGGGAAAACTTGGTATATGGCACTTTCTCTGGAGAGCTGCTCTAGGCAAAGCCCAGTGGTGATCAGTGACCAGAGCAGTGGACAGGAACCAAAAGGCCTGGGTTTCAGTCCTGCTACATGACCTTAGGTAAGTCATTTGACCAATCTGGGACTGAGTATCTTATCTGCAAGGTAGAGATCACTCCTACCACAGAGGTCAAGGGTTCAATTAGATAAGGTAGCCTATTTCTGGTTGTCACAACTAGAGGAAACTGGCATCCATCTAGTGGTGGAGTCAGGGATGCTGTAACATTCTACAACCCATAGGACAACCCCACGACAGAGAATTATCTGGCCTCAATGTCAAGAGCATGAGGTAGAGAAGCCCTGGGTTAGAACTTAGTAATTACCTATTCAATGCACTCATTACTATGAGAAAATGAAAGTATCCTGGTGTGTGGTACATATATATTACTCATGACAAATTAACACCTGTCTTTCCAGAACATAGCCCTCTTCACCAAGCAGATCAGACACATCTAACCTGTGATGTCCACTAGAAATATAATGTGCGTCCCATATGCAATTCAAATGTCCAAGTAGCCACGTTCTGCAAAGTACGAAGAAGCAGGTAAAATTAGTTTTAATAATGTGTTTTGTTGAACACAACATATGGAAACTACTGTTTCGACATATGATTAACACAACAAATTATTCATGAAATATTTTAAATTTTTTCATACTAAGTTCTTCAAAAATACACATGGCCCCAACCCTAAAATAAGACATAAACAAGTCATGTACCACAAAAAAAGCCGACTGCTAGGGTTCATCACTAATAATAGCGTAGTAACTGCCACCCTGCCCTAAGTCTACATGCCTATTCTATTGTTAATTATATGTTTGTTTATTTTTTTTTTTTATTTCAGAGAGAAAGAGTGGTGGAGGGAGAGAGAGAGAGAGAGAAACATCAATGATGACAGAGAATCATTGATCAGCTGCCTCCTGCACCCCCCTACTGGGGATCAACCATGCAACCCAAGCATGTACCCTGACCAGGAATCAAACTGTGACCCCCTGGTTCATAGGTCGATGCTCAATGACTGAGTCCCACCAGCCCGGTGCCTCATCATGTTTAATCATCCAATAACCCAATGAGGAGGATATGGTTATTATTACTCTTGTCCCCATTTTACTGAGAGAAAACTGAGGCACCGAGGAGGTAAGGACTTTGCCCAAGGTGACTGAGCTAGCAAGTGGTGGGTCCAGGATTTCAGTCCAGGCAGCCTAACCCCAGAGTCTGCTCTGAGCCACTGAACTACTGGGAGAGTCCTCGAGCATGCATTTCTCCAGGAAGGAGGCCCCTGAGCCTGTCATCCTATGACTTTCATCAGTAGGGTCTAGGATCCCTGGAGGGTACCAGCTGCTGATTTAAGATGTCTTCTTTCTCCAGAGAACTTTTCACCATCCTTCTGTCTCAGAGACTGGGGGTGGGGGGCGCACATCGATTTGCCAAACAGCTTAACTGCACCCTCCACACTGTTCTGAAGGAAACCATGTCTTCCTTTGCCTCTCCCATATTTTGGGTGTTCCCTGGAGGATATCCCTTATGTTTGCCGACACCCCACTCTCTCCTGATAGTTCACACTCATCCATGGACCCTCTGGGGAAACTAGCCCCTTCCTTGACCCCAGGCTGTGAGAAAAAAGGCCTGGCCAAAGGGAACACTGACCCTTCTCTAGGTCTTTGTGGGTACTGGGGAAAAAGAAATGAATAGGACAGACTCTGGGGTCCCTCCCTCAAAGAGGGCAGGCTGATCAGGGAAATCTGATATCGCTGGAAAATACTTACCTATTTCCTTATTGATACCTGAGCCCTGCATTCTGCCAGGAGTGGGTGTGGCTCTCAGGGAGCTGGCCTTTTCAGCTCAAGCCTAAGCTGCTACATGACACTTTAAGGAGGCGGGTGAGCGGACGGATTGCAACTCCCCAGGGGAAGTCTTAGGCCATTGCAGCCCCAGTTTCACTTTCTAAAGCTTAGGTCTGTCCCTGTCACTGGTGACACCATATCCACCTGGCCAGCTCTGACCCCAGGATAACACCTCCATCCTTCCTCACACTCTCACTGCTGGTCACTGAACCTCCCCTGATTTCGTTGTTCTTCTCCCCTCTGCTCCCTAACCCTCCCACAGCTTCAGAATTCTCTGTGCCTGGCCTGCATCACCTCTTGGAACTGCTCCATGTGGCTAACAATAATAAGAAAACTGCCCATTATTTAGCTCTGCTAAATATGGGTTAGTCTCAGTTCTCAGAGCCTATGCACTGGCTGTCCCCTGTGCCCATCCATATGGATCCCTTCTTCACCTTCTTAAGGTCTTTAATTAAATGCCACCTTTTCAGTGAGGCCTTCTCTAACTACTTTAAAACTACAATCCTATGTACAGCATGGTGACTACAGTTAATAATACTATCCTGCCAAAACCGGTTTGGCTCAGTGGATAGAGCGTCGGCCTGCGGACTGAAAGGTACCAGGTTCGATTCTGGTCAAGGGCACGTACCTTGGTTGCGGGCACATCCCCAGTAGGGGGTGTGCAGGAGGCAGCTAATCGATGTTTCTCTCTCATCAATGTTTATAGCTCTCTATCCCTCTCCTTTCTCTTCCTCTCTATAAAAAATTAATAAAATATATTTAAAAAAAATAATAATACTATCCTATCTAATAAAAGAGTAATATGCAAATTAACCATCACTCCGATACGCCCACCAGCCAATCAGGAGCAAGTATGCTAATTAACCCAACCAAAATGGCTGCGGCCACAGAGCGAGCAGGAGGCTTGGGTTTCCCCAGCAATGAAGGAAGCCAAACTTTCCACACACCCTGGCTGGCCTAGGCCTCTACTCAAGGCTACAAAGTTTCAATTACAGAAGATAAATAAATCCCAACAAAAATGGTGGCAGCCACGGAGTTGGAGAGAGCAGGAGGCTTGAGTTGCCCCCGGCAACGGAGGAAGCCAAGCTTTCCGCACACCCTGGCTGGCCTAGGCCTGCAATCAAGGTTACAAAGTTTCAATTATAGAAGATACATAAATCCCAACAAAAATGGCTGCGGCCACGGAGCAAGCAGGAGGCTTGGCTCTGCTCAAGGCTACAGTTTCAATTATAGAAGATAAATAAATTCCAGATACCAGGGCCTCCACTTGGGTCGCCGGGGGGCGTGGCTGGCCTGCAAACCACCACAGGCCCCTCGCCCAGGCTGCCCCATGTCCCAAGGGAACCCCCACCCTGATCTGGGATACCCTTCAGGGCAAACCAGCTGGTGCCCACCCATGCACCAAGCCTCTATCCTATCTAATAAAAGAGTAATATGCAGATTGACCATCACTCCAACACACAAGATGGCTGCCCCTATGTGGACACAAGATGGCTGTCACAAGATGGCCAGCAGGGGAGGACAGTTGGGAGGGACCAGGTCTGCAGGGGAGGGCAGTTGTGGGCGATCAGGCCAGCAGGGGAGGGCAGTTGGGAGGGACCAGGCCTGCAAGGGAGGGCAGTTGGGGGTGATCAAGCCTGCAGGGGAGGGCAGTTAGGGGTGACCAGGACGGCAGAGGAGGGAAGTTGGGGGCGACCGGGCCTGCAGGGAAGGGCATCTGGGGAGGACCCAGGCCTGCAGGGGAGAGCAGTTGGGGAGGACCCAGGCCTGCAGGGGAGGGCAGTTAGGGGTGACCAGGCCTGCAGGGGAGGGCAGTTAGGGGTGACCAGGCTGGCAGGGGAGCAGTTAGGCATCAATCAGGCTGGCAGGGGAGTGGTTAGGGGGTGATCAGGCTGGCAGGCAGAAGAGGTTAGGGGCAATCAGGAAGGCAGGCAGGCGAGCAGTTGGGAGCCAGCAGTCCTGGATTGTGAGAGGGATGTCCGACTGCCCTTTTAGGCCCGATCCTGGTGAAAACAAGGGGCAGAGATTCAGTGAGTCCTGAGGGTGAGATGGATGGGACACTTGAGGCCACTTTCCTAATGTGCCACAACTAAGGAAGCCCTTAGGAAGTGTGGGTTTGTGACTCCTTCATGGTAAAGAGGCTGAGGAGGGGTGGGTGGGGTTGGGTAAGGAACCAAGATTCACAGAAGGTCCGTGCCTGGTACAGAAAAGCTCCCTGTAAACTTCTGTTCAAAGCATTTGAGGGAGAGATGTCCTAGCTCTGTGTTTCTGCTGCCCCCGTGTGTCTCGATTCAGAACTGCATGAACTCAGCAAGTCCAGACCAGCACCAATATCCAGCTCTGAGAACGCCCTCCACCTCCCATGACATCAGGGGTCCATCTGCCTGAAAAGATGGCAGCTAAAAGGATGTTGGTGTGTCAGACAGTCTCTTAGATCCCACATATTTCTGCCCACTAGTATTTATTTCTGTGTATTGCTGTCTCCTCTAATGTGTGATTTGCTTCCAACAAATGGAATACAACAAAAAATAATGTCATTCTGAAATTTAGTTATAAAGAGTATGGCTTTTATCTTATTTGCACCCTCATCCATCTCATTTTCACTCATCCCTTCTTCCATCCTCTGTCTTTCCCTCCCTTCTCTCTCTCCCTCTCTCTCTCTCTCCCTCTCTGTATGTCTCTGTTTCTCCCTTTCCCCATCCCATGGAGAGGCCCAGATGTCCAGGAACTGTTGTCTTTGATCAGCTCAAAGTGAAGTTGGAAACAGAGCCCCTAGTCCCTGTCAAGACTTGGGATGATCACAGTCCCTGTGGACATCTTGATGTTAACCTTATGGGGACTGTAAGCCAGTCATCCGGCTGAGCCATCCCCAGTTTCCGACCGACGGACACTATGAGATAAAAACTGCTGGTTGTTTTAAGCCAAGTTATATGTTGGGTTTATAATGCTTACAGAATTTGGATCCACGATTGAGAAGGGACCAAATGAAACATTTTTTAAACAACTCCTTACTTGAGTGCTGAATTGTTTCTGACTTTGCTTGTGCAGCTCCCTCCTTGCGGCACACTGTTCCCTCTCCTGAAGTTGTGGCCTTAACTTCTAAACACAAAACAAGACAGAGATAGTTTGGCTGACAGAATCTTGAAACTTTTATCGGTGTTAAAGCATCTCTCATTGAATAGTGGAGCAAGGGAGCTAAATAAGTACTTCAGCTCAAGCTGAATACAGAGAGAAAGTTTCTACAAACTTTGATGAGCCCCTAAATTCTAATAATTTCCAAGACTATGGATATTCCAGCTCTCTTCATCAGCACATGGCATGAGAATAAGGAAGAGTGTTGTGGTCAGGTTTCACTCAATTTTTGGTTATTAAACAAAATCCCTTACCAGAATCTGGGGTAGTTACCCCATGGCAAACCCCAATATTCTCAAATTCTGGGTTTTGTTCACCAGAATATCCACTAGAAAGCTTCATATTTTTTCTGTCTACAACAGGGCAAGATCTGAAGGTCTCTTTGTTCAACTGAGAAAGTCTAATTTAATCCTCCCTGGAAGGAAAGTAACATAAGCAAATTAAATGTATGATTATTCATAGTCTTTCTGCTTCAGATGTCACCTCCTTAGTACCATTTGAAAATTTCTGGCCCTATTTACAGTCACTGAACTTTCCATTTTAGTTGTAAATATTCATATGAGTATGAGGATTACTTCACAATAGACATAAATATAATTTACTAGAGGCCCGATGCACGAAATTCATGCAAGAGTAGGCCTTCCTTCCCCCAGCTGCCGGCACCAGCTTCCCTCTGGCACCCAGGACCCGGGCTTCCCTCGCAGCCCCAGCTTTGTCCAAAAGGACATCTGGAAGGACATCCAGTCTAATTAGCATATTACGCTTTTATTATTATAGAAGATTGCCTTCATGGGGACTTTAGGATAAGGAAATGAGATAGTGCAAAGAAACATAATATAGTGTGTGGCACAAGATGCACTCAAAATGAATAGCTCTCATTTCTGTCCTAAGCAGTGCTACTACTTAAATGCATCCCACACAAATATGTAGTGATTGAGACATGCCTCAGCTGCCTTCTTATTTAGAGAATCATGACTCAGTAGATTGGTATCACCCTTCATATCCTTGGCTATGCAGTTACGTGCCATCAGGTGGTGGTTCCTCTGTTTCTTAGTGCATGGTCTGAACCTCTTTCTCCCTATGCCTTCCACAACTTTTCCCCAGCACACTCCATCTCACCTCCCCAGAAGACAGGATAGGAGTGAGGGGGAGGGGGAACATATATCTCATTCACATCCTCCCTGACTTTTGTTTCTGGAAGTCAAATTAATGGCCTGGTTGTTATTGGAAAGACAGAACTCTTGGGTTGATCCTAAAGCTCTTCTTGATGTGGCATTTCCCAAGTCAGCCACCATAACTAGATTTTCCACTTCACAAATGCATCTTCTCTCTCTTTCTCTTGCTCTCTCACATTTCACATACTGTTTCTCTGTCTGAGACACTCTTACCCCTCATATTTGCCTTGAAAATACCATTTTATCCTTTGAGATAAGACCTAACCTTCAGACTTTGCTGGGGAGTTTCTGTTACATCATATCTTTTCCCTCATGTTTGTATTTCATCCTACTATAATTACACGTACAGTGTCTTCTCCTACACTCGCCTACAGGGATCTTCCAAACTATAGGTATCACATTTCGCCTGCTCACCACACTATGGCTAGCATCTACATCAAACCCAGAGGTGGTACTCAATACAGACATACCTTGTTTTGCTGTGCTTTGCTTTATTGTATTTTGCAGATACTGTGTTTTGTTTTGTTTTACAAATTGAAGGTTTGTAGCAACCACCAGAAAAATAATTATGATTAGCTGAAGGCTAACATATGGTTAGCATTTTTAGCAATAAAATATCTTTCATTAATGTGTACATTTTTTTAGACATAATGTTATTGCACACTTAACAGACCACAGTATAGTGTACACATAACTTTTACATGCACTGGGAAACTAAAAAATTCATGTGATTCTCTCTATTGCAATATTTGCTTTAGTGCAAGGGTCTTAAATTCAACCCATCCTATCTCTGAGGTATGCCTGCAAATATTTGTTGAGTGCTAAATGGATTCTGAACCAGGGTAAATCCAATCTGGTAGGACTAGACTGATCCTTCTGGAAATACAGAATGAGATACACCAAAAAGAACTCTAAGTGGTGCCAGTAATTGAGAAAATAGTGACAGGACTATCTTGAGGTTTCCTTTCAAAATTCTGTCATTCAAGTGCCAAACTTGTTACTCTCTCAACCCAATGTCATCCCAATAAGTGTAATGTTTTTAAAATTTTGACTAAATTATAGAACAGCCATCATTGAGAACCGCCTGAAGAGTAGCTGAATAGAATTCCTATACCCACAAAGAGTCCTACAAATGATGGACCTAAAGAAGCCCACACTAATACATATCATAATTGATATGGCAAAGATTAATAACAAATAGGGAATCTTGTTAAGTTGTATGAGTTCTTTATATATTTTGTAAATTAACTTCCCATCAGATGTGTCATTGGCAAACAAGTTCTCCCATATAGTGGGCTCCATTTTCATTTGTTGATAATTTCTTTTGCTGTGCAGAAGCTTTTTATTTTGATGAGTCTCATTGGTTTATTTTCTCCTTTTTTCCCTTGCCCTAAGAAATGTATCGGCAAACATACTGCTATGACAGATGGCTGAGATTTTGCTGCCTATTGTTTCTTCTAAGATTTTTATGGTTTCATGACTTACATTTAAGATTTTTATCCATTTTGAGTTTATTTTTACATATGGTGTACACAAGGAAGACAAAAAAATCCAATTTAAAAAATGGCAAATAGACACTTCTCCAAAGAGGTCATACAGATGGCCAAGAGACATATGGAAAAAACCCTCAAAGTCACTAATCATCAGAGAGATGCAAATTAAGACTACAATGAAGGCCCAGCCAGGTGGCTCAATGCTTGAGAGTTGACCTATGAACCAGAGGGTCACAATTAGATTCCCAGTCAGGGCACATTCCCAGGCTGTAGGCTCAATCCCCAGTATGGGGCATGCAGGAGGCAGCCAATCAATGATTATCATTCATCATTGATGTTTCTATCTCTCTTTCCCCTCTCCTTTCTTCTCTGAAATCAACAATAACAAAACAAAACAAAAAAAAAACTACAATGAGGTATCACCTCATACCTGCTAGAATGGCTACCATCAACAAATGACAAGTGCTGGTGAGGATGTTAAGAAAAGGGAACCTTAGTACACTGTTGGTGGGAATGCAGACTGGTGCAGCCATTATGGAAAACGGAATGGAATTTCCTCAAAAAATTAAAAACTGCCTTTTGACCCAGTGGTCCCACTTCTAGGAATATATCCTAAGAAACCCAAAGCACCAGTAAAAAACAATATATGCACCCCTATGTTCATAGCAGTGCTATTTACAATAGCTAAGATCTAGAAACAACCCAAGTTCCCATCAGTAGATGAGTGGGTAAAAAAGATGTGGTACATTTACATAATGGAATACTATTCAGCAGTAAAAAAGGATCTTTTACCCTTTGAGACAGCATGGAGGGACTTGGAGAGTATTATGCTAAGTGAAATAAGCTAATCAGAGAAAGACAAGTATCACATGATCTCACTCAAATGTGGAATCTAATGAACAAAATAAACTGATGAACAAAACAGATCCAGAAACACAAAAGCATGGAAAGACTGAGGAATCTCAGAGGGAAGGGGGTGAGAGCAGGAAGAGATTAATCAAAGAACTTATATGCATAAATGCATAACCCATGAAGGCCTGGGGTGGGGGCAGGGGCGAGGTGGAGAGGGTCAATAGGGATAAGAAGGGGGCATCTTTAATACTTTCAACAATAAAGATAAATTTAAAAAAACAACATAACAAACAGAATCTTAAAAGCAGCAAGAGAAACAGTTACCTACAAGAGAGCTCACATAAGACAGCTGATTTAGCTGATTTCTCAACAGAAACTTTTCAGGCCAGAAAGGATTGGCATAAAATATTCAAAGTGATGAAGATCAAGAACCTACAACCAAGACTATTCCACCCAGCAAAGCTATCATTTAAAATCAAAGGACAGATAAAGTGCTTCTCAGACAAGACAAAGCTAAGGAAGTTCATCACCATCAAACCAATATTACAAGAAATGTTAGAGACTGCTTTAAAAATGAGAAGAAAAAAGAAGACTGTAAATATGAGTAATAAAATGTCAATAACTAAGTTTCTATGAATAATCACTTCAATGTAAATGGATTAAATGCTCCAATCAAAAGACATAGGGCAGCTGAATGGATAAGAAAACAAGACCCATATATATGCAATCTACAAAAAAACCCACTTCAGATAGAAAGACACACAGACTGAAAGTAAAGGGACGGAAAAAGATATTTCATTCAAATGTGGAAAAAAGCTGGGGTAGTATTGCTTATATCAGTCAAAATGGACTTTAAAACAAAGGCTATCATAAGAGAAAAAATGGATATTTCATAATGATTAAGGGTTTGATCCAACAAAAGGATATAACTTTTGTAAAAATTTATGCACCCAACATAAGAGCCCCTAAATATATAAAGCAACTATTGACAGATATAAAGAAAGAACTCGATAGTAATACAGTCTATTATGACTTTTTGGTGACTTTAACACCACATTGACAAAAAAAAAAAAATGGATAGATCTTCCACATAGAAAATCAACAAGTGGCCTTAAATTACACATTGGACCATATGAATTTAATTAATATTTTTAAAGCATTTTACCCCAAAGCAGCAGAATATACATTCTTTCCAAATGCACATGGAACATTTTCCAGTATAGGCCATATGTTAAGCCACAAAGCAAGTCTAAATAAATTGAAATTATATCAAGCATATTCTCTGACCACAATGGTATGAAACTAGAAGTCAATTACAAGAAGAAAACTGAAAAGCACACAAACACATGGATGCTAAATAACATGATACTAAACAATGGATGGGGTTAACAAAGAGATTTAAAAAAAGAAATCAAAATGTATTTTGAGACAAATAAAAATGAAAACACAATGACTCAAAATCTATGGAACACGGCAAAAGAAGTCCTAAGAGGGAAATGTACAGCAATAGAGGCCACCTCAACAAACAAGAAAAATCTCAAATAGACAATCTAACCTTAACAGAAGCCATGGCAGCCAGAAGGAACAGTCACTGTAAACTGCCAGCATCAGGTACACAGAGGATACCAGTGTTAGGTACTAAAGGAACTAGAGAAAGAACAATAAAGCCCAAAGTGAGTAGAATGAAAAAAATAATATGATCAGAGTGGAAAGGAATGAAATAAAATTTAAAAAAAAAGATCAATAAAACCAAGGGCTGGTTCTTTGAAAAGATAAAATTGATAAACCTTTAACTAGACTCATCAAGATACCCCAAATAAATAAAATTAGAAACAAAGGACAACAGACACCACAGAAATACGAAGAATTTTAAGAAAACTAGAGGCCCAGTGCACAGATTCGTGCACAGGTGGGGTCCCTCAGCCTGGACAGCAGGGAAGGGGCCAAAACTGGCTCTCCAACATCCCCCAAGGGGTCCTGGATTGCAAGAGGGGGCAGTTCTTGGGTAACACACCCCAGAATTGGGCTCCCTCCTCTCTAGTTCTGGGTGCTTCACCCAAGAACCGCAGCTGCCAAGTCACCGCAGTTTGGCAGTTCCTGTGTTGAGCATTTGCCCCCTGGTGGTCAGTGTGTGTCTTAGCTACCAGTCAGCCAGTCGAATGGTTGGCCAGTAGAACGGCTTTTATATATATAGACGAGGGGCCCAGTGCACAAATTTGTGCACCTTCAAAGGAACTGTGGGCCATGAGGCTGCGATGGGCACAGGAGTGGGTCTCGGCCCATCCTCCATGCCCCCGCCTGGCCCCTCCTGCCACAGCCCCTGGTCCCCTCTCTGCTGGCAGCCCCACTCCTGCTGCTGCCGATCCCACATGCTGACAGCGCCAGCCCCGCTCGCATATCCGACGGCGCAGAGTTATTGGGGCCAGCACCAGCAGTGGGTGCTAGCGTGGCCGGCGCCGGCAGCAGGTGCGAGCGCCAGGTGGGACCGTGGCACGTGGGAGCAAAGAATTTTCAGTAACCACCACAGGCTTGCCCCTGCTCACCTGCTCCACCATCCCACTGCGGCCAATGCCCGCCATGTTCCACGCATTCCCCTGGTGGTCAGTGCACATCATAGCAACTGGTTGTTCGGTTGTTCAGTTGTTCTGGTTATTCCACCGTTTGGTCTATTTGCATATTAGCCTTTTATTATATAGGATAGCTACTACAAATAATTATATGATAACAAATTGGACAACCTGGAAGAAATGGATAAATTCCTAGAAATATATGATCTTCCAGAGTAAATCAAAAAGAAACCACAGTCAGATAACTGTTACCAAAATAAAGCAATCAAATCAGTAATCAAAACACTTCTGACAAAAAACACAAAGTCTGATAAATAAAAGTCCTAACCAGATGGTTTCAGAGATGAATTTTAGCAAACATTCAAGAACAATTAACTTCTATCCTTCTCAAACTTTTCTAAAAAATTCAAGAGAAGGGAAGGCTGCCAGGCTCATTTACCAGGCTAACATTACCCAATCCAAAACCATACAAAGACATTACAAAAATAGACAATTATAAGCCAGTATCCCTAATGAACACAGATGTAAGAATCCTCAACAAAATATTAGCAAAACAAAGTCAACAATATATTAAAAAGATCATACAATAGGATCAAGTGGAATTTATTTCTGGGATGCAAGCTGGGACAATGTCCACAAATCAATTAACATGATACACTCACATAAACAAAATAAAGAATAAAAATCATATGATAACATCAATAGATGCAGCAATAGCATTCAATGAAATTCAGCAACCACTTATGATAAAAACTCTCAGCAAAGTGGCAATACAGGGAACACACTTTAAAATAATAAAAGCCATGCATAAGAAACCTACAATTAACATCATAATCAATGGGGAAAAGCTAAAATCATTTTCCTTAAGATCAGGAACAATACACTTTTCACCACTTTTATTCAACATAGTATTGGAAGTCCTAGCCACAGCAATCAAACAAGAGAAAGAAATATAAGGCATCCAAATTGGAGAGAAAGAAGTAAAACTCATTATATGTAGGTGACATGGTACTGTACAGAGGGAAGCCTAAAGATTCCACCACAAAAAACCTACTAAAGTTCAGCAGAATACAAAATCAATATTTAGTAATCGACTGAATTTTATACACCAATAATGATTAATCACAAAGATAATTAGGAAAACAATCCCATTTACAATTGCATCAAACAATAAAATAAAATACGTAGGAATAAATATAACCGAGGACCTAAAAAAAACACACCACATATTTGGAAAATTATAAGATATTGAAGACAATACAAACAAACGGAAGCTCCTGGATAGGAACAATTAACATTGTTAAAATGCCCTAGCACCCAAAGCAATCTATAAATTCAATGAAATTCTATAAAAATACCAATGGCATTTTTCACAGAACTAGAAAAAATAATCCTAAAATTTATACAGGACCACAAAAGACCTCTAATAGTCAATGCAATCTTGAGAAAAAAATAACGAAGTTGGAGGTATTATGCTACCTGATATCAAGGGTATAATAATGAAAAAAGCATTGTACTAGCATAAAAACAGACATAGATGAATAGAACAGAATAGAGAGCCCAGAAATAATCCCACACCAATATAGTCAATTAATCTAGGACAAAGGAGGCAAGAATATACAACGGGGTAAAGGCAGTCTATTCAATAAATGGTGTTGGGAAAACTGGACAGATACATGCAAAAAAGACAAAACACAAAGAAACAAAAACTAGACCACCATATACAAGAATAAACTCAAGATGGATTAAAGACTTACATGCACAACCCCAAACCATAAAACTCTTAGAAGAAAACATAGGCGGTAAACTCTCTGACAATGCTCCTAGCAATATTTTCTTGGATGTGTCTCCTTGGACAGGGGAAACAAAGGAAAAAATAAATAGAAGCAACTATATATCTCAAACTAAAAAGGTTTTGCATGGCAAAGTAAGCCATCAACAAAACAAAAAGACAAATGTTGAAAGGAAGAGGATACTCACCAAGGAAACATCCGATAAGGGGTCAATATGCAAAATTTACAAAGAACTCATACAATTGAACACCAAAAAAAATAAAAATAAAAATCACAAACCCAAAACAAAACAAACAAAAGCAATATGCCCGTCAATAGACAACTGGATAAAGAATATGTGGTACATATATTCAGTGGAATATTACTGAGCAAGAACAAAAAATAAAATACTGTATTACCATTTGCAACAACATGGATGGACCTAGAATTATGCGAAGAGAAATAAGTCAGACAAACGAAGACAGGCGAGCTCACCCGAATCTAGGTGGGGCCGGAGCTCACCAGGCCGCCTCTTCCCTCACGCCCCATGCTCACTAGCCACTCTCCGCAGGCAGAGCCCCGCTGGCCCTTTCTCTCTCTCTCTCTCTCTCTTGTCTCCACTGCACAGAGGCTGCTATTGGGCCCGGCCTGTGGTCCTGCCCCTGTTCCTGCTCAGCGTCAGCACCATAGCGCGAAGTCCTGGTCCCACGTCCCGGCGCCAGGCGGCGGCCTCCGACGTCGCGGCCTCCGACGTCGCGGCCTCCGACGTCGCGGCCTCCGACGTCGCGGCCTCCGACGTCGCGGCCTCCGACGTCGCGGCCTCCGACGTCGCGGCCTCCGACGTCGCGGCCTCCGACGTCGCGGCCTCCGACGTCGCGGCCTCCGACGTCGCGGCCTCCGACGTCGCGGCCTCCGACGTCGCCTCTGGCTTCACTCATGGCGCTGGCCAGCTGTGTCTACTCTAGCTGCAGTGGAGTGACCACATCCCGATGTCCTCACTGTGATGGCGATGCTTCCGCAAGGGCCGGAAGCGGGTTCTCCATGGATGGCTATGAGAGCCTGAGGGACTACGCGTCCGGGAAGGCAGCCGCCAGCTACGCTCTTCTGCGGCTTTATCATCTGGTGACCTGTTTCACCCTCTCCCTCTTTGCCCTCCGCGGACCCGAATGCTTGTCTTCCAGAGAGTGATCGGAGGCCCTCTGGCCCTTGCTGCCGTGTTCCAGATCCCCTCCTCGGTAATCTGCCCTGAGAAGTACCCCCAGACCTTCACGCTTCATTGCAGCCCTGCAGTCACAGCTATAACTGGGCCTATGGCTGTGGGTGGGCGGCCACGGTTGTCCTCATCGGCTGTGTCGCCTTTTCTGTTGCCTCTCCAACTACGAAGATGACCTCCTGGGCAATGCCAAGCCCAGGTACTTCCACACATCTGTCTAAGGTGAGGATGGATTCCTGCTGTCGGCACGGATTCCAGAGGAAGAAACGGTTTTCCCCAGCATACTTGCACATTTGGGCGGGGGCAGGGCGAGGGCGGGGGGGGGGGGGGGGGAGCAGAGTTCAAATCATTAGAGGAGTCAAGGTGCTAAAATAAATTTGGAGGAAATATCTCTTAAATGCTGTTATAGTTTCATATTCATTTATGTTTCATAGAATTAAACAAAACCTACTTCTTTTAACTAATTACTGTAATGTGCCAATTATTTCCTTAATACCTATCTATACTATTTATACTGCATTTGTAAAAGAATATGAAACTTACCATTTTATAAGGTAAAAATGAGAAGGCTTCAAAGATTTAAGTGACCTGAGCAAGTGTCTGTTTTTCCCCGATTACATGGACTGGCTCTAGTATGGAAAAAAGAGAAGAGGGTTAAAATATTGGTAAAAATTGTCAGTAACCAAATAGTCTAAGAGAAATGCAAAAAGTAAATATTTTTCAGCCTTCAGCTGCTTTAAGAAGCAAAATGGTTTTCTAAACGCATATCCTTTGTGAGAATTTCTAATTAACACCCTGCATAATTAATATTTTGCTGAGCTTCACGTTAGCTTGATATGTCATTTAGGAAAGTATTCTTCCATTACCAAAACCTGTTGTAGTGGTAAGGTCTTCTTGAGTACGGAAATGCTAAAATAAAATTTTCTCTTTTAAAGTGGTTTGTAGGGTTGGGGTGTGAGGAAATGATATATTAATCTGTACTGTTTTGTGCCTATACGTTCAAGACCAGAGCAGACTGAGTTAAAAGATGGGCTGGATTTAATTCATTGTGACTGGTAGTTATAATTTGCTGGTGCAGTAAAACATTAGGAAGGCCATTCCTATCATAAAAGTAACATTAAAAAAACCTAAGGAGAAGAAATGGCTTGAGTTTTTCATCTCTAATCATGTAGACCAAACTTCTAAAAGATTGCAACTGCAAGCAAAAACTTAAATGTAGTTAAAAACTGGCATTCATGCGGACTGACGGGTCCCGGGTTTGATTCCCGTCAAGGGCACATGCCTGGGTTGTGGGCTCCATGCCCAGTAGAGGGTGTACAGGAGGCAGCCGATCAATGATTCTCTCTCATCGATGTTTCTGACTCTCCCTCTCCTGCCTCTCTGAAATCAATAAAAATATATTTTAAAAAAAACACACACACAACAACACCTGGCCTTCCTTGGTAAACATTTAAAATATCTGGTGTAAAATGTACAAAAGGAGAATTCTTTTGAATGGAAAGTATATATCACATGGGTTATTTTTTAACCATTTGTAGGAACATAATGAAAACAAATTCATATGCTGTAGCAAATGATTTTGTAAGTTGCAGAATAAGTAATTGCAGTTTTCCCCAATAAACCAGATGTGATAAAAAAAATGAAGAACTAATAAACAAAGAAAACAAACAAACTTATAGATACAGAGAACAAAATGAGGGTTGTCAGATGAGTGGGGCTTTGGGGGACTCGGTGAAAAAGGTGATGGGATACAGAAGTACAGATTGATAGTTACAAAATAGTCACATGATATAAACTACAGCATAGGAAATATAGTCAATATATATATAAAACCCTAATATGCAAATAGACTGAAGGGCAGAACAACCAAACAACCGAACAACCAGTTGCTATGACATGTGCTGACCACCAGGGGGTGTGTGGGGAACATGGCGGGCATCGGCTGCAGTGGGATGGTGGAGCAGGTGAGCGGGGGCGCCAGACCAAGGCAGGGCACCGATCTCTGTCATTGGGGTGAGCATCTAGTGGTTACTGAAAATTCTTTGCTCCTATAGGCCACAGTCCCGCCTCGTGCTCTCACCTGCTGCCAGCACTGGCCCTGCTCACACCCACTGCTGGCACTGGCCCCAATTGCTCCGCGCTGTCAGTGGGTGCGAGTGGGGTGGCGCTGTCAGCGCGTGGGAGCAGCGATGGTGCGAGAGGGGCTGCGGGCAGACAGGGGACCAGGGGCCATGGTGGGAGGGGCTGGGCAGGGGCGAGAAGGATGGGCTGAGACCCACCCCTGTGCCCACCGCAGCCTTGCAGTCCACAGTTCCTTTTAAGGTGCACCAATTCGTGCACTAGGCCCCTAGTATTGTAACAACTATATATGGTGTCAGATGGGAACTAGATTTATCATGGTGAGCATCCATAAGCTATAGAGTATAATTGTCTGGCCACTATGCTGCACACATGATACTAATATTAATGTTGAATGTCAGCTATAATTGAAAAATAAAAAAAGACATTTTTCCCTCTTAAAAACAGCAAAGCAGTGCAAACTATGAGATACATTGGTTTTAACTGGCAAGTGAAAACATTAGTTCATACTTGAACTATAGTGCTGAATGTGAATATCTTTAAAACATTTTCTTATTTATTTTATTTTTCAGCTTTACTAAACTATAATTGAGAAATAAAATTGTAAGACAAAGTGTGAAAATTTATTCTTTATAAAACGTTCCTTGTTTAAACATTAAAGAATGAATCAAGAAAATAAGATGTTTCATCAGTGGTATGATGTAGTGGTTTCCCAAATTGTACTGTTTGTAGATAGCATTTTAGTTTTATTAAAATTCACATAGTTACTGAACAATTATTTACATAAAATATTATTATATCAGACATTAATCAAAATTTTACTATCTTTCACGATTATTCCTAAAGAAGAATATAAAATTTTAAAATATGCACTGTGTTGAATAAAACCATAAAGGAGGGAGCAGTTTCACAGAGAGCCCACCAGGTGCCGCTGTTCCGAAGCCAGACCCTTCCAACCTCGCCACAGGGTCAATCTTCCTCAAACCGCCAGATGTGTGCAGCAGGCTCTTCTCCATTTCCAGACCCCACCCTAACCCTATAGTCTATTCACCTGGCACCACATGCAGAATCCTTCCTACAAGCTCTGAACAGTCACTCTTATCTCTTCCACGGTTCCCCCAACATATCCACGGATCCTTACATCAGGACCTTTCTCTGCATGGAATGCCTTTCCGTTTACTGGTGTCCACTGAGAAAACTCATCCTGGGGCCACGTTGCTTAATTCCTCTGTGCCCCAGATTCCTCTGATGGGCAGGCTGGACAGAGGGGGTGAACCAGGGCAAGACCTGAGAAAACCTGAGAGGCAGTGTTGAGCCACAGAGGGTTTGAAACAGGACAGTGTCCTCATGTGAATGGAGAGAAAGAGCACCCTTCCTTCCCCTCCCACCCCTGATCTTTCTAGAGGGATTTTAGGGGTGTTGAATGAGATGCTATAGCTTTGGCCAGCACAGACCCCCTCTTTGGGCTCCTAGTGGCTAGACCAGCCACCTATGTGCCCTCCTGGTGGGGCTGTTTGATCTCTGTTGACGCCCTGAGACTGGACCAACACACAGCACCCGATCCCTAGGCAGACATCATCCAGGGGACAGCCCTGCAGGAAGAGCCTGAGCCATGGGCTGGGGGCTGAGGTGTCACCTTTATGAAAGCGCGGTAACTCCCTCTGCCACAGAGGAGTTGGAAGACAGACCAAGAGGCTGATGTGGCTCCCACAGGACTTGCTGGGGAAACAGCACTGGGAGGTAAGCTCCTCATGCAGATAGAGACCTAGCTGAGCTGGCCAAGGTTCAGGGAACTGGAGGACCTTCGGGAACCCTGCTCCAGACCACCTCCCCTGCCCATCACAGCCCCTCTCTCAGTTTCTCCGGACAATGTACCTTTCCTCTCTCATGCTGTCTCTGAGTCTTTTCCACTCTGGCAGCTTCCCACCCTGTCTCTCTCTCTCTCTCTCTCTCTCTCTCTCTCTCTCTCTCTCTCTCTCTCTCTCTCTCCTTGTCTTTGCTCTCTCCCTCTCTGGATCTCTGGCTCTGAAGGTCTCTGGCTCTTTTTGGGTTTCTCTCTGTGTGTCTTCTGTCCTATGTGACTCTCTGTCTCCGCCAACTTCGGTCCTTGTTGTCCCATCCAACCTCCACTCTCTAAGCAGTGAGAGAGGGATAGGGGAGGCGCCGGCTTCTCCCCCTTTGCCCACCCCCAGGGTCCTCTCCTTAGGTTCTGCCTCCTCTGACACCTTTGCCCTGAGAGGAAGAAGAAAGGGAGATTGTTACCCTGGGGAAGGGGTGGGGTGGGCTGGCTGGTAGGAGTGGGTGCAGGTCCAGGCTCTATTGAATGATCTGTGGGAGCATCAGGTTTCAGACCCCAGTGCTGACTTACATTTTGGGGACCCTCCTGCAGCCACCTTCTCTCCAACACCCACATTCTGCCCAGCTGCCTATCTTCTCCCCGCTGTTCACCCTATGGTTCACCCTCCAGTTCACCTTCTCCCTGGGCCATTTGCCAATCCCCCCTCTGCCACGCCCAACCTTGTACCCACGGTATACCTTGACCCCTCCATCCACCTTCACCTCATGGCCCACCTTCATCCCATGGCCCACCTTCTTATCACTTCTCTCCTTGCCCTTCCTCATCACCAGGCCTCTGACCTCCTCTCATGTCCCTGCATCTTCTGTGGTCTTTGTCCCCACACCGTGGTCCTGTTCTTCACTCGGTGCAGCTGCTCTTGGCAGATTTCCAGCCAGCTATCGCCTTGTCAACACTAATGGAATGAGAAACCGGGGCTTCATGAATTCTGCAAAATAACTGATAGTGTTGGTCCTTGCAAGCGACTACACTTGTTGGTGGGTGTGTGTATGTGGGAGGAGGAGGCTTTGGGTGGGGCGATCATGGTCTCAGAAGATGGTGCTTAGGGACCGGGGAGGGTCTGGCTATTGTGTGCTCCTCTAGGTTTGCCTCTCGGGTTTGTCACTGAGGAGCCCAACTGTGCTCTGGGACGGGGTGGTGAGGTGGGTCCCGCTGCCGTGCAGACCTGTGGTCCGTCTGTTGTGGGGGGTCTGACTACTGTGGGGTCCAGTTCTTGTGGAGATTTGGGGGTGGTTGGGGTCCGGCATAGCTGCTGTGAGGTTCAAGTGGCCGTGCTGATAAGAGTGAACAGTTGTTGCAGACAGTGTGACAGACCTCCACTGTGGAGCCTGTCGTGTGTGGGGTTGTAGTGCCTGGGTTAGTGGCCATCACCTCTCTCTCTCTGCCTGCTCCCTCTCCTTCTCTCCTGCCCTCTCTGGCCTTCCTGCTTTCTCTGTCCATTTCCTTCTCTCTGTCTCTCCATACCTACCTCTCTTTGTGCCTCCATATTGAACTTTCATTCAGATGTTAACTGAGCTATTTGTGTTCACCATCCGGCTGCAGTGGTACCTGGAGGCTCTGGGTCCTGCTCAGATGGGAAGAGGAGGTGGGACATCCCCACCCACCCCGGGTGGGCCCCAAGGCAGGTAATGACCGGTTTATGTGGAGCAAACAGGCTGGATGTTTGTGTCTCGGAGACCTCCCCTCATCCTGGAAAGGGTGTGTGTGTGTTTATATTCTAGATGTTAGAGCTTTGTCAGATATATAATTTGCAAACATTTTCTCCAATTCGATGGATTGCCTTTTGCTCTGTGGAAAGTATCTCTTTTTTTGTATAAAAGCAAGTAAGAATTTCTTGACCACAGCTGAAAACATACTTTAGGGCAGTGAAACAAGGAACGGCTAGTTCTAGAAGCAATAGGAGAGTCTAGGCTGGGCTGCTTTGGCTCTCTGAGAAGTCAGAGAAAAGGGCGAAGAGGGGACCTTGGAGACAGGTTCAGGGGGTTAACCCGGGAGGAACTGCCACTGCCCATTGGTCCCCAGGGGTCTCTTAGAGGTTAGGGGTTGAGGGGCCAAGGGAGAAGGGGAAGGGCATGGCACAGGTGCGCCCCCTGGAGGGAGAGAGCCTGGAAAGTACCTTTGATGGCAGCCCTGTCCAGGCAAGATCCTGAGGATCCGGGGTTACACCAGCATCATTTCTAATCAAGTAGTGGCTGAGCCAGGCCTACCTGGGGGGCAGGTCTTTATGAATCAGCCTGAGATGTGGGCACTTCCCCTAGAGCAGGGTGTCTCCGGCACACAGTATAGACATTTGGGGCTGGATAATCCTGTGTCCTGTACACTGTTGAATGTTGAACACCATACTGGTCTCTACTCAGGAGATAACAGCAGCACTCTCCCCGTGTCATGACATATGTCTACAGACATTGAGGAATGTCCCCTGGGTTTAGAACCACTGCCCTAATGCTGGAGGGTGAGTGGGAGATCACCTGGGGCTGTGAGGTCAGGCTCTGCAGAGGAAGATCCAGGAGCTGGGTGCCACCTCAGGTGAGCCAGCTTCAGTCTCCCCACCTCTAGAATGGGGGTCTGGGGGTCCTGGCAGGACTCAGTGCTCTCATTCATTCATTCTAAAGGATTAAACAAGCACCTACTATGTGTCAGGCTCTGGGGTGGGGCTACACTAGGGAGAAGACACAAAGGCCTGGCCTCATGGGAGAAAGGGATGTTAGTCAGTTAATGACAGGACTGAATGGAAAATGACAGGAGTCATAAATGCTGAGAAGCACAAACACCTGGTGTCCAGTCAGAGCAGAGTAGGGGCACCTCATCTCTCCTGGAGGCCAGGGAGGGCCTCCTAGAGAAACTGCAATCAAAGGATGAGAATGAGGGAACCAGCGGAGGCGAGGAAGAGCGGTCCAGGCAGCAGGCCTGCCCGTGCCGAGGCTCTGTGGTGAGTCGGAGTGGCGGGAAGGCCAGAGTGGTTGGGGCGTGGAAGGGACAGCTCCCTGTAGACTCTGCAGGGCCTCCTGGGTGGGGCAAGGGAGCGTGGTCTTGATCTGTTGAAGGTGTTAAGCTGGAAAGTTCATAATCTGTGGTGAAAAGATCCCTTCCACAGATAGTGTAGGTAAAGTGCTTAGCACAGGCAGGGCCGGGCACCCAGAAATGTCTCTTGTGACGCAGGGACTGAGAGAACTTACAGGGGCCAGTCCCTGCTTGGTGACATTTTGGGAAATCATAGTACGTTCTAAATTTGGGGTGGGTGCTAGGAAAGTGGGGTGCATATGCTTTGAGTGCAGTTTGGGAGGTGGGGGAGTGCAGCCATTCCTGGGGGCAGGGGCAGGGCTCCCGGGGCCAGAAGCTGCTTCTCTCAGCACAGTCCTGGGCCCATTTCACAGGAGGAAGACTGAGGCCCTGGCCTTCATGGCACCAAGTCCTGAGCCAGCAGCTGCACCCTGGCCTCAAGGTGCCTTTGGGACCTGTCACATTTCCAGCCATGTCTCAGGGCTTGAGAGGATGGGCTCTGGGTCCAGCTGCCCAGGTTCCATACCCCTCCATGACCAGCTGTGTGACCCTGTGCAGACACGGTACCACTCTGAGCCTCTGTGGCAGAAATGGGGAGAATCTGCCTCTCAGGGAAGATGTGAGAATTAAACAACATCCTTCACATTCATTCATTCACTCGACAAATAGGTATTAAGCACCTACCGTGTGCCAGGTGCTGTTCTAGGAACTAGGGACACATGGGCACCATCACCTTCCCCAGGCGCTGGTGTTCTTATGGCAGAGACAGACCCTCAGCTACTCAGTCAGTCAGTAACTAAAAGGTAAGGGGGTGATGAGTGCCCCAAATAAACACAAAGCAGGAAGAGAGGGACAGAAAATGAATGGGGCTGTGGGTGTGGATGGCGATTTAGCCTAGGGGTCAGTGCAGGCCTTGCTGAGGAGGTGAGGCCTGAAGGAGGTGAGGACAGGGCCACATGACTATCTGGAGGAACAACATTCCTGGCTAAGGAAGTAGTCCATGCAAAGGTCCTGAGGTAGCACCGTGCCTGGTGTGTTGGGGGAGCAGTGAGGAGGCCCATGTGGCTGGAACTGAGTGAGTGAGAGGAGGCACAGCCATGAGGCTGTGTGGAGTCCCATGGGCCTGGATGTGATCTAGCCACCAGCAGGGCTCTTTGGAGACTCAGGTGCTTGGAAGAGAGATCCCCCCAACCAGGGCCCGAGCGGGAGCAGGGGCTGGAAGGGTCCTGGCCTAGTCTGGACATGGGGCACCTCTGAGCTTCCTTCCCTGAGTCTGTTATGTGACTGGGGCCAGGTGTCCTAACCTCTTCCTGTGACACCACCTCTGGGCTGGATAGGGGGCCTGGAGCTTCTGCCAGGCAGCGGGACCCCAACCTGCCTGACCACCGAGGATCTGAGACTCCTCTTATTTGGAGGATGGTTCTGGTTTGGGCTGGAGGGAGGGGGGTAGAACAGTAGGAACATGTCTGGCCAGGGGCTGAGGACTTAAGTTCCCCGAGATGAATTTCGTTCACTGTGAGTTTCAAAAGGTGAATTTCCATCAAGCTGACACTCACTCATGACCTCATCCTGCCATCAGATCAGACCCTGTGAACCCTGGGGACCTCTCTGAAGCTCATAGAAATCCAGAATGAAACACCTAGTACATGTTGGGGCTAAGCATGTACCTGGGTTGTTTACCAACAGGCACCAACCTTGTACCCACTTGACAGTTGTAAAGACTGAGGTTCACAAAACAATGTCACTCAGAGTGTGACATTGAAACAGCAGGTGTTGCTGGCTCCAAACACCCTGCTCCCAGGTCCCAACCCCCATCCCCCATTATCAGCCTGTTCCTGGCTCTGGGAACTCCAGCTGCGCTTGTGGTCTGGCTCAGAGTCACCAGTGGCTTCTGGTCTCTCCATGTGCCCCAGGAGGAAGCCAGGGAGGGGAAGGGCCACCAAGTCCCAGGGGCCTTGCATTTTCCCCTTGAAATCTGAGTGCTCTCAGAGGGCTCTCAGTTTCAGAGATTGGTTTCACTGGGGCTTCTATGAAGCAGGGGTTCACTCAGAGTGAGAGTGCAGGGCCCCGAGGCTCCATCGGGCTCCCTGAACCCCGTGAGAGTGTAGCCTCTTGAGACTCCTTGGCACTTCCAAGGAAGGGCTGCCTAGGGCCCTGGGAACAGACCCTGCAGGTCCCTGTCCTCACTAGGAACTTTCTTAGAGGAGAGGCACTTGTAGCAGCTTGGGGAGAAGGGCACCTTCTTTATCCTGGGCCCCCTGAGTCTGGGCAGGGAGGGTGGGGAAGTTGGAGAGGAATTTAGGGAAGCAGTTTTTCACACACACACACACACACACACACACACACACACACACACACACACACCATTGCACAACCCCTGCTGAAATTCTTAGAGAATTCTTTCAGATGCTGCCCTAAACTGCATTCTCCGTGGTCCTCACTCAGCCTTCTGGGATAACACAGAGCACACCCATTTCTCCAAATTATTTTTTCCTGCTGTATTTATCAAGTACTTATCCTGGAAAAGTGTGGGAATGGATGACGTGGGCCTAAAATGATCACTGTAGTGCAGGTGGAAACGCAGAGTGCTGGGAACCCAGAAGAGGCTCCTGGCCTAGCTGAGAGGGGTCAATCTGGTGAGCTTCCTGTGGGAGGTACCATCTATGCTAAGTCCTGAAGGATGGGTAAGATTCAGCCCGGAAAGAAATGAGGAAAGAGAAGAATGTTTCAGGCAGAAGGAACAGCATGTGGAGGTGAGAAAACATCTTTTGTGCAAACGAAAGAGGTTCTAAGTGGCTAGAACGGTGTGCTTGATGAGGGATATTGGTCATGCTGAGGCCAGAATATAGAGATGCCAGGAGCAGTGATTCAGGTGGGAGGGAAGTGACACCTTCATTTCTCAGAGGTTATGAGTCCACCTTTATTTCATATCGCCTAATTGCTTTTCCAGGAAGCAATTCACACCTCCACCTTCTAGGTATACAAGTGCCCATCTCACCACATCCTCGTCAGCATTGGGTTTTATCATTTTTTAAATCTTTGCCAATTTCAGTCGAAAAAACAACAACAACAGCTAATTGTGAAAATAAAAACAAATGAGTGTTTCTCTGGTAAGTGATGGGGTGGACAATTTTTTCATATATACATTGGCCACACAAATGCCACCTCCTGCCCTCGAATGTTAGCAGGTCTTACGCCCAATGGAGAGGTTGTGGTCATTTCTAGTTCCTCTCTTAGCATGAAACAAAAGGAAACTTGTAGGCTGCCCTCTCACCACATCGATGGGGAATTTGTAAGGCACCGTACCCACTGTCTCTCTATATGCATTTATTTATTTTTTATTAATCCTCACCTGAAAATATTTTTTTCCATTTTCAGCAAGAGTGGAAGGGAGGGAGAGAGAGACAGAGAACAACATCGATATGAGAGAGACACAAGGACTGGCTGCCTTGAACAGGAGCCCCGACTGGGGGTAGGGGGAGGCAGTGAACTCAGGTATGTGACTTTGACCAGAATTCAAACCCACGATCCTTCATGTGTGGGCTGACACTCCAACCACTGAGCAACACCGGCTAGGGCTCTCTCTCTCTCTCTCTTTTTAATTTACATTTTATTCAATTACAGTTGACATATAATATGATATCAGTTTCAGGTATACAGCATAGTGATTAGAAATTTAACTTACAAGGTGATTCCCTCAATAAGTTTAGTACTCAACTGGTGCTTTACATAGTTATTACAACATTATTGACTATAGTCCTTGTGCTGTACTTTATATACCCATGACTATTTTGTAACTTTCAATATGTACTTCTTAATCCTTTCACCTTTTTCTCCCTGCCTTTCAACCACCTCCCATCTAGCAACCATCCATTTGTTCTCTGTATCTATGAGTCAGCTTCTGTTTTTTGTTTATGTATTTTGTTTTTAGATTCCATAAAATCACATAGTATTTGTCTTTCTTTGTATGATCTATTTACCTTAGCATAATACCCTCTATGTCCATCTGTGTTATCACAAACTGTAATACTTCATTCTTTTTTATGGCCAAGTAATATCCCATTGTATATATCTACCACATCTTCTTTAGCCAGTCACCTATCAATGGATATTTAGGTTGCTTCCATATATTGGCTATTGTAAATAATGCTGCAGTGAACATAGGAATGCATATACCTTTTCAAATTAGTATTTTGAATTTCTTCAGATAAATACCCAGAGTGGAATTGCTGGGTTATAAGGTTATTCTATTTTTAAATTTTTGAGGAATTTCCATAGTGTTTTCCATAGTGGTTGTACCAATGTGTTATACCACTAACAGTGCATGAATTCAGCAATACATTAGCAAACCAAAATGAGCAATACATTAAAAAGATCATACACCATGATCAAGTGGGATGCAAGTTTAGGTCAATACCCATAAATCAATTAGCATGATACCACATAGATAAAATATAAAATAAAAATCATATGATTATACCAATAGATGCAGAAAAAGCATTTAACAAAATCCAGTATCTATTTATGATTTAAAAAAACAAAACAAACTCACAGCAACATGAGAATAGAGGGAACATACCTCAACATAATCAAGGCCATATATGACAAACACACAGCTAACATAGTCAATGTGGAAAAACTAAAAACATTTTTCTTAAATCAAGAACTACACAAGGATGTCTACTTTCACCACTTTTATTAAACATAGTATTAGAAGTCCTAGCCCCAGCAATAAGAAAAGAAAAAGAAATAAAAGCCATCCAAATTGTAAAGGAAGAAATAAAACTGTCATCATTTGCAGATTACATGATACTATATGTAGAGAACCATAATGATTGCACCAAAAAACCATCAGAAGTGAAAAAGAAATTCCATAAATTAACGGGATACAAAATTAATATTTATAAATCAATTGAATTTTTATACACCAATAACAAACTATCAGAAAGAGAACTTAAGAAAATAATCCTATTTACAATTGCATTAAAAATACCTAGGAATAAATTTAAAAGTGGAAAAAGACATGTGTTCAGAAAATTATAAGACATTGAAGAAAAAAATTGAAGAACTTGAAAATAGCCCTAGCCAGTTTGGCTCAGTGGATAGAGCTTCGGCCTGTGGACTGAAGGGTCCTGGGTTTGATTCCAATCAAGGGCACATGCCCGGGTTGCAGGCTTGATCCCCAGTAGGGAGCATGCAGGAGGCAGCCAATCAGTGATTCTCTTTCATTGTTGATGCTTCTATCTCTCTCCCTCTCCCTTCCTCTTTGAAATTAATAAAAATATTAAAAAATAAGTTTAGAAAATAAATGGAAGTATATACTGTGCTCATGGACAGGAAAAATTAACATTGTTAAAATGTCCTTATTACCCAAAGCAATCTATAGAGTCAATGTAATCCTTATCATAATAACAAGGGCATTTTTCACAGAACTAGAAAAAATAATCCTAAAATTTATACAGACCCACAAAAAACCTTGAATAGCCACAGAAATCTTGATGAAGAAGAAAAAAGTGGAAAGTATCATGCTACCTGATATCAAGCTATACTACAAAGCTATAGTAATCAAAACAGCATGATACTGGCATAAAAACAGACACATAGATCAAAAGAACCCAGAATGCCCAGAAATAAACCCATGCCTAGTGTAGTAAATTAACCTATGACAAGGAGACAAGAATATCCAGTGGCGTCAGACTCTTCCATGAATGATGTTAGGAGAACTGGACAGATACATGCCAAAAAAAAAAAAAAAATGAAACTAGACCACGTTCTTACACCATATATAAGAATAAACTCAAAGTGAATTAAATAGTTAAATGTAATACCTGAACCCATAAAATTCCTAGAAGACAACATAGGCAGTAAAATCTTTGACATTGCTCTTAGTAATATAACTTTTAAATATATCTCTGCAGGCAAGAGAAACAAAATATACAAATGGAACGACATCAAACTAAAGAGTTTTTGCACAGCAAAGGAAACCTTCAACAAAATGAAAAAGTCTACTGAATGGAAGAAGATATTCGCCAATAATATATCGAATAAGGGGTTAATATCCAAAATATATAAGAAACTCATACAATTTAACAACAACAAAACAAACAAATAATCCAATTTAAAATGGGCAGAGGACCTGAATAGACATTTCTCCAAATAGAACATACAGATGGCCAATAGACGTATGAAAAAATGCTCAAGGTCACTAATTATCAGAGAAATGCAAATTAAAACCACAATGAGATATCACCGCACACCAATCAGAATGGCTACCATCAAGAAATCAACAGCCCTGGCTAGTGTGGCTCAGTTGATTGAGCGCCATCTCATGCACCAAAAGGTCGCAGATTCTATTCCAGTCATGGCACATGCAAAGGCTGTGGGCTCAATTCCCAGTAGGAGGTGTGCAGGAGGCAGCCAGTTGATATTTTTCTCTCTCTCCCTCTCCCTTCCTCTCTCTAAAAATCAATAAAGACATATTTTAAATAAAGAAATCAACAAACAACAAGCGTTGGCAAGGATGTGAAGAAAAGGGAACTCTTATGCACTCTTGGTAGTATTGCAAATTGGTGCAGCCACTATGGAAATCACTATGGAGTTTCCTCAAAAAATTAAAAACAGACCCAGCAATTCCACTTTTGGGTATATAACTGAAGAAATAAATCCAATTTACTAATTTAAAAAGTTATGTCATGACAGCATTATTTACAATCGCCTAGATATGGAAGCAACCCAAGTGTTCATCAAAAGACCATTAGATAAATAAGATGCAGTACCTGTATATACAATGGAATATTACTCAGCCATAAAAAGAATGAAATTTTCCTCAGTGATTTGGCTCAGTGGATAGAATGTCGGCCCTCAGACTGAAGGGTCCCGGGTTTGATTCCAGTCAAGGACACATACCTCATTGTAGGCTCAGTCCCAGGCCCTGGTCAGGACGAGTGTGGGAGACAACCAATCAATGTGTCTCTCTCACACTGATGTTTAAAAAAAACAAAGAATGAAATCTAGCCATTTCGACTACATGAATGGACCTAGAAGATAAAAGACAAAGAAAGACAAATACCATATGATTTCAGTTATGTAGAATCTACAAAACAAAATAAATGAACAAACAAAACAGAAACAGACTCATAGATACAGAGAACAAACTGATGGTTGCTAGATGGGAGGAGGGATTTGCGGGGGAGGAGAAAAAGGTGAAAGGATTAAGAAGTACAAGTTGCTAGTTACAAAATAGTCAGGAGATGTAAAGTACAGCCTAGAGAATGTAGTCAATAATTTTATCTTAACTATGTATCATGCCAAGGAAGTACTAGACTTATCAAAGGGGATCACTTCATAAATTCTATAAACGTCTAACCACCATGCTGTATACCTAAAATTAACATAATATTGATTGTCAACTGTAATTGAACAAACATTGTTTAAATATACTTAAAAAATAAAAATGTTGGCCCTCACCAACTGGCTCAGTTGGTTGGGCATCATGTCATGCACTGAAAGGTTGCTGGTTCCATTCAGGTCAGGGCACATGCCAGGGTTGCGGGCTTGATTCCCAGTTGAGGGCGTGCAGGAGGCTGCCGGTCAATGTTTCACATCAATGTTTCTCTCTTTCTCTAAAAATCAATAAAAAACTCTATAAAGAAATGTTTTATGTTATGTGAATTTCATGTCAATTAAAAAAAATGCCAATGAGTCTGCCAAGCACAAAGGATAGGTGGGCATCTGAGAGATGAAAGAGATCAGGGAACTGGACGAAGAGTGCAGAGAGGATGTATAAGGAGGTAGCCCCCTGTCCGTCCGGTTGGTTCCAGCCTGGAGACATGCCACCCAGGGAATGGGGGTGAGGGAACTCCACAACCTGGCTTTGAAGGTGTGGGTGGATGGGGATCACACAGTCTCTCTCTCTCTCTCTCTCTCTCTCTCTCTCTCTCCCCCACCCTCTCTCCCTCTCTCCCCCCACTCCCACCATGTGTGGGACCTGAGTAGGGACATAGATCACACCCATGAACACATGTGCTAGAGCTTGGGGGTCAAGAAGCCTCCAGTCTCCTTGCATATGTGGCCCCCCACTCCTGGTTGTGGAGGCTGTAGACTCGAATTAAGTGAGGGATGGAAGAGGGAGTAGCCCTTTCTTATAAGCCCATCAGTATTGGGCCTGAGCTCTGAGTCAGGCCCCACATCTCTCCTTCTCTCCCTACAGCTGTGCAGGTGCTGGGAGTAGCCTGTCTTCCCCTCCCCCATCATACTGTAAGTTCTGAGAAGTCCTACCTGTGGTTTGGCCTGGCCCCTCCTTCCACTCTCTGGCTGGATTGTCCTGGCCACTGTCTTCCTGTCTTGGGGCCTGGGTAGGAAAAGTCTAGGAACTGCCAAATCCCAGCCCCGGTCCCCAGGCACAGGGGTGAGGGCTCTGCAGTGATTCTGGGGCCTTCTAATTGTTTCTCTTGGCCTCAGTTTCCCTTCTGTAGAATGGAGATAATAACAGTGCCTGCAAGTAGAACGCTAGTGTAGCTAGCCTCTGGCAGGTAGGAAGCCCTGATTCATGCTGCTGCTATTTTTACCCACTTCCTGCCTCTTGCTTTCCCTTGCTCCAGCCTCCACACTTTTACCCTTGCTGTGCCTCCACCCAGAATGCCCTCACTCCTGTCCCCTGTCAAACCCAGGAGTCACTCAAATCCCATTTCTTCAGGAAACAGGGGAGAGCAGTGGGACCAGCTGGTGTGAAAGGCAGGGAACATGGGTTCGAATTCCAGCTCTGGCCCGGACACACTGGACAGCCTCAGACAGGGCACTGAGAGGCTCTGTGCCTCAGTTTCCCCTGAACATCAGTCAGGCTCTGATGTTCTATGGTTCTAAGCCTCCCTGATGGGTGAGTATCCTGGGATCCGCACCACACACACCGTACCCCAAACTTACTCTCCCCTCCTCATCTGAGCCTCCTTTCTTGGCTCTTCTTGCCACAAACTAAAAAATTCTTGGAAATGATTGTGCCCAAGGTTTGGGGACCTCCAGAGACCCACCACTAACTCTCATGCTTCTGCCCCCTTGCCTTCCAAAATGCAGCTTGAATTTGCTCACTTCCCACCTGGGCTGCCAGCTCCCTCCTCAGCCCTCCCCCAGCCCCCCAATCCACTGGGTTGCCCTCACCAGGCCCCTTCCCTGCTCTCAGCCCTCCCATGGCTCCCTCTTGCTTCTTGAAAAAGGCCAAAATACTCCCTGTGGCTGTGAATAAAGTATCAAGTCGACTTAGTCAGGAGAGCCTTATTCAGAGGGTTTCTGCAAGGGCAGAGGAAAGGGCTGTGCCACAGCGAGAGCTCTGACAGGAGGCCTGCAGGCCTCTCCAGAGTTAGGGCAAAAAGCCTTATTTATTATTTATTTTAATAGAGAGGAGGGGATAAGGTTGGAAAGAACCAGGTGTGGAAGGTGGGATGAAAGGATGGGGATGGGGGATGGGGAACGGGACAGCGATCAGAGGATGTTCAGCCCTGGACTGCCTGTCCTCAGGAGGGGCTGTCTGCTGGCTGGGGTGTGGGGTGGGGGTGCTAAGTTCAGAAGTCTGGAGGAAGGAGAGGAGCTTAACCAAAGCTCAGTTAGCAAGCATTTTGTTCTGATTGGTCAGTGGGGACAAGCAGTTCAGCTAATCAGTTATGAGGCAAAGAATGGGAATTTTGAGCTGGCCTTGTCACAGGTAAACCAGCATTCTCCAGAGACAGATCCATTAGGATGGGTGGGTGGATGGATCTAACTATTTAATTATCTATCTCTTATCTATCTATCTATCTATCTATCTATCATCTATCTATTTAACTTACCTCTATTTCACCCTAAAACCTATCAGTTATCTACCTATTTATCCACCAATTATAAATCTATAGTTTTATATCTCTATCTCACTCTATAGCAATATATATAGATAAAGAAGGATATATAAACAGATCTATCTCTATATTTATAGATATCTATATAACATATATAATTATATAGCTATTGATATATAGAAATATATGCTGATATCTATCTATATATATAAAAGGCTAATATGCAAAGTGTCCCCTCAGGAGTTCGACCAGGAGACCGGGAGTTCAATTGCTTGCTATGATGTGTGCTGATCACCAGGGGATGGCGCAGAATGAAGAAAGGCCCGGGCCGGCAGCAAGAAGGCCCCAATCAGCCCTGATCGCCGGCCAGGCCTAAGGACCTTACCTATGCATGAATTTCATGCACTGGGCCTCTAGTCTATATACAAAAGCCTAAGCAATCAGCCGACTGGCCAGTAGCTATGACATGCACTGACCACAAGAGGGCAGATGCTCAACGAAGGAGTGGAAACCACAGGCATGGAAACATGAAACAGACTGATGAATCTCAGAGGGTAGGGGGGAGGGGAGAGGGCGAGAAGAGATTAACCAAAGATCTTGTATGTATACTAGAGGCCCAGTGCACAAAATTCATGCATGGACTTGGGGAGGGGAGATCCCCTCAGCCCGGCCTGCACCCTCTCGCAATCCAGGACCCCTCAGGGGATGTCTAAACCAGCAGTCGGACATCCATCTCTCAATCCAGGACTGCTGGCTCCTAACCGCTTGCCTGCCTGAATCCCCTAACTGCCTCTGCCTGCCTGCCTGATCACCCCTAACCACTCTGTCTACCTGATCACCCCTAACCACTTGCCTGCCTGCCTGATTGCCCCTAACCACTCACCTGCCTCCCTGATCACCCCTAACCACTCTGCCTGCCTGCCTGATGCCCCTAACTGCTTGCCTGCCTGCCTGATCACCCCTAACTACCTCTGCCTCAGCCCCCGCTGCTGCAGCTTCATCCAGAATGACAACCAGAATGATATCTGGAAGGTCGTTCAGCTGTCCGGTCTAATTAGCATATTACACTTTTATTATTATAGACTAGGGGCCTGGTGCACAGATTTGTGCACTGGTAAGGTCCCTCAGCCTGGCCTGCAGGGATTGGGCCGAAACTGGCTCTCCAGCATCCCCTGAGGGGTCCCAGATTGCGAGAGGGCACAGGCCAGGCCGAGGGACCCCACCAGTGCATGAATCCTATATAATAGAAGCCCAGCGACCGAACAGCGGAACAATCAGAACAACCGGTCGACCAGTCGCTATGGCACGCACTGACCACCAGGGGGCAGATACTCAATGCAGGAGCTGCCCCCTGGTGGTCAGTGCACTACCACAGTGGGAGAGCCACTCAGCTGACCGAGGATGAGCAACTGCTCCCACTGCAAACCTGGGGCCAATGGGGAGGAACCCAGGCTGTGATTGTCGCCTCCTCGCCCCAGGCTCCTCCTCCTTGCTCCCTGCAGCCTCCTCTGGATGCCCGCAGGCTGTGCAGCGCCGCTGCCGGGCTTGCAGAGCTGAACCCAGAGACTGGGAGGCAGGTTTGTGGCCACCGTGGGATTGAGGCCTACTCCACCGCCTTTCAGTGTTATTGTCCCTGGGCCCAGTCCAGACCGGGTCCCCTGAAGAGGCGAGTGCTCCAGCTCCATAGAAGATACCGGACCAGGAAGCAGCCACTCAGCAGGTGGGTCCACAGCCATTGGGCTGACTGGATGAGCGGTGCTCCCACAGCAGGCCAATCCCCACAGGCCACGCCCCCCACCAGTGCACAAATCCCATGGACTGGGCCTCTACTGTTATATAATATCTATATTATATATTTAAATATAGGTATTGATCTAAATTAATTTATCTTTTGGCTATCTACAGATAGATGTAATTGATATAGATATATAAATATACATATCAATCTATATCTATCTAGATATATATTTATATCCCAGCATCTATATTGATTGATAGGAATTGGCCACACAATTATGGAGGCTGTCAGATCCCTAGATCTGTAGAGTGAGTTAGCAGGCTTGAAACCCAGGTAGAGCTGATGTCTCAGTTTAAGTCCAAAGGCTGGAAAGAAGCCGATGAGCCAGTCTGAGGGCTGTCAGGCAGGTAAAATTCCCTCTTACTCAGAGGAAGGTCAATATTTTTGTTCTATGCAGGCCTTAGAACTGATTGGATGAGGCCCACCCACATTAGCAAGGGCAATCTGCTTTACTCAGCCCATGGTTTAAATGTTCCTTTCATCCATAAATACCCTCACAGACACACCCAGAATAATGTCTGATCAAGTATCTGGGCACCTTGTGGCTGGTCAAGTTGACACATCAAATAAATCGTCGAGTGGAAATCTGTGAGTCTCATCTAAGTCATATGGGTGGGTGGTTCCTTGCAGTAAGCAGTTTCCCATAACATAAAGGGATGAGGGAAATTCTTAACCTTCACTGGGCTGGGTACAGTTTAATATTGTCACGTTCTACATGGCCCTGCATGATGTGCTTCCTCACTTCCCTGCTCTCACCTCCTCCCTCTCTCCCGCTCACTCACTCCACTGTGTTCCTTCAACATGCCAACCTGGTCCTGCCTCCAGCCCTTTACCCTTGCAGTTCCTCTGCCAGGAATGCTTATCCTCATTTCTTAGGTCCTCTCAGATCACCTGTCTCATCACCCAGTTTAATTTTTCTCAGGGAACTTATTACCACCCATTTTTTTTTTTGTATGTGATTATTGTCCATTTCTTCCACTGGGTGGCAAGCTTTGAAATCATCAAGTAAGTGTTGACTGAGGACTAGTACATGCCAGTTCCTGGATACGGTGCTGGATATCTCCTGGAACACACAGTCAGCTTGGGGAGGCCAACGTGGGTTGGGTCGCACATGCAGATATACTTTCCGACCCTGATAAATGTTAGGTTCGACTGAAGCCTGGTGCCCAGTAGGCCTGACCACCTGGGCAGTAATACAGGTGACCAGAGGTTTGAAGTGGGGCTAGCATTACTAGGGAAAGATAGAAGGAAAGAACGTGTTCCAGGTAAAGGGAACAGTTTGTGCAAAGGCCCTGAGGTGAGAGGGAAAGTGCTGAGTTCCAGGGACAGAAAGAGGCATGTGGGAATGGTTTGCAGACTGAAACGGGAACCATGGAGTTAGCAGGCTTTGGACCAGTGGTAAATGGGGTTATGGGAAAATCGTTTAGCTCCAGGCATGGGGAGCCATCAAAGGATATTGAGCAGGAGAGGGGCATGGTCAGATTTGCTTTTTGCAGAAGAGAGTCATGGGATTCCCGGGTTAGGGGAAGACTAGAGAGGGGAGGGGAAACACTGGATCCAGCCCATGGAGGGGTGGGGGTTGAAACCTGGACTCGGGGGAGGCATGGGGCTGGGGAGAAGGGGATGGAAGAGCTGAGGCCCAGGAGGTAAGATGACCCACCTGTGGATAACTGCCAGCCAGGTGGGCTGGGCCCAGGTTTTCCACTCATTGCCCAGTGGCTTGGTCAGCCATCAGTGGGGTTCTCGGAAAATCAATTAGCCCCTGATCTTGAAATAGGCTCAGCCTCCTTTCCTTTACTTTCCCATATCTGGCAGCCACATCTGTCCCTACAAAGTTTCAGGAGGCCAGGTGACCACTGGGGGTAAGGAAATAGGTATGTGTGTGGCTGTATAAGATCCTGCTCAAACCAGAATTCCCTGTCTGTCGGAATTAAACTTGTCCTCCTCTGGGTTGTGTTGAATCTGCTGTGCAGGGATGAGATGTTGGCCAGGTGCCCCACCCCAGTTGGGGGCAGTGGTGTCAGTGCTTTCCTGGTTTCTGTGGAGAGCAGGCCTTGTGGCTTCCCCTCTTGAGGTCTCTCCCCTCTGGCCAGCCTCCTGCAAACAGGCTCAGCTCCTCCAGCCTCCGGGTGTCTGTGTCCCTGAAGCTGGGATTAGGGTCAGGCAAGTGAGACATTCCCCTGAGCAAAATGTCAGGGGGTGCCCCAATCCCAGTAATAAAAGTAAATAACATTCTCTTTCCTTCCTTTTTTAATTGAAATATATTTTATCTATAATCATGTTTAAATTTAAAGGGTACCACATGTAATTTGACACATTTACATGTTGTCATATGTTTGTCATAGTAGGGATAATTAGCACCTCTACCACATTCTATAATTATCTTTTCTTTTTAGTGACTGGAGGGATTAAGCCAGGGGTGGGCAAACTTTTTGACTGGAGGGCCACAATGGGTTCTTAAACTGGACCAGAGGGCCGGAACAAAAGCATGGATGGAGTGTTTGTGTGAACTAATATAAATTCAAAGTAAAGGAGCGGAGGGGAGAGCAAGAGAACCCTCTGCTCTTTCGGCTCCGCGGGCCAGATAGAACAGCCAAACGGGCCGGATTCGGCCCGCGGGCCGTAGTTTGCCCACGGCTGGATTAAGCTCTAGTCTCTTAGCAATCCCGATGACTACAATTCAATACTGTTGTCTTTATTCACTGTACTGTGCATTAGATCTCCAGGCTTATAAAGTAAATATTTCTGTGCCATGATTTGGATTGAGACTGACTCCATACCATTCAATTCCCCGTTGAAAGTGTAAGATTCAGTGAACAGTTAGGACATCTGCACCTCCATCACCTCTGTCTAATTGCAGAAGAGCTTCATCACTCCAGAAAGAAACCCCATTCCCACTGGCTGTCTCTCCCCATTCACCCCTCCCCGAGCCCCTTGCATCAATGCAATATTTTAAAAAGCCAAATTAATGCAAAAAAATTCATGATGACTAAGCTATCGATTTTTAAAATGAAGACACATTCTCACACTGCATTCTTTGACCCCATATCACTCAGCAAACCCTAATTTCCACCCAGTCTGTGATTTGCCTGGTGGGATGATCGGCCTATTCCAAATATTTCCTCTCTTGGGTCCTCCAAAGAATGGGAGATCAGGGGGTGAGGTCTGGGTGGTGATTTAGTGGGTCCTCTCTCTGTGGCCAGTGGTTGGCTGGATGACTTGAGGCCCCTCTTTGGCACACTCTAGTTGAAACAGCAACCTTATCACCATTTATTTGGCACTTACTGTGTACTGAGCACGTTAAGTCCATTTTATTCATGTACTCAAAATGGTTTTAGGAAATTATTTCTATAGAGGCGCTCACATTGGGAAACATTCAAACAATACATTAATATACAGAGTAAATGTGAAATCCTTCCTTCCTCCCACTACAGTTTCAAAGAAAACTGCAGTTTGAGACGTGTCCTCCTTACTGCCCTGAGTTCCTGTGTGATACTATGTAATCCTTACAAAGCCCCCCATCATTTTACAAGTGACTCAGAGAGGTCAGGTTGTGCGTCCAAGGTCACACAGCATGTGTAAGGGCATGTCTCAAATCCATTCTTATCTGGTTCCAATGTCAGGAGGAAGAGAGGGAGAGGGCTCCCTACTTGGGAGGATTCCTCTCAGCTCAGCCAATGTTGTGGCTCATTCATTCAGTCACTCAGCAAACATTAATTGGGCGTGACTGTGTGCCAGGTGAATGATACACACGGGGCCCCTGCCCTCCCAAAACTCATGGCTGAGACAGGAGACACCAGCCATTGACAAGGACTCAAACAGAAGTCAGATGAGCACAGCTAGGGAGAGGGAAGGAAACAGAGCTGCCTGGATGGATGCCAGAAGAACTTAGAGAAACATCTTTATTTTTAAAAATACATTCACAAGATTCAAAATGCTAATAGTTCAAAGGCCAGGCATCAAGAAATCTTCTCATTCAGATGCCCTGGCCCCTGGTGACCCTCAAGAACATCAGTCCTTACTGGAAGTGATTATCACACCCAAAGGGGTGAAAATTGGTTCTGAGGTGTGGGCAAAAAAGTCTGTTTTTATATATAAAATACAGATATAGTAGATATTTCAACTTGTCCTGCATGGGATTTGTACCAATTTCTTTCTTTGCCATCAAGCTAAGAGAGTGCACGATCTCACCAATGTAGTATTATCAAACCTTTTGATTATGTTTGCCTTATGAGGTAGAGAATCTTCTGTGACTAAGAACCCTTTGTCTTTCTCTGTGAGCTCAAGATTTGTATGCTTTACTAACTTTTCCATGGACTGTTGTAGAATTTTTCTTACTGTTTGCAAGAGTTCTTTATATATTATGGACATTATCCTTTTTTGTTATGAGTTATAGTTTCCTCTGTCATTTGTCTTGATTTCATTCAGGGTGATTTTTTTACCTTATAGATTTTCTTTTGATGTTTACATGAAGTCACCTGTTTAGACATTTCTTTTATGGCATCTGAGTTTTGTGTCACACTGAGAAGGTGGCTACCTTTGAAAAGGTGGAAGGTTGGAAGGAGCATTCTGATAAGACAGAATATCAGGTGCGATGATCTTGAGGTAGGAGGGGAAAATGGTTCGTATATTACTCAGGGTTCTCCAGAGAAACAGAAACAATAAAATGCATGTGTAAAGAAAGAATGATTTACTTTTAAAATTTTTTCCCACATGATTGTGGAGGCTGACAAGTCCAAAATCTGCAGGGTAGGCTGGCAGCCTGGAGACCCACGAAGAATTGTGGTTGAAGTCCAAAGGCAGTCTGCTGACACCCTCCTTCTTTGGGTGAAGTCAGTCTTTGTTCTATTAGGGCCTTCAACTGATTAGATGAGACCCACTCACATTATGGGCAATAATTCATTTTACTCATAGCCTACTGATTTAAATGTTAATCGCATCTAAAACATATCTTCTCAGAAACATCCAGACTGGCATTTTATCAAACATCCCAACACTTAGCCTAGCCAAGTAGACAAATAAAATTAACCATCACAGTCCACCGCGTCCCAAACTTGGCACACATACATCTCCTTAACTCATACTTTCATAGTACACGATGTGGGGCCATGCTTCTCCCACTGTTCCCACGGGGCCCAGCAGGACAGAAAGGTGCACAGCAAGGCCAGGATGACGCCCTCCATCCACATGGAGAGAACAGACTCCAGGGTTGTATGTGGGCAGAGAGGAGATCAGAGGCTGGTGTTTTCGGTGCTCTGGGTGGAGGAGTGGCCGGCAGAGAGTGCAGGGGTTACCCATGACTCCTAGGAAAAGGGGAGATTGCTCACAACAGACTTGGGAGTGTGCAAATGGGAGGGGCACGTGTCTGAAAGGTTGTAGAAGAAATTTATGCCACAGGTAGGGTTTGGAGCTAGGGGAATCTTAGCCTGGTATAAATGAGAGTCCGCCCAGCAGTCTACGGTGGTGAGGGTTTCTTCATCCTCCTCACTTCCTATAGCATTAGAGACAGCCTGTCCCACATTCCTTCTGTGTGTGTGTGTGTGTGTGTGTGTGTGTGTGTGTGTGTGTGACTGGAAGTGCCTTGGCACCGTGGTGTGAGGTGGGTTTCTCCTGAGGTCTGGGATGACTGGTCTGTTGCAGTCATTGCAGTTCTAAATTCAAGGTCCTCATATCTTGAGCTTCGAGGTGCTGCCCCTGGTGGGAAGAATAAGAAGTTTCCCCTCACTACCCTGTAACTTCCTGCGGGTTCTTGAGGATTCCACAGATTGAAGCTGCCTTGCCTACCAGGTGGGGAGGTGAGGCATGGGGTCCAATACTACGTGTTTGTGATCTGGAGATCTCGGCCTAACTGTGGGGCCCTCCCTCCAGCTGACCACCACCTGCTATCCAGGAATGGGACTGGACACAGTGGAACAGGGTCGGGGGGATAGCTAGGGCCCTCACCCTCACCTATAGTCTGATAGTATATGTGGGGGATGGGCGGGGTGGCCTCCGTGCTCCACAAATAAATGAGTTTCCACTCTGGAAAATTCCTGCTTATGAACAATACTGGCAGGTGAGTCACAGACACACAGAAAGACCCAGGGTGAAATAGTGAGAGACAGCCTATGAGAAAGGCTCAATAACAATTGATAGGTTGAATGAATGAATGAAGCCTTGGACTGGGGAGGAGAGGACCCAATGCGAATACAGATAAGCTCTGGCAGCTTGTGCTTCTTTTATTGATACACTGAGAAGATGTGTCCAGGCTGAAGGATGAGGTTCTGATTCTTGTTGTGCTGAAGGGCCTGAAGGCAGAGGGTCCTGCCTTCGTCAGGACTCCAGGGTGCCTGAGGATGAGGACAGAGGGAGGAGCAGAGACCCATGGTACACTGTGGGGAGAATGTCCAGCCTCCTAGAAGGCTGGACTCCAGACCCTTGCAGGGAAAGGATGGGCTGGGAGAGACCTCTATGGCATCCTCAGGGCAGGTTCCAGAGAAAGCCCCTAGGAGCGTATCTCAGGAATAAGACAAGGGTCTCAAGGTCTTCGCATTTCTTACTAAAGGCTATTCTTACCAAATGCTATTCTTGATAAATGTTAAAATGTAACAGTATTTTGCAGACCTAACAGTATTTCTTTATGAACTTGACCAGAACTCAGGTAAGATATTTAACTAACTGCAAAGAAACCAACATGTAATTAACAAAATTTGGATGAATTTAGCCAACTGCGAGAGAAATCAACATGTAATTAACAAAATAGTGTATATAATGATGACTAAGCCTCTTTTCTAAGAGACAGATGTGAATCCAGGTGTCCTTTACTTGCTGCAAGTAAATAGTAGAACTGTAACAGGGTTGTAAGAAGCTAGCAAACTTCCTCAGTAAGTATAATAGGGAAACAAGAAATTAAACAAGATCAAACAGTTTGGGCAACTCGCAGCAGGTTTGCAGCAAAACCTTATGGTGAGAACAAATGGCTAATCCTCTCCTCACTAACTGAAGAATGCAGGAAGGGAGGGGAGTTTTAATGCCTCTTCTTCCTAACCAAAGAATACACAACGTAAGTCACCTTGGAACTGCTAAGGCAGGACTGGAAAGGGGGAAGGAGGAGAGGAGAGGGAGTTTTCATCTCACTGTCTAAACAGAGAAGCCAGCAGTCTCAGGGCCTGTTAAAGATCAAGTCATCAGATGCTTCTCATCACTTCTGGGAAAGCCATAACGAAGTAAAAGGGAGACCTTGAGGGTTACTCTGTACTAAAATATCTGGCACAGGACTTATAAAACCTATAGACAGAAAAGTATAAAAATACTAACCTCCCATCAGACTCCCTCCTCACATTAACCAAGAAAGCCCATCTGTGCTTCATAAGCTGGATGCATTTGATAGATTTGCTTGCCTTGCTTTTTTGGATAAATTTACTTGGTTTATTTCTTTAATAAATTTGTTTACTACATGAGAATGACAAGAACAGGGGAGAGGGCAGCTTTCTCTCCCTCCGACTCAGGGGGCTGTCCGATGACACTTTTCCTGGTGCCTATAACAAATGGTGCCTATAACAAAACTACCGAAGGACAACCACGTCTCATTCCTGAATGGGGCTGGGGGAGAGGTCCTTTCCTGCCCCCAAAAGCACCTGGGGCCCTGGTACTTAAACAGTAGGGGGCTGATAGGTTTCAGAGGGCCTAGCATAATACCATCGATATGATGGATGGTCAGGCAATCAGATCAGCCTAACGAGTTCAAATTAATCCAGTGTTATCTGTTCCTTGCTTGATTCACTAATTCAGTAGTGGTGCCCTGAACAGAACACCTCAAGCTGTGAACCCCTTGAGGTTTGGTAACAGGAACAGGCTGAGCAAGGTCTGGGGAGATGGAGTGAACTTGGAATGAACTACTAGCAGAGTGGAGGGATATGGGGACAGACAGTAGGCCACTGGGGACCTGTGTGGGGGTGGAGGGAAGAGCCAGTGTCCAGGTGGTGACCCCACTGGGATATTTGCCCAGGTCATGGGGGGCTGGGCAGCCCTCAGAACAACACTGCCTATTGTTGTCTCAACTAATGGGATGGGGTCCAAGGACTGGTTCTGGGGTTGGGTTCTGGGGAGTCTGAAACTCCAGGGTGGGGTATCCTGGATGTCCATCTTGGGGCAACACTGGAGGAGGGTCTTTGGGGGTCAGAACACAGGGGATGGCCTAGGGCAGTGGTTGGCAAACTCATTAGTCAACAGAGCCAAATATCAACAGTACAATGACTGAAATTTCTTTTGAGAGCCAATTTTTTAAACTTAAACTATATAGGTAGGTACATTGTTATTAACTTAATTAGGGTACTCCTAAGCTGGCCTTTGCTAAAAACTCAAGGGGCCAAAGAGCCGCATGTGGCTTGTGAGCCGCAGTTTGCTGACCACTGGCCTAGGGCATTAGTGGGGTCACTACAGGATGATTCTGGAGGCCAGATCCTTCAGGAGGGGCTGAGAAATTGCGTTAGGAGGTTCGTTGTGATGGGCCATTTGAGTGTATTTCTGGGGCAGACTTAGTGCAAGGGGTTGAGCTGAGAGCAGTGGGGGCCAAACTGGGGCGTTGGGGTTCAGAACATGGTGTTCTTAAAGATAAAGATAGGGAATGGGCTCTGGATGGAAGGAAGAATTCTGGGGAAACAAATCATGCTGGGAGAGGGTTAAACTTGGGGAATGGGCTCTGGACACTGGAGGTCCCTTAGGGAGCCATTATAGGGGAGACCCTTGAGCATAACATGAATCTTTGTGGTGTATATGGGAGTTTGGCACTTGTGAGGGGGACTTAGTGGGCACTCAGAACATCAGGGTGCTGGATAACATTGGGTAAGAAGAAAGGGGAAACCAACCAGGAGATGGGTTTGGGGTGCTTAGAACCAGGGATTTCTTGGCATGTGGATTCTGGAGGGGCTATGTTTGCAGGCATTAGAAATAGGGGGCAGATTATATAAGGGTGCACCCAGGGGCTGGAGCACTCATGGAAAGATTCTGGGAGGAGGGTTTGAGCATTCTGGTGCAAGTTCCTTGGAGAGGAACAAGTTATGGAAGTGGGTTTGGGGATCTTTGATGAACATATCAATGGTGTGAATTGGGGGGTGAGGGTGGGGTTTAAAGCCCAAGGGAATCATGGGGGATTATATAAAAAACAGCAGTTCCTGGGCGTGAGAGATTAAGGTATCCAAATCTGGGAATATCTGGGGAGTGCACTTGGGTGGGGTCCTAAACCGAGAGTGCCTTGGGGTGCGCTAATCATGGGAAACGGGTTTGACAGGGTTAGTGGGTCGGCGTCTGGGTGGGGCCAGGAGTGGACCAGACTGACCCTGGGGAAAGGCAGGGCAGAGCTGGCTGGGTAACAAAGCTTTACTGCCCCACCCCAAGTCCCTGCCATACTCAGTAGCATTTGCGGTACACGATGTGGGGCCCCTGCTCCTCGTATTGTTCCCTGAGGACCCAACAGGACTGGAAGGCCCGCAGTGAGGCAAGGATGGAGCCTCCGATCCACACCGAGAAGTTCCGGCAGGGCTGGGCAGCCACCACCACGCGCGCTTCAGGGCGCAGGCTGTGCAGCAGCTCCTTGCGGAAGCGGCCCTCTAGTCCCTGGAAGAGCGAGGAGCCACCGCACAGCAGCACGTTCTGGGCCAGGTGTGCCCGCACCTCCAGGGGCACCTTGTTAAGACTCCGATTTGCCATGGTGGGAACGCCCACAGGCGACAGCCCGGGCATCTCCGGGGGGCTGAACAGCAGCTCTGGACACTGGAACAGCTCCTTACCCAGCGTAACCTTCCGGCCGTCGGGCAGCTTCAGGCTCCGCTGGCACTCCTGCTCGGGCCGGGCCTGTGCCTTCTGGAAGTCAGGGGCCACGTAGCAATAGCAGTGCTTGATTTTCTCCACCACGTCCAGGTCCTGCTGCCCCAGCGGCAAGCCGGAGCCCAGCAGCATCTCCGCCAGGAAGGTAGTCAGGTGGGTGCCTGCCAGGTCCAGGCGCTCCGTGGCATGGGGCAGGTGGTAGCCCTGGAAGACGGGCACCGTGGAGGTGACTCCGTGGCCCATGTCCACCACCAGCCCGCTGACCCGCCCGTGGGCGTAGACAGACAGCACTGACTGGGAAGCCACGTACATGGCGGGGGAGCGCATGGACTCAAAGGCCACCTCCACCAGCTTCTCGCGGTTGGTCGGGGGGCTGAAGGGCTGGTCGGAGAACAGCAGCGGGTGGTCCTGGGTGGCAATGCCGAGGTCGTGCTCCAGCAGGTGGCGCCAGATGAACTCTGCCGCCAGCCAGTCCACCAAGATGCCATTCCTTATGGGCTTTACCAGCGTCAGCTCTGGACGCACGAGGGCGGCCTCGCCAATGAAAGTCTCCAGCACCATCTGCCCCGTGGTGGCCGGCTTCTTGGGCTGGCAGCCCACGATGGTGGCCACCGTGTAGGTGGGCCGGGCCTGCCCCGCGAAGCCCACCTTACAGGTGCCTGTGCCCATGTCGATGACCACCGCACTAGTCTTTGGTGGCAACCTGTTGCCCACCATGCTGGGGTGTCCTGCTGTAGGGTCTTGTTCACCAGGATTGAGTTGGGGGTCACCCCGGGCCTGGGGGCCTCTGAGACTCAGAGAGGTTGGGGTGATTTGTATCCATAGTTTCAGGTGGGTGGGTGGGTGGGCTGTTGGGCAAGGCTGACCTCTTTCCTCTGGGGAGAAAGGTTGAGGTTGGGCCAGGGGCAGGCACAGGCAGAGACAGGGAGAGGAGCTGGTCTATGACATCAGCCAGCCTGCTGTCCCCTTCAGAAGACTTCACAATGCAGGGCTAGGGGTGGAGTCCCTTCCTGCCCCAGAAAGCTCTCAGGGCCTTGGTACTTAAACAGTAGGGGGCGGATAGGTTTCAGAGGTCCTAGCATAATACAGTCAATATGATGGATGGTCAGGCAATCAGATCAGCCTAATGAGTTCAAGTTAATCCAGTGTTATCTATTTCTGGCCTGATTCACTAATTCAGTAGTGGTTTAATAATAATGATATTCGTGTTCTATCATCTTCTTTTCATTTATTGGCTAGAGTATTCTTTTTTAATACATATATATTGATTTCAGAGAGGAAGGGAGAGGGAGAGAGATAGAAACATCAATGATGAGAGAGAATCGTTGATCGGCTGCCTTCATCCCACACTGAGGACTGAGACCGCAACTCAGGCATGTGCCCTGATTGGGAATCCAACCATGACCTCCTGGTTCATAGGCAGATATTCAACCACTGAGTCACGCTGGCCAGGCTAGAGTAATTATTCTTTATACATCTTATGTATCCTTGCACAGTAAAGAAAAAGTGAGTTTTAACACAACCTTCCCTGAAAAAGTTTCCCTAACATATTGAAGTAACAACAGATGACATCAATGGGAAATTCACCAAAAAACCTTGACCTTTAGTTTTTGATTTTGGATCTAATTTGTAAATTATCTTTTTAAAAAAAAAAAAGATTTTTAAAATTGATTTTTTAATCTTTTTTTCTTTTCTTCTTTTTTTTTTTTTTTTTTTTTTTTTTTTAGAGAGAGAGAGAGAGAGAGGAAGGGAGAGGGAGATAAATATCATCAATCAAACATCATCAATCTGCTGCCTCCTGCACATCCCCTCCCCGGGTTAGGGGGCTGAACCTACAACCCAGGAATGTGCCCTGACCAGGAATGCAACCTGGAGCACGGGAGAACATCCAGCCAACTGAGCTACACTGGCCAGGGCACTAAATTATCTTGACTGCTGACTTCTCTTTTGAGATTAGTCCATTTGGGATTATGTAGGTGTACAACCTCATGGCATTTGAAAAAATAGCGGTGGGACTCTTCGACAATGTTTGTTTCATTCTGTGTGTGTGTGTGTGTGTGTGTGAGAGAGAGAGAGAGAGAGAGAGAGAGAGAGAGAGAGAGAGTTTATCGCATCTTGAGGGAGGGGTTTCAGGGTAGAACCCTTAGGTTGGGAAAAAATTTTTCCTGACCACTTTCTGTGGGTTTTATTTTCACTCATGTTTTGACCAGAATGTCAAGAGTAGCATTAAACAGTTCATTTTATAGAATTTAAAAAAATTAACACTCATATTAGATATAGTAAAAACAAAGAAAGATACCATAAAACTATGAGCTGGCCCTGGCCAGTATGGGTCAGTTGATTGGAGTGTTGTCCCATACACCAAAAGGTTGTGGATTTGATTCCTGGTCAGGGCACCTACCTAGGTATTGGGTTCAGTCCCCAGTTGGGGCAACTACAAGAGGCATATTTCTCTCTCACATTGATGTTTCTCTCTCTCTCTATCCTTCTCCCTTCCTCTCTCTAGAATCAATGAACATGTCCTCAGGTGAAGATTGAAAAAAGAAAAAAAAAACTATCAGCTGATTCCTCAACATAAACTTTGCAGGCCAGAAGGTATTGTCATAAAATATTCAAAGTGAAGAAAAGCAAAGACCTATGTCTAAGATTACTCTACACAAGAAGGCTATTATTTAGAATCAAAGGAGAGGGGGTCTCACAAGATGGTGAAGGAGAAATGATCTGGAGTAGGTTTTGACTTTAACCTTGAGCTCTCTGTTCTTGACCTAAATCTTCTTTTATTTATTTATTTGTTTGTTTGTTTGTTTATTTATTTTTAATCCTCACCTGGGGATATTTTTCGATTGATTTCTTAGAGAGAGTGGAAGAGAGAGGAAAAGACAGAGAGAAATATCGATGTGAGAGAAACACATCGATTGGTGGGTTGCCTCCTGCATGTGCCCTGACTAGTGCCTGGGCTGGGAGGATCCTGCAACTGAGGTATGTGCCCTTGCTTGGAATTGAACCTGGGACCCTTGGGTCCACCGGCCGACACTCTATCCACTAAGCCAAACCCTCTAGGACAAATCTTCTTGATGATATCCCAGGACAAGGTCACATCTATCCCCAGAGGGAGGGAGGAAAGGTGGAATTACAAAAGATCAAAGCTAATTATCTAACAATGGAAGGCTTCATTTATCATTGGGTTAAATTCCATGTTTATTTCTACAGTGTAAGAGGAAAATAAGTATGATGGTCAAGACTTCACAGAGAATGAATTGTGATTATAGAAAGCTTTTTAGTTTGATGTGGTCCTGGTTTAAGCATTCCATCCTTTTGAGAATGTCCAGTTACAAATCCTAGAGGTTACTAGAATCATACTCATCCTGGCAATGAGGTCAGATGCCATCAGAGGGAGGAAACCTTGGATAAAATTCCAACAGGTCTGCTGGCAAGGACCCCAGGCTTGCAGCAGCAGAGGACAACTGTAAAGTACTTGTGACCTTGTCAAAGCCTTGCCAAACTGACACCAGGTGTTCTTGAAGGTGGTCCACACTTCAGCCCCATGCCCATGCCTGCTCAGTCTTCAGATTTGGCAGAAATGATTTCAGGAGTTGGTCTGGGTATCTCTCAGCTCCTCTGCAAATCATTTCTGGTATCTGAGGAAGATATTAAGAAACAAAAAGAATGTAAAAACAGCAACAGGGAGACTGGTGATATAGCATTGATAGTAGATTGCTTTGGGCAATATAGACATTTTAACGAGGTTAATTCTTTCTATCCATGAGTATAGTATATGCTTCCATTTATTTGTATCTTCTTCAGTTTCTTCAGGGTCTTGGTTTATTGAATACAGGTGTTGTTTTTTTATCTCCATGATTAAATTTACTTCTAGGTATTTTATTTTTTATGCAATTATAAATAAGCTATTTAGAAATTTTTTCTTTTTGATCATTTTTTAAATGTGCATTTTTATTGATTATGTGAATGAAGAAATATTTCATATATTTCTTCATTTAAATTCTATGAGCAAATGTTGATGTATCTTTTTTATTTCTTGTTGACAGTATTACTGATGACCCCCATTTTTCCCTTCCAACTCTTCTACCCAGTCCCTGCACGCGCCCCCCCCCCCCCCCACACACACACCAGCTATCATCACACTGTTGTCTATGTTCATGGGCTATTCATATAAGTTCTTTGGCAAATCCCTTCACCTTATTTCACCCAGTCCTCCCCATCCCTTCCCTTCTGATCTCTGTCAGTCATTTCTGTGTATCCATGCCTCCGGTTCTATTTTATTCATCGGTTTATTTTTTTCCACCAGATTCTACATATAAGTGATATCATAGGTATTTGTTTTTCTGTCTGGCTAATTTTGCTTAGCATAATAATCTCCAGGTCCATTCATGCAGTCACAAAAGGTAAGCGTTCCTTCTTTTTTACAGCTGCATAGTATTCCATTGCATAAATGTACCACAGTTTTTTTATCCATCCATCTGCTAATGGACACTTGGGCTGTTTCTGAGTCTTGGCTATTATAAATAACACTGCTATGAACATAGTAGTGCATATATTCTTTTTGATTGGTGTTTCAGGATTCTTAAGATATATTCCCAGAAGTAGGATCACTGGTCTAAAGGCAGTTCCATTTTTAACTTAATGAGGAAACTCCATACTGTGTTCCACAGTGGCTGCAACTTTCTGCATTCCCACCAACAGTGCATGAGGGTTTTCTTTTCTCCACAATCTCCTTAGCACTTATTTGTTGATTTATTGATGGTAGCCATTCTGACAGGTGTGATGTGACACCTCATTGTGATTTTAATTTGCATCTCTGATGATGAGTGATGTTGAGCATTTTTTTCCATATCTCTATTGGCCAGCTGTATGTCCTCTTTGAAGTAGTGTATATTTGGTCCTTTACCCATTTTTTAATTGGATTGTTTGTCTTCCTGGTGTTGAATTGTATGAGTTCTTCATATATTTTGGAAATGAAGGCCTTAATCAGATGTATTATTGGAAAATAGATTCTCCCATACAGTGGGCTCCCTTTTCATTTTATTGATGGTTTCTTTTGCTGTGAAGAAGCTTTTTAGTTTGATGTGGTCCTATTTATTTATTCCTTTGTTTCCCTTGTTCTAGGAGATGTAGAAGCAAAAATACTGCTATGAGAGATACCTGAGATTATACTGCCTATGTTTTTTTTTTTCTAGGATTTTATGGTTTTGCAACTTACATTTAAGTCTTTTATCCATTTTGAGTTTATTATTGGGTATGGTGTAGGCTGGTGGTCTAGTTTCTTTCTTTCTTTCTTTTTTTTTTTTTTTTTTGCATGTATCTGTCCAATTTTCCCAACACCATTTATTGAAGAGACTGTCTTCACTTCATTGTATGTTCTTGCCTCCTTTGTCAAATATTAATTAACCATAACAGTGTGGGTTGATTTATGAGCTCTCTATTCTGTTATATTGGTCAATATGCCTATTCTTGTGTCAGTACCAGGCTGTTTTGATTACAGTGGATTGTAGTCTAGTTTGATATCCGGTCTTTTGATCCCTCCAATTTTGTTGTTCTTTCTCAAGATTGCTGAGGCTATTTAGGGTCCTTTTGGGTTCCATATAAATTCTTGGAATATTTTGTTCTATATCTGTGAAATATGCCATTGGTATTTTAATAGGGATTGCATTGAATCTATAGATTGCTTTGTGTAGTATGGACATTAATTATGTTAATTCTTTTAATGCATGAATATGGTATATGCTTCCACTTGTTCAGATCTTTCTCTATTTTCTTTTACAATGTCTTATAGTTTTCTGAGTATAAGATTATTATTGAGAGGTATTTATTTATTGTCATTTTTTCTTTATACCTATCATTACTTACTCTATTTCTTCTTCTTCTTTAGGCAGACCCTTTAAATTTTTTTCTTGCAATGCTAGTTTTCTGGTAATGAACTTCTTTAGCCTTTTATTTTACCTGGGAAGCTCTTTATTTATTTATTTATTTTATCAATGGGTTTTCTTTTTTTTTTTAAATAAATCTTTATTCAGATTATTACAATTATTTCTCCTTTTTCCCCCCATAGCTCCCCTCCACACAGTTCCCACCCCACCTTCTGCCCTTACCTCTCCCCCACTGTCCTCATCCATAGGTGTATGATTTTTGTCCAGTCACTTCATGAACGCCCCCATACCCTTTTCCCCCTGAGAATTATCAGTCCACTCCCTTTCTATGCCCCTGATTCTATTATATTCACCAGATTATTCTGTTCCTCAGGTTTTTAATTCACTTGATTTTTAGGTTCACTTGTTGATAGATATGTATTTGTTGTTCATAATTTTTCTCTTTACTTTTTTCTTCTTCCTCTTCTTTAAGAATACCTTTCAGCATTTCATATAATACTGGTTTGGTGGTGATGAACTCCTTTAGCTTTTTCTTATCTGTGAAGCTCTTTATCTTCCCTTCAATTCTGAATGATAGCTTTGCTGGGTAGAGTAATCTTGGTTGTAGGCTCTTGCTGTTCATCACATTAAAAATTTCTTGCCACTCCCGTCTGGCCTGCATAGTTTCTGTTGAGAAATCAGCTGACAGTCGTATGGGTGCTCCCTTGTAGGTAATTAACTGTTTTTCTCTTACTGCTTTTAATATTCTCTCTTTGTCTTTTGCTCTTGGCATTTTAATTATAATGTGTCTTGGTGTGGTCCTCTTTGGATTCCTTTTGTTTGGGGTTCTGTGCACTTCCTGGACTTGTAAGTCTATTTCTTTCACCAGGTGGGGTAAGTTTTCAGTCATTATTTCTTCAAATAGGTTTTCAGTATCTTGCTCTCTCTCTTCTTCTGGCACCCCCATAATTCTGATGTTGGTACGCTTGAAGTTGTCCCAGAGTCTTCTTACACTATCTTCAACTTTTTGGATTTTTTTTTTTGCTTTTTGTTTTTTTGGTTGAGTGTTTTTTGCTTCTTTGTGTTTCAATTCTTTGACTTGATTTTTGTGTTCCTCTTGTCTGTTTTTGGGTCTCTGTATAATATTTTTTATTTCAGTCAGTGTATGTTTAATTTCTAGTTGGTCCTTTTTCATATCTTCGAGGGTCTCGTTATATTTATCGGCCTTTTCTAGGATATTCTTAAAAAGGCTTATAACCGTGATTTTGAATTCTATATCCAGTCGTTTGTTTTCCTCCATTTCTTTCGTTTGTGATCTGATTCTTTGACGCCGCATTTTCACTGATTCCCTGAGTTGGTAAGGTAGATTTGTGTGCTAGGTTTCCAATATGGCCCAGTGGGTCTGCCTCCCCAGTTAACCTGAGGTGGACACTCTTGGTGCACCCCTTTGTGGACTGTGTGTACAGCCTTGTTGTAATTAAGTCTTGATTGTTGTTGGTATCACTGGGAAGAATTGACCTCCAGGCCAGTTGGCTGTAAGGATCAGCTGTGTCTATGCTGGGAGAAGTTCGGTGCTGGAGACAGCCTTATAGGATTAGACTTGCCAAATTGCAATAGCCTCTGTGCTCAGCTTGGATGGGGTGGAGTCTCAGTCTTGGCTTCCTGTCAGCCTTACCCTTGCACGCACTTGCGCGCCTTCAGACCTCCACCTTCCCTGGCTCCTGAGTCTCTGCCTGAGATTTCAGACTCCCCCCACAAGAGCGTGGGTCCCCAGGGGCTCGCCTGGAACCGGGGTTCAGTGCAGTCAGAACTGGGGCCCAGTGGAGTCAGGAATCTCCGACTCCCTTCCACTAGGGAAAGCCTGTGGCAACCTCCGCAGCCTTTGTGCGCACTGGCGTGCGTGCGCGCGCTTTCAGTCCTCCGCCTTCCCCGGCTCCCGAGTCTCCGCCCGAGAGTCCAGACTCCCCCCGTAAGAGCGTGGGTCCCCAGGGGCTCGCCTGGAACTGGGGTTCAGTGCAGTCAGAACTGGGGTTCAGTGCGGTCGGGGGCTCCCTTCCCCCTTCTGCCAGAGAAGGTCAGCCAGGCTCTCAGCCGCCCTTCCTCTCTGCACGCACAAAGACCCTTTGCCGTACCTCCAATTCTCTGTGAGCTTTTCTCTTTCCTTCTAGTTGTAGAATTTTCCCTCAGCCAGCTTTCCTGTGGTTCTGGATGGTGTCCGTTCTGTCTTTTAGTTGTAGTTTTGAAATTGTTGTGTGAGGCAGCAGTTTAGGTGCTTACCTATGCCGCCATCTTGGTTTCTCCTACCTGGGAAGCTCTTTAATTTGCCTTCAATTTTAAATGATAGCCTTTCTGAATAAAGTAGTCCTGGATGCAGGTTCTTGCTTTTCGTTACTTTGAATACTTCATTTCAATCTCTTCTGGCCTGAAGTGTTTCTGTTAAGAAATCAGCTGACAGCCTTATTGCAACTCCCTTTTAGGTAACTGTCTCTCTCGGTACCTTTAAGATTCTCTCTTTGTCTTTAATCTTTGCCATTTAAATTGTGATGTGTCTTGTATGGGTCACTTTGGGTTCATCTGATTGGAGCTCTCTGTACTTCCTGAACCTGTATAATTTTTTTCTTTACCAGATTAGGAAATTTTTCTGTCACTATTTTTTTAAACAGGTCCTCTATCCTTGCTCACTTTCTTCTCCTTCTGGTGCATCTATGATGCTGTTAAATTCCATGTTGTCCCAAAGTACCCTTAAGCTATCCTCATTCTTTTTAATTTTTGCTGCTCTTATTGGGTGTTTTTTTCTACCTTGTCTTCCAAATCGCTGATTCAATCCTCTATTTCATCCCACCTACTTTTTACTCAAATGTATTCTTGATGTCACTCTTCATTTCTGACTGGTTCTCTTTCAGGATTTCTATGTCCTTTTTCATGTTGCTGTAGTTCTCACTAAGTTACTTGAACATCCTTATAACCATTACTTTGAACTCTATATCTGATAAATTGCTTGCCTCCATTTCATGTAGGTCTTTTACTGGAGATTCCTCCTCTTCTTTCATTTGTGGCCTATTTCTTTGTATCCCCATTTGGCTATCTCTTTATGTTTGTTTGCATATATTAGATAGAACTGCTATGACTCCCAGTCTGCATGGGATGGCCTTATGTAGAAAGTGTCCTGCAGGTTCCAGTGTTGCAGTCTCCTTGATCTCCTAGCTGGGTGCTCTAAGAGTGTCCTTTGTGTGGGTTATGTGAACCCTTCTGTTGTAATTGGGTCTTGATTGCTGTTGGCCCATTCGTGGGTGAGATCAATCCTCAGGCTGGCTGAATGTGATGCTCAACCCTGACAATGGCATGCAAGTTGGTGTACAGGTGCAACCTCAAGGTGTCTTGTTGGGCTCAGTGGCACAATCTTCCAGATCACTTGAACTCCATGCTCTAGCAATGTCTCTTGTGGGTTATGTGCACCCCCTCTTTTATTTGAGGCTTGATTGCTGTTGGCCCTTTTGTGGTTGGAGTTAACCCTTCAGGTTAGGTGGCTATAGGGGTAAACCTTGATCATCATGTATTAGACGCAGTGCAGGGGCTGCCCCCTAAGGAGGGGTTGTTCCCAGGAGGGTCTGGTGCCTGCTGGGATCCCCCTTTGTGTGTGCCGCTTGTGTGGTTAGTTGGGAGAAGCTCTGGTGTGGTCTGAAGCCCAACCCTGGTTGTACTGGTTCTGGGTCCACTGGGGTGAGTTTCAGGTGCAGCTCGCTGCCAGTCACTGTGTCTGTGTCTACTAGATTTTCATGTGCTTGGGAGGAGCCAATCTTTTCAAAGAAGCAGCTCTTGGTTTCATTGATCTTTCGTATTGTGTTTTTAGACTCTATTTTGTTTATTTCTGCTCTGACCTTTGTAATTTCCTTTGTTCTTCTCACTTTGGGCTTTGTTTTATTATTCTAGTTCCTTTAGGTGTAAGGAACTAGATTGTTTATTTGGTATATTTCTTGTTGTGCTTTTTCTTTTTTTAGGTAAGTCTCTGTTTTGTTATGCAGTTCTCTCTTAGGATGCTTTCCCTGTGCCCCATAAATGTTGGGTCATTGTGTTTTTTATTATCATTTGTCTTAAGGTATCTTTTGATTCCCCCCACCCCTTGATTTCATTGTTAACCCATTCATTGTATAGTAATATATTATTTAGCCTCCTTGTGCTTATGTGTTTTTCTGTTTTCTTCTTGTAACTGATCTCTACTTTCACACCACTGTGATTAGAGAGGGTGCTTGCGTGACTTGAATCTTTTCAAATTTATTGAGACTTATTCCGTGATCTATGCTGAATAATGTTCCATGTGTACTTCTAAAGAATGTATTATATTCTGCTGCTTTGGGATGAAATGTCCTACCTCTGAGCCTGGAAAGAGCTTCTCACTCAGCACACCATTTAGCTAGACCTTCTTAATTGGATTTGAAATTTGTCATGAAATCTTATTTCCAAGTACTAAAACAGAAGTCAGAGTAGTGGTGACAGTCTGCATGAAGATAAGGAGTTTCACTGCTTTAAGCGCTTCACTTCACCCCCTTGATATGTCCACGACGGACCCCAAACCCACCCATAACCTGTTCCTCTCCAAGGAACATGCACCAGGTTCTCCAACTAACCCCCCAGAATCTTTCTATAAGTGTTCCAATCACTAGGTCCACCCTCATACTTTGTCCCCTGTTTCCAATGCCCCCAAAAGATAGCCACAAAATCCACTTGCCAAGACATCCCTGATTCTGAGCAAAAATCCACCTCCTTGTTGGTTTCCCCCACCTGATTATCTAATGTTCTCTGACACCCTGATGTTCTTGAGCCCATCCTGAATCCCCCAAGTGCTGAAGCCCCATATCCACCACAAAGATTCATGTTCTGCTCAAGAGTCTCCCCCACCATAACCCCCTGAAGGATCCCCTCAGTGTCCATAGCCCATCCCCCAAGTTCTATCCTCCCCCAAAATTCTGCCCTCCTGTTTCCCCAGAGTTCCTCATTCAGTCCAGGTCTCCCAGAACACATATCCTATATCTATCCCCAAAGGATACCATGTTCTGAGACCCCAAACCCTCATGGTGGTGCTCATTGCTTTCAGCCCCAGAAATACTTCTACATGAACTTTCTCATAGTGCACCTTCTGACCCTGTTCCTCAGCCTCTCAAATCCTCCCAAAGGCTCCACCCCCAGGACCATCCCAGGATGACCCCACTAATGCCCTAGGCCATCTCCTGTGTTCTGACCCTCAAAGACTCTCTCCCAGGGTTACCCATGATGAACATCCAGAACACCCCACCCTGGGGTTTCAGACTTCCCAGAACCCACATCCCAGGACCTAACCCTAACCCTAATCCTGAGCCCTATCCCTTTAATAAGACACTTTTAGCAATGATGTTCTGGAGGGCTTCTCAGCCCATTGTGGCCTGGGGCAGATACCCCAGGTGGGGCCTCCACCTGAATAGTGGCTCTCTCCCCCAACCCTCATTAGGTCCCTAGGGGCCAACTGTTCTGGGCTGTCTCTCCCTATCTCACCCTATTCCATTAGTTCATTTTAAGTTCACTCCATCTCTCCAGACCTCATTAAGCCTGCTCCTGCAACACCAAAGTCCCTGCCTTAAGGATACCCTTCAAGGCCTCTCCTTCTCCATACTGTCCCTAAAAGGGCCTAGAGTGGGAGTCCAGCCTCTCAGGATGGGGAAATTTGGCATTCTCCCCACAGGGTGCCCTGGTCCCTGCTCCTTCCTGCACCCTTGTTCTCAGCCACACTGGGCCCCTGCTGGAGGCAGGATTCTCTGCCATTACATCATCCAGCCCATCTAATCTCAGGATTCCCCACCCAGCAGCCTGGACATATCCTCCCAGTTGATCAACAAAATAAGAAGGAACTGCCAGAGCTTATTTATGTTCATGTTGGGTATTCTCTTCCCCCAGTCCAAAGAATCATTCATCCTCCATTCATTTAACCAGTCAATATTTAGTGAGCATCTCTCACAAACTCTCTTTTTTTCTGTTTCTTTCTCTCTCACTCATCTTCCAGCACTTTCTTTTCCAGAGTGACAACTCATTTATTTGTGGAGCATGGAGGTCACCCCACCCATCCCCCACATCTACCATCAGAAAATGGGTGTGTGTGAGGGCCCTAGTTATTCCCATGTGCCATGTCCCACTGTGTCCTGAGGGCTGACAGGGCTCTAATCCCATTCCTTGACAGAGGGTAGTCCTCAGCTGCGGGGATGACCCACAGTCAGGCCAAAATCTGCAGATCACAAATATGCAGGGTTGGACCCCCCTGCCTCATCTCTCCACAAGGCCAACAGCTTCAATCTACAGAATCAGCAACAACCCACAGGAGGTTACAAGGTAGCGACGGGAAACATCTCCTTCCTTCCACAAGGGGGCATAATCTCCAAGCTCAAGACAAATAAGGCATGGCATTTAGAACCACAATGACGGCAGCAAACCACACATGCCAGACTTGAAGTGAGACCCACTCCACATCACACTGTCAGCCACACACACACACACACATGCACAACCAGAAGGGATGTGGGACAGGCTGTCTCAAATGCTACAGGAAGTGAGGAGGATGCAGAAACCCCCACAACCCGTACGCTGCTGGGTGGACTGTCATTTAGAACAGACTAAGGTTCCCCCGACTCCAAACCTTATCGGGGGGGTAGAAATTTCCTCTACAACCCTCAGGTCTTGTGCCATCATATCTGCATATTCCCAGGGATGGGGAGGTCGCTACCTCAAGTATTTTTTTTAGAAATCACATCTCTACACCCTCTGCCTGCCAAACCCCCACCCTGAGCACGGAGAGCACTAAAGACCCTGAACTTCCTCCCTCATGCCCACACACATCCCTCGAGTCTGCTCTCTTTGTGTGGGTTATGGCACCTTCTTGGCCTTGCTGTGTGCCTTTCTGTCCTGCCGGGTCATGAAGCAATGGCAAAAGCGTGGGCCCCACAGAAGTATGGTTTAAGGGGATGTGTGTGTGCCAAGGTGATAAGAAGTGGACTTGTGATGATTAATTTTATGTGTCTACTTGGCTACCAGGTGCCCAAATGTTTGATAAAAGGCCAGTCTAGGTGTTGCTGAGAAGGTATATTTTTTTAGATGAATTAACATTTAAATCTGTAGACTTTGAGTAAAACAAATTATCCTCCACAATGTGGGTGGGCCTCATCCAGTCAGTTGAAGGCCCTAATAAAACAAAAACTGACTTTGCCCAAGGAAGGAGGACTTTTGCCAGCAGACTGCCTTTGGATTCCAACTGCAACTCCTCCTGGATCTCAAGCCTGCCAGCCTACCCTGCAGATTTTGGACTTGTCAGCTTCTACAATTTATCTCTTTCTCTCTGCATCTTATTGTTTCTGTTTCTCTGGAGGTCTCTGACTAATATATATGCCAAGCCCCCTGCCTACCTCAGGACCTTTTCCCCTGCTATTTCCTCTACTCAGAATGCTTCTTCTCATGTCTTATCTTATCAAAGGTAGCCCCATTCTCAGTATGACATAAACCTCTGATTCTATAAAAGGATGATTAAAACAACTGACTTCATGTAAACATCCAGAAAAATCTGCAAGGTAAATATCACCCTAAACAAAGTCAAGCCAAAGGACAAATTAAAAATAAATTCAATAAATCATTTAAAAAATAAAATGACAGAGTATACTATAAATAATAAAAGAAAGGGATAATGTCCATAACATATATAAAGAGCCTTTGGAAAACAATCAATAAGAAAAAATACTACAACAGTCATGAAAAAGTTATCAAAGAATACAAATCTTGAGTTCACAAAGAAAAAACAACAAATGGTTCTTAGTCACAGGAGAAGATTCTCAACCTCATAATGAAAATGAACATTAAAACTATACTGTGATACCATTTTTAACCCATCAGATTGGCAAAGATTAAAAGGTTTGATAACACATCATGTAGGTGAGGCTGTGGGAAAATTGGCAGCATCTTACCGTGATGATGAAGAAGGAAATTGGTACAAATCCTGTGCAGTACAAGTTGCAATATCTACTTAAATGATAAATTCACACACCTTCTGACACAGCTATCACACCTCCAGGAATTTCTCCTTCAGATACAATCACTCTTATGTGAAATTACTTAAGTGCAGCTATCCAGTGAACACTGAAGCACACACAACAATGTCATGTGTTTTCATGAGAAAGGGTTAAATAAATTTCATTAAGACATAGAGAAGGCTACACATCTATAAAAAAGAAACTAGAAAGCTGTGTTCACTGACATGGAGTGATCGCCAAGATATATTTTAAGTAAAAAAAAGGAGGGGGAAGAGGAGGAGGAGAAAGAGAAGAGGAAGAAGAAGAAGAGGAAGAAGAAGAAGAGGAAGAAGAAGAAGAAGAAGAAGAAGAAGAAGAAGAAGAAGAAGAAGAAGAAGAAGAAGAAGAAGAAGAAGAAGAAGGAGAAGAAGAAGGAGAAGAAGAAGAAGAGGGAGGAGGAGGAGGAGGAGGAGGAGGAGGAGGAGGAGGAGGAGGAGGAGGAGAAGAAGACTTGGAATGATCTGTTATTATTTATGTAAAAACAGGAACAAATGAATGTGTAGATATTTTTTGAAAAGGCCTAGACTATTTCTGGAAGATCTCACAAGAAACCTGAATAGTGGCTGCTTCTATAATAGTTTCTAAGATTTATTTCATTATTACACACGAAGGAGCAATCATTTTTAGACATTTCCTCTAATTGCCTCCCATGAACATTTAATACTGCAGATCTATTGTATACATTTTTATATATTCTATGTGTATCTGCACTTTATACATAAAAAATGGGTTTGTTTTTTTTTTGCCCACTACCAGAACCATTGTTTACCCTCTTGGGGGTGATAACACCCCCATTGAGGACTGGGAGTCACCAGGGGCCTGGGCATGGAGGTGGGCAGGAGATTCTCATTGCCTGCCTTTTTTTTTTTGTACACATTTCGTTTTATTGTAACAAAGCAACTTGTACACTTTTAATGTTTAAAACTGAGCATCATCTTTTCTTTCCAGTGAAACAAAAAGAAAATTTAAAAATAAACAGGAACAAAATTACAATAGAGAAATGTCAATTCCAAATAAGATCCTACAGGTTCTGCTGATTCTCCCATCGAGTGGCAGGGCTCAAGTCATCATTAGGAGAGAATTTTATTTTAAAAGTGCCATCTTAGACTGCAAGGATGTCCATTAAACATGACAAAGGAGAAGCCATGTTGTCAAAATGCCCACTTAACCCACCCAAACATCTCAAACCCACCCTTTGCTCACCTTCTATAACACCCCCCCCTTTTTTTAAGTTTTTTTTTTCTTTTTTTAAACAAGAGAAAGTAGACAGATACATGTTGGTAAATGCTAACTGTCCATATTCACATAGAGACACAGTGTAATCTCTGAGCCCAATATACAGAGAAAGGAGGAAAAAAGGTAGAATTCTATGCACTACTACACAGGGGCCTAGCAACCTGCAGCTCCCAGCAGAGCTAAGGGAGCAGGTGGTTTTTCTTTTTTCCCACAGAGCACGGTGGTGTTGATTCCATTAAGTTTTTCTTGAGACAGGAAGGGATAAAAATGAATTTGGAACAGAAAGGGGCAAAGATTCTTTTCCCACTGTATTCTGCTCAAGGTACATCCCCCCCCCCCAAAGAAGGTGAGAACCATGGTGTAAAGGAGAGAAAAAGAGACCTCAAAAACAGGGCAACTGAGCACAAGAGGGGGGCGGAAAAAGAAAAAGGAAAAAAAAAAAAAGACTGCAACTTGCTCCCAGGGACTGGAGAAAATTAAAAAAGTTTGGGATCCATCAGTGTTCATTAGTCATCTTCTCCTTCATCTTCCTCTCCTTCTTCCCCCTCATCATCATCTTCATCTTCTTCACCTTCATCCTCATCCCCTTCTTCATCAATATCTTCCAACCCTTCCTCTTCTTCATCATCATCATCATCTTCTTCTCCTTCCCCTTCTTCATCATCTATGTCAGGAACCAAGTAGTACTGTAAAGGATTTGGCCAAATGTCATCTTTGGTGACTTCTCCTAACTCATCTGCACCTGCATCAGAATGGTCAGTAAACCTGGTAAAGAAGCTTTGTGGTTCCTCATGCTGTCTCTTCCTGCTGGCTTTATTCTGTGTTTGACTTGAACGTTTTGTCAAATCCTTTCCAGATTTCCATTTGATTTCAGTGGACTTTGAAGATGGATCACCACTCTCATTCAGATGAAACTCTTTGGAGAGAACTTTATTTTCAAAGTAAGGATTTTCATCAAAATAAAAATCTATTCTGTAACCTGATTTAATATCTTCAAATTCTGTCACTTCAACTCTTGTCAAATAATGCAGCGCCTCTTCATCCTCTTCCCCAAGCAGTGCAGACACTTGTGGATGGTTGACAAATGTTGTTACCCAAAAATTTGGGATTTTGGCGATCAATTCTGACCTCTTCTGAAAAAATGGTTGGCGAAGTTTGTTATATTTCTGTTCTACTTTCAAAATCTCCTCACGGGCTTATTCATTAAGTCTGTCTATTTCATTTTGTACTTTATCAATATGTTCAATCGCTTCTTGCTGTTCTTTTTCTCCCTTCGGCACGTCCGTCCGGAGGGGTCGGCTTCTTCTCCGGCTTGGGGGCTGGAGCCAGTTTCGGTTTCTTCTGAGGTGGGAGCGAGGACTGGCGTTTGGGGGCCATGCTGTGAGACAAGTGAGGATCTGGTCGCTGGGAAGTGGCCGGGCTCGAAGGCGCGCTGAGCACTCTGCCCTTTTGAATTATTAGAATTTTGAATCGTGTGAGTGTATTTTTTAAAATATGGATGTTTACTTAAGTTCTTCTGGCATCACTATGGCAGCTCTGTTTCCTTCCCTCTCCCTAGCTGTGCTCATCTGACTTCTGTTTGAGTCTTTGTCAATGGATGGTGTCTCCTGTCTCAGCCATGAGTTTTGGGAGAGCAGTGGCCCCGTGTGTATCATTCACCTAGCACACAGTCACGCCCAATAAATGTTTGCTGAGTGACTGAATGAATGAGCCACAACATTGGCTGAACTGACAGGAATCCTCCCAAGTAGGGAGCCCTCTCCCTCTCTTCCTCCTGGCATTGGAGTCAGAGAAGACTGGATTTGAGTCATGCCCGGTCACATGCTGTGTGACCTTGGACAAGTGACCTGACCTCTCTGAGCTTCACTCAACACCTGTAAATGAGGGTAATACCAGTGTCACTTCAGGGGGGCTTTATGAAGATTAAGCAAGATCACACAGGCCTCTAGGAAGTATGGAAGGACACTTCTCAAACTGCGGTTGTATTGGGGGCTGTGACTGGAAGGAGGGGTGTGATTCACATTTACCCTGTATATTTATGCATTGTTTGAAAGTTTCACAGTGCAAATGACGACAAGGAAATAAATTTTTTAAAACTATTTTGAATGATGAACAAAATGGACTTGCTCAGTAGACAGTAAGTGCTCAGTAGACAGTAAGTGCTGCTATTTTGACTAGAGAGTGCAAAATAGTATCCAAAGTCTGCCAGCCAGCCACTGCCACTGAGACCCTCCCCCAAGGGTTTAAGCAGAGAGAGGACCCACCAAGTCACCTCCCAGACCTCACCCCAGACCCAGATCCCCTGTTCTTTGGGGGACCCAGGAGAGAGACTCTTTGGGGCACGCAGGTCATTCCAGCAGGCACATCACGGACTGGGTGGAGATTAAGGTTTGCTGAGTGATACGAGGCCCAAAAGTGCAGTGTCAAAGCTTGTTTTCATTTTAATATTTGACAGCTTGTTCCTCATGAAATTTTTTATGATTAATTTGGCTTTTTAAAGTATTGCATTGATGCCAGGGACTGGGGGAAGGGACTGTCACGGAATCCTACGCTTTCAAAGGGGGAATTGAATGGTATGGAGACGATCTCAATCCAAGTCATCTCACAGAAATATTATTTACTTTATAAGCCTGGACATCAAGTGCACAGCATGGTGAACAAAGACAACAGTATTGTACTGTAGTCATTAAGCTAGCTAAGAGACTAGAGCTAAGTTACTAAAAAGAAAAGATAATTATGGAATGTGGTAGAGGTGCTAATTATCCCTAATGTGACAATCATCTGACAACATATAAATGTGTCAAATTACATGTGGTACACCTTAAATTTAAACATAGTTATAGATCAAATATATTTCAACTAAAAAAGGAAAGGAACAAATATTCCCCTTACATTTTGCTCAGGGGAATGCCTCGCTTGCTGGCCCTAATCCAGCCCATGGACACAGACACATGGAGGATGGAGGAGCTGAGCCAGTTTGCAGGAGACGGGCCTAGGGGGGAGAGACCTGAAGATCAGGCTCCTGGAGACTATGGTCCAGGGCTCCTCAAGAGGGGAAGCCACAGGGCATGGTCTCCATGGAACCCAGGAAATCACTGACACCACTGCCCCTAACTGGGGTGGGGCACCTGCAGCTGCGGGGCCCACCCACCCAAGCCTCTGCCCCAGGAGCAAGAGGGACCAGGCCAACACCTCACCTCAGCACAGCGGCTTCAACCCAGCCCAGGGGAGGGCAAGTTTCATTCTGACAGAGAGGGAATTCTAGTCTGAGCAGGATCTTATACACGTACATACACACCACTTACCCCCTCACCCTCAGCTGTCACCTGGGCCTCCTGAAACTTTGTGGGACACATATGGCTGCCAGATATGGAAAAGCAAAGGGTGGGGAGGCTGGGCCTGGTGACAGAGTTCAAGATCAGAAGCTAATTGATTTGCCCAGAGCCCCACTGATGACCAAGCCACTGGGCAGTGAGTGAAAAAGCTGGGCCAGCCCACCTGGCTGGCAGCTATCCGCAGGTGGGTCATCTTACCTCCTGGGCCTCAGCTCTTCCATCCCCTTCCCCCAGCCCCATGCCTCTCCACAGTCCAGGTTGCGACCCCCACCCCTCCATGGGCACCTAGTATTTTCCCCTCCCCTTTCTTGTCTGTCCCACATTTGGGAACCCCGTGAATCTTTTCTGCAAAAAGAGAATCTGACCGCACCCCTCCCCTGTTCAATATCCTTTGATGGCTCCTCATGCCTGGAGCTAAACAGTTTCCCCCAAACCCCACTGACCACTGACCCAAAGCCTGCTAACTCCATGGCTCCCTTGGCAGTCTGCGAACCATTCCCACATGCCTCTTTCTGTCCCTGGAAGTCAGCACTTTCCCTCTCACCTCAGGGCCTTTGCATGAGCTATTCCCTCCACCTGAACTAATGCCCCACTTGGGCAGCAGGGAGAGAAATCTGTTTATGGCGCTTGTTGAATAGAAATAAACATATTATAAGTCAAGTATTCGGGGACTCCCCTTGTTTTTAAAGGATGTAGGTTCCTCCTTGTGGAAATAACAGCCCATCAGGGCTGTTTTCAGTCTCCCAGCTTCCAGTTCACCCTCATGGGACCCATATCCATTTATAGTGCCCTCCTTGGGGCTCCTAGACCAGGTCAGGTTCCCCCATCTCACAACTTGGTGACCCTGTTTCATCAGCAATCTCTCATTTACGGGCCTTCCAAACCTCTCTCTCTCTGCCCATTCTGGCCGCTTCACACACAAATAGATAAATAGATAAATAAATAGATATAGATATAGATATGTAATATATAACAGATATTATAGATATATAATATATAGATATAATTATATATCTATAGATTAATAATATAAATATTGTTAAATATAAATATAAATATAAATATAGATAGAGCTGTCTATATACCCTTTTATATCTACACTAGAGGCCCAGTGCACAAAATTCATGCACTCGGGGGGGAGGGTCCTTCAGCCTGGCCTGTGCCCTCTCACAGCATGGGGGATGTCCGACTGATGGCTTAGGCCCAATTGATGGGGAGCAGCCTAAGCCATCAGTTGGACATCCTTAGCACTGCTGCGGAGGTGGGAGAGGCTTCCACCACTGCAGCTGCACTCACCAGCCGTGGGCCCGGCTTCTGGCTGAGCGGTGCTCCCCCTGTGGGAGCGCACTGACCACCAGGGGGCAGCTCCTGCATTGAGCGTCAGCCCCCTGGTGGTCAGTGAATGTCACAGTGACCAGTTGTTCTGCCCTTTGGTCGATTTGCATATTAGTCTTTTATTATATAGGATGTAGATATAAAGTGAGATAGAGAGATAGAACTATAAATTTATAATTGACTAGTGGCCCAGTGCATGAAATTAGTGCATATTAAAAGGGGATTAATTAGAGGAAATAATTTAATATTGCTATTTGCCCTTTCTCTATAATAGAAGTGTCAGAGATGAAAGAAAATTAGTAAAATGTATATGTAAACCTTCCTCCTGTCAGAGTCTGGGGTGCACCACGGGACCCAGAGTCAAGTCCCCGCCCACCCACATGCACCTCAAAATCACGTGAGACCTAGACCCAGCCAGGCCCCCCCTCCCCATTGGGCTAGATACCGACCTGGCCAGTCCCACCCTTGTCAAGCCCTGCCGGGCAGGGGGCGTAGCCTCAGGTCCCCTGGCCCGGCGCCAGGATGGGAGCATGGCCTGAGGTCCCCCAGCCCAGACCGGGGAAGGGGGAGTGCCTGAGGTCCCCCGTCAAGCCCTACCAGGTGGGGGACATGGCCTGAGTCCCCTGTCAAGCCCTGATGGGTGGGGGGCATGGCCTGAGGTCCCCCGTCAAGCCCCACCAGGCGGGGGGGTGCAGCCTCAGGTAACCCATCAAGCCCTGCTGGGTGGGGGGCGTGGCCTGAGTTCCCCCGACCCAGCACTGGGGGTGCACCTTGAGGTCCCCCATCAAGCCCTGCAGGGCCGGAGGCATGGCCTCAGGTCTCCTGGCCTGGTGCTGGGGCAGGGGGCGAGGCCTGAGGTCCCTTGTCAAGCCCTTCCAGGTGGGGACACGGCCTAAGGTCCCCTGTCAAGCCCCACGGGGGTGGGGGAGGGCGTAGCCTCAGGTCCCTGCTGATTGTCCGTTAAGGCTCCTTATTGGAACTTGACTTCAGCTGTGGGTGCCGCCATCTTTGTGACAGAGTGATGGTCAATTAGCATATTCCCTCTTTATTTTATAGGATGGTCCTGGCTTGTTTGGCTCAATGGATAGAGCATTTGCCTGCAGACTGAAGTGTCCCAAGTTCGATTCTGGTCAAGGGCACATGCCCGGGTTGCGGGCTTGATCCCCAGTGGGGGGCGTGCAGGAGGCAGCCAATCAATATTCTCAGCATTGATGTTTCTCTCTCTCTCTCTCTCTCTCTCTCTCTCTCTCTCTCTTTTCTGCTCTGAAATCAATAAAAATATATATATTTTTAAAAATTATAATTGATAGATAAATAGGTAGATGACTGGTAGATAATAAAGTGATATAGAGGTAAATTAGAGAGATAGATATATAGATAGATGATAGATAAATAGCTGGATAGATAAGAGATAAATAATTAAATAGTTAGATTCATTCATCCATGGTTTACCTGTGTCAAGGCCAGCTCAAAATTCCCATTCTTTGCCTCATAACTGATTAGCTGAACTGCTTGTCCCCACTGACCAATCAGAACAAAATGCTTGCTAACTGAGCTTTGGTTAAGCTCCTCTCCTTCCTCCAGACTTCTGAACTTAGCACCCCCACCCCACACCCCAGCCAGCAGACAGCCCCTCCTGAGGACAGGCAGTCCAGGGCTGAACATCCTCTGATCGCTGTCCCGTTCCCCATCCCCCATCCCCATCCTTTCATCCCACCTTCCACACCTGGTTCTTTCCAGCCTTGTCCCCTCCTCTCTATTAAAATAAATAATAAATAAGGCTTTTTGCCCTAACTCTGGAGAGGCCTGCAGGCCTCCTGTCAGAGCTCTCGCTGTGGCACAGCCCTTTCCTCTGCCCTTGCAGAAACCCTCTGAATAAGGCTCTTCTGACTAAGTCCACTTGGTACTTTATTCACAGCCACAGGGAGTATTTTGGCCTTTTTCAAGAAGCAAGAGGGAGCCATGGGAGGGCTGAGAGCAGGGAAGGGGCCTGGTGAGGGCAACCCAGTGGATTGGGGGGCTGGGGGAGGGCTGAGGAGGGAGCTGGCAGCCCAGGTGGGAAGTGAGCGAATTCAAGCTGCATTTTGGAGGGCAAGGGGGCAGAAGCATGAGAGTTAGTGGTGGGTCTCTGGAGGTCCCCAAACCTTGGGCACAATCATTTCCAAGAATTTTGTAGTTTGTGGCAAGAAGAGCCAAGAAAGGAGGCTCAGATGAGGAGGGGAGAGTAAGTTTGGGGTACGGTGTGTGTGGTGCGGACCCCAGGATACTCACCCATCAGGGAGGCTTAGAACCATAGAACATCAGAGCCTGACTGATGTTCAGGGGAAACTGAGGCACAGTGCCCTGTCTGAGGCTGTCCAGTGTGTCCGGGCCAGAGCTGGAATTCGAACCCATGTTCCCTGCCTTTCACACCAGCTGGTCCCACTGCTCTCCCCTGCTTCCTGAGGAAATGGGATTTGAGTGACTCCTGGGTTTGACAGGGGACAGGAGTGAGGGCATTCTGGGTGGAGGCACAGCAAGGGTAAAAGTGTGGAGGCTGGAGCAAGGGAAAGCAAGAGGCAGGAAGTGGGTAAAAATAGCAGCAGCATGAATCAGGTCCTCCTACCTGCCAGAGGCTACACTAAGTGCCTGGCAGGAACTATTATCTTTATTCTGTAGGAGGGAAACTGAGGCCCAGAGAAGTGATACAAAGGCCTCGGAAGCAGTGCAGTGCCCTCTCCCCTGTGTCTGGGGACCCAGGCTTGGAGGGGGGCAGGTGTATCCTTTGTCCCTTTCACACCTCCCACCCAGGCCCCAAGACAGGAAGACAGTGGCCAGGACAGCCCAGCCAGAGAGTGGAGGAAGGGCCAAGCCAAACCACAGATGGGATTTCTCAGAATTTACAGTATGATGGGGGAGGGGAGGCTGGGGCTGCCCCTGGCACCTGCACAGCAGCAGGGAGAGAGAGGGCAATGAGGGACTCCGGATCTGAGCTTGGACTCCACACCTGTATGCTTATGAGAGGGGCCTCCCCTCTTTCCCATTCACCAACTCCCTTGAGCCTACAGCCTCCAGGACAGGGCATTGGGGGCCACATATGGGGAGATATGAAGGGGCCTCTTGCACACTCAGGCTCTATCATATGTGTGCATGTGTGTGTTTCATGCTTCCACTCGGGCCCCAAGCACACATGTGTACATGCATGTGTCATTTCACACATGCACAGGTGGGAGTGTGTGTGTGTGTGTGTGTGTGTGTGTGTGTGTGTGTGAGTGATCCCCACCCAGGCAGGCCCAGGCACATCACCTCCAGCCACCCCCACTCCCTTAAAGTTCTGCATCCACTCTGGGACCCGCCAGGGGCTCATCTCCTTCCACCTCTCCTCCGCACGCTGTGCCTAGTTCCATCATCTCTCTCTCAGATGGCCACCTGTCCTCTGTGCATGGAAGACTCATTTTTTTAACATTTAAATCATATATCAAAGTTTACATTTTAAAGTGCACAATTCAGTGGCATTTCGTTCATTCACAAGGTTGTTCAGCCACCACCCATATCTAGCTCCAAAACATCTCACCCCAAAAGGAAACTCAGGACCGATTTAGCAATCTTGCCCCTTCCCCCAGCCCCCACAACCACCAACCTCTTTCTCTCTCTGTGGATTTGTCTCTTCTGAATAGTTCATAGAAGTGGAATCATATGGCCTTTTATCACTGGCTTCTTTCACTCATGTTTTCCAGGTCTTGGTTCAAATGTTTCTGCCTCCAAGGGACCTTCCTTGACCTCCCCCGTCCCTGAATGCCCCAGCCCTCTGCTTCATAAACTCATGTCTCTCAGCAGCATATGACATAATCCTGACACATCTGTCCACTCAGTGGTTATCCATCTCTGTCTTAAAGCATAAGCTCAGGAGGGCAAGGAATTGGTTTCATTCTCTCAGAAAGTTGTGAATAAATGAAAGAATGAATGAGGAATGAATGAAAGACCCATGTGACACCCTCCTTCTTCCTTGTCTCCTTCTTCCCATCATGTGGTCCTGGGTTCTTTGTCGAATCTCAGATACAATTCAACAACATTTAGGGCACACCTACTGTGTGACGGGTCCTGTACCAATCACCAGGGCTCCTGCACTGGAGGGACAGGCTCCCTGTCCCTGTAACGTCTTCATCCTCGAGGTGGAGACAGACTACCGATCCTGGGGACACAGGATTTAACTGCTGTCAAAGTCGTTACTTGGAAGACCAACAGTTCATACCCAACTCGTTTATTTCTTCAACAAATATTTATTGAACAACTACTATGCGTAGCACCAGCATAAATAACCACAAGTATTTTAGAGCGGATGTTCATGGAAAGCCTTTCCTTAGGAAGTAGCATGTGAGCCAAGACCTGAATATGGAAAAGGAGACTCATGTAAAGGCTGAGGATGTTAACACAGGATTACTAGACAGAGGATTACTAGACTTAGTGGGCTGATCACATTGTAAGGTATAAAAATATCTAATCTCTAATCGCACACCTGAAACTAATATAACTTAGAGACTATTGTATACCAACTATACTTAAATAAAAATAATTTTTAAAAATTAAAATAAAAAAGACGGAAGGAAAAGCATTGCAGCAGAGGGAACAGCAAGCAAGAAAATGAGGCAGAGAAGCAGTTCAAGGAAGAGAAAGTTGGCCATGATGCCAGTGCAGTAATGAGGAAGGAAAGAGCTCATTTGCCGATGGCTCTGTGATGTTAGGCAAGGTATGTAACTGCTCTGAGCCTCAGATTACCCACCTATTAATGAGGATAATAATAATGAAGCCTTTTGCAGAGGATGAAACAAAACCCAAGGCACAGGCACTGGCCCAGACCAGGTGGCAGGAAAGGAGGCCACTTGTCCCGAGTGACAGACAGACCTTGGTGTTCATGGTAACTGTGTGGCAGGTATAATTCTCTACCTCCTTCTCACCCTGTGGTCTTTCAGGGCTGTCCTCCCCACTGTCACAGGCTAGAGCCGCCTTATCTCCAGCTCATCTCCAGCTCTTCCTGTTTAGCTGAACCCACCCTCCCACGCTGTCCAAAATGGCTGTTTAGTGGAAGGGGGCTTTATAAAGAAGAAAAGAGAAACATTTGCCTTTTCCTTCCATGATTCCACTTCATGGAGCAGCTTTACCTGCCCCTCCCTCATATCTCAGACAGAGTCAGAGGCAGGGACTGGATGAGGATTTTGCTCAGGGGCCTGTGGGTCACCTGTAGGGGGTGAGTTACAGTAACACTGTGGTCAGTCACCCCCTTCCTCAGATGATGAGCCAACTCTCCCGTGCTTGTGGGGTGCATTTACTTATTTTTCACTCAGCCTCACACATGACAGGATAGAGTGGGGGAGGGAAGGGACAGTTACAGGAGAAATATGCTCAGAAACTCCCCGGCATCCCCATCTCACTCAAAGAGGAAGACAGAGTCCTCACCTGGACCCACAGGCCTTGCATGACCTGCCCCCATCACCTCCCTGTCTTTACCTCCTCCCTCTCTTCCCAGCCAGAAGGGCCTCCTCCATGTTTCTCCAACTCGTCGGGCACTTTACACAGACTGTTCTCTCTGCCTACTGAGTCCTCTTCCTCCAGCACATTCTTCACTCACTCAAGTCTCTGCTCAAATGTCACCTTCTCAGCAAGGCCCTTCCTGACCTCTTTATTTTAATTCTTATAACCCACCCACCATTACCTCTCCCTTGTCCCCTATTTCTTTATTCTCCATGACACTTACCACCATAGATTCTACTATGCTTTTTTTCTATCTGTCTCCCCCACTGGGCTGTAAGCACCACAGAGGCAGGAGCCACATCTATTTTGTTCACTGTTCTTTCCTCAGTGTCTGAGACACAATATATGATCAATAAATATTTGCTAAGTGGATAAAGGAATTTTTAGAATAAATGAATGAATTGCTATTATGGTTGAGCCAGAAATGTAGCTCTGAGGCCCCTGGTAGCCAAAGCAAAAAGGGAAATAGGATTACATTTACCATGAGAATAAAGCAACCCAGTTCACAGGGAAAGGCCCTGTGCCAAGCCATTTATGTACTTCTCATTTACTCTTCATAAGAAGTCTCTCAAGGGAGACTCAGTGATGTGTGCAAGACCGTGAAGCCAGGTGGAATGCCAGTCCTGCCCTGCACTTAAACCATCTGGTAAACACTAAGCCAACTTTTACCAACTAGGATTATAAAAATATACTGGTTGCTAGTAAAAAGTGCATATTTCAAGGCCTAGAAAGTCTGAATTCAGGAGGTCTGTAATTAATCAAGTATCTCTAGGTGATTCTTTTGATCAAGGAAGTTTGAATAATGACGCTTCATACAATAGAATAAAAGAGAGACGGAAATATGGAATGTGAAATGCCTAAATGTGAAAAGCAAAACTTTAAAACATTTATAGAAACATTTAGGAGGCTATCTTTATGACTTTGAGACATGGAAGGATTCTTAAACAAGACAAAACTATACAAATCATAAAAGATTGATAAATTTGGTTATATCTGATTTTCCAACTTTTGTACAACAAAATACAACAGGAAGGAATAAAATGAAAAGACAAGTAAAAAATGATGTTCATAAGTGACAAAGGATGTATATCTAGAATATAAAAAGAGCTCTGATAAATCAATAAGAAAAAGGTAAATATCCCAGCAGAACAGGCAATTATAGACGAGGAAACCCAAGTGGCCAACCAATTTTGGCCAAGATGTTCAACAGGTTAAAATCATTTTACATACCGGATTCTCAAAAGTCAAACAGTCCATCAAAACCAACTGTTGGCAGAACTCAAACTTCTTTTACAAGGGACTATAAATTGGAAATACCACTGTGTGGAACACTTTGGCAATATCCAGGTTAAGGACAGGTATCTCTTAGGATCTGTGATTCTACTCATGTGTATACACCATCAGCCAACTTTGGCCTACAGGCCAATTTTGGCCACACCTGTTTTGGTAAATAAATTTTATTGAAACACAGCTCCATCCACTTGTTTCCACATTGTCTATGGCTTTCAAGCAACAATGATAGAGTGAAGTAGATACAACAGTGGCTGTCTGTCCCACAGAGCGAAAACATATTCACTTTCTGACCCCCATACAGAAAAAGTTTGCCAGCCCTGCTCTGAACTGATGCTTCTCAAACTCTGCTGTGCATATGGATCTCCCGGGGATCTTGGTATAATGCAGGTTCTGATTCACCAGTCCTAAGTGGGCCTGAGATTCTTTATTCCTAACAAGCTCCCAGGTGAGGCTGTGGCTGCTGGTCTGTGGACCATGATTTGAGTAGCAAGAATCCAGGGAACACAGGATTCAGCCAGGATGTCTCTGTGAATCCTTATTGACAAGACAGAGAATGTGGCCTCATCAGCACCTTCAACTCATTTTCTGTCTGCCCCTGGCATCACCAGCGATGGTGCAGGCTTCCATTTAGTGTTTATTGCACCCTTTACAATGGCTAGACAGACCTGAAGCAGGAAGAAAGGTCATGTATTCACAGCCAAAGAGATCTCACCAGCCTTCAAGGATGAGTGGAAGAGGAAATGGAACACATGGTTGCACAATGTTTTAAAATGTAGTCCCCATGTCAATCATGATTGTGACGGACATAACCTGAGGGGCCGTGGATACCGCAGGGTGGGGCATGGCACTAGAGTCCTTTCAGCAGCTGCCAGGCAGCCACATGGAAGGTGGCCAGCAAAGTCCATTAGCTTCTGGCAGGGGACACAGAGCCCAACACAGGAGAGTAATCGACATGTCTAGAGTGAATGTTCTAGATATTTGGACAAGTTTCCTCTTGCAAACTCCTCAGTCTGGAGCACGTCCTCCCTTATCCATTCCCTGTGTGACACATTCTGGAAGCTCAAAAAATATTTCTTGATAAAATATATGTATTTGATTAAAAAGAAATGATTAATATTCTAGTTCTAAGAGTCATTGTATTTAAATACCATTGGCAATAATAACAAGAGCAGGCCAAATGAAGGGAATTTTGAAGAATGAGAGTATATTTCCCCTGATGATTGCACTGCTTGGGGCTGGGCAGCTGAGAGCTTCCTAAGAAGGAAGGGAAGAGAGGGGAGTTGACATTTGTTCGACATTTGCTGGGTCTGAAGTGTTATACACACAATAAATGAGATTTCATATTCTCAAACCATCTGAGCAAGTGTGCTGATCTCTACTTTCCAGAGGAAAAAAACCAGTCTCCTTCCACCACCCCAGCTGCTTCCAAACAGAAGAAGGGGTGAGGGAGGGGGTTCTGAGTGACCCCTGAGGTAAGAGCGGGATGAGAGGTAGAAGTTGGCAAGAAGCAGGTTTTCACTCTAGAAAAGGAGTGGTGTCAGGGTCTAGCAGGCAGTGAGTTCTCCATCCCTAGACTGGGTGGCCACTCATCAATAGACTCTGGGGGACCTTTCTAATGTGGAAATTCTATGATTTGCTTTAGGCAGACAACTCTCTGACCTTTTGCAACTGCTGCTGGAAGGTAAAAGGGGGTGAGAGTGACCCCAAGGTGGTCAGCGCTCGCTCCCCTGAATCCATGGGGTGTGAGTGTGCTGTGCCCAGACACCTCGGACACCTTGGACGCACTGGCTGGGTGGCATCACCAAAAGCACCAAGCCCCCCACATCTCCCAGCAACGGATGCTACTCAGCTGCACCCGCTCCCTCCTTTCCTCTCCCCTTAGGGTTTAACTCTCCCCTCAGTCAGAAGCAGAGCTGCATTACAGGCTTCCGAAGGACCTGCCACAGCGGATGTGCAGTATCTTTGTGTTGAGAGTTGGCTCCTCATGTGCAGCATCTTTGTGTTGAGAGTTGGCTCCTCGGCGCCCCCAGTCTACCCCTCGCAGCTGTGAGGGCTGGCTGGGGAGAGACAGACCAGCATAGCCTCATTCAGGCAGCTCTCCTTCCTGCCTCTCCACGACTCTCTTGGAGGATGTGAGGCTCTAAGCCAAGCTTAAAGGTGGGGAGAAGGCAGGACACTGGGGACTCCCCACTCACCTGTGTCCAGGGGCAGAGCCTGAGCTGGCAGCATACGTATTTAGAAGGGCAGGTGCTGGCTGATCCTTCCCCCCAACCCCCATGTCTGACTGCTGCAGCCGAGACCACTAGGAATCCTTGTCTCTGTGAATCGACATAGGCAAAACAGAAATGTGGCCTCATCAGCATCTTCAACAAGAGCTTGTTTTCTGCTCCAGTTGGAGGGCTGAGCAACCAGGTGAAGAACCGGAACAAATGGTGAGCTGGCGGAGGAGGGCGGGGCAGTGCTGTGCGGGGCGCCCTGTACTGCCCAGCAGGAGCAGGGCTCCTGGGCTGCACACATTTGTGATTGTGATAAACCCTTGGAGGCCTGTGCTTGGTAGGGAGTGCACCTGAGGCCAGTGAGCCAGTTGACCCAGGGTGTTCAGGGCTCAGCGATGGCATCAGCCTAGAGCAGTGGTCGGCAAACCGCGGCTCGCGAGCCACATGCGGCTCTTTGGCCCCTTGAGTGTGGCTCTTCCATAAAATACCACGGCCTGGGCGAGTCTATTTTGAAGAAGTGGCGTTAGAAGAAGTTTAAGTTTAAAAAATTTGGCTCTCAAAAGAAATTTCAATCGTTGTACTGTTGATATTTGGCTCTGCTGACTAATGAGTTTGCCGACCACTGGCCTAGAGGACCTCCCACAACTCTGCCCATAATTGGAGTTGGGTCTTTTTTTAATCCAGAATCGAATAATAGCTTTAAAACTATATGGTTTATTGCTGTTGTTTTAAATAGAGGGGCCTGAGTGAGAAACTGAGTTGGGATAAGGCTTTGATGAGCTCTGGGTCTTCGGAGTCCCTGGGAAACTTTTCCTGAAGAGTGGGCTCTTCTCCCTCCCAGGGGGAGTGTGTGTGCTGGGCAGTAAGCAGCCGGGAGAGAGGAAACTGCCCCCTCAGACACTGCCGATCTCTTCCGGTGACTCACAGTCTTGACCCAGGACACCGAGGCAGCCACTGGAGTAGGTAAATTGATCCCCAAAGTAGGTGGCAAGCAAACCACCAAGAGAACACAACAATAGGAGAATTGGGACATCTTGAGACATTCCTTCCTCCTTCGGCATGGTCCTCGGTGTATTTGTCCCCAAACCACCATCACCACGCCCAGAACGGGAACCCCAAAGCCAGGAGGGTGTCTTCCTACTTGTCACTACACTGAGCACAGAGGGAGGAGCACAAAGATCATAAGTGGGTGGGTGTGGGGACAAGTGAATTGTAAATAAATGAGAGAATGAATCAATGAACAAATGATGAACAAATGAGTACAAAAATGAGCGATTAAATGAATACTGGTAAATGAATGGAAGAACAGACGGATGGATGGATGGATAGATGGAAGGGAAGGAGGAAGGAAGGAAGGAAGGAAGGAAGGAAGGAAGGGAGAAAGGGAGGAAGGAAGGAAGGAAAGAAGGGAGAAAGGAAAAGGTAATTACCCAAAGCACATATTTTACACAGGACAGGACCATGGTATGATCCAATATAGAATCCCATACCCTCCTTCTGGAGGCCTGGTCACTGAGAAGTAGACTCCCCAACCAGCCCCTCACCCCTGCTTCTCACAGGCCTTGCCCAGTTCTAGGAACCCGGTCAAGGCCAAGCCACTCATCCCCCCAGATAACTCGTGCTCAGCCCCACCCCCCACCCCCCTTGCAGTCTTGGCCCTGCCCAGGGAAAGCCCTCAGAGGGGTCCCTGGCCACCCTTGCAGCCTGCAGGTGCTCTGCCACAGGCTAGGGACTTGATGCGCAGTTTATGGGGGAGGGAGGGCTGAGCCAGACCCCCGGGATGGTTCCCTGGGGCGGAGCTGGCCATCCCAGATGGCAACCCCATGGGATCAGCAGTGGGTGTCAGTAACACCTCTGAGGGCCCCGAGGCCTGGCAACCAGTTTGCACAGGAGACCATAGCCCCCAGCAGGGCCAGAGCTCAGGTCTGGGTCCCCCATGCCCACCCAGGATGTGACAGCTGAAGAAGGTCTTGGCTGGGACAGCAGCTTGCAAGGCCACATCCACATCCATTCTCTTGGGGTCAGTGGGGTCAGGGTCCTGGGGGAACCTGGAGGAAGTGGCCAGGCCAGTCCACCTGTGAGCCACTTTGCAGGCCTGGCATCCTGGAACCCCAGCGTCCAGGCAGCACGGCCTCAGGACGCAGCCATGGGAGCCAGGCAGAGATGGGAGTGGTCCAGCCCCAGGGAGGGGGTGTTCCGTCCAGGGGGACGTCCACAGCAGGGCCTGCAAGGGCAGGCTCCGGGTGCTACCAGCGGGGGACAGGAGGCCAAGGTGACGCTTGAGCGCCCTCAGCTCAGCCCTGAGCAGAGCGTTCTCCTGGAGCACTGCGGCCAGCCTGCCCTCCAGGGCCTGGTCATTGAGGCGCCGCTTCTCCCGGGATCTCTTGGCTGATTCGTTGTTCTTCCGCCGCTTCTCCCAGTAAACCGTGTCCTTCTTCTCTTCTGGCAGGAACTCCCGCTGCCGACGCAAGACCGGGCCCCTGCCCCGCGCTCCCTGCAGGATCTTGCTGCGACCTTGGAGTGCATCTGTCAGGCCCAAGAGACCCAAATCCATGGCTACCTGGGGGACCTGAGGAACAGGGAAGATGTCTTGGCCTGGCAGCAGGAGGCTGATCTGGAGGACCCCTCCCTCTCATTTACCCTCCACCTTCCCCCGTGGGGGAGGGGTGCAGGTGCAATGGGAATTTGTCCGGAGACCAGTGTGGGGGCAGAGAGGGGTGTATTTGAGAGAATGGGAGCTCCTGGGATGGTTTGATGCCTGATGGAGGCGTGGATGAGGCCACTAGAGAGAAGCCACTCTGCTGGGAAAGGCGACCACAGTCATCAGGGAGGTGGGGGGGGGGGGGCAGTGGGTACTATAACCTTTGGGAGGGTACAGGCTCCTTTCCCAACGCTCTTACCCCTGAGAAGGTCAGCAGACAAACCAAGGGCACAGTTCAATCTGAGCTCCAGGGTGAGATTCTTAGAGGCTCTGGAGGAAGCAGAAGAAAGCCTGAACCTAGAAAGAGAGAATAATTGTCCACAGAGTTAATCTAAGTCAAGTTGGGGTCAGAAAATAATTCACAATTTATCTGAACTGTGCCCATCTTTATACCAAGATCTCCATCTGTGACCAGTTTTATGCCTGCCATCCATTCATAAGGCCATCTATTTACTCATCCACTCACTCAACTATACATTTGCCTATTCTTCTACCAACCTCCCAACTAACTCCTCATCCACCCATTTGTCCATTTATCCACCTATCCACCATCTTATTTATCTCTCCATACACTCATTCAAATATCCACCTATCTCCCATCCATTCATACAAGCATCTGTCTAGCATACACTCATTCATCCATCCATCTAACTTTCTATTCATTCACTGACAGATTTATTTTTAAAGAAATAATATTGTGAGCTTCACAGATGAGAAAAAGCTAAAGGAGTTCATCACCACCAAACCAGTATTATATGAAATACTGAAAGGTATTCTTTAAGAAGAGGAAGAAGAAGAAAAAAGGTAAAGATAAAAATTATGAACAACAGCCGAAACCAGTTTGGCTCAGTGGATGGAGCGTCGGCCTGCGGACTGAAAGGTCCCAGGTTTGATTCCGGTCAAGGGCATGTACCTTGGTTGCGGGCACATCCCCGGTGGGGGGTGTGCAGGAGGCAGCTGGTTGATGTTTCTCTCTCCTCGATGTTTCTGACTCTCTATCCCTCTCCCTTCCTCTCTCTGTAAAAAATCAATAAAATATATATAAAAAAATTATGAACAACAAATACATATCTATCAACAAGTGAATCTAAAAATCAAGTGAATAAAAAAATCTGATGAACAGAATAAACTGGTGAATATAATAGAATCAGGGGCATAGAAAGGGAGTGGACTGACAATTCTCAGGGGGAAAAGGGTGTGGGGGGTGCGGGAAGAGACTGGACAAAAATCGTACACCTATGGATGAGGACAGTGAGAGGGGGGCTAAGGGCAGAGGGTGGGGTGGGAACCGGGTAGAGGGGAGCTACGGGGGAAAAAGAAGAACAATTGTAATAATCTGAACAATAAAGATTTATTTAAAAAATAAAAAAAGAAATAATATTGTGCCTATAGGTAACAAAGAAAAATACACAAATAGGACATCATAAACATTTTTTGATTTTATACATCAAAGATACTATTCACAAAGTAAAAAGGACAACCCACAGAATAGGAGAAAATATTTGCAAATCACATAAAGGATTAATATCCAGAATATATAGAAAACTCCTAAAATTCAACAACAACAACAAAAACCTGATTCAAAAGTGAGTATAGGACTTGAGACATTTTATCAAAGAAGATTTACACATGGCCAGTAAGACAATGGGAAAATGTTCAACACCACTAATCATTAGGGAAATGCAATTCAAAACTACAATGAGATACCACCTCACAACAAATCTGATGCAACTATCAGAAGACAGCAAGTGTTAGACAGGATGTGGAGAGATTAGAACACTTGTGAACTGTTGGTGGGAATGAAAAATGGTGTCGCCATGTGGAAAACAGTACCCATGCCTGGACCCCCCTGAAAACTCCTAGTCCTAGCCAATGCCCTGGACACTCCTCCTCCCTGCAAACACACACAGATTGTAACCCTAGAATTCTGGCATAGGTTTATAAAAGTGTGAATCTCTTAGATTCCTAAAAGCAGTGCTCAGTTCACACCCATCTTCCCACAGAGGATGAAAATAAACAAGTGAGGAAGATACTACATGAATATTTTTTTGGACAAACCAGTGTATGAATGCATGAATGTTTTTTAGAATGAACCAATGAATGCATGAATATTTTTGGATGAGCCAATGAATGCATGAAAAGTTTTTACATGAACCAATGAATGCATGAGTATTTGAATAAAAATGTCATTCCAATCATTTTTACCATAATAAATTTAATTTTTAAAAAAGGATGCCCTACCAGTTTGGCTCAGTGGATAGAGCATCGGCCTGTGGACTGAAGGGTCCCAGGTTCGATTCCGGTCAAGGGCATGTACCTTGGTTGCGGGCACATCCCCAGCAGGAGGTATGCAGGGGGCAGCTGATCGATGTTTCTCTCTCATCAATGTTTCTAACTCTCTATCCCTCTCCCTTCTTCTCTAAAAAAATCAATAAAATATATTTTTTTAAAAAAGGTTGAGTGAAATGTGAATGAAGGAACAAGTGAGCAGATAAAGTAATGCTCAAGGGCAGGACCCTGAGAATGGAGTGCCATGAGCCTGAGTGGGTTCTCTCTTCCTTAGAGGGCTGCCCCGGGGTCTTTCACCACCCACACAGCTCATCTAAGCCCCAGCCAAAATAAGTCCCCAGAACAGCTCTCACTCAACGTCCTTGTCCCAGTAGCCACAGCATCCTCCTGCCACCCTCCTGGCCACGTCCTGGGGGGCCCTCAGACAGGGTACTGACCACCATTCTAACTTCAAGGATGCTGACCAGAGCCCAGAAGTTGATGTGAATCAGCATGGAGGTCAAAGGCACATGTCAGAGCCCTGGGGCCAATGCATGGGAGGCATCAACCTGGCTCTGGAATACATCATGGAGTGGCACGCAAGCCCAGAGATGACTGGACCAGGGTCCAGCTGGGCTGGAAAGGGAGGGAGACACAGAACAGGGTTCTGTTAAGCCAATTCAAAACCATCAGTTGCCCAAGGAAGAAGTCCGTGCATGAGGTGATGGTCAGATAAAGGAGGGACAGGCTGTCTCTCTGCTTGAGTCACTCCTCTCTGTGGCTTGGCCAGAGGTCCTCTAACCACCACCTCCCACACCTCTAGGGAGATGGTGAAGTAGATAGCTCCGCTGCCCGAGTTTATTTAGAGAAGACGCAGTGAGTGTTGGGTTGGGCTGGGCCTTCCTGTGGTCACAGAAAGGCCGTGCTAATGGGGGGCGGTGAGATAGGGAACGCTCCTTGTGAAACAGCGTCCAGTGAATGAGGAAACAGATAAAGGGTATCCCCCAAAGATGGCCCAGTCAGATTCACTCCCATCAGCCTCTTCAGCCTCCCTGACCAGTGGCAATCAAAGCTCTGTTTGTTTCCTCTGCATGACAGGGAGCTCATTCACTCTAAAGTCAGCCCTGTGAGGCTGGGTATGCTGTCAACGTCAAGAAAGCCTTTCTGGAATGGAACTAATATACAACTTCACGGAATCTTTCCATGTTGGAATTCATTATCTCTTTGTGCCCATGAAAACCTTCTCCTCCCTCTGGCCCCGAAAACACTTTTGGAACTTGACGCATCAATGCTCATGATCCCCCATCACTACTCTAGTCTTCTTTCCCCCAAGGAATGCTTAGGGAGCACCTGCTATGTGTCTGGCACAAGCAATGTCACCATTTGCCCTCATCACAAACCGAGGCTCTGAGAGGTCAAGTGACTTACCTGAGTCAGCACAGCCAGACTCCAGAGCCCACACCTTTTCTAACACACTTTTCCCTTCTTACACTGAGGACACAGTCTTTTGTTGTTGTTGTTAATCCTCACCAAAAGACATTTTCCCATTGATTTTTGTAGAGAGAGTGGAAGGGAGGGGGAGAGACAGAGAGAAAGAAACATCAATGTGAGAGACACATTGATTGTTTGCCTCCTGCACATGACCCAACCAAGGCTGGGGATCAAGCCTGCAATTGAGGTACGTGCCCTTGACTGGAGTTGAACCCAGGATCCTTTAGTTTGTGAGCTCATGCTCTGTCCACTGAGCCAAAGCGGCTAGGACAGGACACAGTCTTTTTTGTTGTTGCTAAAAAAATTTTTTTAAATCATCACTTGAGTATATGTTTATTGATGAGAGAGAGAGAGAGAGAAACATTGGTCGGCTACCTTCCATACCAGCAACTTAGGTATGTGCCCTGACTGGGAATGGAACTTGCAACGCTTTTCATCTTTTTGTGTACTAAACAATGCTCCAACCAACTGAGCCACCTGGCTAGCTGGGGCTGGGGACACAGTTTTGAGTTTGTTTAGTGCCTTTAAATAAACAGAGGGGAAAAGTGTCCAGAAACTGCACTAATAATAATGGATCAGGGCTGAAATGAGCACCCAAGCTGCTGGGATGATGTAATGGTGAAGAGAGGTAAGAGCTTAATCCTGCTCTAAATGGGTTCAAATTCTGCTTTCCAGCTGAGTCTGCTTGGGCTTCCAATGTGTCATCCGTAAGACAAGGACAATAGTAGCACCATTGGTTATGTAAAGAACAAATAAGATCAGATATGCGAAGGGACGGTAATAATAATAGAAAATGGCCCACACAGCTATTTTTATATTTGGTGGTGGTATAGAACCTTCTCCCACTAGACCTCTGTGATGATACCCCTGTGGTTATCTATGCTGAGAATTTCTGTGAGAACCCTCAGAGACCACCCAACACAACAGTGTCAGTTTATAGATGATAAAACTAGATTTCCTTTGAAGGTGGTGGATCAAATACACATTGAAACTGCCTCCCTCCTCCCCAAACACTTAAAAAAGACAGGAAGATGATAAGGAAGCAGAACCAAAGCATAGGTGCCCAATGGCAAGGGTGCCCCACCCATGGAAGTACAGTGCCACCTAATATGTGAGGTCAAGAGCACACACTCTCAGAAGACTCTCAAAGAGATGAAAAATTCACAACTACTTCATGAAGCTCCCACAAACTCCCCAACTTGAAGAATTTATACCAGAAGAAATAGAGAATACTGTACAATATTAAAATCTAGTACAAAAATAGATCAAGTTACTCAAAAATATAAAGGATGGGATAATAGCCATAAAAGAAAAATAGGAGATTATAAAACAAAAACAAGTAGGTATAAATAAGAACCAGTTAGAACCATGATATGAAAAATATAGTTGCTACAAAACTCAAGTGATAGGTTGACTAGTAGAAGGTAAACCCAAGACCCAGATCTGGAAAGGGACTTACCAAGGTCACATGGGATTTTAGTGGCAGAGATGAACCCAAAACCTGGAGCCCAGGTTATAAAAGCCAAGACCTAATTTCTAACTCAGGAGATGAGTCTGGAGGCCATTTGTGGCTCTCCAAGGGTGTTCTGTGGTTTCCCCTTCTCTCCTGTTTTTCTTTTCTTTTCTTTTTCTTTTTTTTCCCTGAGCTGGACTTCACAGATCTTTCCTAATAAGGAACAGAGCTTTCTTTTTCAGACTAGCCAGGTTGGGACAATGGCTGTAGAAAAAATGGCCAGCCTTCCCCCCTTCAAATTAGAATTTAATTAAACAGAATATTAATATCAGAAGAGCTGATTGAGTGAAATGGCTAATATTGGCCATGGGATGCAGAATGGGTGACTTAACATCTCGAAGTATTAGGTTTCTCACATATAAAACTGGCTCAGGGGTTTCCCATCACATGCAGATATTTTGAGAATTAAATATTAAGTTGTATGTACAAGAAACCAGGCATATTCAGGTGGTCTCACATGGAACACTTTTCTGCATCCCAGAAAACCCTTTTCTTTGAGGCCAAAGAACCCCACTGAGAACAAAACTATAGTCACTGGGTGACTCAGCCACAAATGGGGGAGAGAGAAAAATAAAAAACTTTTTTAAAGACAGAAAGGATGGTGAGAAAAAAATAAATCAAAAGGGGAGAAACCAAGATGGAGGCATAGGTAAACACCTAAACTGCTGCCTCGCACAACAATTTCAAAACTACAACTAAAAGACAAAATGGACATCATCCAGAACCACAGGAAGGCTGGCTGAATGGAAGTTCTACAACTAGAAGGAAAGAGAAAAGCACACTGAGACTCAGAGGAGCTGCAGGAGGCAGAGGTACCAAGTGGTGTGCATGGAGAGGGTGGGCAACTGAGTACGCGGCTGGCTTTCTAAAGCTGGAGAGAGACAAAAGCTCCCGACTATTCTGAACTCCAGTTTCGGGCGAGACTCTGGTGACCCAGACTCATTCAGGGAGAAACTGGACTGTCTGGCAGCAGGCGGAATTCAAGGGCGGCTTTCTCTCAGAGGTGCTTGCAGCAATTACCATGGGACACTGAGACACAGGGGCCTATTAGGGCAGGGCTGACGGGAAACCAATGCTGTCTGCTCCACCCTGAGACTCCGCCCCATCCAAGTTGAGCACAGAGGCTTTTGCAAGTCCTGTCTCATAAGGGTGTCTCCAGCACAGAAGTTCTCCCAGCGTAGACACAGCTGATCCTCACAGCCAATTGGCCTGGAGGTCAATTCCTCCCAGTGATACCAACAACAATCAAGGCTTAACTACAACAAGACTGTGCACACAGCCCACAAAGGGGTTCACCAAGAGTGTCCACCTCAGGTAACTGGGGAGGCTGAGCCACTGGGCCCTATAGGACACCTAGCACACAAAGCCACTCTATCAACTTAGGGAAGCAGCCAAAATGCAGAGACAAAGAAACAGATCACAAATGAAAGAAATGGAGGAAAGCAAACGACTGGATATAGAGTTCAAAATCACGGTTATAAGGTTTTTCAAGAATTTTCTAGAAAAGGCCGAAAAATTTAGTGAGACCCTCAAGGATATGAAAAAGGACCAACTAGAAATTAAGCATACACTGACTGAAATGAAAAATATTATACAGAAATCTAACAGCAGACTAGAGGATAACAGGAATCAAGTCAAAGATTTGAAATACAAAGAAGCAAAAAACACTCAACTGGAAAAGCAAAAAGAAAAAAGAATCCAAAAATATGAAGATACTGTAAGGAGCCTCTGGGACAACTTCAAGCGTACCAACATCCAAATTATGGGAGTGCCAGAAGAAGAGAGAGATCAAGATACTGAAAACCTATTTGAAGAAATAATGACTGAAAACTTCCCCCACCTGGTGAAAGAAGTAGACTTACAAGTCCAGGAAGCACAGAGAAACCCAAACAAAAGGAATCCAAAGAGGACCACACCAAGACACATCATAATTAAAATGCCAAGAGCAAAAGACAAAGAGAGAATATTAAAAGCAGCAAGAGAAAAACAGTTAGTTACCTACAAGGGAGCACCCATACGACTGTCAGCTGATTTCTCAACAGAAACTATGCAGGCCAGATGGGAGTGGCAAGAAATATTCAAAGTGATGAATAGCAAGAACCTACAACCAAGATTACTCTACCCAGCAAAGCTATCATTCAGAATTGAAAGGCAGATAAAGAGCTTCACAGATAAGAAAAAGCTAAAGGAGTTCATCACCACCAAACCAGTATTATATGAAATGCTGAAAGGTACTCTTTAAGAAGAGGAAGAAGAAGAAAAGGGTAAAGATAAAAATTATGAACAACAAATACGTATCTATCAACAAGTGAATCTAAAAATCAAGTGAATAAAAAAATCTGATGAACAAAATAAACTGGTGAATATAATAGAATCAGGGGCATAGAAAGGGAGTGGACTAACAATTCTTGGGGGGAAAGGGGTGTGGGGGGTGCGGGAAGAGACTGGACAAAAATCGTACACCTATGGATGAGGACAGTGCGGGGGGAGTAAGGGCAGAGGGTGGAGTGGGAACTGGGTGGAGGGGAGCTATGGGGGAAAAAAAGAGGAACAATTGTAATAATCTGAACATTTAATAATTTAAGATTTATTAAATTAAAAAAAGTGAAAATAAAAAAACATAAATAAATCAAAAAAGAGTGGGTAAAACAATATGAACCCCCAGAGCTCACATCAAGTCACATCCTATATAATAAAAAGCTAATATGCAAATCAACCAAATGGTGGAACGACCAGTCACTATGATGCGCACTGACCACCAGGGGGGCAGACGCTCAATGCAGGAGCTGCCCCTGGTGGTCAGTGTGCTCCCACAGGGGGAGCACCTCCAGAAACCAGGCTCTTGGCTGGCGAGCGCAGCGGTGGTGGTAGAAGCCTCTCCACCTCCGCATTAGTGCTAAGGATGTCTGACTGATGGCTTAGGCCCACTCCCCCATCAGTAGGACATCCCCCAAGGGCTCCTGGACTGAAAGAGGGCACAGGCTGGGCTGAGGGACACCCTCCCCCCCAAGTGCATGATTTTCATGCACTGGACCTCTAGTAATAATTAAAATGCCAAAGGTTAAAGACAAAGAGTGAATCTTTTTTTGTTGTTGTTAATCCTCACCCGAGGATATATTTTCTATTGACTTTTAGAGAGAGTGGAAGGAATGGAGAGAGGAAAGAGAGAGAGAGAGAGAGAAACATCAGTGTGAGAGAGATACAGCGATTAGTTGCCTTCTGCACGTGCCCCAGTTGGGACCAGGAATTGAAGCTGCAACCCAGTCACATGCCCTTGACCAGGAATCAAGCCCATGACCTTTGGTGCATGGGCTGACACTATAACAACTGAGCCACACTAGCCAGGGCAAAGAGAAAATCTTAAAAGCAACAAGAGAAAGTCAGTTAGTTACCTAAAAGGGAGCTCCTATAAGACTATCAACTGATTTATAAACAGAAACTTTGCAAGGCAGAAAGGATTGGCACAAAATATCTAAAGTGATGAAAAGCAAGGACCCACAACTAAGTCTACTCCACCCATAAAGGCTGTCATTTAAAATTGAAGGAGAAATAGAGTTTCCCAGACAATGAAAAGCTAAAGGAGTTCATCAGTACAAACCAGTATTACAAGAAATATTAAAGGGGCTTCTTTAAAAAGAAAGATTGGGAGGGGGAAGAAGATAAATACAAATGATAAAATGGCACTGACTACATACCTATCAATAATCACTTTAAATGTAAATGGATTAAATGCTCCAAAAGAAAGACATAGGGTGCCCTGGCTACTATGGCTCAGTTGGTTGGACATTGTCCCATGCACCAAAAGATTGCCAGTTTGATCCCGGTCAGGTCACATGCCCAGGTTGTAGACTCAATCCCCAGTAGGGTGCATGCAGGAGGCAGTTGATCGATGTTTCACTCTCACATCGATGTTTCTTTCTCTCCCTCTCCCTGCCTCTCTGTCTAAAAATCAATAAAAATATTAAAGAAAAACATAGAGTACTTGAATGAATAAAAAAACCACAATACTGGTACATATGTTGTCTATAAGAGACCCACTTTGGATCAAAAAACATATAGACAAAAAGTAAAGGGATGGAAAAAGACATTTTATACTAATGAAAATGGCAATAATTAGATTTAAAAACAAAGGCTATAAAATGAGACAAAGATAGATATTTCATAATGGAAAAAAGAATCAATCCAACAAGAAGATATAACTCTTGTAAACATTTATGCACCCAACACAGGATCACCTAAATATGTAAACCAAATACTGATGGACATAAAAGGAAAGATCAAAAAAAATATAGTCATATTAAGGGACTTTAAAACTCCACTGACATCAATGGATAGAACTTCCAGACAGAAAATCAACCAGGAAACTAACAGCAACCTTAAAAGACACATTAGAACAGATGCATTTAATTGATATTTTTCAAGCATTTCACCCCCAAGCATCAGAATATACATTCTTTTCAAGTGCACATAGAACATTTTACAGGATAGATCACATCTTGGGCCACAAAAAATGTCTCAATAAATTTAAGAAGATTGAAATAATATCATTCATTTTCTCTAACCACGTGGTATGAAACTAGAAATCAATGACAAGAAGAAGAACCTGAAAAATGCACAAACACATGTACTAAACAATGAGCGGGTTAAAAATAAATTTCAATACATTAACATTATCATACACCATGATTGAGTGGGATTTATTCCTGGCATACAAGTCTGGTTCAACATCAAACAAAATTAAGTAACATAAGAAATAAAAAGACACCTTGAGACAAATGACAATGAAAACACAATGACCTACAGGACACAGTGAAAGCAGTCGTGAGTCGGAAAACCATAGCAATACAGGCCTCCCTCAAAAAACAAATCAAAACAAAATCTCAAATAAACGTATAATCTTACAACTGAAGGAACTAGAAAAACAAAACAACAAACAAATCCCTCAGTGAGTAGAAGGAAGGAAATAATAACGATCAGAGTGAAAATAACCAAAATAGAATCTAAAATGATACAAAGGACCAATGAAACCAAGAGCTGGTTCTTTGAAAAGATCAAAAAGATTGATAAAGCCTTAGCCAGACTCATCAAGAAAATACGAGAGAAAAAAAAAAAATACGAGAGAGGACCCGAATAAATAAGAAATGAAAGAGGAGAAGTAACAACTAACACCAGAGAAATACAAAGGTTTGTAAGAAGATATTACAAGCAATTATATGCCAACAAATTGAACATTCTGAAAAATATAGAGAAATTCCTAGAAATATACAATCTTCCAAAACTGATTCAAAAAGTAACAGAAAATCTGAATAGAACTTATTGCAACCAACAAAATTGAAGCAGTAATAAAAAAACTAACGAAGTCCTGGACCGGATGGCTTCACAGGTAGATTTTACCAAGCATTCAAAGAAGAACTAGTAACTACCCTTCTCAAACTATTCCAAAAATTTCAAGAGGAGGGAAGACACCCAAAATGTTATTAAGGCCAGTATTTTGCTAACTCCAAAACTAGATGAAAACACTTCAAAGAAACAAAATTATCAGCCAATATCCCTGATGAACATAGATGCAAAACTCCTCAACAAAATATAAGCAAACCGAATTCAGCAATACATTCAAATTATCATACACCATTATTGAGTGGGATTTATTCCTGGGATACAAGTCTGGTTCAACATCAAACAAAATTAAGTAACATAATACACTACAAATCAAGTAACATAATGCGCCACGTAAAAATAAAAAATCATATGATCATACCAATAGATGCATAAAAAGGTTTTGACAAAACCCAGCATCAATTTATGATAAAAACACTCAGAAAATGGGAATACAAAGAACATGCTTGAACATAATAAAGACCATATATGACAAACTCACAGCTAACATCGAACTTAACAAGAAATGTTAGCAAGGATGTGGAGAAAAGGGAACCCTCGGCTCATGCACTGTTTGTGGGATTAAAACTTGGTGTAGCCACTATGGAAAACAGTATGGCGTTTCCTCCAAAAAATTAGAAATAGAATTACCCTATGACCCTGCAATTCCACTTCTGGGTACTTATCCGAAAAAAATTCAAAACACTTATTAGAAAAGACATAAGCATCCCTCTGTTCCTGGCGGCATTATTTACAATAGATATGGAAGAAACCTAAATGTAAATCAATAGATAACTGAATAAAGAAGATGTGGTACACATATACAATAGAATATTACTCAGCCATAAAAAAAGAATGAAATCTTACCATTTGGGACAACGTGGATGGACCTAGAGGGTACTATACTAAGTAAAATAAGTCAGTGATAGGAAGACAAACATCAAATAATTTCACTAATATGGGGAATCTAAAAAACAAAATAAACAAACTCATAGATGCACAGAAAAAAACACGGTTTCCAGGTGGGAGCAGGGATGGGGGACTGAGTGAACAGGCTGAAAGGATTAAGAAGTACAAATTGATAGTTACAAAATAGTCACGGGGATGTAAAGTACAGCCTAGGGAATAGAGCCAATAATACTGTAATAACTATTCAGTGTCAGGTGGATGCTAGACTTCTTGAAGGTGTCTATGCTAGACACCTCAAACTCATATAATATTGCATGTCAACTGTAATAAAAAAATAAATATTTAAATTTTATAAAAAGGGAGTGGGTAGGCTGCCTCACAGTTCCCCCACCCACTTGGCCAGAGGGCAGCCTACAAGTTTCCATTTGTTTTGTGCTAAGAGGGGAACTAAAATGACCACGAACTCTCCACTGGGTCTAAGACTCGCTAACATTCACAGGCAAGAGGCGGCATTTGGGTGGCCAATGAACATCTAAAAAATTGTTGCCCCCCCCCACCCCCCTCAACACTTACCAGAGAAATACTCACTTGTTTTCATTTATACAATGAAATACAGTTTTGGGGTTTTTTTCCTGCTGAAATTGGCAAAGATTTTTTAAAAATTATAAAACTCAACACTAACCAAGGATGTGGTGAGATGGGCACTTGTGTACCTAGAAGGTGGAGGTGTGAATTGCTTCCTGGAAAAGCAATTAGGCGATATGAAATAAAGGTGGACTCATAACCTCTTTGAGAAATGAGTTGTCACTTCCCTCCCACCTGAATCACTGCTCCCAGCATCTCTCTACTCTGGCCTCAGCATGACCAATATTCCTCATCAAGCACACTGTTTTAGCCACTTAGAACCTCTTTCATTTGCACAAAAGATGTTTTCTCACCACATGCTGTTCCTTCTGCCTGAAACATTCTTCTCTTTCCTTATTTCTTTCCGGGCTGAATCTTACCCATCCTTCAGGACTTAGCATAGATGTTACCTCCTACAGCCATGGTCGGCAAACTGCGGCTCGCGAGCCACATGCGGCTCTTTGGCCCCTTGAGTGTGGCTCTTCCACAAAATACCACAGCCTGGGCGAGTCTATTTTGAAGAAGTGGCATTAGAAGAAGTTTAAGTTTAAAAAATTTGGCTCTCAAAAAATTTCAATCGTACTGTTGATATTTGGCTCTTTGGACTAATGAGTTTGCCGACCACAGGAAGCTCACCAGATTGACCCCTCTCAGCTAGGCCAGGAGCCTCTTCTGGGTTCCCAGCACTCTGCGTTTCCACCTGCACTACAGTGATCACTCTAGGTCGGTGTCCCCCGTGTCCACACTTTTCTAGGATAAGCACTTGATAAATACAGGAGGTGTGAAATATTTGGAATGAGGACCACGGAGAAGGGAATGGAGGTGCAGTGAGGAGCAGCATCTGAAAGAATTTTAAGAATTTTCTAAGAATTCCAGCTAACTAATAGGGCAAGGCAGCTCTGGGAGGTAATGAGGTGTCCATATCATAGAGGCTGTGCAAGGGGGGCAGTCAGAAACTGCTTCCCTAAATTCCTCTCTGACTTCCCCGCCCTCCCTGCCCAGACTCAGGGGGCCCAGGATGAAGAAGGTGCCCTTCTCCCCAAGCTGCTACAAGTGCCTCTCCTCTAAGAAAGTTCCTAGTGAGGACAGAGACCTGCAGGGTCTGTTCCCAGGGCCCTAGGCAGCTCTTCCTTGGAAGTGCCAAGGAGTCTCAAGAGGCTACACTCCCACGGGGTTCAGGGAGCCCGATGGAGCCTCGGGGCCCTGCACTCTCATTCTGAGTGAACCCCTGCTTCATAGAAGCCCCAGTGAAACCAATCTCTGAAACTGAGAGCCCTCTGAGAGCACTCAGATTTCAAGGGGAAAATGCAAAGCCCCTGGGACTTGGTGGCCCTTCCCCTCCCTGGCTTCCTCCTGGGGCACATGGAGAGGCCAGAAGCCACTGGTGACTCTGAGCCCAGACCACAAGCGCAGCTGGAGTCCCCAGAGCCAGGAACAGGCTGATAATGGGGGATGGGGGTTGGGGCCTGGGAGCAGGGTGTTTGGAGCCAGCAACACCTGCTGTTTCAATGTCACACTCTGAGTGACTTTGTTTTGTGAGCCTCAGTCTTTACAACTGTCAAGTGGGTACAAGGTTGGTGCCTGTTGGTAAACAACCCAGGTACATGCTTAGCCCCAACATGTACTAGGTGTTTCATTCTGGATTTCCATGAGCTTCAGAGAGGTCCCCAGGGTTCACAGGGTCTGATCTGATGGCAGGATGAGGTCATGAGTGAGTGTCAGCTTGATGGAAATTCACCTTTTGAAACTCACAGTGAACGAAATTCATCTCGGGGAACTTAAGTCCTCAGCCCCTGGCCAGACATGTTCCTACTGTTCTACCCCCCTCCCTCCAGCCCAAACCAGAACCATCCTCCAAATAAGAGAAGTCTCAGATCCTCGTTGGTCAGGCAGGTTGGGGTCCCGCTGCCTGGCAGAAGCTCCAGGCCCCCTACCCAGCCCAGAGGTGGTGTCACAGGAAGAGGTTAGGACACCTGGCCCCAGTCACATAACAGACTCAGGGAAGGAAGTTCAGAGGTGCCCCATGTCCAGACTAGGCCAGGACCCTTCCAGCCCCTGCTCCCGCTCGGGCCCTGGTTTGGGGGGGATCTCTCTTCCAAGCACCTGAGTCTCCAAACCCCCCTGCTGGTGGCTAGATCACATCCAGGCCCATGGGACTCCACACAGCCTCATGGCTGTGCCTCCTCTCACTCACTCAATTCCAGCCACATGGGCCTCCTCGCTGCTCCCCCAACACACCAGGCACGGTGCTACCTCAGGACCTTTGCATGGACTACTTCCTTAGCCAGGAATGTTGTTCCTCCAGAAAGTCATGTGGCCCTGTCCTCACCTCCTTCAGGCCTCACCTCCTCAGCAAGGCCTGCACTGACCCCTAGGCTAAATCGCCATCCACACCCACAGCCCCATTCATTTTCTGTCCCTCTCTTCCTGCTTTGTGTTTATTTGGGGCACTCATCACCCCCTTACCTTTTAGTTACTGACTGACTGAGTAGCTAAGGGTCTGTCTCTGCCACAAGAACACCAGCCCCTGGGGAAGGTGATGGTGCCCATGTGTCCCTAGTTCCTAGAACAGCACCTGGCACACAGTAGGTGCTTAATACCTATTTGTCGAGTGAATGAATGAATGTGAAGGATGTTGTTTAATTCTCACATCTTCCCTGAGAGGCAGATTCTCCCCCTTTCTGCCACAGAGGCTCAGAGTGGTACCGTGTCTGCCCAGGGTCACACAGCTGGTCATGGAGGGGTATGGAACCTGGGCAGCTGGACCCAGAGCCCATCCTCTCAAGCCCTGAGACATGGCTGGAAATGTGACAGGTCCCAAAGGCACCTTGAGGCCAGGGTGCAGCTGCTGGCTCAGGACTTGGTGCCATGAAGGCCAGGGCCTCAGTCTTCCTCCTGTGAAATGGGCCCAGGACTGTGCTGAGAGAAGCAGCTTCTGGCCCCAGGAGCCCTGCCCCTGCCCCCAGGAATGGCTGTCCTCCCCCATCTCCCAAACTGCACTCAAAGCATATACACCCCACTTTCCTAGCACCTACCCCAAATTTAGAACGTACTATGATTTCCCAAAATGTCACCAAGCAGGGACTGGCCCCTATAAGTTCTCTGGATCCCCAAAACACCCACTACGACTCAGGGGTCCTCAAACTTTTTAAACAGGGGGCCAGTTCACTGTCCCTCAGACCGTTGGAGGGCCGGACTATAGTTTAAAAAAAAAAAACTATGAACAAATTCCTATGCGCACTGCGGGCCCGGGACGAGTCGGCTGCTAAGCAGGACAGGCACGGCACCCGGCGGGCAGGATAAATGTCCTCAGCGGGCCGTACGTGGCCCGTGGGCCGTAGTTTGAGGACGCCTGCGTCATAAAAGCCGTTTCTTGTTGCCCGGCCCTGCCTGGCACTATCTGCCGAAGGGATCTTTTCACCACAGCTTATGTCATTTTCCAGCTTTAAACCCTCAACGGATCAGGACGACGCTCCCTGATGCCACCCTGAGGCCCTGCAGAGTCTACAGGGAGCTGTCCCTTCCACGCCCCAACCACTCTGGCCTTCCCGCCACTCCGACTCACCACAGAGCCTCGGCACGGGCAGGCCTGCTGCCTGGACCGCTCTTCCTCGCCTCCGCTGGTTCCCTCGTTCTCATCCTTTGATTGCAGTTTCTCTAGGAGGCCCTCCCTGGCCTCCAGGAGAGATGAGGTGCCCCTACTCTGCTCTGACTGGACACCAGGTGTTTGCGCTTCTCAGCATTTATGACTCCTGTCATTTTCCATTCAGTCCTGTCATTAACTGACTAACATCCCTTTCTCCCATGAGGCCAGGCCTTTGTGTCTTCTCCCTAGTGTAGCCCCACCCCAGAGCCTGACATAAACTAGGATAAACTCTGTAGAATGAATGACTGAGGCATCACCCCCAGGTCCCCATTCTAGTGTTGTGGAGACTGAGACTTACTCACCTGATCCTGGATTCCTCTCTGCAGAGCCTCCCTCCTCCCTCCAGATTAGGGCCGAGGTTCTCTCCGAGGACATTTCTCAATGTCTGGAGACATATTTGGTTGAGACGACAAGGGCAGGATGCTGCTGGAGTCTCCTGGGTCGGGCTAGGGATGCTGCCCAACATCCTCTACTACACAGGACAAAGGAGTATCCAGCCCCATTGACAATCGCGCGTGGTAGAGACACCTGCTTTAGGGGAAATGCCCACATCCCAGGCTGATTTAGGAAGACCTGCCCCTCAGGTAGACTTGGCCCCTGTAGCCACTTGAATGCAACTGGTGGTGGTTGTTAAGCCTGGATCTACGGGTTAGATCTCACCTTGAGTCAGCTGCCACTGTCCTAGCTGTAAAAAGAGTGATGCTATCAAAAGTCACTATCCACAGGGTGACAAGGCGACCCACAGAATGAGAGAAAATGTTTGCAAATTCGATATCTGATAAGGAATTAACATCCAGAATATATATATATATATATGTATATATATATATATATATATACTCAACAACAATGTGATGTAAAAATGGGCAAAGGACTTGAATAGACATTTCTGCAAGGAAGATACATGAATGGCCAGTGAGCACGTGTAGAGATGCTCAACATCACTACTCATTAGGGAAATGAAATAAAAACTATAAAGAAATGCCATCTCACACTCAGAGGATGGCTACTATAAAAAAACCAACCACCTTGAAAATAACCAGTGCTGGGGAGGATGTGGAGAAATCATAACCCCCGTGAGTTGCTGGTGGGAATGTAAAACAGTGCAACCACTGTGGGAAACAGTTCGGAGTACCCACAAAAAATTGAAAAATAGAGCTACAGTATGATCCCCCAATTCCACTTCTGGGTATGTACCCAAAAGAATTGAAAGCAGGCTCTTATACAGCTGTTTGTACACCTGTCTCCATAGCAGCATGATTCATAGTAGATCAAATGCAGATATGACAGATAAACGCAATGTGGTCCATCCACACAATGGAATATCACTCAGCCTTAAGAGGAAGGACATTCTGGCACCTGCTACAATATGGATGCACCTTGAGGACATTATGCTCAGTGAAATAAGCCAGACACAAAAGGACAAATCCTGTATGAATCCACTTATAGAAGGTCCCTGTGGAAATCAGATTCATAGAAATAGAAGTTGAATGGTGGGAGCCAGGGGCTGGGGCAGGGGGATAGGGAGTTCGTGTTTAATGGGGACAGCATTTCAGTTGGGGAAGATGAAAACTTCTGGGGATGGATGGAGGTGATGGCTGCACAACAATGTGAATGCGCTTAATACCACAGATCTGCACACTTAAAAGTGGTTAAGCTGGCAAATTTTATGTTGCATGCATTTTACCACAATTTAAAAATCGGATAAAACGAAGAGGGGCATGGTGCTGGTAGCCATGTCTGGGGCAGGGGCTGGCTTGTCTAGGAAGCCTCACAAATGTCCAGCCCCAGTGGCTCCCACCGCCCTCAAGGTAAAAGCACAAGTCTTCCTTGAGGTTCACTGGGCCCTATACAACCTGCCCCATCCCCTGGCTGCCCCACCTGCTGTCACTCACTCTGCTCCCGCCACATGACCTCCTCGATGTTTCCCCAACACACCAGGCCCGTCCCGGGACCTTTGCACAGACTGTTCCCTCTACCTGATATGCTCTCTCATTTCAATATCCGTTTGGCTGGTCCCTTCCCTCAATGCCCTTAACCCTCTCTGCTCCTGTAGGAGAGAGTCAGTTCACCCACCAAAGCTCCTCAGCCTTAAGTCTGCTTATACCTGGGGAATGAACCCTTTCCAGGATGAGGGGAGGTCTCCGAGACACAAACATCCAGCCTGTTTGCTCCACATAAACCGGTCATTACCACCCTTGGGGCCCACCCGGGGTGGGTGGGGATGTCCCACCTCCTCTTCCCATCTGAGCAGGACCCAGAGCCTCCAGGTACCACTGCAGCCAGATGGTGAACACAAAGTAATTGCTCAGTTAACATTTGAATGAAAGTTCAATATGGAGGCACAAAGAGAGGCAGGTATGGAGAGGGACAGAGAGAAGGAAATGGACAGAGAAAGCAGGAAGGCCAGAGAGGGCAGGAGAGAAGGAAAGGGAGCAGGCAGAGAGAGAGAGGTGATGGCCACTAACCCAGGCACTACAACCCCACACACAACAGGCTCCACAGTGGAGGTCTGTCACACTGTCTGCAACAACCGTTCACTCTTATCAGCATGGCCACTTGAACCTCACAGCAATTACGCTGGACCCCAACCACCCCCAAATCTCCACAAGAACTGGACCCCACAGTAGTCAGACCCCCCACAACAGACGGACCACAGGTCTGCACGGCAGCGGGACCCACCTCACCACCAGGTCCCAGAGCACAGTTGGGCTCCTCAGTGACAAACCTGAGAGGCAAACCCAGAGGAGCACACAATAGCCAGACCCTCCCCGGTCCCTAAGCACCATCTTCTGAGACCACGACCCTTCACACAGTACTCCCTCCACACACCCACTAAGGGGTGTAGTCACCTATTACGGCCTACGTAATTAGGTCTTTTTCAGAATTCATGAAGCCCCGGTTTCTCATTCCATTAGTGTTGACAAGGTGACAGCTGGCTGGAAGTCAGCCAACAACAGCTGCACCGAGTGAGGAACAGGGACCCAGAGTAGGCACAATGCCCACAGAAGATGCAGGGACATGAGAGGAGGTCAGAGGCCTGGTGATGAGGAAGGGCAAGGAGAGAAGAGGGAGGTGGGCCGCAGGGGAAGGTAGACCGTGAGGACAAGGTGAGGTGCAGCAGAGAGGTTTGGTGAACTGTGTGGGGAGAGGGTCAGCAAATCCTGTGGGGAGAGGGTGAATCTCCGCGTGAAGCGTGAGGTAAACAGCAGGGAGGAGGTGAACAGTGGGGAGAAGATGGGTGGCAAGGCAGAATGTGGGTGGTGGAGAGGTGGCTGCAGGAGGGTCTCCAAAATGGAAGTCAGCACTGGGGTCTGAAACCTGATGTTCCCAGGAATGACGCCATGGAGCCTGGGCCTGGACCCTCTCCCCCCAGCCAGCCCTCCCTGCCCCTTCCCCAGGGCAACAACCCACCCTTCTCCCTCTCAGGGCAAAGGTTCAAAGAAGGCAGAACCTAAGAAGAGAGAGGACATGTGTTGGGGGGAGGTGAGTCTAGGGTGAAATCCTATATCCCCGCCCCCACTTACTGCCCAGAGAGTGAATGTTGGTTGGGACAACAGGGACAGAGGCAGACAGAGACAAGGAGAGACACATAGGAAGGGAGACAGAGACCCTCATAGCCAGAGACCCAGAGAGGGAGAGAGATAAGGCAGGGAGAGAGAGACAGAGACAGGGTGGGAAGCTGCGATAGTGGAAAAGACGCAGAGACAGCATGGGAGAGGAAAGGGGCATTGTCCAGAGAAACGGAGAGAGGGGCTGAGATGGGCAGGGGAGGTGGTCTGGGTGCAGGGTTCCTGGGGGCCCCCAGTTCCCTGAACCTTGGCCAGCTCAGCTGGGCTCTACCTGCTTGTGGGGCTCACGGAGCCCTGTGGGAGCCACTGATCAGCCTCCTGGTCTGTCCTCCAACTCTTCTGTGGCAGAGGGAGTTGCCGCACTTTCATAAAGGTGAAACCCAGCCCCCAGCCAGTTGGTCGTGGCTTTTCCTGCAGGGCTGTCCCCCGGCTGGTGTCTGCCCAGGGAGCAGGTGCTGTGTGTTGGCCCAGTCTCAGGGGCGTCACCAGAGAGCAAACAGCCCCACCAGGAGGGCACATAGGTGGCTGGTCTGGCCACTAGGAGCCCAAAGAGGGGGTCTGTGCTGGCCAAAGCTATAGCTGCTCATTCAACCCCCATAAGACTCTTTTAGAAAGATCAGGGGTGAGCGGGGGAAGGCAGGGGGATTTTCCTCTACATCATGTGAGGACACTGCTGATCACAACCCTCTGTGGCTCAGCACGGCCTCTCAGGTTTTCTCATGACTTGCCCTGGCTCACCCATCACTCCAGCCTGCCCATCAGAGGAGTCTGGGGCACAGAGGAATTATGTAACAACGCCCCCCCCCCCCCCCGCCACAGGTGAAGAAAATTCAACTGCAGTATGAGTTTTCTGAGTGGACATCAGTAAACGGAAAGGAAAGGCATTCCACACAGCGGGAACAGCCCATGTAAAAGCTCTGAGGTAAGGATGGAGGGGATATGCTGGGGTAACCCTGGAAGGAGGTGGAGGGACATTTTCAGAGCGTGTAGGAAAGATACTGCACATGGTGCCGGCTAAACAGGCTGCAGGAGCTTGATGGGACCTGGAGGTGGGAAAGAGCCCGGAGCCCCACTGCACTTCCTCTGGCCTGGTCCTATTTGAGGAAGATTCACCTGCAGTGGGGTTGTGTCCTTGGTTTGGGGACAGCGGCCCCTACTGGGCACTTTGCAGAACTGCACCCTTCTTCATGGTTTTACTCAAAACATACTGCCATCCCATCAGACCTTCCAAGTGAATTAACATATTTTTTAATATGACCATATAAGAAATGCAGGTGGGGATATTTTTATTAATGCCTGATAATATAATAGTTTATATAAATAACTAGAGGCCCATTGCACGAATTCATGCACATTGAAAGGTAATTAATTAGAAGGTGGCCAGCAGGGCAGGACTGGGCGAGATGGGCTGGACACGCCCTGGAGCCAGCCTCTTGCAGCCGGCTGCACCTGGGATGGTGCGGGGGATCGAAGGGTGTCTGCGGAGTGAGCAGGGTCCCTCCGGCAGATGGGGTCCCTTGGCCTGGCCTGCGGGATCGGGCCGAAACGGGCAGTGCGACATCCCCCGAAGGGTCCCAGAGTGAGAGAGGGCACTCTGCAAAGTTGCTGTTGCTCTGCAGCTTCTGCATTGAGTCTCTGCCCCCTGGTGGTCAGTGCACATCATACCTACCGGTTGGTTGGCCAGTCACTTAGCCTTTTATATATATAGATTTTTTGGTAACTGTGAATTTTAATGCAGAGTCACTACATATAAAAAGGAAATATCTGCAGACAGTACAGTTTAGAAAACCACTAAGTCATATCACTAATGAGACATCTTGTTTTTTATTCTTTCAAAACATATTGCCATCCCATCTGATTAAAGATAAAATTAATATTATCTTTAATTTTAAAACAAGGAACAATTTTAAAAGAATGAATTTCACATACTTTAAATATCTTACAATTTTATTTCCCGATTAAAGTGCAACAAACTCAAAAATAAATTAAAATAATGAAAAAATATTTTTATTTTAATGACATTATTTATATTCAGTTCATATATGAAGTAATGTTTACATTTGGCAATTAAAATTATTGCATTTCATGGTTTACAATGCTTCACTGTTTAGTAAACACAAATTTCAAGTGATCACAGAAAAGTACATAATAATAATAATGACAATAATAATAATTGTTATAATTTGCTGCCCATGTAACTACTAAGTGTCCAGCACTGTTCTTATAACTTTACACATAATAACCTTCTTTATTCCTTACCCAAAGCTGTGAGGCTGGTACTATTATTACCTCATTTCACAGATGAGGAAACTGAGGTGCAGAAGATACAAGATAATGACCTAAGGTCATACAGCAAGGAAGTAATGGAACTGTCTGAACCAAGATTACTCTATCCTGCTCAAAGGACAGATAAAGAGCTTCCCAGACAAGAAAAAGCTAAAGGAGTTCATCATCACCAGTATTATATGAAATGTTTTTTTATTATTTTTAATGTGTTCAATATTATCCTATATTAGTTTCAGATGTACAGCATTGTGCTTAGATAATCATATAATTATAAATATTTAAAGTACCCACCTGGCCCCATACATAGTTATTATAATATCATTGACTATATTTCCTACACTGTAATTCACATCTCCATGGCTATTCTGTAACTACCAATTTGTAGGTCTGTTGTCTGTATCTATGAGTCTATTTCTAGTTTGTTTGTCCTTTAGAGTCTACATATAAGTGAAATCATCATTGTATTTGTCTTCCTCTGTCTGGCTTATTTCACTTAGCATAATATCCTCTAAGTCCATCCGTGCCATAGCAAAGGGGAAGATTTCATTCATTTTTATGTCCGAGAAGTATTCCTTTGTATACATGTACCATGGCTTTTTTTATACACTCATCTATTGATGGGCATTTGGTTTGCTTTTATATCTTGGCTATTGTAAATAATGCTGCAATGAATATGGGAGTGCCTATATTAGTGTTTTGGGTTTCTTCAGATATATGCCTACAAGTGAAATTGCTGGGCCATAAGGCAATTTTATTTTTAATTTTTTTAAGGAACCTCCACATTGTTTTGCTTAGTGGTTGCACCAATCTGCATCCCCACCCACAGTGCACTAGGGTTCCCTTTTCTCCACATCTCCACTAACACTTTATATTTGTTGATTTATTTATGATAGCCATTCTGACAAACAGTATCTCATTGTGGTTTTGATTTGCATTTCTCTGATGTTTAGTGATGGTGAATAACTTTTTATATGTCTATTGGCCATTGGTATGTCCTCTTTAGAGAAGTGTCTATTCAGGTCTTCTGCCCCCTTTTTAATTGGGTTGTTTGTTTTTCTGGTGTTGAGTTATATGAGTTCTTTATATATTTTGTATATCTGCCCATTATCAGAGGTATTGTTTGAAATATCTTCGCCCATTTTGTTGGTTGCTCTTTTGTTATATTGATTTTTCTCTTTTGCTGTACTGCTGCTTCTTTTAACCTGAGTTATACATTGGGTTTAAAATGCTTGCAGGATTTTGTTCCAAGATTGAGAAAGGATCAAATCTAAATATACATATTAAAAACATAGACAATTCTTTAAAACGTATTAAATACTGTTTCTGACTTTGCTTGTGCAGTTCCCTTCTTGTCACCTCCTTCCCAGAAATACTTTCTTCTTGGTGTGAATGATTGAATGTGTGAGTAAATCAACTCAGAAGTTACCTTAATAGAGACTGATTGCCCTCAGAAATCCCCAGATTAAAATACCTTCCATCTGCCCTAGCCATTTCAGCTTAGTGGATAGAGCGTCAGCCTGCGGACTGAAGGGTCCCAGGTTCGATTCTGGCCAAGGGCACATGCCCAGGTTGCAAGCTCAGTCCCCAGTAGAGGGCATGCAGGAGGCAGCCAATCAATGATTCTCTCTCATCATTGATGTTTCTATCTCTCTCTCCCTCTCCCTTTCCCTTCCTCACTGAAATCAATAAAGAAATATTTTAAAAAATAAAATAAAATACTTTCCATCTGTCTCTTTCACATCACCCTCCATGATGCCTTTGAAGTCCTTCTCACCATTGCTAATTATTTTCACATTTAAAGGTATTTATATTCATACTTATATTTTATTTATAGCTATTTTTATTATTGATGTTTTTCCTGCTAGACTAGGAATGTTTGCTTTGTTTTCTATTGTTTAATTTTATTTTAAACTGATATCAGTAAAATTACCTTTCTTATGGTGTACAGTACTTGGAATTTTATTCCATGTATATTTTTTATAGGATATGGGGAGGTAGAACACTACTTAAAATTTTTGGCACCTTCAAAGTCATTGCTCTGATATCAGGATACAGAGTAGTTCTACCCACCCTGCCTCTCCAAAAAAACAAAAAACAAAACTCCTTGTACTAAAACTTTGTAGTCACAGAAAATAACTACTTTTATTCTTTTGCTTACTGCTCTATTGCCAGTGCTTAGAACAATAACTTGCATAGAGTAGACACTATTTGTTGATGAATGATTGAATGAGTGAGTGAATCAAATATTTGTTGATGCCAACAAATATTGGAAGTTGATATTATAAAGGCTACTAGGACAACCTGTTCTGGAGTCATGGCCTTAACTTTTTAACACTAAACCAGACAGAAATAGTTGGGCTGACAGAATCTTAAGAGATTTTTATTAGCACTAGGCATCTCTCATTGCACAGAGAAGGAAGGGAGCTAAATAATTGGATAAGAGAGAAAGGTTTTCCAAAAATTCTGTGAGCCCCCAAATTCTAATAATTTTCCAGTCCTCTGGCCATTCCAACCCTCTCCTGTCAGCACATTAACTACTAGCAGGCATCTGGCAGGAGACCAGGGAACTTACCTGGTCAGCTTTCACCCAATAAAAATCTCTTACCATAATCAGGGGGTGGGTACCCATGGCAAACACCAATACTCTTAGATTCTGGATTTTATTCACCAGAATATCCACCAGAAAGCTTCGTGGGTTTTTTGTTTGTTTGTTTGTTTGTTTTTTAACCTACAACAGGGCCAGGTCTGGAGTTCTCCTTGTTTAACTGAGAAACTCTAATTTAATCCTCCCTGGAAAGAAAGTAGCATAAGTAAATTAAATGTATGATTATTCAAAGTCTTTCTGCTTAAGATGATGTCACCTCCTTGGCACCATTTGAAAATTTCTGACCCCATTGAAAGTCACTGCACTTTCCATTTTAGTTGTAAATATCCATATGAGTATGAGGATTACTTCACAATAAACACAAATATAATTTATTGCCTTGATAGACATAAATATAATTTATTGCCTTAGGATAAGGAAATGAGATAGTGCAAAGAAACATAATATGGTGTGTGGCACAAGATGCACTCAAAATGAATAGCTCTCATTTCTGTCCTAAGCAGTGCTACTACTTAAATGCATCCCACACAAATATGTAGTGATTGAGACATGCCTCAGCTACCTTCTGATTTAGAGAATCATGACTCAGTAGGTTGGTATCACCCTTCATATCCTTGGCTATGCAGTTACGTGCCATCAGGTGGTGGTTCCTCTGTTTCTTAGTGCATGGTCTGAACCTCTTTCTCCCTATGCCTTCCACAACTTTTCCCCAGCACACTCCATCTCACCTCCCCAGAAGACAGGATAGGAGTGAGGGGGAGGGGGAACATACATCTCATTCACATCCCCCCTGACTTTTGTTTCTGGAAGTCAAATTAATGGCCTGGTTGTTATTGGAAAGAAAACTCTTGGGTTGACCCTAAAGCTCTTCTTGATGTGGCATTTCCCAAGTCAGTCACCATAACTGGATTTTCCATTTCATAAATGCATTCTTTTCCTCTCTTTCTCTTGCTCTTTCACATTTCACATACTGTTCCTTTATCTGAGACTCTTACTCCTTGTATTTGCTTCAATAACACCATCTTATCCTTTGAAATGAGACTCTACCTTCAGATTCTCTCAAATGTTCCTGCTATGTTCTATCCTTCTCTTCATGTATATATTCTATTCTATTCTAACTAGAGGCCCGGTGCATGACATTCGTGCATTGGGGCATGGGGGGACCCCTCAACCCAGCCTGCGCCCTCTCGCAGTCCGGGACCCATCAAGGGGATGTCTGCCTGCCTCGGAGGCGGGAGAAGCTCCCACCACCACTGCTGCACTGGCCAGCCATGAGCCCAGCTTCTGGCCAAGCCGTGCTCCCCCTGTGGGAGCACACTGACCACCAGGGGCAGCTCCTGCATTGAGCGTCTGCCCCCTGGTGGTCAGTGCGCATCATAGCGACTGGTCGTTTTGCCATTCAGTCCATTTGCATATTAGCCTTTTATTATATATAGGCTTACATCTAATGTCTTCTTCCACACTCAATTATTGGGATCTTCCAAGCTATAGGTCATGTATCTCTCCTGCTCATCACATGATGGCCAGCACCTACATCAAGCTCATAATAGATACTCAATAGCATTTGCTGAGTGCTAAATGGATTCTGAACCATGGTAAATCCAGTCTGGTAGAACTAGACTGATTCTTCTGGAATTATGGTATAAGATATACACAAAAGGACTCTTATTGGTCTCACTAATTGGGAAAATAGTGACAGGGTCATTTGAGGTTTCCTTTTTATCTTCTGCAATTTAAAATTCCAAGTGGTTACTCTCCCAACTCAAAAATTCCAGATTTTTACCCAAGAACCCAGATGTTTGCATCTTATTACCCAGAAACTTCCACGTGTCCTAGTGGTTAGGAAGATGAGGTAATTTTTCTATTGATGAGCTTCCTCAGTGCCCCATTTATGTCTCTGTTTCTCAGGCTGTAGATAAAGGGGTTCAGCATGGGGGTGACTGCAGTGTACATTACAGCAGAGGCTTTCTCCTTGACAGCTGTGTGGACTGATGAAGGACACAAATAGACCCCTATGGTAGTCCCATAAAAGAGGGCAACCACAGACAGGTGGGAGCTGCAGGTGGAAAAGGCTTTCTTCCTGCCACCTGCCGAGGGAACCTGCATGATGGCCACAATGATGCGAGCATAGGAAGCCAGGATGCAGATGAAAGGTGTGGCTATCACCATCCCAGCCACAATGAGCACAAAGATCTTGTTCACAGAAGTGTCAGTGCAAGAAAGTCTGAGAAGGGGATTGAGGTCACAGAAGTAGTGCGGAATCTTGTTGCCACAGAAAACCAGGTGCACCATCAGGAGGATGTGTGTGAGAGAGATAAAGTAGGAAAACACCCATGGACCACCAGCCAGCCCGCCACAAAGGCGCGGGCTCATGATGGTGGTATAGTGTAAGGGGTGACATATAGCCACAAACCTGTCATAAGCCATCACTGCAATTAAGACACTGTCAACGATGCCAAAAAAATGGAAAAAGTACATTTGGGTCAGGCAGCAAGGATAGGAGATAAATTTGCTCTTAGTTTGAATGTTCACCAACATCTTGGGGACAGTGTTGGTGGCCAGGCCAAAATCAACCAAGGACAGGTTGGCTAAGAAGAAGTACATGGGAGTGTGGAGGTGGGAGTCTGAGCTGATGGCCAAGATGATCAACAGGTTCCCCACTACTGTGATCACATACATGCAAAGGAACAGAGCAAAGAGGAGAGGCTCCATTTCTGTTTTTTCTGAAAGTCCTAGAAGGATGAATTCGGATATACTGGTTTGGTTCCTTGGTTCCATGGGTATAATTCCTCTGGAAGTACTGAAGGGGGAAGTTAGGTGAACGCTATAGAGATGATTTTAAAAAATTAGATGAGATTACACTCAATTGTTCATCTTGGTTAATTATGATATCAACTTATATATTTGTTGCATCATAGACTATTGATGAAGTGTTTAAAGCAACTCATATGTCAAAGCTTGGTTCCAAGATGCTTCCCTAAATATTCCTGTTTCAGACAAAGATTGAGAGAGTGTATCATGCAAGAAACCTTGCTGAAGATAAAACCTAGTAAAGATTTACTTTAGGATAAAACCAATTAAATCCAGACAAAAGTGATATCCAAGAAGCAATGAGCAGTCAAGAAACTGGTATATATGTAGAAAAATTTAAGCAAACCATTGAATTTCAAAATAGTTAATAATAATTGTAGTGAGACTGGGCATGTAAACACGGTATATAAAAATATGAGACAGAAATTATATTAAGATGAGGAGGGGAATAGAATAAAAGTTGTAAGATTCTTGTATTGAGTTGAAAAATAATAGAAATATTGAATATTTTTCACTTTCTATATAAAGCATATATGATTAAACCTTAGGTGTAACCACTAAAAATAATGAGTACAAAACATATGACTTCTAAATTGTAGTAGGGGCACAACAGAAATAAAGAGATTTTAATCAAACCACTTTCAGAAAAGAAGATATAAGAAGCAAAGAAAAATCACAAATTATAAGAGTAACTACAACAATTATCTAAATGTCTTAAGTCGTTAAAAACAGAGACTCTCAGTCTGGACAAAAAGAAACAAATCCTAACATCTCACACGTGCAAGAGATACACCTAAACTATAATGACATAAAAGAATGGTAAAGCTATACCAAGAAAGCTAACCAAAGGGAATTTGGATATCTTATTCATATCAGATAAAAAATACTTAAGGCAAAAGGCATTAAAAGGGAAAAGGAAGTCATTATGTAACAACAAAGGAAAAATTCATTTAAAAGGGGGAAAAAAGAGCTACTAATATGCATTTTACATAGACTTATGTTACAAAAAGGAAAACAAACTAACAGAAGTATAGGAAAAAATTATGAACCACACCATATAAAGAGATTTTATCATATCATTTTTAGTAATAGATCAAGAGGACAGAATTTAGGTAAGGGTATTGAACATTTGAATAATACAGTGAACCAGCTTGTTTTGAGCACTACACTAAATTATTAGAGAATCCATGGACAGATGCGGATAGATCCGTGGTCGGCAAACTGCGGCTCGCCAGCCACATGTGGCTCTTTGGCCCCTTGAGTGTGGCTCTTCCACAAAATACCACGGTCTGGGCGAGTCTATTTTGAAGAAGTGGCGTTAGAAAAAGTTTAAGTTTAAAAAATTTGGCTCTCAAAAGAAATTTCAATCGTTGTACTGTTGATACTGGACTCTGTTGACTAATGAGTTTGCCGACCACTGGGATAGATCATCCAAACAGAAAACCAGTAAGAAATTATTAGCCTTAAGTGATCCATTAGATCGAATGGACATAATCAATATTTGCAGATCTTTTCATCCCAGAACACCAAGTTATATATTCTTCTCCAGTGTACATGGAACCCATCTCAAGAGTAGACTATATGTTGTGACACAAAACCAGCCTCAACAGATTTAAGATTAAACTCATACCAAGCATATTCCCCCACCACCAAGTCAACTGCAAAAATAAAAAATAAAACGGGAAGGGAAGCTCTGTCTGGGCTGCTCAGCTGGTTGGAGCGTCATCCTGTGCACCAAAAGGTTGCAGGGTTGATTCCTGGTCAAGGCACATACCTGGGTTGCAGGTTTGATCCCCAGGTGGGGCATGTACAGGAGGCGGCTGATTGATGTTTCTCTCTCACACCTTTCTCTCTTTCAAAATATCCTGAGGATTAGGGGGGAAAATAAATGTAAAAATATAAAGTGGGGGGGAGGGGGGCAGGTAAAGGCATGTACTGGGGGGTAGGGAAGGCTGGGGGGGAGGTCAATGGGGGAAAAAAAAGGAGACATATGTACTACTATTTGTAATACTTCAAACAATAAAAAAAATAATAAATAAATAAATATAAATAAATAAATAATAAATAAAGTGGGGGGAAAATACAAATATGTGGAATTTAACCAACATACTATAAAACAACGACTGGGTCAAAGAGATAAAAAGATTCATAGAAACAAATGAGAATGACAATATAACATATCAAAAGTAGGGAGATACAACAAAAACAGTAATAAAAGGGAAGTTTATATCAGTAGAGGCCTATATCAAGAAAGAAGAAAAAAAATCTCAAGTTAACAATCAAATATTTCACCTTAAAGAACTAGAAAAAAAATAAAGCCAAAAATGAGAATAATAAAAATTAGAGAATTATATAAAAAATAGGGAACAAAGAGGCAAACAGAAAAAAATTAATGCAAAAAACAAAACAAAACAAAAAACTGGTTCTTTAAAATATTGATAAGATTGCCCTGGCCAGTGTGGCTTTATTGATTAGGCATCTTTCAGGGCACTAAGGGTTGCTGGTTCAATTCCCACTCAGGGCACATGCCTGGGTGGCAGGCTTGATCCTGAGTAGGGGGTGTGCAGGAGGCAGCCAATCGATGTGATGCTCTCACACCAAATGTTTTTCCCTCTCCCTTCCTCTCTTCCTAAAACTCAATAAATTATTATTTTAAAAAAAGATTGATGACATTGACAAACTCTAGCTAAACTAATGAAAGAAAAAAGAGAAAAGGCAAACAAAATCAGAAGTGAAAGAGGAGAGGTTACAGTAGACATCACAGAAATACCAAGGACGATACAAGAATATTATGAGAGGCTACATGCCACCAAATTCAATAACCTGGAAGAAATGGAGAAGTTGTTAAGAATATATTACCTTTCTAGACTGAATCATGAAGAACTGGAAAATCTAAATAGACCAATCAACAATAAGCAATTTGAAACAGTCATCAAAATCCTCCCAAAAAGTAAAAATCAAAGACCACATGACTTCACTAGTGAATTCTACCAAACAATAAAAGAAGATCTAAAACCTATGCTATCAAACTCTTCCAAAAAAAAATTAAAGAAGAGGCAATAATTCTTAACTAATTTTATGAGGCCAACATTACCCTGTTACCAAAACTTGGCATGGACAGCACACCAAAAAGAGAAAATTATAAACCAATATCTCTGAGGGATATAAATGCAAAAATCCTAAGCAAATATTAGCAACTCAAATACAATAATACATTAAAAAGATAATGCATCATGACCAAGTGGGGTTCATTTCAGGGCACAAAGATGGTTTAACATAAGCAAATTGATCAATGTGACACCATGATCATATAAATCAATGCAGGAAAAGCATTTGATATAATGACAAGATATAATGACAAGAAAAACACTTATAAAATGGATATAGAAGGAAAATACCTCATTATACTAAAGGCCATAAATGACAAACCCCCAGCTAATAGCATACTCAATAGTGAAAACTGAAAGCTTTTCCTCTAAGATCAGGAATAAGACAAGGATGCTCACTTGCACACTGCTATTCAGCATAGTACTTAAAAGTCCTAGCCAGAGCATTCAGGCAAGAGAAATAAATAAAAGGCATCCAAACTGGGGGTGAAGAAATAAAATTGTCACTTTTTACAGATTACATGATTTTTAAAATATAGAAAACCTTGAAGACTACACACACACACACTACTAGAAACTATAAACACAGTAAAGCTGCAAAGTACAAAGTTCTATCTAATAAAAGGGTAATATGCAAATTAACCATCACTACATCACAAAGATGGCGGCACCCATAGCCACAAGATGGTGGTGCCCAGTCCCCTCAGCCTCGCTGGAGTCCCCCAGTCCTGGTGGGGGCTGCCGCTGAGAGCGGGCAGTGTGAGCGGCCTGGCAGAATGCTTGCTTCATCGCCGCGGCGACGGAGGGCCTCTGGGCAGTGAGCGCGGAGCAGCTGGGGCGGGATGCTTGCTTCATTGCCACAGTGATGCCCCAGCCACGAAGGGCCTCTGTGGGATGGGGGGGTGTCCCGCATCCTCTACGGCTGAGCACAGGCCGGGAGAGGAGACGGCGGGCCCACCTCCCACGGAAGCAGCGCGGCTCCCTCCCACGGAAGCAGCGCGGCTCCCTCCTGAGGAATCTGCGTGGGTCCCTCCTGGCTCCCGCGGGTCCCTCCCAGCTCCTGTGGAAGCAGCACGGCTTCCACTGGCTCCCGCAAAAGTGATGGGAGGCCTACTGCGCACGATATCGCGCAATGGGCTACTAGTCTATGTATAAAAATCTATTGAATATCTATATACTAACAATGAAATTTCATTTGAAAAATGAAAAAAATTCCACTTGCAATTGCAACAAAGATAAAATACCTAAGAGTAAACTTAACAAAGAATGTGAAGGAGCTATAGATTGAAAACTACAAGACATTATTGAAAGATACTGACGAAGACACAAATAAGTAGAAAAATATTCTATGTTCGTGGATTGGAAGATTCAACATAGTTTAAATGGCCATATTAAATCAATATACAAATATAATGAAATCCATCATCACAATCCCAATGGTATTTTTAACAGAAATAGAACAAAAAATCCTCAATTTGCATGGAAGCAAAAAAGACCCTTAAACAGCCAAAGCAATCCTAAAAATAAAGAACAAAGCTGGTGGTATCACACTCTCTGACTTCAAATAATACTGCAAAGCTACAATGAGCAAAACAGTAATGATAGAAAAATAGACACCGAGACAAACAGAACAGAATTAAGAGCCACTAATTGTTGACTATGCAGCCAAAATCATACAATGGAGAAAAGAAAGCCTCTTCAATAAACGAAGTTGGGGAAAGTAGAAAGCTACATGCAAAAGAATGAAACTGGACCACTATTTGACATCATACATAAAAATAAACTCTAAATGGATCAAAGACCTAAATATAAGACCTGAAACAAAATACATAGAATAAAACATAAGTACTAAACTTATGGACCTTGGTCTCAGAGAGGATTTTATTAATTTCACCCCGAAGGCAAGGAAAGTAAAAGTGAAACTATATCAAACTAAAAAGCTTCTGCACACTAAAAGAAACCATCAATAAAACAAAAAGGCAACCAACAGAATAGGAGAGAATATTTCAAACAATACCTCCAATAAGGGGCTAATATCCAAAATCCTATATAATAAAAGCTTAATATGCTAAGTGTCTGGTCATCCGTTCAACCAATCAAAGAGTAATATGCTAATGATATGCTAAGGCCGCTCAACCACTCTCTATGACGTGCACTGACCACCAGGGAGCAGATGCTCAATGCAGGAGCTGCCCCCTGGTGATCAGTGCACTCCCAGAAGCCAGGCTCACAGCTGGTGAGTGCAGCGGCGATGGCAGGAGCCTCTCCCCACTCCGTGGCAGCACTAAGGATGTCTGACTGATGGCTTAGGCCCACTCCCCTGGACCTAAGCCATCAGTTGGACATCCCCTGAGGGCTCCCAGACTGCGAGAGGGTGCAGGCTGGGCTAAGGGACTCCCCGCCCCCTGAGTGCACGAATTTCATGCACTGGGCCTCTAGTGTAAATTGATATGGCTACTGTGGAATACAATATGCAAGGTCCTCATAAAAGTTAAAGTAGAACTACCATATACTCAGCAACCCCACTTCTGGGTATATATCTGAAGGAAACCAAATGAATACCTGTTCTCCCACCTTTACTGCAGCATAATTCACAATAGCCCAGATACAGAAACAACCTAAGAGTTCATCAATGAGGAATGGATAGAAAAGCTGTCAGATTAGATAGCTAGATAATAGATAGATAGATAATAGATAGATGGATACATACATACATACATACATACATACATACATAGAATGTTACTCAGTCATGAGAAAGAAGAAAATCTTGTCATTTGTGACAACCTGAATGAACCTAGAGGAGATTATGCTAGTGAAATATGTCAGGCAGAGAAAGAGAAATATTGTATGACCTCATTCTGTGTGGAATTAAAAAAAATTTTTTTAAGTCAAACTAATAGAAACAGTAGAATGGTGTTTACCAGGGGCTGGGAGAAATGAGGAGATGCTGGTCAAAGTGTACAAGTTTTCAGTTATATGATGAATAAGATTTGCTCATGTACAGCATGGTGACTATATTTAATAATACTGTATTATATACTTGAAATTTGCTAAGAGAGTAGATCTTAAGCATTATCATGTTGGCTGTTTTTTCTTTAGCAATTTTTGTCCCATGATTCTTTGAAGCTTCTGCCCATCCCACGCCCCACCCCCCCCTCCCCCCCGCCCCGCCACACAGACACACAGAAAAAATACACATTTTGGCATTAGTTTCAGGGTGTTCGTGAACTTTCCTAAATGCCAAGGTAAGGGCTCCTTTAAAAAACTTTGTCTTTAGCCCTAGCTGGTTTGGTTCAGTGGATAGAGCGTCGGCCTGTGGACTGAAAGGTCCCAGGTTCGATTCTGATCAAGGGCACATCCAGTGGGGGGCATGCAGGAGGCAGCCAGTCAATGATTCTCTCTCATCATTGATGTTTCCGTCTCTCTCTCCCTCTCCCTTCCTCTCTGAAATCAATAAAAATATATTTTAAAAAAAAACTTTGTCTTTACAAAATTGATTCTCAGACTTACAACTCCAGACTCCTAACAACCATACCTGAATTTCTACCTGCAAACTCAATATTTCTCCTTAGATAATTTGTGGAATGAGGGAGAGCACACAGATAATTGGATTCAGATCAACCAGAATTCAAATCCTGGTTCCATTACTTAGTGACTATTAACATCTATAAACTTCATTTTCTGGGAGAAATAATACCCACCTTCTGGTTTTCTTAGAAGATGAGTTAAAGTAACACATGGAAAGTGACTGATCCAGTGCTCAGCATCATGTTATGGTCTCAACCAACTTTTGGCAGCGTCACCTCAGATTTTAAGGAAGGGCTGTGAAAAGAAACACCTGAGTATGATTCATGGGCTCAGCACTTACTATGGATGACGTTGAGCAAGTTGCCAAACCACTAAAATCTCACCTTCTTGGTCAAAAGGGAATGATAATAATGGTGTATAATTTATAACAGTGATTTTCAACCTTTTACATCTCATGGCATACATAACTAATTACTAAAATTCTGCAGCACACCAAAAACATATATTTTGCAATCTAACAAAAAAATAGGTATAATTTTTATTCATTCACACCATATGGCTATTGTTGTGTTAGCTGTTGTCATTTTTCTTTAATTTGACAATCTAAGGGAAAAGAGGTCAGTGCCCCTAACTAAATAGTCAGATATTGCATGTTTTAAAAGTTCTTGCAGCACACCAGTGTGCCACAGCACCCCAGTTGAAAATCACTGGTTTAATAGCATTGTTTTAAGGCTTAAACAAGATGTTTATGTAAAATTGTCTATACAGTGTCTGACACAGAATAATATAATTAAAAGTCATGATTTCCCATTCTCTTCCTGGTTGGTAAGTTCACCATGTAAAAAAATAAATAAATAAGTTCTATTTTCTCCTGGAGCCCATTTTTTCCTCCACAAATGAGATCACCATCCCTCCAAATACCTATGATTGAAACTTTGACTCTCCCTCCCTCATTTCTTCCACTGCCAAAGCCAATCCATCAGTAAGTTGCTACATCTTCCATTTGTGTCTTTGTTCATTTTGTGACCAGGATACATACAGAAGAAAATAAAAATAATAGTTTAATATACATAGGAAAAAATAATGATTCTTTTTAATTGCTAGTCTCCTGGTTTTACATATAATAAAATAGAGAGTATTGTGCTAAGCGAAATAAATCAGTCAGAGAAAAACAAATATCACATGATTTCACTTACATGTGAAATTTAATGAAAAAAATAAACTGATAAACAAAGTAGATTCAGAGCATGAAAGCATGCAAACTGAGGACTCTCAGAGGGAGGGGGGGCGGGCGTTGTGCAGGAAGAGGTTAACCAAAGAATGAATGAACCAGGATATATATATTAGAGGCTTGATGCATGAAATTTGCACAAGGGGCTCAGCCCTGGCAGTCCCGGCTTCATCTGGAAGGCCGTCCGGAAGGAAGTTCGGTCTAATTAGCATATTATGTTTTTATTATTATAGATATATATATTCCATGGATACAGACAATAGTGCAAAGAAGACCTGGGGAGGGGGCAGGAGTGAGGAAGAGAGGGTCACTGGGGGAACAAAAGGAAGACATCTGTAATACTTTGAACAATGAAGATAAATTAATAAAAAGAAAATGGAGACACACGGAGATTAATAAAATCAAATGGGATTTCACAGAATTAAGCAAAACAGTCTGAATCTAGAGCTTTTATTCTTTAACTCCATAAATACAGGAATCATGAGTGAATTAATGAATTCACAGTTGAAATTCAAGAAGCATTTATCAAATTAAGGGGGCATGGACATGAGAAATATTCCCTGAGAATTATGAGTATTCAGGTAACGTAGCTGAATCAGGCATCAATTCTTGAAAAGTCTCCTATCTACACAACAGACTTTATGAATCACTATTGGTCACTGAACAAAGTCCAAATATTTAACTTCAAATTTTAAAAATCTTTTAATTCTATTTATTACTGCTCTTCTAAATTTATGCCAATCTGTCTCGCAACCCATCGTTTGTGGCTACTTGTTATCTCCATGTCTCTTCTCATTTATTACTTAATACATACCTAGTATGCTCTTAGAACTACAATAGGTGTGTTACATATATGACGTATACTCCTAACAACAAGCTATGAGGTACAGGTTATAATCCTCACTTTACAGCTGAGATGACTGAAGCACAAAGAGCATGTGCAGCTCCCACAGCTATCACTAGTAAATGGTGAGCTTGGTCCCAAGTGCATGCCTGCCTGAGTCCAAAGCTCACAGCCGTTCCACTGAGCGACACTGGCCCTCTGCGATCCTGGAGTTCCTTGGCCCTCTTAACATCCTCCACAAAATCCTTCCTCTACAGAGCTCCCATGTCAAAGCTGGTTTCTTACTCTGGGTCCTGAAATCAGACTAGAGTTTATGCCACTCTGTGGCACTGACAGCATTCTATCTTGTAGTTTCATAATTTTACTGAAAGATTCAGACTTTTTTTTTTTAATCCAAAGAGGCATTAGTGAATACCCAATTGATTAAATTACTGAATCAATGAGCTCATCTCACATGCCCCTGTTCTGCATATCTAAGCTATCACTCATCCTTCCACAGCTCTTGGGAAATGTTCATGTTTCAGGAACCGGGAGACTTATATGTTGACTTCAGCCTGATGAGGCTTTACTCAAAGAAGCACAACTCTTCTCCCACATAAAACCCTAGAAGTTGGTGTCGGGGGTATTCCAGCTGGAAATATCAGGAATCAACTTATGCCTACAGAAGTTTGGTGGAAAAAAGGGACCTCTTCTTTATAGGCTTAGAAAAGCAGGTTCAGATATAAATAACTGAGCTACAAATCATGGGCTTTGGAAATTGCTGGCTAGCATCACAGCTGGACTACATTGAGCTAGGTAGATAAGTGAGGTGATTAGATTCAGGGCTGGGAACTGGGTGCTGAGCAGAATTGAACTAGATAGACTCTCCCAATTCTCTGAGGACACAGAGGCTTCTCTCTTTCTCTCTTCCTGCACCTGCATTGCATTTTCTCCAAGTGTGCTCCCCACCCCTTATTACCTCCTTCCCTCCATCTTTGTCCTCCAAGTCCACTTACTGGGCCATTTTTTTCTCTTCTTGACATAATCACTGATACATTAGTCAAGCTCGTCTCAGTTTACTCCTTGGTGATGAAGTTAGATAAGTTAGATCTTGGAGACATAAGGATGCCTCATACAGGCACAAGTAGATATGCTCCTGGCCCAAAGAAGAAAAACTGGGGTGGAAGATAAATTGTAGGAACTGAGGGAATATTTATAATATCTGGGCCAATAAGAAGTCAATTCCCAAGGCTCCTTGTTAGACAAATTGTCCAATTTCACCCCATTCCCTGAATAGTTTGGGTTCCTATGGGAGCTGGGACATGGCAGTAAGAAGCCGATATTGATAATTTTGGATCTTCAGGAGGCAACTTGGGACAAGCGGTATGTTTCCCAACTTGCTCTGCACCCTCTTCTTAGGTAACAAGCTCTCCTACTCCTAATCTCTGTCTTCCCAAGGTCCAGAGCTTCTCATAGAGAACGTTGTTTGAAACAGTGTTGTTCATCACTTTAATAACCAAGAAACAATTCCCTGCATTCACCCAGAGATGTTACACCAAGAAGCAAAGCTGTTTCCAACCCTGCTTAACCTCAAGAGGGCAACACTCTGTATAGGTATCATAACTTCCTTCCAGTTCTGCTAATGAAGCAAGTAGAACCTGACCTGATGGGAATACACACAGAGAGGCTGGCTGAATGTATGTGCAGCCAGATATTCACTCTGAGTATTGACCCTAGGGTGGCAGCAGTTAGAGTCTCTGCCTTTGCATTTTTAGCAATTCAGTTTTGTGAGGTCACTGATGGCTGTTCTATTAGCATTCCCCCCCCCCCCCCATATATATAGTTGGTTCCCCTTTTCTTTATTATTCTTTTTCTTTTCTCTCTTACTTTTTTTTTTTCCTTTTCCCAATTTCATTTTGGCACTCCTTTCTTTCTTTATTTTCCTCTTCTTCTTTCTCTCCTATCCCCTAATTTGCCTTTCTCTGGTGGTCACCTTTATTTGGGGTTATTAATATCATGAATACATTTCTGTTTAGTGCCTTGTGTGTGGTATCTGGTTGTGTTGAATTTTGTGCCTTTAAATCAACGCAGGAGAGAGAGAACTACATAACCAGACACCTGGAGAAGAGAGACCATGGGGAGACAAAGAAACAGCCCGCATATGAAAGAAAAGCAGGCGTCACCAGAAAAGGAAGTAAATGAAATGGAGGCAAGCAACCTGCCAGAGAAATAATCCAGAGGAATGGTCATAAAGTGGCTGAAAGAATGGAAGACAAATTCGACAATATGAGTAAGAACCAATAGGAAATGAAGAAGAACCAAGAAGAAATGAAAAATGATATCGCTGCTGTAAAAAACTCAATAGAAAGCATCAAGAGTAGACTAGAAGAAGCAGAGGACTGCATCAGTGAGCTAGAAGACAAGATGGGAAAAAATACCCAAGTAGAGCAACTTCTAGAAAAAAAAATTAAAAAGCAGGAGGAGAGCTTAAGGGAACTTTGGGACAACACGAAACAAAACAACATCCACATAATAGGGGTTCCAGAAGGAGAGGTAACTGAGCAAGGAATAGAAAACTTCTTTGAAGAAATAATGACAGAAAACTTCCCTAATATAGGGAAGAAAAAACCCACACAAATCCAAGAAGCTCACAGAGTCCCAAGCAAAATGAAGCCCAAAAGCCCGACACCAAGGCACATTACAATTAAATTGGCAAACACCAACGACAAAGTAAGAATCTTAAAAGCAGCCATCTCAATAGGCCAGTAACTATGGAAGAAATTGAAGCAGTCATCAAGCCAGAGAGAGACAGAAAGTTACCTACCAAGGAACCCCCATCAGACCAGCAACTGATTTCTCAACAGAAACTCATCAGGCCAGAAGGGAATGGAATGAAATATACAAAGTCATGCAAAGGAAGGGTCTGAATCCAAGAATACTGTACCCAGCAAGGCTATCAATCAAAATTGAAGGTGAAATCGAGAGCTTCACAGACAAAAAAAGGACTAAGGGAATTTATTACCACCAAACCAGCAATGCAAGAAATGCTAAAAGCTCTGCTGTAAAACAAAGAAATAGTAAGCGAAGAAGGAACACAGGGATAAAGAATAAAAATGGCGACAAATAAGTACCTATCAATAACTTTAAATGTAAATGGATTAAATGCCCCAATCAAAAGACATAGGGTAATGGATTGCATAAGAAAACATGACCCATATATCTGCTGTCTACAAGAAATCCACCTCAGAAAAAAAGATGCACACAGACTGAGGGTGAAGGGATTGAAAAAGGTTTTTCAGGCGAATGGAAATGACAAAAAGCTGGGGTAGCAATATTTATATCTGACAAATTAGATCTCAAAGTGAAGGACATAACAAGAGATAAGGAAGGCCACTTCATAATACTAAAGGGAGCAATCCAACAAGAAGAAATAACTCTGGTAAACATATACGCACCCAATACAGGAGCACCCAAATACATAAAAAAACTCCTGGAGGATACCAAAGGAGAGATTGACAGCAATACAATCATAGTAGGAGACATTAATACCCCACTATCACCATTGGACAAATCCTCTAAACAAATAATCAGCAAAGAAACATCAATCCTAAATGACTCACTAGACCAGATGGAATTGACATCTTCAGAACATTTCACCCCAAAGCCACAGAATATACATTCTTCTCAAGTGCACATGGGTCATTTTCAAAGATAGACCATATGTTGGGTCATAGGCAAAGTCTCTTCAAATTCAAGAAGATAGAAATCATATCAAGCATCTTCTCAGACCACAGTGGCATAAAACTGGAAATCAACTACAATAAAAACAATCCAAAAAAATTAAACACATGGAGACTAAACAGCATGGTATTAAACCATGACTGGGTTACCAGAGAGATCAAGGAAGAAATAAAAAACATCATGGCAACAAATGACAATGAAAACACAACAATACAAAATCTATGGGACACAGTGAAAGCAGTCTTGAGAGGGAAGTTCATAGCTCTACAAGCCTACTACAAAAAACAAAAAACAATGGTAATAAATTACCTAACCCTACAACTCAAAGAGTTAGAAAGAGAGCAACAAGAAAAGCCCAGTGTAAGCAGAAGGAAGGAAATAATAAAGATCATAGCGGAGATAAACGACATTGAGACCAAAAAAACAATACAAAAGATCAACAAAACCAAGAGCTGGTTCTTTGAAAGGATAAACAAGATTGATGAACCTCTAGCCAGGCTCACCAAGAAGCAAAGAGAGAGGACCCAAATAAAGAAAATCAGAAATGAAAGAGGTGAAATAACAACAGACCCCAATGAAATACAAAGGATTGTTAAAAAATACTATGAACAACTCTATTCCAACAAACTGGACAACCTGGAGGAAATGGACATATACCTAGAAAAATATAACCTTCCAAAACTCAATCAGGAAGAATCTAAACATCTCAATAGGCCAGTAACTATGGAAGAAATTGAAGCAGTCATCAAAAACTTCCTGCAAACAAAAGCCCAGGGCCAGATGGCTTCACAGGTGAGTTTACCATACATTCAAGGAAGAACTAAAATCTATCCTCCTCAGACTATTCCAAAAAATGCAAGAGGAAGGAACACTTCCAAGCTCCTTCTATGAAGCCAGCATCACCCTAATACCAAAACCAGATAAAGACAACACAATGAAAGAGAATTATAGGCCAATATCCCTCAGGAACATAGATGCCAAAATCCTCAACAAAATTCTAGCAAATCGGATCCAGCACTACATCAGAAAGATCATACACCATGACCAAGCAGGATTTATCCCAGGAATGCAAGGATGGTACAATATCCGCAAATCAATAAATGTGATATATCACATAAACAAATTGAGAGATAAAAATCACATAGTCATATCAATTGATGCAGAAAAAGCATTTGACAAAATCCAACACCCTTTCTTGATAAAAACTCTAAACAATGTGGGAATAGAAGGATCATACCTCAACATAATAAAGGATATATATGATAAACCCACAGCTAACATCATACTCAATGGGCAAAAACTAAAACCATTTCCCCTAAGAACAGGAGTAAGACAGGGATGCCCACTCTCACCACTCCTGTTCAACATAGTACTAGAAGTATTAGCCAATGCAATTAGACAAGAAGAAGAAATAAAAGGCATCCAAATTGGAAAAGAAGAAGTAAAGCTGTCCTTATTTGCAGATGACATGATATTGTACATAAAAAACCCAAAAGACTCCATTAAAAAACTAATAGACCTAATAAATGAATTCAGCAATGTAGCAGGATACAAAATTAACGCCAAGAAATCTATGGCATTTCTATACACCAATAGTGAACTTACAGAAAGAGAGACTAAAAAAGCAATCCCATTTACCATCGCACCAAAAAAAATAAGATACCTAGGAATAAACTTAACCAAGGAGGTAAAAGACCTATACGTGAAAACTACAGGACACTGAAAAAAGAGATAGAAGAAGACATAAACAGATGGAAGAACATACCATGTTCATGGATTGGGAGAATCAACATCATTAAAATGTCCATACTACCCAAAGCAATCTATAGATTCAATGCACTCCCAATTAAAATACCAACGGCATATTTCACAGACCTAGAAAGAACTCTCCAAAAATTCATCTGGAATAAAAAAAGACCCCGAATAGCCACAGAAATCCTGAGAAAGAACAAAGTAGGTGGGATCTCAATACCAGATTTCAAGCTGTATTACAAAGCCACTGTTCTCAAAACTGCCTGGTACTGGCACAAGAACAGACATATAGATCAATGGAATAGAATAAAGAACCCAGAAATCGACCCAGATCACTATGCCCAATTAATATTTGACAAAGGAGGGATGAACATACAATGGAGTCAAGACAGTCTCTTCAATAAATGGTTTTGGGAAAATTGGACAGATACATGCAAAAAAATGAAACTAGACCACCAACTTACACCATACACAAAAATAAACTCAAAATGGATCAAGGACTGAAACATACGATGAGAAACCATAAAAATACTAGAGGAATCCACAGGCAGAAAAATCTCTGACATATGCCGAAGCAATTTCTTCACTGATACTGCTCCTAGGGCAATGGAAACTAAAGAGAAAATAAACAAATGGGACTACATCAAAATAAAAAGCTTTTGCACAGCAAAGGAGACCATCAATAAAAGCACAAGAAAGCCCACTGCATGGGAGAACATATTTGCCAATGATATCAACGATAAGGGTTTAATCTCCAACATTTAGAGGGAACTCATGCAGCTTAACAGAAAGAAGATAAACAACCCAATCAAAAAATGGGCAACTGATCTAAATAGACACTTTAGGAAAGAAGACAGAAGGAAGGCCAAGAGTCATATGAAAACCTGCTCAAAGTCACTAATCATCAGAGAGATGCAAATCAAAACAACAATGCAGTACCATCTCACACCTGTCAGAATGGCTATTATCAACAAATCAACAAATGACAAGTGCTGGCGAGGATGCGGAAAAAAAGGAACCCTCGTGCACTGCCGGTGGGATTGCAGACTGGTGAAGCCACTGTGGAGAACAGTATGGAGTTTCCTCAAAAAACTAAAAATGGAACTCCCATTTGACCCAGTGATCCCACTTCTAGAAATATATCCAAAGAAACTAGAAACATGAATCAGAAAGAATATATGCACCCCTATGTTCATAACAGCATAATTCACCATAGCTAAGATTTGGAAACAGCCTAAGTGCCCATCAGCAGATGAGTGGATTGAAAAACTGTGGTATATCTACACAATGGAATACTACGCTGCGGTAAAAAAGGAGTTCTTACCATTTTCAACAACATGGATGGATATGGAGAGCATTATGCTAAGTGAAATAAGCCAGGCAGGGAAAGATAAACATCACATGATCTCACTCATTTCTGGAATATAATGAACAACATAAACTGATGAACAAAAACAGATCCAGAGACAGAGAAACATCAATCAGAATGTGAAACCTCAGGGAAGGTAGGGGAGGGTGGGGGTAAGGGGGAGAGATCAACCAAAGGACTTATATGCATGCATGTAAGCCTAATCAATGGACACAGACAACAGGGGGTAGGGGCATGAATGGGAGGTGGGCGGTAATGGGGGAATAGGACTCATATGTAATACCTTAATCAATAAAGAAATTTAAAAAAAAGAAAAAAAAAGAAAAAAGAAAATAAATTGGGCAAATGGGGCTGAGGCCTTTACTAGTTGCCTCCCCCTCCCCCTGTCTAGTTGAGGCAGGTGGAGGGGGGGGCACCATGATGCTGGCTCACATCCACAGTTCTTTGTTCTTACATCCTCTTCCCTCCTCCCTACCTTCTGTTTGCCCTGGGGTAATTCAGTAATCATTTCCATTAAAAGTTGACTATGTTGGAGATGGACCACTGAGGCCTTTTCCTCCAATCAGTGAGAAGCCTGTGTGGAGAGTTAGGTGGGGCTGCTTTGGCTCACTGAGAAGTCAGAGCAAAGGGGCCTTGGAGACAGGTGCAGAGGTTTAGCCTGGGGTGAGCTGCCACTGCCTATTGCTATCATTGATTGCAAGTCTGTGGGGGACCCTTAAAACTTAGCAGATGCATGCCTGTGAGGGAAGAAAGGCTCGGACATCCATACTCCCAGGAGGGAGAGTGTACCAAGAATGACTCCTTTTTCATTTGAACTGATAACAGTTGCCATTTTCTGAGATGGGGAGAACGTAGAGTTTAGCGGGTGGGGGTAGAATTAATTTTTTTCTTGAACTATAATGTACATTCAGAAGAGGACACATATAAATTGAAGAGTCTTTACAATCATACTTATGTTATCAGCATCCAGATCAAGAAGTTGAACTTTGTCAGCACCCAGGAAGCCCTCTGTTTCCCTTGCAGTCAACATCTCCCTGCCCCTCAGGTAATGACCATCCTAATTTCTAACAGATTATTTGGCCTGTTTTGTACTTCGTGTATCAATGAAATCATACACTGTGTCTGGGTTTTCTACTCAACTCATGATGTTTTGTGGATGAAAAGAGGCCACATGCTAGCCTGACTGGCTCAGGAAAGGCCTGCATGGTGGCCTTGCAAACTCATAGACCTAAAGTAACCACAAAGGATGGTCTGAAATTAAAACCCTTTGATTAAAAAGCAGTTTATAGGGGGTAATCACGTCTTAGGCCAGTACCTTCCCTGACAAAGATCAACTTTGATCTTTACTGAGCCTATTGTCTTTTTGCATCTAAGATAACATACCTGTGAAATGTCAGGGTAACTTGTAACTTCCCTTTTTCCGGACCCCTCAGGGCACAACCAAATGCGCCTGAGAGCTGGGGTGGAGACCACAAATTCCTTCATTGTTATTGTTATCACTTTAACTGTTGACTGTTAACTATCCTGTATCCACCTAAGTACAAGGAGTATGTGTCTATCATTTTACTTTTTATCCAGTCCCAGAGGTTTCCTCCCCCACCCCCCCACCCCCGCCCCAAATCTATCACCAATGGATTTCAAGTAGCCCACTTACTTACATCTCCTCCTTTGATTGTAGTAATGTATAAAACAAGGTGAAAAACCGCCATTCTAATGAGGACTATCTCAATACCTTGAGATTTTGCTTCCTGGCAATTGTTGACAGTTTGGTTCAAATAAACTCACAAAAATTCTTCACATGTTTGAATGTGTTTTACATTAACAGTTTCCAGCATTCACTCAGAATTTACATACAGTGTCAGCTTGTTCATTCTCAGGGGGTGAATATGCTGCAATTTATTTATGCATTCTTCTGTTAATGGGTACTTGGCTACCAATCATAGTGCTGCTGTGAAGATACTTGCACCCGTCTGGTTGAGGACCGGGATTTCTGGGTTATGGGAAACACGTATGTGCAGCTGTAGTAGATTCTGCCATTTTTCCAATGTGACTAACAAATTACCAGCAACCTGTGAGTTCTGCTTCCTTCATAGCCTCACTAACACTTGGCATTCTCAGCCTTTTTCATTACAGTCAATCTTTGGGGTGAATATTGCTCCCTCATTGTGGTTTAAATGAGCACTTAATTAGAATTTCCCCCCTTAAGTTGAAAACCTTTTCAATATATTTACTGGCCATTTGGATATTATGTTTTGTGATGTGTTCAAATTTTGTTTTCTGCCTATTTTTAAGCTGAGTTGTTCTTTTTCTTATTGATGAGTGAAAGTTCTCTACATATTCTGAATATAAATTATTTTTTCAGATATATGTGTTTTTCTTCACTTCCTGGTAGCTTTTTACCTATCAATGATGTCTTATGATGAGCAGTTCTTAATTTTAATACGTTGCAGTTTATCAAATCATGCTTCCCTTTTACTTCCTATTAAAGAAATCTCTACCTACTCCAAAACCATGAAGCCATGTTTGTGTCTCTAATTTTTATGTTTTACCTTTCACGTTTAGTTCTGCCATTATCTGGAGTGATTTCTATATGTGGTATGAGAGTGTGATTGGTTTAATTTTTTCTCCCATGTGAATATGCAATGGACCCAGCTTTATTGAAAAGACCATTTGTTTGGGGTTCTGGGGGTTTTGGGGTTTTTCCTCCACTGCAATCATTGCCATCATGCTCTTGGTGGCGCTGTGTGCGCTGGTCTGGTTTTTTTATTTTTTGCATTAGTCAGTTTTCTTTTTTTAAAATATATTTTTATTGATTTCAGAGAGGAAGGGAGAGATAGAAACATCAATGATGAGAGAGAATCATTGATTGGCTGCCTCCTGCATGGGGATCGAGCCCGCAACCAGGGCATGTGCCCTTGATCGGAATCAAACCTGGGACCTTTCAGTCAGCAGGCCGAAACTCTATCCACTGAGCCAAACCAGCTAGAGCTTCATCAGTCAGTTTTCTACTCCTGCAAGAAAGGTGTTTAATTCTATTTAGAAGTTAAAATAAAATAAAAAACAACAGGCAAACTCTTCTATGATGTGTGTGTGTGTGTGTGTGTGTGTGTGTGTGTGTGTGTGAATCTTTCCTTCTACTCTTCTTGGCTAGGGTTCTGTAATAAAAGACATTAAGAAGAGGAGAAAAAAAGCATACAAATTTAAGTTTTACATGGCACTGGAGTTTCATAGGAAATGAAGACACAAAGAAATGAATGGTTAAACATGACCATTTCTATGCTAGTTTTGATGAAAGTGGAAAGTTGTGGGGAAATGTGATGCACAAAAGGATATGAGCTAAGGGTAGTAAATGGAGGGAAATTTAACAGTCTTATTCATTTGTGTCCCTCTGATACGGAATTTTTGAACTGGAACCCAGATTCTTTGTCCTTCGGAGTCCAAGAATGAATCCACGGACTGAGGATGATATAGCAAAGGTGGAGATTTATTGAAGAACAAGTACAGACTCCCACGTGGAGGAGGGTCCCACTGACTTCCTGTTTCCATGGTTTATAAAGGCTGCAGTTCCTGTGTCCTGATATCCCCTCTGATTGGTCAATATTTCCCTTTCGAATTGGTTACTATAGTGATTCATGAGGCCCTCCTCCCTCATTGACCACCTATTCCCTCTGGGCTTTCTTCCCCCTTCTTTATTTTGTAAATATAAACCTTTTTTGGCTACTCCCAGTTCCCTTGTCTTATGGAAATATAACTGCGCCTGGCTTCCTGTGCTATGGAAACGTCCATCTTCAGAGATCAGGGTGCTCCTTTCCTCTGGGGATAGAGAGGACACCTATCACATGGGGGTCTTGTAACCTGCTTCAGGGGAAGGTCAGAGAGGCCTAACGTTGGGGGCAGAAGTAGAATAGTGGGGACTAGCTCTGGTTATAAGAACTATTACTCATGCTCTGTTACCTGTGATTGTTTTGTTCTGATTAAAGAAAGCACATTCTAACCTGGCTGGGAGTTGTATGCCCTGGGACCTGAGTTAACCTTAGAATGCAGTCCATTCTCAACTAAGAACTGCCTATCATCATGGAAAGATTAAAGTGCTTACCTCCAGCCTGCATGGCCTATAATCTGTAACCATAATACCCATTCTTATTCCGTTTGCCTGCTTCTCCATGTAATCTTTGTCATTCTACTCAACCTAAGCAGCTGGCTTATGGAGCAGGGTGCAGAGCAGATTTTCGTGAAAGACCTACTGCCAGCATTATTGGAATCAACACTCATATCTAACAGATTATTGGCTCAAGTAGTGACAGGCAGCCCAGACCCATTGGTTGTCCAATTTCACTTCCTGAACCTGTCATTTATCAAGTCCCTTCTGCTCAAAATATACCATGTGCTAAGGATGCCATTGTAACAAACCTAGTTATTAATAACTAGAAAGGAGCAAAGGGGAGGCCAAATAGCAGAGGCATGCCATTTGTGCAGCTTTGCCAGGAAGCTGCTTGTTAACACTCCCCAGGCAGCGACCAGCCCATGCCCCACAGATCCCAGGGGGAAGGGACTGGGCAGGGGACAAATAGATGCATGCCTAGGAAAGTCTGGGTAGTACTTGTCTGTCAGTCACACCTGGAAACAGGTCACTGGCCAGAGTAAGCATGGCCAAAACAAGCATGGGAAGATGTGAGATACTTAATGTCCTAAACAAAAGAGTTCAAGTTCTTGCACTCTTGATTCTCTTAGGACTCTTGCTGCAGGGGGCATGATCTCTTGGTTCCCCTGCATTCTCCCACATAGCCCACAGCCATGTGAACCCCACACAATGGACTAATGAACTGCAACTAGTCTCATGTTAAACTGGACCCAACTCAACCATGGAAAGGAAACTTTGGATGCTGGCTTTGCTTCTAGCCCTACTAAATCCCCAGCTGCGTATCTTGGAGGCCTGGATTAAGGGAAATGAGACTTTGGAAACCCACATAAAAATCATTGATCCTCCCATACGAGTCTCAGAAAACTCTTTTTCTCGAGATTCATAAGGACCCTGAGAGGTTTTCGACTCAGGAGACAAAACACAGAGAGTCCAGGCGATTAAAAAGGGGGAGGTTTTAATCATGCGCTCCCGGGCGAAATTCGCTGGTCCGAGGGTGGGCCAGGGAAGTTCCAGCCAAAAAGGGGGCGTCGGTACTTCTTTTATGCAGCTGTTTAGTGTGGGGCGGGGGGGGGCGGGGGCCGGGGGAAGGGCGGAGGGCACGAGCGGTGTGGAATTCTGCCTCGGGCCAGGGGTCTAAGAAGGCGCCAGTTATCTCTGTCACCATCTACCCGTGTTTCCCCGAAAATAAGACATCCTCTGAAAATAAGACCTGCTTACAGGTTTCCTTCTGAGTGGAATATAAGGCACCCCCCGAAAATAAGGCCCCCAGGCTCTGTCTCAGAATGAAAATTAATTTACCGTAAACTGGTCGCTAGGGCTGCCCTGACTGGCGTCTAGCAACCAGTGACGTTATGCGGAGTCCTGACGTCATTGCTGTGTGGAGGTGGAGCGGAGGTAGGAGTGAGCGGTGAGCACGGGGCAGGAGAGAGGAGGAGACTTTCGCAGATGCGTGTAGAAGAACAGGAGGATTAGAGCGGATGGGATGCGGCGAAGGGGTGAGTGCTGGTCTGTCTCTGGTGACACTACCTGATGCTCGCGGCTGCCTTCATGATGACTGAAGGTTCTCAGTCAGTGGCAGACCCTGCTCCAGCCCAGATCCAGGCCCCAGCAAGCCCAGTGACAGTCCCCAGGCAGGCCCCAGGGGGTAAATGTCTGATAAAGGGGTAGGGGGGATGTCTGGTGAAGGTGTTCACTGGCACAGGGGTGGGGGGAGGGGGATCACTTAAAATGACACAGGAGGATCAGAGGGGACAATCAAAATCACAGGAGGATCAAAAGGGGTTACTAAAATGGTAATCCCCCCTCTGATTCTCCTGTGCCATTTTGATTCCCCCCTCTGATCCCCCTGTGTCATTTTGAGTGATCCCCCTCCCCCCACCTTGATACCCCAATTCCTTTTTTTTTTACCCCTAGAAATGAGCGCAAAAAGAAAAAGCTACTCCATGGAGTACAAGAAAGGAATCGTGGAAGACTCTTGGGGCCAAAATCTTACTGCTTTCTGCAAAGAGAAGATGTTGAGTATCCGATTGGTCCAAAAATGGCGAGCAGACTATGGTAACCTCATTGAACAAGTGGACAAGGGAAATGCTAAAAAGCGCAAGTGTGGATCAGGTCGGCAACCATTATTTTCCGAGCTGGAAGACCTGATCTGTGAATGGGTTGTTGACAGGAGAGCAAAGGCTTTGGTTGTGAATAGGGCTCAGATTCAAGAATTTGCCCTTGCAATGGCACCACAGTTTTACCTAGCCCCTGAAGACTTCAAAGCATCACAACACTGGCTGGATAATTTCCTTCAGCGAAGTGAACTGTCTTTAAGAAGATCTACAACATTGTTTAGGTTGGAAGATACTCAAGTTATTAAGCGAGCACTTGCATTCAAGTCCTTTATTGATGATGCTGACTTCTCTAAATACAATCTTTCCAACATGAATGCTATGGATGAAACTGCAGTGTTTATGGGCCAATCATCTCAAACAACAATTGAACAGTGGGGTGCCTCCTTGGCGTACATTCCCTCCACTGCTTACGAAAGTGCACGTGTTTCCTGTATTTTGGCAATTCGTCTGGATGGCACTAAAATCCCACCTTTAATCGTTTCTAAGGGCAAGAAGGAAAAGATTGAACGTGTTTTGGGCGTTTTTATTCCTGAAACTGAAAAAGCCTGGGCCACACAAGCAGTTATAAGGAAGTGGGTTGATTTAATGCTGCCGCTTGTTATGCGAGGGAGCCAAAGAGGTCTGCTACTCTGGGATGCAGCCAGCACTCACTGTGCTAAAGACATGAAGACATTTCTTCACGAAAGAAAAATAGATCAGATAATGATTCCCGCAAGAATGACGGCCTATCTCCAGACTCTTGATATTGCAATAAACAAGCCATTCAAAGACAATTTGTGCATGGAAATTAACGACTACATTGAAAATAAAATGGAGAGAAATCAGTGTGGAAACTTTGTGAAACCTAAACTGCAAGAAGTTGTGACTTGGGTGAAGAATTCATGGGAGAAAATCACTGACAGTTGCATTGCAAATGCACTGCGAGCAGGCTACCTTGACAATAAGTACTCATTTAAAGACAGTGCTATTGCTAAACATGAGAGATTTGGTCCACTGATTCTGAAAGAAATGGAGTCACAAGAAATTCACCAGGAAATTCAGGAATTAGATTGTTATGATGATGTTCCAGAAGATGATGACATGATTGTCATTGAATAAATGAGTAAATTCTTGATACTGTAGGATTCACAATTTGTCTGGTTTGTGTTGACAACTACTGTACTACCGTACCGTATACAGGTAATAAATTTCCTTTATTTTCATTTAACAATAAATGTGTACCGTATCTTCTTCATGGAAAAATAAGACATCCCCTGAAAATAAGACCTAGCGTGTCTTTGGGGGCAAAAATTAATATAAGACACTGTCTTATTTTCGGGGAAACACAGTACCTTGCGGCTGCATGCATTGGCTCCAAACTTCCCCCCTGCCTCGACCTAACAGACCCCACCCCAAGCACGCACTCCCACCAATAACACTAAGGGACCATATTTTAGAGTAGGTGTTCTGTAAACCCCATCAGATATCATAATAAGTCATTATAAGGTTTTTCGAGGAGGATGAGGGGTTGTAGTGACCAGGAGGACCATGACAGGAGCTACTGGGTTATGGGTAATTTTCTTTTTTAAAAACATGGGTAGTGTTTGCATAGGCATGTTAATCTCTACTATAAAAACCCCTTGGCCGTGATGCCATGATGCCATAACGCCGTAAAGACCAAAGACTGGTCACCAGGAGGTTGCATGCACGGCAAGGTACATGGGAGTGGGTAGGGCTGTGTGCGCTGCAAGGCGCTGGGGTGGGAGGGGACTTGACTCTGGGTCCCGCAGCGGCACCTGCAGGCAGGGCTCTGGGTCTGCGCGTGCTGGGCTTCTAGTTTAAAAATAAAAAGTCAAAGTGAGAGGCAACAAGCATTTTTTTGAGATCACAGAATTGCAATTCCAGGACACAGATTCAGGAGGAAATCCAAATATGTTCAGATTTCATGGTGAAGGCAAGGAGTTTTTATGAAAAAAAGAAAAAGGAACAACATTTTTCATTGGTGCTAGCAGGCTAAGTTACTCTTTGGCTACACGTGGCTGGTTACTGATTCTAAAGAATGTCTGTAATAATCAGTTTTTATGGTCAGGATGTCTGCTTTTCTGTTAGCTTCAAAAACAGTTGTTCTAAAGACAAGGTTACTATGGTCCAGTTCAAAAGTTATTTTGCTCAGTTCAAACATTTTAAAGGTTCAAGGACCAAAACACAAGGTAGTTCCTCTGGATTGGCTGCAATGGCTCCATATTTTTTTTTTCTTTCTTTCTTTATTTTTGTCACAGAGGTAGAAGAAGTGAGTTTGGAAGAAGTGAGTCAACTGGGCTGCTTGAACTCAGGCAACAAGTTACAGAGGCAAAAGAAAGGCCCTAGGAGTTTAGGAAAAAGAGAGGCAGAGAGAATGCACCTGGGTAAGAGAGAGGAAAAAAGCATGGTGTGTGTGTGTGTGTGTGTGTGTGAGAGAGAGAGAGAGAGAGAGAGAGAGAGAGAGAGAGAGAGAGAGAAGAGAGAGAGAGAGAGAGAGAGAGAGAGAGAGAGAATGAATTTTTGGCTCCATTTTAAAATGGCTCCACTTAGGTCACCATTTCATAGGCATATGCCCTTTTTAGGATTTGTGCATATGTGTGTTCACTTTAAAAATGTATTTGTTGACTTTCTGTATGTTTGTTATAATTAAACAAGTATTTTCTTATTTTTAAATTACAGTTGAATTCAATATTATTATTTTTTTTTAGTATCAAGTGTATAGCATAGTGGTTATGTTAGACCAGTGGGTCGGACTGGGCCTTGGTTCAGCAACACCAATACTTGAGTTCTGGCTAGGAAAGAATTGAGACCCAAGACTCAAACTATAAGGAATACTTATTTAGACAATTACCGAGGTGGAAGAAGTGAGTGTTAGAATAAATGTGTTTAGGAAACAAGTTACAAAGGCAAAAGATGTGCTCTTAGATCTTAGGAATGAGGAAGGTAGTGGTAACACACCTAGGGGAAGAGATGGTAGAGGGGGAGTGGAGGGGGGGGGGGAGGGGAAAGGCACAGGTGTACTCCCAGGAGGGAGAGCACCCTGGGTCCTCCATCCTAAAAGTTTTAAGGGTGGAGATTTTAGGGGAGGTCCCAGGGGAAGATTTCAATAGACTATTCAGCAGCTTTCCAGGTGTGCCCTTTCAAGGTTGGGGTCTCCACTGATTGATTGGTCGGTGCCAGGGTCATTATTGAAAGCAGCTTGTCCTGAGGTCAACCTTGGCATCACTTGTCTGGTTTTACTGCTTCCCTGGGCCTGGAGCTGAAATACAACTGAGGCTTAGATGTGATCTCTAAGGAGGAAAGGTCAGAGGGTCTAAACGGAATGACCAGCAATATGAAAGGTGGGGGTTGGGGGGTCCAAGCTGAATGGCCAGAGATATGCTAGGGGGCTGAGGTCCCACTCTATAATAAGCAACTGAGGCTTTCTGCCCTGGTGACCTTTAGTACCTGGCCCATCTTCATTGCTTTGCTCATGTCTGTCTAATTGCCTATCATAATTAGACATTTATATAATTTACTAGATGATTTCCCTGATATTTCTAGTACTCACCTGTCACCACATAGTTATTAAGATATCATTGACTATATTCCCTGTACTTTACATCCTGGGGACTATTTTGAAACTGTCAGTTTGAACTTCTTAACCTCTTCACCTTTTCCACCCAGACCTCCAACCCACTCCCCTCTGTCAGCCATCAGTTTGTTCTCTGGATCTATGAGTCTGTTTCTGTTTTGTTTGTTCATTCGTTTTGCTCTTTAGATTCCACATATAAGTGAAATCATGTGGTATTTGTCTTTCTTTGTCTGACTTATTTCATTTAGCATAATATCCTCTAGGTTCATCTATGTTGTCATAAATGTAAGATGTCATTCTTTTTTATGGCTGTTGTATATAGTATGTACCACATCTTTATCCAATCATCTATTAATGGCACTTAAGTTGCTTCCATATCTTGCCATTTGTTTTAAATAACACTGTGGTAAACATAGGGGTGCATATATCTTTTCAAATTAGTGTTTTGAATTTTTTAAAGATAAATACACAGAATTTATCTTCTGTGGAATTACTGGGTCACTAAGGTAATTCTATTTTGAATATTTTGAGAACATCCATACTGCTTTTCATAGTGGCCAAGTCAATTTGCAATCCCACCAACAATACACAAAGATTTCCCTTTCTCCAAACTATGACAACACTTGCTTGTTGATTTATTGATAATAGCCATTCTGACAGATGTGAAGTGATTTTAATTTGCATCTCTCTGATGATTACTGACATTGAGCATCTTTTCATGTCTATTGGCCATCTATATGTCCTCTTTGGAGAAATGTCATTCAAGTCCTCTGCCCATTTTCTAATTGAATTGTTTGATTTTTTGGTGTTCAGTTGTATGAGTTCTTTATAAATTATGGATATTAACCCCTTATCAGATGTAGCATTAATGAATATCTTCTTCCCTTCAGTCAGTTGTCTTAACAAAATAACCTAAAAATAAATAAATAAAAGACTACTTTATTTTTTTTCCAGCTCCTCTGGGCAGTGTGAATAAAATATTGATCAGCTAATATCCCTTAGGGCCAAGGGATATTAGCTGATTAATATTTTATTTGTCTACAATAATTATATATTTATATAGAAACAGGATGTGAATGAAATTTTTCCAACCTTCTGGGGTATTGTTTACCTTAGTAATACTTTCTACTGTTTAGGGAATATTGCAGAATTTTCCTACTCTTAACTTTGAAGGGTTAAGTGCCTGATATCCCCCCGCCCCCTCATTCATTCCATCAATTAACCCTTCTTGTGAGCTCACTGGCATTCAAGGTTGATAAGACATACTCCAATCCTGACTCAGCATTATTAACTAATTTTAACTACCCATTTTCTTCCCCGGGTCCTGCCTGAATCCTAATGAACCTTTTTCTTTTCTTCCTCCTCTGTCCTGGCTCCAGATCTTGAAGATTTGATCCCTTACCTCTCCTGGAGTTTTCCCAGCCTAACACTGAAGCACCTTGTGGGAACCATGCCAGGACCCCGGATAGTCAAGGCCAATGGGAGTACAGAGACCTTGTTATCAATACACCAGAATGGCCAAAGGCTGCTCTGAGCATGAGCCTAATCGGGATGTCCAAGGACTCTGAGCTTGGGAATCCTAATCAGGCCAAGATACCATGAGTGGGTGCAAGGACACACGGTACACTGTGCCCTTCAGTAGCCAATATGATTGGTATAACTATTGGCACGAAGCCTACTTTGTCTAAACAGTGTAAAAGTAGGTTACTGACCAGCTAGTAGCCTGGAGCGTGTGAAGACATCTGCTAGTGAGAACAGTTGGGCAGAGCAGAGCTAGAGAGAGCTCAGAGAAGCAGAGGCGATAGGCATAGAGAATGTAGCTCCTATGTGTGCAAGGGAGACTAGAGAGCTCAGATGGAGCTGAGAGCTGGTACTGCTACGATGTAAAGCTAAGAGCTCAGATATAGCTACCATGTTAAACAGCCAGTGAGCTGGGCAGGGGAGACAGGAGAAGCTGCTGAGCCAGAGAGCTCAGGTGCCACTACAGTGTAAGGCAGTGAGAGGAAGCATGCTCAGATAACAACTGGGTACAGAGACTGATGCTGCTTTATGGGAAAGATATGTATTTACCAGCCGGTGTCCGGCTGCCTGCCTTTATGGACTTTGCTGTGAGGACTGTTCTTGTCTGATGGCTATGTGGCCACTGGCTTCTGCATTAAAGACTCATTCTTATTTACCCACAACCTCTCATGGCATCTCTGTCTGTCCCGCCACCGAGAATTGATCTGTGTCTCTGATACTTGGTAACGGAGGAACTTGGACTAAGTTCCCAACAGTTAGTACAGTAGGCAGGGTTCAAGAAGGAATCTGCTGTGTGCTTGGGATAGTCGAATGGGAGAATTTAGAAGAGTATACATGACTGGACTGGACTCAAAGCCAGTTAGACCAGCAGTGCTGAGCAGTGCTCCTGCTGTCTCTGACACTCCTGCCCTGGAGTCTTTCCACCTTTGCTCACCTCTCAGGTTGGGCTTATGCTGCCAACTTCTTATCCCTGATGAAAAGTAATCAGTTATTTGCATTTCTCATTTGAGTCTTGCAACAACTTTAGGATGTGGCCCTTTTATACAAAAGGAGAAACAGGTGGTAGGCAATTTACTGGAGATGTCAGTCTCTTGGTAGAGTTAGGGTTAGAACTTTTTTTTTTTTTTTTAAATATATTTTATTGATTTTTTACAGAGAGGAAGGAAGAGTGATAGATAGTCAGAAACATCGATGAGAGAGAAACATCGATCAGCTGCCTCTTGCACACCTCCTACTGGGGATGTGCCCGCAACCAAGTTACATGCCCTTGACCGGAATCGAACCTGGGACCTTTCAGTCCGCAGGCTGACGCTCTTCCACTGAGCCAAACCGGTTTTGGCAGGGTTAGAACTTTTGTTAGAAGGTGGATTTCTCTTTGTGCTCCATTAATGCTCACACCACCTAGATAAACGTCTTTACCTGGAAGCTGTACCTCCTAAATTTCTGGCTCAAGTATTATAAAAGAGGATCATGAAATGCTAACCCCGACTTTTCTGAGTCCCGCCATGACCTCCCTTGAGTTGGCACAGGGGCATGGAAAACATTTATGGCAAAGTGATCAGGTTCTGGGTTACCAGTCAAGGTAGAACTAACCATTCCATGATGGATCAATGGGACAAACAAAAGGGTTGAGGGTGTTGCTAAGGTTTACAAGTGGAAAGATAAGGTTCCTGTTATTTGAGTTTGAGAAGGTGGAGTCTGGAGTTTGATTTGTGACATTTTAAAGTGTTTATAAAATATCCAAGTGGAGAATGTCTCATTCTGTTTGGAATTCAGGTTAGAGGTGTAGGCCTGCAGGTGGACATTTGAGTCTTAAGTGTATATATGGTATTTAAAGCAGTGAGACTCATTGCGATTATAGAGAGAACAATGATAAGAAGCTTGAAAAGTGAGTCCCAAGGCTCTCAAACAATTAGCAGTTGGGGACAGGTGCTCAACCATCAGAATCCACCTGGGCATACTGACCAGCATGCCCGCCTAAGCTCAGAACTACATTTCCCAGAATCCTCTCCGCTCTGTGCTTCCGGGTTAAAGCAGCCAATGAGTCAGGCGTGATTTAGAAGGCGGAAGTGAAACGGAAGCCATTATTCTCGGGAGGCGATAGTCGCTTTACACATAGGCTGTAGAGAGCTCCCCTGCGATTTCCTCCAGTTGTTGGTGACCTTCCGCCTCCCTGCGGCAGACTGGACCTTCCGTTTGAATTTCTCGGCCTTTCGGCGGCAGCTTCCGTGACCTCTGCTCCCCCCGATTTTACCCTCAGTAGGGTAAGCCCGGCTTTCCTCATTTAACCCTTTACTCTCGGCTTTTCTGAGAACACCAGAGGCCTACAAGGCAAGGAGTTATGGGGGACCTGGACCTGGGACTGGGAAGCCAGGTAGCCCGGCCAGTAGTGTGCTTTAGTCCGTGTGGAGACGCGAGGACTGAAATTTAGAACCATATTTAGCGACATATTTGGGCGCTGATGACTGGTCAAAAAACAAACAAAAATCAAACACCCTGACACCTTGGTGTGGGAGACAGAAAAGCCAGGCCCAGTGAGTTCAGGATATTATGGAGGCTCAGGAATTAGAGACCATGAGGTTGAATTACCTTTCTTTTGCTTTTGTGGCCAATTTTCTTTGTGGTTAGTTTTGTCTTAATACAGGTACATTATTTTTTGGCAGCATTTGTCTTTAATGCTTTTTATACTCAAACTTTTGGTGTACTTGTCTATTTTTATTTTATTAATTTTAGTTGACTCGTATGTAAATAGCCTATAACTAGATTTAAAAATTCAGTTGGGCATTGTTACTTAACTTGAGAGTTAGTCCATTAATAGTTATTGTGATTACTAACACTTTTGCATTGATTTTTACCATCTTATTTGGTTCCTTTTATTTATCTTTCTATAGGACACATGTGCAAAAAATGTATGAAAACACGTACTAGTACACACAGTTAAAAGGACAGCAATAAAGCAAATCCACAAATCAGGCCAAGAAAATACTATGAAATCTCAGAAATCTGTGTGCTTCTGAATTGCATCCTCTTCTTCTCCAAGATTTTCTTTATGGATTCTACTGTTTATATGCATTTCCCCAAAAATACATTTCCTAATTTTAGTAATTATTTTTTAATGTACTCACACTCTCAAGTATTTTCATACACATCCTTTTTCCATACTGATGGCACTACACGTTCTAATTTAGAGATTTCTAAATATCTTGTAGGTGGAATTTGTACACATACCCATTGTTTTTTAGGTACCTTTTGGCTTAAATTTTATTTTTTCAGAAAATTTTTATTGATTTTGAGAGAGAGAGAAACATCGATTTGTTGTTTCTCGTATTTATGCATTCATTGGTTTTTTCTTCGATGTGCCCTGACCAGGGATGGAACCTGAAACCTTGTTGTATCTGACAAAGCTTTAACTAATTGAGCTACCCGGCCAGGGCCTAGAAGCTTTTTAAGATAGTATTTATTAGGTCAAGGAAGCTCCCTTCTTTCCCTGGTTTAAGAGCTTTTCTTTTTTCTCATGAGCAGCTGTAGCTTTTTACAAGTGATTATTTTTTTTCTAGCATCTACTTGGATATCTGTTGATGTATTTCAAACACCTAGGGATGCCTGGCTTGTGATAGGTGCATGGAATGAATGAGTGAATAATATGCTTTTCTTATTTGTCTGATAGAGTGGTGAATTATATCAATGAACACTTCTAATATTACATTAAAGATGCATTGGTAAATAAATTACTTGGAAAGGATACTTATTATTGTATCATTTTTTTGGTGATTTGTGTTTGTGTTTGTGATTTGTGTTTTCCTGTCCTATTCAGGTTTATGCCAGCCATATAAACTGTTTTCTAAACTCTGGAGTATTTTGCCTAAGAATAGATTGACTTGTTCCAAAAAGGGAGCTGTACCAAGAAAAACCATTTAGGTCTGGAGTTTTCTTTGTGGGAAGTTTTAAAGCTGTTGTTTCAGTTCCTTTAAGGGTCATAGGGCATCTAAATTCTCTATTATGGTAAATAAAATTTCTTTTCATTCCATCTAAGGTTTAAATTGCATAGTCAAAGTTAATAATGTGCTCATATTTTTAAATGCTTGCTACATTTGTAATGTCAATTTTGTTTTCTCAAAGAACTTTTGACTTGATTGAAGCACTTTATAATATTTTTTTAATTTCATAACTTTCTATTCTTTATAATGTTCTTCCTTTTACTTTTTTGGGGGTGTTTCTAATTTCTTACATTGGGTATCTGTAACATCCCAGAGAAGTGCAGTATGTAGTTTAAGATTTCAGTTCTAAATATTATGACTTCCTTGACCTATGAATCACTTAGAATTTTCTTTTTTAATTTTCAAACTTTCATTCCTATGACTTTGTTGTTGTCGTCGTCCTTAGTCATAGTTTCCTTAACTTCATTGCACTGGTCAGACTGATGCCATTTACATTGTATTGGTATGGTTGGATTTTATAGTTAGGAAATACTGTTTCATCTTAATCAGACTATGTATAGTTATTGAATTATCTGCCTGAACTATATTAGTGAGAGCTTTGGTGGTACTTTTTAATTTTTTTTTCATACTTTTGAGGCTGTGTCATAACATATGCAGGTATACACAGCATTTTCTTCAGTTATACTTTTCACTGTAATGTCTTGGTTTTCTCTCTGAGCTTTATTGCCTTAATCCATTTTGTCTTGTGTTAATATTTTTAAACCAGCTTTAAAAAAAAGTGTGTGCCTTATATATTTTTTAATTTTCATTCCTGTTATATCCCTATGTGTTAGATATCTCTTAGAAACAGCATATAACTGAATTACTTTTTTTAAAAATTTCTTTATTGATTAAGGTATCACATATTTGTCCTCATCCCCCCACTCCCATCTCAAACCCCTCCCCATGCATGCCCCCACCCCCCTGTTGTCCGTGACCATTGGTTAGGCTTATATGCATGCATATAAGTCCTTTGGTTGATCTCTCCCCCTTACCCCCACCCTCCCCTACCTTCCCTCTGAGGTTTGACAGTCTCATCGATGCTTCCCTGTCTCCATGTCTGTTTTTGTTCATCAGTTTATGTTGTTCATTATTTCCCCTAGATGAGTGAGATCATGTGATACTAGAAATATAAGAACCGAAAATGAGACAAGCAATAATGGTTATGCTGAGAGGCAAATGAATCAGTCTGTAGTGAGTTTCTTTCTGGGCCAACAGTTCTTTTGAGTCCCAATTTCAGTGTCAAACAGTTCCTTATGTGTACATGTCAGCAATGATATTTCAGTTCTGGATGGTGGACAAATGGTGGTAATGCAGATCCTACCCTCTCTGGTTTGGTCCTGGGAACTGAATTACTTTTAATCAATTTTGAGAATATCTACTTTAGTTGAAGCATTTTCATTTCTTTTTTAATTTTTTAATATATTTTTATTGATTTCAGAGAGAGGAAAAGAGAAGGAGCGGGGGGCCAGGGAGAGGGAGAGAGAGATAGAAACATCAATGATAAGGGAGAATAATTGATCGCCTGCCTCCTGCACACCCTCTACTGGGGAAGGAGCCTACAACCTGGCCATGTGCCCTGACTGGAAATCAAACCATCACCTCCTGGTTCATGGGAATCACTGAGCCACACCCTCCGGACTGAAGCATTTAGTCCATTAACATTTTATGTGTTAATATATTTGGTTGTTGAATTTGCCTTATCTTTTTCCATTTATTTTTTCTTGCTTCCTTTGATTTGAGTATTTTTTATTCTACTTTTTTTCTTTGAACATTTTGAATTTATTTTACATATATGTTTACTCTGAAGACGTTGGCCTTAGAAGGGAGAACAGACATGTCTTGTTTGTAATAGGAGAGGAGAAGATAACAGATTAGTCGTGGGAGGAATTTTTGTATAACTAGAGACCAGAAAGTAAGAAAAATTTCTTTTAAGTATAGATTACAGGAAAATGCACAGATCTTAGGTGATCAGTTTGATTAATTTTTTTGACAGTTGTGTACATTGTGTAACCACTAACTAAAAAAATACATGTAGTTTTTCCTCAGACTATCCAATACCATCTCATGTTCTCCATCAAGGCAACCACTTTTTTACTATGGACTTAAACAAGTTTTCTCATTGACTTAAATAAATTTTGCCTTTTCACGAACATCATGTAATTAGAATCAGAAAATTTCTTGTATCTATCTTCTGTCAACATATATTGTGTATCTTGGTAGTTTCTTTTTATTGCTGAGGAGTATTTCATTGTACATGTCACAGTTTGTTTTTTCTCTCTTGTTGATGGATATTTACATTGTTTACACTTTTTGGCTATTATGAATCAGAATGTTTCTTGGGTAAATATCTAGATGTGGAATTACTTGGTCAAATAGTAGGTCTACTATTTAAGAAACTGGCAAATTGTTTTACAAAATGTTTGAACCATTTCACATTTCCACCATCATTATATGAGAATTAGAGGCCTGGTGCACGAAATTTGTGCACAGGTAGGGTCCCTAGGCCAGACCAGTGATCAGAGCTGATCTGTGGGGCGACTGGCAGGGTGATCAGGGGACCCTGCTGGCACCCGCCTTGGCCGGCCTGCCACCACCCGCTCGCCAGTCCTGCCCCCCTGCTGCTGCCACTGCTGGTCACCTCCCTCTGTGGGGCGACCAGAAGGGTGATCGGGGGGCCCCCGCTCACACCTGCCTTGGCTGGCCTGTGGCCTGCGAGCTGGGGGCAGCTCCTGCATTGAGTGTCTGCCCCCTGGTGGTCAGTGCACGTCATAGCGAATGGTTGTTCTGCCAGTCGTTCCACCATTCTGTCAATTTGCATATTAGGCTTTTATTATATAGGATAGGGTGTATGCCACATCCTTGGGAACATTTAATGCTGATGGTCTTTTATTTTGGCCACTCTGGTGGGTTGAAATGCTATATCATTAGTTTTAACTTGCATTTATCTCATAACAAATGATACTGAGTACCTTTTGTCATGCTTATTTTATTTGTCATTACATTTCGTGAAGTGTCTTAGTTCTGGCTTTTTTGTTTGTTTTGTAGGAGTGCTTTAATCTGAATATGAAATTTTTGTCATCACCATACATAGTTTCAAGATCCAATCTTCTAGCTACTTTCAAGTATGCAATACAGTATTATTAACTACTAGAGGCCCGGTGCATGAAAATCGTGCACTGGGGGGGGGGGTGTCTCTCAACCCGGCCTGTGCCCTCTTGTAGTCCGGGAGTCCTCAGGGGATTTCTGACATCCTTAACACTGCTGCAGAGGCAGGAGAGGCTCCTGCTGCTGCACTCGCCAGCCGTGAGCCCGGCTTCTGGCTGAGTGGTGCCCCCTGGTGGTCAGTGTGCATCATGGCGACTGGTCGTTCTGCCGTTTGATTTGCATATTAGCCTTTTATTATATAGGATAGTCACCATGCTATACATCACGTGACTTATTTTATAACTGGAATCTTGTACTCCTTTTCCTCCCTCTTTTTGTTGTTGTTAATTCTCACCCAAAGATTTTTTTTTATTGATTTCTAGGCAGAGTGGAAGGGAGGGAGGGAGAGAGAGAGAGAGAGAGAGAGAGAGAGAGAGAGAGAGAGAGAGAGAGGAAGAAAGAAAGAAAGAAAGAAAGAAAGAAAGAAAGAGAGAAACATGATGAGAGAGACTTGTGGATTGGTTGCCTCCCTCAGGCCCCCTGACCTCTTTTACCCATTTTACCCACCACAACTTCCTGAGGCAACCACCAGTCTGTTCTCCATATTCGTGACCTTGGCTTTTGTTTTGTTTTGCTTTTTTTACGTTTCTATATATAAGAGAGAATTTTTTTTGTTTGCCTTATTTCACTTAGCATGATATCCTCAAGGTTCATCTATATCACAAATGGCAAGATTTTAAGATTTTTTTTACAGCTGAATAATATTCTATTATGTGTGTGTGTGTGTGTGTGTGTATATGCATGCATATATATATATGCATATATATATATATATTTTCACATTTTCTTTGTCCATTCATTCATCAATAGACATTTAAGTTGTTTCCATGCCTTGGCCATTTTAAATAATGCTGTAATGAGCTTGGAGGTGGAGATATCTTTTCAAATTAGTGTTTCCACTTTTAGATAGAAGTGGGATTGCTGGATCACATGGTAGTTCTATTTTTAATATTTTGGGGAAACTCCATACTGTTTTCCATAGTGGCTGTACCAATTTACATTACCACCAAACAGAGCACAAGGGTTCCCTTTACCCTATATCCTGGACAACACTTGCTGTCTCTTGTCTTTTTTATAATAGTCATTCTAACAGGTGTAAGGTTTTGACTAGCATTTCCTGTATGATTGATGTTAAGCACCTTTTGGCCATTCGTATGTATTTGGAAAAATATCTGTTTAGGTCCTCTGCCCATTTTTATTTGGATTGTTTATTTTTTTTGCTATTAAGTTGTATGAGTTCTTCACATGTTTTGAATATAAACCCCTTGTCAGATAAATGACTTGCAAATATTTTCTCCCATTCAGTAGGTTGCCTTTTCATTTTGTTGATGGTTTCCCTTGCTGTACAGAAACTGTGTAGTTGTTTTTTTGTTTGTTTATATTCTTTGTTTAATCTTCTCCCGAGGATATATTTTTAGGTAGAGGAAAGTAGTGATAGAAACATCAATCTGTTACCACCCATATGCACCCTGACTGGGGATTGAACCCGCAACGTAGGTATGTGCCCTGACGAAATCAAGCCCACAATCTTTTGGTGTATAGGATGACATTCCAATCAACTGAGCCACAGGCCAGGGCAACCTTTTTTTTTTTAAAGAAATTTTTTTAAAAATATATTTTTATTGATTTCAGAGAGGAAGGGAGAGGGAGAGAGATATATAGAAACATCAATGAGAGAGAATCATTGATTGGCTGTATCCTGCACGCCTCCTACTGGAGATTGAGCCCGCAACCTGGTCATGTACCCTTGACTGGAATCAAACCCTGGACCCTTCCATCTGCAGGCCGAAGTTCTATCCACTTAACCAAATCAGCTAGGGCAGTGGTCGGCAAACTCATTAGTCAACAGAGCCAAATATCAACAGTACAACGATTGAAATTTCTTTTGAGAGCCGAAAACCGACTTCTGCGCATGGGTCACAAAGTTTCAATCGCACTGTACGTGTGCGCCCGCACGTGATATTTTGTGGAAGAGCCACACTCAAGGGGCCAAAGAGCCGCATGTGGCTCGCGAGCCGCAGTTTGCTGACCACTGAGCTAGGGCAGGGTGAGCTTTTTAATTTGATGTAGTCCCACTTGTTCATTTTTGCTTGCTTTTGGTGTCAAACCCAAGAAAATCATTGCCAAGACTTTTGCCAAGGAGCTTACTGCCTGTTTTCTTCTGGGACTTTTACGGTTCCAGGTCTTACATTCAAGTGTTTAGTCTGTTTTGAGTTAATTTTTGTGTACAGTGTAAGATAATGGTCCAGTTTCATTCTTTAGCACATGGCTGCCCAGTTTTCCCAACAGCATTTTCTGACTGTCCTTTCCCATGGTATATTCTTGGCTACTTTGTCTTAGAATTAGTTGAGCATGTATGTGTGGATTTATTTCTGGGCTCTCAATTCTGTTTCATTGATCTATGTGTCTGTTTTTATGCCAGCTTATTCATTTTTTAAGTAATGTTATTTGATGATTAAAATTTTTTAAATTCGGTAGAGTTCAGCTTATTGCTTTTTTTTTTTACCTAGTTCTATTTGTGTCTAGTCTGAAATATTGCTATGTAACTCAAGGGTCATTAAAATAGTCTCTGGATTTTATTTTCTGGTGTCTAATTCATCTTAAACAGATTTTTTTAATTCAAATTTTTGTGTATGTAGTGATAATATAAGTCAAAGTTTCTTTTTTCCATTGAGTCTTTCAACACCATTTATTAAAAAGATAGCTGTCCCGTTTTGCTCTGTTAAGTCAATAATCCTATATAATAAAAGGGAAATATGGAAATCTACCAAACAGCGGAATGACCAGTTGCTATGACGCGCACTGACCACCATGGGGCAGATGCTCAGCACAGAAGCTGCCCCCTGGTGGTCAATGTGCTCCCACAGGGGGAGCGCCACTCAGCCGCAAGCCGGGTTGATGGCTGGCGAGTGTAGTGGTGGTGGTAGGAGCCTTTCCTGCCTCCACGGCAGCGCTAAGTATGTCCAACTGCAGCTTAGGCCCGCTCCCAGCCTAAGCTGTCAGTTGGACATCGCCCGAGGGCTCCCAGACTGGTAAAGGTCGCAGGCCGGGCTGAGGAGCCTCCCCATCCCCTGCCAGTGCATGAATGTCATGCACTGGGCCTCTAGTATTGTAATAACTGTGTATGGTGTTAGATGGGTACTAGACTTATAATGGTGATCACTTCATAAGTTACATAAATGTTTGATCACAATAAATGTTGTACCCCTGAAGCTAATATAATATTACATCCTATATAATAAAGAGGTAATATGCAAATGGACCATCACTCCAACACACAAGATGGCCACCCCCATTTGGTCAAAGATGGCCGTCCCCATGTGGACACAAGATGGCCGCCACAAGATGGCCAGCAGGGGAGGGCAGTTGTGGGTGATCAGGCCAGCAGGGGGGGGCAATTGGGAGGGACCAGGCCTGCAAGGGAGGGCAATTGGGGGCAATCAGGCCTGCAGGGGAGGGCAGTTAGGGGTGACCCGGTGGCAAGGGAGGGAAGTTAGGGGAAATCAGGCCGGCAGGGGAGCAGTTAGGCGTCGATCAGGTTGGCAGGGGAGGGGTTAGGTGGTGATCAGGCTGGCAGGCAGAAGTGGTTAGGGGCAATCAGACAGGCAGACCAGTGAACAGTTGGGAGCCAGCAGTCCTGGATTGTGAGAGGGATGTCCGACTGCCCATTTAGGCCCGACCCTGGGCAAGTCAGACATCCCTCGAGGGGTCCCAGATTGGAGAGAGTGCAGGCTGGGCTGAGGGACATGAGGGACATCCCCCCCCCCCACCATGAACGAATTTCGTGCACCGGGCCTCTAGTGTCAAGTATTATTTTAAAATGAACTTTTTAAAAAGACGGCTTTCCTACCCAGCCGGTGTGGCTCAGTGGTTGAGTATCGACCTATGAACCCGGAGGTCATGGTTAATTCCTGGTTGGTCAGGACTCATGCCTGGGTTGCAGGTTCAATCCCCATAGGGGGTATGCAGGAGGCAACTGATCCATGATTCTCTCTTTTCACTGATGTTTCTCTCTCTCCCTCTCCCTTCCTCACTCTGAAATCAAAAACATATTTTTTTTTAAAAAAAGACTGCTTCTCTTATCGAATTGCTTTGTTCTTTTATCGAAAATTATTTGACTCTGCACTTGTATTTCTTTTTCTAACTCTATTCTGTCCCATAGACCTATTTATCTATACTTATTTCAATAACTCTTCATTACTGTGGTGAAGTTCATAGAATCATTCAAGTTTGTTTTTATTAATATTGTTCTGGCTCTTCTAGAGCCTTTGCATTTTAATACACATTTTAGATTTGGCTTGTCAATTTCTAGAAAAAAGCCTGTAGAGGTTTTGCTAGAAACTGTATTCTATTTGCAGATGAGTTAGGATAGCATGAATACTCTAATAATGGTTCTTGTAGTCCATGAAAGTGATATTCTTCCCCACTTATTTAGGTCTTTAACTTCTTTTATCAGTGTTTCAATTTTTATTGTAAAGGTCATACACAGCTTTTGATTTATTACTAGATACTTTGCTTTCTGCTATCATATATGGAATTGTTTTTTGTTTCATTTTCTAGTCCTTGCTGAGATCCATTTTCCTGGTTGTGATTATTATGAAAGGAATATAAGATTATTTGCTGAAAGAGGATAATGGTAAGACAGTTCTTTTTTTTGTTTTGTTTATTTATTTATTTATTTTTTTCAGAAAAACTTGAGATTTTTACCTGGTTATGGGGATATTGGAAGATCGGATTGCCTAGTGTGCTTTCCTTTAGTGTAGATGCTCCGTTAGGGTTAACGACTTTGAGTTTTGGAGGTGACCAGCTGTGTGTGGACTTATCTTCCCAACTATCTTTATAGAGAGGAGGTAGATGGTTGGAATCATTCAAGGCTGGTCTTTTGCTCATTCAGGGTTATAATAGGCAGAAGAATTGGACAGATTGTAGAAGTGATGGATTGTGATGAATCTTGGCTTGATAGATGGAGCAGTGAGAAGAGGAATTTGCTGTGAGGGAGCAAGATTGTAGAAGCATGAGTGGTTTGGAATCCTCTATAAAGTGAAAGAGTTCATGCAAGAAGAATGTTGTGTAGAAGAGCAGATTTCTGAGTCATTGTTTGTGAGATAAAGTTAGTAACTAGAGATGACAAGACCTGTGCGTTGGCCTACGGTTGTGTATGTTGATGTGGAGTAGGGGGGGGGCAAATAGCATTGGAGATTGGAACATGTAGTCCTAGATAGACCATCCTCATGGATACTTGAATGATCCTAAACCATGGCATGTATCAAAGTTGAAGAACAGAAGTCTGGGGCACGAATATTTAATGAGCGAGGGAGTTTAACAGAGTTGTATTTGCTGACACAATACTTGGGGGTCAGGGTTGTCCACCGCATTGCCTGGAGGTTTTGCCTAAGCAAGGGAAAGGCTTAGGATCAGACAGAATTTGCTGCTCAAAAGGAGAAATACTGGAAAGCAGAAGTCAGATTGTCCTGTGAGCAGGAGAGACAGAACGCCTTCTCCTAGTAATCTTTTTCTCATTTACTACAGATGCCTGCTCAAAGAGTCCCATAAGAACAAGAGAATAGCTTTCTGATCCTAGTGCCCTGTTGTTCAGACAAATTTATTATCATTCTCACAGGATGGCAGCTCTTGATCTCTCTCCCACATGTGGTAAGTTCTAGGGGTGAAGAATGCTCTCACAATTCAAGCTTAAGTGGCTACTGCCACTTCCCAAGGACAGAGGGAGGGTTGCCAGGAGAGGATGAATCAACTGGAAAATAGTGGGAGCAAAGTCCTGGGAGAGCCTTGAGGTGACTGTCTGATTTAGGCAGGATCACAGTTTGGGTGAGAGAGGGAGTGTGTATAATTGGTGTGAAAAGAAAAACACAGTATGGGTAGTAACCCTGAACTATCTCATTTATTATTTTGATAAATCTGAGCAAAGCTCTATCAGAGATTTAATTTCTTCTCATAAATTGAGAAAACATATTACTTTTGTTATAGGTATATTAGCCCACCTCCCTTTTTCCTGTCCTTGAGTAGAGCAGGGCTGCTCTGGATTCTTACCGAATGTGGTGGTGTGCGTGTGTGTGTGTGTGTGTGTGTGTATTTTGATTGGGAATGTGCACTACACACTTATAGTTTAGTAGTTTGTGAGTGTTAAGCAAGCTTTTATTCTCATGGATCGTGTCTTCTCTAGCTATATCCATCCAGGAACCTGCCCATATCCAGGAGTCAGAAATTCCTCTTGCTTCAAAAGACCATTCTTGTCACCAGAATGTGGACCTGTTTGCCTGTAATGGCCTGGAGCCTCATATGCCAACTAATGTTGTTTCCCAGGTACACCAATATCTCTGGGGCCCTGAAGCGGGGAGAGGCACTTCCTAGGACACCCCCAATATCACATAATGAAATTCTTTTAGATTTTTATTCTGATTAATTGATGCCTGATCAGGGATCAAGAGAAAGAGCCAAATAGTGTTTTAAGGCTGTCATGGTATCAAAGTTGTTAGGGAAAATGACTTACATACCAAATGTTTCTCTGATAATATATTTTAAGTGCTCAGGCCAGGCTAAAAGTGGAGAGAGATTTTGATCCCATGTCAGGGTTGCATTTGAAGCAGTGAGACAGGATAAGATCACCTCATAAGGAAAACAGAACAGCTGCTGACTGGCTTCTGGAATAAATTTTGAGACACCAGAACCCCAAACTGGAAATCCTATGATTTGAGTGTTTCATATTCAGTCTTCAGCCTCTACCATCTTTGAACTCAAGCTGTTTTCTCACTGACCTCAAATGTGGTGTTTCAGGACTCAGTGACTTTCCAGGATGTTGCAGTGGACTTTACTGAGAAGGAGTGGCCCTTGTTGGATTCTTCTCAGAGAAAACTATACAAAGATGTGATGCTGGAGAACTATAGCAACCTTGCCTCAGTGGGTAAGACTGGCATCATTTCTTCATTTATTAATCAAATAATTTTGTTTTAAGTAGTTGGCTGTAACCTAGGAGCAGGGTGGGGATTTGGAACACAATTGTTACCTGGTGCCTACCCTCTTGGTGTCTCCCATGAATATTGAGATCTGTTTATTGCATTGACCTTGGATGTTGTCAAATGTGTCTGAGCTTGGGCATAGGTTCTGAATTAAGAAATCCTTACCTTCTGAGTTAAGAAATCTTTTGAAGGGCAAAACATGTGGGTATTTGTGGTTTTGTTTTTTATGACAGCCTCTAACTGTGTCCCTTAGAAATTTGTCACCATCATTTTACTGCTTCTAAGTCAGTCTTGTCCATCTTCAGAACTCTGACTTCAGAACACATGTCCTCTGCACAATCCTCCCTCAACATGTATCTTTCCTCATGAGTAGGGTGTCAGGTGGGGAAACCCAGCCTCATCTTCCACTTGGAGCAAGAAGAGGAGCTGAGAACAGAGGAGAGGGGACTTCCCCAAGGCACATGTCCCGGTAAGGACCTGTAATCATAAGTGCTTCTGAGTAGTGGCTATTCTCAGTGATTGGGGTGGAGGGAGATCCATTAGGAAATGTCACCCAGGGATATATAATATGCTCATTCCTTTCACTGCTCCTCCATTCTCTGACAGATTCTTTGGTTTCACTATCCTTTCACCTTTAAATTTGACATGTCCACATGGAACTTTTTTCTGTCCTTTTAAATTCAACATTCCTGATTATATTTTTTCTTTCATTAATGTTGGTCTTTGAAGAATTACTTCTTAGTGTGCTGACATAAATGTCTACCCCTTGTCATTGCCAAATATCACACAAATATTTCAGTCATTTTTACTCATACATTCTTCCTTTTCACCTCATCTTTCCTTTTTTAGGATTAGTATTTTTTAAAATATTACCTATTTTTGTCACCAGCATTCTACCATTTTCTTTTATCAGCAAATTTATGTTTTTCCAATTTGTTTCAGATTGGGAGATTCCTTCTAAAACCAAGTGGTCTATTCTCATGGAAAATATTTTTGGGAATGAAACACCTAGTGGTGTGACAATGGTAAGATTTTTTGGGAGATAATTCTGGATCATCTATATTAGGAGATGAGTGGGGCAGCTTAAGTTAGAAAAGGAGCTCAAGAACTAGGCAGGTGGCATTCCCCAAGAGGAAGCAGTGTTAGAGACACTAATATTACCAATTACTAACCCAAAACTTTCCACTTAGAATTCTGGTAAGTAAATATTTTTATAGCTATGTCTTAGATCAGTGGTCGGCAAACTCATTAGTCAACAGAGCCAAATATCAACAGTACAATTGAAATTTCTTTTGAGAGCCAAATTTTTTAAACTTAAACTTCTTGTAATGCCACTTCTTCAAAATAGACTCGCCCAGGCCATGGTTTTTTTGTGGAAGAGCCACACTCAAGGGGCCAAAGAGCTGCATGTGGCTCGTGAGCCGCAGTTTGCTGACCACAGTCTTAGATAATTGAGTGTTAGAGTTCAATTCAGATTTAAACAGTTAAAGTCTATTTTGTAAAAAGCTTTGTTATAGTTACACACATGGTACCTTAGGGCATACATAACATTCACCTATCCTACTTGATAGAACCCACAGGGGCAGGAGTAGTACTTTTACATCTATAATCATAATGATGACATCTATAGTCATAATGATGTGCTTTAATTTATGTCAGTTTATGTGGGGATAATTCTTAGGAATGAAATGAATATTGGAAATACCTTAGTCAGCACTCATCTTTAAATCAACAGGAAAGAACTCATCTTGGAGAGAAATCCACTGAATATGCTCACCTGTTTGAAGTCTTCAGTATGGGTGCTCATCTTACTCAGCAAATGGGAAGACACACTGGTAAGAGGCCCTATCACCGCCGAGACTATGGGGTGGTTTTCAAGAACAGGCCACATCTAACACAACATGTGAGCATTTACAATGGGAGAAAAATGCATGAATGTCATCAGTGTCAAAAAGCCTTCACCACAAGTGCTTCTCTTACACGGCACAGGAGAATACACACTGGGGAGAAACCCTATGAATGCAATGTCTGTGGGAAAGCTTTCAATGATCCCTCAGCCCTTAGGAGTCATGCAAGAACTCACCTCACAGAGAAGCCCTTTGATTGCAGTCAATGTGGAAATGCATTCCGAACCCTCTCCTCCCTAAAGATACACATGAGAGTTCACACTGGGGAGAGACCTTACAAGTGTGATGAATGTGGGAAGGCATATGGCAGGAGCTGCCACCTCATTGCACACAAAAGAACACACACTGGAGAGAGACCCTATGAATGTCAAGACTGTGGGAAAGCTTTCCAGCATCCGTCACATCTCAAAGAGCATGTCAGGAATCACACTGGGGAGAAACCCTATGAATGCACACAGTGTGGAAAAGCCTTTCGATGGAAGTCTAACTTTAATTTGCACAAGAAGAACCACATGGTAGAGAAAACATATGAATGTAAAGAATGCGGGAAATCCTTTGGTGATCTCTTATCACGGAGAAAACACATGCGAATTCATATTGTAAAGAAACCCGTTGAATGTAGACAGTGTGGGAAAACATTCAGAAACCAGTCCATCCTTAAGACACACATGAATTCTCACACTGGAGAGAAACCATATGGGTGTGATCTATGTGGGAAAGCCTTCAGCGCCAGCTCAAACCTAACAGCACACAGGAAAATACACACTCAAGAGAGACGCTATGAATGTGCTGCCTGTGGGAAAGTCTTTGGTGATTATTTATCCCGGAGGAGGCATATGAGCATTCATCTTGTAAAGAAACGTGTTGAATGTAGACAGTGTGGGAAAGCCTTCAGAAACCAGTCAACTCTTAAGACACACATGAGAAGTCACACAGGAGAGAAGCCGTACGAGTGTGATCACTGTGGGAAAGCCTTCAGCATAGGCTCAAACCTTAATGTTCACAGGAGAATACACACTGGGGAGAAGCCCTATGAATGCTTGGCTTGTGGGAAAGCCTTCAGTGATCATTCATCTCTTCGGAGTCATGTTAAAACTCACCGGGGAGAAAAACTCATAGTGTCAGCAGTGTGGAAGAGGCTCCAATGATTCACCTTCTTTAAGAAACATGAGAGCTCAGCCTGGAAGGAAACCTTATAAGTTTCAGGAAGGCAGGAAAACCTTTATTAACTCATCTTACTGAGCACAAGGGAATACATGTAACTGGAAGAAAGCCAGTTTGTGTAATGACTGAAATGACGAGTTTTTTTCTCATCTCTGAGAATTAACACTGGGGGAGAAAATGTGTCTGTATGTTGTGGAAAAGCCATCAGTGTACAGTTAGGTCTTAACAAATGTGACAGCTTAGGAAGAGAAACCCTAGCCTGATACTTAATGTTGAAATTACTGTTGTACCACCTGGCACCTTCTGAGCATATGAGTAAAGTAAGTACTCTAGGGAAACACGGAAAAGTCAGTAATGGGTCAGGAAACTACAGCCAGCTGTCTATTTATGTACGGTTCTCAAGCTAAGAATAGTTTACACTTTTAAGGAAGAAAAATATGTGACAGAGACTGTGTGGCCCACAAAGTCTAAAATACTCATTGTCTGGCCCTTTACAGAAAAATATTGGCCAATTCCTGTTGCAGAGCTGTGGTTATTACCAGGGAGTGGATATGCTCCCCAGGAGACATTTGGAAATTTCTGGAGACATTTTTGGTGGTTAAAACTGGGGAAGGCATTACCTTCATATAGTTGGAAGATATCAAGGATGTTGCTAAATAGACTACAATGCAGAGGAGCCCCCCCCCCAGAACAAAGATTTATGTGCCCCAAAAGGTTAATATTTCCAAGGTTGAGAAACCTTGTCCTAGAAGAGCTCCTCGATTTTTATGAAACTTGAGTACTCTAGTACTCATGGTAGGCGAATTTCTATTTAAAACTTTCAAAAATATAACCAATGTAATTAATTCAAGAAATGCAAGAACCCACACTGCAGGCAATCCCTATGTGGAAATGATTTCAGCCACAGCCCCCTCACTTTGCTTATGAGAATTCATTCACACCCCAAAGGAATTTTCTAGTGAGTATGAAATTGCATTTGATGTATTTCATCATGAAAATAGACACTAGCTCATAATTATTTAATCTTTAAGGTTATGCTCTAAATTACCCTTATACACATCACAATATGTTTGTATGTAGTATTTTAATTATAATTTCATTCTTAAGAATGTGTTAACTTCCTTTTGAATTATTTACTTGACCAATAGACTCTATAGAATCTTAGGTACTGTGAACCATTGATATTTTTAGTGCCTGTTTGTTTATCTAAATCAAATGCATTGTGATCAGACTATGATGTCTTCATCAGATGAGTCCTTTGGGACGTTCCAGCCAACAGTGGCATATACTTCTAGTTGCTTCCCTAATATCTCATCTTCCATGTCAAGAAAACTCAATTTTTGTCAGATTAGTAAGGTGTACTATTTTAGAAATCTCCTACAAGTTTCCTTACAATTCGGACAGTCCATGTTCCACAGCCTGTCTATTATCAAATAAGCAGATGTTACTATACGGGCTTTGAGAAGACTCCTGAAAAAAGGGCCATTCTTACCTGGATTCTTCTCCACTTATTTTTTATTTTTGTTCTTCCCCCAACTTCTCACCTAGTAAGGAGATCCAGTACCTAGTGTTAAAAGATTCATCTTGTCCATGAGGATGCACAGGCTAAGAAGGATCCTGCAGAAAATTCACAAAGGATTCTGGCCTCCCCAGGGGCTTCTTTAGGTGTCTATACTAGCCCTGAATTTACTTCCAGACTTCCTATTACATGAAAAAATAAAACTGATGATTGATTTAAGCTGCTTTGGATATTCTTTCTTTTTTTTTTTTTCTATTAGTTTTTTTATTGGCAGAGGGAGGGTTCTGCCTCATTCAGCTGGATGCTGTCTAACCCATTCACCTGTGACAGAGACTGTGTGGCCCACAAGTGAATTTTTTATAACTGCTACACATGTGGGTATAATCTGCTTATGCTTTTAACTGTTGGATATGAACTTTTAACTTCTTCAAGCCAAGTTTTAAAATTGCATTTCATATCATTGATCTATTTAAACATCTATTTTCCTTTCTTCTTGTATTGAAGAACTGTATTTGTTTTCACAGAAGTGCTAAGTGGACATCTACTTTATTCAGTTTCTTCTTAAGGTGAAGAAAACTCTTTGTAAATGTCCTAGAGAAATATAGTAGCTTTCTGTTCACACTTTGCAAGTAAAAAGGGTGGATCGTTCCACTACTGACATATTAAAAAAAAAAAAAAGTGCTGAGAAGCAGGTGCCATCAATTTCTTTTGCACGTGGAGAATTTGAGGAAAGGAAGTTTAGGTGACTTGTCTGAGGCCAACCTGTTAGCAGGCAGTGATGCTTGTATTTAAACTCTGGTGCCGATTCCAGAGCCTATATTACTATGTCAGACCTTGTTCTATGCCACAGGTCTGTAGTGAATCAAGATATTTGCCTTCAGGTTGCTTACATTCTATTTGGGGTCAAGGCACCTGGTAAATGAGTAAATATATCTCTAATGGCGGTCAGTGCATGGAGGAAAAATTAAGCATGTGATGATGAAAATGTGGGATTCAGTGGAGCTGTGGGGTGTATAAGGAAAGCCTTTTGTGTAAGGTGACATTTGCACAGAGATGTAAATGAGCTGTAAGTGTGGGCTATATTGTAATGTGGGGAGGAGCACCTTCAACAGCAGTTCAAAGGCCATGAAAAATTTTGTGCTTGGGACAAAGGGGCCAGTGTGACTGGAGTGGATCAAACTTGTGAGTTGCTGAAGATGATGAGGTCAGAGCTAGATCAGGGTCCTGATCATGGGGACATCCTGTAGGGTTAACTGGGAGGACTTTGCCTTCATTCTCAATTTGGAGGGCTTTGAACAGAGGAGTGGCAAGTGTCCAACTTATAATTTTAAAGGATCACAGTGGCTTCTGGGTTTATAGGCTAAATAGAGGGACAAGGTACAAACTGTTAGGCCATTGCAGAATTCAAGTTACATATAATGGCGGTCAGATTAGTAGGGGTAGTGGTGGTTTGAGAGTCACATTAATGACAGTAGCCCTAGTTTCATTTTCAGATTGTGATTCTTTCTATTAGTATACCACAAGTTATTTACCTGTTCTGCTGATGTACAGTTAGTTACTGGATGTTTTCACTTTTCTCAGTTATGAGCAATGCTGCTTTAAGAAATTTTGTCACATGTCTTCTGGGGTATTGGTGAGTTATTCCAGGAGTGTGAAATTGCTGGGCTATAGGTCTGCGCATGTTCTGCTTATTAGTGTAATGCCAAAGTCATTTCTAAAGTGTATAATGATACTTTGTGTATGTGTGGTAACATTTTAAAACAGGTTTTACTAAAATGCAGAAAAATACTTAATTCATACATGTACAACAGCTAAATTATCACATGAACACATCCATACGATCAGGCCAGAAAAAGTACTACCAGCATTCCTGATACTCCTTCTTGCCTCTTTCAAATGACAAACCCTTCCCTACTCTCCGTAGGTGACCAATATTCTGACTGACAATATGGCTTGGGGTTTTTGTTTCTTACCCCTATACAAGTGGAACCATACAGTATATGTTTTTTTGTATCTATCTTAATTTTCCCTAATGTTTTTGTGAAATTGATGCATATTGTTTTGAGTATCTCTAGCTAGTACATTTTATTGTGTTCCATTGTTTTGAATATCCCACATTTTGTTTAAGCAGTTTGTGTTGATGGGCAGACATTTGACTTTTCAGCTTGGGACTGTTATGAATAATGCTGCTATGAGCATATTTTAATATTTCTGATAGTGCACAAGTGTATGTATTTCTCTTGGGTGTATACCCTGTACTGAAATTGCTGGTCATATGGGATGCATATGTTCACTTTTCATAGATGATGCCAATTTTCCAAAGTGGTTGTGCAAATTTGCTTTCCAAGAAGCTATTTTATTGGATTACCTGCCTTTTTTTTATTATGAGCCGTATGGTTGGACATATTTTACAAATATTTTCTCCAACTTTGTGGCTTGTCTCTTCAATGTTTTAATTGGTATTTTTTTATGCAATGAATTAATGTTAATGTCATCTATTCTTTATGGACAATGCTCTTCTGTTCCTGAGTATTGCCTACCCCGAAGGCGAGAAGATATTCTACATTTTTTTCTACAAGTCCTATTGTTTCAATATGTACATTTAGATCTATAGTTCACCTACTCTTGATTTTTGTGTATTTTTATCTTTTCCACATTGACCCAGATCATTTATTTTTTAAAAACTACATCTTTACCCCAAGGTTTTGAGATACCACCTTTGTCATATACTGAGTTTTATGTGTTTTTAGCCTAATTCTGAACTTTATTTTTTTGCCACAGTGTTTAAATTATAAGAAGCTTTGTAATAAGTTTTAATGTCTGTGTGAACTGGTTTCCCCCTCACGGTTTTTCTTTTTCAGTGTTTCCCTAGGTATTCTTGCCCTTTTTATACGCTCTTTCCTATTGTCCAACTCCATAAAATTAGCTTGTTGGTACTTTTATTGGCATTGCCTTGAATTTATATAAGTTCACTTGGAGAGAACTAACATCTCTATATTGTTAAGTCGTCTTATTCAAGAACAGGGAATGTCTTTTCATTTAAGTCTACTTTTGTGTTTGTCAGGAATGTTTTTTAAAAAAAAAATCTACTTTAGTGTTTGTCAGGATGTTTAAAAATTTTCCTTGTACAAGTTTTCCTTATAACAAATTTTTGTTGTTTCCCTTAATATTTAATTCTTTATTTAAATGTGATTTTTCTGTACCATTATGATTTCATAGTTTCTGTATATGAAAGCTACTGATTTTGTATCTTAATTTTATAACTTGCTACTTGACTGAATTCTTTTACTTTTAAGTTTTATTATTGCTTTTTTTGGAGTTTTCCAGGCATAATACTGTGTCATCTGTAAATTATGATAGCTTTACTTGTTTACCAATTCTTATGCCTCTGATTGTTTTTGTTTGTCTAATTGCATTGGCTAATACCTCTAGTGCAGTGATAAGTAGTAGCAGAAATAGTAGGCATTCTTGCCTTGTTCTAGGGGTAAGGTCTCTTTTGTTTTTCCATTGATTAAGATAATGTTTCAGAGTAAATATTTATTTTATCATATTTAGAAGGTACATTATACTCTTTGAAGTTTACCATGAATGTGTGGTGAATTTTGTCAAAGTTTTTCTGATTTATTAATACTAGAATATAATATTAATAAATTTCTCAGCATTCAAAAAGTCTTACATTCTGAATGACTTTCACCTGGTCATGGTGTATTATTTTCTTAATGTGGTTTTGGAATCTGTTTGTTAGTATTTTGTTTAGAATTTGTTGATTTTCATGAATGATAATTGGTCCATAGTTTTCTTTGTCTTTATCTGGTTTAGGTATTTGTATTATACTTGCTTCATAAGAAGATATAGTAATATTTCTTTTTTTCAATGCTCTGGAATAGTTTATACAGTGTTAGTACTCTGTGGTTTTGGAAGATTTGGTAGAACTCACTGTGAAACCATCCTGGTCAAGTGCTTTTCTAGTGGGATATTTCCTTAGGAACTTTATTTCTTTTATGGACATTGCTCTGTTTTAAGCTTTCTAATTTAAATGTTGGTAATCTGTATTTTCCTAGGAAATTGCCTAATTCATCTAGTGTAGAGGTCAGCAAAATCATCTTATGATTTTAAAAATGTTTTCTGACTGTGTCATCACCTGTGTTTTTTTGTTTGTTTTTGTATATTTGCCTTTTCTTTTTCTGAATCAAATGAGTGGTTTATTTGTTTAAAAAAAAACACGGAATTTTGACTAGTTAGATCGATTGCTTTTCTGTTTTCCTCATTAATTTCTTTTTTGTTTTTCCAAACAAAAACCAAAAAAAACAAAAACAAACCAAAAATACCTTAATTCCAGCCTAACAGCACCAGGTTGCAATGTCTGGAGACAGATAAGGTACAATGCTGTGTGGCCACTCACTCACATGTACAGCTCTAAGAAGGCTCCTGAGGGGAACTTACCTCCAGGGGGGCTGAACAAAGGGGAAGAGGGGAGTCCCCGATGAGGTATGGACAGGCATGGGGAAAAGGCGCTACTTCTTGACAAAGAAGATCTTTGCCGGGTAGTTCTGGGTGATCTTGAACCCCTGTAAGGAGCCGCAAAGGGCCCCTGCTTGTACCCCATTGTCAGACTCCACAAAGGCCATTTCATGCTGCCCTGGGACCAGCCAGACCTTGAAGACAGAGATCTGGTTGAAAAATATGGACAGCATGAACTTGTTGGTCTCTGGCAGGTTGGTGAGGAACAAGATGTGATTTAGTGGGTTTTCTGTAAGAGGCTGGGTAGGTGGCATCTGACCTGGCATAAGCTGCTGTGGGGACAGTGGCTCCCAGTGGGATCTGGCCATGTTAGAGACCTGGGGATGAGATCATGCCAGGGGACAGCATGTAGGGAGGCTGGTCCCAAATGTGTGCATGATGCGGGGCACCTGACTCATGGCCCCATGCTCAGGACAGGCCCTGGGTCAGCCCCCACGATGAGAGTGACTGCCCTACCCTGTGCTACTTTCTTGGCAGCTGGGGTCTCCCGGCTCTTGGGTTTCCTCTTCTCCCACTTCTAGTCCTGCTTCACAAATGCGCCCTTCATCTTGGCAATGATATCTGAGTCAGTATTGGCATACGGGATGTGCAAGGGTTTGTTTTAGAAAGGAAAACCTGCATGGAGCGCAGGGCACTGGTGCTGGCCTTTTTGAAGATGACAAGGGCCTGGCCCTCATCTTCAGGCTCTGTGACAGGATATTCAGAATCTGGCCAAACTGGGAGAAAATAGCATACAAGGACTTCTTCAGCTCATCCTTCTTGATCTTCTCATTAAGGTTGTTGATATAAATAGTAAGGCTGGGGCAGGTCTGAGGAACTTCCATGAAGGGAGGTGTCATGGTAGGGTAACATAGTCACGAGTCTGGCAAGTGGCTTCTCAGTGCTCAGTGCCTTCCTCATTAATTTCTGCTTTTATCTCCATTTTTTCTTTATGCTTTCTTTTGGTTTATTTTTTTTTTTAAACTGGTAATTGACTCTTTTTTTTTTAAATATATTTTTATCGATTTCAGAGAGGAAGGGAGAGGGAGAGAGAGATAGAAGCATCGATGAGAGAGAACCATTGATTTGATCGGCTGTCTCCTGCACACCCCACACTGGGGATCGAGCCCGCAACCTGGGCATGTACCCTTCAGTCCACAGGCTGATGCTCTATCCACTAAGCCAAACTGGCTAGGGCTGGTAATTAATTCTTAATCTTTTACTTTATTGACAAGTATTTTTTGCAGTGAGTGTCAAACTACAGCGGGAAGGTAGGGGAGGGTAAGAGATCAACCGAAGGACTTGTATGCATGCATATAAGCACAACCAACAGACTCAAGACACTGGGGGCGGGGGGACGAGAGCGAGTGCGGTGGGAGGGGGGTAAAGGAGGCGGGGTGGGGGGGGAGGAAGGTCAGTGGGGAGGAAAAAGAGACTTTTTTTTCTATGTACTACTACTATTTGTAATACCTTAATAAAATTTAAAAAAATCACTGCCTTAAAATGCATTCTGTAGATCATAACATATGTCTTGGAAATCATTATTTCTTTAAAATTCTGTAATTTCAGTTTATATTCTTCTTTTACTCAGGAGTTAATAAGAGGTTTTTAAATTTCCAGATAGAAGAGCCTTTTTTGTTTTTGTTAATAAATTCTAGGTGTATTTATATGTTGATTTTCTGCAGTCTACTTAATAAAAGAGTAACAAGCTAATTGACCGTACCTTCACGATGCCCACCAACCAATCAGGAGTGAGTATGCAAATTAACCCAACTAAGATAGTGGGTTAATTTGCATATGCAGGCACCGAGTGGCCAGGGCGGGGCAGGACGCACCACCCCAGCTGCTCTGGGCCTCTGGGCAGCGTGGGAAGGCAGAAAGGCGGCTCCGGGCCAGAGCGAAGGTGGTGCCTGCAGCCAGGGGAACGAAGACCCATTCTTGCATGAATCTTCATTTGTGCATCGGGCCACTAGTTTAAATATAATATGCCTCAATGTAAATTTTTTTTTATATTCTGCTTGTTGATCTCTTAGCTTCCTGGTTTGGTGTTTGTAATTAATTTTGGAAAATTCTCATTCATTCTTACTTCAGATATTCTGGTCCTTTCTCTCATCTTCTCCTAGTATTCCCATGACACATGTTCATCTTTTATAATTGCCCCACAGTTCTCAGATATACTGTTCATTCTTTTCTCTCCTTATATTTTCGTTTGGACATTTTTTATTTCTAACATTTCCTTTTGATTCTTTCTTAGAGTTTCTCTTTGCTTACATACCCATTTGTTTTTGCATGTTCACTTTTTCTGTTAGAACCCTTTACATATTGACTATAGTTATTTTAAATTCCCCATCTCATAATGCCAAAATCTCTGCCATACCCAAGTCTGGTTCTGATGCTTGCTTGCCTTCTCATTTTAGACTTATTTTTTTCTTACTTTTTAACATGCCTTGTTGAAAGCTTGACATGACGTGTTAGGTAAAAGGAACAGCAAGTAGACAGACGGGCCTTTAGTGTGTCTTTTTTTCTTGCTAGGTGTTAGTCTTTTTACTGGTTGCTGTAGCTACTGTGTCAGAGACTAAAGCTTTCTCTAGTGTCCTTATTTTTGTCTCCCCTGTTTTCTATAGACTCCTTAAATAGGGGCTTAAGACTAGCAACTTTTTCAACTGTATTCCCATTATACAGGAGCTTAGACAAATCTTCTCACTCTTTAGTGTAAGCAACACAAGCTCTGTTATGTATTTAACTAGCCTACTGCTACTTTTCTGAATTCAGAATAAAAGCTGATTTTTTTCCAGCCTACCCAGTTACTCCTTGGGAATCTAAATAAATAAATCTGCTTCCTAAAGAAAGTTCCAGACTCAGACCCTTGACAATTGTTTTGACATAATGTTTTTCATAATTTTTAAAAACTACCTTCCCCACCTCACAAAAGATGTCAGATTTGAATATTTTTTTTACATAGATTAACTACAGTCTTCCACACACCACAATAAGGTGTTCATTCATCTGTAAAAGACAAGTGGGAAGAGTCAGCTTATCAGCTAGAAACGGACCCTTTGTCAGAGTGCTTACTCTGTTCAGACCCTGCTTCCCTTCTTGACTGCTCTGCCTTTCATGTCTGTATCAACTGATGAATCGGTTGGGCTGATGGTGCCTGATGTGGGGGGCACGTGGTTACAGGTCACATGAATACATTAAAGCATTAATATCTTACACTTGCCTTTCTGAAATCTCTGCAACCTTCCTTTTCCCTTAGGATGCTTATGTGTGCAGGTCTTTGGGTGAGTGGTGGGGGCACTTTCTCATCCTTGAATGAAGGTGCTGAATGTTGCATAAGCCTTGGTCAAAAGTTTTCCATACTCATTAGTGAAGAAATAGCAATCATTGCCCAGCTCTTGCCTAGGAAAAAGTAAATGTGTATACCCTAGATGTCAGGCCTAAGGGGAATAGAGCACTTCTCTCAGCATTGAGTAAAATGGGGCTACTTCTTTAATTAGGAGCTTTGGAATCTAATGTAATTACTCCCTCTGTGCCCAGTCTCTTTCACATTAATTAGTACAGGAGGGAACTCAGTTCCCATCTCCACCTAAGTGTCCCAGAGCTCTTGAATCTCATTGCACTGCCTGCTAGTTCTTGGGACAGACATCATAATCTTGCTCAATCTCTCTGGAGGGGACTTCTAATTATACTCTTACCTAGTGTTGCCTCATTACGGCTTTTAATTCTTGGGGCCTCTCTGCATTAAGCAGCTCTGCCTTGTGTAATGTTTGGGTAACACCAATTCACTCAGGATTTTTCCCTCTCTAGAGAACTAGTGCATATCAGTTAAGTGTCTAACATGTAATTAGGCTTTGGGAAGAAAGACAATAAGACATACTATTGTCCTTAAAGGAATAATGGTCAAGGTGAGACAGACATAAACAATAAATAAGATAGTCCATCCAGGAAGTCTCCATGAGAGGGTGCTGCGTGTGGAGTTGTCAGGGAAAGCCACAGGGAGCAGGTGGTGCAAGCCAAGTGTGAATGGCTTATGTATCGTGTTGAATGAGTATGTCAATCCCTAGTATAAGGCACGGCAAAAACACATCACATTCTCTGACACGGAAAAGGACAATCTTAGAATTAGGAAATAAAGCTGAGGGGTAAAGCGAGATAGATTATAACACACACACACACACACACACACACACAGAAACATACATTAACACTACATAACACTCAATTTAAATGTTAAAGTTGATGGAAATCAATTGACATTGATGAGATTTTCAGTTGAGAAAGGTGACCTGTACCCCATAGTAGAATGGAATAAAGAGGTCTGTTTATATTTGCTGCATAGTGAACTGCCCAAAGCACAGTGCTTTAATGCAACTACACTTTCTTCAGTTAACATGGTGTTGGCTGACAATTTGGGTTGTGCTTAGCTGGGCTTAATCATGTGTCTGTGCTCGGCTGCCAGATTGGCTGGGGGGTTACTTGCTCTTCACTGAGGTCGATCCTCCAGCCATCGAGGTGGGGCCTGTATGCACGCTGCTGGAAGGTTCAGGACAGCTCAGGCTCCACTGTTTACGTGTTTGTCAGGTCCCTGCTTGTGTCCTGTTTGCCTTGTACCCTGATGCTCAGTGCAATCACACGGATAACCCCTGAGTGGACAGGTATTCAGAGTTATCCAGAAGGGGTGTAGGCACAGGAAAGTGAATAAATGATAGCTATTTTTGCAGGCACCACAAGGCCAGTGTTTGTATGGCAAATGTCCAGTGGAGAGAGGATAGCTTTATATAGTTAAAATGGACATATAATAAATGTTAGGTTTTGGCCAGTGATGCAGGCTGTGAAAGAATTCACGACTACAAGAAGAGATGCAGAGAGGAAGTTTATTTTACTTCCCCAAAGGGAGGGCAAAGGGTGCATTGCCAATCAATACAAGGACAAGAAACAAAAAAGTGGCTTCCCACTTTAAGCCCTGGTTATTGCTAAGTGACAAGGGAGAGAGGAGGATTTGGGGGCTGAAATTGAGCAGACATGGGGGGAGGGGGTTGTAGTTTGTTTGTTCTTCGGGAGACAGTCGGGGCAAGGCAGATGTCCTAGGGAGGTGTTTTAATGGTATTTTCCCCTCGCCTGTAAAACATGCTTAGAGCAGAAGTTATGAAGAATTTAAAAGAGGCTTGTTTGAAGGAGAAGGAAGAAGGGAACTTTCTAATAATTATCCCTGAGTTGGAAAAACAGCAGAAGATATATGCAATACTGACTATAGCCTTGAAAGTAACTTGTTCCTCAGTTCGAACAGAGGGGCTGTTTGAATCAGAGGAGCTAATAATCTTGAGGTTTAATTACCAGCTGCTTCTCATAAATTGTGGAAGGCTACAGTAAGGAAAAAGAAAGGCCTTTTTAATATACTAATAAATTGCATTCTTAAAATATGCAACCTGATTAGCTTTGACCCCTGTATACACTTGTGAAGCCATCACCACAATCCAGTTGGTGAATTCCCACAGTCTCCTCATATCCCTTTGAATCCTATCAAGCAGCCATTGAACAGGCAAGGTTTTTGTCCTCTGAAGTTTTGAGGCACTAACACTTGTTCATCTGTTTATTCAACCAGTGGCATTGGTGCTTCTTTTCCAGACCTTAGGCCTTCTCCATAAGGACTCTCTTGACTAGAGACTGGTATCTTAGTTCCATTCTATTCTGGGCCGTAGGAAGACCAAGGTCTTTCTTCCCCTCACTTTATTTTTCCTGCACTTTCCTTTCCTTGAGTCTTCCGAGTTATGGTAGATCAGTGATTCTCATCCAGCAGTGGTTTTGCCCCTTAGGGGTATTTGGCAATGTCTGAAGACATTTTTAAGTGTTAAGACTGGGGTGTGAGGGTGTGGGAAGCCACTGGCATCTAGTGTATAAGGCCTTGGATGCTGCTAAATTTTCTATGCATAGGACAACCCCCACCATAAAGAATATCTGGCCCCAAATGTTAACAATACCCAGATTGAAAAACTGTGATAGAATAATAATGTTCCCTACCAGGAGCTAATTGAAAGATGGAGGACAAATCAGATAGTGCTGTAGGCTCATTAGTATGGTCCTATGCTCTTGGTTTCATCTAATCTGCCCAAGGCACCAGGAACAGATGCTTGGTAAGATGGCTGGTAGTAAGACCTTGCACTGAAAAAGGGGTTCTTTTTTGTAGCATCCCGCCAATAGATCTACCTCTTTTTGGCATAAGATGGGATCACAAATAAATGCTGTATTCATAAATACAATGTCCACTGCTTTTTGAGAATTTATATATTAGACAATAATAATTTTCTGCTATCACCCCAACAACTATTTATACATAAAGAATCTGAGGCTGCATCCTGGCTGGTTTGGCACAGTGGGTAAGAGCATCGGCCTGTGGACTGAAGTGTCCTGGTTCGATTCCAGTCAAGGGCATGTACCTCAGTTGCAGGCTTGATCCCCAGCTAATTGGGAGGTGTGGGGGACGCAACCAATCTATGTGTCTCTCTCACATTGATGTCTCCCCCTCCCTTCTGCTCTCTCTCAAAAATATAAAAATAAAAAAGGAGAAAATATCCTTGGATGAGAATAAAGGAAGGAAGGGAGAATCTGAGGCTGCTTAGAGATAGTGTCCTAATAAGTGGTAAAGTGAGGATTCAAACATTGGAATCTGAAACCTGTGACCACCAAGAGGGTTCCACAGGCATCAAGACAACCCAAGACAGATATTTTGTTAAGTTTTTAATTTTTGCTCAGTTTAAGAGGTTCTCCCCATGGAGCTGAACCAGTATAAAGGATGCTTTGTTTTCCCAGGTCCCTGTTGTAGGGAGTCCTTGTCTGGGGCCATTTCCTGGTCTAATCCTTAGTCTCTAGGTCCAGTCTCTGACCAGCATGTGGTGCTCTTAGGATTGAGCTTGCACAGGACTCAGTCTCCTATGTGGCTTTCTTGGTGCTCTAAGTCAAAGTTCTGGAGATGTACTCAATCAACCCCATCTAAACCCATGGCCTGATAAACTCCAGCCAGTTTTTCTAACTCTGTTCTGCTGATAATGGATCCCTCTCCTGCACTGTGTGCCTCCCTTTTCTTCCCCCGCTCTCCCTCCTCCCTGTGCCCCACCCCCCCACACACCACACACCACACACACACACACTCTCACACGGCAGTGCAAGCTATAGTAGTTAATAGAGTTTAAGGGAGAGAAGAGTCCCTGGCTGGCTGTTTATAATCTCTGCACCTTTGTGTGGTCAACATAGACCTCCTCGGTGGTCCTCATGGGTCTTACGATGGCTAACAATTACTGAGTGCTTGTGTCAGACACTGTTCTGAGCTCCCTTATGTGTAACATTTAATCCCTGCCAGAACTCTAGGAAATGTATTGTCATCCTTATTATTATGGATGAGGGTATGGAGGCAGAAAGAAGTAACTTGAGCAAGATTATACCACTTTTTAGTGAATGATGAAAATATTTGAGCCCAGAGCCCTCTTAGTCACTATGCTATGCTGCCCCTCGATATATAAGTGCTATGAAAACTGGGAATGAGTAGGAGGATGGTGGCCAGGGTAGGCCTCTGAAGAGTGGATAGTTTTTTGTTTTGTTTTTAAATCTTTATTGTTGAAAGTACTACATATATGCCCTTTTTGCTCCCATTGACCCCTTATAGCCCTCCCCTGCCCCCCATCCCCCACCCCAGGTCTTCACCACCCTATTTTCTGTGTCATAGTGGACAGTTCTGATTTGAAGCCTAACTTGTGAGAAGAAGCCAGGCATGAGCAGATTTGGTGAAGCATGATCCAGGCAAGGAAGGCAGAAAGTGAATTGCTTTGGACTCTCATTTCAGATCCGCTGGCTCATGAATCAACAAAAATCAGAATTTTCTCTTTTACAGTGGACACTACAAAGAAGTTTCTCATTAAAGTCCTCAATATAGATCAGTGGCCACCACAGGCAAGATACACTAAGTAAAATTTTATGGGGTCACAGAGGTCAGTATGAGACAGTCCAGATAACAGTTCCAGACCAAGGAAAACATGGCCCAGTGGACATGGTGATTTGTTCTAGCTAGAACATAGCAGAGGGTTAAAGATGAGTTAATAATGTATAGACATTTGTTGTCATTCTCTTCTCCCTTGCTACATTGCTTGACTTGCTTTCTCCTCCTTTGATGCTTGCAGGAATCTGCATTCTTTATTTTTTATTGATTTTAGAGAGAGGCAATGAGAGAAAGAAAGAGAGATGGGGAGGGGGAACAGAGAGAGAGAGAGAGATTAGTTGCCCCAGAGTGGGGATTGAACCCACAAACTGGGTATGTGTCCTGACTGGGAATTGAACCCTCCACCTTTTGGTGAATAGGACAACGCTCCCACCAACCGAGCTGTACTAATCAGGACAGGAGTCTGTGTTCTTGAAATTGTTTATTTCCACAAGAGGTGTAGTAATTGGTTGGCCATTCTTTTTCCTTGGTATATGGTGAGCCTTTGGGTGTGCTACTTCCCAGTTTGTCTTTGGTCAGGAATATCTTCTAGTATGTCATGATGATATTTCTTCTCTATGTCTTCAGACTACATATTTAGGAATACTAATTATCAGCTCTTTGGATCTCTGTTGTCCTTAACTTGCATGATCTCACCAAGATTATGCTCTGCTGAAAAATCTCCTTAGAGCCTCTTTTATGTCCCTGTTCCTCAGACTGTAGATGAAGGGGTTCAGCATGGGGGTGACCACCGTGTACATCACTGAGGCTACTGATCCCTTTCTGGAGGGTTGGTTTGTTCCAGAAGTGAGATAGACCCCAAGGCCAGCACCATAGAACAAGGAGATAACTGAGAGGTGAGACCCACAGGTGGAAAAGACTTTATACTTTCCCCTAATAGATGAAATGCCCATTATGGAGGAGACAATTCTAGAATAAGAAAAAAGAATTCCAGTCAGGGGAATAACACCCAGCAGGCTAGTTACAAAATATTGTAGGATGTTGTTGGCAAGGGTGTCAGAGCAGGCAAGCTTGAGGATCTGAGCAAGTTCACAGAAAAAGTGAGGGATTTCTATCTCTTTGCAAAAGGACACCCTCCATACCATCAGAGTTTGCAACAAAGAATAGGTCAGGCAGATTAACCAAGAAAGCAGAAGCAGGATACTACAAAAGCGAGGGTTCATGATGACTGTGTAGTGCAAGGGGTGACAGATGGCCACAAACCGGTCATAGGCCATCACTGTGAGTAGCAAATCATCTAGCCCAGCAAAAAGCATGAAGAAATACATCTGGGTGAGGCAGCCTTCATACGTGATGTCTTTGCTCTGTGTTTGGATGTTCACCAGCATTTTCGGGACGGTGGTGGAAGTGAAATAGATGTCAGTGAAGGACAGGTTGGAGAGGAAGAAATACATGGGCGTGTGGAGATGGGAGTCAGAGCTGATAGCCAGGATGATGAGCAGGTTTCCTATAACACAGACTAGGTACATGTAAAGGAACAACCCAAAGAGGAGGGGCTGCAGGTCCACATCTTCTGAAAGTCCCAGGAGAATGAATTTTGAAGTAGCTGTTTGATTTCCTGTTTCCATATACATTTATGGGAATTGCCTGAAGAGAGGCAAGAATTATGTTAAAACAGTAAAAAAGCAGGAATGTGCCATCTATTTCAAACTCATTCATTAAGTTTTATGTTTTATCTGAGAGTTTTATTTTCTTAAGTTGATGAAAATGTCAATAATACTGCTCCTTTCCTGCTTCTATCACTACTACCTGGAACAGTGACTCTTTTTAAAAAATATATTTTTATCGATTTCAGAGAGGAAAAGAGAGGTAGAAACATCATTGATGAGAGAGAATCATCCATCAGCTGCCTCCTGCATGCCCCACACTGTGGATTGAGCCCGCAACCCGAACATGTGCCCTGACCTGGAATGGAACCATGACCTCCTGGTTCATAGGTTGACACTCAACCATTGAGCCATGCCAGCTGGGCTGGAACAGCTACTCTTTAAAATTAATGTCCCATACTATTCAGGGTTCTTCTTTACATTGTCCCTGACTACTGGCTAGTCCACCTCTATAATTCATGTGAAAGGACTATCAGCCTCCTGAATGTCTCTTTTCTGCCTTGTAGCTGTGGTCTCTTTGGGTCCCAGGGAAATGTAGAGTATGGGAAGATCACTGGGAGTTGCATAATTTAATGCTTTTTAAAAAAGATATGTTTTTATTGATTTCAGAGAGGAAGGGAGAGGGAGAGAGACATAGAAATATCAATGATGAGAGAATCATTGATCAGCTGCCTTCTGCACGCCCCATACTGGGGATCAATTCCACAATGTGGGCATGTGCCCTTGACCGGAATCAAACCCGGGACCCTTCAGTCCACAGGCCAATGCTGTATTTGCTGAGCCAAACCAGCTAGGGTTTTAATGCTTTTTTTAAAGAGAAAATTTATTTAGAAAGTTAGAGGTAGTAAAAGTGAGCCTTATAAGAAACGGGCTTAGGAAACATGTTACAGAGGCAGAAAGAAGGCTCTTGGAGCTTAGGAAAGTACACTCGAAGATTCTAGTGGGTGTGTTCTGCGGGGAGGGGGAAAGAGACAGAGAAAGCTAATTGTGTTTTTTCTTTGCCCTCATGACATTTACCAGTATCTTGAACTTGACCATTCTCCATCTCAAGATTGACCCAGAGAAGGTTATTGGGAAAAGATTTTATAGATAATTCTTACAATATTACAGTAACTTTATTACTGTCCCAATTTATCCCTCTGCCATTGCAATGATCAGTGTACCATAAGACACTCAATTCCCAAGTCAAATCAGACCATTTTATGCCCTGCATGGTTGTGCTGTAGTTCTTTAACTTTCTTTAGGTTGGGAGAACCTAAAGATGATGTGAGATAGACCCCAAGGCCGGCACCATAGAACAAGGAGACAACTGAGAGGTGAGACCCACAGGTGGTCTATCTCACATCTGGAACATTTTCTGTTTCATTTTCATTCATATCCCAAGCACTTAGCACAGTTCCTGGTACATAACAGGTGCTCTATGAGAAAGTGTTAGAAGTGATTTTCAGGGCATAGTAGAGGCAATTCCCTATCGAAACCCTTTAATCAAGAATAAAGACACCATTTATCATGAAGGCTTTTCAGTTGAACTTAATGAGAATGAGAGTGTCCTTCCTAAGGAGAAGAGTGAAAGTAATTACAAAGGAATAGATCAGTAGTTTAAAGTACATACAAGAAAGTTTTTAAAAGAGTAATGATGAGGAACAGGCACTTTAAGAATGGGAATAGACATAAATACAGGGATTGGCAAAAGTAGATTTATGGTTGTATGTGGTACACAGTTTATTCTTTTTTTGTTGTTAGGATTGCTTGGTTCATATTCTTTTGTTGGAAAGGCATGGTTTGGGCAAAGGAGAAAAGGAAACCAGCCCAATAAAAGGGAATGCCTGATTGGGCCATTGCCACAGCAGAGAGGCAGGTGCGGCAAAGGTTCAGGCTGTCCCACAGGCAAGGATGTCTGTGTGTATGGGACACCAAAGGAAGCCTGTCACACCTGAAACACAACTTGCTAACACAATTGCAGAGCTCAGGAAGAATCACTGTATTTAAACTTACTATTTCCCTGACATACAAAATATACATATAAATATACATGCCCTCTTCTGAGCTTCCCCTGCCCTCCACTTAATATTTGGCTATGGCCTTCTTTTCATGTCAACCAATTGGATGTACAGACATAATTTTTAATGGCTACAGTGTTATCCCTGACTGTTTGATATTACTGTGGTTTACTTCACTAACCCTTTATTGTGGGCAGGCTGTTTCCGGTTACCCCTGGTATCAATAACTACAGTAAACATAATTGCTTATTTGACTGTTTACTTAGGACACATTCACAGACATGGAATTCCTGGCCCAAAGCTAATTCACTTGAATTTTGATCCACATTTCCAGAAAGTGCTTCTGTTTGTTTAGTCCAGTGGTCGGCAAACTGCGGCTCACGAGCTGCGGTTTGCCGCTCTGTTGACTAATGAGTTTGCCGACCACTGGTTTAGTCCATTGATTTTAAATCAGATTACACTCCCACAAACTGGTTAAGAGAAAACTGTTTAACGCTTTGGGCAAATCACAAACTCTTGTTGAACTTGAGCAACCCCGGGGCGCGGGACCTGGAGGATCTGGGCTGTAGGGTGTAGTCCAGGGTGGTGCAGCTGAGGGCCCTGTGTGAGTGCGAGCATGTGAGTTGCTCAGGTCCACGCTTATGAACACACCCACACGCCCTCACTCCCGCTCTGCACCCTCGGCCACCAGGAACCTCCGTGGAGCCTGCCATGAGTTCGGATGCATCCAGTCCCAGCACCAAGCAAGTCTGAGAAAGTTTCCCCAGACTGACTCCCACCCGCACCGATGGGAGGCGGGACCAGGAGGATCCGGGCTGTAGGGTGAAATCCAGGGAGGTGCGGGTGGCATGGCCGAGGGCCCTGTGTGGGTACAGGTGTGTGAGTGTGTCGCTCGGGTCCACGCTCATGCACACACCCACACTCGGGCTCTGCACCCTCGGCCACCAGGAACTTCGTGGGCTTGCCAGTCCCCACCCACTTGGTCGAGTCTTCAGACGTTATGGACCTTGGCTCTTTATATAAATAGATTATTTGTAAATTGTATTATTTTCCATACAAACTACTGTAAACCTACTTTTGCCCACACCTGTATATAGAGGGATCAATGGAACAAATTGAACAGTCAAGAAACAGATACTAGCCAATATGAGAATTTAGTTTAATATATATATATCACAAATCACCCATAAAAGGTAAATGGTATAATTAACAATGTTTAGAAAACTCAATAACTTTTTAAACACCTCAAAATAAATAGTAAGAGAGTGACTGGCAAAATTGAGAACAGAACACTATCTATACTAATCTATACTAATAGAAGGATCATATGCTAATTAGACCAGGAGACCTTCCGGACAAAGTCATGATGGCCGGGCCAAGGCAGAGGCAGTTAGGGGCGATCAGGCCAGGAGGGGAGGGCAGTTGGGGGTGAGCAGGCCTGCAATGGGGGGCAGTTGGGGGCCATCAGACCAGCAGGGGAGGGCAGTTGGGGACAAGCAGGCCATGGGGGGGGGGGGCAGTTGGAGGCTATCAGGCCAGTGGGGGAGCAGGTGGGGATGATCAGGCAGGCAGGAGAGCGGTTATAGGTCAGTGGTCCCGGATTGTGAGAGGGATTCCAGATTGGAGAGGGTGCAGGCCGGGCTAAAGGACACCCTCTCCCCTGTGCACAAATTTTGTGCACTGAGCCACTAGTAGATAATATATTTAAGTGACTTCCTGAAGTGTAAAAAACATCCTAAGCAGACCAGTGAAAGTAATTACAAAGCAATAGAGCAGTAGTTTAAAGTATATACAATAAATCATTCATTTGTCAATAATACCACATGATATTAAAAGGCAAATTCAAATCTGAGGGAGGGAGAACTTATGAGAAAATATAAAAGTGCAGTAACTTACAAAACTCTTAAAAATAATAAGAAAAAACAAATAGAAAAAAGAGGATAAATACAAGTAGATAAAAACATGAAAAAGTGCTCAAATTTCATACTAAATCAATGAAAACTAAAATAGGACAAGGAATCAGGAATAGATGAGGATGGCTGTTGTTACAATACTTTTTCATAAAATAGATGAGTATATGAAGATTATTTAAGAAGACTCTGTCTATGGTATCAAAATGGCAAAATAAACTGCCACTGGACACTTTCTTCACTCACAATGCTGCTTTAATCCAGGTCCTGCTAACCTCTCATCTGTGCTGCAAATAGATTGCCACCCATTTGGCTTATTCTGCAGGGAATGTCAGGATAGTTCTAATCTCGGCATTGTATGCATCTTAAAAATTACTCAGTGGCTCCATATCCCTCTAGGGGAGAGCCCAAACACCAGTGCCCTCCATGATCTGGCCCCTGTCCTATTGCTCTGTCTTCATCTCCCATTCCACCACCCTCTTTCTGGCTTCCAATCCATCCTTTGCATTAAAGAGGGAATTCCCCAGAACTTTTCAGTGAGACAAAAGGATGACTCACTGAAGCCTTGTCCCGTGGCCTGCCTAATTCACTTTCTGGCAGAATGTTCCTTTGTCTGCTTGGGATCTAGCCTTTGAAGTTAATGCTTATAGGAATTTAATAAATTGCAAGTGATTTTTGTCCAGCATACATGCAAATTATTTCTTTTCAGGTAAAAGGATTACCCCTAAGTTATTGTTTATTGCCCTATGGGAGAAAAGATAACTCCAAAAGCTATGATTTTATTTTCCTATATTTTTGCATCTAACTTAGAAAACTAATTCCATCATTTCTTTCCTGCCTATATAAATTTCTGTTCTTCAAATGCTCCTCCAACTAGCTTCACTCCCCTTCTCATTAATGTCTTTGGCATATGCTCTCTATGTATTCGTGTGAGTCACATTTTTATCCACATTTTATCCAAAGTGATGCTTTGACATTAGATTCTCAACGTCTTTTAATTCTGGGAACATTCTGTGCAGTTTCATAGCTTTGGGCCTTTATATTTACCAGCCCCTCTGACCCTGGGTCCTCCTTCTCCCTTCTTCACATGGAAGAGTCCTATTCCTCCTTCCACACTGTCCTGAAATCTTTATTGACCTCCATTTTGCACTAACCACTCTCTTTGGACATTCTCTGTACCTTGGTAGACTAAACTACACACGGGGCAAGCCATTACATTGCTTTATTGCACGCACTAGAATTTTAATTCTCCCAGGAGAGCAACACATTATAGCTACCTCTTTATGTGCAGCACCTAGCTCAGTGTTAGGCACAGAGAGATGTTCTGTAGATGTAGAAATGTCCCATTGGAGAAAAAATTGGGCTAGGGAAAGTTCAAGTGAGTGGAGAGAGGATTGTGAGTGGAAGACCCAGAACTGAGAAGCAGTGAAGGACAGTAGACAAAGATAGAAGTAAAAGAACATGAGGTCTAGTGCGGCTTGGAAGAGCCCTGTCCAGAGCCGGGGACTTTAACTTGATTTTGGTGGGCTTTTCCTCCTGTACATCCCTGCCTATGTGCCAGGATAGCATGCAAGTAAAAGTTTTGTCCCCCTCTTACCTCTTTGCCACAACAGTTTCTGAGAATGCTGGGGCATCACAATGGAATTTCTGAAGGTCTGGGCTCTATTATCTTTGCTTCTCCCAATGAAGGATAAATAATAAAGACAGGAAAAGGGATGAAACGGTAAGCACAGGGCCCAGGGATAGACTGACACCTGACGTAGCTCAAGGGAATTTCCTCCTGGCCTGGGAGAGGCGAGCCTGAAATGAAAGACACAAGAGGATTATTTGGTTCTGAATCATCTTGCTTCTCATTAAAAGAAAATGTTGTTTTGATTGTTTCTGGAGACCTCCTCCCTGATGGTCAGTGGAGTGATCTACCCACGGGGAGGAAGAGGGAGCCACGTGTTGGTTCCTAAGTGCCAGGCTTTGAGTTCTGTGTACCATGTAACTTGTTTCATTTCATCTGCAAAATCTTCCTCAAAGTCTGTGCACACTTTATTATTTTATAGATTAGGAAAGGAGCATAGCATTTTTATGTAATCTGTACAGGTCATGAGGCAGAAAGGAGTAAAGCCAAGTTAAAATCCTCAGTCTGACTCCTGACCTGGGGCACCTGGCCAGTGTTCTGCCTCTGCCAACCCAATTAAGTTATTTCACTTCCCGGATGCTCTAGGAAAAGATCACCTATTCATTGCACTCTTCCCTTTGGGGCTTTCTGGTAGACCACAGCAAGAGCAATGAGGGGTGCCTGCTGCATCCACTATATAGGATGTATGGATGGCTGAGGTCATAGGCAAAGAGCACAGAGTTGGCACATGGTAATTTAGGGCAAAGCCCCTGCTACTGGATATCCCAATAGAGTTGTCCACCTCTTCTTCCAGTCATGTAATTGGCCCAGACAATCTCAGAGAGACATAACATCAGGGTCTTAATCCTTGTCTGCTCTACTTGTCAGCTTTGTGACATGGGGCAAGTTCTTAATATCTCTGAGCCTGACTTGATTCCGAGTTGACACAACTGCATTGAGTAATGATTGACAGATAGCAATGCTCCCTGTGGGGTCAATATGTGGTGGGTGTATAAAGTAAGGGGAAAATAAGTTTTAGATCTTATCTTTAACAATATTAAGGCTGATCCTCATGTCATTTAACTTAAAAGTCCTGTGACCTGAAGTTATGATACCCTTTGTTCCCTGAGAGGACATTTTATTTTTGTCCTCGTATAACTAGATATTTACTATTTGGAGAAAAACTATTGAGTCTCATTTATTTTTTATTCTCTAGGGCCTATACTTCCTGGTACAGAGGAAGCATTGAATACAAAACAAAAATCTCTCTCAAATATTGAATACACCCCTCTTCGGTTAATAAAAACAGCATAGACAGTATGGCTCCCACAAATTAGGTTCCTCCTTTTCAAGGATGCCCCATAGAACTAGAGAGAAGATAAAATAGTGTTTGCTTTAAATTGTCTATGTAATGGACACGTTTTTGATGTACCAATGTAACTATATCTTTATATAAATATAAAGCACAAGTTACAGTGATACTATGCACATTGTAATTGCTAATTAAATTGAATATTTTAAAATTACAATAAAATTGAACTTTTTTTAGTTTTAAAAGTAAGTATGGGTAAGATTTTGAATTTCAACTGAAGGCACACTAATGAAGAATTGAATGGAGATGCAGAAAGTAGTACTGTGCCTAGAATATAAAAGAAAGAAAGAAGGTATGTTGTAATTGATGGCATTTACAATTTTCTGCAACAGAGCAAAATGAAAAAGGTGTGTGTTTTGTAAAAATTTTTCAGTGACAACGTGGACACAATTAAGAGGTATTTTTTAAGGAAATAATTAATAAATTTGACAAGATTTCTAGTACCGGTCAAATAATTGATTAATTTTGACATCAGAAGCATGGTGCTGTGAGAGGCTCCCCTGGTCTCTGTCCCTGGAATTACAACAGTTTTAACAATTATAATTCAACACAGGATTCCCTGCTCAATACACAAACATCTGAGAGATCTGCACATTGAAACATCTGGCGATGGGAAAATTGGAGCCAAGAGGAGGAGGGAAGGGTAAAGAGCAGAGCCAGGTGCCACAGACGCAGCCCAGTGCTCACTGCAGGGCTTGGGGGAGGGGAGAAATCAGGTTGCAGTCTGCACTCAAGAGCAGAGAGGTAGAGGGAGCATCTCTGCCTGAGTGGTCAGCACATACTTGGTTTGACCTGGGCAGAGACGGAGTGTAGATACGCGGATGCGGTTGTCTGGCAGCTGCTACTGCTAGGCAGAAAAACAGCCATAGAGCGTGGATGCCTACCCTCACACTCCCAGAGCTAGCAGTGGGCCCCAGAAGAAGCTGTAGCAGTGAGTGTTGGGCTACAGAGCACACTTTATGCAGCCCTGAGAACTGGAGAGGCAGAAGCATTTTCCCCCAAGGGGAAGATGCATGCTTGGGCTAAATCTAGAGACCGGTGGACATACAGAGGTAAGGGAGCTGGGGTCAGGCAGTTGGCATTACTGGGAGGAGAAAAAGCCACAAATGCACCAGCCAGCCTATCTCAGCTCACCCCTCACCAATATGACTGAGCCTAGTTGGGTCACCTCAGACTCCTCCAGCAGTGCAGCGCTGCTGGCAGCATCTGGCTGCAGGGGACAGCACTGGGATTTCATGGGATCAGAACCCCATAGTCTGTCACATTCCCCCACAGGGATGGTACCCTGAGACCGAGTAACCTGGTCACAAAGGAGGTACCCACCTCCCCAGGGAATCAGCATTTTCTACCTCTGTACAGGAGCAGGGATCCAGAGAAGACAGCAGTGCAAGAGAAACTTAAAAATTTGTACTTCAGCCCTAACCGGTTTGGCTCAGTGGATAGAGCATCCGCCTGCGGACTCAAGGGTCCCGGGTTCGATTCCGGTCAAGGGCATGTACCTTGGTTGCAGGCACATCCCCAGTAGGGAGTGTGCAGGAGGCAGCTGATGGATGTTTCTCTCTCATCGATGTTTCTAACTCTCCCTCTCCCTTCCTCTCTCTAAAAAATCAATAAAATATATTTTAAAAAGTACTTTAGCGCCACCTACTGGCAAACAAAAGAAAGATTATCAACCTACTAATTAGAGAAGTGCTACTCAAAAACAAAACAAAACACACACACACACACACACACACAAAACACACACCACATTTTATTCCCATGCTTAGGCAGAGAAAGAATTCATCAAATACTAGGAATAACCAAGGTAACAAGGCAGCTTAGAAAGAAAATGAAAACCTCTAGAAAATAAGGGGATATGTAATTCAAAAGCGGAGAATTCAAAACTGAAGTTCTAAAAAAACAAGGTACAAGAAAACATAGGAAGTTTAATGAACTCACAAATAAAATCAATGAACAAAAGGAGTACTTTACCAAAGAGATTAAAACTTTAAAAAAGAACCAACTAAATCCTGGGGATCTATATATATAAAAGCCTAAGCGACAGGCCGACCAGTAGCTATGATGCACACAGATTACCAGGGGGTAGATGCTCAACACAGGAGCTGCCCCCTGGTGGTCAGTGCGCTGGCGCGAGCCTCTCCCATTTCCATGGAAGCACAGCAGGTGCAGTAGGGTCTGGATGAGCAAGATCGAGAGGCCCAGGCTCGAGCTCCTCCCTGGCCCGCTGCTGCTTCAGGCACTACTACATCCCCCGAGGGGTCCCAGATTGTGAGAGGGTGCAGGCCAGGCTGAGGGACCCCACTGGTGCATGAATCCATGCACTGGGCCTCTAGTAACTCAATAAAACAGATGAAAATGAACTAGTGAGCTTAGGACATAGAGCTAACCAGGTGGAAGAAATAGTGATATTGAAGATAGAAATCTAGAAATGATGCTGATGGAAGAAGAGACTTGAGAGTTAAAAAAATTCAATAACTCTGAAGTCTGACTCCATCAGAAGGAGTAATTTATATATATAAAAGCCTAAGCGACCAAACGACTGGTCACTATGACACATACTGACCACCAGGGGGGCAGACACTCAATGCAGGAGCTGCCTTCTGGTGGTCACTGTGCTCCCACAGTGGGAGCGCCACTCAGCTGGCTGATGGGTGCCAGACGCAGGGCTCACAGTTGCCCGCCACAGCCTGGAGACTGCAGTGGAGCGGCAGCAAGCCTACTGAGGGGCAGGTGGCATTGGACTGCCAGTTTTAGCCTGATCCCCACAGGCCACACCAAGGGACCCCACCGGTGCATGAATCTGTGCACCGGGCCTCTAGTATAAGAATAATAGGCATAACAGAAGGAAAAGAAGGAAACAGCTTGTTCAAACAAATAGTTCATGAGAACTTCCCAAACTGTTGGAAAGAACTGGATCCTCAAATCCAAGAAGCAAACAGGACACCTAATTATCTCAAATAAAAAATGCCTTCTCCAAGGCACATTATATAAAACTCTCAAAAATTAATGACAAAGAATTCTCAAAGCTGGGGAAAATAAGACAGTAATTTATAAAGGAAACCCCATTAGGTTATCATAGGTGTTCCCAGCAAGAAACCCTATAAGCTAGGAGGGAGTGGAATCAAATATTCGAACTGCTGAAAGGCAGAAATTACCAGCCAAGAATAACATATCCAGCAAAATTATCATTTACATATGAAGGAGAAAGACTTCCAGACATACAGAAGCTGAGTGAATTTACCACCAGACCTGCATTTTAGGAAATAATTATCTATATATAAAAGGCTAAGTGTCCGTCCGTCTGACCAGTAGCTATGACGGGCACTGACCACCAGGGGGCAGATGCTCAATGCAGGAGCTGCCATGATGCACACTGGCCATTTAAAAATAAACTGCACCACAGACCTGATGCCAATAAACCAACACTCGGCTTCCCCCAAGTGGGACACAGGCCCCATTGCCACACCGGAGCAACACTCCACCACATCACAGCAAATGCTGCCAAGACCCCATGGCACAAAATGCGGCCCCCAGCCCAGCCCAGCCTGGAAACAGTGACTGTGGGTGCTGGGTAATGATGTCACGTAGCAGCGCCAGGCTTCCTCCCCCTGGTGACTAGCCTCCTTGGAGTTTTTTCAGCCCAGGAACCCAACTTGCTTTATAGCCAGGTGCAAACATTTACAGTTTAACAAATGTTTGTGAAGCATTTTCACGTGCCTCATCTCATTTGATCCTCACAGAAGTTCTGGAGTAGGTAGATAGGAGACTTGGTAGAATCCTATTTTCTTTTCATTAACCAGAAAACGAAGATTTAGAACATTTAGAAACTTGACCCGACTGAAAATAAGTAAGAAATGGTTGAACTTGAAAATGACTTCAGGTTTTCTCACTGCACAGAATATAGTCAAACACTGCTGCAGTTAAATATTTTACACTTTGTTCTCCCTGCATGACCTAAAATAATAATCTGCTTTGTGTTGATATTTACTGCTGTGTTGCTGACAATTACCTGAAAGAGAAGTTGGGTGCTTCACTGGGCTGGAAAAAGTTTAGCTAAATCAGAAAGCAGGTCTAGTTAAGCAAGCTTATTCTCTCTATATGAAAGGCTAAGTTGACTCGCGTATGTGCAATACATATAAAGTTCTTGCTGGCGCCAATCGCACGCATGTGTTTTGATCTGTCATTGTCGATCATGAATTTGGTTGACACTTCTGTTATAGAGAAAGGGTGAATAGTGATATTAAAATATTTCTTCTAATTAATTTCCTTTCAGTGTGCATGAATCCATGCACTGGGACACTAGTGTTATTTGATCTGAAACAAAAAATCAAGTACAAAACTGTGAGTTAGATAACTAGCAGCCAGAAGCAGGAAATTGCAACCTTTATTCAGAATAGGGTATTACACCCTTAAGTATAGTATAAAGGTTAAAGGAGGTAAAAATATTTTTTAAGAGAAGAAAATTAGCTATTGCAATTGGGAAATAAACTTAAAGCATGAATAGAGCTAATTTGTGATAATAAAAACAAAAGAGGAGAGAGCAAAGGTCTGAATTTATAAGGGAAATGGAGATTAAATGCGTTCAAAAGAAAAAGACTACTGCATTTATGGAACATTATTTTTTTACATAAACCTAGTGGTAAACACACAGACACAGACCAAAACTGAAGACATTTAACTTCAAAAAGAGGAAACAGAGGGAAAAATATGGAATACCACCAAACACAACTAACAGACAGAAACACAAAGGAAAACAACCAATGAGGCCACAGAACTACCAGAAAACAAAAGATAAAATGGCTATGTATCTTTATACATCATCTAGAGGCCCAGTGCATAAAATTCATGCATGGGGAAGGGGGGGCGGGGGGAGTTGTCCCTCAGCCCAGCCTGCATCCTCTCCAATTTTGGACCCTTGAGGGATGTTCGACTGCCTGTTTCGGCCCAACCCCACAATTCAGGACTGCTGGATCCCAATCGCTTGCCTGCCTGCCTGATTGCCCCTAACTGCTTCTGCCTGCCAGCCTGATCACCCCCTAACCACTCCCCTGCCAGCCTGATCGACGCCTAACTGCTCCCCTGCCAGCCTGATTGCCTCTAACTGCCCTCTGCTGCTGGCCTGGTCACCCCTAACTGCCCTCCCCTGCTGGCCTGGTCACTCCTAACTGACCTCCCCTGCCAGCCTGGTCACCCCTAACTGTCCTCCACTGCAGGCCTGGTCGCCCCCAACTGCCCTACCTTGCTAGCCTGGTGGCCCCTAACTGCCCTCCCCTGCCAGCTCGATTGCCCCTAACTGCCCTCCCCTGCTGGCCTAGTCGCCCCTAACTGACCTCCCTTCCAGGCCCGGTCACCCCCAACTGCCCTCCCCTGCAGGCCTGGTCACCCTCCAACTGCACTCCCTTGCAAGCCTGGTCCCTTCCAACTGCCCTCCCCTGCTGGCCTGGTCCCTCCCAACTGCCCTCCCCTGCTGGCCATCTTGTGGTGGCCATCTGTGTCCACATGGGGGTGGCCATCTTTGACTACATGGGGGTAGCCATCTTGTGTGTTGGAGTGGTGATCAATTTGCATATTATGCTTTTATTATATAGAATAATTACCATAAATGTAAGTGGACTGAATTCACCAATAGAAAAATGGCACAGATTAGCACATTGAACTTAAATACACACACACACACACACACACACACACACACACACACACACACATGTGCTGCCTTTAGGAGACACATCCCAGCTGCAATGACAAATATAGACCCAAAATGAAAGGGGGAATAATGATTCTCCAAGCAAATGGCATCCAGAGAAAAGTGGGTGTAGCCAGACTTAAATCTGACAAAATAGATTTCAAGATTTAAAAGAAAAAGGTAACAAGACAGGTGGACATTTTATTATGATAAAGGGGCCAATACATCAAGAAGACATAACACTAATATATATGCACCCAATCAGGGAGCACCAAAATATATAAAGCAACTACTAACAGAACTAATGGGAGAAACTGATAAAAAACCAACAACCCACAATTATAGTAGGGCATCTAAATACCCCATTGACAACTATAGAGCAATCATCCAAACAGAAAATCAATAAGGAAATACCGGCCTTAAATAACACATTAGATCAACCGGACATAGGGGCCTCTCATTCTAGGACACCAGATTATACATTCTTTTCTAGTGCACATGGAATGTTCCCAAGAATGGACCATATGTTGTGACACAAAACAAGCCTCAACAAACTTAACATTTAAATCAACAATCATATTCTCCCACCACAATGCTTGGAAATTGGAAATCAATGCAAAAGGAAAGCAGGAAACACCACAAATATGAAGAGATTAAACAATATGCTACTAAAGAATGATAGGGTCAAGAAATAAAAGATTTCAAAAGATATATAAGAGATATATGGGCATGACAACACAACATATCAAAACATTTGGAATACAGCAAAAGCTGATAGAGGATTAATATCCAAATAGGTAAAGAACTCGTGCACCTAAACAACCAATAAAACAAACAATCCAATTAAAAAATGACTAGAGGGTCTGAAGAGACACTGCTCCCAAAATGGAGAAGCACACAAATGACCAACAGATATATGAAAAGATGCTCAACTTCACTCTGAGAAAATTGTAAATCAAAACTACATTAAATGCTTCTTCACACCTGTTAGAATGGCTATTACCAACAACACAGGTAATAACAACTGCTGGAGAGGTTGTGGAGAAAGAGGAACCCGTATACACTGGTGGTGGGAATGTAAACTGGTACAGTGACTACAGAAAGCAGTACGAAGCTTCCTCAAAAAAGGATCTAGTTACCATATGGCCCAGCAACCTCTCTTCTGGATATCTGCACCAAAATTTTAAAAACATTTATTCGCAAAGATATATGCACCCCTATGTTCATTACAGCATTATTCACAGTAGCCAAGACATGGAAACAACCAAAGTGTCCATTGATAGATGATTGGATAAAGAAGATGTGGTACATATGTACAATAGCATACTACTCAGTAATAAGAAAAGATGAAATACTGACATTTGTGACAATATGGATGGATCTTGAGAATATCATAGTAAGCAAAACAAGTCAGACAGAAAAAATCAAGAACCATATGATTTCATTTATATGTAAGATATAAAACAGAAAGCAGCAAATGAGCCATCAAGAAAAAAAGTGCTCATAGACACAGATAACAGTATGGAGGTCCCCAGAAAGAAAGGGTGGGGGCGAGGTAGGAAAGGAGATTAAATATATGGTGATGGAAGATTTGACTTAGGGTGATGAACACACAATGCAATATGTAGATGTGTATTATAGAATTGTACACTTGAAACCTATATAATTTTATTAACCAACTAGAGGCCCACTGCACAAATTTTGTGCATGGGAAGGGGGGTCCCTCAGCCAGGTCTGCACCCTCTTGCAATCAGGGACCCCTGTGGGATCAGGCCTAAAGTGGCAGTCGAACATTCCTCTTGTAATCTGGGACCTGCCTGCGTGCCTCATTGCCCCTAACCACTTGCCTGCCTGCCTGATCACCCCTAACCACTCTGCCTGCCTGCCTCATTGCCCCTAACCACTTGCCTGCCTGCCTGATCACCCCTAACCACTCTGCATGCCTGCCTGATCGCCCCTAACTGCTTGCCTGCCTGCCTGACCGCCCCTAACCGCCTTTGCCTCGGCCCTGCTGCCATGGCTTTGTCCGGAAGGCTGTTCAGAAGGATGTCCGGAAGGTCATTTGGCTGTCCGGTCTAATTAGCATATTATGCTTTTTTTTAAATTATAGATGTTACCCTAATACATTTAATGAAATTTAAAATTTTTGATTAATTTTGTCACCTGAAATCAGGTGACTAATATCCAGCAGAATTAAAAAAAAAAATATATATATATATATTATTGATTTTTTACAGAGAGGAAGGGAGAGAGATAGAGAGTTAGAAACATTGATGAGAGAGAAACATCGATCAGCTGCCTCCTGTACACCCCCTACTGGGGATGTCCCTGCAACCAAGGTACATGCCCTTGACTGGAATCGAACCTGGGACCCTTCAGTCTGCAGGCCAATGCTCTATCCACTGAGCCAAACCAGTTAGGGCAGCAGAATCTTTTTTTTAATCCTCACCTGTGGATATGTTTTTATTGATTTGAGAGAGAGAGAGGTTGGAAGAGAGAGAGAGAGAGAAAGAGAAGCACCAATGTTAATGAGAAGCATCGATTGGTCGCCTCCCATATGTACCCCTACCCAGAGCCAACCAACAACCTGGGTATGTGCCTTGACTGGGAATCGACCCTACAACCTTTTTGGTGTATGGGAAAATCCTCCAACTGAGCCACCCGGCCAAGGCAGAAGTTCTTTTTTTAACATGCTTTTTTTTTTTTTTTTTTCATTGTGGTAAATATATATATATATATATATATATATATATATATATATATAATATATATATATTATATATATATATATATTATATATATATATATATATATAATATATATATATATATATATATATATATATATATATATATATATACACTAGAGGCCCGGTGCATGGGTACCTCAGCCTGGCCTGCACCCTCTCACAATCCAGGACCCTTTGGGGGATGTTGGATTGCCGGTTGTGGCCCACCTGCAGGGATCAGGCCGAAACCGGCAGTCTGACATGCCCCGAGGGATGTAGTAGTGTGCAAATTGCAGGAGGCCTGGGAGGAGCCCGAGCCTGGGCTGGGCACTGCACCGATCCTGCTCATCCCAGCCCCATTGCGCCTGCCACCGCAGCCCCACTGCTCAGTAGCGCTGCTGCAGAGGTGGGAGAGGCTTCCGCTGCCGCAGCTGCGCTCACCAGCTGGGAGCCCAGCTTCTGGCTGAGTGCCGTGCCCGCTGTGGGAGTGCACTGACCACCAGGGGGCAGTTCCTGCATTGAGCTCTGCCCCCTGTGGTCAATGTGCATCATAGTGACCGGTCGACTGGTTGCTTAGGCTTTTATATGTATAGATAATATATGTAAAAATATAATGTAAGAATTACCATTTAAGCAAATTTTGAGTGTACAGTTTGTGGCATTAAGTGCATTCACATTGTTGTAACACCATTACTACCTTCCATCTTCAGAACTCATCTTTTCCAACTGAAACTCTATCCCCATTAAACACTAACTCCCTATTTCCTCTCGCCCCAGCCTTGGCCACCACCATTCTTTCTGTCTTTATGAACTGACTACCCTAGGAACTTCACATAAGAGGAATCATACAATATCTGTCCTTTTGTGAGTGCCTTATTTCTCTTAGCATGATGTTGTGTCAGAATTTCCTTCCTTTTTAAGACGGCATAAAATTGTTTTGTATGTATATACCATGTTTTGTTTACCTGTTCATCTGTCAAGATACTTGGGTTGCTTTCACTTTTGGATGTTGTGAATAATGCTGCTATGAACACGGGTCTACAGCCAACAAAAGTTTAAAACCTTTTTTTTTTTCACTGATCTGAGCTTGTAACTTCGGTCAGCTATAAAATGGCTTGGAATCTTGCATATAAAATAAAGAAAAGCATTTTTTTGATAGATGATAAAGCAAATTATTTATTTCAGTTATTAAAATTTTGTTAGGAAATTAACAGGAAAAGAGTAAACAGGATTTTTTAAACATGAAAAATTTAACTTAGACACTGAACAATTGTCCATAGAATAAAGACCTTTCTTAGCATATCAGAGAACAACTGATTCAAAATTTGAAAAATTGCAAATACTTTTCTTTTACTGGGTGTTGCAGTATAAGAGACCCTGTCCAATTAATATTTTGATAAACTTTATCTCAACAAATTTACAAATTTATTAAGAAGTGTGTTCAGCAATTTTTCATTGAGTATGTAAAGATTGCATCAGAATTTTCATGAATTTATTGTAGTTTGCAAATTCTTACTAATTGAAGATATAAAGGAGTCAATGCAAATTATTTTTAATCTTTTTTTATCTTTTCAGCAATTTATATTTTTGTGATTTTATGCAACCATATTTTTACTTTGTTTTGACAACTGAAAGATGTATAAGGGTTTTTGACAGAAATGTACTATATACACAATTTTAAGTATAACAGATTTTACTGATATGCAAAAATTTTGCCATTAAAATAAATGATTTCTCAAAAAAAAAGTGTGTTCAGTTTATAGCCACAAAATATGAATTCATAACATACATAATTTTGAATCTTGCCATGGTGGAGTTGTTGCACTCTAAGACTTTTCTAGATGGAATGATGAAATTACTTATATAATATTTAAAGACTTGTATTTATATTTCCAATGGCTATTGGACTATGCCATTGAGATTATAGGTGTTTTTCAAGAACCAAAGTTCTTGATAGTGTTCTACACTCACAAGGTCAATTTCCTCATTGTTAAGTCACTCCCAGGCCGAGCAAAAGTAGACTCTTCCCCATCACTCTACCAAAATTGCTCTATTGCAACAATTTTCAACTGGTGTGCTGCAAGAATTTTTAAAACATGCAATACCTGACTACTTAGGGCACTAGCCTCTTTTCCCTTAGATTGTCAAATAAAAAATGACAACAGCCAACACAACATCTGGTGTGAATGAATCACAATTATATCTATTTTTTTGGTCAGATCAGCAAAAATTCTGGTGTGCCTCAGAATTTTAGTAATTAGTTTATGTGTGCCATGAGATGGGAAAAGTTGAAAATCTCTGCTCTATTGTTTCCCATATCACTAAACCCAAGACTTACCGTTCAGCCTGTATTTTACTTGCCTTCAGATCATCGTTTTATAGGGTTGACTCTCCCTCTCTTAAAACACAGCTTTCTCTATCTCCACAGCATGTTCAGCACTACATACACAAGGGATTCACTGAGAGATGCATCTCCATTTTCTTCTGTGTTACTTTGAGACTCTAAGTACTGTGGCCACAGGGAGATGGATCTTTGCAGCACAGACACATTCCTGAGGGGGAATCTCTTCCTCAAAGCCAGATCAACAGTGATGAAAGTGAGGGAAGAGTTGTGTGTGTGTGTGTGTGTGTTTGGGGTGGGAGGGGGTGGTGGTATGGGTCCGTCTGGCTCCAAAGCTGCCTTCCTGGAGACAGAATAAGCACAGGCTTTCAGTTCTGCCATTTGCTCTGCACCCCAAGGGAGCTGAGTGACTTCAAGAGTAGAACATCAGAGGAACAATTTTTTTTAATGAGTAATGATGAAAAATCATTCTCCTGGGGCTTGAGAAGCCATAAATACTTCCCTAGCATCCTCACCCATAGTTCAATGAGGCCTGACCAGGGGAAGACCACACCTGTGCCTCTCACAGACATGACTTTGTGACAAGTTCTATGTCCCTACCATTCCCTGGGTGAGTCTGTCTTCAGCATCCAACAGTCAGAGAAGAAAGCGTTTGTATAAATCTTCCTTTTAGCAATGCCAGTGGAGTGAGTCCCCTGGCCTAGTGAGTTCGGCGTATGAATAGACGTATTAAAAAAGTGGTGAGGGGTCCCTGGCCGGGTAGCTCATTTACTTAGAGCATCATCCTGATACACCAGGGTTGCAAGCTTGATCTTTGGTCAGGGCACAAACAAGAAGCAACCAACGAATGCGTAAATAAATGGAACAACAAATGGATGTCTCTCTCTCAAATCAATAAATTAGATAAAAAGTGGTGAGGGAAAGAGAGAGCATGGTTGATGATGTCCCATGGAAATTTTATTTTAATCTTTGGAATTTATTTTCCTGGTTATGTATGTCTTTTTAGATTCTGTTGTCTCTGTTACCTCCAGCTCTGATGGAAACTCATTCAGGAACCAGTAACTTGCTCAGTGTCAGTAGGAATTGGCACTTTCTCCAGTATAAAAAGTTTCCACCCCCCTGCTCAGAGCTTTCTCTTTTCTTGTAGTACAGTAATTCTCCAAGTGTGGTGCCTGAAGCACTGGCATCAGCACACCCTGGGGAGTTTGCTGGAAATGCAGAGTCTCAGGCCCACCCAAGACCTGCTGACAGAAATTCCAGGGATAAGACCCAACAATCTGTTTTAACATATCCTCCAGGTCAGTGGTTGGCAAACTGCGGCTCGCAAGCCACATGCGGCTCTTTGGCCCCTTGAGTGTGGCTCTTCCACAAAATACCACGGCCTGGGCGAGTCTATTTTGAAGAAGCGGCGTTAGAAGAAGTTTAAGTTTAAAAAATTTGGCTCTTAAAAGAAATTTCAGTCGTTGTACTGTTGGTATTTGGCTCTGTTGACCAAGGAGTTTGCCGACCACTGCTCCAGGTGATTCCGATGCCTTCTATAATTGGAGAACCTCTGCTCCAGCAAAGTGTCTGCTTCTCCTCTCCAGCCCCGTCATCATTTGGTTTTTACGAGGTTATATACACTATTTAAAAAAGTAGTAATATGTATTGATTTTTTAGAAAGGGAGAAGGAGAGAGAGAAACATCATTATGAGAGCTGTAACATCAATCTGCTGCCTCCGGCATGCTCCTCATCAGGGATGGAGCTCCCAACCTGGGCATATGCCCTAGGCTGGGAATCGGACCAGCAACCTCTTGGTGCATGGGATGATGCCCAACCAACTGGGCCACACTGGCCAGGGCTTATACACACTCTTCGATTAAAAAATATGTGCTGAATGCTGACGATGTGGCAGGTATTATCTGTGTTGTCATTGCAATTGTGAATGGGCCTATTTTCCCTCTTTCCTAATGATTCTTTGCAGAAACAAAGAAAGCTGATGATACTGATTAGTTCTAATTGTGTTTAAGTTGACTTTAGTGTTCCCAAGTAGGTAATCATATCAGCAGCTGATTGTGACCAATTTTGTTTTTGGTTTTCAACTATTATATCTGATTTACTTTTCTTGTCTTATGGTATTTCTTTTGAATTATTAGGTACTATATGAAATAATTATAACAACAGGCATAATTTCTCCTTTCTGCTTCTTATGAGTTTGTTTTGTGTTTTAGGGTTTAATGATGGATCTTGGATTAATACTTAAAATTTTACTGTTCCCTTCCCATCAATGACTGTTAAATTTTATTACATACATTTATGTTGAAACTATCATTATGTCTGCATCGGTCTGTTCATGCAAATACTTTGTTATCTGACTTTCTAATATTAAATATTTTTATACCTTTCAAAAGAACCTTAATTCATAAGGGAATATGATATCTTTATTAAGCAGATAGCTTCATCTTACTCCTTTTTCAGTTTGCTGCATCTATAGTCAATGTGAGACTAACTTGTAGATTTCTTGTTTATATTATATATTGCTCTTGGTTTCAACCTTCATTCAACTTTTCCTGCTCTTTGAGAACAAACCACTGGAATACCAGGATCAGTAAATTTTATAACATGTGAGCTGAAATGTATAGCTTATGTTTCAGTTGTGAGAGGGGCAGATTTTTAAAAAATATATTTTTATTGATTTCAGAGAGGAAGAGAGAGAGAGAAGAGAGAGAAACATCAATGATGAGAGAGAATCATTGATTGGCTGCCTCCTGCACACCTCACCATGGACATTTGCCCAGACTGGGAATCGAACCGTGACCTCCTAGTTCATAGGTCGATGCTCAACCACTGAGGCATGCCATCTGGGCAGGGACAGATGTTAATAAAATAATTTCATAAGTAAATGCAAAAACACAACAATGACTTAGACAATGAAGAAGACTCTAGGAGGCTATAAAAGCATGAACTAGGGGGACTGCACTTGCTGGGCAGGGAGGGTTCAGGAAGGCTTCTTTGAGGAAGTGATATTCCATATAAGAGATAAGGATAAGAATTATCACAGGAAGACAAAGGCATGGAGGAACACCCAGCTGGGAGGGCAGTACTTACATAAGCATGGCTGGGGATGTTTAGGATTCCTAAGAAGGCAAAAGTGTTAGAACTGCAAGAGTGAAAAGCTAGTGTTGTGCTTAAGACTGGGAAGTTGGAAAGAACCCACATGTACTAGCAAATCTGGAAAGGGTGTTAAAAGAAAGAAAAGTCATACACACTGAGGCAAAAATCTTCAGATGAAAGGAGCTTTCAGTGCATATTTGTGTTTGCTTCTGCCTGGGGCCTGGGTATGTGCCATCCAGGACCACTTGAGACTGAATTCCTCTGGCTGAGATTCTAGGTGAGGGTGAGTGTGGGCTCTAAACCTGAGTGGCCACCTCAGCTACAGTGATTTTTGAAGTATGACTCTTTCTGACATTTCATGGGTGGATTTTCTTTCTTTTTTTCTACTCAGTACTATTGGGCATTGTGTGAAAGTGTTTTTAACTTTTAATTTTTACATTATTTCAGGTTTGAAAAAAAGTTGAAAGAATAGTTCCTACATATATCCTTTGCTGGATCTCCCAAATGTTAACATTTTTACCACCTTAACTTTTATCTTTACCCCATGTTCTCTGTCTTCCTTTTGTGTGCATGTGTGTTTTCCAAACCATTTGAGAATAAGTTGCACCTCTAAATCGTCGGTATTCCCTAAAAACAAGGACATTTTCCTCACACAACCTCAGTACAATGATCAAAATCAGGAAATTAACATTGATATAATACTGTTATTAAAGTTACAGACATCAGTCCTATTTGGACAATTATCCTAATAATATCATCTATAGCAAAAGAAAATCCAAGATCACACATTATATTTGGTTGACATCTCTTTAGGCACCTTTAATCCAGAACAGTTCCTAGACTTGCTTTGAATTTGAATGACCCTCAATTTGGCTTTGTCTGATGCTCTTTAATCTGTAGTCCTGTATGCTCTTGAAGTCCTGTATCTTTGGAAAAAGTCCCACAGTAGTCGAATTGAGTCCTTTCTAGTGCCTCCTACCAGGAGGTACATGATGTTGATTTGTCCCATTTTGAAGCTTCATGACCTCTGAGGGGGTTGTTATAAAATGGATACTTAAGATAGGTGATCAGGAATTCTATTTTGTAGGATTCCCTTTTGGTTTCATTGTTATAAAATGGATACTTAAGATGAGTGGGTGGGACAAGAGACTCCATTTTTTAGGATTCCATTTATAAGTGAATAGAGACCCGACTCTTAGATAAAATGACAGTCTTTATAAATAACTTGTGTGAAAGGCATAGTCAACATTTCTGATATGTGGAAGGTGCCAGTTTGTACTTATTCCTGTTGTTCCGGTCTCTTCCTTCATAGACATATCAACCACATGAAAGCAGGAAACAAAACAGGAATTTTAGTCTTCACCCTCCTTGGACTCTCTGAGGATCCAGAACTGCAGCCCCTCATCTTTGGACTGTTCTTCTCCATGTACGTGGTTACTGTGCTTGGGAACTTGCTCATCATCCTAATCATCAGCTTTGACCCCCACCTCCACACCCCCATGTACTTCTTCCTTTCCAACCTGTCCTTGGTTGACATCTGTTTCAGCACCACCATAGTCCCCAATATGCTGGTGAACATCCAGACAGAGAACAAAGCCATTTCCTACATGAACTGCCTCACTCAGGCGTATTTTTCCATGTTTTTTCCTATCCTGGACACCCTACTCCTGACCATGATGGCCTACGACCGGTATGTGGCCATCTGTCAGCCCCTGCACTACATGGTCATCATGAACCCTCGTCTCTGTGGCTTGCTAGTTTTTATTACTTGGTTCATTGGTGTCATGACATCCCTCCTCCATATCTCTCTGATGATGCATCTGAATTTCTGTAGAGATCTTGAAATTCCACATTTCTTCTGTGAGGTGACACAGATCCTCAAGTTGGCCTGCTCTGATACCTCCCTAAATAGCATAATGTTATATTTTATGACTGGTGTGCTTGGTGTGTTCCCTCTTTTGGGGATCCTATTCTCCTACTCAAGAATTACTTCATCCATAAGGAAGATATCCTCATTGCAGGGAAGGCAAAAAGCATTTGCCACCTGTGGGTCTCATCTCTCAGTCGTTTCTTTATTTTATGCAACAGGCATTGGGGTCTACTTTACTTCTTCGATGATTCACTCTTCCCAGAAAGTCTCAGTGGCCTCAGTGATGTACACCGTGGTCACCCCTATGCTGAACCCCTTCATCTACAGCTTGAGAAACAAGGATGTGAAGGGCGCCCTGGGAAGGCTTCTTAGCAGAGCAGTCTCTTGTCTGTGATAAATCCATTGGTCCTGGGACTGAGAAGTTTTGTGAGTACCAGTGGCAAAAATTTTTATTCTGAAGTTCTTACTCTTGAATATCTCAAACGATCTTATTCTTTTATCCCAATTCTTAAGGATCTATGAATTTGCTCTCTTATAGTTTTTTCACACAAATTTAAACAACTAATCTCTGAGTAATTTCTTTGATGACTTTTTTGTCCTATTGGTTGTCCAAAAATAATGTCTTTGGTCTTATTCCTTACCTTCACACTAGTGAGTTCTAAACTTGGACTTAAGGCATTTACTATACTGTATCTTTGTTATCTTAAATGTTGGCCTAGAGAGCTTAAAGTGATTGTTCACTTTAATTTATTTCTATGTGTTTGATTGTGAATTGTGTTATTTGTGTGTATCACCAACAGTGTTGTTTTTTTTTACTGGATAAAGTATAATTAAAATACATATCAAAATATAGTTGATGTATTAGTGCTTATTATATGATAAGCATGTGCTAATTTTTCTCTGTTATCTTATGTAATCTTCTGAAGAGGAAAAATTACTGTTCCCATTTTAGAGGTGATAAAAACGAGACTCTAAGAAAGCTGAAAACGAAAGAAAACTTTCCCAAAGTTACAGAGGGACCAAGTGGCAAAAGCAGGATTCAAACCCAGAACTCTAACCCTGAGCCCATAGTCTAATCTAGTCTTCACAGTTTTTAACATGGATTTTGATGTTGTGCACATCTGTATGGTAAATTTTACTTCTGATTGGCAATATTTCTAATTATTCTCTCCTATTGGATACCCAACAGAATTGCACTTCCTTTCTCCTTGAAGGTAAAGGTGGCAATATGTTTTTATCTGTCCAATAAAATATGAGTGGAATTGATGTGTCCCTTCTAGGCTGGTATATTTAAGAGCTGGTAAATTATTCTTTATATTCACTCTGCCTTTGATATGGCTATTGTGGAATAAGGGTATCATAAGATCAAAATAGTCTAGAAAGCTGGCAAGTACATGTAGGACTTTGCTGGATAGTTACTCAAGTCCATATATAAATTATTTTTTAAATATAGAATACCAGGAATTCCATTAGTGCCACAATTCATAATCTTTCAGTGTGATATACACTTAGTGGCCAGATTATTATGATCTCTGAATGCATAATAATCTGGCCACTCAGTGTGTGTGTGTGTGTGTGTGTGTGTATGTGTGTGTGTGTGTGTGTGTGTGTGTATGTATATATATACTAGAGGCCTGGTGCATGAAATTCATGCACGGGGGGAGGGTGCCCCTCAGCCCACCCTGTACCTTCTCCAATCTGGGACCTCTTGAGGGCTATCCGACTGCCCTCAAGGATCGGGCCTAAATGGGCAGTTGGACATCCCTCTCACAATCCAGGACTGCTGGCTCCCAACCACGCGCCTGCCTGCCTGATTTCCCCTAACCACTTCTGCCTGCCAGCCTGATCACCCCCTAACCACTCCCCTGCCAGCCTTATTGATGCCAAACTGTTCCCCTGCTGGCCCGATTGCCTCTAGGTGCCCTCCCCTGCTGGCCTGGTCGCCCTTAAGTGTCCTCCCCTGCAGGCCTGGTCACCCCCAACTGCCCTCCCCTGCAGGCCTAGTTGCCCCTAACTGTCCTCCCCTGTAGGCCTGGTCATCACTAACTGCCCTCCCCTGCTGGCCTGGTCACCCCTAACTTCCCTCCCTTGCCAGCCTCCCCTGCAGGCCTGGTCACCACTAACTGCCCTCCCCTGCTGGCCTGGTTGCCCCTACCTGCCCTTCCCTGCAGGCCTTGTCCCTCCCAACTGCCCTCCTCTGCCAGCCCGGTCACCCCTAACTGCCCTCCCCTGCCGGCCTGATTGCCCACAACTGCCCTCCCCTGCTGGCCATCTTGTGGTGGCCATCTTGTGTCCACATGGGGGTGGCCATCTTATGTTTTGGAGTGATGGTCAATTTGCATATTACCTCTTTATTATGTAGGACACATATATATGTATATATATATTAGAGGCCCGGTGCATGAATTCGTGCATGGGTGGGGTCCGGCTAGCATGGCCAGAGGGAGGGGACATGGGCGGTTGGCCGGCCTGCCTGCTGGTCGAACTCCTGGTCGAGGGGACAATTTGCATATTAGCCTTTTATTATATAGGATATACACTGAGTGGCCAGATTATTATGCATTCAGAGATCATAATAATCTGGCCACTCAGTGTATCTGTGATATGATATGAGAGGAGTATTTTCAGCACAGCCAATTGCTACTTTGTTTACCCAGAATATTGCTAGGTTTTCTTAGGGGTCTACTCCTACCTCAACATCTCAACATCTTGGTCCCTCTCCCATGTCCAACGTTAATAGTTCAAAAGTCTCAAGGCTTTACCTATCATCCAGTGATGGTGATGTATTCAGTGACAAAGACACATCACATTACCACCAAGTTACTTTGTTTAAAGGAAAAATTAATATTTAAGAGTATATCTATATGTCTGTCTATCTATCTATCTATCATCTATCTATCTATCGTCTCTCTATCATCTATCATCCATCCATCTATCTATCTATCTATCTATCTATCTATCTATCTATCTATCTATCATCTCTCTATCATCTATCATCCATCGATCTATCATCTATCTATCTATCTATCTATCTATCTATCTATCTATCTATCATCTATCTATCATCTATCTATCTATCTATCTATCTATCTATCTATCTATCTATCTAATCATGTAAAATTTCCCAGGGCTGAGAGACCAGAGAAAGAGGGTGACAACTCTGTTGAAACATTGAGAGTTCATGAAGGGAGTTTGCATATAAGGCTTGCCTTGTACAGCAGCTAGGCAACATGGATATTGTCCATGCTATGTGGCAGATGCTGAGTTATATAGGACGGGGCAAGATGGATGGACTGAGGCATGACCTGCCCCAGATAAGGAGAAAAAACCTTACATGCTTGCCTGGGGACGGGCAACAGCCTATTCCAGGAAATGGCACTCCTGAGGCATAGGGGAAGGGTCAGACAGTCTCTGAGAAGATTTATGGGGAGCAATCTCTGTTCTGTCCAGAATCTAGCTGGATCTAGATTAAGTCATGTTATTGAACAGCCTATCTATCTATCTATCTATCTATCTATCTCTCTCTCTCTCTCTATCTATCTATCTATCTATCTATCTATCTATCTATCTCTCTATCTATCTCTATCTATCTATCTATCTATCTATCTATCTATCTATCTATCTATCTATCTATCTATCATTTATCTATCCTAGATTTCAGCCTAAGGCACCAACATGTCCCTGAGCTCTTCCCTCTCCGTGTCTTAGTAAATGAGGAAGCTTTTGTGGAGAAGATGAAGCAGGGTGTGTCTGAGTATGGACAAGCCAGTGGGCACAATGTAACATTTTCAAGGACTAAAGAAGGTTCAATGATAAAAAAAAGAATCATGCAGAAATATATGAGTGAGAGAAGTGGAAATGATAAAAGAGTAGAGAGTCTTATGTGGACATGTGTGTTTAATATCACTTAATATCATAACTGCCATAATAACTATATTGACTTTGTAACTATGTATAATCAATAAAATCATACTTAATACAAATATTTCTTGTTTTTAAAATTAATTGATTTATATTTTTATTTTTAATATTTTGACTCATTCTTTTATTAGATTTATTTTCTTACTATTTATAAATATTTAAAACAACACTTTTAAGTTCTTGATGGTAAAAAATGCAATATATAATGATGTTAGAAAACTTGAAAAATGCAAATAATGAGAGATATGGTAGGAAACAAAAAGGATAACCACAATTTACATTTTGAGGAATTTCCCATCTATGTCCACTATATATTTACAGACAACACATTCTTTCCTGATTATTCTTTCTAGGCTGCAACTGGGTTAATAAGTGTTCTCCCACCACAGATGAGTTTGACAAATTTGATTATTGTTATATTTTAAAATACTTGTACTTTCAAAGATGAAAAGGAGAACTTTAATTTTGTTTCTATTCACTGTTATTCTTAGTTAAATTGCACAATGTTTAATACTAGTTGAATTATGGAATTATTCACTTTAAAAAAGGCATGAGCCAGGGTGCTGGGGATTAAACGCCCATTTTTTTTTTTAATCTTACTGGGTATATGATCTTAGGCAAGTCATCTGACTTCCCTGGACCTCAGAACCCTCTGGGAGGAGAGTTCGGATCACTCCACCAGGTAAGCCATCCAGAGATATTACTCAAGGGTGAGGGGAATTGAGAATGGATAGAGGAGAGAGACACTGAGTGTCATTTGTGGCTTTGAGACCACATATAGTAGCAGAAGCTATAGTTCTTCCCACTGATCCTCCTCTTTTTAGTGCATCTCATTCACCCTCTCCCCTAAAACAGACACATTGAAACCATGGAAGAGCTTCTCCCAAAACTTATACAAAAAGTTGATTCAAATAAAGGCAATAAACAACAACAAAACAACAACAACAACAAAAAACCCACACACACCAAAATAAGCAAATGAGCCCATATTCAACCAAAAGGTTCTGCACAGCAAAGGAAACCATCAACAAAATTAAAAAACCTTCCTACCAAATGGGCGGAAATATTTGCAAATCATATATATATGATAAGGGGTTAATACATAATATACATAAAGAACACATACAACTCAATAGCAAAATAATGAAAAATCCAGTTAAAAAACAGGCAGAGAATCTGAATAGACATTTTTCCAAACAAGACATAGTTGGCCAATAAAAACATCACTAATCTTCAAAGAAATATAAATTAAGGGGAGGGGTGAGGGTGACTGGATAAAGAAGGTGAAGAAATTAGCTAAAGAACATATATGCATACCCCATGAATATGGACAATAGTGTGGTGAAGGCCAAGAGAGGGGGAGGGAGGGATGGGTGAAAGTGGGCAAAGAGGTGGGGGGAGAACTGGGACACCTGCAATAATGTCAATATTAAAAATTTTTAATAAAAAATGACAATGACGTATTGACTTGCACCTGCTAGAACAGCTACTGTCAAGGAGACAAGAAATAATTAGTGTTGGTGAGGATGTGGAGAAAAAGGAACCCTTGTGCACTGTTGATGTTAATATAAATTGGTACAGCCACTATGGAAAACAGTTTATAGGTTCCTCAAAAATAAAAAAATACAACTACTGTATGACCCAGCCATTTCACTTCTGGGTTATTATCCAAAGAAAATGGAAACAGTAACTTGAAAAATATATCTGGGGTCGGGGGCAATGATAAGATATGTACACATATAATACCTTAATAAAAATTTGAAAAATAAATAAATAAAAAAAAAAAAAAAAAAAAAAAAAAAAAAAAAGAAAAATATATCTGTACTCCCATGTTTATTGCAGCATTATTTACAATAACCAAGGTATGGAATATAAACATATAAACAACCTAAGTGTCCATCTATGGATGAATATATAAAGAAGATGTGATATATATACTATATAATAAAGATGTAATATGCAAATGATTGTTACGCCATGAAGCATAATGACCGACCGCATAATGACCGGATCACAGATCAGCAGGAGGGTGGGGCAGCTACAAGCAGGTGGCAGAGAGCTACAGGAGGGAGCAGGGCAGCAAGCTATGAGGGGGGGTCTAGGGGGGTGGAGGGAGCTACAGGAGGGCGGGGCAGCGGGAGGAGAGCTACTGGAGGGCAGCACTGAGCTACTGGTGAGCTATTGGTGCACGGATTCGTGCGCAAGGCTACTAGTATATATATAAAATGGAATATTATTCAGCCATTAAAAATCCTGCCATTCACAACAACATGTATGGACTTTGAGGGCATTATGCTAATTTGAAAGAAGTTTGATAAAGACAAATACTGTATGATCTTACTTATATGTGGAATCTATAAAAAAAATTAACACATAGATACAGGGAACAAATTAAGAGCTGCCAGGAGTCAGGAGTGAGTGAAATGGCTGAAAGTGGTCAAAAGGCACAAAAAGCATGGTGACTATAAGAAATATCAAATCATTATAATGTATATGTAAAACTTTTAAAATGTTGATCTAGAGTTCCAATTAAGATGACAGACTCGGAAAATGTTGTGCTTACCCCCTCACCCCACCACATAAAAATTACAAATTAAATTACAGAACAATCAACTTGGAGAATCATCTGAAGACAAGCTGAACATACAACTAAGGATATAAAGAAGAAGCCACTGTTAAGACTTGTAGCAGGGGCAGAGACAACACCTGCTGGCACTGCACCCATGTTTGGCAGTTGAAAATCAGAAGGGATATCTCAGCTGTAGAGGTACTACCTGTGGAGGAAGGGGTCCCAGCTCCACCATGCCCCCAAGACCAGAGCACTAGTGCTGGGAAGAGGAGCCCCAAAACATCTGGCTGTGAAAATCAGCATAAATTCCATCCATCTGGGTGAGATGGAGGTTGCTGGAAACCCAGGTATTCACTTAAATGGCCCATGCACAGACTCACTGGCTCATAGGCACTTGCCTTGGGCTCCAGCAGAGGGACAGCATCTCAGGGGTGCCAGATGCATACAAGGAAAATCTGAGTTGTGTGGCCTCAGGGTGAGGGCTGGAGGGACAGCTGCCATTGTCCATGTATAGAGCCCTCTGGCAGGCTGGTGCTATCTTTCCTGTTTTGACCCCTCACCCCATAGGTGCAAGTGGGGACCAAATCTGAATCTGCATTAACCTGGTGAACATCACTCACCTCACCCCGGTGACCCTAAGACCCCACCCCTCCCAATTCACACACTATCAAAGGCTCTGTCAGCAGCAGGCGCTGGTCTCAGCCTGAGCATTGCTGGAGGCTCCTTAGGAGATGGGCAGCAGGCCTTTGCCTGTGCTGCAGTCTCACAAGAGCTCTCAAGGATCCACAGGCCCCAGGCAAGGAGGAGCTGGCCTTGGTGTGCCCTGAGCCTCTTACTGAGCAGGTGCCGGCCTGGTCCTGGTGGCAGCCAGCCTTGCTTTGCAGTGTGGCTTCTCCCATGCACCTCCAAGCATAGCACAGGCAGCTACCAACCACAGACCATTTGTAGCTCCTACTAGATGGCCCAGGCCAGTAAAAGGAAGCAGCAGAACTTAGCCTGCACTAGACCCCCTCCCAAGAGTCCCCAGAACCAACCACCTGGTGGCTACCTTCAGACCACAATAGAGCACCCTCCCCCCCATTAGCTTCACCAAAAGCACACCCCAAGGGTGTTCCCAAAAGACTCTGGTGCCAATCCCGCTCCAAGGGGACAGCCCCCACACAGAAGCTTGTCTGCTATGGTCATGGCCAATACTCAGATCAAAAGACACAAACAGCATGAAAGTGAAAGTATGGATAAAGTCTTTTATGCAAATGGAGATGGAAAAATGCTGGGAAAGAAATATTTATATCAGACAAAATAGACATTAAAACAAAGCCTATAACAAGAGACAAAAAAGGACATCATAATATTAAAGGGATCAATGCAACAAGGAACTAAAACCCTTGTAAACATTTATGAGCCCAACATAGGATCCTCTCTATGTGAAAATAGAGCAAATATTGATGGACATAAAAAGAGAGATTGACAGTAATAGTCATGGTAGAGAACTTTAACACCCAATTTGACATCAATAAATAGATCTTCTAGACAAAAAATTAATAAGGAAACAGTGGCTTTAAATAACACATTAGACCAGATGGATTTAGGGGATATTTTCAGAACATTTTACTGCAGAGCAGCAGAATATACATTCTTTTCAAGAGCACATAGAAATTTTCCAGGGTGTGCCACATTATAGAACACAAAACAAATATCAACAAATTTAAGATGATTAAAATCATATTAAGCATCTTCTTTAACCACAATCGTTTGAAACTAGAAATCAATAACAAGAAAAAAATCTGAGAAACACTCAGAGCCCAAATAACATGCTACTAAACAATGAGTAGTTAACAATAAGATAAAGGAAAAAATAAAAGATGTCTTGAGACAAATGAAAATGAAAACACAACAACCCCAAATCTATGGGACACAGGAAAAGCAACCCTAAAAGAAAAATTCATAGTAATGTAGGTCTATCTCAATAAATAAGAAAAATCTCAAAAAACAATGTAACCTTACACATAAAGAAACTAGAAAAAGAACAACGAAGTCCAAAGTGATTAGAAGGAAATAAAGATCAGTGTGAAAATAAACAAAATAGAGTATTAAAAAATGACACAAAAGATCAATAAAACCAAGAGATGATTTTTTGAAAAGAAAAAAAAAGATAAACCTTTAACCAGACTCATAAAAAAAGAGAGAGCACTCTAATAAATAAAATCAGAAAAGAAAAAGTGACAGCTGACACCACAGATACAAAGTATTATAATAAAACTAGAGCCCCGGTGCACGAAATTTGTGCACGGGGGGTGTGTGTCCCTCAGCCCAGCCTGCACCTTCTCCAATCTGGGACCCCTAGAGGGCTATCCGACTGCCCATCCTAGTAGGGATCGGGCCTAAACGGGCAGTCGGACATCCCTCTCACAATCCAGGACTGCTGGCTCCCAACTCTGCTCACCTGCCTGCCTTCCTGATTGCCCCTAACCGCTTCTGCCTGCCAGCCTGATCACCCCCTAACCACTCCCCTGCCAGCCTGATTGATGCCTAACTGCTCCCCTGCCAGTCTGTTTGCCCCTAACTGCCCTCCCCTGCAGGCCTGGTCACCCCTAACTGCCCTCCCCTGCAGGCCTGGTCACCCCCCAACTGCCTTCCCCTGCAGGCCTGGTCCCCCCCCAACTGCCCTCCCCTGCAGGCCTGGTCACCCTTAACTGCCCTCCCCTGCCAGCCTGGTCACCCCTAACTTCCCTCCCCTGCAGGCTTGATCACCCCCAACTGCCCTCCCTTGCAGGCCTGGTCCCTCCCAACTGCCCACCTCTGCTGGCCATCTTGTGGCGACCATCTTGTGTCCACATGAGGGCAGCCATCTTTGACCACATGGGGGCAGACATCTTGTGTTGGAGTGATGGTCAACTTGCATATTACTCTTTTATTAGATAAGATAGAGGCCTGGTGCACGGGTGGGGGCCGGCTGGTTTGCCCTGAAGGGTGTCCTAGATCAGGGTGGGGTTTCCCTTGGGGCATGGGGCAGCCTAGGCGAGGGGCCTGTGGTGGTTTGCAGGCTGGCCATACCCCTGGTGACCCAAGCAGAGGCCCTGGTATCTGGGATTTATTTATCTTCTATAATTGAAACTTTGTAGCCTTGAGCGGAGGCCAGGGCCGGCCAGGGCGGGCGGGAAGCTTGGCTTCCTCCATTGCCAGGGCAACTCAAGCCTCCTGCTTGTTCCAGCTCTGTGGCCAGCCACCATCTTGGTTGGGTTAATTTGCATACTCACTCCTGATTGGCTGGTGGGCATGGCTTGGCATAGCGGAGTGATGGTTAATTTGCATGTTTCTCTTTTATTAGTGTAGATACCACAAACAATATATGCCAACAAATCAGACAATCTGGAATGGATAAATTTCTAAAAACATGGTATCGTCTAAAACGGAATCAAGAAGAAATAGATATTATTTGTTTTTAAAATATATTTTTATTGATTTTAGAGAGGGAGAGAGAGAGAAATATCAATGCCCCCACTGGGCATTGAGCCCACAACCCAGGCATGTGTCCTGACCAGGAATCAAACCATGACCTCCTGATTCATAGGTCAATGCTCATCCACTGAGCCACACTAGCTGGGCAGAAACAGATATTCTTAACAAACCTATCAACAAAGTCAAAGCAATAATAATAGTAATAATAATAAATAATAATTCTCAACAAACAAAAGTATTGGACAAGATGGCTTCACAGGTGAATTTTACCAAACATTCAAATAAGAATTAAAATCTATCCTTCTCAAATTATTCTAAACATTTCAAGAGGAGGAAAGGCTCCCAAACTCATTTAAAAATTTTTTATTTTATTGTTGACAGTATTACAGATGTCCCCCAATTTTCTGCTTTACTCCCTTCCTCCAAGCCCCTTCTCCACCCCAGTTGTCTGTATCCATTGATTATCCATATATGTACATGAATTCTTTGGTTAATCTTTTCCCATCTCCCCCCTCTTCCCCTCTAAGATATGTTAGTCTGTTCCATGCCTCCATATCTCTAGACCTATATTGTTTCTCAGTTTATTATGTTTATTAGGTTCTACTTATAAGTAAAGTCATGTGATATTTGTCTTTTTCTGACTGGCTTATTTCACTCAGCATAATATTCTCCAGGTCCACCCATGCTGTTGCAAAGGGTAAGAAATCCTTCTTTTTTACAGCTTCATAGTATTCCATTTTATGAGGCCACCTTGATTCTAAAACCAGTCAAAGAAACAAAATTATAAGCTAATATCCTGATGAACATAAATGCAAAACTTCTCAGCAAAATAATTGCAAACCAAAATCAGCAATACATTTAAAACATCATATATTTGGATTCAAGTTTGGCCCAATATTGTCAAATTAATTAATGTAATACACCACATAAAATAAAAGATGAAAATTATATGATTATATCAATATATACAGGAAAACATATGACATAATCCAGCATCCATCTATGATAAAAACTCTCAGTAAAATGGCAATAGAGGGAACATACCTTAACATAATATAGGCCATATATAACAAACCCACAACTAACATCATATTCAATAGTGAAAAGCTAAAAGCTTTTTATTTTTTTCCTTAAGATCCAGAACAAGACAAGGATGACCACTTTCACCACTTTTATTCAATACAGTATTGGTCGTCCTAGCCACAGCAATCAGAAAAGGAAAAGAAATAAAAGGTATCCCAATTAGAAAGGAAGAAGTAAAATTGTCATTATTTTCAGATGACTAGTGCTATATAGATAACCCTAAAGATTACACACACACACACACACACACACACACACACACACACACACACCTATTAGAACTCATAAATTAATTCAGTAAAGTAGCAAGATATAAAATTAATATATTCAAAATTCAGTTGCATTTTTATCCACCATTAATGAACTGTCAGAAAGAGAAATTAAGAAAACAATCCTATTTATAATTGCATCAAAAAATAATAAAATACACCATACCTAGGAATAAATTTTTAACCAAGGAGGTAAAAAGCCTGTACTTGGGAAATTATAACACATTAAAGAAAAAAATTGAAGATAGAAATAAGTGGAAGTGTGTATCATACTCATGAATAGGAAGAATCAACAACATTAAAATTTCCATATTATCCAAGGCCATCTATAGATTCAATGTAATCCCAATTGAAGTATCATGGCATTTTTCACAGAACTAGAACAAATAATTCTAAGCTATATATGGAAACACAAAAAGTCCCTGAATAGCCACAGCAATCCTGAGAAAGAACAAAGTTGGAGGTATCACAATGCCTGATATTCAAAAATACTACAAGGCCATAGTAATCAAAACAGCATGGCACTGGCATAGAAACAGACCCATAGATCAATGAAACACAACAGAGATCCCAGAAACAAACCCATGTCTACATGGTCAGTTAATCTATGACAAAGGATGCAATAATATAAAATTGGGTAAATAAAGTCTACTCAATAAATGGCATTGAGACAACTGGACAGACACATGCAAAAAAATGAAATTAGACCACCTTCTTACACCATATTCAAGAATAAACTCAAAAGGATTAAAGGCTTCAAGGTAAGACCCAATACCATAATACTCCCAGATGAAAACACAAACAGTAGCATCTGACATTGCTCCTAGTAATATTGTTTCTGATATATCTTCTTGGGCAAGAGAAACAAAAGGAAAAATAAACAGATGAGACTACATCAAACTAAAGAGTTTTTTTTTAAAAAATATATTTTATTGCTTTTTTTTTTTTTTTACAGAGAGTAAGGGAGAAGGATAGAGAGTTAGAAACATTGATGGGAGAGAAACATCGATCAGCTGCCTCCTGCGCACCCCCAACTGGGGATGTGCCCGCAACCAAGGTACGTGCCCTTAACCAGAGTCAAACCGGGGACCCTTCAGTCTGCAGGCTGATGCTCTATCCACTGAGCCAAACTGGTTAGGGCAAACTAAAAAGTTTTACACATCAAAGGGAAACCATCAACAAACAAAAAGACAACTTACCAATCAGTATATTTGCCAATGATACATCCAATAAGGGGTTCACATCCAAAATTTATAAAGAACTCATACAGCTCAACTCCAAAAGACCCTGAATAATCCAAATCAAATAATGTGCAGAGCACCTGGACATTTCTCCAAAGAGGACATACAGATAGACACATGAAAGGATACTCAACGCCACTAATCACTAGAGAAGTGCAAATTGAAACCACAATGAGATTTTACCTCAGAATGGTTATCATCAATAATCAACAAACAAATGGTGCCAAGACTACGGAGAAGAGGGAACCTTCATGCACTGTTAGTAGGACTGCAAATTGTTGCAGCCACTATGGGAAACAGTTTCTCAAAAAATTAAAAATTAAAATATCCTGTGACCTAACAATTCCACTTCTGGGTATTTTTCCAAAGTGTTCTAAAACACTAATTTGAAAAGATATATGCACCTTGTGTTCATTGCAGAGTTATTTACAATAGCTAAGACATGAGAACTACCTAAATGCCCATCTATTGATGATTGGATAAAGAAGTGGTACATCTATACAAGGGAATATTACTCAGCCATAAAAAATAATAAAACGTTACCATTTGCGGTACTTAGAGAGTATTACGCTAAGTGAAATAAGTCAATTAGAGAAAGACAAATACCATATGATTAAACTTACATGTGGAATGTAAAGAACAAAATAAAGCAACAAAGGAGAAACATACACATAGATACAGAGAAGAAACTGATGGATGCCAGATGGGAGGAGATTTAGGGGGCCGGTGAAAATGGTGATGAGATTAGGAAGTAAAAATTGGTCCCAGAGTGGCTCAGTTGGTTGAGCATCATCCTGTGCACTTGAAGGTTCAATTCTGTGCCAGGTCGTAACCTGGGTTGTGGATTTGATCTCCAGTCCAGGCACATACAGAAGGCAACTGATCAAAGTTTTTCTCTCATCTCTCTCTCTCTCTCTCTCTCTCTCTCTCTCCTCACTCTATTTCAGCATGTCTTCAGGTGAGGATTAAAAAAATGTACAAATTGGTAGTTACAAAATAGTTACAGGGATGCAAAGAACAGCATAGGGATTATAGTCAAAAATATCATAGTGATTATGTGTGGGGTCAGGTTGGTACTAAACCAACCAGGGAGAAACACTTCATAAATTACATAATGTCTAACTGGGCAAAGACATTTGCATTCACTGCTATATTTGCACTGAGGTTGCACCTGAGCTGCTCCTAGCCACTTACTGAGAATAGCAGAGTGCAAGTGCATGCTCATTGCCATGCTGTACACCTAAAACTAATATATAATACTAGAGGCCTGGTGCACGAAATTGTGGAGGGTCGGTCCCCTCAGCCCAGCCTGCACTCTCTCCAATCTGGGACCCCTTGGGGGATGTCCGACTGCTGGTTTAGGCCTGATCCTGGGGATTGGGCTTAAACCTGCAGTTGAACATCCCTCTCACAATCCAGGACTGCTGGCTCCTAACTGCTTACCTGCCTGCTGCCTGCCTCATCCACCTAACTGCCCCCCCTGCCAGCCTGGTCGCCCCTACCCGCATCTGCCTGCTGGCCTGGTCACCCCCAACTGCCCCCCCTCTGCCAGCCTGGTTGTCCCTCACTGCCCCCCCCTCCCCTGCCGGCTCAGTTGCCCCATGCAACCTACTTTCAGTCATTTGGTTGTCCCTCACTGCCCCCCCCCCCCCGCCAGCCTTGTCGCCCCACACAGCCTGCTGTTCAGTTGTTACTGTGAGGGCGTCCTGACCAATTTGCATATCACCCTTTTATTAGTATAGCTTGAATGTTAACTATAATTAGAAAGTTAAAAAATTGTAAAGAACTATGAAAATATTGTAAGGCAAAAAAAATAAATAAATAAAAAGTTGGTTCAAATGTCCCTAGGGATGGACTATAGACAAGAATGCTGTGCCATTGCCCAGATCCTAGCTTCAGGATTAAGGGCTTATTGTTCCAGTCGCATGGAGGGCAGCCATTTGACAGCACTCAGCCTGCTTTGCAAAGACCCATCAGTTAAAGGAAGCTGCCTCACCCAGGAGACCCCACTCAGATCTCTTGCTGTGGGCAGCATAATGAGCCAAAGACATTTGCATTCACCACTGTATTTGCACTGTGGTTGCTCCTGAGCTGCACCCAGTCACTTAGTGAGAACAGCAGATTGCAGTGCATGCCCAATGCCATGGTCACACGATGACACTGATGACCAGGATCAGTTACCCCTGCCAGAATGGTGACTCCACTTCTTGGCATGAAGGAACTGAAGTGCCAGGCAGCGTTAGAGCTTGAAATTCAATGGGACTTTAGCCATGTGTCTGGAAGTGTATCTTTTTAGGAGTCAAGATCTCTTGACCTGCAGAGGCCAGAGTTCTGGAGATCTGAAGCACAAACTCCCAAGTGAATCAATGAAAGTGTGAAAATATTCTATAAATCAGAGATACAGCACACTGATTGTCAATGATTTAGAGTGTATACTTCATCCTGTGGACTATGTAGTCAGAACTTCCTGTGTATTCAAAGGTCTGCACTAAATTTGGTCATTCTCTTTAAAACTATATATGTTCCTATATGTTCCATTAAAATTTTTCTTAAAACCTCTCATGTTCCACACTATCTTTACACTATTCTTTATACTGTCTCACCTTTCCCACAATCATTATAGGTGGATTATATTGTCACCTACACTGAGTGGCCAGATTATTATGTGTTCAGAGATCATAATCATCTGGCCACTCAGTATATACAGTAGGGGCCTGGTGCATGAATTCGTGCATGGGTGGGGTCCGGCCAGCCTGGCCAGGGGAGGGGACATGGGCGGTTGGCCGGCCTGCCTGCTGGTCGAACTCCTGGTTGAGGGGACAATTTGCATATTAGCCTTTTATTATATAGGATATACACTGAGTGGCCAGATTATTATGCGTTCAGAGATCATCATAATCTGGTCACTCAGTGTATATTTCCCGAATACTCATTCTTCAACCCCCTCCACCTGTATTGTTTCTGCCTCTAGCCCTCTATTTAGAGGTGATAAGTGCAGCCCTTATTAATGCCAACAGAGGGTCCCTGTCACCATCAAATGCAAAGAATATTTTTCAGCCCTCGTTTGGTTGGTCCTTTCAACCGAACCAAACTATTTTACAACTCTGCTTTTTTTTTTTTTTTTTTTAAAGTGATCCATGAGACCTCCAAAAGTTCTTTAACAGAAGGACAGAAAGTTGGTTTCTAGCTTTGGTTCCTGAGCAATTAAACATTCCTTAGGGATACCTTGTCACTTTTTAAGTCAGACAGAAGAAATAATTGTTTCTCTTTGGAGGAAATAAATTCATCTCCCACCTCTGATGCTTATACAGACACAAAATCAGGTATCTTTGCTCCCCAGGGGATCTGAATTGTTTGGAGAGTAAAAGACAATAGCACAACTGATTTAATAAGGAGCTCTGAGAATTCAACACTTGAGATGTTGGAAACTTTAAACGTGTTCCCTTTGCCACTTTCCTTAATTCTCTGGTCCCAGCCAAATAAAAGCTCAAGTGGGCTTCTCAGGGACAGACCTTGGCGAACAGACAGCTTCAGAGATATCCTGCAGAGAAGGTCATTGTATTTCATCCAGTAAGGGCTGTTGGAATGAAAGGGAAATGAGACAACGTGGGTACTGGGCTTTACCTCTGGAATAATTAGACTGAGACAATCCTATAGTATATAGTTTACGACAATGAAGTCCCTGTACTTGAAGGTACTTCAGTTTCTCCTGAAACCTGTCTTTTCAAGCCTTTGTTCTGTCCTTCTCTCTCTTTTTGGAATCTAGAGGTCTCTATAAAAATATTTCTTTTCCATAGAATCTCCACCTCTTTTCTACTCTTTTCCATAATTGTAAGCTTCTCTTGATTTTTTTTTTGTTTTCAATCATTTATTCATTAACTACTCACTGAATATCTACTCTGCATAAGGTATTGTCTATTTTGTTCCTAATGTGATTGGGTATCTTTATTGCATTTCCTAACCTTTTTGCAGCAGATCTGACTCACTGATACCACGTAATTGTTCTATATTGATGTTATTGTTGTTTCACCTTAGTGTCCACAATAGTATCTACAAATAATATAATTATTTCTGATGTTCAGTACTCAGGCGAATTTTCTTTCCTCATCTTACTTGTCTCTTCAAATGTTCAGCAGAATATCAAGTGATTGAATATCAATGAGTTGACTTCATTGGTCTCTTCATAAATTTAACTCAAATGTTTTAGTGAGTAATGGAGAATATTCTGTTGTCTGCAGTTTTAAAACAACTAGTCTTTATTGAGTTAAGAAATTGCCATTGGTTTCCTTATTTAGCAAGAGCTTGAAGATTTCTTTTTTGTGTGTTATAGTTGACACTTTGGTCTCAAATTTTATTATATGCCTAACATTTGTATACGTTGATCATCTACTATATGCCAAGCAACAGATAAACCCCTGGAATGACTGACAATGGTGAGCAAAAACAATTACAATTTCTAACCCATAAATGATCATAAAATTACCAACATGAGAGGCACTTTAAAGAATAGTACTGGTTGCTCAAACCTTGGGCCTCAAATACTCTGTCCATCCTGACCTCAATTATCTGTTCGCTATCTCACCGGTCTCTCAAATCACTTCTGTTACCAAGCTTACCAAGACAGGTGCAACTGGTTATTCTGTTCTCTTAGCCCCGAATGCTTGCCCTTTTTAAATTTCTCCTAATTCACAATTACCCATCTTTCCTCTCACAGCACAAGTATTTTTATTTCAGAGAAGGCTTTTCCTTTTTATTATTTTTTTAAATTTATTTATCTTTACTGTTGAGGATATTACAGATGTCCCTCATTGCCCTGCTCCACAGAGAAGCATTTTCTACCAACCTCCCCAAATCAAATGGGTCATCAGTGATTTTTTCCTCTCCTTAATTAATTAGCATTCTCTAAACATTAATAATAGTGAAACTTTTTATCATTCAGAATGTAAACTTTTATTTACTTTCATTTTAAAATTAAATTTATTGGGGCAACATTGATTAATAACGTTTATAAGATTTAGGTGTACAAATTTATATTATGTCATCTGTATATCTTATTCCATCACTATATATTTGATGCTTTTTACCCTTTTTATCCTCCCCCCAACCCACTTACCCTCTGGTAACTACCATACTATTGTCTACTTCTACGAGTTTGTTTTGTCTGTTTATTTGTTGGTTTCTGTTTTCTATTTGACATACAAATGAAATTATATGGTTCTTGTCCTTTTCCTTTTAACTTATTTCACTTAGCATGATACTCTCAAGATCCATCCATGTTGTCACAAATGGCAGTATTTCATCTTTTGAATGGCTGAGTAGTGTAATTTTTTCTTTTTAGTGTGTATGTACCACATCCTCTTTATCCAATCATCTGTTGAATAACACTAGGTTGTTTCCAAGTCTTGGTTATTGTGAATAATGCTGCATTGAGCATAAAGTACATGCATGTATATTTACAAATAAGTGTTTTCAAAAATTTTAGGTAGATATATAGAAGAGGAATTTCTAGGTGATAAGGTAACGATTCTTCCTTTTTTTAGTGAACCTTCATATTATTTATAGAGGCTACATCAATTTTCATACCCTCAAAGGTTCCCTTTTCTCCTCTACATCCTCTTAAAAACTTATTTCTTGTCTTACTGCTAATAGCCATTCTCACAAGTATGAGTTGGTATCTCATTGTGGTTTTGATTTGCATTTCCCTTATAACCAGTGAAGTTGAACATTTTTTTATATGTCTGTTGACTATCTGTATGTCTTCTTGGGAAAGTGTCTGTTCAGGTTCTTTACCTACTTTTTAATTGAACTGTTTGTTTTCCTGATTTTGAATTGTATGGGTTCTTTATATATATTGGATACTAGAGCCCCGGTGCACAACATTCGTGCACTGGGGGGGGGGGGGGGGTCCCTCAGGCTGGCCTGCGCCCTCTTGCAGTCCAGGACCCCTTGGGGAATGTCCGACTGCCAGCTTAGGGGTACTTAGCACTGCCATGGAGGCAGGAGAGGCTCCCACCACCACCGCTGCCCTCGCCAGCCATGAGCCCAGCTTCTGGCTGTGACCACTCAGGGGCAGCACCTACATTGAGCATCTGCCCCCTGGTGGTCAGTGCACTTCATAGCGACAGGTCATTCTGTTCAGTCAATTTCCATATTAGCCTCTTATTATATAGGACTATAGGCCCAATGCACGAAATCATGCAATAGTAGGCCTTCCTTCTCCCGGCTGCTGGCACCGGCTTCCCTCTGGCACCCGGGACCTGGGCTTCTCTCCGGCCGCCTGCAGGCACCTTGGACACAGGCTTCCCTCACAGCCCTGGCTTCGTCCAGAAGGATGTCCAGTCTAATTAGCATATTATGCTTTTATTATTATAGATTAGAACCTTATTTGAAGTATTATTTGCAAATATCTTCTTCCATTTGGCTTGTTGCTTTTTTATTTTTAAATCTTAAAGTTGCCTTGCAATTTTTAGGGTGATTTCATGTTCAAACACTTTGAATATTTCTTAATAAAATATGTAAATTTTTTCAGTTCATGCCACTGATTTGAATGCAACACATCTCCACTTAAGAGCATGTTCAAATGAGTTCATGTCCGCACACATGCTGTCTTATTATGATGGTAGTGTGCTTCTGTTTCCCCCTATTATCTATGTAGTCAATGTGCATCTTCCTCTTCTTAGAAGAATCCCCACTTGGCAGGAAGTCTCTGAAATAGGAAACCATAAGGATCTTCATTAATTAGAAGTGCTGCATGGTGATAAAAAAAATAATAGACCTGTTGTGTTTGCAATGATGACTGCCAAAGTTTAAGAGAAATACTAAAAATGATTACCATGTAAAGCAGCTTTATTGTGATGTTAAGAACAGAAATTCACTTTTATCACATGCCCACTGTATATCACAGGAACAACACTAGAAAAATTATATGCATCATGCCATTTAATCACACATCTGCCCTACAATGTAAGGAATATTTAGTACTTTCATTGTGGATGTGAAGCAACTGTAGCTGAGGGAGATTAAATAACTTCGTCAAGGTCACAGAGATGTAACATGGTAGACCAAATTCTGTTCCAGGAAGTCTGACTCACATCCGATTTCTAAATCACAGGTCTATACTGTACTTTGGAAGAGTTATATATAAAAAATAATTGTAATGAAAGAATAGATTAATAATGATAATAATAGCTATACCTTAGAAAGATCTTGCTGTGATTAAAGGCATTGTATTACCTCGTAAAAATGGTAACAGCAGAAACCACCTTTTTAGAAACACAATAAGGCACATAAGAGAGTTAACTGTGACATCAATATAAAGCATCAGGTCACAGAACTAAGGTTGTTTGAGCTGAAAACACATGTTTTAATCACTATTATGAAATGCAAGCAGCACCTTAAACATCTTTAGTTAATTTGTAAGGCTGGTATGAAAGAAAAAATTGGTTTATGTCCATAGATTTCAGTAAGTGAATTAGAAACAGTGAGTTGAAGATAAAAAGAGAAAGATTTCTGCTAAATTAAAGTCTGCATGTTTACATCATTTAAAATAAAAATTGGGTAACCACTTAAATGAGTGAATGACTGGCATTGGAATGACTACTAGATCATGAAGGAAGCCCACACAAAGGGGGACTGAAAAGGTGATGACTAGCTGGGATGCCATTTGGCTGTTTACTGAATGTTGCTTTTTCCTCCTCCTTTAGAATACACACCAGCTGCATGGAAGCTGAAAACCACACAGAAGCATCAGAATTCCTGCTCCTGGGTCTCTCAGAAGATCCTAAACTGCAGCCCGTCCTCTGTGGAGTGTTCCTGTCCATGTACCTGTTCACTGTGCTTGGAAACCTGCTCATCATTGTGGCCATCATCTCTGACTCCCACCTCCACACCCCAATGTATTTCTTTCTCACCAACCTGTCCTTTGTTGACATCTGTTTCACCTCCACCACGGTCCCAAAGATGCTGGTGAATATCCAGGCAAAAAGGAAAACCATCTCCTACATTGGGTGCCTCACTCAGGTGTATTTTACTATGATATTTTCTGGAATGGACCACTGCCTCCTGACTGTGATGGCCTATGACCGGTATGTGGCCATCTGCCACCCCCTGTACTACACAGTCATCATGAACCCAAGCTTCTGTGGCACTCTGGTTCTGACATCTTGGTTCATCATTGTCTCGGTCTCCCTGCTTCATATTCTACTGATGAGGCGGCTGACCTTCTGTGTCGGCACGGAAATCCCTCATTTCTTCTGTGAACTGACTCAGACCCTCAAGGTGGCCTGCTCTGACACCCTCATCAACAACATCGTCTTGAATGTGGCTACTGCCCTTATGGGTGTGATTCCTGTCACAGGAATTCTGTTTTCTTACTGTAGGATTGTTGCCGCTTTAATGAAAATATCCTCTGCAGGAGGGAAATATAAAGCATTTTCCACCTGTGGGTCTCACCTCTCTGTGGTCTCCTTGTTCTATGGGACAGGCCTGGGGGTCCACCTCAGTTCTGCTCTGACCCATTCTCCCCTACAAAACTCAGTTGCCTCAGTCATGTACACTGTGGTCACCCCCATGCTGAACCCCTTCATCTACAGCCTGAGGAACAAGGATGTGAAGGGGGCCCTGAGAAGGCTCTTCAACCTAGCAGCACCTTGTCTGTGATGGATCTCTGGCCTCAGAACTAAGGGTACATCGTGGGCCCCGAAGGTAAATGTTGCAAATTTAAATATCTGGTTCTTTTTCATTCCTCAAAGACAGGTTTGATTCCTTCTATTTCCAAACATGTATTACTTTGCTTTTGTTTGTTTTTGTATTAGTTTTTCTCAGAAATTCCTCTTTTACTTTTCTTCCTTATATGCAGTCTACAGTGTTCCATGTTTGGTCAGCATTCCTGCAGCTATTCTTAAGATTTCTCACTTTAAACTTAAAGCATTTATCATGTCAAGTGCTGACTTAGTTTCCCAAAAAGTTGTCCTTATGTGTTGCTGATCTTCATCTTAATTGGGTTGTATCCTTTTTTCCCCCCCAAATAAAATTATATGAAAATCATACAGTAATCAGAACAGCATGATAATGCTATCAGGACTCTTCTTGTTTCTTCACATGAATGATTTAATTTCATCTTAAATACAGTTTTTGAGAGATTTTCTCTCATTCACTTTCCTTTTCAAAAGAAGAGACGGAATTGAAGTTGGACTACAACCTGGAAAGCTGACTTTACTATCTTACCTTTCACAGGAACTGTGATGTGATTTTCAAGTTGAGTATGAATCTAGATTTGAAAGATGGTTTCTTCAGATATCATAGAGGAATTTACTGCCTCAAAAACTGAGAAGTGTCATTTTTTTGATCCTTTCTTCCTTTCCTTTTTTATTTTACTTATACTTCCCATTATTGCAATGCTGATATACACTTTCTAAGATCCAAAGCCATGTAACAATGAGTACAATACAATAAGAGTTGTTTTCTCAAGTGATTTAGTTATTTTATGGAACTCTGTCGGGATGCCTCAGGAAGAATAGTTACACATTTGTGTAACATGTTTAGAACTTAATTCTTTTGGGGGAAAGAATGTTGACAGAATTGATTCTGCAAGGAAGCATGGAGGAGTACATGCTGGTAACATTCCTCCCATGTTCTCTGACATCCTCTCACCAATTTCCATCGCATAACTGCCAACATCCAGTACCAGCAGGAACCTACTTTGCCCAATATGTGGTAGCAGAAGTGACAGGGAATTATGTCCCATCAGAGACAGCTCTTGATGGAGAAGTGTGGGGTATAGCATGTCTTTCATCCTTTATCTGGAATAATGCTGAGGTTTATGTTTTTTACCATTTACCGGAATTTCCCCTGGAGATGAAAGCTCTGTTTATTCACAGTGGTAGGTGCCATAATGCAAGCTTCATTCGATATATTTTCTTTTGTGTATCAGTTCCCCTCTCTTCCATCCATGTTCCGGGCTCCTTCCAATAAAGTGTTTGAACATAAACCCTTGGCTCAGCATCTGCTTCTGCATGAACAAAAATCAACACAGGGGCTAATAATGTGACCAATTAAGATAATATCATGAAATTAATTAGGGATTTTGGAGAAAAAATAGAAACTAATTATTTGGGACATAGTAAGGATTGCACAATTACTCAAAAGACAATTTTTTATAGAGGAAAGACTTATTTGAGGTGACTTCAATTAATCTTGTTTTCATTAAGTTCAATCCAATGTGTGTTTATTGTCTACTCTGCATACTGAGGAAGAAACCAGAGAGATACAAATGATTGTACTGTGGAGTGATGAGCGTAAGAATATTGATGTGTAGAAGATCCTGTTCAAACACAAGTTTTGAACTCACATTGAGTAATTCTAGGAAAAACTCTTTAAAATGTATGTTTTAATATTTTTATTGAGATACTAGAGGCCTGATGCACGAAATTTGTGCATGGGTGGGGTCCCTAGACCTAGCCAGCGATCAGGGCCAATTAGGGCCTTTCGGCTGCCAGCCAGGGCCTTCCTTCCAGCTGCTACCCGGGGCCTTCATTCCCTGGCTATCAGCTGCCAGCTGCCCCCTGGGGCCTTCCTTCATTCTGCACCGCCCCCTGGTGGTCAGCACACATCATAGTGAGTGCTTGAACTCCCAGTCTCCCGGTCGAACTCCCGAGGGAAACTTTGCATATTCACCTTTTATATATATAGACTAGTGGCCCAGTGCATTAAATTCATGCACATTAAAAGGGAATTAATTAGAGGAAATATTTTAATATTGCTATTTGCCCTTTCTCTATAATAGAAGTGTAAGAGATGAAAGAAAATGATTAAAATGTATATGAAAATCTTCCTCTTGTCAGAGTCTGGGGTGTGCCATGAGACCCAGAGTCAAGTCCCACCCACCTGCGTGTGCCTCGAAATTGCGCAAGACCCAGACCTGGCCAGCCCCACCCCCATACAAGCCCCACCGGGCAGTGGGCGCAGCCTCAGATCCCCTGGCCTGGCGCCGGGCGTGGGACGCAGCCTCAGGTCCCCCATCAAGCCCTGCTGGGCGGGAGGTGCAGCCTCAAGTTTCCCTGTGCACCCTCAGGTCCCCCAGCCTGGTGCTGGGGTGAGGGATGTGGCCTGAGGTTCCCTAGCCTGGCACTGGCACGGGGAGTGTGCCTTGAGGTCCCCCATCAAGCCCCGCTGGGTGGGGTGAGTGGCCTGAGGTCTCCTGGCCCGCTGCCAGGGCGGGGGGTGTGGCCTGAGGTCCCCCAGCCCAGCGCCGAGGTAGGGAGTGCGGCCTGAGGTCCCCAGTCAAGCCCTGCTGGGCTGGGGGAGCAGCCTCAGGTCCCCCGTCCCGTCCTAGTGCCATGCAGCCTAGGTCCCTGCTGATAGCTCTTTACAGGAACCCTGCCTCCACTGTGGGCGCAGCCACCTTGTGTTAAGGGAACCCTGTCTCTGCTGTGGGTGAAGCCATCTTGTGTTATGGGAGCCCTGCCTCTGCTGTGGGCACAGCCATCTTGTGACGGTGTGACAGTTAATTTGCATATTACCTCTTTATTACATAGGATAGTTTACACACATAAAATTCACCCATTGATGTAGTAAGTTCAATTATCTTAGTAAATTTCTAGCGTTATGTATTTGTTAACAAAATCCAGTTTTACAATATTTTTATCACCTCAAAAATATATTTTTGTTCACTTACAGTTAATTACCACTTCCACTTTAGCATAGGAAACCCATGATCATTTTCTGTCTTTATACATTTGTGTTTTCTACATATTTCATATAAATTGAATCATAAAATATGTGGCCTTTGTATCTGGCTTCTTCTATTTGGTGTATGTTTTATAGGGTTATTCATGTAGAAGTATGTATCAATATTTTATTCCTTTTAATTGCAGAATAGACTTCTATTGAATGTTTATACCACAGTTTGCTTATTCATTTACAGCTGATGAACAGTTAGTTATTTCCAGTTTGGAGATGTTAATAATGCTGCTGTGAACATTTGTGCACATTTCATTGTCCTGATACACATTTTCATTTGTTTTGGGTAGATAACTTGGACTGCAATTACTAGGTCATAGGGAAATTTATGTCTAATTTTTGAAGAAACTGCCAAGTTTCTTTTTAAAGTAGTTACACCAGTTTTACATTCCCACAATGAATTTATGAAGGTTTCATATTTTCCACATCTTCACCAATACTTTGTGTTCATGAAAAACTGCTAATAGGAGAATATACTTGAGTATTAAATAAAAAAATGAGAAGAAATTTAACTGGGAAATATGTTAGGTAACATTCAAGAGACATTCAAGAGTCTGACAATAAGGAAGCTATATGGAACTATGGCTGAATTACTAGAAATAGGTTAGATACATAGATGGACATCAGGTCATTGAGGTCATTATAAATTTTTCATTTGTTTATACAGCAAATGACATTATTGCTTCTATTCCAGCACTAAGGCCTTCTTCTCCATGCAAAGACTCTCTTGACTAGAGGTTGCTGTTTTAGGTTCATTCTGTCTGAACCTGAGGAAATCCAAGGTGTTCCCCTTACTCCATTTTTATCTGCATTTTCTTTTTCTTGAATCTTCTCAGTCATGGTAGATCAGTAGTTTTCATCCAGAAGTGGTTTTTCTTTTCAAAACAATATAGTACACATTTGCATATCAGTTTTGACCTTAAGACCACCTATGTAGCAGATGTTATGCATTGTCCCACTGATGTTCTTCTTATTAGTGTACCTCATTCACTATCTTCCATCACAAAAGACCAATAGAAATCATAGAAGAGGTTCTCCCAAAAATACAAATATAGTTGACCAAAATTGAAGCAAAATAATCAAATATAAATAAACTGGAACACATCCAACTAAAAAGCTTCTGCACAGTAATGGAAGCGATCAACCAAATGAATAGGCAAACTAACAGAACAGAAGAAAATATTTGCCAATCATATATCTTATGAGGGGTTATTATCCAAAATGTGTTAAAATCTCACACAACTAAATAGCACAATCCAAACAATCTAATTTAAAAATGGGCAAAGGATCTGAATAGACATTTTTCTGAAGATGACATACACATGGACAAGAGGTACATGAAAATGTGATAGGTTCAAGATGACAGCAGAGTAGGTACAAGGTACACTCACCTCCCCCCAGGACCAAACTGGAATTACAACTAAAATATAAAACAATCATCCTGAATAACCAACTGAAGACTAGCTGCACAGAAGTCTTATAACCAAGAATTTACAGAACAAGCTATATCCAGACTGGTGAAAAAGTGTGGAGACATGAAAATGGCCCCTGGTGGTCAGTGCATGTCATAGCGACTGGTTGTTCCACTGTTGGGCCAAAACTGGCTCTCTGACATCCCATGAAGGGTCCCGGATTGTGAGAGGGTGCAGACCAGGTCAAAGGACCCCACACGTGCACAATTGGGGCCAGGGAGGGAAGCGGGAGGTTGGCCAGCTGGGGAGGGACTGTGGGAGGGCTCCAGGGCATATCTGGCCTGTTTCGCTCAGCCCTGATCAGCCAGACTCCAGCAGCAAGCTAACCTACTGGTTGGAGCATCTGCCCCGTGGTGGTCAGTGCATGTCATAGTGACTGGTCAGCCAGTTGACTCTCTGCCCCCTGGTGGCCAGTGCACGTTATAGCGAGCAGTTAAGTAGCCTTAGCATATCATTATGATATTACACTTTGATTGTTTGAACGGCTGACCGGACGACAGGACACTTAGCATATTAGGCTTTCCTTATATAGGATTTTTGCCCTAAAGGAAAGAAACACACATATCAAAGGTAAAGTTTGGTAAACAGTAAGATTATCAGGTTGGGGGAACTGCCCTCGGCTGTTCAGCTGTTAGGCCAGCAGCAGGTAATAACATGTAGATTTTCAGGTTTGGGGAAATACTTTCAGCTATTCCAGCAGGCAATAATATGTATCTTCAGCCCTGCTGAAGCTTCAAGGTCCACCCACCTTTTGATGAACTTCTTGCATTTATGATCTGCTGGAATTAGCCCCCAGCATGTGCCCTGACTGGAAATTGAACCAGTGACCTCTTGGTGAATGGGCCGATGCTCAACCACACCAGCTGGGTGCCAGATGGATTTTTTTTTTTTTTAATATATTTTATTGATATTTTTACAGAGAGGAAGGGAGAGGGATAGAAAGCTAGAAACATCGATGAGAGAGAAACATCGATCAGCTGCCTCCTGCACACACCCCACTGGGGATGTGCCCGCAGCCAAGGTACATGCCCTTGACCGGAATCGAACCCGGGACCCTTCAGTCCGCAGGCCGACGCTCTATCCACTGAGCCAAACCGGTTTCGGCCAGATGGATTTTTTTATATATATTCAGAGCATTTCACCCAAAAGCAACCAAATATACATTCTTTTCAAGTGCATATGTAACATTTTCTAGAATAGACCACATGTTACACACAAAACAAGTCTCAATAAATTTAAGAAGATGAAATGACATCAAGCATCTTCTCTGTCCATATGGTATGAAACTAGAAACCAATTTAAAAAAACACTGAAAAGCAAACGGAGATGTGGAGGCTAAATCACATGTTATCAAACAGCAAATGGATAAACAGTGATATACGGCGAGAAATCATAAGATACATTGAACCAAATGAAAATGAGAATACAACAACCCAAAATCTATGGTACCCAGCAAAAGCAGTCCTAAGAGGAAATTCATAGCAGGCCTACCTGAAGCAAAAATAAAAATTTCAAATAAACAATATAACTTTACACTTAAAAGTACCAGAAAGAGAACAACAAACAAAAAATCCCAAAATGAGTAGAAGAAAGAAAATAACCAAGATCACGCTAAAAATAAATGAAATGGGGTCTAAAAAAAAAAAGTTAAAAAAAAAAATCAATGAAACCAAGAACTGGTTCTTTGAAAAGATAAAGATTGACAATCTTTAACCAGACTCATCAAGAAAAGAAAAGTGGGGCAGCGAAAAGATGGTGGCTGGCAGGACGGAGGTGAGGGAGAGGAAGTGAGTGAGTAAGGGTATGAAAGGAGAGTGTGTGGATGTGCGTGGTGTGTGTGTGAGTGAGGGAGGGAAAGTTAAATCTTGCAGGAGCCGCAGGGGCTGGCAGACAGGCTCTCCTTGACAAGGAGAGACTACCACCACTGCGGGCACTCCCTGGACGGCGGGACTCCAGCACAGAACCCACACCATCTTGAAGGAGAGAATGGCCTTTTTTAGGAACTCATCAGCACCACCACCCAGACAGGCCTTGGAACTGCCCTGCGACCCAGCAGCCACTCCAGCCAAAATCCTGCTGCCCCAGCTGCAGACCCGCGGACCCTGGGACCTCCACCTCCAAAGGTGCACCGCTTGGCAGCAGTAAGTGCAACCTCCTCCTCCCCAGTGACAGAACTCTGGATTTGTGCATTTCCAGCCGCGCAGGGCACTCCACTCCTTAGGCAGCGCTTGGGAGCCGCTGAGAGCCCCTGCGTGTGTGATTCTGCACAGACAAGGGTGCACAGCCCCTCAGTAGAAATTATGAATTCCCTCTTCCTGGATAACTGCCCACATTCACCCCAGAGGCTCAACCGCGGTGCCAGGACCCCTCAGAGTGTATCAGAACTCTGTGCCCGGCAAGCGGGCAAGTGCCTCCACAGAGGCGAAGTTCCTACAGGCAGGCATCCTGAGCCCATCTACCCACAGGGTGCTAGTAGGAGCCACTGTGAGCTCTCCCTGGATGTGATCTTGAACAAGCGGGGGCGCACTTCCCCCCAGCAGTAGAAGTTTTGAATTCACTCATCCTGGATACCAGCCCACAGGCGCCTCAATTGCACGGCTACACTGCCAGGGCCCTTCAGATTCCTTCAGTGTGCCTTGCTGGCAAATGTACCATGGGTGCTCCTCTGAGCGCCCACTGGGGGTAAGCGCCTATCCACCACAGGTGCAACAGCAAAAGCTGGCTCTGCCCACCCCAATACTGCAGAACTCCAGGCAACACAGTCATGCCTTTCCAGAGAGCAGGCCCCTTGAGCCCCAACACCCCAACAGACAGTTCCTGGGTGCCACTGTGAGTCCCTGCTGGGCATGCGTGATTTCAAGTAAGGGTGCAAGACAGCAAAAATTGGGACACTCCCCTCCATGTGGCTGACTTCTAGACACCACAGTTGTGCCTCTCAAGCTCGCAGGCCTACATCAAGAGAACCCAAATAGCTCAAGTAGGGAGCTACACTAGATTAACAAGCCCAGGAGAACTGAGAGATTATGCCAGTAGCGCCATCCCCAAAAGAACCTGGGTAGCAAAGCAATTGGATCTACAATTAAAACATTACAGGAAAACATGGGAAGACAAAAAAGCAATCCCCAAAGGAAAGAAAAAGAGGAACCACCAGAAAGGGAGTTAAATGAATTCAAGGCTAGCAGCTTATCAGAGATAGAATTCAGAGTAATGGTTATAAGGATATTTAAACGGATGGATGACAAATACACACAACTCAATGAGAACTATAAGGAGCTGAATGAGAATGTCACCAACATGAAAAGAAACCAAGAGGAGATGAAGAATGACATAGCTGCAATAAAGAACACATTGGAAGGCTTAAACAGTAGACTAGAAGAAGCTGAGGACCGCATCAGCGAATTAGAAGACAAGGTAGGAAAAAACACACAAACACAGCAGCAACTGGAAAGAAGACATAAAAAGCAAGAGGAGAGCCTAAGGGAGCTTTGGGACAACACAAAACGAAACAACATTCGCTTAATAGGGATAACAGAAAAAGAGGAAGAGAAGCAAGAAATAGAAAACCTGTTTGAAGAAATAATGACAGAAAACTTCCCTGATATTGGCAAGAAAAAAACTATGCAAGTCCAAGAGGTACATAGAGTCCCAAACAAGTTGAACCCCAAAAGACCAACACCAAGACACATCATAATTAGATTGGCGAACACCAATGACAAAGTAAGAATCCTAAAGGCTGCCAGAGAGAGACAGAAAGTTACTTACAAGGGGTCTCCTATCAGAATATCAACTGATTTCCCAACAGAAACACACCAGGCCAGAAGGGAATGGAATGAAATATACAAAGTGATGCAAAGCAAGGGACTGAATCCAAGAATACTATACCCAGTAAGGCTATCATTCAAAATTGAAGGTGGAATAAAGAGCTTCACAGACAAAAAAGGCCTAAGAGAGTTTATCACTACCAAGCCAGCAATGCAAGAAATGCTAAAGGGACTGCTGTAAAAAGAAGAAAGAGAAAGGCAAGAAGAAACACAAACACTAAGGAAAAATATGACAACATGTACTTGTCAATAATAACATTAAACGTAAATGGGTTAAATGCACCAATCAAAAGACATAGGGTAGCTGAATGGATAAGAAAACATGGCCCATATATTTTCTGTCTACAAGAGACCCACCTCAGAGCAAAGGATTCACACAGACTGAGAGAAAAGGCATGGAAAAATATTTTTCAGGCAAACGGAAATGAGAAAAATGCTGGGGTTGGGATACTTATATCTGAAAAAATAGACCTCAAAGTAAAGGCCATAATAAGAGATAAGGAAGGCCACTACATAATACTAAAGGGAGCAATTGAACAAGAAGACATAACTCCGGTAAACATATATGCACCCAATGCAGGAGTACCAAAACACATAAAAAATCTCCTGGAAGATATAAAGGGAGAGATAGACAACAATACCATCATAGTAGGAGACTTTAATACACCACTGACATCAATGGATAAATCCTCTAGAGGAAAAATCAGTAAAGGAACAGCAATTCTAAATGACACACTAGATCAGATGGACCTATTGACATTTTCAGAGCATTTCACCCCAAAGCTGCGGAATATACGTTCTTCTCAAGTGCACATGGGACATTTTCAAAAATAGACCACATATTGGGTCACAAGCAAAGTCTCCCCAAATTCAAAAAGATTGAAATCATATCAAGCATTTTCTCAGACCACAATGGTATAATATTAGAAATAAACTACAATAAAAACATTCCAAAAAAATTCAAACACTTGGAAGCTGAATAGCATGCTACTAAACAATGATTGGGTTATCAGTGAGATCAAAGAAGAAATTAAAAACATCCTGGAGCCAAAACCGGTTTGGCTCAGTGGATAGAGCGTCGGCCTGCGGACTCAAGGGTCCCAGGTTCGATTCCGGTTAAGGGCATGTACCTTGGTTGCGGGCACATCCCCAGTAGGGGGCGTGCAAGAGGCAGCTGATCGATGTTTCTCTCTCATCGATGTTTCTAACTCTCTATCCCTCCTCTCCCTTCCGCTCTGTAAAAAATCAATAAAATATATTTTAAAAAAAAAAAAAAAAAAAAAACATCCTGGAGACTAATGACAATAAAAACACAACATTGCAAATCCTATGGGACACAATGAAAGCAGTCCTGAGAGGGAAGTTTATAGCTCTACAGGCCTACCTCAAAAAAACAAGAAAAAATGGTAATAAATCATCTAACTCAACAACTCAAAGAATTAGAAAGAGAGCAACAAGAAAAGCCCACAAAACCAAGAGCTAGTTCTTGGAAAGGATAAAAAAGATTGATGAACCTCTAGCCAGGCTCACCAAGAAGCAAAGAGAGAGGACCCAAATAAACAAAGTCAGATATGAAAGAGGTGAAATAACAACAGACCCCATAGAAATACAAAGGATTGTTAAAAAATACTATGAAAAACTCTATTCTAACAAACTAGACTACCTGGAGGAAATGGACACATTCCTAGAAAAATACAACCTTCCAAAACTTACTCAGGAAGATTCTAAAAATCTCAATAGGCTGATAACTTGGAAGAAATTGAAGCAGTCATCAAAAAGCTTCCAACAAACAAAAGCCCGGGGCCAGATGGCTTCACAGGGGAGTTTTACCAAACATTCAAGGAAGAACTAAGACCTATCTTCCTCAGACTATTCCAGAAAATTCAAGAGGAAGGAATACTTCCAAGCTCCTTCTATGAAGCCAGCATCACCCTAATACCAAAACCAGATAAAGATAACACAATGAAAGAGAATTACAGGCCAATATCCTCATGAACATAGATGCCAAAATCCTCAACAAAATTCTAGCGAATCAAATCCAGCAGTACATCAGAAAGATCATATACCATGACCAAGTAGGATTTATCCCGGGGATGCAAGGATGGTACAATATTTGCAAATCAATAAACGTGATACATCACATAAACGAATTGAGAGATAAAAATCATATAGTCATATCAATTGGTGCAGAATAAGCATTTGACAAAATCCAACACCCTTTCTTGATAAAAACTCTCAGCAAGGTGGGAATAGAAGGATCATACTTCAACATAATAAAAGCCATATATGACAAACCTACAGCCAACATCATACTCAATGGGCAAAAACTAAAACCATTTCCCCTAAGAACAGGAATAAGACAGGGATGCCCACTCTCACCACTCCCGTTCAACATAGTGCTGGAAGTACGAGCCATTGTGATCAGACAAGAAGAAGAAATGAAAGGCATCCAAATTGGAAAAGAAGAAGTAAAGCTGTCCTTATTTGCAGATGACATGATACTATACATAGAAAACCCTAAAGACTCCATCAAAAAATTATTAGACTTAATAAATGAATTTGGCATTGTAGCAGGATACAAAATTAACGCCAAGAAATCTATGGCATTTCTATACACCAATAACGAACTTACAGAAAGAGAGACTAAAAAAGCAATCCCATTTACCATCGCGCCAAAAAAAATTAAGATACCTAGGAATAAACTTTACTAAGGAGGTAAAAGACCTATAGTGGAAAACTACAGGACACTGAAAAAAAAAAGATAGAGGAAGATATAAACAGATGGAAGAACATACCATGTACATGGATTGGTAGAATTAACATCATCAAAATGTCCATACTACCCAAAGCAACCTATAAATTCAATGCACTTCCCATTAAAATACCAATGGCGTATTTCACAGACCTGGAACAAACCTTCAAAAAATTCATCTGGAATAAAAAAAGACCCCAAATAGGTGCAGCAATCCTGAGAAAGAAGAACAAAGTAGGGGGGATCTCAATAGCAGATATCAAGCTGTATTACAAAGCCACTGTTCTTAAAACAGCCTGGTACTGGCACAAGAACAGACATATAGATCAATGGAATAGAATAGAGAACCCAGAAATCGACCCAAACCACTATGCCCAATTAATATTTGACAAAGGAGGCATGAACATACAATGGAGTCAAGACAGTCTCTTTAACAAATGGTGTTGGGAAAATTGGACAGATACATGCAAAAAAATGAAGATAGATTACCAACTTACACCATACACAAAAATAAACTCAAAATGGATACAGGACTTAAACACAAGATGGGAAACCATAAAAATACTAGAGGAACCCACAGGCAGAAAAATCTCAGACATATGCTGAAGGAACTTCTTCACTGATACTGCTCCTAGGGCAATGGAAACTAAAGAGAAAATAAACAAATGGGACTACATCAAAATAAAAAGCTTTTGCACAGAAAAGGAAACCATCAATAAAACAACAAGAAAGCCCACTGCATGGGAGAACATATTTGCCAATGATATCAAGGATAAGGATTTAATCTCCAACATTTACAGAGAACTCATACAACTTAACAAAAAGAAGATAAGCAACCCAATCAAAAAATGGGCAACTGATCTAATAGACACTTTTCGAAAGGGACAGAAGGAAGGCCAAGAGACATATGAAAACCTGCTCAAAGTCACTAATCATCAGAGAGATGCAAATCAAAACAACAATGCGGTACCATCTCACACCTGTCAGAATGGCAATCATCAACAAATCAATAAATGACAAGTGTTGGCGAGGATGTGGAGAAAAAGGAACTCTTTTCACTGCTGGTAGGAATGCAGACTGATGCAGCCACTGTGGAGAACAGTATGGAGTTTCCTCAAAAAACTAAAAATGGAACTCCCATTTGACCCAGTGATCCCACTTCTAGGAATATATCCCAAGAAACTAGAAACACCAATCAAAAAGGATATATGCACCCCTATGTTCATAGCAGCACAATTTACCATAGCTAAGATTTGGAAACAGCCTAAGTGCCCATCAGCAGATGAGTGGATTAAAAACTGGGGTATATCTACACAATGGAATACTACGCTGCGGTAAAAAAGAAGGAGTTCCTACCATTTGCAACAACATGGATGGAGATGGAGAGCATTATGCTAAGTGAAATAAGCCAGGCAGAGAAAGATAAATATCACATGATCTCACTCATTTGTGGAATATAATTAACGGCATAGACTGATGAACAAGAACAGATCCAGAGACTGAGAAACGTCAATCAGAACCTCAAACCTCAGGGAAGGAGGGGGTCGGTGGGAGAACGGGGGAGAGATCAACCAAGGGACTTGTGTGCATGCATATGAGCCTAATCAATGGACACAGACAACAGGGGGGTGGGGCATGAGTGGGGGTAATGGGGAGGGAGGTAATGGGGGAATAAGCACACATACGTAAAAAAAATTTAAAAAAATGAAAAAAAAAATTGAAAAGAAATTGTGAGGTAACCAGAACCCCAAAAATGCCTGAGAATGTCTTTCTTGCCATGCTAGCAGTCATCAGCTCTACGGTAATATTACCTGGGGCAAATGGGGAAGTATTTTGGACTTATGTTCCTAACCCTTCATGGGTAAGACCCCTTACATGGCTGATCCCCCTCCTAATGTAGTCACCAATAATACCAAACACCTTGGTCATCCAGGAGGACCATGGGTGGGGCAAGGAAGTATAATTACACAGGGGTCACAACCCAGCTTCCCTTTTGTATGACACAAAATCAAACCACTGCTCCTTTGTTTGTAAAATTAAAGAGAGGTTTCTGGCTTGCGTGGACACCAAAGGAAGGGACTATCACTACTTGCTCCTGGGAGAGGTGCAGAAAATGTAACTAAGACCTTGTCTATACAAAAAGAAATTGACAGCCAGTTTGAAATGGAATTGCCATGGCCCAGAGCAAAGAATATCCTTACATGATATTATTCTACAATGGCATTATAATTTTTTCCCAGATTTGTATTACCCCCATTACCTATATTAGTACCTCGCACCCTTGGGAATCAACAAAATATCATCTTCTTGGTGCTTGGAGACAAAGGTAACACATCTCTTGATATTTTAGAATTACAACAGCATAATGTACAATTATCCCAAACAAACTTACAAACTAATTCTTTGAATGTCTGGCAGCAATTTAAAAAGGACATGAAAGGATTTAATCCCTTCCACTGTGTAGAGGGCCCCTGGGAAGGCACCTGAGCATTCTATATTGGCCCCTCTTGCCCTTTTGGCCAAGACGGACCCTCTTCTCACAATCCAATTACCCACAGCTGTTGCCTGAGCTTTCTTTTCATGCCGAGGTTGAAGCCTCATGGTGGCTGTTACCATGGATCTGTCTCTCGCCCAATGGGGTGAGCTGGGCCCTCCCTGGAGAAGAAACCTGGGTTCCCCAAGATATGTGATTAGTGCCTGGGCCCCTCCAGCAAGCGAGGGGATCCCAAGGCAGGTGCTGGGCGTGGAGGCCATGGGGGCATAGGCCACCAAGGAGACAGAACTGAACCTCACATCACCCTGCTTGGCCCCGGAGGATGGCTGGTTAGCCAGAGAAGGGTAAGATTCCTCAAGGAAGGAACAACCTAAGACAGGCACAGTCGCAGAGGGGCCATCAGGAGAGAACTTGGGGATCAACAGAGGTGGGGCTCAGACCCTCACCCCCCCCCCCAACTTTGCAGGGGCCTGAACCCTCACCCCTTTTGAGGGAGGTCTCCTGCCCCCATGGGTGCTTTGCTTCCCATGCCCAGCTCAAATCGGGACCCAGGCAACAGACAGAGACTTGGCCAACAGCAACTGCCCTCTCACTACAGCAAGACTTGTTTGAGTTGTCTTGTACCCATGGTGTGGGGAAGTGGGTTTTTTTTGATATCTAAATCCAGCCTAGCACCAGGAATGCTCAGGGCCTACTCAAGAAGGCAAATAATCCTTTCCACTAATATTTACAGGGTAAAATAAGATTGTTGTTAGAGTATTAAATTTGACAGTAAAATAGTAGTCAAGTTCCCAGACTAATTTAAATTGGCTAACTGAAATAAGCAAATATTCTAGAAAAATTAATAGTACTGGACAAAAAGCTGTTCCTAAAGTGTTAACTAAGATTTATATTGGTAGTTCATCTCATGGTAAAATTGCATAACATGTAATGAACCTAAAGCAGTCATATTTTAGTGCAAAAAATTAAAATTTAAAAGCTATCAAGACTACATTATAAAATTTCCAAAAGCCTCATAATATTTAAATCAAAAAAGGGGGGATAGTAGAAGAATATCATGTAAGGAAAAATATCCTGTAAGTAAATTACATCTAGAAAATTTTTACTTTAGAAAATTAACTTTCATTTGTAATGCTAATAGCAAGACACCCATGAAAAACACACACGGTGTCAAAACAAGCCAAAGGAAAATCATTTGGGCAAAAAATGAAAAAGGATCCCAAGTCAAATTTATAGAAAAGATTCCTTTATTAACTTTTGGTCGAGAATATGTTTGCATATTTTCAGAAAACACCTCCAAGACCATGTGGATTCCTGCAACAGAGAGGAATTGACAGAGCTGCTCCAGCCATGAAGACAGAAGAGAAACAGTCCAGAGATGGAAGATGCTGACAATGCCTCGCCATACTAGCAGTCAGCAGCTGTGCGTTGCTGCAGGTTGCCCAGGAGCAAACCAGAGAGGGTCGGACCTGCATTACCAACATTTGTCCACCATCCAGAACTGAAATATCATCGCTGACATGTACACATAAGGAACTGTATGACATTGAATTTGGGACTCAAAAGAACTGTTGGCCCAGAAAAAAACTCACTACAGACTGATTCATTTGTCTCTCAGCATAACAATTATTGCTTGTCTCATTTTCGGTTCTTATAAGTGTATTTCTAGTATCACATGATCTCACTCATCTAGGGGAAATATTGAACAACATAAACTGATGAACAAAAACAGACCCAGAGACAGGGAAGCATCGATGAGACTGTCAAACCTCAGAGGGAAGGTAGGGGAGGGTGGGGGTAAGGGGGAGAGGTCAACCAAAGGACTTGTATGCATGCATATAAGCCTAACCAGTGGTCACAGACAATAGGGGGGTGGGGGCATGCGTAGGGAGGGGTTTGAGATGGGAATGGGGGTATGAGGACAAATATGTAATACCTTAATCAATAAAGAAATTTTTTAAAAAAAGGAAAGAAAAGTGGACCCAAGTAATGAAAGTTAGAAATGAAAGACAAGAAGTAACAACTGACTCCAGGGAAATACAAGAGATAATAAGACCATATTACAAACAACTGTATGGCAACAAATTAAACAATCTGGGTGACATGGATAAATTCCTAGAAACATACCATCTTAAAATCCAACACCCATCTATGATATAAATTCTCAGCAAAGTGGAATAGAGGGGACATACCTCAACACAATGAAGGCTATATGTGACAAAACCAGAGCCGACATTATACTCAAGAGGCAAAAACTGAAAGTGTTTCCCTGAAGATCAGGAAGAAGACAGGGATGTCCACTTTCACCAGTCTTATCAGCATAGCACTGGAAGTCCTAGCCAAGGCAATCAGACAAGTAGAAGAAATAAAAGACATCTGAATTGGAAAGGAAAATGTAAAACCGTGATTATTTGCTCAAGACATGATACTGTATATAGAGAAACCTAAGGATTCCACCAAAAACACTACTAGAACTGATAAATAAATGCAGTAAATTAGAAGGGCAAAAATAAATATCCAGAAATCAGTTGCACTTTTATATATCAACAATGAACTATTAGAAAGGAAAATGAAGAAAACAATCTGATTTACAGTTGCATAAAAAATCCCTAGGAATAAATTTAACCAAGGATATAAAAGACCTCTACTCAGAAACTTATGAGATACTTAAGAAAGAAATTGAAGAAGATACAAATAAAAGGAAGCATATACTGTGTTTTGGGGTAGGAAGAATTAACATCATTAAAATGTCCAAATTAGCCAAAGCAATGTATAAATTCAACATCATTCCTATCAAGATACCAATGGCGTAGTTCACAGAAGTAGAACAAATATTTCCAAAGTGTATATGGAAGCACAAAAGACCCCAAATAGATAGAGCAATCTTGGTAAAGAAGAACAAAGTTAAAGGAATCATGCTACCTGATATCAAATTTTACTGCAACGCTATAGTAATCAAAACAGCATTGTACTGGCATAAAAACAGACATAAAGGTCAATGGAATAGAATAAAGAGCCTAGAAGGAAACCCATGCCTTTATGGTCAATTAACACTTGACAAAGAAGGCAAGAACATACAATAAAGATAATCTATTCAAAAATGGTGTTGAAAAAATGGGACAGATACCTGCAAAAAAACAAAACCAGACCTCCTTCTTACATTGTACAGAAGAATAAACTCAAAATTGATTAAAACTTTAATTTCAGACTCAAAACCATAAAAAAAATCCTTGAAGAAAACATAGGCAGTAAAATCTCAGACATTTTTCAGAGCAATATTTTTTCTGATATGTCTCCTCAGGCAAGGGAAATAAAATAAAAAAAATTAAAAAATGAGACTACATAAAACTAAAAAGTTTTTGCACAGCTAAGTATACCATCAAGAAAATGAAAAGACAACCCACTGACTGGGAGAATATATTCACCAATGATAGGTCTGATAAGGTTTACTAACCAAAATTTATAAACAACTTAAACAACTCAACAGCAAAAACAAAACAAAAACAATCCAATTAAAAAACAGGAAAAGGACCTGAATAGACACTTCTCCATAGAGGACATAAGATGGGCAGTGGACATGAAAAGATGCTCAATGTTACTAATCATCAGATAAATGCAAATCAAAACCACAATGAGTATATCACTTCACATCTGTCAGGATGACTATCATCAATAAATCAACAAACAGTAAGTGTTGGCGAGGATGTGTAGAAAAGGGAATGCGGGTTGGTACAGGCACTGTGGGAAACAGTATGGAGTTACCACAAAAAACTTAAAATGGAACTGTCTGATGGCCCAGTGATTCCACTTTTGGAAGTGTAGCTGAAGAAACCCAAAACACTAATTTGAAAGATCCTTATGTTCATTGCCACATTATTTACAATAGCCAAGACTTGGTAGCAGCCCCAGTGCCCATTAATATCTGAGTGCATAAAAAAGCTGTGGTACACTTATACAATGGAATATTACTGTTATATTAAAAAAGAAAAGGAAATCTTACCTCTTGGCTATTTTTTCTTTCTTTTTTTAAAAAAATAATTTGTTGTTGTCGTTGTTGCTAGAGAGTATTATGCTAAGTGAAAAACAAGTACCACATAAGTCAGAGAAAGACAAGTAATCATATAATTTCACTTTTATGTGGAATCTAATGAATAAAATAAACTAACAAACCAATTAAGAACATACTCATAGATACAGAGAACAGACTGACAGTTCTTAAAGAAGAAGGGGGCCAGGGGTGCATGTGAAAGAGGTGAAGGGATTAAGAAAACAGCGATGACACACAACCTCATAGACACAGACACCAGAATAGTGATTACCAGAGGGAAAGGGTTGTGGGGGGAGATAGAAGAGGGTAAAGGGTCCTGGCATAAATGGTGATGGAAGGAGACTTGACTTGGGGTGGTGAACACACAATTCAATATACAGATGATGCATTACAGAATTGCACACCTGAAACCTATGCAATTTTATTAAGAAACTAGAGGCCTGGTGCACGAAATTTGTGCACAGGGGTGGGGGTGTTCCTCAGCCCATCCTGCACCCTCTCCAATCTGGGACCCCTCGAGGGATGTCCAACTGCCCGTTTAGGCCCGATCCCTACTAGGATCAGGCCTAAATGGGCAGTCGGACATCCCTCTCGCAATCCAGGACTGCTGGATCCCAACTGCTTGCCTGCCTGCCTTCCTGATTGCTCCTAACTGCTTCTGCCTGCCAGCCTGATCACCCCCTAACCACTCCCCTGCCAGCCTGATTGATGCCTAACTGCTCCCCTGCAGGCCTGGTCACCCCTAACTGCCCTTCCCTGCAGGCCTGGTCCCTCCCAACTGCCCTCCCCTGCTGGCCATCTTGTGGTGGCCATCTTGTATCCACATGGGGGCAGCCATCTTGTGTGTTGGAGTGGTGGTCAATCTGCATATTACTCTTTTATTAGATAGGATAGAGGCCTGGTGCATGGGTGGGGCCAGCTGGTTTGCCCTGAAGGGTGTCCCGGATCAGGGTGGGGGTTCCCTTGGGCATGGGGCGGCCTGGGGGAGGTGCCTGTGGTGGTGTGCAGGCTGGCCATACCCCCCGGCGACCCAAGCGGAGGCCCTGGTATCCGGGATTTATTTATCTTCTACAATTGAAACTTTGTAGCCTGGAGCGCAGCCAAGCCTTCTGCTAGCTCAATGGTGGCAGCCATTTCTGTTGGGATTTATTTATTTTCCATAATTGAATCTTTGTAGCCTTAAGCAGAGGCTAAGGCAGGCCAGGGCTGCAGAAGCTTGGCTTCCTCCATCGCCAGGGGCAGCCCTAGCCTCCTGCTCTCTCCAGCTCCGTGGCTGCCGCCATTTTTGTTGGGATTTATTTATCTTCTATAATTGAAATTTTCGAGCCTGGAGTGGAGGCCTGGGCTGGCCAGGGTGTGCAGAAAGCTTGGCTTCCTCCATTGCCAGGGAAATCCAAGCCTCCCTCCTGCTCTCTGTGGCCGCAGCCATCTTGGTTGGGTTAATTTGCATACTCCCTCCTGATTGGCTGGCAGGCGTGGCTGGTGGGCATGGCTTGTGGGTGTAACTGAGTTATGGTTACTTTGCATATTACTCTTTTATTAGATAGGATGTCACCCCAATAAATTGAATTTCTTAAAAGACACGATGACTGCAGCCCTACATTTAGAAAACAGGCATCTGTGAAATCCCCTGTAGGATTTAAGAAAATTGTCAAGTGGGTATATCAAAATAGGTGGTTGTCTAATGTAACAACATACATAATTTCTACAGAAAAAGTAGAACTTTGGCTGTCTTTCAAAATAAGAAAAGAAAAAACATACTTCAACACGTGAAATCCCAAAGTTTTTATAGAAAAAAAAATGTGGGAGTGTTTATTTAGAAACAAAAATCTTAAATGGCAAACTAGAAATCAAATATTATCCTTGGTATAGAAAACATAATTATCCCTACATAGAATGATCAATTTAATGAATGTGTACACATACAAATACACATTGCTTCTGTTAATTGAAAAAAATTGTTTGAGTTTATAAAATCTCTGCAACTAGGAAGCTGGAAGTGAGACGCACAGGGAAGCTTTCTTTTGAGACGAGGAAGGGCCCAAACCCTTAAAAAGTACACTCCCTTTTCCTCTATTATTAACAACATCAAGTCCTCAGAGATTGGGATAATGCCGAACCATCTGACTAATTATGAGCTCTGTGCATTGAGCTCCCAGGGCCATGCAGCAATAGATAATCAGCTGTGCCTCCAGCCCTTCAGGTTCCCGTCTCAGTCCAGGGGGTTTCACATCTGAGTCTTCTCCTCTCCCATCCACTGCATCAGGAGCCCATGACTAACTCTGACGTCCTGCCAGTCTTGATGGAACCTGAACCTTCATTGCTTGCCAGGCAGGACTGGGGCAGTGGATTCCCACTCCTTGTTCAGACTCCAGCAGAGACAGAACTGCCCAGTGAGTACTGTGGAGGTGATGGATGGAGAAGGGACTGTCAGGAGCATTTCGCCCCCATCATTAGGACAAACAGGGGGGTTAGGAAAAACAGCTGGGAGGCCACCAGTATGGAAAGATTCAGGTATTTTTGACCTTATAGGTAGAATCTGAATAGCTGGAGGGAAATAACTGAGTCTCATTCATTTCTGATCCCCAGGGCCTATCCTATGCTTAGCAGAGAACAACAATCTCTGCTAAATATTGAATAGAGTCTTCCTTGGATCTCAGAAACAGTGTGTGGGTGACATAACTTCCACAAGCCCAGTGCTTTTTTTTTTTTCAGTAATTTCCCTCCTTTCAGCAATGCCTCCTGGGGCTAGCAGAGGACAAAACAGTGTTTTTATGCATCTATGTCAGGGATTTTCTAAGAAACCTATCATTTCCCATTTAATAAAATCCACAGATTTAAATACAAAGAAAAATGGTGGAGATTTTCATAAAAATAAAAAGAGAGAGGAAAAGGGAAGTAAATCTTATTGTGTGGACTGAGACACATTTCAGGATTTCCACTCATTCCATGAGTGAATTACCTGGGACATGAGAGGCTTCTACCTTTCTGTGCCATATAATAGAATAAAATGTCCTTCAGCCTTTCCTGGGATTGATTTTCATCAACAAACCCACTATTTCAATGTGATTTAAAACAAGACTGAACATTTATTTAAAGGCAAACCTCTGTTTGATGCCACACATTTGCCAGAGACGGGTGTTATTTTCCCATTTCTATGTAAGAGATACCAGCACAGAGAGGTGGAAGGACTTACCCACACTTCCCACTTAGTGGGTGACAGCTGTGGGACTCAGACACAGGCCTCCTGATTCCCAGACCAGGACTCTGTCCCCTCCACTGTGGCACAATGATTGTTTCTTTTCAAACAAGGGTACCACCACCAATTCTTTCTCTTGGGATTTGGTGAGTTCATCTGTGGTTTGCAGGGACCTTTATGGATGTAGAATCGTAGGGTTTTCTGTGGATAGTAATTAATTTTTTAGCACATTTTATAAACGTGAGCTATCAAAACATCATTCCCTATACAAGATGGGTATTTTCATAGCTCTATCCTGAAAAGACTATGGCTAGTAAGACTTCAGGAAACTTTCTAATTTTATACCTTGGCAATCAGAGCATGTAGTTGATTTTGCCTAATTATTCTATTGGGAAAACTAGTATAGGTAATTAATAGTAAAATTGCCCATATATCAAAATTTTCAATTTAATCAATTATCTTTTATGCATATGTCTTTAGAATATTTTCACATGTATGATGTGGAGAAGAGGCTTAAGAATTTTCTTAGCCCTGTCATAATAAAAAATTGAAAAATAAAATGTAGTTTATTCCTCAGGTAACACTAAGCATCATTTAAAGTGCTGAAATCGATGTGTGTATTTCACAGAGAGACTTGAAATGCAATGCTGTGGTAAATGAGAACGTAGGGAATAGTAAACGTAGTATGAGAGTATTTAGGTAAGTTTTCAAGAAAACTGCTTATGAATACATAACTCAATACTAATGTTATAAATATATTGAAAGGAAAATACATCCACTAAATTTATGACAGTATTTGTCTTTGAACAACTGAAGTGCAGGGGGAAATCATGCAGGGATAGCAAAATGCCCTCAAGTTTTATCAATGATAAATATGAGTTCTGCCCGGCCAGTGTAGCACAGTGGATTGAGTGTTGTCCTGTGCACCAGGAGATCTCAATTGATTCCTAGTCAGGGCACATGCCAGGGTTTCAGTCTCTATCCCGAGTAGGGGATGTGCAGGATCTATATTTCTTATCAATGTTTCTATCTCTCTCCTCCATTCCTCTCTCTCTCAAAAAAACAATAAAAACATATTTTAAAAATATGAGTTCTATAGCATATTATTAAATATTTACATTTTAATATGGGAACTAGCTAAAAATGTACTGATAATAGTAGGTAGTATTAATACAACATTTATTAATAGCCTGGCAATGATTCCCTACACTGGCTATATGTTAATATGCCCAAAGGACTTACATGTAGAAATTCTGGTTTAATTGGTTCTAGGTTATAGCCAGCCCATCATTAAATTTTAAAAGATGGATAGATAATTATAATGATCAAATACCATTGATAACCAATGTTTATGTATTTCATACTTATAATTTTATTTTATTTTTTACAACAACCCTCTAAGGTCAGTTCAATTATTATACCTATTTTACAGATGAACAAACAACCCAAGTGTTTGTAATAGCAGTCTTTGTTCTTTTATCCCTTTTAGTTTTTCCCAAATTACATCATTTTAAAAATGCAAAAATAGTTTATTATAATATTGTTTACTTAAGTAAAGTTAGGTAGTATTTAAAAAATAGAAATGCTCAGATATATCCATAGGAATCTAGCATGTCACACAAAGGAATAAATATTTTTTAAATTTCTTTATTGATTAAGGTGTTACATGTGTCCTTATTCCCCCATTAACGGCCCCCCATTACCCCTACTCATGCCCTCACCCCCCTGTTGTCTGTGTCCATTGGTTAGGCTTATATGCATGCATATAAGTCCTTTGGTTGATCTCTCCCTCTTACCCCCACCCTCCCCTACCTTCCCTCTGAGGTTTGACGGTCTGATCGATGTTTCTCTGTCTCTGGATCTGTTCTTGTTCCTCAGTCTATGCCATTCATTATATTCCACAAATGAGTGAGATCATGTGATGTTTATCTTTCTCTGCCTGGCTTATTTCACTTAGCATAATGCTCTCCAGTTCCATCCATGCTGTTGCAAATGGTAACAACTCCTTCTTTTTTACCGCAGCATAGTATTCCATTGTGTAGATGTACCAGTTTTTTAATCCACTCATCTGCTGATGGGCACTTAGGCTGTTTCCAAATCTAAGCTATGGTGAATTGTGCTGTTATGAACATAGGGGTGCATGTATCCTTTCTAATTGGTGTTTCTAGTTTCTTTGGATATATTCCTAGAAGTGGGATCACTGGGTCAAATGGGAGTTCCATTTTTAGTTTTTTTTTGAGGAAACTCCATACTGTTCTCCACAGTGGCTGCACCAGTCTGCATTCCCACCAGCAGTGCACGAGGGAGGAATAAATATTTTGACAAAGTAATACTTCAGTAATTATATCATATTTTGACCTGACAAAAGAAATTACCCAAGTTGCCTTCAGGAGGATGAATTTAGGAGAAATGCAATCCCTCTGTAAGAAAGAGTTGACTTGGAAAGCTCTTAAACTGGCATAAAAATGTGAACATAAGATTTGAGGCCTGCCTTTGGTCCTAAATTTCTCAACTGTTCATTGGAGAGTTGGTTTTGATGAGAAATCAATCCGTCACAAATGTTTGTGACTAGAGACAAATTTAAGAAGTTTTACCCATCCACTCTGAACCAAAACAGAAAAGTGCAAACTCAATCTCAGATGTTTCTCTGAGATTCTGTATCACTTATGGAAAATAACCTTTCAAAAAAGAAAAGTAAGTACAGAGTATTCATGAAAGTTATTATTTAACTAGAGGCCCGGTGCACAAATTTGTGCACTCAGGCGTTGGTGGTGGGGGGAGTCCCTTAGCCCAGATTGCAAGAGGGCACAGGGCAGGCCGAGGGACCCCACTAGTGCACCATGGGGGCCTGGGAGGGATGCTGGAGGTTGGCCAGCCGGGGAGGGATCGTGGGAGGGCTCCAGGGCTTGTCTGGCCCATTGCACTCAGTCCTGACTGGCCGGACCCCAGCAGCAAGCTAACTTACCAGTCAGAGTGTCTGCCCCCTGGTAGTCAGGGCACGTCATAGCGAGCAGTTGAGTGGCCTAAGCATACCATTAGCATATTATGCTTTGATTGAACGGATGATCAGACGACTGGACACTTAGCATATTAAGCTTTTATTATATAGGATAATTGATGCATTCTAAATTAATACCATCTTTAGGATCAGTGGTGCTGTATGATTTTGTGCATTTAACACAAACATATTTTTCAAAATGTAAAGTCCACCAAGAACAAATAATTATATGTGACTTATATTTGAGTGGAATTTGACCAGACAATCCACACATTTAAATAAGCACTTATTTCTGTGGAAGATGGATGTCATACAACCAAATAAAGATGAAAACCTTAATGATAACTGCCATATAAAAATGCTATCTGATTATGAATATTTTATTTTAAGTTAGAATACAGTTAATGTGGTTTTAGCTCCTCTATACTACATTCCAAGTTAAAAGCATTTCTTATACTGCATTTGGGTGAGATAAAGTACATTCAACCTCTTAGTGTCATTTAATTATAATGATTTTTGTCTTAGAAAAGAATATTTCTCATTCCATATTTTTCCTTCAAAAGTGAAAGGCTGATATTTTACTCTGTTCATGGACTTGTAGTCTCAAAATGTTCTTTTATCTCTAATATTTATTGACCCAGTGTCTCTTAAGTGGGTGTATATGGAAACAGGTGAATAGCCCAGACATTAATAAGGAAAGAGTTCTAAAAAAGTTAACAACTGAGAAATGTCGCTGAAGGTAATAAAAGGAGAGGGTGTATGGTTCTTAACTGTAAATACTTCATTTATGAATCGCTTGAATCCAAAGTATGGGCACCTGTACACTTGTTCCATTTATTTAATACTCTCTTATTTTTCAAAATGTGTCCTATCTGCATAGAACCACAGAATCGAACAGCTGACTCTGAATTCCTCCTCCTGGGACTCTCAGATGATCCAGAACTGCAGCCTCTTCTGTTTGGGCTGTTCCTGTCCATGTACCTGGTGACCATGCTTGGGAACCTACTCATTATCCTGGCTGTCATCTCTGACTCCCACCTCCACACACCTATGTACTTCTTCCTTTCCAATTTGTCCTTGGCTGACATCGGTTTCAGCACCACTACAGTCCCCAAGATGCTGCTGAACCTCCAGACACACAGCAAATCCATCACCTATGCAGGCTGCCTAACTCAGGCTACCTGTTATTCTCTTTTTGGATGTTTAGACAGTCTACTCCTGGCTGTGATGGCCTATGACCGGTTGGTGGCCATTTGTCAGCCCCTACACTACCTGGTCATCATGAGCCCTCACCTCTGTGGCTTGTTGGTCCTGCTGTCATTTTCCATCAGCCTTTTGGACTCCCAGCTGCACTACTACCTGGTGTCACAACTTAGCTTCTGTGCAGATGTGGAAATCCCTCATTTCTTTTGTGAACCTTCTCAACTCTTCAACCTTGCTTGTTCTGACACCTCTACCAATGACATATTGATCTACTTTATTGGAGCCATCTTTGGTGGTGTTCCACTCTCATGGATCCTTTTCACTTACTATAGAATTGTGTCCTCCATTCTGAGAGTCCCATCAGCAGGTGGGAAGTATAAAGCCTTCTCCACCTGTGGCTCTCACTTGTCAGTTGTTTGCTTATTTTATGGAACAGGCCTTGGTGTGTACCTCAGTTCAGCTGTCTCATCTTCCCTGAAGAAGGATGCGGTGGCCTCAGTGATGTACACTGTGGTCAACCCCATGCTGAACCCCTTCATATACAGCCTGAGGAACAGAGACATCAAGAGCGCCCTATGGAGGATGGTCAAAAGAATAGTCTAATCTCTATACCTGTGCTATCATTTTTGTTCATAGACTGGAAAAAAGCAGCAAAATCAAACAACAAGAAATTCTGAATATGGCCTTGCCAGTGTGGCTCAGTGGTTGAGTGTTGACTTATGAATCAGAAGCTCACAGTTCAATTCCCAGTCGAAGCATGTGTCCGGGTTACCGGATCAATCCCCAGTGTGGGGCATGCAGGAGATAGCTGATTGATGATTCTCTCTTATCTTTGATGTTTCTATCTCTCTCTCACTTCCTCTCTGAATCAGTAAAAATATATTTTTAAAAAGAAATTCTGAATATGTAGTCACATAGTGTATACTATGTACCTATATGGCTCTTTGCTTTCTGTTTACATAATTTTTCCTCTTAGCACAGCTGTAATGGATTTGGGAGATTAATTTGGACTCCTTACTTAAGTCATAGCTCTTCCAGGATTATGCATAGGACATCAGTATACCCTTCTCACTTTCCTTATGTACTACCCAAGACTCTTGGTTATGGGCAGTCTTGTTTCAATCATTATAAATAGATACAGATAGACAGCTTTGTGGGAGGGTGTTGGGGTGGTAATGGGTGGAGGGATTGAAGAGAAAAGAAAAACAAAAGAGGGAGAACTCATGGACATAGACAACAATGTGGTGATTGGGTGGCAGTGGAGGTGGAAGACTGCATAGAGGGGATAAATGGTGATGGAAAAAAGGAAAGAAAAATCATAGCTCTCTCTTTCTGTTACTTATTCTTTCTATACTTTCCCCAGATTCTTCTCTATTTTTTCATATTTTTGCTCCTTCATCATTGTGGTCAGATTCTTGAGAAAATGGGGTGATTATTTTATTTCTTGTTCAAACCAGAATATCTTGAAAATGAATGGTTTAATAACATGTTTGAATAAATTCTTATCAACAGGAGTTTCCTAGCAAAACTGGGATATATGATTCCCAATATTCCTTATAATTCTTTTCTCCATTCTATCTAACATCTCCACCATCAATTACATAGCCCAACATGAAAAGACAAATACTATATAACTCCACTTATATGAGGCACCTAAAGTAGTCAAATTCATAAAGACATGAAGTAGAATTTTGGTTTCCAGGGTCTGTGGGAAGAGGGAATAGGGAGTTAGTATTTAATTGGGAAATAAAGAGTTTCATTTTTGCAAGATGAAAAGAGTTCTGGAGATGGGTGGTGGTGATGGTTGAACAGCAATGTGAATGTACACAATACCACTGAACTGGACATTTAAAATGGTTTTGATGGTAAATTTTATGTATGGTTATTTTACCACAATAAAAGAAAAGATGTCCTATTAGGAATGAGGGACATGTTGCTCCAAATTTTGGGTGTACCACTTACCCCTGAGCATCAGACTCCATAGCGATCTGCCTCAACTCCAGAGAGCCGTCTTAACCAAAGTCATGCCTCCTTCTGAAGCAGCCCACATCTTGGCACCAATTCCAGCCAACAGTAAAAGATCATCCTCAACCAATACCTTCTTGGTGATTTTAGGAGGCCTTTGATGGGCTTCAACTTGTCTTGACTTCTTCCACAGCCCTTCCTTGCTTCAAAGAGTTTGCATAAGCACAGAGACTGAGGGAAGAGTCCCTGTAAGACTGTTTCACTTCAGACACCAGCCACAAGTTCAGGAGTCCCCAGGGCCACCCTCACTTCAGACCATTTGGACACAAATTCAGGGACTCCCTCACATTCAATAATTGGCTAGAATGACTCACACTGGGGCAATTTCCTCAAGTTTAATAATTCACCTGAATGAGTCACAGAAATTAGAATAGTGCTTCACTTATGATTACATTTCTGTTATAGCAAAAGAATGCAAATTAGAACTAGTCTAAAAAATATACACATCTGGAAATATCTAAAAGGTCCCACGTATAAAACTTCTTGTTGTTTTCTCCCCATGAAGTTCTGATCCATTACCTCCTCCTGGCTTCAATATGAGATAACACTCTCAGAATTGCCAACCTGGTATCACACCTGAGCACTAGTGGCCAGAGGTTTTATTTTATTATTATTATATTTAATCCTCACCTGAGGATATATTTATTGATTTGAGAGAGAGGGGATGGAGAGAGCTGAGAGAGAGAGAGAGAGAGAGACTGATTAGCTGCCTCCCATAGGTGCCCAGACCGGGTCATTGAACCCATGACCTCTTTTTTTTTAAATTTCTTTACTGATTAAGGTGTTACATATGTGTCCTTATTCCCCCATTACTCCCCTACCCCCCACTCATGCCCTCACCCCCTGTTGTCTGTATCCATTGGTTAGGCTTATATGCATGCATACAAGTCCTTTGATCTCTCCCCCTTACCCCCACCCTCCCCTACCTTCCCTCTGAGGTTTGACCGTCTGATCGATGTTTCTCTGTCTCTGGATCTGTTTTTGTTCATCAGTTTATGTTGTTCATTATATTCCATAAATGAGTGAGATCATGTGATGTTTATCTTTCTCTGCCTGGCTTATTTCACTTAGCATAATGCTCTCCAGTTCCATCCATGCTGTTGCAAATGGCAACAACTCCTTTTTTACCACAGCATAGTATTCCATTGTGTAGATGTACCACAGTTTTTTAATCCACTCATCTGCTGATGGGCACTTAGGCTGTTTCCAAATCTTAACTATGGTGAATTGTGCTGTTATGAACATAGGGGTGCATGTATCCTTTCTAATTGGTGTTTCTAGTTTCTTTGGATATATTCCTAGAAGTGGGATCACTGGGTCAAATGGGAGTTCCATTTTTAGTTTTTTTTGAGGAAACTCCATACTGTTCTCCACAGTGGCTGCACCAGTCTGCATTCCCACCAGCAGTGCACGAGGGTTCCTTTTTCTCCGCATCCTTGCCAGCACTTGTCATTTGTTGATTTGTTGATGATAGCCATTCTGACAGGTGTGAGATGGTACCTCATTATCGTTTTGATTTGCATCCTTCGGATGATTAGTGACTTTGAGCATGTTTTCATATGCCTCTTTGCCTTCCTTGTCTTCTTTAGAAAAGTATCTATTTAGGTCTGTTGCCCATTTTTTGATTGGGTTGTTTATCTTTCTTTTGTTAAGTTGCATGAGTTCCCTGTAGATGTTGGAGATTAAACCCTTATTGGTGATAACATTGGCAAATATGTTCTCCCATACAGTGGGCTTTCTTGTTGTTTTGTTGATGGTTTCTTTTGCTGTGCAAAAACTTTTTATTTTGATGTAGTCACATTTGTTTATTTTTTCTTTAGTTTCCATTGCCCTAGGACAGTGGTCGGCAAACCGTGGCTAGAAAGCCACATGCGGCTCTTTGGCCCCTTGAGTGTGGCTCTTCCACAAAATACCACGGCCTGGGCAAGTCTATTTTGAAGTAGTGGTGTTAGAAGAAGTTTAAGTTTAAAAAATTTGGCTCTCAAAAGATATTTCAATCATTGTACTGTTGATATTTGGCTCTGTTGACTAATGAGTTTGCCAACCACTGCCCTAGGAGCAGTATTAGTGAAGAAATGGCTTCGGCATATGTCTGAGATTTCGCTGCCTGTGGATTCCTCTAGTATTTTTATCGTTTCCCGTCTTATGTTTAAGTCCTTTATCCATTTTGAGTTTGTTTTTGTGAACGGTGTAAGTTGGTGGTCTAGTTTCATTTTTTTGCATTTATCTGTCCAATTTTCCCTACACCATTTATTTAGGATCTGCACCTGGTGGTCAGTGCACTTCATAGCGATCGGTCATTCTGCCATTTGGTTGATTTGCATATTAGCCTTTTATTATATAGGACTATAGGCCCAATGCATGAAATCATGCAAGAGTAGGCCTTCCTTCCCCCAGATGCCGGCACCAGCTTCCCTCTGGCACCCAGGACCTGGGCTTCTCTCCAGTCTCCTGCAGGCACCTGGGACCCGGGCTTCCCTCACAGCCTTGGCTTCATCCAGTCAAATTAGCATATTATTATTTTATTATTATAGATTAGCACCTTATTGGAAGTATTATTTGCAAATATTTTCTTCCATTTGGCTTGTTGCCTTTTTATTTTCAAATCTTAAAGTTGCCTTGCAATTTTTAGGATGATTTCATGTATAAACACTTTGAATATTTCTTAATAAAATATGTTAATTTTTTTTCAGTTTGTGCCACTGATTTGAATGTAACACATCTCCACTTGAGAGCATGTTCAAATGAGCTCATGCCCGCACACATGCTTTCTGTTTTATTATGATGGTAGTGTGCTTCTGTTTCCCCCTATTATCTATGTAGTCAATGTGCATCTTCCTCTTCTTAGAAGAATCCACTTGGCAGGAAGTCTCTGAAATAGGAAACCATAAGGATCTTCATTAATTAGAAGTGCTGCATGGTGATAAAAAAAATAATAGACCTGTTGTGTCTGCAATGATGACTGCCAAAGTTTAAGAGAAATACTAAAAATGATTACCATGTAAAGCAGCTTTATTGTGATGTTAAGAACAGAAATTCACTTTTATCACATGCCCACTGTATATCACAGGAACAACACTAGAAAAATTATATGCATCATGCCATTTAATCACACATCTGTCCTACAATGTAAGGAATATTTAATACACTCATTGTGGAGGTAAAGTATCTGTAGCTGAGGGAGATTAAATAACTTTGTCAAGGTCACAGAGATGTAACATGGTAGACCAAATTTTGTTCCAGGAAGTCTGACTCGCATCCTATTTCTAAATCACAGGTCTATACTGTACTTTGGAAGAGTTATATATAAAAATAATTGTAATGAAAGAATAATGATTAATAATGATAATAATAGCTATAACATAGAAAGATCTTACTGTGATTAAAGGCATTTTATTACCTCGTAAAAATTGTAACAGCAGAAACCACATTTTAGAAACACAATAAGGCACATAGGGAGTTAGTTAGCTATGACATCAATATAAAGCATCAGGTCACAGAACTAAGGTTGTTTGAGCTGAAAACACATGTTTTAATCACTTTTATAAGATGCAAGTAGTATGGAGATTGTCAAAGTAAGCACCTTAAACATCTTTAGTTATTTTGGAAAGCTAGTATGAAAGAAGAAATTGGTTGATGTCCATAGATTTCAGTAAGTGAATTAGAACCAGTGAGTTGAAGATAAAAAGAGAAAGACTTCAGCTAAATTAAAGAAAGTCTGCACAATTAAATCATCATTTAAAATAAAATTAGGTAACCACTTAAATGAGTGAATGACTGGCATTGGAATGACTACTAGATCATGAAGGAAGCCCACACAAAGGGGGACTGAAAAGGCGATGACTAGCTGGGATGCCATTTGGCTGTTTACTGAATGTTGCTTTTTCCTCCTTTAGAATACACACCAGCTGCATGGAAGCTGAAAACCACACAGAAGCATCAGAATTCCTGCTCCTGGGTCTCTCAGAAGATCCTAAACTGCAGCCCTTCCTCTGTGGAGAGTTCATGTGTATGTACCTGTTCACTGTGCTTGGAAAATGCTTTATATTTTCCATCAGCTCTGACTCCCACCTGCACACAGCCATGTACTTCTTCCTCTCCAACCTGTCCTTTATTGAAATCTGTTTCACTTCCACCACGTTCCAAAGATGCTAGTGAATATGCAGGCACAGAACAAAAACATCTCCTACACTGGGTGTCTCATTCAAGTGTATTTTTTTTATGATTTTTGGTGGAATGGACAACTTCCTCCTGACTGTGATGGCCTATGACCAGTATGTGGATATCTGCCACCCCCTGTACTACACAGTCATCATGAACCCAAGCTTCTGTGGCACTCTGGTTCTGACATCTTGGTTCATCATTGTCTCGGTCTCCCTGCTTCATATTCTACTGATGAGGCGGCTGACCTTCTGTGTCGGCACGGAAATCCCGCATTTTTTCTGTGAACTGACTCAGACCCTCAAGGTGGCCTGCTCTGACACCTTCATCAATAGTATCGTCTTGAATGTGGCTACTGCCCTACTGGGTGTGATTCTTCTCACAGGAATTCTGTTTTCTTACTCTAGGATTGTTGCCGCTTTAATGAGAATATCCTCTGCAAGGGGAAAATATAAAGCATTTTCCACCTGTGGGTCTCACCTCTCTGTGGTCTCCTTGTTCTATGGGCCAGGCCTGGGGGTCCACCTCAGTTCTGCTCTGACCCATTCTCCCCTACAAAACTCAGTTGCCTCAGTCATGTACACTGTGGTCACCCCCATGCTGAACCCCTTCATCTACAGCCTGAGGAACAAGGATGTGAAGGGGGCCCTGAGAAGGCTCCTCAACCTAGCAGCACCTTGTCTATGATGGATCTCTGGCCTCAGAACTAAGGGTACATCGTGGGCCCCGAAGGTAAATGTTGCAAATTTAAATATCTGGTTCTTTTTCATTCCTCAAAGACAGGTTTGATTTCTTCTATTTCCAAACATGTATTACTTTGCTTTTGTTTGTTTTTGTATTAGTTTTTCTCAGAAATTCCTCTTTTACTTTTCTTCCTTATATGCAGTCTACAGTGTTCCATGTTTGGTCAGCATTCCTGCAGCTATTCTTAAGATTTCTCACTTTAAACTTAAAGCACTTATCATATCAAGTGCTGACTTAATTTCCCAAAAAGTTGTCCTTATGTGTTGCTGATCTTCATCTTAATTGGGTTGTATCCTTTTTTTTCCAGATAAAATTATATGAAAATCATACAGTAATCAGAACAGCATGATAATGCTATCAGGACTCTTCTTGTTTCTTCACATGAATGATTTAATTTCATCTTAAATACATTTTTGTGAGAGATTTTCTCTCATTCACTTTCCTTTTCAAAAGAAGAGACAGAATTGAAGTTGGACTACAACCTGGAAAGCTGACTTTACTATCTTACCTTTCACAGGAACTGTGATGTGATTTTCAAGTTCAGAGTAGGAATCTAGATTTGAAAGATGGTTTCGTCAGATGTCCTATAGGAATTTACCACCTGGAAAACTGAGAAGTGTCATTCCCTTCCATCCATCTTCCTTCCTTTCCTTTTTTATTTTACTTATACTTCCCATTATTGCAATGCTGATATACACTTTCTAAGATCCAAAGCCATGTAACAATGAGTACAATACAATAGGAGTTGTTTTCTCAAGTGATTTAGTTATTTTATGGAACTCTGTAGGGATGCCTCAGAAAGAATAGTTACACATTTGTGTAACATGTTTAGAACTTAATTCTTTTGGGGGGAAGAATGTTGACAGAATTCATTCTGCAAGGAAGCATGGAGGAGTACATGCTGGTAACATTCCTCTCATGTTCTCTGACATCCTCTCACCAATTTCCATTGCATAACTGCCAACATCCAGTACCAGCAGGAACTTACTTTGCCCAATATGTGGTAGCAGAAGTGACAGGGAATTATGTCCCATCAGAGACAGCTCTTGATGGAGAAGTGTGGGGTATAGCATGTCTTTCATCCTTTATCTGGAATAATGCTGAGGTTTATGTTTTTTATCATTTACCGGAATTTCCCCTGGAGATGAAATCTCTGTTTATTCACAGTGGTAGGTGCCATAATGCAAGCTTCATTCGATATATTTTCTTTTGTATATCAATTCCCCTCTCTCCCACTCATGTCCCTGGCTCCTTCCAATATAGTGTTTGAACATAAACCCTTGGCTCAGCATCTGCTTCTGCATGAACAAAAATCAACACAGGGGCTAATAATGTGATCAAGTAAGATAATATCATGAAAGGAATTAGGGACTTTGGAGAAAAAATAGAAACTAATTATTTGGGACATATTAAGGACTGTATAATTACTCAAAAAACAATTTTTTATAGAGGGAAGACTTATTTGATCTTGTTTTCATTTATTCCAATTCAATGTGTGTTTATTGTCTACTCTACAAACTGAGGAAGAAACCAGAGAGATACAAATGATTGTACTGTGGAGTGAGGAGCGTAAGAATGTTTGTGTGTAGCAGGTCCTGTTCAAACAAAAGTTTTGAACTCACATTGAGTAATTTCAGAAAAAAACTCTTTAAATTTATGTTTTAATATTTTTATTGAGATACTAGAGGCCCGGTGCAGGAAATTTGTGCATGGGTGGGGTCCCTAGGCCTGGCCAGCGATCAGGGCTGATCAGGGCCTTTCCGCTGCCAGCCAGGGCCTTTCTTCCAGCTGCTAGCCAGGGCCTTCCTTCCCCGGCTGCCAAATGCCCACCAAAGCCTTCCTTCATTCCGCATCGCCCCCTGTGGTCAGCACACGTCATAGTGAGTGATCGAATTCCCAGTCTCCCGGTCGAACTCCCGAGGGGACACTTTGCATTTTAGCCTTTTATATATATAGATAGTTTACACATAAAAAGTTCACCTATTGATGTAGTAAGTTCAATTATCTTAGTAAATTTCTAGTGTTATGTATTTGTTAACAAAATCCAGTTTTACAATATTTTTATCACCTCAAAAATATCTTTTTGTCCACTTACAGTTAATTACCACTTCAACTTTAGCATAGGAAACCCCTTTCTGTCTTTATACATTTGTGTTTTCTACATATTTCATATAAATTGAATCATAAAATATGTGGCCTTTTGTATCTGGCTTCTATTTGGTGTATGTTTTATAGGGTTATTCATGTAGAAGTATGTATCAATATTTTATTCCTTTTAATTGCAGAATAGGCTTCTATTGAATGTTTATACCACAGTTTGCTTATCCATTTACAGCTGATGAACAGTTAGCTATTTCCAGTTTGGAGATGTTAATAATGCTGCTGTGAACATTTGTGCACATTTCATTGTCCTGATACACATTTTCATTTGTTTTGGGTAGATACCTTGGACCGAAATTACTAGGTAATAGTGAAATTTATGTCTAAATTTTAAAGAAACTGCCAGGGTTCTTTTTAAAGTAGTTTTACATTCCCATGATGAATTCATGAAGGTGTCATATTTTCCACATCTTCACCAATACTTAGTATTCATGAAAAACTGCTAATAGGAGAATATGCTTGAGTATTTAATAAAAAAATGAGAAGAAATTTAACTGGGAAATATGTTAGGTAACATTCAAGAGACATTCAAGAGTCTGACAATAAGGAAGCTATATGGAACTATGGCTGAGTTACTAGAAATAGGTTAGATACATAGATGGACATCAGATCATTGAGGTCATTATAAATTTTTCATTTGTTTATACAGCAAATGACATTATTGCTTCTATTCCAGCACTAAGGCCTTCTTCTCCATGCAAAGACTCTCTTGACTAGAGGTTGCTGTTTTAGGTTCATTCTGTCTGAACCTGAGGAAATCCAGGGTGTTCCCCTTACTCCATTTTTATCTGCATTTTCTTTTTCTTGAATCTTCTCAGTCATGGTAGATCAGTAGTTTTCATCCAGGAGTGGTTTTCCTTTTCAAAACAATATAGAATACATAACAGATGTTATGGATTGTCCCACTGATGTTCTTCTTATTAGTGTACCTCATTCACTGTCTTCCATTACAAAAGACCAATAGAAGTCATAGAAGAGGTTCTCCCAAAAATACAAAAAAAAGTTGACCAAAATTAAAGCAAAATAATCAAATATAAATAAACTGGAACACATCCAACTAAAAAGCTTCTGCACAGCAATGGAAGCCATCAACCAAATGAATAGGCAAACTAACAGAACAGGAGAAAATATTTGCCAATCATATATCTTATGAGGGGTTATTATCCAAAATGTGTTAAAATCTCACACAACTCAATAGCACAATCCAAACGATCTAACTTAAAAATGGGCAAAGGATCTGAATAGGCATTTTTCTGAAGATGACCTACAGATGGACAAGAGGTACATGAAAATGTGATCGGTTCAAGATGGCAGCAGAGTAGGTGTAAGGTGCACTCACCTCCTCCCAGGACCAAACTGGAATTACAACTAAAATATAGAACAATCAACCTGAATAACCAACTGAAGACTAGCTGCACAGAAGTCTTATAACCAAGGATTTACAGAACAAGCTACATCCAGACTGGTAAAAAAGTGTGGAGACATGAAAATGGCTGTCCTCACACTCATGGGCAGAGGCTGAGGTTCTGGAGGGATATCTCAGCTGCAAAGTTCCTGCTGAGGATCATGGGGATCTCAATCCCGTGCCAGGCTCTGCAGCCCAGAGAACCAGAGCTGGAAAGAGGTGCACACATAACAAGTGGCTGTGAAAATCAGCATGGATTCTGTATGCTAGGGAGAGATGAGAGTTTCACAGGTACCCTCTTAAAGGGCCAATCCACAAAATCCCATTCATAGATATTCACCCTAGTTTATGAAGGCGGGACAGCCGATTGGAGTAGAGTCATATGAGGAGAGACTGGGGTTTGTGGTTCTGGAAGAGAATTAATGGGATAGCAGCTTGGACCCCTGTACTGAGTTACTCTCCTACACTGTACACACCATCTGTCTAGGGTGGAACATGTCCATCCATGTGGTATTAGCATGGGGAAAAGCAATAGCCTGTATCCTCTGGACTCATTGTTACCCCATCCTGTGGAGGTCACACCCTACTGAGGTGTCATCTGCTAAGCTGGAGTAATAGGTCTGGGCAGAAACCCAAGGTGTCAGTGACTGAGTTGTGTGGCCTCGGGGGTGGGACCATACCCCACACTTTCCCGCGAACCTGACTGTCACCTTCCCTGCATGGGACATCCACTAGCCCCACCCTACTAATACTCAGTGGCCCCAACCTTCTGAGCTTGAGCTTCTGACAAAATCTGACATAGATTGAGTTGTGTGGCTCTAGGATGGGGGCTATTTTTTTCCTTGCAAGCCAAACCAGTGCAGAACCTTCCCTTTACATGGCAAAATTTTGGTCTGTGTGAACCTGATTAACTTTGCTGGTCTTACCCTGATGACTCCACGAGACTCCATCCCATCACCAAGGTCTGTGGGCATATGTCAAGAGACAGCTAGTCCTGGTATAACCTGGGACTTTGGTTGAGTGGCCTCAGACTGAGCACTAGCACCGCGTTTGACCTGCGTCAATGTAGTGCACACCACTTGTTCCTACCTGGTGACTAAATGAGTACCTACTTCATGCAACTCAAGTATTGCCAAAGACTCTTTCAGTGACTGAGCCTAACAGGGAGCTGGACATGTGCCTGCCGGGGTCATTCTCAGCATCTAGAAAGGTTCAGTAATCTGGAGAAGGGCTACGAGTAAATTAATAAAGAGACTAGACATGAAATATAAATTTGGAATACATGGGGGAGCCAGGGAAGGCTTAGCTTTAGTAACTAAGTTCTCTCTTCAAATCTCTGGACCCAGGGCTTTTTGTTCACACACTAGAGGTCCAGTGCACAAAATTCGTGCATTCTGGGGGCTCCCTCAACCTGGCCTGCAGTCTCTCACAGTCTGGGAGCCCTCGGGGGATGTCTGACTGATGACTTAGACCCGTCCACAATGGGGAGTGGGCCTAAGCCATCAATGGGACATCCTTAGTGCTGCTACAGAGGCAGGAGAGGCTCCCACCACCACCGCTGTACTCGCCAGCCTTGAGCCCAGCTTCTGGCTGAGCAGTGAGCCCCCTGTGGGAGAACGCTGAACAGCAGGAGTCAGCTAATGCATTGAGTGTCTGCCCCCTGGTGGTCAGTGTATGTTATAGCGACTGGTCGTTCCGCTGTTGGGCCGAAATTGGCTCTCTGACATCCCACAAGGGGTCCCGGACTGTGAGAGGGTGCAGACCAGGCCAAGGGACCCCACACGTGCACAATGGGGGCCAGGGAGGGAAGCGGGAGGTTGGCCAGCTGGGGAGGGACTGTGGGAGGGCTCCAGGGCATATCTGGTCTGTTTCGCTCAGTCCTGATCAGCCAGACCCGAGCAGCAAGCTAACCTACTGGTTGGAGCATCTGCCCCGTGGTGGTCAGTGCATGTCATAGTGACTGGTCGGCCAGTCGACTCTCTGCCCCCTGGTGGCCAGTGCATGTCATAGCGAGCAGTTAAGTAGCCTTAGCATATCATTATGATATTACACTTTGATTGGTTGAACGGCTGACCGGACGACAGGACACTTAGCATATTAGGCTTTTCTTATATAGGATTTTTGCCCTAAAGCAAAGCAAACACACATATCAAAGGTAAAGTTTGGTAAACAGTAAGATTATCAGGTTGGGGGAACTGCCCTCGGCTGTTCAGCTGTTAGGCCAGCAGCAAGTAATAACATGTAGATTTTCAGGTTTGGGGAAATACTTTCAGCTATGCTAGCAGGCAATAATATGTATCTTCAGCCCTGCTGAAGCTTCAAGGTCCACCCACCTTTTGATGAACTTCTTGCATTTATGACCTGCTGGAATTAGCCCCCAGCATGTGCCCTGACTGGAAATTGAACCAGTGACCTCTTGGTGAATGGGCCAATGCTCAACCACACCAGCTGGGTGCCAGATAGATTTTTTTATATATATTCAGAGCATTTCACCCCAAAACAATGAAATATACATTCTTTTCAAGTGAATATGTAACATTTTCTAGAATAGACCACATGTTACACACAAAACAAGTCTCAATAAATTTAAGAAGATGAAATGACATCAAGCATCTTCTCTGTCCATATGGTATGAAACTAGAAACCAATTTAAAAAAAACACTGAAAAACAAACAGAGATGTGGAGGCCAAATCACATGTTATCAAACAGTGAATGGATTAACAGTGAGATATGGGGAGAAATTGAAAGATACATGAACCAAATGAAAATGAGAATACAACAATCCAAAATCTATAGGACCCAGCAAAAGCAGTCCTAAGAGGAAATTCATAGCAGGCCTATCTGAAGCAAAAATAAAAATTTCAAATAAACAATATAACTTTACACTTAAAAGTACCAGAAAAAGAACAACAAACAAAAAATCCCAAAATGAGTAGAAGAAAGAAAATAACCAAGATCACAATAAAAATAAATGAAATGGGTTCTAAAAAGAAAAAAAAAGTAAAAAAAAAAAAATCAATGAAACCAAGAACTGGTTCTGTGAAAAGATAAAGATTGACAATCTTTAACCAGACTCATCAAGAAAAGAAAAGTGGATCCAAGTAAAGTAAGTTAGAAATGAAAGACAAGAAGTAACAACTGACTCCAGGGAAATACAAGAGATAATAAGACCATATTACAAACAACTGTATGGCAACAAATTAAACAATCTGGATGACATGGATAAATTCCTAGAAACATACCATCTTAAAATCCAACACCCATCTATGATATAAATTCTCAGCAAAGTGGAACAGAGGGGACATACCTCAACACAATGAAGGCTATATGTGACAAAACCAGAGCTGACATTATACTCAAGAGGCAAAAACTGAAAGTGTTTCCCTGAAGATCAGGAAGAAGACAGGGATGTCCACTTTCACCAGTCTTATCAGCATAGTACTGGAAGTCCTAGCCACAGCAATCAGACAAGTAGAAGAAATAAAAGACATCTGAATTGGAAAGGAAAATGTAAAACCGTGATTATTTGCTCAAGACATGATACTGTATATAGAGAAACCTAAGGATTCCACCAAAAACACTACTAGAACTGATAAATAAATGCAGTAAATTAGAAGGGCAAAAATAAATATCCAGAAATCAGTTGCACTTTTATATATCAACAATGAACTATTAGAAAGGAAAATGAAGAAAACAATCTGATTTACAGTTGCATAAAAAATCCCTAGGAATAAATTTAACCAAGGATATAAAAGACCTCTACTCAGAAACTTATGAGATACTTAAGAAAGAAATTGAAGAAGATACAAATAAATGGAAGCATATACTGTGTTTTGGGGTAGGAAGAATTAACATCATTAAAATGTCCAAATTAGCCAAAGCAATGTATAAATTCAACATCATTCCTATCAAGATACCAATGGCGTAGTTCACAGAAGTAGAACAAATATTTCCAAAGTGTATATGGAAGCACAAAAGACCCCAAATAGATAGAGCAATCTTGGTAAAGAAGAACAAAGTTAAAGGAATCATGCTACCTGATATCAAATTTTACTGCAACGCTATAGTAATCAAAACAGCATTGTACTGGCAGAAAAACAGACATAAAGGTCAATGGAATAGAATAAAGAGCCTAGAAGGAAACCCATGCCTTTATGGTCAATTAACACTTGACAAAGAAGGCAAGAACATACAATAAAGATAATCTATTAAAAAATGGTGTTGAAAAAATGGGACAGATACCTGCAAAAAAACAAAACCAGACCTCCTTCTTACATTGTACAGAAGAATAAACTCAAAATTGATTAAAACTTTAATTTCAGACTCAAAACCATAAAAAATCCTTGAAGAAAACATAGGCAGTAAAATCTCAGACATTTTTCGGAGCAATATTTTTTCTGATATGTCTCCTCAGGCAAGGGAAATAAAAGAAAAAAATAAACAAATGAGACCACATAAAACTAAAAAGTTTTTGCACAGCCAAGTATACCATCAAGAAAATGAAAAGACAACCCACTGACTGGAAGAATATATTCACCAATGATAGGTCTGATAAGGTTTACTAACAAAATTTATAAACAACTTAAACAACTCAACAGCAAAAACAAAACAAAAACAATCCAATTAAAAAACAGGCAAAGGACCTGAATAGACACTTCTCCATAGAGGACATAAGATGGGCAGTAGACATGAAAAGATGCTCAATGTTACTAATCATCAGATAAATGCAAATCAAAACCACAATGAGTATATCACTTCACACCTGTCAGGATGACTGTCATCAATAAATCAACAAACAGTAAGTGTTGGCGAGGATGTGTGGAAAAGGGAATGCAGGTTGGTACAGGCACTGTGGGAAACAGTATGGAGTTACCACAAAAAACTTAAAATGGAACTGTCTGATGGCCCCGTGATTCCACTTTTGGAAGTGTAGCTGAAGAAACCCAAAACACTAATTTGAAAGAACCTTATGTTCATTGCCACATTATTTACAATAGCCAAGACTTGGTAGCAGCCCCAGTGCCCATTAATATCTGAGTGCATAAAAAAGCTGTGGTACACTTATACAATGGAATATTACTGTTATATTAAAAAAGAAAAGGAAATCTTACCTCTTGGCTATTTTTTCTTTCTTTTTTTTAAAAAAATAATTTGTTGTTGTTGTTGTTGCTAGAGAGTATTATGCTAAGTGAAAAACAAGTACCACATAAGTCAGAGAAAGACAAGTAATCATATAATTTCACTTTTATGTGGAATCTAATGAATAAAATAAACTAACAAACCAATTAAGAACATACTCATAGATACAGAGAACAGACTGACAGTTCTTAAAGAAGAAGGGGGCCAGGGGTGCATGTGAAAGAGGTGAAGGGATTAAGAAAACAGCAATGACACACAACCTCATAGACACAGACACCAGAATAGTGATGACCAGAGGGAAAGGGTTGTGGGGGGAAGTAGAAGAGGGTAAAGGGTCCCGGCATAAATGGTGATGGAAGGAGACTTGACCTGGGGTGGTGAACACACAATTCAATATACAGATGATGCACTACAGAATTGCACACCTGAAACCTACGTAATGTTATTAAGAAAGGTCATCCCAACAAATTCAATTTTTAAAAAAGACACAATGACTGCAGCCCTACATTTAGAAAACAGGCATCTGTGAAATCCCCTGTAGGATTTATGAAAATTGTCAAGTGGGTATATCAAAATAGGTGGTTGTCTAATGTAACAACATACATAATTTCTACAGAAAAAGTAGAACTTTGGCTGTCTTTCAAAATAAGAAAAGAAAAACAACATCTCAACACGTGAAATCAAAAATTTCTTATAGAAAAAAAGGAGGGAGTTTTTATTTAGAAACATAAATCTTAAATGACAAACTAGAAATTAAATATTATCTTTAGTATAGAAAACATAGTTATCCCTACATAGAATGATTAGTTCAATGAATGTGTAGACATACAAATACACATTGCGTTCGTTAATTGAAAAAAAAATGTGTTTATAAAATATCTGGAACTTGGATGTTGGAAATGAGAAGTTCGGGGGAGCTTTCTCCTTAGAAGAGGAAGGGCCCAAACCCTTAAAAAGTACACTCCCTTTTCCTCTATTATTAACAACATCAAGTCCTCAGAGATCGGGATAATGCCGAACCATTTGACTAATTATGAGCTCTGTGCATTGAGCTCCCAGGGCCATGCAGCAATAGATAATCAGCTGTGCCTCCAGCCCTTCAGGTTCCTGACTCAGTCCAGGGGGCTTTGCATCTGAGTCTTCTCTTCTCTCATCCACTGCATCAGGAGCCCATGACTAACTCTGACGTCCTGACAGTCTTGATGGAACCTGAACCTTCATTGCTTGCCAGGCAGGACTGGGGCAGTGGATTCCCACTCCTTGGTCAGACTCCAGCAGAGACAGAACTGCCCAGTGAGTACTGTGGAGGTGGTGGATGGAGAAGGGACTGCAGAAAGTTCTTTTTTTTTTTTCATCATTAGGACAAACAGTGGAGTTGGGACAAACAGCTGGGAGGGCACCAGTATGGAATGTTTCAGATATTTTTGTCCTTAAAAGGGTAGAATCTGAATACCTGGAGGGAAACAACTGAGTCTCATTCATTTCTGATCCCCCAGGGCCTAGCAGAGAACAACAATCTCTGCTAAATATTGAATAGAGTTTTCCTTGGATCTCAGAAACAGTGTGTGGGTGACATAGCTTCCACATGCCCAGTGCTTTCTTTTCAGTAATTTCTCCCCTTCCAGCAATGCCTCCTGGGGCTAGCAGAGGACAAAACAGTGGTTTTATGCATCTATGTCAGGGATTTTCTAAGAAACCTCTCATTTTCCATTTACTAGAATTAACAGCATTTAAATACAAATAAAAATGGTGTAGATTTTCATAAAAATTAAAAAAAAGAGAGAGGAAAAGAGAAAGGGAAGTAAATCTTATTGTGTGGACTGAGACACATTTCAGGATTTCCACTCATTCCATGAGTGAATTACCTGGGACATGATAGGCTTCTACCTCTCTCTGCCGTATCTATAATAATAAAAGCATAATATGCAAATCGACCGAACAACTGAACAGCAGGATGACCATCTGGACAACCTTCCAGACAACCACGCTATAACACGCACTGGCGCCAGACCAGCCAAGGCAGGTGCAATGAGATTGATGGGGGCCAGCCATTGCCCCACAATGGTCCTGTAGAGGGAGACCCAGACCACCAGCCAGTGGGGTGAACAATCAGGGAGCTCCGCCATCACCCCAAAGAGGGAGGCCCAGGCCACCCTCTGCAGTGTGATCCATGGGGAGGTGGCTCTGCAATCTATCGCCCAAGAGAGGGAGGTCCATGCCACTGGCCGAAGGGCAATCAATCGGGGGGACTCTGTGGGGCAATCATCGGGGGGCTCTGTGGAACCGGGGAACCGGGGGTGTGTGGTGGCGGACATGGGCAGTGCCAGGCCAAGGTGGGTGCAGGAGGGGGGCAGGGTCAGGAAGCAGCAGGGCTGGGAGGCAGCCGGGGCTGTGAAGGCCTACCCTTGCACAAATTTCGTACATCAGGCCTCTAGTAATAGAATAAAATGTCGTCCTTCAGCCTTTCTTGGATTGTTTTTCATCAACAAACCCACTATTCCAATCTGATTTTAAAATTGTCAATGAACATTTATTAAGGGTAAACTATTTGGTGCCACACATTTGCCAGAGATGGGCGTTATTCTTTCATTTCTATGTAAGAGATAACAGCAGAGAGGTGGAAGGATTTATATACACTTCCCATTTAGTGGGTGACAGCTGTGGGACTCAGACACAGGCCTCCTGATTCCCAGCCCAGGGCTCAGTCCCCTCCACTGTGGCACAATGATTGTTTCTTTCCAAAGAAGGGCACCACCACCAATTCCTTCTCTTGGGATTTGGCAAGTTCATCTGTGGTTTGCAGGGACCTATAATACATGAATGTTGCGGATCGTAGGGTTTCCTATAGATAGTAATGCATTTTTCAGCACTTTTTGTAAACCTGAGATGTGAAAACATCGTTCCCTATACAAGATGGGTGTTTTCATGGCTCTATCATGAAAAGACTATTGCTAGTCAGACTTTTGGGAACGTCCTAATTTTATAACTTGGCACTCAGAGCATGGGGTTGATTTTGTGTAATTATTCTATTGGGAAACAAGTGTAGATAATTAATAGTAAAGTTGCCCATATACCAATTTTTTCAATTTAAAAAATTATCTTTTATGCATATGTCTTTAGAAAATTCTCACTTGTGTGATATGGAGAAGAGGCTTTGGAATTTTCTTAGTGCTGTCATAATAAAAAATTGAAAATAAAATGAAGTTTATTACTCAGATAACACTAAGCATCACTTAAAGTGCTGAAATTTAAGTATGTATTTCACAGAGAAACTTGAAAGCAATGCTGTGGTAAATGGAGAACTTAGGAAATAGTATACTTAGGATGAGAATATTTAGGTAAGTTTTTAAGAAAACTGCTCATGAATACATAACTCAATACTAATGTTATGAAAATATTGAAAGGAAAATGCATCCACCGAATGACAGTGTTTGCCTTTGGACAACTAAGTGCAGAGGAAGATCATGCAGGGATAGCAAAATACCCTCAAGTTTTATCAATGATAAATGAGTTCCTCAGCACGTATTATTAAATATTCGTATTTTAATATGGGTAGTGGGTAATATGGTATTGATAGCAATTGATAACATTAATACATCATTTATTAATAGCCTGGCAATGGTTCCCTGAATTGGCTATATGTTAGTAGGCCCAAAGGACTTATGTAAATTGTAAAGGATGCATTTTAAAAGGTAATTATAATAATCAACTAGCACTGATAACCAATGTTTAAGTATTTTTATATTTATAATTTAATTTTACTTCTTACAGCAATCCTATAAGGTCAGTTTAATTAATATAACCATTTTACAGATGAGCACACTACCTAGGTGTTTGTCATAGTAGTCTTTGTTCTTTTTTCACTTTTGATTTTTCCCAAATTACATCATTTTTAGGCAAAAAATAGTTTATTATGATATGGCTTATGTAAAGTTAGGTAGTATTACAAAATAGAAATGATCAGATATATCCATAGGAATCTAGCATGTCACACAAAGGAATAACTATTTTGACAAAGTAATTCCTCAGTAATTGCCTCATATTTTGACCTGTCAAGAGAAATAACCCAAGTTGCCTTCAGGAGACTGATTTAGGAGAAATGTAATCCCTCTTTAAGGAAGAACTGACCTGGAAAGCTCTTAAACTGGCATAAGAAGGACAACTTAAGGTTTGAGGTCTTGGGGGATCCACTCTCAGGGATCCTCTTCAAACCTGCCTGCTCTGACACCTCTACCAATGACATATTGATCTACTTTATTGGAACCATCTTTGGTGGTGTCCCACTCTCAGGGGTCCTCAATTTCTCAGCTGTTCATTGGAAGGTTGGTTTTGATGAGAAATTAATTCTTCAGAAATGTTTGTGATTAGAGACAAATTTAAGAAGTATTACCAATCCACTACAAACCAAAACACTAAGTACAAACTCAAGCTCAGATGTTTCTCTGAGATTGTGTATCACTTAATTGGAAATAACCTTTCAAAAATAAAAGTAAGTACGAGTTTTCATTAATTATTATTTAATCATTGGTTATTATAAATTAATACCATCTTCAGGATCAGTGGTGCTTTATGATTTTGTGCATTTAACAAAAACATACTTTTCAAAATATGAAGTCTACCAAGGTCAACTATTTGTAATTTGAATTATATTTGAGAGGCTTTGACCAGACAACCCACATATTTGAGTGAGCACTTATCTCCATGGAAGACTGACGTCATAAAACCAAATAAAGATGTAAACCCTTCAAAATAATTGCCATTAAATCTGATTATGAACATTTTATTTGAAGTTAGAGTACAATTGCTTCTTAGTGTCTTTCAATTGGAATGATTTGTTTCTTAGAAAAGAATATTTCTCATCCCATATTTTCCTTCAAAAGTAGAAGGGTGATAGTTTATTCTGTTCATGGATTTGTTATTTCAAAATGTCATTTCTTTTCTAATATTCTGTGACCCAGTGACTCTAAAGTGGGTGTATATAGAAACTGGCAAATAGGTCAGACATCAATAAGGAAAGAGTTCTAAAAAGAATTAACGACTGAAACATGTTGCTGAAGGTAATGGGGCAATTGTATGTGATCCTCAAGTGTAAATAATTAATGTGTGAATTGCTTGGATCCAATATATGGATGCCTCTAGACTTGTTTCATTTATTTAACTTTCTCTCTCTCTTTTTCCAAAAATGTGTCCTATCTGCATAGAACCACAGAATCGAACAAGTGGCTCAGAATTCTTCCTCCTGGGACTCTCAGATGACCCAGAACTGCAGCCTCTTCTGTTTGGGCTGTTCCTGTCCATGTACCTGGTGACCATGCTTGGGAACCTACTCATTATCCTGGCTGTCATCTCTGACTGCCACCTCCACACACCTATGTACTTCTTCCTTTCCAATTTGTCCTTGGCTGACATCAGTTTCAGCACCACTACAGTTCCCAAGATGCTGCTGAACCTCCAGACACACAGCAAATCCATCACCTATGCAGGCTGCCTAACTCAGGTTATCCTTTTCCCTCTTTTCACATGTATGGACAGTCTACTCCTGGCTGTGATGGCCTATGACCGGTTGGTGGCCATTTGTCAGCCCCTACACTACCTGGTCATCATGAGCCCTCGCCTCTGTGGTTTGTTGGTCCTGCTGTCATTTTTCTTCAGCCTTTTGGTCTCCCAGCTGCACTACTTGATGGTGTCACAACTTAGCTTCTGTGCAGATGTGGAAATCCCTCATTTCTTATGTGAACCTTCTCAACTCTTCAAACTTGCCTGTTCTGACACCTCCACCAATGACATATTGATCTACTTTATTGGAACCATCTTTGGTGGTGCCCCACTCACATGGATCCTTTTCTCTTACTATAGAATTGTGTCCTCCATTCTGAGAATGCCATCATCAGGTTCAAAATATAAAGCCTTCTCTACCTGCGGCTCTCACTTGTCAGTTGTTTGCTTATTTTATGGAACAGGCCTTGGTGTGTACCTCAGTTCTGCTGTCTCATCTTCCCCAAGGAAAGATGCAGTGGCCTCAGTGATGTACACTGTGGTCATCCCCATGCTGAACCCCTTCATCTACAGCCTGAGGAACAGAGACATCAAGAGTGCCCTATGGAGGATGGTCCAAAGAATAGGCTGATCTCAATACTTGTGCTATCATTTTTGGTTGATAGGACTAAGAAAAGCAGCAAAATCAAACATATGCAACCAGAAATTCTGAATCAGCAGTCACACAGTGAAGATGTGTCTATATGAGTCTTTGCTTTCTGTTTACACTCTTTTCCCTCTTAGCACAGCTGTAATGAAATTGGGAGATTATTTTGGACTCCTACTTAAGTCGTAGCCCCTCCAGGATTATGCATAGTACATAGGTATAGCCTTCTCACTTTCCTTACGCATTCCCCAGGACTCTCGGTCATGAGGAGTCTTGTTTCATTATAAATAGAAAGCAAGTAGACAAATATGGGGGGCATATTGGTGTGTGTGTGTGTGTGTGTGTGTGTGTGGTGGTGGTGGTGGGGGCGCTGAGCAAAAAAGAGGGAGAACTCATTGACATGGACAACAGTGTGGAAATTATGTGGTGGAGGGGTGTGGATGGAGATGATAGAGTGCATTTGCGGGATAAGTGCTGATGGGAAAAATAAAAGAAGTGAAAAAGAAAAAATCATAGCTCTCTCTTTCTTGTTATTTATTCTTTCTATACTTTCCTCATGATTCTTCTCTCTTCTTCCATATTTTTGTTCCTTCATGATCTTGATCAGATCCTTGAGAAAAATGGGATGTCTATTTAATTTCTTGTCCAAACTAGGGTATTTTTAAATTAAAATGGGACAGCATCAGTAGTGAGTTTGAATAAATAGTTATCAACTGGGACTTTCCTAGCAAAACTGGGATATATGATTCCCAATATTCCTTTTTCCTATTCCATCTAACATCTTCTCAATCAATTACATAGCCAAGCATGAAAGGACAAATGCTGTATAATTCCACTTATGTGAGGCACCTAAAGTAGTCAGATTCATCCTATCTAATAAAGAGGGAATAATGCTAATTGACCCTCATGCCATCGCAAAGTTGGTGGCACCCACAACCAATAGAGAAGGAATATGCTAATTGACTGTCATGCCCTCAAAAGATGGTGGCACCCACAAGATGGCAGCGCCCAGTCCCCTCAGCCCCCCAGCCACCCAGGGCCAGCCTGAGGTGCAGGCAAGCCTTGGATGGTGGCTGCCCAGCTGCCCAGGGCCGCCCGAGGCTCAGGTAACCAAGGCCGGCCGAGGCTTGTGCTGCAGAAGTGGCAGCAGCAGAGGTGTGATAGGGGCATTGCCTTCCCCTGATTTCTGGGTCATCTCCCGCCCCTGTGGGCTCCCTGACTGTGAGAGGGGGCAGGACTGGCTGAGGGACCCCCACTCCAGTGCATGAATTTTCATGCACTGGGCCTCTAGTAGAGACATAAAGTACAATAGTGGTTGCCAGAGGTTGGGGGATGAAGGAATAGGGAGTTAGTGTTTAACTGGAAAATAAAGAGTTTCATTTTTGTAAGATGAAAAGAGTTCTGGAGATGGATGGTGGTGATGGTTTCACAGCAATGTGAATATAGTTAATACCACTGAACTCAACACTTAAAATGGCAAATTTTACATTAGATTATTTTCCACAATAAAGGAAAATATATCCTATAGGAATGAGGGACATGTTGCCCCAGATGTTGGGTATACCACTTCGCCCTCAGCATCAGCCCCCACAGGGATCTGCCTCAGCTGCAGAGATCCACCTAAACCAAGGTCATGTCTACTTCTGGAACAGCCCACTACCATGACATATGACCCCTTGTCACCAATTCCAGAAAATACTATAAGATCATCCTAGATCCAGACCTTCCTGGTGATTTTAGGAGGCCTTTGATGGATTTCAACTTGGCTTGACTTCTCCCACTAGCCTTCCTTGCTATAAAGAGTTTGCCAAACCACAAAGTCTGAGGGAAGAGACCCTGTAAGACTGTCTTCACTTCAGACACCAGCCACAAGTTCAGGAGTCCCCAGGGCTACCTTTACTTCAGTCCAGTAGGCCCTAAATTCAGGGACTGCCTCACATTAAAAAATGTGCTAGAATGACTCACACTGAGGCAATTTCTTCAGGTTCAATAATTCACCTGGATGAGTCACAGAACTTAGGATAGTGCTATACTTATGATTACAGTTTTATTATAGCAAAAGAAAACAAAATAGGACCAGTCCAAGAAGATACACATTGGGAAATATCTGAGAGGTCCCATATGTATAACTTGTTGTCCTCTCCCATGAATTTCTGATCCATTACCTCCTCCTGGCCACAATGTGACACAATACTCAGAGCCTTGCCAACCAGGTAGCACACCTGAGATTCAATGTCCAGAGTTGTTATTGAGGGCTCATTACATAGGTTTGACTAATTGAATTATTGCCCATTTGGTTAAATTCATAAATTCAACTCTCCTGCCCAGGGTTGACATAAGTTCACCTACAGCTCTGTCAGAGCCAGCAAGAGCCCTGCTCAGCACTGTTGCTCTGAGTTCATGTATTCCTCTAAATTCTTCCTGATGATGCTAGGGCAGGTTTATTCTTGATCCCTGCCCACTGTACTAACTGTTGGGAACTTAGTCCAAGTTCCTCCTTTATCCTCTGCTCAGTAGTTACAGGTGTCGGATCCGAGCCCCTCTGCCTAGGGCTGGACCTCCTTGGAAGCTGGGTCTTATACGAAGAAGCCATGAGAAGTTGTGGGTGTATAAGAATGAGTCTTTATTGTAGAAGCTAGTGGCCACATAGCCATCAGACAAGACAGTCTTTTATAGCAGTCCTATACAGGCAGGCAGTGTTCCAATGAGACAGGAAGCTGGACACAGGCTGGTTAACATGTACATCTTTCCCATAGCTATGGGTACAGAGACAAAGCAGCATTAGTCTCTGCACCCATAGCTATTATCTGAGCAGCCGAACGCTGCCCCCTAGACTCACTGCCTCACATCGTAGCTGTACCTAAGCTTTCTGCCTCAGCAGCTTCTCTAGCCTCTCTGGCTCAGCAGTTTCTCCTGTCTCACCTGCCCAGCACACTGGCTGGTCTCTGTAGCCTCACATAGTAACCACCTCCGAGCTTCTCTCCCAGCACACTGGCTGGTTAACATGGTAGCTATATCTGAGCTCTCTCTGAGCTCTTAGCCTTACATCATAGCAGTATCAGCTCTCAGCTCCATCTGAGCTCTCCTCTCTCCTGCACACATGGGAGCTACATTCTCTGTGCCATCAGCCTCTGCTTCTCACACTAGCTGGTCAGTAATATATATTACCACTTAGACAAAGAAGGCTGGTTGTCAACAGTGACATCAATCATTTGACTGTAGAAGGGCACAATGTACCGTGAGATTGCTGTGGCCTTGCAGCTATGTATGGTATCTTAGCCTAGGCACAGAGTGGCCTTGGACAGTCCGGTGTATTGACAAGGCCTCTGTGCTTTAATTGGCCTTGACTATCAGGCACCTCTGGCATGGTTCCCATAAGCTCCATCTCTCGATTTACATGGTTGGGCTTTTTGGCATGACCAATCCCCTTTTTGAGACATCTCATTAGCATAAACTATCAGCTATGGTCCATGGGGCCCACCACAAATAAGCAATCAATAACTCCTATCACTAGGGAAATTTCAAGGGCTTAAAGGTTACTTCCAAGGACCTAAGATGAAGGTCATATTTCTCTGTAAGTGGGGCCAAATTCATGACTACTGATCTGCTCTTCCACAGGTGTTGATTCCAGGAGCACTGGCTGGCAAACGCCCTGCATGCTAATCACTGTTACAGAGTCTGCTTTGCCAGGAAGCCACCTTGGGATATCCTCTTACTAATAAAATTATTTGGGGTATATTTTAAAGACAATTCCAAGAAGTTCTTTAAACAGTCAGAAATGATCTACAAATTACAAACCTAAGGTTGGATCAGTGTTGGGAAATTTCAAGGCGAAGAGATGAAGTATTGAATTTGGGACAGTAGAGAGGTCACCATAGAAAACCTTAATGAATCTAGACATCCAACCTCAAAGATGTTAGAAAGAAAGGGAGTGAAGAGTCTGAAATAATAAAGTAAAATAACATCTGCATGAGTATAATACTTCAAAAAGTTTATTTTAAAATATGAAACCCTAGGGTGTAAATAAAATATGAGTCAAGAATGATAATTTATTTGGCCTCTGTCATCTTCTTCAGACTTCTAGATGCCCTATGTCCAATCATAAGCACCCACCTGCCCCTGATTTTTGTTACAAGTTTGACCAGGTTCCCTTGATTCCTCTGTGGTATAGATTTGGAAGGCATTGAGAACAGGGTTAATGACACTGTGTAATACTAAAATTATTCCTGTCATCCTGAGAAGAGAAGGTTTCTGAACAATTGAGGAACATTCCAAGGCTTGTCCATTAGAACATAGAGATACGCAGACAGGTGACGTCAACTTGTGGAAGGAGCTTTAACTGCATGCTGGCAGACATCCTTCTTAACTCTCTTCTTGTTTCCATGGTCAACATTCACTAGCATATTACTGCTCAGATTTTCAGGTGAGAAATAATCTGCTCTCTTCAGACCACTGAGGCCCTCCAGATTTTGTCATTTTAGCTGTCCCCCATACCAAAGCAATAAATGATCTGAGCAACATTGCCTTAGTTATATGATTTGCTTGTCCCATTCTTCAAAAACAGTTCATATAAACATTTTGTTCTTGCAAGAGTGTCCTAAATGGCTTCTCAATGTTCACTTTCTCCTCCTTTACATGGCAGCCAGATTGATTTTTTAGGAGTAATCAGAACTTGAGACTTCTCTGCTTAGAACCTTCCAATCATTTTCTGTTAGTCCTAGAACGAAATTTGAACTCATTGCCAAGGTCTCTAAACCCTTCATACTCTAGTCTCTTCTATCCCTTTCCAACTCTCTCACTGGTCCCTGGATCAGCAATGTAAGCATCACTTGGGAGCTTATAAATGCAATTTTTCAGGCCCTACTCCACCTGCTAAATCAGATCCTCTGCCGCTGGGACCCATTATGGGTGATTCCATTGCATGCTAAGTTTGTCTAGACATATTGGCTTTCTTGTAGTTCTTCAAGCAGACTTCTTTGCGGCCTGAAGATCATTAAACTTAATTATCAATGAATAGAATATTCTTCCCCTTTCTTGATCAAATTTCCACTTAAATAACAGCACTTAAAGATGCCTGACCACCCACCTAAATTCTCCTGATGTTTTATCCATCAAGTTAGTCGCTATTCCTCTTTTTTTAGCATTGCCTTCTGAGTGAACGCACAGAATTTGAGTGTTATGAAAGACAATCTTTGTACCAGGCTGTCTGGACTATTCTGTCCCAAGTTAAACTGATGCATGTCATCAAGAAAGTGAGCTTTGCTCCTCTTCCAGTGCCATTTTTTTTGTGTGAAATGTTATATTATTGGCATAAACAAGCAAGACATTGGGCACTTTTACTGCCAAAAAATACTTAGGCAGAAATTTGTTATAGAGAAATTTCTAGAAAAGCTGTTGATTATGGCAAAGAAAAGTTGCATGAGACATACTCAAACAGGTAAACAATACTTATTTAAGATTATTGCAATAGGGGTTAAAACTATTGCAATAAGGGAGAGAAATTGAACTCAGCTCCACTGAGAGAGACAGGAAGATTTTTTAAATTGTATGATTCCATTTATATGAAATATCCAAAATAGGAAAATGGGTAGAGACAGAAAGTAGATTTATAACTGTGAGGAGATGTGGGTGTTGTGGAATAGGAAATTACTTTTTAAATTTTTTAATTACAGCTGACATTCAATATTATTTTTATGTTAGTTTCTGGTGTACAGCGTAGTAGGTAGAAGTTTATATAATTTATAAAGTGATACTATAATTTATCATATATAGTTATTACATATTATTGACTATATTTCCTATGCTGTACATTATTCCTTCATGACTATTTAATAACTACTGATTTGTATTTCTTTTTTTAAAATATACTTTATTTATTTTTTACAGAGAGGAAGGGAGAGGGATAGAGAGTTAGAAACATCGATCAGCTGCCTCCTGCACACTTCCCACTGGGTATGTGCCCACAACCAGGGTATGTGCCCACAACCAAGTTACATGCCCTTGACCGGAATCGAACCTGGGACCTTTGAGTCTGCAGGCCAATGCTCTATCCACTGAACCAAACTGGTTAGGGCTGGTTTGTATTTCTTAATCTCTACATTTTTCACCAAATCCCCCAACTCCCCTCCCATCTGGCAACCATCAGTTTGTTCTCTGTACCTATGAGTCTGTTTCTGTTTTATTTATTTATTTTGTGTCTAGGTTCCACATATAAGTGAAATCATATGGTATTTGTCTTTCTCTGACTGATTTATTTCACTTATCGTAATACCCTCTAAGTTCATCCATGTTGTTGCAATGGGTCACATTCCATTCTATTTTATTGCCAAGTAATATTTCATTGTATACAGGGTGGGGTAAAACTAGGTTACAGTTGTGAGTATACAAAACTGAGTTTATTCTTGTATTACTATTTACTAATTATTGTATTATTTTACATCTGAACAACTGTAAACCTACTTTTTCCCCACACTGTATATGTACCACTTCCCCTTTGTCCAATTGGTCTATTGATAGGCACACAGGCTGCTTCCAAATCTTGGCTATTGAAAATAATGCTGCAACAAACATAGAAGTGCACATGTCTTTTTGAATTAGTGTTTTGGATTTCTTCGCATAAATACCCAAGTGGAATTACTGGGTCATAAGGTAGCTCTATTTTTAATTTTTGAGAAATCCACAGACTGTTCTGCACAGTAGCAGCACCAGTTTGCAATCCCACCAACAGTATACAAGGACTTCCCTTTCCACATCCTTGCCAGCACTCATTGTTTATTTATTTCTTGATGATAGCCATCCTGACAGGTGTGAGGTGAATCTCATTGTGATTTCAATTTTCATTTCTCTGATGATTAGTGACGTTGAGCATCTTTTCATGTCTATTGCCCATCTGTGTGTCCTCTTTGAAGAAATATTAATTCAGGTCCTCAGCCCATTTTTAATTGGATTGTTTGTTTTTTGGTGTTAAATTGTAGGAGTTCTTTATAAATTTTGTATATTAACCCCTTATCAGATGCATCTTCTCCCAATAAGTAGGTTGTCTTTGCATATAATTGGTGGTTTCCTTTGACGTTCAAAAACTCTTTATTTTGATATAGTCCCATTTGTTTATTTTTTCCCTGTGTTTCCCTTGCCTGAGGAGATATATCAGAAAAAAAAACATTACTAAGAGCAATGATGGAGAGTTTACTGCTTGTTTTCTTCTAGGAGTTTTATGGTTTTGGGCCTTACATTCACATCTTTAATCTATTTTTAGTTTATTCTTGAATATAGTGTAAGAAGTTGGTCTAGTTTCTTTCTTTTTGTTTTGCATGTATCTCTCTAATTTAAGGCAGGGGGAATATATATATATATATATATATATATATATATATATATATATATATTGATTTCAGAGAGGAAGGGAGAGGGAGAGAGAGAAAAAAAATCAATGATGAGAGAGAAACATTGATCTGCTGCCTCCTGCACACCAACACTGGGGATCGAGCCTGCAACCCAGGCATGGTCCCTGACCAGGAATCAAACTGTAATCTCCTGGTTCATAGTTCAACACTTAACCACTGAGCCATGCTAGCTGGGCATAGACAGGGGGATTTTTAAAGATAGAGTGAGCTAATAGAAAAGTATTGGAAGCCCTGGCTGGTGTCGCTCTGAAGCATCCATCTTATATAAATACTGCTGTTTGAAATTTTAGCCCTGCTATTTGGCTTCTGAAAATTCTTGCTTGCTAAGACTACTCCCACTTCAGAGAGGCCATTAAACCTTCCCCAGACAAGGTTATCAGTGCTGGTGCCAGGCCAGGCCTCTGGTTGAGGTCTCGAGGCCCCAGCCCATACGGGCTCTTTAAGAACTTGCAAAAGGGGCCGGAAACACCCCATATTTGGGAGACAAAGAAGGTAAAAACATATAAATAAGGAACATTCCTGCATGTTGGGGCCCAGAATTTGAGAGACATTCTCCTCTGGACCCACGAGTAATAAATGTAACTCCATTTCTCTAAGTATTGCTTTGTTCTTCTTTGGTTTTCTGTAACAGCTCAGTTGGTTAGAGCATCATCCCATGCACAAAAGAGTAATGGGTTCAATTCCAGGTCAGGGCATGTACCCAGTTTGTGGATTTGATCCCTGTTTGGGGTACATATAGGAGGCACCAATTGATGGTTCTCTCTCTCCCTCTCTATTCCTCTCTCTCTGGGATCAGTGAAAAACATATCCTTGAGTGAGGGCTAAAAAAACACACAATAAGAATAGTACTGTGAGATGTTAGCAGGAAGTTTGTTAATGTGATTAGGCCATCTCTGTTTGCTAAGTGCTACTTATTGAATTTAGGCTCTTCCTACAGAAGATGGGAGATGGGAATGTTACTTTTCTTGATGATTGCATTTCAAAGGGAACGCTCCCAGGTATTTAAGAAGATGCTCCTAAATGTATTTACATTTCAAAGTGATACCATTGTAATTAGCTACTTATTAATAATAGGAAAGAAGCAAAGGGAAGGCCAGACATTATAGGCATGTCAGTTGGGCAGCTTCACAAGGAAGCCGTGGCTTACACTCCCCAGGGAATCACCTGCCCATTCCCTGCCGAATCACTGGGGTGGGGGTGGGGGGCGGGGAAGGGGCCTAACAATGAGAGACACATGCACAATGAAGTTGGGGTGACTAGGGAAGGCCTGTCAGTCAAGCTTGGGGAATCCTGGTTGGGCCAGAATGAGTAAAGTCAATGCAAGTCTGCAAAAATTTGGGGTACATAATCCAGTGGTCGGCAAACTCATTAGTCAACAGAGCCAAATATCAACAGTACAACGATTGAAATTTCTTTTGAGAGCCCAATTTTTTAAACTTAAACTTCTTCTAAAGCCACTTCTTCAAAATAGACTTGCCCAGGCTGTGGTATTTTGTGGAAGAGCCACACTCAAGGGGCCAAAAAGCCGCATGTGGCTCGCGAGTGGCAGTTTGCCGAAGTTCTAAACAAAGATCACTCCAGTCTAGGCTCTTGGCTTGTGGCTTACTCTGGGCTTCCCTGCATTTGTCTGTGTTTCCTTCATAGCCATGTGTCCTTAAAGACCTCACATGCAATGGACTAATGGACTGCGGTGGGAAACACAAACTAGGCTAGCCTGATGTTGCAATGGACTCTGCCTTAACATGAAAAGGAAACGCTGGACAATGGTTCAGATTCCAGCCCTATTGAAGCCACAGATACATTCTTTCTTGGTGGAACAAAGAGAAATGGGACTTTGGAAACTCAGGGGTGTGATTCTGGTAATGGGGAAGGGCATAGAATAAAAATAGAGCCACAATTGTCTAATAATTATTCACCTTACTACCAATAGATAAGTTTTCTTACAGACCCTGGGAAACTAGAGGATGAAACAAGGCTGTAGAAAGATAAGATGCCTCGATGGGTCCATTACTCAGAAAAGAAATACATTTTGAGAACAAACAAGGACAGGACACTCTTTGATTTGGTTGCTGTGCCCGGACCCTGACCCCTTTGGGGAGTTTTTCTCAGGAACGCTGACCATTCTCCAGTCCCAGGAATGGGCTGAGCTGTTTGTAACATCATAGAAGATTAGCCACCTTGTTATCGGACTTTGAGCACCTGAAGGCTGGACTGCCATCTCTATCCTCCATTTTCCATATTATACTTGCGACTCACAGCTGCACTTAGCTATCTTCTCCCTCCTGTGTATATAATCAGCCTACTGGTGAGGGGGGTCAGAGCAGAATTTCCAGGGTGACCGACTGCTCTCCCATACTACCGGCATTATTGGCATTAACTCTCATATGTGATTCAACCCTGTCTCTTTAATTTGGCTCAAGTAGTGACAGGTGGCCTTGGACCCATTGTGTTTGGTTTCAGTTCCACAGAAATAAAACTTTCTATGATACCTCATCTTCCCATGGGGGCCTCTGGAAATTCTTATTTCAATGGTACCCCTAGGACCTACTTCCACCAATAACAAAAGGGGCATGAAAAGAATCTTCATTGATACATTTTCTAAAGTAAATGCTTTAAAAAAGAGAGCTCAGGGGCCTAAATCAAGTAATAAATTGGTTTCAAGTTTAGCTAAGCTGAGGTAAATGTTAAATCAATTGATATGCAAAATTTCTGTTGTTTTAACTTTGTAATTCTTGTGTTTATTTTTTTAAATATGGTTCCATTAATGAATCTCCATACCAAAGCAGAGGTTTTAAATTATGTTTACAATTTTCTTGAGTTCTAAAATAAAATGGCAGCAATAACTGTGAGAAGCAAGGTAGATAAATTATTGAACAACAAATCCACAATGGCAACTGGGGTCCAAGAACTACAGGGATCTGTGGTGGTGGCAACATATCATAGAGGAGCGGACATGGAAAGTATTTTTTATTTTTTTATTTTTTTTAAATATATTTTATTGATATTTTACAGAGAGGAAGGGAGAGGGATAGAGAGTTAGAAACATCGATGAGAGAGAAACATCGATCAGCTGCCTCCTGCACACCTCCTACTGGGGATGTGCCCGCAACTAAGGTACGTGCCCTTGACCGGAATCGAACCTGGGACCTTTCAGTCCGCAGGCTGACGCTCTATCCACTGAGCCAAACCGGTTTTGGCCATGGAAAGTATTTTTTAACTGAGAGAACCAAAAATATCAAGGGCAGGAAAAAAAAGTCACATGGCAGCTACCACAATTGAAAATCATTTATTCATCTTCCAATTTCCAAACCCAAGTCTGTTTTCAGACTCAAATCCTGGAGATCAATAGGGATTTTGTTTCTGCATTTTGGAAGCCAATTATATGGTTCTTTGAAATGGTAATATCCCTCAAGGACACCACTTGGGGGTAAGATGATTCTGTTAGACTCCTTCCATTCTGGAGTGGGCAGTGATTCATCTTTACCGAGATGAATATTTACACATTTTTGTTTGCTTTTCCTGTCTGCATTCCTTAGCAAACACCACCACCCAAAGACTTAAAACATCCAATTTCTTTATGGTGAAGAAGATATGCAAATAAACATGACATATCAGGAGATCCACATGTCCTAACATACTCTGTATCACCCAAAGCCTCTCAGCATCATATACATAGATTGGCAATTCTATGGCTCAATTATTGCTCTTCTGAATTATAATACAGTGCTCTGTCCTGAAATCATACTTAGAGATATGTCCCTTTCAGCCAGATTTTGTCACTATTTGGACTCTTCTATATTAGTCTTGGTGAATTCACCTACAAAATTAGACTAGACTGAATAACTTACTAGCACCTGATCAAATATAATATTCTGGGTCCTATAGTTTTCCTATCTTCACTGATACATTTTTATAGCTTATTTTGCAAATGAACTAAGCAAACATATGGAGAAAAGTTCAACCTCACTAATAACCAAATAAATAATGAATCCACCAGAATATTTTCTGTTGGACATATAACGTCATATGATAAACTCCGAGACATGATTTAAGTTCTGTGAGGGCAAAGTTTTAATCTTTTTTTTTTTCCTCACTGCTGTATTCCCAACACCTACAACAGCATGGCACACCAAAAGTGCCCAATAATTATTGTTGAATGAGTGACTCTAGTAAGAATTAACAATGGTTCTCAATAAAATGCACTATGTTGTAATTCTTATTCAGCTGTTCCAAGTTGATTTCTGAAGTGGCTGGTCTTGACCTGCAGGGCTGGAGATCCAAGCTGAGGTGCAATAATGGATAAGTAAAAGGAAAGCATGAGGATAGTAGAACTGAGAATAACAGAGGCGTCACCATAAGAGGTTAAGACAGAGTTTTAAAAGGCAATTGTAACCAAAGTCACTTACAGAGTATTGGATGAGAGGCAAAATCCAATGTGATTAAGAGGTGGAATTTCTTTAGCCAACTGCTGCTACCACTGTCAGCCTAAAATCCCAAGATGAATGTTCCCATTTATTGAACATAGAATGTTCTCCCAAGAACTTTTTGCAGGGCCCTCATAATGTCCCTGTTCCGCAGGCTATAGATGAAGGGGTTCAGCATTGGGGTGACCACAGTGTACATCACCGAGGCAATCATGCCCCTCCAGGAAGATGCATTAGAACCAAGATACACACCAAGGCCTGTCCCATAGAATAAAGAAACCACGGACAGGTGGGACCCACAGGTAGAAAATGCTTTATATTTCCCATCTGCTGATGGGATTCTCAGGATTGAGGAGACAATTTGAATATAGGAGAAAAGGATGCCTGAGAAGGGAATAATGCCAAGAAGGCCAGTCACCATATACAGTATGATGTGATTGATGAGTGTGTCTGAGCAGGCAAGTGTGAGGGCCCAAGCAAGCTCACAATAAAAGTGTGAAATTGCCCGGCTGGTACAGAAAGACAGCCGCAACATCAACAGACTCTGGATCAGGGAGTACGTTAAGCTGATGAACCAGGACACAAGAACCAGCTGGCCACAGAGACGGGGGTTCATGATGACTGGGTAGTATAAGGGGTGACAGATGGCCACAAACCGGTCATAAGCCATCACAGTGAGGAGAAAAGTATCCATACCTCCAAAAACCAAGAAAAAAAATATCTGGGTGATGCAGCCTGTATAGGTGATGGCTTTGTTCTGTGTCTGGATGTTAACCAGCATTTTCGGGATGGTGGTGGAGGTGAAACAGATGTCAACAAAGGATAGGTTGGAGAGGAAGAAGTACATGGGCGTGTGGAGGTGGGAGTCAGAGCTGACGGCCAAGATAATGAGCAGGTTCCCGAGCATGGTGACCACAAACATGGACAGGAACAGCCCAAACAGGATGGGTTGATGCTCTGAGTCTTGGGTAAATCCCAGAAGTAAAAAATCTGAAACACTTGTTTCATTTCCTGGTTCCATGTGACTGACACATTAGCTAGATGTCTGAGGAAAGAAAATAACATGAAATAGACACTGGACAGACTCTAGATTGCTTCTACTTTAAAATTTTTTTGAAGTAAATGACTGGGCATAAAAGCCTTAACTACAAAATTTAGGAATTCATTATTCCGCTATTTGTTACATGCAATATTTTGTAATGTTGATCAACCCTTGCCCATTATCCTCTGGAACACTCATACATCTTCTTCATCTCTGGCTTAGCATTATCTCTAAACAGTTAAGAGCAACTTTGGGCCTTAGAGGAGAAATGGTTGTACTCACTGTAACGCAAATTGTGGAGCATGAGGTCTGGTGAAGCTCAGTAACTTGATCTGGGTTGTCAGCATTCTCTGGGACTCAGAAAAGGGTCCATGTCTCAGAGGTAAGAAAATTTAAGAGTATCTGTCAAATATCTGGACAGAGTATTGAAGGATGAGTAGAATGTAGGTTTACTTCTCAAAGAAAAAGAAAAAAAAAAACAAAAGAAAATATTTTCACCAAATAAGAAACCACGTTCACAAATGCTTAACGCTTAATGTACCAGGGACCAGTTACACCTTGTAGGAACAGGGCCAGATGCTTCCTGGACATTCGTCATTTGACCAAATACCCTTCATCTGTGAAGTTAAGAGACTGGTTAAAATGCTCAAAGAAAGAGCAGATTTCAAGGCTTAAACCATTGCAGGACCCTAAGACACAACTACAAAGGTCATGTAATACAGAATTTTGAGTCATGTTGTCTACAATGTTCATTGAATATTGAGGGAAGGATAAATTGCACCAGGATTTTCACATATGAGCCAGAAAGGATGAGATTCAGATTTGGCACACACATGCTGGTGATGCTTAGAGTGGGGCTGGGAGCATGGGGACACTCATCTAGAGCCCATCTACCCTCTGACTCTCTTCACTCCAAGTCCTAAGGGTCTTGTAACCAAGGAATGGGTCCTATAACCAGGGACAAGAAACAGCATAACACCATACATGGATCTTCAGTATTCTGTTTTACCTTGTTATACGTATTTTTCTACACTTGCTATTCCACAATTCCCCTAACCACAAGAGAGACCACCATTAGCTGTCATCACTGTCAGTCTTCTTTAGTATAAAAATCAAAGTGGGAGGGCAAGGGTTCAAAAGGGACAAACTTACTGTACTGCATTTTTGAAAGTTACTAAAAGAGTAGATCTTAAAAGTTCCCATCACACAGACACACAAAAGAATGTTTGTAACTATTTATGGTGAAGGATACTAGCTAGACTTATTGTGGCGATCATTTTGCAATATATACAAATAATGAATCATTATGTTATATGCCTGAAACTAATATAAGGTTACATGTCAATTATATCTCAATTTTTAAAACCACAAAGCAGATAGTGTCTCTAGGTGGTATAAAAATGGCCATATCAGATGCAAATTTTTTAGCAATGGATGAATATCTTTGTTTGACCCTTTGGAGGAGGGGTGGTTTGCAATAATCTCTGGTGGTTTCTGATCAATTGAGAGCAAATTGTAATGACACATTTCTAAAGTATTATTACTTGTAAAAGGTTCTCTTGACTTTTGCTAAGTGTAGCTTGCTGTCTTGCATTTGATTTATTTTATTTTTTTAGCAGAATAAGAGTGAGTGCGTGGGAGCTTCCTAGGATCTGAATATTCTCTTGACTGTGCTGTGTGTTAAAAGCATCAACTGCATTGGAAAAGAGGAAACCATTTCATTTCTTACTAGTCTATTGTAGGGGCTTCCTTCCTGGTCTCCAGTTTTACCTTAGATTCCTCCACACAACTGTCTGACTGAGATTTTCATAAGAGAAATCTGATGGTGTCACTCCAGTGCCTAAAATATTTAGAATGCCTTTGTGCCACCTTCTGAGAACATATAGACTCCTTGGTGTATCAGGGCTCCACTCTGACCCTCCAGCCTTATTTCTCACCACTTCTCAGCTTTTTATTATTATTATTATTGCTTAAAGTATTACAAATAGTAGCACATATGTCTCCTTTTACCCCCATTGACCTCCCCCCGGCCTCTCCCAACCCCCGGCACATGCCCTCACCCCCCCCCCCCCCCAGTGTCTGTGTCCATTGGTTATGCTTATATGCACGCATACAAGTCCTTTGGTTGATCTTTTACCCCTCCCCCAACCCTCCCTTGCCTTCCTGCACTCCTCAGCTTTTATACTAAACTAGAGGCCTAGTGCATGAATTCATGCACTGGTGGGGTCCAGCAGGCCCGCACTGATGGGGGCTTTTGGGGCGGGCTGGCTGGGGTGGGGGACTGATTGGAGGCAGGGCTGGCCAGGGCGAGGGGCCACGGGGGGGTTTGCCGGCTAGCCCCGCCACCAATCGGGGTGGGGGGGTTCACTGGGGGGCGAGCCAGCCTCAGGGAGGGGCCATGGGCATTCTGGTCATTTTGCCATTCAGTCTATTTGCATATTACCTTTTATTATATAGGATTCTGATCATTCTGGAAGCTTTTCTTTGCCCAGATGGGCCATAATCCCTTATGTCTCTGAAACTTTTCAAGACCTTCTCCCTCTGCCTAAACCTCCCTCTACTTGGTGCTTTTGATTCCTACCTACTTAGGTAACTCCCAACTGCCTCATTCTCAACACTAGTGAGTTCTTAGCACAATAGGGACTCTCCATATTGGTTGGTGGCAGATTTAATAAATGGATGAGCCTACAAGCCAATATTTTCCCATTGCTGCAGCTAGCTCATCATGTAGTCCCTGAATGTGCATTACTCTATAAACTTTACCACTTCTTACCCTCAAAGAAGTTTCTACGTGGAGAGAGGATAAGATGTTGATGGAGAAAAGGTAGAAAGGGAGACAGAAAAGGAACATAAACTTTCTGCTCATTAATTTGCCAGGTCCTCTTCTCAGTCCTGGGCAATATTCATTCCCAATGTTGACCCTCCAGGTCCCATTTTCTCTTGTTCTTACATATCACCTGGGATCTTTACCCATAGTTGCATCAACAACTGCTTTTCCACAGCCTTTGTCTGAAATACCTCCATATACATTCCTGGCTTTCTGTCATAATTATCCAGAGGCACAAACAGAATGTGACTGAGAGACTAAACAGGGAAATGACAAGTGTACAAACACGTCACAAATAATTAATTGTCACAGTTATTTTTTGGGGATTATAAATGAAGACATTCATCATCTTCCAATTCCCTTCCTGGAAGTCCCTCAACATTCCTACTCTCAGTCCTTTTACTTGCATGTGAAACTGCTAACTACTCTTCATCCGTGTATGAGGAGCCATTGCCTCCTGTGTGCTCCCTCCTCAAACAGTTGAAGATACAATTTGCAAGAGAGAGCTATACAGGAAAGTGAATAACAACAACCATTCTTTTACCTCTGATTACAGGACCCCCAGGGCCTGAGAACGAGAGAGCCAGAAGATAGGCAGACATTGGCAAATGCCCCCTTTCTCCATCTTCTCAGTGCTGCTTTAAGCATCACCTCATACTTTTGGACTGATATGCAAACATCCTGGTGCAATTTCTCTCTTCTTACAAGTACACCAGGTCCTCAAATAACATTATTTGATTCAACATTGTTTTGTTAAAAATTGATGAGATGCTATAGGAACTTAACTCTTGTTTGTAGCAATTAGATTAGCCTGTGGTAAAATTGGTGTTGTTACATGTTACTTCTTCACAGTCCAGGAACCTATTGAGGAAAAGACTTAGCGAGGACTTAGTGTATTTCATGAGCACCATGAAGGGTAGTATTAAAATTCTTTCCATGATCTTTGCTGATTTGAGGAATGGTTAAAGAAGGGTCATCCTCTGAAGCTGGAATGTGTTCTCAGATGCTCATTGCTTCCTTGGAGGAAGAGATGAATGGCCCATGGGAACCTTCCAGGTTTAAGAAAGATGTGTATTTGATGAAGGGAAGAATGTAATTATTTGGCCCAAGAGATTATTTTATGCCTAGGATTGTAAAATATTGCTTCCTTGAGCCAAATAAAGAGATTGAGACAGTGAAAGGTATCCAATGAAAAAAATCATGGGAATGAGGGAGAGAAACTAATGAGAATGCATCTTATTCCAATGGACAAAGCCGGGGTGGGGGTGGAGGGGCTGGATGCTGCAGGGTTTTTTCTTAGGTTCTGGAATTCAAATCCACTACAATGATCCCCCCCCCTCATATGTCCCATCTGGAGTTGCAGAAGCAACTGAGTTATGATTTAAATGGGTCATGAAATGAGTAATCACATTCATCTTAAGAAAGAGTTTCCCACACAATAGAAACCTTTTACCTTAGGACCAGAGGTTAGAAATCAGAAGTGGAGAATACAGCCATTTGTCACTTACATGCTCCTCTTTACTCATGCACCAAATACATATGTCCTATTCTGTTTCTAGAATCTCATGTCAGTGAGCAATTCTTTTGAGTCATGCTGGGAAGTAGAGAACTGAACCAGGCTGTTTGTCAGTCACTGAAAAACTTCTGGAAGCCACTTGGCAAGGAGGCCTTCTTTGGGACATGGTCCCTATCCCCAGGGAGCCCACCTTCCAGAGATGGATGCACAAACAGGTCATCATAATACAGTGAATCAAATGATAAGGTGAAGGCATCAGGAGAGTATAGTACCTAGAGGAGTCCCAAATCTAGCCTGGACTGATGGAGTCAGGGAAGAATTCCTAGAGTAAGAGATCCCTGGGCAAGTAGTTATACAGGTGGATTATTGAGTAGGATCTTTCCTTGCAGAGAAGAGAGCAAGGGGGAAAGTCTATAAGCAAGAAGCAGCGTGGGACAGAGTGCTTTTAACAACTTTCTGAAGCACACAGTGGGAGATGGGAACAGTGAAGAATTAGGTTAGAGAGGTGACCTGGGAACCTTGGAAAGAGGAATGGATAAGGAATGGGGGTTGTGGGGGAACTGCAACCAAAGGAGTGATGTGATTTGTATCACAGTTTTCCTTTGTGTCTTGAGTGAAAGATGGATTTAAAGCCAACAAAAGTAAGGACACAGGGAATAGGTTGGGGAACTCTCATATCATTAAAGAGCCAACTCACTTGTTTTAAATAAGAGGAACAAAGGCCAAAGCGGTGAAGAAGTAATTCTGATCTTGCTAAATGTTTCCATATCCTTGATTAAGAATGAGACCTGACACCCAAATAGAATCAAGGGGAACTAAGGGGAAAGGGACATATGAGTGTTTCCTAGAATTCCCAGAGCAAAAGGGTAAGATGTCAATAAGGGATTAGATGTTGGACTTTCCTACATCCTTTCCTTTTCCTCTCTCACCCACCGCACCCCAGTCTGTATACACTGTGGTCCTAGATACGAGGGACCTCAGACCCTTCCCTCTTGAAGATCCCTAATAATAGCAAGGATAAGGGTGCATGTGGGAGGATGGGAAGGAAAGATCATTTTTCAGAAACAGGAGATGTTCCCAAGTAAAGGAGGTGGCAAAGAAGAATTATTTATCTAGGCTGAGTGAAGATGAAGGCTCTGGAGCTCTTGGACCAGGTAACAAGAGAAAAGAAGAGATCTAGAGGCTATAAAGAACCTAACTCTCTATCAGCACCTGAGGCATCCATTTGTAAAACAAACACTGGTAACTATACCAATATACAGTGTGTTTCTGAAAAGGGCTATGGCGTCAGAGTGGCCTTTTCCTCCCCCTTCCCATAATTTCCATCAACCATCCCAGGGGTTCTCAAACTACGGCCCGCGGGCCACATGCAGCCCGCCGAGGACATTTATCCGGCCCACCGGGTGCCGCTGCCTGTCCTGCTTAGCAGCCGACTCGTCCCGGGCCTGCAGTGCGCATAGGAATTTGTTCATAGTTTTTTTTTTTTAAACTATAGTCCAGCCCTCCAACGGTCTGAGGGACAGTGAACTGGCCCCCTGTTTAAAAAGTTTGAGGACCCCTGAACCAAATATCATATACCGGTAACTGAAATAAACACTCCTCATGCAATGGTAACGTCAAACAAGAAGTCTAGCCATTCACCCTCTCAAGCAAGTAACCTCTAGAACTTATTCTCCATAGACAGCCCTTTGTTTAACAACAATCAATACACTATTCACTCCAACACCTTATTTCCCTCTTTCCTACAACACTTACTGGGATCTGCAGGCTTGGTAATGTGGACCCACCACAGGGCCAACTCCCCTGAATCTTGTTCTTTCATGGAAGTTGGTGATAAAGAAAGAAGGGATACAGAGCCAGCCTTGTGGTACAGGGATTTGCAGGTTCCTTCTGGAGAAGGCATGAGTGTCTTGGGTGTGGCACATTAGAGCCTTGGTTACTATAAGCTGATGTTACAGGTTTGTTGCCCTGGGGGCAGAATCCCCTTTGAAGCTTGTTAGACAAATTGATCAATGGATCTTTGATTCCTCTATCAGGTTGACTCTTCAGGGACAGGGGTCACAAAGGAAAAGGTCTCTGTCTTGCCAATTCCTTGTCCCTGGAGATGAACAAATGGACCAGCTCTGATTTTTTTTTCTTCATTTGGATTTCTTTTCTCTGGAAAGAATTAGTCTTTCTTGAATCTCCTCTTGGGAACAAGTGTCATCATCTTCGGACTTATAGTTTCCTCACTGGAGAGATGGTTGAGTAGCAAAGGGTCCCAGGATTCATTAGGGTAATGGTTCTCAATCATTAGCTTGCACTAAGATGACCTTGAGGATTTGTTAGACAGATTTCAGAGTTCCATTCCCCAATTTCTGTCTTGGTAGACCTGAGTTTGTGATCATTAGAAATTTTCACAACCAAATTTTGCTGGTCTCTATGACAATCCACTGAGACCCATTGCCATGGAGTAATGTTTCACAATTTTAGCTTTATCAAAACTATCAATTGAGGCTCTTGTTAATATATATCTTCCCAGACTTATACGTATCCTCAACTCATGTAGTTAACATCTCTAGGCGTAGAGTCTGAAAATCTACTTTTTAAAAAAGTTGCAATGGTTTACTTTATTTTATTTATATTTATATGTTTATTATGCACACATATATATATATATACTGGTGGGCATGGCTTGTGGGTGTAGTGGAGTGATGGGGCAGTTGGGGAAGATCAGGCCTGCAGGGGAGAGCAGTTGGGGGGGACCAGGCCTGCAGGGGAGGGCAGTTAGGGGTGACCAGGCCTACAGGGGAGGGTAGTTAGGGGAAAACAGGCTGGCAGGGGAGCAGTTAGGCATCAATCAGGCTGGCAGGGGAGTGGTTAGGGGGTGATCAGCCTGGCAGGCAGAAGTGGTTAGGGACAATCAGGAAGGCAGGCAGGTGAGCAGTTGGGAGCCAGTAGTCCTGGATTGTGAGAGGGATGTCTGACTTTCCGTTTAGGCCTGATCCCACCAGGATCGGGCTTAAAGGGGCAGTCAGACATCCCTTGAGGGGTCCCAGATTGGAGAGGGTGCAGGCTGGGCTGAGGGACACCCCCCCCCGTGCATGAATTTCGTGTACCGGGCCTCTAGTATATGTATACTAGAGGTGTGTGTCCTTCAGCCCAGCCTGCACCCTCTCCAATCTGGGACCCCTCGAGGAATGTCCCGTAGGATCAGGCCTAAATGGGCAGTTGGACATCCCTCTCACAATCCAGGACTGCTGGGTCCCAACTGCTCGCCTGCCTGCCTTCCTGATTGCCCCTAACCACTTCTGCCTGATCACCCCCTAACCGCTCCCCTACCAGCCTGATTGATGCCTAACTGCTCCCCTGCTAGCCTGTTTTCCCCTAACTACCCTCCCCTGCAGGCCTGGTCACCCCTAACTTCCCTCCCCTGAAGGCCTGGTCACCCCTAACTGCCCTCCTCTACAGGCCTGATCACCCCTAACTGCCCTCCCCTGTAGGCCTGGTCCCCCCCAACTGCCCTCCCCTGCAGGCTTGATCACCCCAAACTGCCCTCCCTTGCAGGCCTGGTCCCTCCCAACTCCCCTCCCCTGCTGGCCATCTTGTGGTGGCCATCTTGTGTCCACATGGGGGCAGCCATCTTGTGTGTTGGAGTGATGGTCAATTTGGATATTACTCTTTTATTAGATAGGATACATATGCCAGTTTAATCATTTTTAATATACAGTTTTGTGGCATTAAGTATATTAACAATATCATCCAACCATCAACACTATCCATTTCTAGACCCTTTTCATCATTCCAAACAGAAGCTCTATACCCATTAGACAACAACTCCCCATTCTTCTCTTCCCCCAGCCCATTGATACCTCTATTCTAATTTCTGTCTCTATGTATTTGCCTATTTTAGGTACCTCATAAGTGAACTCATAGAATACTTATCATTTTGTGTCTGACTTGTCCCACTTAGCATAATATTTTCAAATTTCAACCATGTTGCACATGTCTCAGAATTTCATTTCTTTAAAAAATCTGAGCACACAAAAAAAATCTGAGTACAAATCCTGGAAAGGCCCAGTGATCCCTATTTTGCCCTTTTCTTGTTCTTTGGAGAAAACTGATGAGCTAAAGAGTGAAAATATCAGATTAGTGAATCTGAAAGATTTTGATAGGGACTTTTCACCTGGGTGTCATTAATCAAATATTTATTGAACTAGAGGCCAGGTGCATGAGAATTCATGCATGGGAGAAACCAAGATGGAAGCATAGGTAAACACCTAAACTGCTGCCTCACACAAGAATATCAAAACTACAACTAAAAGACAAAATAGACATCATCCAGAACCACAGGGAAGCTAGCTGAGTGGAAATTCTACAACTAGAAGAAAAGAAGAAAGCACATTGAGACTCAGAGGAGCTACAAAAGGCTGAGGTACGGAGGCTCGCACGCGAAGAGGAAGGGTAGCTGTGTGCATGGGCGGCTGAGTGCACGGCTGGCTTTCTAAAGCAGGAGGGAGAAAGAAACTCCCCACTGCATTGAACTCCAGCCCCGGGCGAGACACTGGTAAACCAGACTCATTTGGGGAGGAATCTGGACTGTCAGGATAAAGAAAGCACACTGAGACTCGGGAGCTGCACAAGGCAGGGGTCTAGAGGCACGCATGCACGTGTGCAGAGAGGACTGACTGCTGAATGCACGGGAGGCTGAGTGCGAGGCTGGCTTTCTAAAGCAGGAGGAAGACAGAAGCTCCTGACTGCGTTGAACTCCAGTTCCAGGCAAGTTTTTTGGAACCCCAACTCATTTGGGGAGAAACTGGACTGTCTGGTAGTGGGCGAAACTCGAGGGCGGCTTGCTCTCAGAGATGCTTGCAGCGAATACTGAGGGACACTGAGACCCAGGGGCCTCATAGGGCAGGGCTGATGGGAAACCAAGGCTGTCTGCTCCACCCTGAAACTCTGCCCCATCCAAGCTGAGCACAGAGGCTTTTGCAATTTTGTAAGTCTTGTCTCATAAGAGTGTCTCCAGCACAGAGTGTTCCCAGCGTAGACACAGCTGACCCTCACAGCCAATTGGCCTGGAGGTCAATTCCTCCCAGTGATACCAACAACAATCAAGACTTAACTACAACAAGGCTGAGCACACAGTCCACAAAGGGGTACACCAAGAGTGTCCACCTCAGGTAACTGGGGAGGCTGAGCCACTGTGCCCTAGAGGACACCTACCGCACAAAGCTACTCTACCAACTCAGGGAAGCAACGAAAATGTGGAGACAAAGAAACAGATCACAAATGAAAGAAAAGGAGGAAAACAAATGACTGGATATAGAGTTCAAAACCACGGTTATAAGGTTTTTCAAGAATTTCCTAGAAAAGGCCGATAAATTTAACGAGACCCTCGAGGAAATGAAAAAGGACCAACTAGAAATTAAACATACACTGACTGAAATAAAAAATATTATACAGAGACCTAACAGTAGACTAGAGGACCGCAAGAATCAAGTCAAAGAGTTGAAATACAAAGCAGCAAAAAACACTCAGCTGGAAAAGCAAAAAGAAAAAAGAATCCAAAAATTTGAAGATAGTGTAAGGAGCCTCTGAGACAACCTCAAGTGTACCAACATCAGAATTATGGGGGTGCCAGAAGAAGAGAGAGAGCAAGATACTGAAAACCTATTTGAAGAAATAATGACAGAAAACTTCCCCCACCTGGTGAGAGAAATAGACTTACAAGTCCAGGAATCACAGAGAACCCCAAACAAAAGGAATCCAAAGAGGACCACACCAAGACACATCATAATTAAAATGCCAAGGTCAAAAGACAAAGAGAGAATATTAAAAGCAGCAAGACAAAAACAGTTAGTTACCTACAAGGGAGCACCCATACGACTGTCAGCTGATATCTCAACAGAAATTATGCAGGCCAGACGGGAGTGGCAAGAAATATTCAAAGTGAGGAATAGCAAGAACCTACAACCAAGATTACTCTACCCAGCAAAGCTATCATTCAGAATTGAAGGTCAGATAAAGAGCTTCACAGATAAGAAAAAGCTAAAGGAGTTCATCACCACCAAACTAGTATTATATGAAATGCTGAAAGGTATTCTTTAAGAAGAGGAAGAAGAAGAAAAAGGTAAAGATAAAAATTATGAACAACTAATACATGTCTATCAACAAGTGAATCTAAAAATCAAGTGAATTAAAAATCTGATGAACAGAATAAACTGGTGAATATAATAGAATCAGGAGCATAGAAAGAGAGTGGACTGACAATTCTCGGGGGGAAAGGGGTGTGGGAGGTGCGGGAAGAGACTGGACAAAAAGTGTACACCTATGGATGAGGACAGTGGGGGAGAGGTAAAGGCAGAGGGTGGGGTGGGAACTGGGTGGAGGGGAGCTATGGGAGGAAAAACGAGGCACAATTGTAATAATCTGATCAATAAAGATTTATTAAATTAAAAAAAAAGAAAATTCATGCACTGGAGCGGGAGGGGTGGGGGGTCCCTCAGCCTGGCCTGCCCCCTCTCGCAGTCCAGGAGCCCTCAGGGGTTGGAGGTGACCCGACAATCAGGGGAAGGTGACGTCCCCATCACACCTCTGCTGTTGCCACTGCCAGCAGCAGAAACCTCAGCCAGCGTTGGTTACCAGAGCCTCAGGCGGCCCTGGGTGACTGGGCAGCTGCCATCTGAGGCTTGCCTGAGCCCCAGGCCAGCCCTGGGCGGCTGGGGGGCTGAGGGGATTGGGGGATTCCAGAGGCAGGCGCATGGCATTGCCGGACCTGCCTGGTGGCGGGCCTGGCCATGCCACATGCCTGCTGCCCCAGCAGGTCTGAGGGACTGGGCACTGCCATCTTTGAGGGTGTGGCAGTCAATTAGCATATTCCCTCCTTATTGGCTGTGGGTGCTGCCATCTTTGTGAGGGCGTTATGGTCAGTTAGCATATTCCCACTTTCTTTATTAGATAGGATGATGTAGATCAAGAATTGTGGAAGATCCCAGTGTTTAATGGTAAGCAAGACACCATATTATTCTACCACTAAATCAAAAAAGATTACTGGCTAATGCCATGAGAGAGTGGCAGATGTGTTTTCCAAAGATTAATTAGGGTTGAAATGGCAATTCCCCTAGTAGCATGGTCGGCAAACTGTGGCTTGCGAGCCACATGAGGCTCTTTGGCCCCTTGAGTGTGGCTCTTCCACAAAATACCACGGCCTAGGTGAGTCTATTTTGAAGAAGTGGCGTTAGAAGAAGTTTAAGTTTAAAAAATTTGGCTCTCAAAAGAAATTTCAATCGTTGTACTGTTGATATTTGGCTCTGTTGACTAATGAGTTTGCCGACCACTGCCCTAGTAGATGTCAGATAGATATTTTTCTTTATTAAATCACATTAAAATTATAAAAGTGAGCAAAAATATATACTAATGGTAGACTTTAAAATGAGAGAAAGAAAACACTGGTACATATCACAGTGATCCAAGACACTCAGGCATGTCCAAGTATTTCTCTCAGAAGCCCCAAATGTGTGTGACCTTCCAATAACAAACGATCAGGATAAGTGCAGATATCTTGGCATCAGGGAAACAAAGGCATAATTTTACTAAAAAGACAATTATATCTCATTGTTCACAGAGCCAACACCCAGGCTATGTAAATCAGGTGCAGAACATCAATCTATAAATTTTCAATAAACTACATAAATAGTCTGAAACAAGGGGCTTCTGGGAGTATTCCTGTACTTTAAACAGCACATTATAAATTTTTACATAGCTCTATTTCATTTCTATTTTGGATTTGAGTTAATATCATAATTCCAAGTCACTCAGGAAATTGATTTAGAGCTACTAAAGACCAGTTTCAAATTAATCTTTTATTACATGCTTATCAATAGGGAAATAATAAAGCATAAAAATTCATACTATGGAATCCTATGTAGTACATTGATGAAGAAAAATAGCAAACAATATAACCAATATGATCCCATCTGTTTAAAAATCACAGCACAAAATTACACTTTGCTGTGGTTATAGGTTTATGTATTTGAAAGGACAGAAAATGTTCTCAGGCTAGATGAAGTATAATTGGTGCCAAGAGGAGGATAGGTTGCAAGTATATGAAACAGCGAAATGATCTGTTTCCTGTCTCTCCCCAAGAGTTTGATCTCTTAGGACTGAGCAGAGAAAAGAGGGAATTAGATGTTGTGAGTTGTGAAGATTGTATCTTTCTCTGATGCAATGCCCTAGGAAGGTCAGGACTGCAAGTTAGGGGTTGGGCAGGGGGTGGATAATTGATGCCTGTTGGGGCTAGAATGAAGCCAAGCCCTGTGGCCTTGGGCACAACTGCAGGGGCACTGGTAGAGAAGGAGCACAGATTCAAGTGAGCCACAGGGGGAAACATAATATCCAGGAACATGGAATGGCACATGCTCCAAGGATAGAAGATAAGAACAATGGATTGTGGTGACTGCGTTGTAGAAAAGACCAAAGACTTAACACCATTTTTCTTTCTTTCTTTCTTTCTTTCTTTCTTTCTTTCTTTCTTTCTTTCTTTCTTTCTTTCTTTCTTTCTTTCTTTCTTTCTTTCTTTCTTTCTGTCTCCTTCTATGTCTTACCAATTTTTGTAAAAAAAAATTTTTTTTTATTGATTTCAGAGAGAGGGAGAAAGAGATGGAAACATCAATAACGAGAGAGATTATTATTGATTGGTTGCCTCCTGCAAGCCCCACACTGGGGAATCCAGCCCCCAACCTGGGCATGTGCCCTGACCCGGAATCAAACTGTGACCTCCTGGTTCATAGATTGATGCTCAATTGCTGAGCCACGCCAGCTATGAAACGTCTTACCAATTTAAAAGCTACTTGGGCACACTGTGATTCGCCATGCAGTTCTCTCAGTAAAATCATATAGATCCCAATTGTGGCAGTTTTAAAACATAGCTCCCAAATTCTTCTATATTCCTCTCATGAGAGTGGAGTCCATGTTCCCTGTCTTGAATCTTAACCTGTGATGTTAAGTCTGAATTACATTTGAACTACTTACTACCTCTGTAAGCTTTGGATCACTTATCCAGCCTCTCAAAACCTCAGTTTCTTAGTTGTAAAATGGGGCCAATAATAATTACAATTCTGCAGTTGTTGTTGTTTTTTAATTGAGGATCAAATAAGGTAATATTCAATGCTACCATGTTGGATGGCACGGGTACTTATCTCTGCTGACTCTTTGCAACTCAAGTTTTATTCTGTTCAAACAGTATCTTCTCAGTACAATGTTCTGCATGGGAACAGAGCCCTGTTGAGTTAGTTTTTAGAATTCGCAAGGTCTACACTACACTAGCCCTTCTCATTCTTACCATGGATCTCTAGTACTTCTTGGATATGTTGGTACACACAAGTCCTCCCCATTTCAGGTGTCACTCCAGTGAATGCCAGTTGGCCATTCTGCATTTCTTCTATTCCTCATGTCAATTAAATGCTGCCTTGTTGCTGCTGCTGCTGCTTCTTACTCCTGTGGGTCTTGTTGTTTGGGGTGGTTTGTCCTTGTTCACTTATATTTTGGGTTTCTGAAAATAGCTGTCACTTAGTTAAGTTGCAAACGTTTCCAGGGGATAAGGATACATATGTAATACCTTAATAAAGAAAGAAAAAAAGAAAGGGATTTTAGTTTTGATATCTAGTTGCTGTCTTTGTTTTTCAGGGGAAATTCGCAGACTGGTGGCCACCACAGCTGTCTATAGGAAGACAGTTCTGCATAGTTCTCTGCCGTTTCTGCACATCTTGTGAGCAAAGTACTGATAGCTTTTTTTTTTTTCTTTTTCTAGACATCTTTTCTGGACATTTGTATAGTGAATAGTCTGGGAAGATAAAACAGCATTTTTCTACAGAGCAAAGGGCAAATTTGTTTCTTTCCTGATATATGAAAGATAATGTCTCCCTCCAGGGGCAAAAGTTAGACAGGTATGTTTGTGGCCCCCTTAAAGATTGTGGTTTCCTAAGCCTGGGCTTACTCAGCTGTGACAAATGCACTTCATGCACGTTGTCCACATGGGCCTGTTTGATTTCACTCCCATGGGCTTGAGGGAAAGGGAAACTGCTGCAGACATCAAGCTCACGCAGCGTGGGAGCAGTGAAGTCCTTTGTCTCTGACCCATGAGTCCTGTGCCTTCTGCTGGAGTCTATGACTCTTGTCAGGCTAATGTGTTAGCTTGAAAGCAGGGTTAAGTCTTAACCTTCTTCCCCTATCTGACTTGTTTAAATAGATCTCAGTAACTTTACCTCTAAATTAGGCATAATACTATTCTCTAACACTCTACCTAACAACATAGGGCTGTGATGCAAGTAAAATAATGCATGTGATGTTCTTAGTATGATTCCTTTAATATTGACTATTAGTGTTATTGTCATGGTAATCCTGCCTTACTGTGCTCTAGTTTGTCAAAATCCCTGGCACACCAGGGCAGTCATCAATAGACAACTTTGATCACTACCAAGGACAGCATGTATATTACTTCCTTTGATCTCCATGCAACAATTTTACTAGAATATAATTCAAATACCAATGGCAGGCTTTCAGAAAACTCCTACCAGGATTATGTTAATTCAATTTAGGCTGTGAGAAACACAAGTGGACTAAAAAAATAAAAACACAAAAATAAGAATATAGCCCAGCTGGCATGGCCCAGTGGTTGAGCGTTGAGCTATGAACAAGGAGGTCATGGTTCATTCCCAGTCAGGACACATGCCCAGGTTGCAGGCTCAATCCCCACTTGGGCTCTGTAGGAAGCAGCCAATCAATGATTCTCTCTCATCATGGATGTATCTATCTCTCTTCCTCTCCCTTCCTTTCTCTGAAATAAATAAAAATATGTTTAAAAAAATTTTTTAAGAATACAATAGTTAGAATAATCAAATTCAAGTATTGAATGGGGAAGTGTAATCTAACCATAAAATTAATGGAATTAATTATCAAGGAATGGATTGATAGATTGGACTATCTTAATAATAAAAGCCCAGGATTGTAAGGATCGTTCATGTCTAAATGCTGACCATCTGGAAGTCAGCACTGGGTTGCCCAGCTGCAGCCTGGCAACCCAGCACTGATTGCCCACGTGGCTGAGACCCAGAAAGTGAGTCAGGGTCTGATCTGCAGCCTCAGTGGAAGCTGTTGATCAGTGTACTTACCTCTCTCTTTCTCTCCCTCTTTCTTTCTGATCTTCGCCAGCAGCCAGGCTTTTCTTTCTCTCCCGGCCTCCACAGGGGCTGCTGTTAAGCCTGGCCTCTTTGATCAGGCCCAGAGATAGGCCTGGAAATGCTGACTGGCATAGGAACTGACCAATCAGAACCAAAGGTGGGTGCTGTGGGGAACCAATGGCTGCCTAGGAGGGTAGCTTCTGACACTGACTGGCATAGGAACTGACCAATGAGAACCAAATCTGGGTGCTGTGGGGAGCCAATGGCTGCCTAGGAGGCAGAGCTTTTGACGCTGGCATAGTAACCAAACAATCAGAACCAAATTGGCCAGCAGAGGAGGGCAGTTGGGGGCGATCAAGCTGGCAGGGGAGGGCAGTTAGGGGTGATCAGGCTGGCAGGCAGAGGCAGTTAGGGGCAATCAGGCAGGCAGGCAGGTGAGCAGTTAGGAGCCAGTGGTCCCAGATTGTGAGAGGGATGTTTGACTGCCCATTCAGGCCCGATCCCTGGGATCCGGCCTACAATGGCAGTCAGACATCCCACAAGGGGTCCCCAATTGGAGACGGTGCAGGCTGAGTTGAGGGAACCCCTCTCCGTGCACGAATTTCATGCACCGGGCCTCTGGTAAATATATAAAATGCCTTTTTTTTTGTCCAACACATCATAATAAAAAGACAAGTTTGAGTTTGATAACTTTACATTTTTATATAAGTAAAAGTGTTAAGGTCTTTAATAACTAATGTTGAAAATGGGCAAAGATTTAAACATCCAGCTCATATAAGAACAGAGGGGAAATATTCAGATTTATTAATAATCAAAGAGGTGAAAACAAGATATAATAAGATGCTATTTCTATAGAGACAATCAGTAAGCCTATTGTAATATAATCTTCCTTTCTGGCCATAAAAAAGTAAACATACTCTTATTCTACTGTATAATCAATACAGAATTTCAACATACAAAGATTTTTCTAATTATTCATACAAGGAAAAAAGAAGAAAAGAGATAAAATAATAATGATGGTTGTTTTTTAATAGAAAAATTAAAACTAACTGATTTCTACTTTTATTCTACACATTTTTGTGTTTCTAATTTTCATGAATGAATACATTTATTATACTGTTACCAGAGAATCAAATTCCTCCCTCACTCGTGCGAGTGGGAGTGAGGTTCTTGGGGTACTGCTGAAACAAGAATTTTCAGAAGCCCCCACGGAAGGATGAGATGTGGGAAAAGGCTTTATTTGCATGAAGTTACATTCCTGGGGTTCCAAAGCCCACTGCCCCTTAAGCTAGTCCTTGAAAAAGTGTAGCTGGGGTCTCAGGAGAACCAAAAACAAGGCCAGTGTCCAGAACTTCTGTTCCATGTTCCACCTGGGTATAGTTCAGCAACCAAGCTAATTAAAGTCCATTAATTCACTGTGAGGGTCACACATGGCCTTGATCCATGGGGGCCCAGGGAACCAGGAATCCAGCTTGTGGAGAGAGACAGAGAGATAGAGATAGAGATAGAGATAGAGATAGAGATAGAGATAGAGATAGAGATAGAGATAGAGATAGAGATAGAGATAGCACAAAAACCAAGAGAGGATGCTTCTTTGTTTAGAAGTTTAAATATTTAGGTTTCAAGCATTCACAGTGGCCATGCTGATCCTGGGCATTAATTTGTCCCCAGGTGTGACAGACAGATAAGCACCTTCTCAGTCACTCAGACCTTACTGGGCATGCCTTAAATCTGTCTTTGTCCAGTCTCTTCCCCCATAGATCAGCTGGGGAACAGACTTGGAGAGTGTTTGATGCAGATTTTTGGTGAAGCTGTACAAATGGCATGCCTATATTATCTAGCTTTCCCTTTCCTCCTTTCCTGTTAAACAGCATGAATATCACCAGAAAAATATTTAATTTTTAAAAAGAAGAAAGTTTTAACACTACTGGAAGCAGCTTAGAAGCCACCCACTACAAAGGCCTCAATCTCTAACAGGAATTTGGGCTCTGAGCACAAGACACTAGAGCTGTCTCTCGGCTTTCCAGCACAGTCTCCAGCCCTTCACATCACCAACTCCTCAAAACAAACAAAAACTAGCACATGCAAGATCTTGCTCTGCTTTAGGTATTTCTGCAGATCCCACAACACTACTTCTTGCCATGCCATGAAAAGAGATCTTCCTGGTTTCTGTTATATCTACAGAGTCCTTCCTATTTGCCAGGAGAAGTCAGAGCCATTTCAGGACTCATTCAACACGTGTTCCTAGAGGCTTCTGATTACTGTTCCACTAGAAAGGACTAATCTCTCTCCAAATATATTTTCTTTTGTAATCTTTGCATTTTAACTCTTGAAGTCTTTTAAAATGTGATTTTGCCTTATATGGTGATTGAAAGTGGGATGTATGGTAATGGTAATTGGTGACAACCCCTAATCTTTGCAGTCCTCCTGGCTCAGATTTCTCTGTATGAGGAGCTCAGAGAGTGACTTAACTGATATGAAGAAAACTTAAATACTTGCCAAGTTAAGTTGGATATGGGATAAAGTATGCTAATTATGTGTGTATTCCTAAATGGCAGAGGAAAACTTTGGGGATCCCAAATGACCAAATGGCAGGAGTATAGGAAAGTGAAGAAGGAGATGTGAGTGTTGGCACATTTTAGAATGCTATGGTAGGAGGAAAAGTGTAATAGTAAACTGAGCCAATGAGATACTCAATTCATTGTAGTGAAGCTGGTAGGCTAAATAGTTTAGTGGTTAAATTAAATGAGTTATTGGATAGTTTTTCAGAAAGCCCAGACTTCTAACTCTGAAAACATGTATAGTATATTTTAAGGAAAGATGGATATGTACAAACATACCTGGGTAATAATACAGTAGGAGGTCAAGGACAGACTGAACATGGTAAAAGAGAAGGAATGATGGTTACAAAGTGAAATCCTAATGAGGCAGTTACCAGTGAAAGGAAAAATGTCCCCTTTGCTGAGGACATGGTCCTTTGTTATCCCTGAGTAATGAAAATGAAAACAGAGTTAAGTTCATTCATAATCCCTCCTATTTATAGTTGAGAAGTTTAGCATTGGGGAGGTCTCACTGCCAGGACTAAGACCGAAACTTCTTATACTGTATAATAAAAGTCTAATACCGTGTTTTCCCGAAAATAAAACATCCTCCGAAAATAAGACATACTTACAGGTTTCCTTCTGAGTGAAATATAAGGCATCCCCCGAAAATAAGGCCCCAGGCTCTGACTCAGAATGAAAATTAATTTACCGTAAACTGGTTGCTAGGGCCGCCCCAACTGGCGTCTAGCAACCAGTGACGTTACATGGAGTCCTGACGTCACTGCTGTGTGGAGGCGGAGCGGAGGTCAGAGTGAGCGGTGAGCACGGGGCAGGAGAGAGGAGGAGACTTTCGCAGATGCGTGTAGAAGAACAGGAGGATTAGAGCAGACGGGACGCGGCTAAGGTGGTGAGTGCTGGTCTGTCTCTGGTGACACTACCTGATGCTCGCGGCCGCCTTCATGATGACTGAAGGTTCTCAGTCAGTGGCAGACCCTGCTCCAGCCCAGATCCAGGCCCCAGCAAGCCTAGTGACAGTCCCCAGGCAGGCCCCAGGGGGTAAATGTCTGATAAAGGGGTAGGGGGATGTCTGGTGAAGGTGTTCAGTGGCACAGGGGTGGGGGGGAGCGGGATCACTTAAAATGACACAGGAGGATCAGAGGGGACAATCAAAATGACACAGGAGGATCAGAGGGGACAATCAAAATGACACAGGAGGATCAAAAGGGGTTACTAAAATGGTAATCCCCCCTCTGATTCTCCTGTGCCATTTTGATTCCCCCTTTGATCCCCCCTGTGTCATTTTGAATGATCCCCCTCCCCCCACCTTGATACCCCAATTCCTTTTTTTTTACCCCTAGAAATGAGCGCAAAAAGAAAAAGCTACTCCTTGGAGTACAAGAAAGGAATCGTGGAAGACTCTTGGGGCCAAAATCTTACTGCTTTCTGCAAAGAGAAGATGTTGAGTATCCGATTGGTCCGAAAATGGTGAGCAGAGTATGGTAACCTCATTGAACAAGTGGACAAGGAAAATGCTAAAAAGCGCAAGTGTGGATCAGGTTGGCAACCATTATTTTCCGAGCTGGAAGACCTGATCTGTGAATGGGTTGTTGACAGGAGAGCAAAGGCTTTGGTTGTGAATAGGGCTCAGATGCAAGAATTTGCCCTTGCAATGGCACCACAGTTTGACATAATCCCCTAAGACTTCAAAGCATCACAACACTGGCTTGATAATTTCCTTTAGCGAAGTGAACTGTCTTTAAGAAGATCTACAACATTGTTTAGGTTGGAAGATACTCAAGTTATTAAGTGAGCACTTGCATTCAAGTCCTTTATTGATGATGCTGACTTCTCTAAATACAATCTTTCCAACATGATTGCTATGGATGAAACTGCAGTGTTTATGGGCCAATCATCTCAAACAACAATTGAACAGCGGGGTGCCTCCATAGCGTACATTCCCTCCACTGCTTACGAAAGTGCACGTGTTTCCTGTATTTTGGCAATTCGTCTGGATGGCACTAAAATCCCACCTTTAATCATTTCTAAGGGCAAGAAGGAAAAGATTGAACGTGTTTTGGGCGTTTTTATTCTTGAAACTGAAAAAGCCTGGGCCACACAAGCAGTTATAAGGAAGTGGGTCGATTTAATGCTGCCGCTTGTTATGCGAGGGAGCCAAAGAGGTCTGCTAGTCTGGGATGCAGCCAGCACTCACTGCGCTAAAGACATGAAGACATTTCTTCAGGAAAGAAAAATAGATCAGATAATGATTCCCGCAGGAATGACGGCCTATCTCCAGACTCTTGATATTGCAATAAACAAGCCATTCAAAGACAATTTGTGCATGGAAATTAATGACTACATTGAAAATAGAAGGGAGAGAAATCAGCGTGGAAACTTTGTGAAACCTAAACTGCAAGAAGTTGTGACTTGGGTGAAGAATTCATGGGAGAAAATCACTGACAGTTGCATTGCAAATGCACTGCGAGCAGGCTACTTTGACAAGAAATACTCATTTAAAGACAGTGCTATTGCTAAACATGAGAGATTTGGTCCACTGATTCTGAAAGAAATGGAGTCACAAGAAATTCACCAGGAAATTCAGGAATTGGATTGTTATGATGATGTTCCAGAAGATGATGACATGATTGTCATTGAATAAATGAGTAAATTCTTGATACTGTAGGATTCACAGTTTGTCTGGTTTGTGTTGACAACTACTATACTACCATACAGTATACAGGTAATAAATTTCCTTTATTTTCATTTAACAATAAATGTATACCTTATTCTTCTTCATGGAAAAATAAGACATCCCCTGAAAATAAGACCTAGCATGTCTTTGGGGGCAAAAATTAACATAAGACACTGTCTTATTTTCAGGGAAACACGGGTATGCTAAATGATAGACCATTGGTTCGACCGCTCAATGAGTCGCTGTGACACTCACTGACCATCAGGGGCCAGACACTCCAACCAGTAGGTTACCCTGCTGCTGGAGTCCTGCCAATCGGGACTGGGCAAGATGGGCCAGCTACGCCCTGGACCCCTCCCATGGTCTCACCCCAGCCCCTATCGTGCACCAGTGGGGTCCCTAGGCCTGGCCTGCACCCTCTCACAATGTGGGACCCCTCAGGAGATGTCAGAGAGCTGGTTTTGGACTGATGCCCACAGGCTAGGCCGAGGGCCCCCACCAGTGTACAAATCCATGCACCGGGCCTCTAGTACCTAGATAATAGATTTTCATATCAATCCTTTCTGACACAGTGATTGAAATTCTCTTTCTTCAGCTACCAGAAAGTTTATTGTTTTGACAGATCACACTATGATTCAATTGAGGAAAAATGCAAAATAGAACAATGTAAATATATCTGGGCAGTTTCCTCTGGTGTAAAATTGAGATAATAATTGAAGCTACCTTTAAGGATTATTGTAAGGAAGTTTTCAAAAATCACTTCAGTTGCTTAAACCAGTGATTATTATTTCCAGTTGACTGATGTATTTGCCTGTGGTTGTTTAAAAATATACAGATACTGTGGCCTCAGCCTAGAACCAATTTATGCAGCATCCCTACATGTGAGATTCTTGATTGTCCTGGTGTGAAGCCAGGATTGAGAAACACTGCCTTAGAATACTGCCCAACACTTAGGTAATACTCCACTGATATTACCTATTATTACTGCCATTGACACCCACCACCCACATTAAAAATATAAACGTTTGACAGTATTTCCTTCAGATCTCATGTTGTAGAGAGATTTGAAACATTACCGATATATTTTGATTTTTCTTGGTATCTTAATTCAATCCCGTTTCTATAAATACTCATTGCCCAAAGGTAACCAGTGTCATTAGTTTGGTGGGCATATTTTTTTGTCAATGTTGACTTCTGTACCCATAAGCAGTTTTCTTAAAACCTTGCCTAACCAGTATACTATACACGTTACCACTGAAATTTACTTCCTTACCACAACACTGTGTTTAAGTCTCTTAATGCAGTACATACATTGACCTTAAACATTTTACGATTCACATTATTATGTGAGGGAAGACTTCATTTTATTTGGTTTATAAATTTATGTCTATATATTTTAATATAAATTTGACAAATGTAAAATATATATTTAACATATATTTATAACTTAATATATTTTATTTTTATATTAACTATTAATTTTACATTATGTATTATATATATATATATATTAATATATATCTTTATTGATTTCAGAGAGGAAGGAAGAAGGAAAGAGAGATAGAAACATCAATGATGAGAGAGAATCACTGACTGGCTGGCTCCTGCATGTCCCCTGCTGGAGATCAAGCCCGCAACCCAGGCATGTGCCCTTGACTGGAATCGAACCTGGTACTCTTCAGTCCGCAGGCTGACGCTCTTTCCACTGAGCCAAACCAGTTAGGGCTATTTTATATTTTTATTATATTATTATTTATATCAGTTTCTTCATACCACAATTCCATGGAAATTCTTGCACCTCTCTTGATTTCACACAAGTGAGAATTTGTATTGATAAGTTAGTGGTGATTAATACTTCAACTTCTACAAATTGGTGCCAGACTGACCAGCAGCCCCTGAACGATGGATGAACAGATTACTCCCACACAGTTTAACTGTGAAAGAGAGGGCTAAGGGGCTCCCTGGCTCTAGTGGCCAGAGCAGCCTCTATTGCCTGCCTCATTAGGCCTTTATTGGAATTTTTATCTTTAGATACAATGAGTAGGGTGAGTAATTGTGGGAGGACACATGTGCTTACATTGTACTCTAGGCAAGGGCATCCAGGGATTAAGATTAAGGATCCCAGTAAACACCTGAGAGTCTGCAGGTACACAGATTTGTTTGGAACGGTCAAGGAATAATCAGGGGCTCCACCTTCCACACTCCCCTAAGTGAATTCTGATAAACAGGTCTGGCAGCCTTCCACACATTTCCCTTTTATCAGAAGGTTCTCCTGCCCTAACCGGTTTGGCTCAGTGGATAGAGCGTCGGCCTGCGGACTCAGGGGTCCCAGGTTCGATTCTGGTCAAGGGCATGTACCTGGGTTGCGGGCACATCCCCAGTAGGGGGCGTGCAGGAGGCAGCTGATCGATGTCTCTCTCTCATCGATGTTTCTAACTCTCTATCCCTCTCTCTTCCTCTCTGTAAAAAATCAATAAAATATATTTAAAAAAAAGAAAAGAAAAGAAGGTCCTCCTTACAACTTTCCAACCAAGTTGCTTGTGCTCCCCAACAAATTGGTACATGTGCAATATTTCTTGTTCCAATACAAAAATCATTTTCTATTAACTACATCCTTTTATTATAAGGATATGCATTTGAAAGTGTTCTTGAAGTCTGTTTTATAATAATCATTCCATGAGAGCTCCACATGAAATTTTCATCTTCATAGCAATTTATTTTCCATTTTGGATTTCAAAACTGGACTGTACAATGCTTGACTATTTATAGAAAACCATAAAATCCACAATGTTTGTGACATTATGGCCCCTGTAAATCACTGACACATTTCCTAATTCACAGGTAAACTCAATGAACCAAAAGGGGATAAATCAGTTCTTCTACCTCCATTTCCCATTGGGGACCAAAGTAGGTTTGAAAGAACCACTCCTTAGCTAACGTGGAGGTGACAGTGCCCTGGTGCAGGAATAAGAAGATCCATTTTTGAGTCCTGAATCTTTCACGCCCTCCATGTGGAATGTGTGGAAATCTCGGTATCTCTGTGCTTGTGTTCCTTCTTGGAAATGGCTAGTCTAACATTCATCTCTAGACCATGTGTGGGACCTAAGGGAAGTTTGGAAATCAAGAAAGTTTTGATCATTTTTTAACAAAGAATTTCAATCATTATTAGGATAGTGTGCTTACTAAAAAAATGCAATTCCAAAAATGTAATGCCATTCTATGGCGGAAAGGGTGAAGCCTCTCCTGTCTCAATCAAGGCACTAGAGCATGGAATGACATGAAACCCTGAAATGTATCTCAGCTCAGCACTAACATTTACTACCCCCTTCTTTCCTGCTGCTTTTTAAAATATTTATGAAAAACTCCTGCAATGGATATTCAGTATTTGAATAATATAGATACTACTACATGGAAATTAATAGGTGTCATAAAAAGCCCATGACATAGACACAAATAAACACTATTTTATCTTCTCTCTATTCCTATGGGACATTCTAGAAATGGAAGGAAACACTGGCATGGATGGTCAAATGCAGAGAATTCATATTGACCACTTTATTTCTATACACAATGGAAGAGTCTATTCAATATTTAAGTGAGATTTTTTGTGTTTGATGCCTCCTGTCTGCCCAAAAGGTATAGGCTTGGGATGGGGGATCAGAAATAAATGACAGTCATTTCCCTCAATATACTAAGGATGTACTTGTAAAAACCAAAATGAATGGTCATGTCAGGGATGTAGGGAAACCATTAAGTTCAGCTCACCCTTACTGTATGCATTCATAACATATTTATTACATAGAGGGCATCAATTATTTGTTTAATCCTTATTCAGTGAAGTTGTGTCAACTGGGCATCAACTCAGAGGACAATCCCACGTTTCAAAGACATTAAGAACTTTCCCCGAAGCACACTAATAATAAGTAGAGCAGAAGGAATTCAAAATTAAATGATCATTCTCTGAAGTCTCATGCACTAAACTTCATTGTGCCCAACTTTCTGAAATTTTAAGCAGAGGTACAGAGATCTTAACCACAGGTATCTCTGAGGTACATTTTGAACTGCTTTGAGTATCCTGAATAGGAATGGACCCAAAGATTCTGACTTTGGCCCTTGCCAGTTTTGCCCATTGGATAGAGCATTGGCCTGGAGACTGAAGGGTCCCAAGGGCACATGCCCAGGTTGCAGGCTCAATCCCCAGTAGGGGGCGTGCAGGAGGCAGCCAATCAATGATTCTCTCTCACCAATGATGTTTCTATCTCTCTCCCCCTCTCCCTTTCTCTCTGAAATTAATAAAAATATATTTTTAAAAAAGACTCTGATTTTGTCTCCTTTTGAAATTGAGTAGGTTGATTATAAGAATGGAGGAAGAAGGGGACAGTTGATTGAAATCCAGGAGCAAGGACAAGACAGGGACCAAATTATCGGCCCTAAATTATCATGTGCCAATTCTTTCTATGACCTTTGCCAGTGGTCTCAGCCATCCTTTTTATAGTTGATGCAGCAAATGTGGCCTACTGCTCTCCACTGTGGTCTACCAGAAGACTCCATAGAGAAGATAACAGTAAGTAGTGGGTTCCTGTCAGGATTGAGAGGGAAATGAAATGACTGCTTGTATTGGCCAAGGAGAAAACTGGCCAGATGTCCTGAATCTGGAGTCAGACTGCCCATATACAAACCTGCTTCAGTTCTTACTAACTCATGATCTGTTTCGAGTTACATAAAATGCTATGTTCTGTAGAGGTGTTTTCTCTTTTCCGCGTCAGCATGGGAAAGGAACGGGTCCGATTCTGAGTGGAGGAGCTGGGGACTAAGAAATAAAAGAAAGAAAGAGACCAGATAGAAAGATAGAAACAAAGCTGAGAGCCAGTTGGGATTCCATCCTCTCTGATGGAGAGGCAGGGACCCCGGAGCCCACATAGCACATTTATTTTATACCCCCAAATACCAGAAAATATCACCAAAACTTAGGATCAAAGGAGCTTATTTGCATTCTTGAGTAAGCCCTAGCATTCCTGGTGCTTGCCTGGATTTACATATTAAAGTCCGCTCCCCTGCACCTGGACAAAGGTAAAAATTCAGTACTGATAACACCTCCCCCCCCCACCCCCACCCTAGCCTTCTTGGGGAGGGTGTAACTGAGACTGCTCTGCCAGTCACCTCTGGCTCAGCTGACAACAATTTAAAGAAATGCCCATGTGCCTTCCCAGGCGGCCCTCTACAATGCTCCTTTCTTTTTATGTAAAAGAATAATAATGTTTGCACTAATAATTCATAAGAGATTATACAGATGAAACCAAACAAAATACATAAAACACATATTTCAGAGCCTGGCACTTAGGAAGCCCTCAATAAAAGTGCTTGATGTTATGGTTAATGTCACCCTTCTCATCATCACCTTCATAATCATTTTGGGGTGCTTAGGGGCAAGTTTAGAGAGATTCACTTTCTGCTATGCTGAGCAAGATGCCAACCAGAGCCAGAACCAATGAGGATGGAAGTGAACTCTGAAAGACTCACACCCCCACCATAACCAAGAACACAAACTTCATAGGGCTCACATCTGAAATTTTGCATATTGGTGCCATCTCATCAATCTGTTCCAAACTGTTCCTTCTCCAGTCACCATCTCCCATAGCACTAACTGGACTGGGCTGCATCTCTGCTGGAACATGAGCAAGGAGTATCAATGAATCTGCTGCCCTTCTCCTGCCTTGTGTGGGAGAGGGCTTAGGGTTTCTCCTCAGGGATGGCAGGAAAACAGGGACCTTCTGATGCATATGCCACAAAGAAAGGAGATAGATATGTAGCCACTACAATATAATTCACATCCATAAGGGCTGGAGGAATCAGCCAATTATTTACTACTAGAGGCCCGGTGGAGGATATTCGTGCACTGCGGTGGGTGTCCCTCAGCCTAGCCTGGACCCTCTCCAATCGGGGCCCCCTTGAGGGATGTCTGACTGATGGTTTAGGCCAGATCCCTCTCACAATCCGGGACTGCTGGCTCCTAACTGCTACTGCCTGCCAGCCTGATCACCCTATAACCACTCCTCTGCCAGCCTGATTGACGCCTAACTGCTCCCCTGCTGGCCTGATTGCCCCCAAGTGCCCTCCCTTGCCAGCCCGATCTCCCCCAACTGCCCTCCCCTGCAGCCTGATCTCCCCCAACTGCCTTCCCATACTGGCCACGTCACCCCCAACTGCCATACCCTGCTGGTCTACTCGCCCTAACTGCCCTTCCCTGCCAGCCTGGTTGCCCCCTACTGCCCTTCTCTACTGGCCTTGTCGCCCCCAACTACCGTCCCTTGCCAGCCAACTTTTGGCAGCCATCTTGTGATCACATGGATGCGGCCATCTTGTGACCACATGGGGCAGCCATCTTGTGTGTGAGGGCATGATGGTCAATTTGCATATTTTATCTTTATTATATAGGAGTAGAGGCCTGGTGCACAAAATTCATGCATGGAGGGCAGTGTATCCCTTAGCCCAGACTTCACCCTCTCCAATCTGGGAAGCTTCGAGGGATGTCCACTGGGATCAGGCCTAAACAGGCAGTCGGACATCCCTCTCACAATCCAGGACTGCTGGCTCCCAACCGCTCACCTGCCTGCCTGCCTGATCACCTCCTAACCACTTCCCTGACAGCCTGATCGACGCCAAACGCTCCCCTGCCGGCCCGATTGCCCCTAACTGTCCTCCCCTGAAGGCCTCGTTGCCACTAACTACCCTCCCTTGCTGGCCCGGTCACCCCTAACTGCCCTTCCTTGCCAGCCAGGTCACCCATAACTGCCCTCCCCTGCTGGCCTAGTCACCCCTAACTGCTGGCTTGGTCACCCCCAACTGCCCTCCCCTGAAGACCCGGTTGTCCCTAACTGTCCTCCCCTGCAGCCCTGCTTGCCACCAACTGCCCTCCCCTGCTGGACCGATCACCCCTAACTTCCCTCGCTTGCCAGCCTGGTCGCCCGTAACTGCCCTCCCTTGCTGGCCTGGTCACCCCTAACTACTGCCCTCCTCTGTCAGCCTGGTAGCCCCTAAATGTCCTCCCCTGCAGGCCTGGTTGCCCCTAACTACCCTCACCTGCTGGCCTGGTCACCCCTAAATGCCATTACTTGCCAGCCTGGTCGCCCCTAACTGCCCTCCCCTGCCACCCTGGTCACTTCCAACTCCCCTCCCCTGTAAACCCAGTCACCCCTAACTGTCCTCTCCTGCAGGCCTGATCGCCACCAACTGCCCTTCCCTGCTGGCCCGGTCACCCCTAACTTCCCTCCCTTGCCAGCCTGGTAACCCGTAATTGCCCTCCCCTGCAGGCCTGGTCTCCCCCAACTTCACTATCCTGTGAGCCTGGTTGCTTCCAACTGCCCTACCTTGCAGGCCTGGTCCCTCTGAATGGCCCTCCCCTGCTAGCCTGATCACCCACAACTGCCCTCCCCTGCTGTCCATCTTGTGGCAGCCATCTTTGACCACATGGGGGCATCCATCTTGTGTGTTGGAGTGAGGGTCAATTTGCATATTACCTCTTAATTATATAGTATGTTATGATCTTAGGGGCTCATTGCACAAATCTCCTAATTAGCCAATTGGTCCATGTTGTACTAATCTCTGGATATTTGCTAGTATCAATGAAAGGGAAAAAGGGAAAAAAGTGAATGTCACTGGAGGATCTTGGTCCTTTCTCTACAGAGAGGGAAGGTCACCTCTACTTCTTGCTTCTTACTTCTGAGTTTCAGGATCTTAACATAAAATTGAGACTTCTTTTTTCTTTAAATTTAAGAACTTACTGTATGCTTTCGGTATCTGTAAATTGCATTCTATTAATCATGAAATCCAAACATAATTAGTTTTTCTATACAGAGAATGTGATACTCTTTCCATTTTATCAATTAATATTTGTCTCTACAGATAACTTCTTATTTTCATTGCCTTACTTGTTGGTTGGCGTTTTGTATTTTAGAGATTCACAGGAGTTTTGTTTTTTTTTTAGGGGCTGTTTATTTTGTTTCTTTTTTTCGTTGTTATTTTGTGTGTGTGTGTGTGTGTGTGTGTGTGTGTGTGTGTGTGTGTGTGCCAGTTTGAATGAGGCTTCGGTGCTAAGTTTTTCTTTAATTGAATCATATTAATATATTAAAATACTATTAATTTTTATATATTTACTAGAGGCCAGGTCCATGAATTTGTGCACTTGGGGGCGGGGGTCCCTCAATCCAGCCTGCACCTTCTTACAGTCCAAAAGCCCTCGGGGGGTGTCTGACTGACAGCTTAGGCCTGCTCCCCAGACATCCTTAGCTCTGCCGTAGGGGCGGGAGAGGCTCCCATCACCACCACTGCCCTCGCCAGCCATCAGCCTGGCTTCTGGCTGAGTGGTGCTCCTCCTACGGGGTCACACTGACCACCAGGGGAGAGCTCCTGCATTAAGCATCTGCCCCTGGTGGTCAGTGAATGTCATAGTGACCGGTCATTCTGCCATTTGGTCGATTCGCATATTAGCCTTTAATTATATAGGATAAGGTGCCGATAGACATCCCCAGTCCCTTGGCACATGAACTTCTCCAGTGGGCAGCTGATGACATGGCAGCTATCTTCCATCAGAGTGAGCTGGTGAGAGCATCAAATAGGGCTGGTATTTGAAAGTCTGAGTCTATTTTTTACTCATTAATGTTGGAGGGACAGCCCAATATTTTTTGATATTTTATTCATTTCATGTAAGTCACAAGGTACAGCTCAGATGGAGAGGGGTATATACCAGGGCATGAATACAGAAGGCAGAGGATACTGGAAGCATCTAAAAGCCACCCACCACAAGGCCTCAATTTCTGACAGAAATTTGCGTTCTGAGCACATGATACTAGAGCTGTCTCTCTGCTTTCCAGCACAGTCTCCAGTCCTTCACATCACCAACTCCTCAAAACAAACAAAAACTAGCACATGCAAGATCTTGCTCTGCTTTAGGTATTTCTGCAGATCCCACAATGCTACTTCTTGCCATGCCATGAAAAGAGATCTTCCTGGTTTCTCTTATATCTACAGAGTCCTTCCTATTTGTCAGGAGAAGTCAGAGCCATTTTAGGACTCATTCAACATGTGTTCCTAGAGGCTTCTGATTTCTGTTCCACTAGTAAGGACTAACCTCTTATCAAATATATTTTCTTTTATAATCTTTGCATTTTAACTCTTGAAGTCTTTTAAAATGTGATTCTGCCTTATATGGTGATTGAAAGTGGGATGTATGGTAATGCTAATTGGTGACAACCCCTAACCTTTGCAGTCCTCCTGGCTCAGATTTCTCTGTATGAGGAGCTCAGAGAGCGATTTAACTGATATGAAGAAAACTTAAATACTTGCCAAGTTAAGTTGGATATGGGATAAAGTATGCTAATTATGTGTGTGTTCCTAAAGGGCAGAGGAAAACTTTGGGGATCCCAAATGACCAAATGGCAGGAGTATAGGAAAGTGAAGAAGGAGATGTGAGTGTTGGCACATTTTAGAATGCTATGGTAGGAGAAAAAGTGTAATAGTAAACTGAGCCAATTAGGTACTCAATTCACTGTAGTGAGGCTGGTAGGCTATATAGTTTAGTGCTTAAATTACATGAGTTATTGGATAATTTCTCAGAAACTCAGACTTCTACCTCTGCAAATATGTATTGTATCTTTTAAGGAAAAACTGATATGTACAAAGATACCTAAGTATCCTATCTAATAAAAGAGTAATATGCAAATTGACCGTCTCTCCAACACACATGATGGCCGCCCCCATGTGGTCAAAGATGGTACCCCCCCATGTGGACACAAGATGGCCACCACAAGATGGCCAGCTGGGGAGGTATGTTGTGGGTGATCAGGCCAGCAGGATAGGACAGTTGGGAGGGATCAGGCCTGCAGGGGAGGGCTGTTAGGGATGACCGGGCAGCAGAGGAGGGCAGTTAGGGGTGACCAGGGCTCCGGGGGAGGGAAATTGGTAGAGACCAGGCCTGCAGGGGAGGGCAGTTTGGGGTGAATAGCTGGCAGAGGAGGGCAGTTAGGGGTGAACGGGCTGGAAGAGGAGAGTAGTTGTGGGGAACCAGGCCTGCAGGGGAGGGCAGTTTGGGGGGACCAGGCCTCTAGGGGAAGGTAGTTGGGGGGGACCAGGCCTGCAGAAGATGGCAGTTGGTGGCAACCAGGCCTGCAGGGGAGGGCAGTTAGGGGCAACCAGGCTGACAAGAGAGGGAAGTTTGGGGTTACCGGGCAAGCAGGGGAGGGCAGTTAAGAGCAATCGTGCTGGCAGGGGAGCTGTTAGGCATTGATCAGGCTGGCAGGGGACTAGTTAGGGGGTGATCAGGCTGGCAGGCAGAAGCGGTTAGGGGCAATCATGCAGGTAGGCAGGCGAGCGGTTGAGAGCCAGCAGTCCTGGATTGTGAGAGGGATGTCCCACTGCCCATTTAAGCCCGATCCCACCGGGCAGTCAGACATCCCTTGAGGGGTCCCATATTGGAGAAGGTGCAGGCTGGGTTGAGGGACACCTCCCCCCCCCCCACTGCACAAATTTCGTGCACTTGGCCTCTAGTCCTATATAATAAAAGCATAGTATGCAAATTATCCCCTCGACCAGGAATTGGACTAGGAGGTTGGGCTGCCAGGGAAAGGGAGGGAGTACCCGGCCAGCAGCCGGCTTTCACTAGGGACCCTACAAGTGCACGAATTTCATGCACGGGGCCTCTAGTGTAGCATAAGACAATAGGAGGTCAAGGATAGATTGACCATGAAAAAAGAGAAGAAATGATGGTTACAAAGTGGAATCCTAATTGAGGCAGTTACCAGTGAAAGGAAAAATGTCCCCTTTGCTGAGGACATGGTTGTTTGTTATCCCTGAGTAATGAAAATGAAAATAGAGTTAAGTTCATTCATAATGACTTGGGAGACTTAACAATCTACAGGCACAATGAAAATCACACAGCCACTGGAAATAACATACCACTGTTTTTTTGTGTGTGTGTGTTTTTTTTTTTTGTTTTTTTAATATATTTTATTGATTTTTTACAGAGAGGAAGGGAGAGGGATAGAGAGTTAGAAACATCGATGAGAGAGAAACATCGATCAGCTGCCTCCTGCACACCCCCTAACGGGGACATGCCCGCAACCAAGGTACATGCCCTTGACCGGAATCGAACCTGGGACCTTTCAGTCCGCAGGCCGACGCTCTACCACTGAGCCAAACCGGTTTCGGCATAACATACCACTGTTTTAAACCTCAATTGTATACCCTTGACCCAGACATAACATTACAATTACCTTTTGGTCCTGAGCTGACTTTAAATTCTTCCAATTGTATATCACACCATAGCTTTATTCCCCATATTATGAGTTATCGGTGAGGGTTAAGTCAAGGAGAGAGTAGCCACACTAGTTATTTTTAAGGGAGATACTTTAATATAGGTACGATTAAATAGTTTTAGAAAGATGTAAGGCATAACTGAAAGAAATATGGTAATACAGTGTCATAACTGCAGGTTTTATTGACAACCACATAGGATAAGGGGCAAGGCAAATGGTTGGAAGAACCTTTCCTTTTACTGACAATTACTGGAAGAATCTAAAGAGAAGCCAGGTGGGAAATCAGAGGCCGCACCACAGCGTAACACCTGAAAGCATAGAAGGGTAAGTTTGGAGCAGAAAAACTATAGCTTAATATCAAGTACAGAGAGACAGCTGTGGAGTGTGGAGGGAGAAGATATGTAAAAAAAGATATTACCCAGAATGTGAGGGGAGGAAATCACATTGACCTTTACTAAGGCAAGCTCTTCCATAGCTGCTCCTTTGGAGTTCTGATCACTTTAAGGTCTTCAGTATCTGATCATGAACAGTAAAGAACCCGAGACATACCAGTCCTTTTTAAATAAAATTTCAGACAAAATTCAGTAGTTCTCGGCCAGGTCTCAATACACATTAGACCCACCTGGGGTATTGTTAAAAAACATTATCCTCTTTTCACTCTCCAATTCAGTTAAATCTTTGTGTATGGTTAATGGACTCAGGCATAAAGATTTTTAAAGCTCATCAGATGCTACCTAGATTGAAGATCAGTGCCACACATTCTCTCACACACCTGCACTAATAGATTTGATTAAAGCCAAAGTTTTGTGAAAAATAGCATGGACACAAAAAATAGCTTGGACAGTGAAATGGTTGAGAATCATATATAACATACATATTAAAAAAGAGTTGTGAATTTCTACAGGATGCCTGGGTCATAGGCAACAAATACAGAAAATTCCATATTTTAATTGGATTAAATTGTGTGGTGACTTGACATACATAGAATCCCAGAATACTCCCTTAATCCCATCAAAGATGTGCCCAAATAAATTATTTTTAGACATAATAGATCAGGAGGATTGAAAGTCGTAAGCTACAAAAATTGTCTGACCAAAAAGATGTTTGCCAACTACCAATGTTTGTTTTGAGTCATTTCTAATCGACAGACAAAATTAATAATAAATAAATAAATAAATAAATAAATAAATAAATAAATAAGAAAAAATCTACAATGGCCCATGTATTAAGACTAGGCTATTCTGTTGAGGAATCGCTGCAAGGCCCTCTTGATGTCCCTGTTCCTCAGACTGTAGATGAAAGGGTTCAGCATAGGGGTGACCACAGCATACACCACAGAGGTCCCTGCAGCCTTCCTGGGAAAATGTGAGACAGTGGAACTGAGGTACAACCCAAGGGCTGTCCCATAAAATAAACAAACAACTGACAGGTGAGAACCACAGGTGGAGAAGGCTTTATACTTTCCACCTGACGATGAGATTCTCAGAATGGAGGAAACAATTTTATAGTAAGAGAAAAAGATACCTGTGACTGGAATGCCACCAAAGATGGCCCCAATAAAATAGAGTAATATTTTATTAGTAGAGGTATCATTACAAGCAAGCTCGAGGAGTTGAGGAGGGTCACAGAAGAAATGAGGAATTTCCATGCTTGTGCAAAAGGAAAGCTGTGATATCATCAAGCAGTGCAGTTGGGAGTCCAAAAGGCTGATGATAAAAGACACCAGAAGCAGCAGGCTACAGACACGGGGGTTCATGATATCCAGGTATTGCAGGGGATAACAGATAGCAACGAACCGGTCATAGGCCATCACAGTTAGGAGCGCACTGTCCAAACATCCAAAAAAATTTAAAGAAGACAACTGAGTCAGGCAGCCAGCATAGGAGATGACTCTGCTACGAGTTTGAATGTCCAAAATCACCTTTGGGACGGTGGTAGAAGAAAAGCCAATGTCAGCCATGGACAGGTTGGAGAGGAAGAAGTACATGGGGGTGTGCAGACGGGAGTCAGAGCCGATGGCCAGGATGATGAGCAGATTCCCCAGCATAGTGACCAGGTACATGGACAGAAACAAGCTGAATGTTAGAGGCTGCAGTTCGGGATCATCTGAGAAGCCCAGAAGGAGGAATTCCAATGCACCTGTTAGATTCTGGGGCTCCACATAACAGAGACACCTTTTAGAAAATACTTGAGAGCTGGTATAAAGGAAACAAGCACATTAGTGTGTCTATATTTTGAATTTAAGCAATTCCTAGTTTTCACACTTAAGGACCATGCCTCTTTAGTAATATTTCTTGGTTATGAGAAACATTCTTCTTAGAACTCTTTGCATATTGCATTTTGCTCCATGAGCCTATTACTGCATGCTTCACTTTGGAAAATAAGGGCTGAATAAATGAGAGGAGTAAGGTTATTTAGAGCTTTATAAATCCATAAGCACACACTAGCCTATCAATACCCTCCTAAATAGGAAAAAAAAAAGGAATGAGAAGTATCCATCTCTCTTAACAAAATGCTCTTTATTATTGTCCTTATTAGTTCCAGGACACTAATAAGCAATTAAATGTACTTTTTTTATCCAAATGCAGCGTGATTAATTTCTTTGACTTGTAGTATTTATAAGCACGCTATAAGAACTATGTAATAAACACTCTGAGTCCATTTTTTGTGTGTAAAAAAGAATGATATCTCACCTTTTGTGACAGAATAGATGGACCTAGAGGGTATTATACCAAGTGAAATAAGTCAGACAGAGATAGACAAATACCGTATGATTTCACTTGTATGCAGAATCGAAAGAGCAAAATAAATAAACAAAATAAAAACAGACTTCAGTCCAACTTAGCTACAAATCAGAAGTTCTCAAAGCCCCCTCATCAGTTTCAATTAGTCATTCTGGGAAGCGTGCTTGGAGGAAAATGATGAATCTCATTCATTTCTTTAGTCACAGGACATTCCTGGAAGGCAGCAAACCAAGGCAGCAAAACCGCCAGTGTGTGTCAGCCATAGGGACTACGCTGTGTAATTATACACTAACAACATGTAAGCAGTATTTCACAGAGTGTGTATATGTTTTTGTTTGTTTTAGTTGCCTACTGTGTGCCAACCACAGAGTGGGTGCTGGGCAATCAGAAATAAATGAGAATCAGTTGCTTCCCCCACAGGCATGCACCTGAGGTGACCTGGAAAGGAAAAGGATAGACTGAGTAGGTTGGCCAGGAGGGTTTTTTGGTTTATTTTAATTTTCCTATTTGATTTAACTCATTATGCCAAAAACATAGTTTTACCAATATACACAATTGAGATATTTTACAATCTTTTCTTATATGTCTTCAAAATCCGGTGTTTTACTAGTATAAGGACAGCACATCTCAGTTTGGAGTAGCCACATTTCAAGAGCTCAATAGCCATGTGATGTAAATTGTATGGAAAGACATCGTTCTGCACCCTGTGTCCTGTGAATAGCGTCTCACTATCCAAATCTGACTCCACCTTTTTTGCCCAAGGACCTGGGTACAAATTGAATAGGAATATTTTGCTCCTTTCCTCAACTCTAAATTAACAATAGTTGTATACCCTGATCTTGAGGGTATTATGCAGGTGAAAATGGAAGCTACATAACACAGACCTCTGAATCTGGCACAAGGAAACCATCAATGGAGTTTTGTGAAATTATGGTTACTCTCCTCATCACTGTCATGATGATAACCACAGCATTCATGATCATACTGGAATGCTTAGGGAATGAAGAGGTCTGGTTCCCTCTCTGGTATGGGCAATGACTTTGGAAGGTAGGAATGGTAGTGGAGAAGAGCAGGATTCTGAATGAGAGTTCTAAAATCTCCAAGGGAAAAAAATAGCATAAATTTCATAGGCTTCTGAGCTGTAACTTTGCTTATCGATGCCCTCCCATCTGGCTATCTTAGCTGTCCTGCTGCCTTGAAAATGAGGAAACAAGTTTCTCCGTAATTCCCCCTCCATCTACCATATCCCTTGCCACTCACTGGTTTGTGCTGTCTCTCCGCTGAGTCATGACCTAAGACTTTGGATCCACTGCCCTCTCCTGCCTGCTAATAAGAAGGCTGAGGCTCTGTTCTCAGGACTGGCGTGAAGACAGACTCAGCCATGGATCTCCTGAAGCAGGTCTCAATTCTGGGAGGAAGAGCCACACATATGACTCTTAACTGGGAATGGCAGCCTGTATGGCCTTGAGCACTCAATGCACAGAGGTCATAATTAGTGAAATTGGTCCATGTTTTCCTAACCTCTGAGGACTTCCTAATATTAACAAAGAGGAAACGGAGAATAGGGAATGTACTTAGGAGGGTCTGGGACTTGCCTCTTCTCAGGAGAAAGCACATCTGTACATTTTGCTTCTGACTTCCAGTTTCAAAAATCTTAATATAGAATGCAGACTCTTTTCAATTTATGACTTTTTGACTTTGACATCTGCAAAATCATTGTATTAATCATGTAAATTAGGGACAATTAGGCCTTCTCTAACAAGAACCATAACTATTTCCATTTTCTTCATTAAGACTTCTGTCTTTAAAAGGAAAAGTCTATTTCCTTTTTTAGGTTTTATTTTTAAAGACATAAGTATTGTATATTGAAGGTTTACTGTGAGCAAGATGCTGTTTGCAGCACAATACATTTTTTATTTCTTTTTTTCACTTCTTTTTTTTTTTTTTTTTTTTTTTTTTGTTACCTATTTTATTTTATTTTTATTTTTATTTTTTTTTCAAATTTTTATTAAGGTATTATATGTGTACATATCTTACCATTGCCCCCCACCCCCACCCCACTCCCATACATGCCCTCACCCCCCAAAGTTTTGTATCCGTTGCTTACTCTTATATACATGCATATAAGTCCTTCAGTTGATCTCTTATTTCCCCCACCTCTCCCTAACCTTACCACTGTAATTTGACAGTCTGTTTGATGCTTTACTGCCTCTGTAACTATTTTTTTGTTCATCAGTTTATAATGTTTTTCATTATCCCCAAATGAGTGGGATCATGTGGTATTTTTCTTTCATTGACTGGCTTATTTCACTTAGCATAATGTTCTCTAATTCCATCCAAGTGCCTACAAATGGTAGTAATTCCTTCTTTTTTACGGCAGCATAGTATTCCATTGTGTAGATGTACCATAGTTTTCTGATCCAGTCATCTGCTGATGGGCACCTAGGCTGTTTCCAAATCTTAGCTATTGTAAATTGTGCTGCTATGAACATAGGGGTGCATATATCCTTTCTGATTGGTGTTTCTGGTTTCTTAGGATATATTCCTAGGAGTGGGATTACTGGGTCAAATGGGAGTTCCATTTTCAGTTTTTTGAGGAAACTCCATACTGTTCTCCACAGTGGCTGCACCAGTCTGCATTCCCACCAGCAGTGCACGAGGGTTCCTTTTTCTCCGCATCCTCGCCAACACTTGTCGTTTGTTGATTTGTTGATGATAGCCATTCTGACAGGTGTGAGATGGTATCGCATTGTTGTTTTGATTTGCATCTCTCGGATAATTAGTGACTTTGAGCATGTTTTCATGTGTCTCTTGGCCTTCCTTCTGTCTTCTTTCGAAAAGATTCTATTTAGGTCCGTTGCCCATTTTTTTATTGGATCCTTTATCTTCCTTTTATTAAGTTGTATAAGCTGCCTGTAGATGTTGGAAATTAAACCTTTATCAGTGATACCATTTGCAAATATGTTCTCCCATACAGTGGGGTTTCTTGTTGTTTTGTTGATGGTTTCTTTTGCTGTGCAAAAGCTTTTTATTTTGATGTAGTCCCATTTGTTTATTTTCTGTTTGGCTTCCATTGCCCTAGGGGCAGTATCACTGAAAAAGTTCTTTTGGCATATGTCTGAGATTTTGCTGCCTGTGGATTCCTCTAGTATTTTTATGGTTTCCCGTCTTATATTTAAGTCCTGTACCCATTTTGAGTTTATTTTTGTGTATGGTGTAAGTTGGTGATCTAGTTTCATTTTTTTGCATGTATCTGTCCAATTTTCCCAACACCATTTATTAAAGAGACTGTCTTGACTCCATTGTATGCTCATGCCTCCTTTGTCAAATATTAAATGCGCATATTGGTTTGGGTCGATATCTGGATTCTCTATTCTGTTCCATTGATCTATATGTCTGTTCTTGTGCCAGTACCAGGCTGTTTTGAGGACAGTGGCTTTGTAATACAGCTTGAAATCTGGTATTGAGATCCCTCCTACTTTATTCTTCTTTCTCAGGATTGCTGTGGCTATTCGGGGTCTTTTTTTATTCCAGATGAATTTTTGGAGAGTTCTTTCTAGGTCTGTGAAATACGCCGTTGGTATTTTAATGGGGAGTGCATTGAATCTATAGATTGCTTTGGGTAGTATGGACATTTTAATGATGTTGATTCTACCAATCCATGAACATGGTATGTTCTTCCATCTGTTTACATCTTCCTCTATCTCTTTTTTCAGGGTCCTGTAGTTTTCCGCATATAGGTCTTTTACCTCCTTGGTTAGGTTTATTCCTAAGTATCTTAATTTTTTTGGTGCAATGGAAAATGGGATTGCTTTTTTAGTCTCTCTTTCTGTAAGTTCATTGTTGGTGTATAGAAATGCCATAGATTTCTTGGCATTAATTTTGTATCCTGCTACATTGCCGAATTCATTTATTAAGTCTGTTAGTTTTTTTATGGAGTCTTTCGGGTTTTTTATGTACAATATCATGTCATCTGCAAATAAGGACAGCTTTACTTCTTCTTTTCCAATTTGGATGCCTTTTATTTCTTCTTCTTGTCTAATTGCAGTGGCTAATACTTCCAGTACTATGTCGAACAGGAGTGGTGAGAGTGGGCATCCCTGTCTTGTTCCTGTTCTTAGGGGAAATGGTTTTAGTTTTTGCCCATTGAGTATGATGTTAGCTGTGGGTTTATCATATATAGCTTTTATTATGTTGAGGTATGATCCTTCTATTCCCACCTTGTTGAGAGTTTTTATCAAGAAAGGGTGTTGGATTTTGTCAAATGCTTTTTCTGCATCAATTGATATGACTATGTGATTTTTATCTCTCAATTTGTTTATGTGATGTATCACATTTATTGATTTGCGGATATTGAACCATCCTTGCATTCCTGGGATAAATCCTACTTGGTCATGGTGTATGATCTTTCTGATGTACTGCTGGATCCTATTTGCTAGAATTTTATTGAGGATTTTGGCATCTACATTCATGAGGGATATTGGCCTGTAATTCTCCTTCATTGTGTTGTCTTTATCTGGTTTTGGTATTAGGGTGATGCTGGCTTCATAGAAGGAGCTTGGAAGTGTTCCTTCCTCTTGAATTTTTTGGAATAGTCTGAGGAGGATAGGTTTTAGTTCTTCCTTGAATGTTTGGTAGAACTCTCCTGTGAAGCCGTCTGGCCCCGGGCTTTTGTTTGCCGGAAGCTCTTTGATGACTGCTTCAATTTCTTCCATAGTTACTGGCATGTTGAGCTGTTTAGATTCTTCCTGATTGAGTTTTGGAAGGTTATATTTTTCTAGGAATATGTCCATTTCCTCCAGGTTGTCCAGTTTGTTGGAATAGAGTTGTTCGTAGTATTTTTTAACAATCCTTTGTATTTCAGCGGGATCTGTTGTTATTTCACCTCTTTCATTTCTGATCTTGTTTATTTGGGTCCTCTCTCTTTGCTTCTTGGTGAGCCTGGCTAGAGGTTCATCAATCTTGTTTATCCTTTCAAAGAACCAGCTCTTGGTCTTGTTGATCTTTTGAATTGTTTCTTTGGTCTCTATGTCGTTTATCTGTGCTCTGATCTTTATTATTTCCTTCCTTCTGCTTACACTGGGCTTTTCTTGTTGCTCTTTTTCTAACTCTTTGAGTTGTTGGGTTAGGTAATTTATTACCCCTGTTTCTTGTTTTTTGCAGTAGGCTTGTAGAGCTATGAACTTCCCTCTCAAGACTGCTTTCGCTGTGTCCCATAGATTTTGGATTGTAGTGTTTTCATTGTCATTTGTTGTCATGATGTTTTTTATTTCTTCTTTGATCTCTCTGGTAACCCAGTCATGGTTTAATAGCATGCTGTTTAGTCTCCATGTGTTTGATTTCTTTGGGTTGTTTTTATTGTAGTTGATTTCCAGTTTTATGCCACTGTGGTCTGAGAAGATGCTTGATATGATTTCTATCTTCTTGAATTTGAAGAGACTTTGCCTGTGTCCCAACATATGGTCTATCTTTGAAGATGACCCATGTGCACTTGAGAAGAATGTATATTCTGTGGCTTTGGGGTGAAATGTTCTGAAGATGTCAATTAATTCCAACTGGTCTAGTGAGTCATTTAGGATTGATGTTTCTTTGCTGATGTTTTGTTTAGAGGATTTGTCCAATGGTGATAGTGGGGTATTAAAGTCTCCTACTATGATTGTATTGCTGTCAATCTCTCCCTTGATATCCTCCAGGAGTTTTTTTATGTATTTGGGTGCTCCTGTATTGGGTGCATATATGTTTACCAGAGTTATTTCTTCTTGTTGGATTGCTCCCTTTAGTATTATGAAATGGCCTTCCTTATCTCTTGTTATGTCCTTCAGTTTGAGATCTAATTTGTCAGAAATAAGTATTGCTACCCCAGCTTTTTTTTCAGTTCCATTTGCCTGGAAAACCTTTTTCCATCCCTTCACCCTCAGTCTGTGTGCGTCTTTTTTTCTGAGGTGGGTTTCTTGTAGACAGCAGATATATGGGTCGTGTTTTCTTATCCAATCCGTTACCCTATGTCTTTTGATTGGGGCATTTAATCCATTTACATTTAAAGTTATTATTGATAGGTACTTATTTGTCGCCATTCCTATTCTTTACCCCTGTGTTACTTCTTCACTTCCTATTTCTTTTTTTTTACAGCAGACCCTTTAGCATTTCTTGCATTGCTGGTTTGGTGGTAATAAATTCCCTTAGTCCTTTTTTGTCTGTGAAGCTCCTGATTTCACCTTCAATTTTGATTGACAGCCTTGCTGGGTACAGTATTCTTGGATTCAGCCCCTTCCTTTGCATGACTTTGTATATTTCATTCCATTCCCTTCTGGCTTGATGAGTTTCTGTTGAGAAATCAGTTGCTAGTCTGATGGGGGTTCCTTTGTATGTAACTTTCTGTCTCTCTCTTGCTGCTTTTAAGATTCTTACTTTGTCGTTGTTGTTTGCCAATTTAATTATAATGTGCCTTGGCGTCGGTCTTTTGGGGTTCATTTTGCTTGGGACTCTGTGAGCTTCTTGGATTTGTGTGTGTTTTTTCTTCCCTATATCTGGGAAATTTTCTGTCATTATTTCTTCAAAGAGGTTTTCTATTCCTTGCTCAGCTTCCTTTCCTTCTGGAACCCCTATTATGCGGATGTTGTTTTGTTTCGTGTTGTCCCAAAGTTCCCTTAGACTCTCCTCTTGCCTTTTAATTTTTTTTTCTAGAAGTTGCTTTTCTTGGGTATTTTTTTCCATCTTGTCTTCTAGCTCACTGATGCGGTCCTCTGCTTCTTCTAGTCTACTCTTGATGCTTTCTATTGAGTTCTTTACAGCAGCGATGTCATTTTTCATTTCTTCTTGGTTCTTCTTCATTTCCTCTTGGTTCTTGCTCATATTGTCGAATTTGTCTTCCATTCTTTTCAGCCACCTTATGACCATTTCTCTGAATTCTTTTTCTGGAAGGTTGCTTGCCTCCATTTCGTTTACTTCCTTTTCTGGTGATGCCTGCTTTTCTTTCATATGCGGGCTGCCTCTTTGTCTCCCCATGGTCTCTCTTCTCTGGGTGTCTTGTTATGTAGTTCTTTCTCTCCTTATCCCAGGCGAAATCTGACCTTTCCGTGGTGGAGTGTAGAGCTCCTCTGAACCCGTGTGCTTGCGCCAGTTGGGGAGCGTTGTTCTGGGGCTCGCAGCTGTTCCTGGGGTGCCGCAGTTGTGGATTCTCAGGCTTCAGATAAGCTCCACTTTCCGGATCAAGATGGCGCAGACTCCGCGTCCAACCCCGCAGCTCCGGGAGGGGACCCAGCCGCAGTTGGTGCTGCCAGGTCAGGGGAACCCCATTCAGCAGTCCCCCACCTCCTTCTGGAATTCAGCTGTCTCCCAACCGGCCAACAAACACTCCTTGTGCGACCCTCAGCTGTTCTTTCTTTCTGCTCCGGGACAAGGCTCGGAACACGTCTGTCTATTCCGCCGCCATTATTCCCTTTTCTTCTTTCACTTCTTTTTTCTTTTTTTTCTTGAACTTATTGGAGATGACATTGATTAATACAATTATATAGGTTTCAGATGTACTATTCTATAATATGTCACCTGTATGTTGTAATGTGTGTTCAGCACCCCAAGTCAAGTAAGGGATTGTTTGCTTATTTAAATGACAGTCCAAGTTCTGATTTTTCTTGTTCATTGATGTTTTGGATACAGTAAAAACCTACTGACTTTCTCTTAAATTAAACAGGGTACCCAACAAGAGTGCAATCAAAGTATTAACTAGGGCTGCAGTCCCCTCAAAGTTTGACTGGGGTTGACCTATTCCAAACCACTCACTCTTGGAAGGAGGGGGTTCCTTGTGGGCTGTTGGCTAGAGGCCTTGCTCAGTCCTCTGCCTAATGCGCCTCTCACAGGGAAGCTCAGGCATGGCTGTGGCTCCCATTAGGACAGGTTACAAGAGACAAGGGCCAGGAATATAAAGCCTTTTTGTACCCTAATATCAGAAGTGACATCTCATCAGTTTTGCAATGTTGTGTTGGTTAGAAGCAAGTCAGTAGGCCCAAGACACACTAAAGAGAATGGGTTTCCACAACAGCGTGAATACAGGAGTGGAGGCCATTGGGAGCATATTGGAATCTGCCCACCATGCAGGACCCACCCTCTATCAGGACATTGGTCTCTAAGGACCACACACTGGAGAGATAGCTCTGCTTCCCAGATAGCCCACAATCCATCACACCACAATGCTCTCAGCAAAATTTCCTGCAGATAAACTGGCACATGAGTAGAAATTGCCTCTGTTTGGGCGTTTCTGCGAACCCCACCATGTTCCCTCAGGACACACAGTCCAAAAAAGCCAGCATGGTTTCCCTTCCATCACCATGGTCCCTCACATCAAGCTGCAGCCATTCTGTGCCAAGATTCAACAAATGTCTCCAATGGCTTCTGATTTCTGTCATTGAGAAGAGCTTAACCTATTACAGGATGAATTTTTCTTTGTGTCCACAGATCCTAAAATTTATATAAGTGTGTTTGGGGCCTATTTCGTTGTTGTTTTTTTCCAATTGATAACGTGAGTATGGGAATGATGGTACCTTGCAACCTCCCACATCCTACTCATGCAGTCCTCCTGCCTCAGATAACTCTGGATGAGGAATTTAGAGATCGGTCTGTCATTAACTGATAGAAAGAAAATGTGGCAAACCAAGTTGGTGATGTAGGAGACAACGGCCTCTGTTGGCCTGCAAAGATCAACAATTAGATCCATGAACGAAAACAGCTCTGGGAGAACTCAAGAGTCCACTTATGGAACGTCAGCAACACAGTGGAACAAAACACCTGAGAATAGCCACACAAAAGGAAACAAAGAGCAGCTTCATAGTTCCTGCATCATGCCATCACCTAGGCCAGGCTACTCAGCAACAACAGGAAACTCCAAGCTAGAAAGAGTTGTTAACCTGGTGGAAGAAGGGAGAGTAGAGTGAGCAACTAGTTTACCAAGTCTTATAGTGCCCCATAGGAAAGACCTGTTTTATTTCACTCCACCCAGAGAATGGCTAAGCTTAGACATAAAGACACAGCTAAAAGCAAAGAAGAAGAGCAGGGATTGCCACAATGGGATGTAGGAATGGATTAAAAATGGACAAAAAAGACCAATGGTACAGAATCTAGGGCCAGAAGTAAACCACTGCATACACAGGCAACTAATATTTGATAAGGGATACTCCGTTGGTTCTCAATCTAAGGAAATTTCAGGTGAAATATGAACCAGCCCCCATGCATGGAAAGCAGGGAGAGACCAAAGAAAGCTCACTACAGACCGGGAGGTGGCAGTTTTCATAAACCAGTGAATTTATATGCAAGGCTTGTCTAGGGTAGCCACAAGACAAGTATATCTATACACGTGCCCACCAAATCTTAAAAGTTCATATACAATAAAGGCCTTAACTGGGTTCAGTGATGTATAAAATCTAGATGGTCTCAACAAAACATAACTAGTTCAAGGGTATATCCTTAGGCCAGCTTCTGGAGAAGGGTAGGCAAGTGAAATGAACATTCCAAGGACAGGGGATTCCCCTGATTCTGCAGGGGCAGCTCTTGGGTCCAATGGCAGTCACATCTTCATGAACTCCTCCAACAGACCCAGTCATCAGTATTTATAAAATTCCCCAGTGGGTTCCAATAAAATCCATCATTATAAACCAGTGATCTGCATCCTCAGAAATTACCTGAATACTTAGATTTGAAAGATGCAAAATGTGTATGAAAAATACCAGAAAGACATGAGGAAAGATGTAACATTTAAGTATTTACTAAGAGAATTGTATATTTCACCTGGATACCAGAGTCAATGCATTTCTTATGGAATTATGATGGCGTACAAAGGATCCCAGATTACTCTGCAATTCAATTAAAGTCAAATCAAAAGAAATAAAGTTCATATGTGAAGCATGGAGAGGAATGAAAACCATGAGACTAAACACAATATGACTAAGGCAACAGTGTTCACTGGTCTACATGTTTGGTTTTGCTAGATTTCCCAACTACGCTCCATAGGGATTGCAGAGATATTAAGAGTAGACTGTTCTGCTGTAGAGCCTCCATAGGGCACTCTTAATGTCCCTGTTCCTCAGACTGTAAATGACAGGGTTCAGCATGGGGGTGACTATAGTGTACATGACCGAGGCCACCTCATCCTTCCTGGGGGAAGGCAACAGTGCTGATCCAAGGTAACCTCCAATAGCTGTTCCATAAAATAAGCAAACAACTGACAGGTGAGAGCCACAGGTGGAGAAGGCTTTATACTTCCCACCTATCGATGGAAATCTCAGAATGGAGGAAACAATTTTATAGTAAGAGCAAAAGATCCCTGAGATAGGGAGAAAACCAGAAATGGCACCAACAAAATACATGACTATGTTATTGGTGAAGGTGTCAGAGCAGCCAAGATGAAGGAGCTGAGAAGGATCACAGAAGAAATTAGAAATGTTTACATCTTTGAAGCAGGCAAGTTGTAACACAATTAAAGTATGCAGCTGGGAGTCCAAAAGGCTGATGAAAAATGACATCAAAACTAAGAAGCAACAGAGGCATGGGTTCATGATGGCTGAGTAGTGCAGAGGGTGACAGATGGCCACAAACCAGTCATAGGCCATGACAGTCAAAAGCATGCCATCCATACATCCAAAAAGGATCAAAAAAAGACATCTGTGTCAGGCAGCCCCCATAGGAGATGACTCTGCTGTGAGTCTGGATGTCCACAATCATCTCTGGAACAGTTGTAGAAATGAAACAGATGTCAGCCAAGGACAGGTTGCAGAGGAAGAAGTACATGGGGGTGTGGAGGTGGGAATCAGAGCTGACAGTCAGGATGATGAGCATGTTCCCCAACACGGCAACCAGGTACATGGACAGGAAGAGCCCCAAGAGCAGAGGCTGCAGTCCCAGGTCATCAGAGAGACCCAGGAGGAAGAATTCTGAGACACGTGTTAGATTTTGTGGTTCTATGTAGCCAGGACACCTTTAGAAGAGGATTGGGGAAAGGAAAATAAGTAAATGAGCACACAGCATTGTATCCATATTCTGTATTCAAGCTATTCACCCCTGAGGTCATATACTCCAGTACCTTTACCAATATTTCTCAGTATGATAAATCCTATTTAATTAGAACTGTTTCTTTTTTATTTTCTTTTTTTAAATGTGCCTTTATTGTTGAAAGTATTACAGATGTACCCTTTCCCCCGCATTGACCCTTCCAGCCTGCCCGCTCCCAGCCCCAGGCCTTCACCACACTATTGTCTTTCTTTATTGGTTTCCATGTTACTCACCTCTTTCTATATACACTTCACTGTCCAGAAACTCCATTGAAAAGTATCAGAGGAGCAAGAACATTAGAGATAACAAAGTCATAATCACAGGAAAACACAGCTACTTCTTTAAAATATATATAGAAGGAGAAACACCCATCCCCCTTTAAGAAATAAAAATTATTCTAATTTTAAGAAATTAAGAAGTAGCTACATATACCTTCTTTTATTAAAATACAATGCTAGTTAGTTAGTTCCTTTATTTAGAGTATTTTCAACACTGTATAAAAGACAGGATTGTGTAATCTGGATTCTAAATGAAAGTTGAATGTTCATAATCAGAAAATATTTTTATGAGATAGTTATCTTCATGGGTTTTACCATTCTTTGGTTTTCTGTCTCTCCTTCATAGAAATAAGTGATTACTCAAGCATGAGAGTTGTCCTTTAAAAGTCATTTGGAAGTTGTTTTTCAATTAGTACTAGTTTAAAATTTTTTGAGGAGCCACATATTGTTTATTATAATGATTGTAGGATATTTATTCACGCCATCAGTGTACCAGGGTTCCCTTTTCTTCACATCCTCACCAACACGTGTCTTTTTTTTCTTAATTTATCTTTATTGTTGAAAGTATTACAAATGTCACCCTTTTTTCCCCATTGACCCCCTCCAGTCCAGACCCTGCCCCCCACCCTATGCTCAGGCCTTCACTACACTGTTCTCTGTGTCCACGGATTATGCATATATGCATATAAATTATTTGGATAATCTCTCCCTAGCCACCACCACCTTCCATCTGAGATTTATCAGTCTGTTCCATTCTTCTATGTCTCTGAATCTATTTTGTGCATCATTTTATTGTGTTGATTAGATACCACATATGAGACTTTTCTTTTTTATAATAGCTATTCTGATAGGTGTGAGGTTATGTACTATTGTGATTTCTATTTGCATTTCCCTGATGGATAGTGATGTTGAGCACCTTTTCATATATGACTGTTAGTTTTGTTTTTCTGATCATAATCCCTCCTATTTATAGTTGAGGAGTTTAGCATTGGGGAGGTCCCACTCGTTTTAAGACCGAGATTTCTTATCCTATCTAATAAAAGAGTAATATGCAAATTGACTATCACTCCAACACACAAATGGCTGCCCCCATGTGGTCAAAGATGGCTGCACTCATGTGGACACAAGATGGCCACCACAAGATGGCCAGCAGGGGAGGGCAGTTGGGAAGGACCAGGCCTGAAAAGGAGGGCAGTTGGGGGCAATCAAGCCTGCAGGGGAGGGCAGTTAAGGGTGACCAGGCTGGCAGAGGAGGGAACTTGGGGGTGACCAGGCCTGCAGGGGAGAGCAGTTAGGGGTGACCGGGCCTGCAGGGGAGGGCAGTTAGGGGCAATCAGGGTGGCAGGGGAGCAGTTAGGCATCAATCAGGCTTGCAGGGGAGTGATTAGGGGGTGATCAGGCTGGCAGGCAGAAGCGGTTAGGGGCAATCAGGAAGGCAGGCAGGTGAGCAGTTGGGAGCCAACAGTCCTGGATTGTGAGAGGGATGTCCGACTGCCTGTTTAGGCCTGATCCCGATAGGACATCCCTCGAGGGGTCCCAGATTGGAGAGGGTACAGGCTGGGCTGAGGGACACACCCTCCCGTGCACGAATTTCGTGCACCTAGCCACTAGTCCTGTATAATAAAAGTCTAATATGCTAAGTGTCCAGCCATTGGTTAGACCACTCGACCAGTCTCTATGACACTCATTGACCACCAGGAGGCAAATGCTCCAACTGGTAGGTTAGCTTGCTGCTGGAGTCCTGCCAATCGGGACTGGGCAAGATGGGCCAGACATGCTCTGGAGCCCTCCCATGGTCCCACCCCAGCCCCTATCATGCACCAGTGGGGTCCCTAGGCCTGGCCTGCACCCTCTCACAATCTGGGACCCCTCAAAAGATGTCGGAGAACCAGTTTTGGCCTGATCCCCACAGGCCAGGCCGAGGGACCTCACCAGTGCACAAATCTGTGCACCCAGGCCTCTAGTGCCTAGATAATAGATTTTGATATCAATCCTTTCTGACACAGTGATTGAAATTCTCTTTCTTCAGCTACCAGAACGTTTATTATTTTGACAGAACACACTATGATTCAATTGAGGAAAAATTCAAAATAGAACAATGTAAATATATATGGGCAGTTTCCTCTGGTATAAAATTGAGATAATAATTGAAGCTACCTTTAATGTTTATTGTAAGGAAGTTTTAAAAAATCACTTCAGTTGCTTAAACCAGTGATTATTATTTCCAGTTGATTGATATATTTGCCTGTGGTTGTTTAAAAATATACAGATACTGTGGCCTCAGCCTAGAATCAATTTATGCAGCATCCCTACATGTGAGATTCTTGGTTGTCCTGGTGTGAAGCCAGGATTGAGAAACACTGCCTTAGAATACTGCCCAACACTTAGGTAATACTCCACTGATATTACCTATTATTACTGCCATTGACACCCACCACCCACATTAAAAATATAAACATTTAACAGTATTTCCTTCAGATCTCATGTTGTAGAGAGATTTGAAACATTACCGATAAGTATTGATTTTTCTTGGGATCTTAATTCAATCCCATTTCTATAAATACTCATTGCCCAAAGGCAACCAGTGTCATTGCTTTGGTGGGCATATTTGTTTTTTTTTTTGTCAATGTTGACTTACGTACCCATAAGCAGTTTTCTTAAAACCTTGCCTATATACGTCATCACTGAAATGTACTTCCTTACCACAACATTGTGTTTAAGTCTCTTAATGCAGTACATACATTGACCTAAAACATTTTATTGATGCACATTATTATGTGAGAGAAGACTTCATTTTATTTCGTTTATAAATTTATGTCTATATATTTTAATATAAATTTGACAAATGTAAAATATATATTTAAGATATTTATAACTTAACATATTTTATTTTTATGTTAAATATTTTACATTGTATATTTTATATTTCTATTATATTGTTATTTATATCAGTTTCTTCATACCACAATTCCATGGAAATTCTTGCACCTCTCTTAATTTCACACAAGTGAGAACTTGTATTGATAAGTTAGTGGTGATTAATATTTCAACTTCTACAAATTGGTGCCAGACTGATCAGCAGCCCCTGAACGACGGATGAACAGATTACTCCCACACAGTTTAACTGTGAAAGAGAGGGTTAAGGGGCTCCCTGGCTCTAGTGGCCAGAGCAGCCTCTATTGCCTGCCTCGTTAGGCCTTTATTGGAATTTTTATCTTTAGATACAATGAGTAGGGTGAGTAATCTTGGGAGGACACATGTGCTTACATTGTACTCTAAGCAAGGGCATCCAGGCATTAAGATTAAGGATCCCAGTAAACACCCGGGTGTCTGCACGTACACAGACTTGTTTGAAAAGGTCAAGGAATAATTAGGGGCACCGCCTTCCACACTCCCCTAAGTCTCCCCTAAGTCAGAATTCTGATAAACAGGTCAGGTGGCCTTCCAAAAATTTCCCTTTTATCAGAAGGTCCTCCTTACAACTTTCCAACCAAGTCTCTTGTGCTCCCCAACAAATTGGTACATGTGCAATATTTCTTGTTCCAATACAAAAATCATTTTCTATTAACTACATCCTTTTATTATAAGGATATGCATTTGAAAGTGTTCCTGAAGTCTGTTTTATAATAGTCATTCCATGAGAACTCCACATGAAATTTTCATCTTCATAGCAATTTATTTTCCATTTTGGATTTCAAAACTGGACTGTACAATGCTTGACTATTTATAGAAAACCATAAAATCCATAATGTTTGTGACATTATGGCCCCTGTAAATCACTGACACATTTCCAAATTCACAGGTAAACTCACTGAACCAAAAGGGGATAAATCAGTTCTTCTACCTCCATTTCGCATTGAAGACCAAAGTAGGTTTGAAAGAACCACTCCTTAGCTAATGTGGAGGTGACAGTGCCCTGGTTCAGGAATAAGGAGATCCATTTTTGAGTCCTGAATCTTTCACGCCCTCCATGTGGAGTGTGTGGAAATCTCGGAATCTCTGTGCTTGCGTTCCTTCTTGGAAATGGCCAGTCTAACATTCATCTCTAGACCATGTGTGGGACCTAAGGGAAGTTTGGAAATCAAGAAAGTTTTGATCATTTTTTAACAAAGAATTTCAATCATTATTAGGATAGTGTGCTTACTAATAAAATGCAATTCCAAAAATGTAATACTATTCTATGGCGGAAAGGGTGAAGCCTCTCCTGTCTCAATCAAGGCACTAGAGCATGGAATGACATGAAACCCTGAAATGTATCTCAGCTCAGCACTAACATTTACTACCCCCTTCTTTCCTGCTGCTTTTCAAAATATTTATGAAAAACCCCTGCAATGGATATTCAGTATTTGAATAATATAGATACTACTACATGGAAATTAACAGGTGTCATAAAAAGCCCATGACATAGCACAAATAAACACTATTTTATCTTCTCTCTATTCCTATGGGACATTCTAGAAATGGAAGGAAACACTGGCATGGATGGTCAAATGCAGAGAATTCATATTGACCACTTTATTTCTATACACAATGGAAGAGTCTATTCAATATTTAAGTGAGATTTTTTGTGTTTGATGCCTCCTGTCTGCCCAAAAGGTATAGGCTTGGGATGGGGGATCAGAAATAAATGACAGTCATTTCCCTCAATATACTAAGGATGTACTTGTAAAAACCAAAATGAATGGTCATGTCAGGGATGTAGGGAAACCATTAAGTTCAGCTCACCCTTACTGTATGCATTCATAACATATTTATTACATAGAGGGCATCAATTATTTGTTTAATCCTTATTCAGTGAAGTTGTGTCAACTGGGCATCAACTCAGAGGACAATCCCACGTTTCAAAGACATTAAGAACTTTCCCCGAAGCACACTAATAATAAGTAGAGCAGAAGGAATTCAAAATTAAATGATCATTCTCTGAAGTCTCATGCACTAAACTTCATTGTGCCCAACTTTCTGAAATTTTAAGCAGAGGTACAGAGATCTTAACCACAGGTATCTCTGAGGTACATTTTGAACTGCTTTGAGTATCCTGAATAGGAATGGACCCAAAGATTCTGACTTTGGCCCTTGCCAGTTTTGCCCATTGGATAGAGCATTGGCCTGGAGACTGAAGGGTCCCAAGGGCACATGCCCAGGGTGCAGGCTCAGTCCCCAGTAGGGGGCGTGCAGGAGGCAGCCAATCAATGATTCTCTCTCACCAATGATGTTTCTATCTCTCTCCCCCTCTCCCTTTCTCTCTGAAATTAATAAAAATATATTTTTAAAAAAGACTCTGATTTTGTCTCCTTTTGAAATTGAGTAGGTTGATTATAAGAATGGAGGAAGAAGGGGACAGTTGATTGAAATCCAGGAGCAAGGACAAGACAGGGACCAAATTATCGGCCCTAAATTATCATGTGCCAATTCTTTCTATGACCTTTGCCAGTGGTCTCAGCCATCCTTTTTATAGTTGATGCAGCAAATGTGGCCTACTGCTCTCCACTGTGGTCTACCAGAAGACTCCATAGAGAAGATAACAGTAAGTAGTGGGTTCCTGTCAGGATTGAGAGGGAAATGAAATGACTGCTTGTATTGGCCAAGGAGAAAACTGGCCAGATGTCCTGAATCTGGAGTCAGACTGCCCATATACAAACCTGCTTCAGTTCTTACTAACTCATGATCTGTTTCGAGTTACATAAAATGCTATGTTCTGTAGAGGTGTTTTCTCTTTTCCGCGTCAGCATGGGAAAGGAACGGGTCCGATTCTGAGTGGAGGAGCTGGGGACTAAGAAATAAAAGAAAGAAAGAGACCAGATAGAAAGATAGAAACAAAGCTGAGAGCCAGTTGGGATTCCATCCTCTCTGATGGAGAGGCAGGGACCCCGGAGCCCACATAGCACATTTATTTTATACCCCCAAATACCAGAAAATATCACCAAAACTTAGGATCAAAGGAGCTTATTTGCATTCTTGAGTAAGCCCTAGCATTCCTGGTGCTTGCCTGGATTTACATATTAAAGTCCGCTCCCCTGCACCTGGACAAAGGTAAAAATTCAGTACTGATAACACCTCCCCCCCCCACCCCCACCCTAGCCTTCTTGGGGAGGGTGTAACTGAGACTGCTCTGCCAGTCACCTCTGGCTCAGCTGACAACAATTTAAAGAAATGCCCATGTGCCTTCCCAGGCGGCCCTCTACAATGCTCCTTTCTTTTTATGTAAAAGAATAATAATGTTTGCACTAATAATTCATAAGAGATTATACAGATGAAACCAAACAAAATACATAAAACACATATTTCAGAGCCTGGCACTTAGGAAGCCCTCAATAAAAGTGCTTGATGTTATGGTTAATGTCACCCTTCTCATCATCACCTTCATAATCATTTTGGGGTGCTTAGGGGCAAGTTTAGAGAGATTCACTTTCTGCTATGCTGAGCAAGATGCCAACCAGAGCCAGAACCAATGAGGATGGAAGTGAACTCTGAAAGACTCACACCCCCACCATAACCAAGAACACAAACTTCATAGGGCTCACATCTGAAATTTTGCATATTGGTGCCATCTCATCAATCTGTTCCAAACTGTTCCTTCTCCAGTCACCATCTCCCATAGCACTAACTGGACTGGGCTGCATCTCTGCTGGAACATGAGCAAGGAGTATCAATGAATCTGCTGCCCTTCTCCTGCCTTGTGTGGGAGAGGGCTTAGGGTTTCTCCTCAGGGATGGCAGGAAAACAGGGACCTTCTGATGCATATGCCACAAAGAAAGGAGATAGATATGTAGCCACTACAATATAATTCACATCCATAAGGGCTGGAGGAATCAGCCAATTATTTACTACTAGAGGCCCGGTGGAGGATATTCGTGCACTGCGGTGGGTGTCCCTCAGCCTAGCCTGGACCCTCTCCAATCGGGGCCCCCTTGAGGGATGTCTGACTGATGGTTTAGGCCAGATCCCTCTCACAATCCGGGACTGCTGGCTCCTAACTGCTACTGCCTGCCAGCCTGATCACCCTATAACCACTCCTCTGCCAGCCTGATTGACGCCTAACTACTCCCCTGCTGGCCTGATTGCCCCCAAGTGCCCTCCCTTGCCAGCCCGATCGCCCTCAACTGCCCACCCCTGTGGCCTGATCTCCCCCAACTGCCTTCCCATACTGGCCCGGTCGCCCCCAACTGCCATCCCCTGCTGGCCTAGTCACCATAACTGCTTTTCCCTGCCAGCCTAGATGCCCCCAACTGCCCTCTCCTGCCGGCCTGGTTGCCCCTTACTCCCCTCCTCTACTGGCCTGGTTGCCCCCAACTACCCTCCCCTGCAAGCCAACTTGTGGCAGCCTTCTTGTGATGACATGGGTGTAGCCATCTTGTGACCACAGGGGGACAGCCATCTTGTGACCACATGGTGCAGCCATCTTGTGTGTGAGGGCATGATGGTCAATTTGCATATTATATCTTTATTATATAGGACTAGAGGCCCGGTGTACAAAATTCATGCATCGAGGGGGTGTATCCTTCAGTCCAGCCTTCACCCTCTCCAATCTGGGACCCCTCGAGGGATGTCCACTGGGATCAGGCCTAAATGGTCAGTTGGACATCCCTCTCACAATCCAGGACTGCTGGCTCCCAACCTCTCACCTGCCTGCCTGATCACCTCCTAACCACTTCCCTGACAGCCTGATTGACTACTAACTGCTCCCCTGCCGGCCTGATAGCCCATAACTACCCTCCCCTGCTGGCCTGGTCACCCCTAACTGCCCTTCCTTGCCAGCCAGGTCACCCATAACTGCCCTTCCTTGCCAGCCAGGTCACCCGTAACTGCCCTCCCCTGCTGGCCTAGTCACCCCTAACTACTGCCCTTCCCTGCTGGCCTGGTCGCCCCCAACTTCCCTCCCCTGCAGACCCAGTTTTCCCTCACTGTACTCCCCTGCAGCCCTGGTCGCCACCAACTGCCCTCCCCTGCTGGCCTGATCACCCCTAACTTCCCTCCCTTGCCAGCCTGGTTGCCCGTAATTGCCCTCCCCTGCCAGCCTGGTCACCCCTAACTGCTGCCTTCCCCTGTCAGCCTCATTGCCCCAACTGTCCTCCCCTGCAGGACTGGTTGCCCCTAACTACCCTCCCCTGCTGGCCCGGTCACCCCTAAATGCCATTCCTTGCCAGCCTGGTCATCCCTAAGTGCCCTCCCTTGCAGGCCCTGTTGCCCCTAACTGTCCTCCCCTGCAGGCCTGGTTGCCACCAACTGCCCTCCCCTGCTGGCCCGGTCACCCCTAACTTCCCTCCCTTGCCAGTTTGGTCACCCGTAACTGCCATCCCCTGCCAGCCTGGTCACCTCTAACTACTGCCCTCCCCTGTTGGCCTGGTGGTCCCTAACTGTCCTACCCTGCAGGCCTGGTTGTCCACAACTGCCCTCCTTGCTGGCCCAGTCACCCTTAACTGCCCTCCCCTGCTGGTCTGGTTGACCCCAACTGCCCTCCCTTACAGGTCTGGTCCCTCTGAATGGCCCTTCCCTGCTGCCCTGATCACCCACAACTGCCCTGCCCTGCCGTCCATCTTGTGGCAGCCATCTTGTGTCCACATGGAGCAGCCGTCTTTGACCACATAGGGGCATCCATCTTGTGTGTTGGAGTGATGGTCAATTTGCATATTACCTCTTAATTATATGGTGTGTTATGATCTTAGGGGCTCACTGCACAAATCTCCTAATTAGCCAATTGGTCCATGTTGTACTAATTCTGGATATTTGCTAGTATCAATGAAAGGGAAAAAGGAAAAAAAGTGAATGTCCCTGGAGGATCTTGACCTCTCCAGAGAAGGAAGGTCACCTCTACTTCTTGCTTCTTACTTCTGAGTTTCAGGATCTTAACATAAAATTGAGACTTCTTTTTTTCTTTAAGAACTTGCTGTGTGATTTTGGTATCTGTAAATTGCATTCTATTAATCATGAAATCCAAACATAATTAGTTCTTCTATACAGAGAATGTGATACTCTTTCCATTTTATCAATTAATATTTGTCTCTACAGATAACCTCCTATTTTCATTGCCTTAGTTGTTGGTTGGCATTTTGTATTTTGGAGATTCACAGGAGTTTTGTTTTCCTTTAGGAGCTGTTTATTTTGTGTGGTTTTTTTTTTTTTGGTTGGTTTTTTGTTTGTGTGCCAGTTTGAATGAGGCTTCAGTTCTAAGTTTTTCTTTAATTGAATCATATTAATATATTAAAATACTATTAATTGTTATATATTTACTAGAGGCCAGGTGCATGAATTTGTGCACTTGGGGGGGGGGGCACTCAGCCTTGCCTGCACCTTCTTGCAGTCCAAAAGCCCTTGGGGGGTGTCTGACTGACAGCTTTGGCCCACTCCCCAGACATCCTTAGCACTGCCGCAGAGGTGGAAGTGGGTCCTGTCACCACCAATGCCCTTGCCAGCCATGAGCCCGTCTTCTGGCTGAGTGGTGCTCCTCCTACGGGATCGCACTGACCACCAGAGGACAGCTCCTGCATTAAGCATCTGCCCCTGGTGGTCAGTGAACGTCATAGCAACTGGTCATTCTGCCATTTGTTCCATTCACATATTAGCCTTTAATTATATAGGATAAGTTGCCAATAGATATCCCCAGTCCCTTGCCACATGAGCTTCTCCAGTGGGCAGCTGACAACATGGCAGCTATGTTCCATCAGAGTGAGCTGGTGAGAGCGTAAAATAGGGCTGGTTGTTGAAAGTCTGAGTCAACACTCATTAATGTTGGAGTGACAGCCCAATATTTTTTGATATTTTATTTATTTCATGAAAGTCACAAGGTACAGCTCAGATGGAGAGGGGTATATACCAGGGCATGAATACAGAAGGCAGAGGATACTGGAAGCATCTAAAAGCCACCCACCACAAGGCCTCAATTTCTGACAGAAATTTGCATTCTGAGCACATGATACTAGAGCTGTCTCTCTGCTTTCCAGCACAGTCTCCAGTCCTTCACATCACCAACTCCTCAAAACAAACAAAAACTAGCACATGCAAGATCTTGCTCTGCTTTAAGTATTTCTGCAGATCCCACAACACTACTTCTTGCCATGCCATGAAAAGAGATCTTCCTGGTTTCTGTTATATCTACAGAGTCCTTCCTATTTGCCAGGAGAAGTCAGAGCCATTTCAGGACTCATTCAACACGTGTTCCTAGAGGCTTCTGATTACTGTTCCACTAGAAAGGACTAATCTCTCTCCAAATATATTTTCTTTTGTAATCTTTGCATTTTAACTCTTGAAGTCTTTTAAAATGTGATTTTGCCTTATATGGTGATTGAAAGTGGGATGTATGGTAATGGTAATTGGTGACAACCCCTAATCTTTGCAGTCCTCCTGGCTCAGATTTCTCTGTATGAGGAGCTCAGAGAGTGACTTAACTGATATGAAGAAAACTTAAATACTTGCCAAGTTAAGCTGGATATGGGATAAGTATGCTAATTATGTGTGTGTTCCTAAAGGGCAGAGGAAAACTTTGGGGATCCCAAATGACCAAATGGCAGGAGTATAGGAAAGTGAAGAAGGAGATGTGAGTGTTGGCACATTTTAGAATGCTATGGTAGGAGAAAAAGTGCAATAGTAAACTGAGCCAATTAGGTATTCAATTCACTGTAGTGAAGCTGGTAGGCTATATAGCTTAGTGCTTAAATTACATGAGTTATTGGATAATTTCTCAGAAACTCAGACTTCTACCTCTGCAAATATGTATTGTATCTTTTAAGGAAAAACTGATATGTACAAAGATACCTAAGTATCCTATCTAATAAAAGAGTAATATGCAAATTGACCATCACTCCAACACACAAGATGGCCACCCCCAGGTGGTCAAAGATGGTCCTCCCATGTGGACACAAGATGGCCACCACAAGATGGCCAGCAGGGGAGGTATGTTGTGGGTGATCAGGCTAGCAGGGGAGGGCAATTGGGAGGGACCAGGCCTGCAGGGGAGGGCAGTTAGGGATGACTGGGCAGCAGAGGAGGGCAGTTATGGGTGACCAGGGCTGCAGTGGAGGGCAATTGGGAAGGACAAGGCCTGCAGGAAGGGCAGTGGGGGTGAACAGGCTGGCAGAGGAGGGCAGTTATGGGTGAATGGGATGGAAGAGGAGGGTAGTTGGGGTGAGCCTGGCCTGCAGGGGAGGGCTGTTGGTGGTGACCAGGCCAGCAGGGGAGGGCAGTTAGGGGCAACCAGGCTGGCAAGGGAGGGCAGTTTGGGGTTACTGGGCCAGCAGGGGAGGGCAGTTAGGGGCAATCAGGCTGGCAGGGGATCCGTTAGGCTTTGATCAGGCTGGCAGGACACTGGTTAGGGGGTGATCAGGCTGACAGGCAGAAGCGGTTAGGGGCAATCATGCAGGTAGGCAGGTGAGTGGTTGAGATCCAGCAGTCCTGGATTGTGAGAGGGATGTCCGACTGCCCATTTAGGCCCAATCCCACCAGGCAATCGGATATCCCTTGAGGGGTCCCATATTGGAGAAGGTGCAGGCTGGGTTGGGAAACACCCCTCCCCAGTCCCCCATGCATGAATTTCGTGCACTGGGCCTCTAGTCCTATATAATAAAAGCATAGTATGCAAATTATCCCCTCTACCAGGAATTCGACCAGGTGGTGGGGCTGCCCAGGGAGAGAGAGGGAGTACCCGGCCAGCAGCCGGCTTTCACTAGGGACCCTCAAGGGCATGAATTTCATGAATGGGGCCTCCAGTGTAGCATAAGACAATAGGAGGTCAAGGATAGATTGACCACGAATAAAGAGAAGAAATGATGGTTACAAAGTGGAATCCTAATTGAGGCAGTTACCAGTGAAAGGAAAAATGTCCCCTTTGCTGAGGACATGGTTGTTTGTTATCCCTGAGTAATGAAAATGAAAATAGAGTTAAGTTCATTCATAATGACTTGGGAAACTTAACATTCTACAGGCACAATTAAAATCACACAGCCACTGGAAGTAACATACCACTATTTTAAACCTCAATTGTATACCCTTGACCCAGACATAACATTACAATTACCTTTTGGTCCTCAGCTGACTTTAAATTCTTCCAATTGTATATCACACCATAGCTTTATTCCCCGTATTATGCGTTATCGGTGAGGGTTCAGACAAGGAGAGAGTAGCCACACTAGTTATTTTTAACGGAGATACTTTAATATAGGTACGATTAAATAGTTTTAGAAAGATGTAAGGCATAACTGAAAGAAATATGGTAATACAGTGTCATAACTGCAGGTTTTATTGACAACCACATAGGATAAGGGGTAAGGCAAATGGTTGGAAGAACCTTTCCTTTTACTGACAATTACTGGAAGAATCTAAAGAGAAGCCAGGTGGGAAATCAGAGGCCGCACCACAGCGTAACACCTGAAAGCATAGAAGGGTAAGTTTGGAGCAGAAAAACTATAGCTTAATATCAAGTACAGAGAGACAGCTGTGGAGTGTGGAGGGAGAAGATATGTAAAAAAAGATATTACCCAGAATGTGAGGGGAGGAAATCACATTGACTGTTACTAAGGCAAGCTCTTTCATAGCTGCTCCTTTGGAGTTCTGATCACTTTAAGGTCTTCAGTATCTGATCATGAACAGTAAAGAACCCGAGACATACCAGTCCTTTTTTAATAAAATTTCAGACAAAATTCAGTAGTTCTCGGCCAGGTCTCAATACACATTAGACCCACCTGGGGTATTGTTAAAAAACATTATCCTCTTTTCACTCTCCTATTCAGTTAAATCTTTATGTACGGTTAATGGACTCAGGCATGAAGATTTTTAAAGCTCATCAGATGCTTCCTAGATTGAAGATCAGTGCCACACATTCCCTCACACACCTGCACTAATAGATTTGATTAAAGCCAAAGTTTTATGAAAAATAACATGGACACAAAAAATAGCTTGGACAGTGAAATGGTTGAGAATCATATATAACATACATATTAAAAAAGAGTTGTGAATTTCTACAGGATGCCTGGGTCATAGGCAACAAATACAGAAAATTCTATATTGTAATAGGATTAAATTGTGCGGTGAATTTGACATACATAGAATCCCAGAATACTCCCTTAATCCCATCAAAGATGTGCCCAAATAAATTATTTTTAGACATAATAGATCAAGAGGATTGAAAGTCGTAAGCTACAAAAATTGTCTGACCAAAAAGAGGTTTGCCAACTACCAATGTTTGTTTTGAGTCATTTCTAATCCACAGACAAAATTAATAATAAATAAATAAATAAATAAATAAATAAGAAAAAATCTACAATGGCCCATGTATTAAGACTAGACTATTCTGTTGAGGAATCGCTGCAAGGCCCTCTTGATGTCCCTGTTCCTCAGACTGTAGATGAAAGGGTTCAGCATAGGGGTGACCACAGCATACACCACAGAGGCCCCTGCAGCCTTCCTAGGAAAATGTGAGACAGCGGATCTGAGGTACAACCCAATGCCTGTCCCATAAAATAAACAAACAACTGACAGGTGAGAACCACAGGTGGAGAAGGCTTTGTACTTTCCACCTGACGATGAGATTCTCAGAATGGAGGATACAATTTTATAGTAAGAGAAAAAGATACCTGCGACTGGAATGCCACCAAAGATGGCCCCAATAAAATAGAGTAATATTTTATTAGTAGAGGTATCATTACAAGCAAGCTCGAGGAGTTGAGGAGGGTCACAGAAGAAATGAGGAATTTCCATGCCTGTGCAAAAGGAAAGCTGTGATATCATCAAGCACTGCAGTTGGGATTCCAAAAGGCTGATGATAAAAGACACCAGAAGCAGCAGGCTACAGACACGGGGGTTCATGATATCCAGGTATTGCAGGGGATAACAGATAGCAACGAACCGGTCATAGGCCATCACAGTTAGGAGCGCACTGTCCAAACATCCAAAAAAATTTAAAGAAGACAACTGAGTCAGGCAGCCAGCATAGGAGATGACTCTGCTACGAGTTTGAATGTCCAAAATCACCTTTGGGACGGTGGTAGAAGAAAAGCCAATGTCAGCCATGGACAGGTTGGAGAGGAAGAAGTACATGGGGGTGTGCAGACGGGAGTCAGAGCCGATGGCCAGGATGATGAGCAGATTCCCCAGCATAGTCACCAGGTACATGGACAGAAACAAGCTGAATATTAGAGGCTGCTGTTCTGGATCATCTGAGAAGCCCAGAAGGAGGAATTCCAATGCACCTGTTAGATTCTGGGGCTCCACATAGCAGAGACACCTTTTAGAAAACACATGAGAGCTGGTATAAAGGAAACAAGAACATTAGTGTGTCTATATTTTGAATTTAAGCAATTCCTAGTTTTCACACTTAAGGACCATGCCCCTTTAGTAATATTTCTTGGTTATGAGAAACATTCTTCTTAGAACTCTTTGCATATTGCATTTTGCTCCATGAGCCTATTACTGCATGCTTCACTTTGGAAAATAAGGGCTGAATAAATGAGAGGAGTAAGGTTATTTAGAGCTTTATAAATCCATAAGCACACACTAGCCTATCAGTACCCTCCTAAATATGAAAAAAAAAAAAAGGAATGAGAAGTATCCATCTCTCTTAACAAAATGCTCTTTATTATTGTCCTTATTAGTTTAAGGACACTAATAAGCAATTAAATGTACTTTATTTTATCCAAATGCAGCATGATTAATTCCTTTGATTTATAATATTTATGAGCATGCTATAAGAACTGTGTAATAAACTGTCTGAGTCCATTTTGTGCGTGTGATGTTTGGCTACTAACAGTTTTAAACCACTTCTCTCTCTTCTCCTTCTGCTCACAGGCTAGCTGATAAGAAAGCCTTTTGGTGACAATGTGGAGAAAAAGGAACTCTAGTTCATTATTGGTGGGAATGCCGATTGCTTCAAATACTATGGTAAACAGTTTGGAAGTTCCTAAAAAAATTATATTGTCTTATGACTCAACAATTTCACTTCTGGGAATATCTCTGAAGAAAATTGAAACACTAATTTGAAAGAGTATGCATACCTCTGTGTTTATTGCAGCATTATTTACAATAGTCAAGATATGCAAGAAACCTGGAGCCCATCACTGAATGAGTGGATAAAAAGCTGTAGTACATATACACAACAGAATAGTACTAGGACATAAAAAACAATGATACCTCACCTTTTGTGACAGAATAGATGGACCTAGAAGGTATTATACTAAGTGAAATAACTCAGACACAGATAGACAAATACCATATGATTTCATTTGCGCATGGAATCCACGGAGCAAAATAAATAAACAAAATAAAAACAGACTTCAGTCCAACTTAGCTACAAATCAGAAGTTCTCAAAGCCCCCTCCTCAGTTTCAATTAGTCATTCTGGGAAGCGTGCTTGGAGGAAAATGATGAATCTCATTCATTTCTTTAGTCACATGCCATCCCTAGAAGTGATGAAACCAAGGCAGCAAAACCGCCAGTGTGTGTCAGCCATATAGACTATGCTGTGTTATTATCCGGGGGTCCTCAAACTACGGCCTGCGGGCCACATGTGGCCCGCCGAGGACATTTATCCGGCCCACCGGGTGCCGCTGCCTGTCCTGCTTAGCAGTCGACTTGTCCCGGGCCCGCAGTGCACAAAGGAATTTGTTCATAGTTTTTTTTAAAAAACTATAGTCCGGCCCTCCAACGGTCTGAGGGACAGTGAACTGGCCCCCTGTTTAAAAAGTTTGAGGACCCCAACATGTAATCAGTATTTCACAGAGTGTGTATATGTTTTTGTTTATTTTAGTTGCCTACTGTGTGGCAATCAGAAATGATTGAGACTCAGTTGCTTCCCCACAGGCATGCTGCCTGGGGTGATCTGGATAGAAAAAGGATTGACTGAGTAGGTTGGCCAGGAGGGTTTTTTTTTGGTTTATTTTAATTTTCATATTTGATTTAACTCATTATGCCAAAAACATAGTTTTACCAATATACACAATTGAGATATTTTATAGTCTTTTCTTATAAGTCTTCAAAATCCAGTGTTTTACTAGTATAAGGACAGCACATCTCAGTTTGAACTAGCCACATTTCAAGAGCTCAATAGCCATATGACCTGAATTGTACGGAAAGACATCATTCTGCACCCTGTGTCCTGTGAATAGTGTCTCAGTGCTCAGATACAAATCTGATTCCACGCTTTTTACCCAAGGACCAGGGTACAAATTAAATAGGAATATTTTGCTCCTTTCCTCAACTCTAAATTAACAATAGTTGTATACCCTGATCTTGAGGGTATTATGCAGGTGAAAATGGAAGCTACATAACACCGAGCTCTGAATCTGGCACAAGGAAACCGTCAATGGAGTTGTGTGAAATTATGGTTACTCTCCTCATCACTGTCATGATGATAACCACAGCATTCATGATCATACTGGAATGCTTAGGGAATGAAGAGGTCTGGTTCCTGCTCTGGTATGGGCAATGACTTTGGAAGGTAGGAATGGTAGTGTAGAAGAGCAGGATTCTGAATGAGAGTTCTAAAATCTCCAAGGGAAAAAAATAACATAAACTTCATAGGCCTCTGAACTGTAACTTTGCTTATCAGTGCCCTCCCATCTGGCTATCTCAGCTGTCCTGCTGCCTTGAAAATGAGGAAACAAGTTTCTCCGTAATTCCCCCTCCATCTACCATATCCCTTGCCACTCACTGGTTTGTGCTGTCTCTCCGCTGAGTCATGATCAACTGCCGTCTCCAGCCTGGTAATAAGAAGGCTGAGGCTCTGTTCTCAGGACTGGCATGAAGACAGACTCAGCCATGGATCTCCTGAAGCAGGTCTCAATTCTGGGAGGAAGAGCCACACATATGACTCTTAACTGGGAATGGCAGCCTCTATGGCCTTGAGCACTCAATGCACAGAGGTCATAATTAGTGAAGTTGGTCCATGTTTTCCTAACCTCTGAGGACTTCCTAATATTAACGAAGCAGAAACGGAGAATAGTGAATGTACTTAGGAGGGTCTGGGACTTTCCTTTTCTCAGGAGAAAGCACATCTGTACACTTTGCTTCTGACTTCCAATTTCAAGAATCTTAACATAGAATGCAGACTCTTTGTAATTTATGACTTTTTGACTTTGACATCTGCAAAATCATTGTATTAATCATGTAAATTAGAGGCAATTAGGCCTTCTCTAACAAGAACCTATAACCATTTCCATTTCTTTGTTAAGACTTCTGTCTTTAAAAGAAAAGTCTATTTTCCTTTTTTATTTTTTATTTTTAATAGACATAAGTATTGTATATTGAGGGTTTACTGTATGCAAGGTGCTGTTTGCAGCACTATATATTAGTGATCTCTTTTTTTCATTTCTTTTTTCTTTTTCTTTTTTTTTGAACTTATTGAGGATGACATTGATTAATACAATTATATAGGTTTCAGATGTACTATTCTATAATATGTCACCTGTATATTGTAATGTGTGTTCAGCACCCCGAGTCAAGTAAGGGATTGTTTGCTTATTTAAATGACAGTCCGAGTTCTGATTTTTCTCGTTCATTGATGTTTTTGGTACACTAAAACACTACTGACTTTCTCTTAAATTAAGCAGGTACCCAACAAGAGTGCAATCAAAGTGTTTGCTAGGGCTACAGTCCCCTCAAAGTTTGACTGGGGTTGACCTATTCCAAATCCACTCACTTTTGGAAGGAGGGAGTTCCTTGTGCACTGTTGGCCAGAGGCCTTGCTCAGTCCTCTGCCTAATGGGCCTCTCACAGGGAAGTTCAGGCATGGCTGTGGCTCCCATTAGGACAGGTTACAAGAGACAAGGGCCAGGAATATAAAGCCTTTTTGTACCTTAATATCAGAAGTGACATCTCATCAGTTTTGCCATGTTGTGTTGGTTGGAAGCAAGTCAGTAGGCCCAAGACACACTTAACAGGATGGGTCTCCACAACAGCGTGAATACAGGAGTGGAGGTCATTGGGAGCATATTGGAATCTGCCCACCATGCAGGCCTCACCCTCTATCAGGGCATTGGTCTCTAAGGACCACAACACTGAAGAGATGGCTCTGCTTCCAAAACCCAACACACCACAATGCTCTCAGCAAAATTTTCCTGTTGCTAAATTGGCACATGAGTAGAAATTGCCTCTGTTTTGGCGTTTCTGCAAACCCCACCATGTTCCCTCAGGACACACAGTCCAAAAAAGCCAGCATGGTTTCCCATTCATCACCAGGGTCCCTCACAGCAATCTGTAGTCATTCTGTGCCCAGATTCAAGAAATGTCTCCAATGGCTTCTGATTTCTGTCATTGAGAAGAGCTTATCCTATCCCAGGATGAATTTTTCTTTAGCTTTCTGTCCATAGATCTTAAAATTTATAAACTGTGTTTGGGGCCTATTTCATATGTGTGTTTTTTTCTAATTGATAACGTGAGTTTGAAATGATGGTACTTTGCAACCTCCCACATTCTACTCATGCAGTCCTCCTTCCTCAGATAACTCTGGATGAGGAATTTAGAGAAAGTCCTTCAATAACTGATACGAAGAAAATGTGGCAAAACCAAGTTGGTGATGTAGGAGACAATGGCCTCTGTTATCCAGCAAAGATCAACAATTAGATCCATGAACAAAAGCAGATCTGGGAGAGCTCAAGAGTCTACTTATGGAACATCATAACAAGGTGAAACAAAACCCCTGATTATAACCACACACAAAAAAAACAAAGAGCAACTTCATAGTTCCTGTATCATGCCATTGTCCAGGCCACCACGTCATTCCTGGGGGAAGGCAGCAGTGCTGATCCAAGGTAACCTCCAATAGCTGTTCCATAAAATAAGCAAACAACAGACAGGTGAGAGCCACAGGTGGAGAAGGCTATGTACTTCCCACTTATCGAAGGAACTCTCAGAATGGAGGAAACAATTTTACAGTAAGAGCAAAACTCCCTGAAATAGGGAGAAAACCAGAGATGGCACCAACAAAATACATGACTGTGTTATTGGTGAAGGTGTCAGAGCAGCCAAGATGAAGGAGCTGAGAAGGATCACAGAAGAAATTAGAAATGTTTACATCTTTGAAGCAGGCAAGTTGTAACACAATTAAAGTATGCAGCTGGGAGTCCAAAAGGCTGATGAAAAATGACACCAAAACAAAGAAGCAGCAGAGGCATGGGTTCATGGTGGCTGAGTAGTGCAGAGGGTGACAGATGGCCACAAACCGGTCATAGGCCATGACAGTCAAAAGCATGCCATCCATACATCCAAAAAGGATCAAAAAAGACATCTCTGTCAGGCAGCCCCCATAGGAGATGACTCTGTTGTGAGTCTGGATGTCCACAATCATCTCTGGAACAGTGGTAGAAACAAAACAAATGTCAGCCAAGGACAGGTTGCAGAGGAAGAAGTACATGGGGGTGTGGAGGTGGGAATCAGAGCTGACAGTCAGGATGATGAGCATGTTCCCCAACACGGCAACCAGGTACATGGACAGGAAGAGCCCCAAGAGCAGAGGCTGCAGTTCCAGGTCATCTGAGAGACCCAGGAGGAAGAATTCTGAGACACGTGTTAGATTTTGTGGTTCTATGTAGCCAGGACACCTTTAGAAGAGGATTGGGGAAAGGAAAATAAGTAAATGAGCACACAGCATTGTATCCATATTCTGTATTCAAGCTATCCACCCATGACATCATATACCCCAGTACCTTTACCAATATTTCTCAGTATGACAAATCCTGTTTCTCTTTTGTTTTCTTTTTTAAAATGTGCCTTTATTGTTGAAAGTATTACAGATGTACCCTTTCCCCCCCATTGACCCTTCCAGCCTGCCCGCTCCCAGCCCCAGGCCTTCACCACACTATTGTCTTTCTTTATTGGTTTCCATGTTATTCACCTCTTTCTATATACACTTCACTGTCCAGAAACTCCATTGAAGAGTATCAGAGGAGCAAGAACATTAGAGATAACAAAGTCATAATTACAGGAAAACACAGCTACTTCTTTAAAATATATATAGAAGGAGAAACACCCATCCCCCTTTAAGGAAAAAATCATTCTAATTTTAAGAAATCAAGAAGTAGCTAAATATACCTCCATTTATTCAAATACAATGCTAGCTAGATAGTTCCTTTGTTTAGAGTATTTTCAACACTATAAAAGATAGGATTGTGTAATCTGGATTGTAAATGAAAGTTGAATGTTCATAATCAGAAAACATTTTTATGTGATAGTTATCTTCAGAAGTTTTACCATTCTTTGGCTTTCTGTCTCTCCTTCATAGAAATAAGTGATTACTCAAGCATGAGAGGTGTCCTTTACGTCATTTTGAAGTAGTTTCTTCAATTCATACTAGTTTAAAAATTTTTGAGGAGCCTCCATATTGTTTATTAAAATGCCTGTAGGATATTTATTCACACCAACAGTATATTAGGGTTCCCTTTTCTCTACATCCTCACCAACATGTGTCATTTTTTTCTTAATTTATCTTTATTGTTGAAAGTATTACAATTGTCACCTTTTTTTCCCCATTGACCCCCTCCACCCCAGACCCATCTCCCCCTCTCCAGGCCTTCACTACACAGTTGTCTGTGTCCTTGGCTTTTGCATATATCCATATAAATTATTTGGATAATCTCTTCCCACCCATCCCACCCACCCCAGCCACCTTCCATCTGAGATTTATCAGTCTGCTCCATCCTTCTATGTCTCTGCATCTATTTTGTGCATCAGTTTATTGTGTTGATTAGATACCACATATGAGACTTTTCTTTTTTTATAATAGCCATTCTGATAGGTGTGAGATTATGTACTATTGTGATTTTTATTTGCATTTCCCTGATGGATAGTGATGTTGAGCAGCTTTTCATATATGACTGTTAGTTTTGTTTTTCTGATCATAATCCCTCCTATTTATAGTTGAGGAATTTAGCATTGTGGAGGTCCCACTGCGAGGTCAAAGACCAAGACTTTTTATACTGTATAATAAAAGTCTAATATGCTAAGTGTCCAACCATTCATTCAACCGCTCGACCAGTCACTATGACACTCACTGACCACCAAGGGGCAGACGCTTCAACCAGTAGGTTATCTTGCTGATGGGGTCTGGCTGATCGGGACTGGGCAAGATGGGCCAGACATGCCCTGAAGCCCTCCTATGGTCCCTCCCTGGCCCCTATTGTGCACTGGTGGGGTCCCTAGGCCTGGCCTGCACCCTCTCACAATCTGGGACCCCACAGGGGATGTCGTAGAGCTGGTTTGGACCTGATCACCACAAGCCACGCCGAGGGACCCCACTGGTGCACAAATCCGTGCACCAGGCCTCTAGTGCCTAGATAATAAATTTTCATATCAATCCTTTCTGACACAGTGATTGAAATTCTCTTTTTTCAGCTACCAGAACATTTATTATTTTGACAGATCACACTACGATTCAATTGAGGAAAAATGCAAAACAGAACAATGTAAATATATCTAGGCAGTTTCTTCAGGTGTAAAATTGAGATAATAATTAAAGCTACCTTTAATGATTATTGTAAGAAAGTTTTATTTATTTTTTTAAATTTAATAAATCTTTATTGTTCAGATTATTACAATTGTTCCTCTTTTTTCACCCCATAGTTCCCCTCCACCCGGATCCCACCCCACCCTCTGCCATTCCCTCCCCTCCACTGTCCTCATCCATAGGTGTACAATTTTTTTCCAGTCTCTTCCCGCTCCCCCCACACCCCTTTCCCCTGATAATTGTCAGTCCACTCCCTTTCTATGACCCTGATTCTATTATATTCATCAGATTATTCTGTTTATCAGATTTTTAATTTACTTGATTTTTAGATTCACTTGTTGATAGACATGTATTAGTTGTTCATAATTTTTATCTTTACCTTTTTCTTCTTCCTCCTCTTCTTAAAGAATACCTTTCAGCATTTCATATAATACTGGTTTTTCGGTGATGAACTCCTTTAGCTTGTTCTTATCTGTGAAGCTCTTTTTCTGACCTTCAATTCTGAATGATAGCTTTGCTGGGTAGATTAATCTTGGTTGTAGGTTCTTGCTATTCATCACTTTGAATATTTCTTGCCACTCCCATCTGGCCTGCATAGTTTCTGTTGAGAAATCAGCTGATAGTCGTATGGGTGCTCCCTTGTAGGTAACTAACTATTTTTCTCTTGCTTTTAATATTCTCTCTTTGTCTTTTGCCCTTGACATTTTAATTATGATGTGTCTTGGTGTGGTCCTCTTTGGATTCCTCTTGTTTGGGGTTCTCTGCGCTTCTGGACTTGTAAGTTCATTTCTTTCACCAGGTGGGGAAAGTTTTCAGTCATTATTTCTTCAAATAGGTTTTTAGTATCTTGCTCTCTCTCTTCTTCTGGCACCCCCATAATTCTGATGTTGGTATGCTTGAAGTTGTCCCAGAGGTTCCTTACACTATCTTCATATTTTTGTATTCTTTTTTCTTTTTGCTTTTCCGGTTGAGTGTTTTTTTGCTTCTTTGTATTTCAAATCTTTGACTTGATTCTTGCTATCCTCTAGTCTGCTGTTAGATCTCTGTATAATATTTTTTATTTCAGTCAGTGTAAGCTTAATTTCTAGTTGATCCTTTTTCATATCCTTGAGGGTCTCACTAAATTTATCAGCCTTATCTAGAAAATTCTTGAAAAACCTTATAGCTATGGTTTTGAACTCTGTGTCCAGTCATTTGCTTTCCTCCATTTCTTTCATTTGTGACCTGTTTCTTTGTCTCCACATTTTGGCTGCTTCCCTGAGTTGATAGCGTGGTTTTGTGTGTTAGGTGTCCTATAGGGCCCAGTGGCTCAGCCTTCCCAATCACCTGAGGTGGACTCTCTTGGTGCACCCCTTTGTGGGCTGTGTGCACAGTCTTATTGTAGTTAAGTCTTGATTTTTGTTGGTATCACTGGGAGGAATTGACCTCCAGGCCAATTGGCTGTGAGGATCAGCTGTGTCTACGCTGGGAGAACTTGTGTGCTGGAGACACCCTTATGAGACAAGACTTGCAAAAGCCTCTGTGATCAGCTTGGATGGGGCAGAATTTCAGGGCGGAGCAGACAGCATTGGTTTCCCACCAGCTTTTCCCTAATAGGCCCCTGTGTCTCAGTGTCCTGTGGTAATTGCTGCAAGCACCTCTGAGAGAAAGACGCCCTTGAGTTCCGCCTGCTGCCAGACAGTCCAGTTTCTCCCCGAATGAGTCTGGGTCCTGAGAGTCTCACCCGGAACTGGAGTTCAGAGCAGTCTGGAGCTTTTGTTTCCCACCCTCTTGAGAAAGCCAGCCATGCACTCAGTTGCCAGTCCTCTCCATGCGTGTGTCTCCGTACCCCTGTCTCCTGCAGCTCCTCTGAGTCTCAGTGTGCTTTTCTCTTTCCTTCTAGTTGTAGAATTTCCACTCAGCCAGCCTTCCTGTTGTTGTGCAAGGCAGCAGTTTAGGTGTTTACCTATGCCACCATCTTGGTTTCTCCTATTGTAAGAAAGTTTTAAAAAATCACTTCAGTTGCTTAAACCAGTGATTCTTATTTCCCATTGATTGACATATTTGCCTGTGGTTATTTAAAAATATACAGATGCTGTGGCCTCAGCCTAGAACCAATTCATGCAGCAGCTCTACATGTGAGATTCTTGGTTGTCCTGGTGTGTAACTGGGATTGAGAAACACTGCCTTAGAATACTGCCCAACACTTAGGTAATACTCCTATTGATATTACCTATTATTACTGTCATTAATACTTACCACCCATATTAAAAATATAAACATTTAACAATATTTCCTTCAGATCTCATGTTGTAGAGAGATTTGAAACATTACTGATAAATTTTGATTTTTATTGGTATCTAAATTCAATCCCATTTCTATATATACTCACTAGGGACCTGGTGCATGAAGATTCATGCACGGAAGGAGGGAGATGGGTCCCTCAGCCTGACCTGCACCCTCTCCAATCAGGAAGCCCTCAGGGGAGCCGCCTCCAATCCAGGAGTTTCTGTCTGTCTTTGCAATCATATGAGCGAATTGTCTGAGACCCCAACCCAGTTTGGTTTGTTGTTCACAGAATAATAGAGGCATTTTTTTTCTTTGATTCATTGGTGTAGATTTCCTTTAAGTTTTAGGATATCTTACCTTTAATTTTTTTTAGACACTCTGATTTTATTTATGTCTATCACCTTTGCTTTCCCTCCATCCCCCACCGCAATAGTAACTTGCTCCAGGCTCACTTTTCTCTAGTGTCTAGGACAGCAAACTCATTAGTCAACAGAACGGCAAACCATGGCTCACGAGCTGCAGGTGGCTCACAAGCTGTGGTTTGCTGCTCTGTTGACTAATGAGTTTGCCGACCACTGGTCTAGGAGATCCCTCTGCCACCAGAACTACAATTCCCAGCTGTCCTGGTGCTCCCTGCACTCTGGGCTTCCGATTCTGGTCCTGGGGCTGCCACCAGATCTACTATTCCCAAAATTCCTGGTGATCACCATGCTATTGATTTTCCCTTCCTGCTCAGTCTCAGTTCCACAGCCTCCAAGCCACCAGCTCTTCCTCTCTGCTCTCCATCTGGTGGCATGGGGCGCCAAATTCCCGAAGCCATCCACTCTCTGCCACCTCTCCCGCTCTGCTCTCTGCCCTGCTACTGTGTATGCAAATTGACCCAACATCTTTGTTTGGTCAATTTGCATACTCACTCCTGATTGACTGGTGAGCATAGCAAAGATATGGTGATTTACATGTTTCTCTTTTATTATATAGGATTGCCCAAAGGCAACCAGTGTCATCGGTTTGGTGGGCATGTTTTTTTGTCAATGTTGACTTATGCGCCCATAAGCAGTTTTCTTAAAACCTTGCCTAACCAGTATACCATACACGTTATCACTGAAATGTACTTCCTTACCACAACATTGTGTGTAAGTCTCTTAATGCAGTACATACATTGACCTAAAACATTTTATGATGCACATTATTATGTGAGGGAAGACTTCATTTTATTTGGTTTATAAATTTATGTCTATACATTTTAATATAAATTTGACAAATGTAAAATATATATTTAAGATATATTTATAATTTAATATATTTTATTTTTACATTAAATATTTATTTTACATTATATATTTTATATTTCTATTGTATTATTATTTATATCAGTTTCTTCATACCACAATTCCATGGAAATTCTTGGACCTCTCTTGATTTCACACAAGTGAGAATTTGTATTGATAAGTTAGTGGTGATTAATAATTCAACTTCTCATAATTGGTGCCAGACTGACCAGCAGCCCCTGAACAACGGATGAACAGATTAATCCCACACAGTTTAACTGTGAAAGAGAGGGCTAAGGGGCTTGCCCAGCTTTAGTGGCCAGAACAGCCTCTATTGCCTGCCTCGTTAGGCCTTTATTGGAATTTTTATCTTTAGATACAATCAGTAGGGTGAGTAATCTTGGGAGGACACATGTGCTTACATTGTACTCTAGGCAAGGGCATCCAGGGAATAAGATTAAGGATCCCAGTAAACACCCGGGTGTCTGCACATACACAGACTTGTTTGGAAAGGTCAAGGAATAATCAGGGGCGCCGCCTTCCACACTCCCCTAAGTCTCCCCTAAGTCGGAATTCTGATAAACAGGTCAGGTGGCCTTTCACACACTTCCCTTTTATCATAATGTCCTCCTTACAACTTTCCAACCAAGTCTCTTGTGCTCCCCAAGAAATTGGTAATTGTGAAATATTTCTTATTCCAATACAAAAATCATTTTCTATTAACTACATCCTTTTATTATAAGGGTATGCATTTGAAAGTGTTCTTGAAGTCTGTTTTATAATAATCATTCTATGAGAGCTCCACATGAAATTTTCATCTTCATAGCAATTTATTTTCCATTTTGGATTTCACACTGGACTGTACAATGCTTGACTATTTATAGAAAACCATAAAATCCACAATGTTTGTGACATTATGGCCAAAGTAAATCACTGACACATTTCCTAATTCACAGGTGAACTCACTGAACCAAAAGGGGATAAATCAGTTCTTCTACCTCCATTTCCCATTGGGGACCAAAGTAGGTTTGAAAGAACCACTCCTTAGCTAATGTGGAGGTGACAGTGCCCTGGTGCGGGAATAAAGAGATCCATTTTTGAGTTCTGAATCTTTCACGCCCTCCAAGTGGATTATGTGGAAATCTCGGAATCTCTGTGCTTGTGTTCCTTCTTGGAAATGGCCAGTCTAACATTCATCTCTAGACCATGTGTGGGACCTAAGGGAAGTTTGGAAGTCAAGAAAGATTGGATCATTTTTTAACAAAGAATTTCAATCATTATTAGGATAGTGTGCTTACTAATAAAATACAATTCCAAAAATGTAATACCATTTTATGGTGAAAAGGGTGAAGCCTCTCCTGTCTCAATCAAGGCACTAGAGCATGGAATGACATGAAACCCTGAAATGTATCTCAGCTCAGCACTAACATTTACTACCCCCTTCTTTCCTGCTGCTTTTTAAAATATTTATGAAAAACCCCTGCAATGGATATTCAGTATTTGAATAATATAGATACTACTACATGGAAATTAACAGGTGTCATAAAAAGCCCATGACATAGACACAAATAAACACTATTTTATCTTCTCTCTATTCCTATGGGACTTTCTAGAAATGGAAGGAAACACTGGCATGGATGGTCAAATGCAGAGAATTCATATTGACCACTTTATTTCTATACACAATAGAAGAGTCTATTCAATATTTAAGTGAGATTTTTTGTGTTTTGATGCCTCCTGTCACTCCACAAGGTATAGGCTTGGGATGGGGTATCAGAAATAAATGACGGTCATTTCCCTCAATATACTAAGGATGTACTTGTAAAAACCAAAATGAATGGTCATGTCAGGGATGTAGGGAAACCATAAGTTCAGCTCACCCTTACTGTATGCATTCATCACATATTTATTACATAGAGGGCATCAATTATTTGTTTAATCCTTATTCATGAAGTTGTGTCAACTGGGCATCAACTCAGAGGACAATCCCACGTTTCAAAGACATTAAGAACTTTCCCCGAAGCACACTAAAAATAAGTAGAGCAGAAGGAATTCAAAATTAAATGATCATTCTCTGAAGTCTCATGAACTAAACTTCATTGTGCCCAACTTTCTGAAATTTTAAGCAGAGGTACAGAGATCTTAAACACAGGTATCTCTGAGGTGCATTTTGAACTGCTTTGAGTATCCTGAATAGAATGGACCCAAAGAATCTGACTTTGGCTCTTACCAGTTTTGCCCACTGGATAGAGCATTGGCCTGAAGACTGAAGGGTCCCAAGGGCACATGCCCAGGTTGCAGGCTCAATCCGCAGTTGGGGGCGTGCAGGAGGCAGCCAATCAATGATTCTCTCTCACCAATGATGTTTCTATCTCTCTCCCCCTCTTCTTTCTCTCTGAAATTAATAAAAATATATTTTTAAAAAAGACTCTGATTTTGTCTCCTTTTAAAATTGAGTAGGTTGATTATAAGAATGGACGAAGAAGTGGACAGTTGATGTGAAATCCAGGAGCAAGGACAAGACAGGGACCAAATTATCCTCCGTAAATTATCATGTGTCAATTCTTTCTATGACCTTTGCCTGTGGTCTCAGCCATCTTTTTTATAGTTGATGCAGCAAATGTGGGCTACTACTCTCCACTGTGGTCTACCAGAAGACTCCATAGAGAAGATAACAGTAAGTAGGGGGTTCCTGTCAGGATTTAGAGGGAAATGAAGTGACTGTTTGGATTGGCCAAGGAGGAAACTGACAGATGTCCTGAATCTGAAGTCAGACTGCCCAGATACAAACCTGGCTTCAGTTCTTACTAATTCATGATCGGTTTCGAGTTACATAAAATGCTATGATCCCCTCTTTTTATGTAAAAGAATAATAATGTTTGCACTTATAATTCATAAGATATTATACAGATGAAACCAAACAAAATACATAAAACACATATTTTAGAGCCTAGCCCTTAGGAAGCACCCAATAAAAGTGCTTGATGTTACACTGGCATGGATGGTTAATGTCACCCTTCTCATCATCACCTTCATGATCATTTTGGAGTGCTTAGGGGCAAGTTTAGAGAGATTCACTTTCTGCTATGCTGAGCAAGATGCCAACCAGAGCCAGAACCAATGAGGATGGAAGTGAACTCTGAAAGACTCACACCCCCACCATAACCAAGAACACAAACTTCATAGGGCTCACATCTGAAATTTTGCATATTGGTGCCATCTCATCAATCTATTCCAATCTCTTCATTCACCAGTCACCATCTCCCATAGCACTTACTGGGCTGGGCTGCATCTCTGCTGGAGCATGACCAAGGAGTATCAGTGAATCTGCTGCCCTTCTCCTGCCTTGTGTGGGAGAAGGGTTTGGGGTTTCTCCTCAGGGATGGCAGGAAAACAGGGACCTTCTGATGCATATGCCACAAAGAAAGGAGACAGATATGTAGCCACTACAGTATAATTCACATCCATAAGGGCTGGAGGAATCAGCCAATTATTTACTACTAGAGGCCCGGTGGAGGATATTCGTGCACTGCGGTGGGTGTCCCTCAGCCTAGCCTGGACCCTCTCCAATCTGGGACCCCTTGGGGGATGTCCGACTGCCGGTTTAGGTCCGATCCCTCTTACAATCCGGGACTGCTGGCTCCTAACTGCTACTGCCTGCCAGCCTGATCACCCTATAACCACTCCTCTGCCAGCCTGATTGACGCCTAACTGCTCCCCTGCTGGCCTGATTGCCCCCAAGTGCCCTCCCTTGCCAGCCCGATCTCCCCCAACTGCCCTCCCCTGCAGCCTGATCTCCCCCAACTGCCTTCCCATACTGGCCACGTCACCCCCAACTGCCATACCCTGCTGGTCTACTCGCCCTAACTGCCCTTCCCTGCCAGCCTGGTTGCCCCCTACTGCCCTTCTCTACTGGCCTTGTCGCCCCCAACTACCGTCCCTTGCCAGCCAACTTTTGGCAGCCATCTTGTGATCACATGGATGCGGCCATCTTGTGACCACATGGGGCAGCCATCTTGTGTGTGAGGGCATGATGGTCAATTTGCATATTTTATCTTTATTATATAGGAGTAGAGGCCTGGTGCACAAAATTCATGCATGGAGGGCAGTGTATCCCTTAGCCCAGACTTCACCCTCTCCAATCTGGGAAGCTTCGAGGGATGTCCACTGGGATCAGGCCTAAACAGGCAGTCGGACATCCCTCTCACAATCCAGGACTGCTGGCTCCCAACCGCTCACCTGCCTGCCTGCCTGATCACCTCCTAACCACTTCCCTGACAGCCTGATCGACGCCAAACGCTCCCCTGCCGGCCCGATTGCCCCTAACTGTCCTCCCCTGAAGGCCTCGTTGCCACTAACTACCCTCCCTTGCTGGCCCGGTCACCCCTAACTGCCCTTCCTTGCCAGCCAGGTCACCCATAACTGCCCTCCCCTGCTGGCCTAGTCACCCCTAACTGCTGGCTTGGTCACCCCCAACTGCCCTCCCCTGAAGACCCGGTTGTCCCTAACTGTCCTCCCCTGCAGCCCTGCTTGCCACCAACTGCCCTCCCCTGCTGGACCGATCACCCCTAACTTCCCTCGCTTGCCAGCCTGGTCGCCCGTAACTGCCCTCCCTTGCTGGCCTGGTCACCCCTAACTACTGCCCTCCTCTGTCAGCCTGGTAGCCCCTAAATGTCCTCCCCTGCAGGCCTGGTTGCCCCTAACTACCCTCACCTGCTGGCCTGGTCACCCCTAAATGCCATTACTTGCCAGCCTGGTCGCCCCTAACTGCCCTCCCCTGCCACCCTGGTCACTTCCAACTCCCCTCCCCTGTAAACCCAGTCACCCCTAACTGTCCTCTCCTGCAGGCCTGATCGCCACCAACTGCCCTTCCCTGCTGGCCCGGTCACCCCTAACTTCCCTCCCTTGCCAGCCTGGTAACCCGTAATTGCCCTCCCCTGCAGGCCTGGTCTCCCCCAACTTCACTATCCTGTGAGCCTGGTTGCTTCCAACTGCCCTACCTTGCAGGCCTGGTCCCTCTGAATGGCCCTCCCCTGCTAGCCTGATCACCCACAACTGCCCTCCCCTGCTGTCCATCTTGTGGCAGCCATCTTTGACCACATGGGGGCATCCATCTTGTGTGTTGGAGTGAGGGTCAATTTGCATATTACCTCTTAATTATATAGTATGTTATGATCTTAGGGGCTCATTGCACAAATCTCCTAATTAGCCAATTGGTCCATGTTGTACTAATCTCTGGATATTTGCTAGTATCAATGAAAGGGAAAAAGGGAAAAAAGTGAATGTCACTGGAGGATCTTGGTCCTTTCTCTACAGAGAGGGAAGGTCACCTCTACTTCTTGCTTCTTACTTCTGAGTTTCAGGATCTTAACATAAAATTGAGACTTCTTTTTTCTTTAAATTTAAGAACTTACTGTATGCTTTCGGTATCTGTAAATTGCATTCTATTAATCATGAAATCCAAACATAATTAGTTTTTCTATACAGAGAATGTGATACTCTTTCCATTTTATCAATTAATATTTGTCTCTACAGATAACTTCTTATTTTCATTGCCTTACTTGTTGGTTGGCGTTTTGTATTTTGGAGATTCACAGGAGTTTTGTTTTTTTTTTAGGGGCTGTTTATTTTGTTTCTTTTTTTCGTTGTTATTTTGTGTGTGTGTGTGTGTGTGTGTGTGTGTGTGTGTGTGTGCCAGTTTGAATGAGGCTTCGGTGCTAAGTTTTTCTTTAATTGAATCATATTAATATATTAAAATACTATTAATTTTTATATATTTACTAGAGGCCAGGTCCATGAATTTGTGCACTTGGGGGCGGGGGTCCCTCAATCCAGCCTGCACCTTCTTACAGTCCAAAAGCCCTCGGGGGGTGTCTGACTGACAGCTTAGGCCTGCTCCCCAGACATCCTTAGCTCTGCCGTAGGGGCGGGAGAGGCTCCCATCACCACCACTGCCCTCGCCAGCCATCAGCCTGGCTTCTGGCTGAGTGGTGCTCCTCCTACGGGGTCACACTGACCACCAGGGGAGAGCTCCTGCATTAAGCATCTGCCCCTGGTGGTCAGTGAATGTCATAGTGACCGGTCATTCTGCCATTTGGTCGATTCGCATATTAGCCTTTAATTATATAGGATAAGGTGCCGATAGACATCCCCAGTCCCTTGGCACATGAACTTCTCCAGTGGGCAGCTGATGACATGGCAGCTATCTTCCATCAGAGTGAGCTGGTGAGAGCGTCAAATAGGGCTGGTATTTGAAAGTCTGAGTCTATTTTTTACTCATTAATGTTGGAGGGACAGCCCAATATTTTTTGATATTTTATTCATTTCATGTAAGTCACAAGGTACAGCTCAGATGGAGAGGGGTATATACCAGGGCATGAATACAGAAGGCAGAGGATACTGGAAGCATCTAAAAGCCACCCACCACAAGGCCTCAATTTCTGACAGAAATTTGCGTTCTGAGCACATGATACTAGAGCTGTCTCTCTGCTTTCCAGCACAGTCTCCAGTCCTTCACATCACCAACTCCTCAAAACAAACAAAAACTAGCACATGCAAGATCTTGCTCTGCTTTAGGTATTTCTGCAGATCCCACAATGCTACTTCTTGCCATGCCATGAAAAGAGATCTTCCTGGTTTCTCTTATATCTACAGAGTCCTTCCTATTTGTCAGGAGAAGTCAGAGCCATTTTAGGACTCATTCAACATGTGTTCCTAGAGGCTTCTGATTTCTGTTCCACTAGTAAGGACTAACCTCTTATCAAATATATTTTCTTTTATAATCTTTGCATTTTAACTCTTGAAGTCTTTTAAAATGTGATTCTGCCTTATATGGTGATTGAAAGTGGGATGTATGGTAATGCTAATTGGTGACAACCCCTAACCTTTGCAGTCCTCCTGGCTCAGATTTCTCTGTATGAGGAGCTCAGAGAGCGATTTAACTGATATGAAGAAAACTTAAATACTTGCCAAGTTAAGTTGGATATGGGATAAAGTATGCTAATTATGTGTGTGTTCCTAAAGGGCAGAGGAAAACTTTGGGGATCCCAAATGACCAAATGGCAGGAGTATAGAAAAGTGAAGAAGGAGATGTGAGTGTTGGCACATTTTAGAATGCTATGGTAGGAGAAAAAGTGTAATAGTAAACTGAGCCAATTAGGTACTCAATTCACTGTAGTGAGGCTGGTAGGCTATATAGTTTAGTGCTTAAATTACATGAGTTATTGGATAATTTCTCAGAAACTCAGACTTCTACCTCTGCAAATATGTATTGTATCTTTTAAGGAAAAACTGATATGTACAAAGATACCTAAGTATCCTATCTAATAAAAGAGTAATATGCAAATTGACCGTCTCTCCAACACACATGATGGCCGCCCCCATGTGGTCAAAGATGGTACCCCCCCATGTGGACACAAGATGGCCACCACAAGATGGCCAGCTGGGGAGGTATGTTGTGGGTGATCAGGCCAGCAGGATAGGACAGTTGGGAGGGATCAGGCCTGCAGGGGAGGGCTGTTAGGGATGACCGGGCAGCAGAGGAGGGCAGTTAGGGGTGACCAGGGCTCCGGGGGAGGGAAATTGGTAGAGACCAGGCCTGCAGGGGAGGGCAGTTTGGGGTGAATAGCTGGCAGAGGAGGGCAGTTAGGGGTGAACGGGCTGGAAGAGGAGAGTAGTTGTGGGGAACCAGGCCTGCAGGGGAGGGCAGTTTGGGGGGACCAGGCCTCTAGGGGAAGGTAGTTGGGGGGGACCAGGCCTGCAGAAGATGGCAGTTGGTGGCAACCAGGCCTGCAGGGGAGGGCAGTTAGGGGCAACCAGGCTGACAAGAGAGGGAAGTTTGGGGTTACCGGGCAAGCAGGGGAGGGCAGTTAAGAGCAATCGTGCTGGCAGGGGAGCTGTTAGGCATTGATCAGGCTGGCAGGGGACTAGTTAGGGGGTGATCAGGCTGGCAGGCAGAAGCGGTTAGGGGCAATCATGCAGGTAGGCAGGCGAGCGGTTGAGAGCCAGCAGTCCTGGATTGTGAGAGGGATGTCCCACTGCCCATTTAAGCCCGATCCCACCGGGCAGTCAGACATCCCTTGAGGGGTCCCATATTGGAGAAGGTGCAGGCTGGGTTGAGGGACACCTCCCCCCCCCCCACTGCACAAATTTCGTGCACTTGGCCTCTAGTCCTATATAATAAAAGCATAGTATGCAAATTATCCCCTCGACCAGGAATTGGACTAGGAGGTTGGGCTGCCAGGGAAAGGGAGGGAGTACCCGGCCAGCAGCCGGCTTTCACTAGGGACCCTACAAGTGCACGAATTTCATGCACGGGGCCTCTAGTGTAGCATAAGACAATAGGAGGTCAAGGATAGATTGACCATGAAAAAAGAGAAGAAATGATGGTTACAAAGTGGAATCCTAATTGAGGCAGTTACCAGTGAAAGGAAAAATGTCCCCTTTGCTGAGGACATGGTTGTTTGTTATCCCTGAGTAATGAAAATGAAAATAGAGTTAAGTTCATTCATAATGACTTGGGAGACTTAACAATCTACAGGCACAATGAAAATCACACAGCCACTGGAAATAACATACCACTGTTTTTTTGTGTGTGTGTTTTTTTTTTTTTGTTTTTTTAATATATTTTATTGATTTTTTACAGAGAGGAAGGGAGAGGGATAGAGAGTTAGAAACATCGATGAGAGAGAAACATCGATCAGCTGCCTCCTGCACACCCCCTAACGGGGACATGCCCGCAACCAAGGTACATGCCCTTGACCGGAATCGAACCTGGGACCTTTCAGTCCGCAGGCCGACGCTCTACCACTGAGCCAAACCGGTTTCGGCATAACATACCACTGTTTTAAACCTCAATTGTATACCCTTGACCCAGACATAACATTACAATTACCTTTTGGTCCTGAGCTGACTTTAAATTCTTCCAATTGTATATCACACCATAGCTTTATTCCCCATATTATGAGTTATCGGTGAGGGTTAAGTCAAGGAGAGAGTAGCCACACTAGTTATTTTTAAGGGAGATACTTTAATATAGGTACGATTAAATAGTTTTAGAAAGATGTAAGGCATAACTGAAAGAAATATGGTAATACAGTGTCATAACTGCAGGTTTTATTGACAACCACATAGGATAAGGGGCAAGGCAAATGGTTGGAAGAACCTTTCCTTTTACTGACAATTACTGGAAGAATCTAAAGAGAAGCCAGGTGGGAAATCAGAGGCCGCACCACAGCGTAACACCTGAAAGCATAGAAGGGTAAGTTTGGAGCAGAAAAACTATAGCTTAATATCAAGTACAGAGAGACAGCTGTGGAGTGTGGAGGGAGAAGATATGTAAAAAAAGATATTACCCAGAATGTGAGGGGAGGAAATCACATTGACCTTTACTAAGGCAAGCTCTTCCATAGCTGCTCCTTTGGAGTTCTGATCACTTTAAGGTCTTCAGTATCTGATCATGAACAGTAAAGAACCCGAGACATACCAGTCCTTTTTAAATAAAATTTCAGACAAAATTCAGTAGTTCTCGGCCAGGTCTCAATACACATTAGACCCACCTGGGGTATTGTTAAAAAACATTATCCTCTTTTCACTCTCCAATTCAGTTAAATCTTTGTGTATGGTTAATGGACTCAGGCATAAAGATTTTTAAAGCTCATCAGATGCTACCTAGATTGAAGATCAGTGCCACACATTCTCTCACACACCTGCACTAATAGATTTGATTAAAGCCAAAGTTTTGTGAAAAATAGCATGGACACAAAAAATAGCTTGGACAGTGAAATGGTTGAGAATCATATATAACATACATATTAAAAAAGAGTTGTGAATTTCTACAGGATGCCTGGGTCATAGGCAACAAATACAGAAAATTCCATATTTTAATTGGATTAAATTGTGTGGTGACTTGACATACATAGAATCCCAGAATACTCCCTTAATCCCATCAAAGATGTGCCCAAATAAATTATTTTTAGACATAATAGATCAGGAGGATTGAAAGTCGTAAGCCACAAAAATTGTCTGACCAAAAAGAGGTTTGCCAACTACCAATGTTTGTTTTGAGTCATTTCTAATCCACAGACAAAATTAATAATAAATAAATAAATAAATAAATAAATAAATAAATAAATAAATAAGAAAAAATCTACAGTGGCCCATGTATTAAGACTAGGCTATTCTGTTGAGGAATCGCTGCAAGGCCCTCTTGATGTCCCTGTTCCTCAGACTGTAGATGAAAGGGTTCAGCATAGGGGTGACCACAGCATACACCACAGAGGTCCCTGCAGCCTTCCTGGGAAAATGTGAGACAGTGGAACTGAGGTACAACCCAATGCCTGTCCCATAAAATAAACAAACAACTGACAGGTGAGAACCACAGGTGGAGAAGGCTTTATACTTTCCACCTGACGATGAGATTCTCAGAATGGAGGAAACAATTTTATAGTAAGAGAAAAAGATACCTGTGACTGGAATGCCACCAAAGATGGCCCCAATAAAATAGAGTAATATTTTATTAGTAGAGGTATCATTACAAGCAAGCTCAAGGAGTTGAGGAGGGTCACAGAAGAAATGAGGAATTTCCATGCCTGTGCAAAAGGAAAGCTGTGATATCATCAAGCAGTGCAGTTGGGAGTCCAAAAGGCTGATCAAAAAAGACACCAGAAGCAGCAGGCTACAGACACGGGGGTTCATGATATCCAGGTATTGCAGGGGATAACAGATAGCAACGAACCGGTCATAGGCCATCACAGTTAGGAGCACACTGTCCAAACATCCAAAAAAATTTAAAGAAGACAACTGAGTCAGGCAGCCAGCATAGGAGATGACTCTGCTACGAGTTTGAATGTCCAAAATCACCTTTGGGACGGTGGTAGAAGAAAAGCCAATGTCAGCCATGGACAGGTTGGAGAGGAAGAAGTACATGGGGGTGTGCAGACGGGAGTCAGAGCCGATGGCCAGGATGATGAGCAGATTCCCCAGCATAGTCACCAGGTACATGGACAGAAACAAGCTGAATGTTAGAGGCTGCAGTTCTGGATCATCTGAGAAGCCCAGAAGGAGGAATTCCAATGCACCTGTTAGATTCTGGGGCTCCACATAACAGAGACACCTTTTAGAAAACACATGAGAGCTGGTATAAAGGAAACAAGAACATTAGTGTGTCTATATTTTGAATTTAAGCAATTCCTAGTTTTTACACTTAAGGACCATGCCCCTTTAGTAATATTTCTTGGTTATGACAAACATTCTTCTTAGAACTCTTTGCATATTGCATTTTGCTCCATGAGCCTATTACTGCATGCTTCACTTTGGAAAATATGGGCTGAATAAATGAGAGGATTAAAGTTATTTAGAGCTTTATAAATCCATAAGCACACACTAGCCTATCAATACCCTCCTAAATAGGAAAAAAAAAAAGGAATGAGAAGTATCCATCTCTCTTAACAAAATGCTCTTTATTATTGTCCTTATTAGTTCCAGGACACTAATAAGCAATTAAATGTACTTTATTTTATCCAAATGCAGCGTGATTAATTTCTTTGACTTGTAGTATTTATAAGCACGCTATAAGAACTATGTAATAAACACTCTGAGTCCATTTTTTGTGTGTAAAAAAGAATGATATCTCACCTTTTGTGACAGAATAGATGGACCTAGAGGGTATTATACCAAGTGAAATAAGTCAGACAGAGATAGACAAATACCGTATGATTTCACTTGTATGCAGAATCAAAAGAGCAAAATAAATAAACTAAATAAAAACAGACTTCAGTCCAACTTAGCTACAAATCAGAAGTTCTCAAAGCCCCCTCATCAGTTTCAATTAGTCATTCTGGGAAGCGTGCTTGGAGGAAAATGATGAATCTCATTCATTTCTTTAGTCACAGGACATTCCTGGAAGGCAGCAAACCAAGGCAGCAAAACCGCCAGTGTGTGTCAGCCATAGGGACTACGCTGTGTAATTATACACTAACAACATGTAAGCAGTATTTCACAGAGTGTGTATATGTTTTTGTTTGTTTTAGTTGCGTACTGTGTGCCAACCACAGAGTGGGTGCTGGGCAATCAGAAATAAATGAGAATCAGTTGCTTCCCCCACAGGCATGCGCCTGAGGTGACCTGGAAAGGAAAAGGATAGACTGAGTAGGTTGGCCAGGAGGGCTTTTGGTTTATTTTAATTTTCCTATTTGATTTAATCCATTATACCAAAAACATAGTTTTACCAATATACACAATTGAGATATTTTACAATCTTTTCTTATATGTCTTCAAAATCCGGTGTTTTACTAGTATAAGGACAGCACATCTCAGTTTGGAGTAGCCACATTTCAAGAGCTCAATAGCCATGTGATGTAAATTGTACGGAAAGACATCGTTCTGCACCCTGTGTCCTGTGAATAGCGTCTCACTATCCAAATCTGACTCCACCTTTTTTGCCCAAGGACCTGGGTACAAATTGAATAGGAATATTTTGCTCCTTTCCTCAACTCTAAATTAACAATAGTTGTATACCCTGATCTTGAGGGTATTATGCAGGTGAAAATGGAAGCTACATAACACAGACCTCTGAATCTGGCACAAGGAAACCATCAATGGAGTTTTGTGAAATTATGGTTACTCTCCTCATCACTGTCATGATGATAACCACAGCATTCATGATCATACTGGAATGCTTAGGGAATGAAGAGGTCTGGTTCCCTCTCTGGTATGGGCAATGACTTTGGAAGGTAGGAATGGTAGTGGAGAAGAGCAGGATTCTGAATGAGAGTTCTAAAATCTCCAAGGGAAAAAAATAGCATAAATTTCATAGGCTTCTGAGCTGTAACTTTGCTTATCGATGCCCTCCCATCTGGCTATCTTAGCTGTCCTGCTGCCTTGAAAATGAGGAAACAAGTTTCTCCGTAATTCCCCCTCCATCTACCATATCCCTTGCCACTCACTGGTTTGTGCTGTCTCTCCGCTGAGTCATGACCTAAGACTTTGGATCCACTGCCCTCTCCTGCCTGCTAATAAGAAGGCTGAAGCTCTGTTCTCAGGACTGGCGTGAAGACAGACTCAGCCATGGATCTCCTGAAGCAGGTCTCAATTCTGGGAGGAAGAGCCACACATATGACTCTTAACTGGGAATGGCAGCCTCTATGGCCTTGAGCACTCAATGCACAGAGGTCATAATTAGTGAAATTGGTCCATGTTTTCCTAACCTCTGAGGACTTCCTAATATTAACAAAGAGGAAACGGAGAATAGGGAATGTACTTAGGAGGGTCTGGGACTTGCCTCTTCTCAGGAGAAAGCACATCTGTACATTTTGCTTCTGACTTCCAGTTTCAAAAATCTTAATATAGAATGCAGACTCTTTTCAATTTATGACTTTTTGACTTTGACATCTGCAAAATCATTGTATTAATCATGTAAATTAGGGACAATTAGGCCTTCTCTAACAAGAACCATAACTATTTCCATTTTCTTCATTAAGACTTCTGTCTTTAAAAGGAAAAGTCTATTTCCTTTTTTAGGTTTTATTTTTAAAGACATAAGTATTGTATATTGAAGGTTTACTGTGAGCAAGATGCTGTTTGCAGCACAATACATTTTTTATTTCTTTTTTTCACTTCTTTTTTCTTTTTTTTCTTGAACTTATTGGAGATGACATTGATTAATACAATTATATAGGTTTCAGATGTACTATTCTATAATATGTCACCTGTATGTTGTAATGTGTGTTCAGCACCCCAAGTCAAGTAAGGGATTGTTTGCTTATTTAAATGACAGTCCAAGTTCTGATTTTTCTTGTTCATTGATGTTTTGGATACAGTAAAAACCTACTGACTTTCTCTTAAATTAAACAGGGTACCCAACAAGAGTGCAATCAAAGTATTAACTAGGGCTGCAGTCCCCTCAAAGTTTGACTGGGGTTGACCTATTCCAAGCCACTCACTCTTGGAAGGAGGGAGTTCCTTGTGCACTGTTGGCCAGAGGCCTTGCTCAGTCCTCTGCCTAATGCGCCTCCTACAGGGAAGCTCAGGCATGGCTGTGGCTCCCATTAGGACAGGTTACAAGAGACAAGGGCCAGGAATATAAAGCCTTTTTGTACCCTAATATCAGAAGTGACATCTCATCAGTTTTGCCATGTTGTGTTGGTTGGAAGCAAGTCAGTAGGCCCAAGACACACTAAAGAGAATGGGTTTCCACAACAGTGTGAATAAAGGAGTGGAGGTCATTGGGAGCATATTGGAATCTGCCCACCATGCAGGACCCACCCTCTATCAGGGCATTGGTCTCTAAGGACCACACACTGGAGAGATGGCTCTGCTTCCCAGATAGCCCACAATCCATCACACCACAATGCTCTCAGCAAAATTTCCTGCAATAAACTGGCACATGAGTAGAAATTGCCTCTGTTTGGGCGTTTCTGAGAACCCCACCATGTTCCCTCAGGACACACAGTCCAAAAAAGCCAGCATGGTTTCCCTTCCATCATCTTGGTCCCTCACATCAAGCTGCAGCCATTCTGTGCCAAGATTCAACAAAGGTCTCCAATGGCTTCTGATTTCTGTCATTGAGAAGAGCTTAACCTATTCCAGGATGAATTTTTCTTTGTATCCACAGATCCTAAAATTTATATAAGTGTGTTTGGGGCCTATTTCGTTGTTGTTTTTTTCCAATTGATAACGTGAGTATGGGAATGATGGTACCTTGCAACCTCCCACATCCTACTCATGCAGTCCTCCTGCCTCAGATAACTCTGGATGAGGAATTTAGAGATCAGTCAGTCATTAACTGATAGAAAGAAAATGTGGCAAAACCAAGTTGGTGATGCAGGAGACAACGGCCTCTGTTGCCCTGCAAAGATCAACAATTAGATCCATGAACGAAAACAGCTCTGGGAGAACTCAAGAGTCCACTTATGGAACGTCAGCAACACAGTGGAACAAAACACCTGAGAATAGCCACACAAAAGGAAACAAAGAGCAGCTTCATAGTTCCTGCATCATGCCATCACCTAGGCCAGGCTACTCAGCAGCAACAGGAAACTCCAAGCTAGAAAGAGTTGTTAACCTGGTGCAAGAAGGGAGAGTAGAGTGAGCAACTAGTTTACCAAGTCTTTTAGTGCCCCATAGGAAAGACCTGTTTTATTTCACTCCACCCAGAGAATGGCTAAGCTTAGACATAAAGACACAGCTAAAAGCAAAGAAGAAGAGCAGGGATTGCCACAATGGGATGTAGGAATGGATTAAAAATGGACAAAAAAGACCAATGGTACAGAATCTAGGGCCAGAAGTAAACCACTGCATACACAGGCAACTAATATTTGATAAGGGATACTCCGTTGGTTCTCAATCTAAGGAACTTTCAGGTGAAATATGAACCAGCCCCCATGCATGGAAAGCAGGGAGAGACCAAAGAAAGCTCACTACAGACCGGGAGGTGGCAGTTTTCATAAACCAGTGAATTTATATGCAAGGCTTGTCTAGGGTAGCCACAAGACAAGTATATCTATACACCTGCCCACCAAATCTTAAAAGTTCATATACAATAAAGGCCTTAACTGGGTTCAGTGATGTATAAAATCTAGATGGTCTCAACAAAACATAACTAGTTCGAGGGTATATCCTTAGGCCAGCTTCTGGAGAAGGGTAGGCAAGTGAAATGAACATTCCAAGGACAGGAGATTCCCCAGATTCCGCAGGGGCAGCTCTTGGGTCCAATGGCAGTCACATCTTCATGTACTCCTCCAACAGACCCAGTCATCAGTATTTATAAAATTCCCCAGTGGGTTCCAATAAAATCCATCATTATAAACCAGTGATCTGCATCCTCAGAAATTACCTGAATACTTAGATTTGAAAGATGCAAAATGTGTATGAAAAATACCAGAAAGACATGAGGAAAGATGTAACATTTAAGTATTTACTAAGAGAATTGTATATTTCACCTGGATACCAGAGTCAATGCATTTCTTAAGGAATTATGATGGCGTACAAAGGATCCCAGATTACTCTGCAATTCAATTAAAGTCAAATCAAGAGAAATAAAGTTCATATGTGAAGCATGGAGAGGAATGAAAACCATGAGACTAAACACAATATGACTAAGGCAACAGTGTTCACTGGTCTACATGTTTGGTTTTGCTAGATTTTCCAACTACACTCCATAGGGATTGCAGAGATATTAAGAGTAGACTCTTGGACTGTAGAGCCTCCATAGGGCACTCTTAATGTCCCTGTTCCTCAGACTGTAAATGAAAGAGTTCAGCATGGGGGTGACTATAGTGTACATGACCGAGGCCACCTCATCCTTCCTGGGGGAAGGCAACAGTGCTGATCCAAGGTAACCTCCAATAGCTGTTCCATAAAATAAGCAAACAACTGACAGGTGAGAGCCACAGGTGGAGAAGGCTTTATACTTCCCACCTATCGATGGAAATCTCAGAATGGAGGAAACAATTTTATAGTAAGAGCAAAAGATCCCTGAGATAGGGAGAAAACCAGAAATGGCACCAACAAAATACATGACTATGTTATTGGTGAAGGTGTCAGAGCAGCCAAGATGAAGGAGCTGAGAAGGATCACAGAAGAAATTAGAAATGTTTACATCTTTGAAGCAGGCAAGTTGTAACACAATTAAAGTATGCATCTGGGAGTCCAAAAGGCTGATGAAAAATGACATCAAAACTAAGAAGCAACAGAGGCATGGGTTCATGATGGCTGAGTAGTGCAGAGGGTGACAGTTGGCCACAAACCAGTCATAGACCATGACAGTCAAAAGCATGCCATCCATACATCCAAAAAGGATCAAAAAAGACATCTGTGTCAGGCAGCCCCCATAGGAGATGACTCTGCTGTGAGTCTGGATGTCCACAATCATCTCTGGAACAGTGGTAGAAATGAAACAGATGTCAGCCAAGGACAGGTTGCAGAGGAAGAAGTACATGGGGGTGTGGAGGTGGGAATCAGAGCTGACAGTCAGGATGATGAGCATGTTCCCCAACACGGCAACCAGGTACATGGACAGGAAGAGTCCCAAGAGCAGAGGCTGCAGTTCCAGGTCATCTGAGAGACCCAGGAGGAAGAATTCTGAGACACGTGTTAGATTTTGTGGTTCTATGTAGCCAGGACACCTTTAGAAGAGGATTGGGGAAAGGAAAATAAGTAAATGAGCACACAGCCTTGTATCCATATTCTGTATTCAAGCTATTCACCCCTGAGGTCATATACTCCAGTACCTTTACCAATATTTCTCAGTATGATAAATCCTATTTAATTAGAACTGTTGCTTTTTTATTTTCTATTTTTAAATGTGCCTTTATTGTTGAAAGTATTACAGATGTATCCTTTCCCCCGCATTGACCCTTCCAGCCTGCCCGCTCCCAGCCCCAGGCCTTCACCACACTATTGTCTTTCTTTATTGGTTTCCATGTTATTCACCTCTTTCTATATACACTTCACTGTCCAGAAACTCCATTGAAAAGTATCAGAGGAGCAAGAACATTAGAGATAACAAAGTCATAATCACAGGAAAGCACAGCTACTTCTTTAAAATATATATAGAAGGAGAAACACCCATCCCCCTTTAAGAAATAAAAATTATTCTAATTTTAAGAAATTAAGAAGTAGCTACATATAACTTCTTTTATTAAAATACAATGCTAGTTAGTTAGTTCCTTTATTTAGAGTATTTTCAACACTGTATAAAAGACAGGATTGTGTAATCTGGATTCTAAATGAAAGTTGAATGTTCATAATCAGAAAATATTTTTATGAGATAGTTATCTTCATGCGTTTTACCATTCTTTGGTTTTCTGTCTCTCCTTCATAGAAATAAGTAATTATTCTAGCATGAGAGTTGTCCTTTAAAAGTCATTTGGAAGTTGTTTTTCAATTAGTACTAGTTTAAAATTTTTTGAGGAGCCACATATTGTTTATTATAATGACGGTAGGATATTTATTCATGCCAACAGTGTACCAGGGTTCCCTTTTCTCCACATCCTCAGCAACATGTGTCTTTTTTTTCTTAATTTATCTTTATTGTTGAAAGTATTACAAATGTCACCCTTTTTTCCCCATTGACCCCCTCCAGTCCAGACCCCACCCCCCACCCCATGCTCAGGCCTTCACTACACTGTTCTCTGTGTCCACGGATTATGCATATATGCATATAAATTATTTGGATAATCTCTCCCTACCCACCACCACCTTCCATCTGAGATTTATCAGTGTGTTCCATTCTTCTATGTCTCTGAATCTATTTTGTGCATCATTTTATTGTGTTGATTAGATACCACATATGAGACTTTTCTTTTTTATAATAGCTATTCTGATAGGTGTGAGGTTATGTACTATTGTGATTTCTATTTGCATTTCCCTGATGGATAGTGATGTTGAGCACCTTTTCATATATGACTGTTAGTTTTGTTTTTCTGATCATAATCCCTCCTATTTATAGTTGAGGAGTTTAGCATTGGGGAGGTCCCACTGCCAGGTTTAAGACCGAGATTTCTTATCCTATCTAATAAAAGAGTAATATGCAAATTGACCATCACTCCAACACACAAGATGGCTGCCCCCATGTGGTCAAAGATGGCTGCACTCATGTGGACACAAGATGGCCACCACAAGATGGCCAGCAGGGGAGGGCAGTTGGGAAGGACCAGGCCTGAAAAGGAGGGCAGTTGGGGGCAATCAAGCCTGCAGGGGAGGGCAGTTAGGGGTGACCAGGCTGGCAGAGGAGGGAACTTGGGGGCGACCAGGCCTGCAGGGAAGGGCAGGTGGGGGTGACCAGGCCTGCAGGGGAGAGCAGTTAGGGGTGACCGGGCCTGCAGGGGAGGGCAGTTAGGGGCAATCAGGGTGGCAGGGGAGCAGTTAGGCATCAATCAGGCTTGCAGGGGAGTGATTAGGGGGTGACCAGGCTGGCAGGCAGAAGCGGTTAGGGGCAATCAGGAAGGCAGGCAGGTGAGCAGTTGGGAGCCAACAGTCCTGGATTGTGAGAGGGATGTCCGACTGCCTGTTTAGGCCTGATCCCGATAGGACATCCCTCGAGGGGTCCCAGATTGGAGAGGGTACAGGCTGGGCTGAGGGACACACCCTCCCGTGCACGAATTTCGTGCACCTAGCCACTAGTTTTGTATAATAAAAGTCTAATATGCTAAGTGTCCAGCCATTGGTTAGACCACTCGACCAGTCTCTATGACACTCATTGACCACCAGGGGGCAAATGCTCCAACTGGTAGGTTAGCTTGCTGCTGGAGTCCTGCCAATCGGGACTGGGCAAGATGGGCCAGACATGCCCTGGAGCCCTCCCATGGTCCCACCCCAGCCCCTATCGTGCACCAGTGGGGTCCCTAGGCCTGGCCTGCACCCTCTCACAATCTGGGACCCCTCAAAAGATGTCGGAGAACCAGTTTTGTCCTGATCCCCACAGGCCAGGCCGAGGGACCTCACCAGTGCACAAATCTGTGCACCCAGGCCTCTAGTGCCTAGATAATAGATTTTGATATCAATCCTTTCTGACACAGTGATTGAAATTCTCTTTCTTCAGCTACCAGAACGTTTATTATTTTGACAGAACACACTATGATTCAATTGAGGAAAAATTCAAAATAGAACAATGTAAATATATATGGGCAGTTTCCTCTGGTATAAAATTGAGATAATAATTGAAGCTACCTTTAATGTTTATTGTAAGGAAGTTTTAAAAAATCACTTCAGTTGCTTAAACCAGTGATTAATATTTCCAGTTGATTGATATATTTGCCTGTGGTTGTTTAAAAATATACGGATACTGTGGCCTCAGCCTAGAACCAATTTATGCAGCATCCCTACATGTGAGATTCTTGGTTGTCCTGGTGTGAAGCCAGTATTGAGAAACACTGCCTTAGAATACTGCCCAACACTTAGGTAATACTCCACTGATATTACCTATTATTACTGCCATTGACACCCACCACCCACATTAAAAATATAAACATTTAACAGTATTTCCTTCATATCTCATGTTGTAGAGAGATTTGAAACATTACCGATAAGTATTGATTTTTCTTGGGATCTTAATTCAATCCCATTTCTATAAATACTCATTGCCCAAAGGCAACCAGTGTCATTGCTTTGGTGGGCATGTTTTTTTTTTTTTTTTTGTCAATGTTGACTTACGTACCCATAAGCAGTTTTCTTAAAACCTTGCCTATATACGTCATCACTGAAATGTACTTCCTTACCACAACATTGTGTTTAAGTCTCTTAATGCAGTACATACATTGACCTAAAACATTTTATTGATGCACATTATTATGTGAGAGAAGACTTCATTTTATTTCGTTTATAAATTTATGTCTATATATTTTAATATAAATTTGACAAATGTAAAATATATATTTAAGATATTTATAACTTAACATATTTTATTTTTATGTTAAATATTTTACATTGTATATTTTATATTTCTATTATATTGTTATTTATATCAGTTTCTTCATACCACAATTCCATGGAAATTCTTGCACTTCTCTTAATTTCACACAAGTGAGAACTTGTATTGATAAGTTAGTGGTGATTAATATTTCAACTTCTACAAATTGGTGCCAGACTGATCAGCAGCCCCTGAACGACGGATGAACAGATTACTCCCACACAGTTTAACTGTGAAAGAGAGGGTTAAGGGGCTCCCTGGCTCTAGTGTCCAGAGCAGCCTCTATTGCCTGCCTCGTTAGGCCTTTATTGGAATTTTTATCTTTAGATACAATCAGTAGGGTGAGTAATCTTGGGAGGACACATGTGCTTACATTGTACTCTAAGCAAGGGCATCCAGGGATTAAGATTAAGCATTCCAGTAAACACCCGGGTGTCTGCACGTACACAGACTTGTTTGAAAATGTCGAGGAATAATTAGGGGCACCGCCTTCCACACTCCCCTAAGTCTCCCCTAAGTCAGAATTCTGATAAACAGGTCAGGTGGCCTTCCAAAAATTTCCCTTTTATCAGAAGGTCCTACTTACAACTTTCCAACCAAGTCTCTTGTGCTCCCCAACAAATTGGTAATTGTGAAATATTTCTTGTTCCAATACAAAAATCATTTTCTATTAATTACATCCTTTTATTATAAGGATATGCATTTGAAAGTGTTCCTGAAGTCTGTTTTATAATAGTCATTCCATGAGAACTCCACATGAAATTTTCATCTTCATAGCAATTTATTTTCCATTTTGGATTTCAAAACTGGACTGTACAATGCTTGACTATTTATAGAAAACCATAAAATCCACAATGTTTGTGACATTATGGCCCCTGTAAATCACTGACACATTTCCAAATTCACAGGTAAACTCACTGAACCAAAAGGGGATAAATCAGTTCTTCTACCTCCATTTCCCATTGGGGACCAAAGTAGGTTTGAAAGAACCACTCCTTAGCTAACGTGGAGGTGACAGTGCCCTGGTTCAGGAATAAGGAGATCCATTTTTTATTTCTGAATCTTTCACGCCCTCCATGTGGAGTGTGTAGAAATCTCAGAATCTCTGTGCTTGCGTTCCTTCTTGGAAATGGCCAGTCTAACATTCATCTCTAGACCATGTGTGGGACCTAAGGGAAGTTTGGAAGTCAAGAAAGTTTTGATCATTTTTTAACAAAGAATTTCAATCATTATTAGGATAGTGTGCTTACTAATAAAATGCAATTCCAAAAATGTAATACTATTCTATGGCGGAAAGGGTGAAGCCTCTCCTGTCTCAATCAAGGCACTAGAGCATGGAATGACATGAAACCCTGAAATGTATCTCAGCTCAGCACTAACATTTACTACCCCCTTCTTTCCTGCTGCTTTTTAAAATATTTATGAAAAACCCCTGCAATGGATATTCAGTATTTGAATAATATAGATACTACTACATGGAAATTAACAGGTGTCATAAAAAGCCCATGACATAGACACAAATAAACACTATTTTATCTTCTCTCTATTCCTATGGGACATTCTAGAAATGGAAGGAAACACTGGCATGGATGGTCAAATGCAGAGAATTCATATTGACCACTTTATTTGTATACACAATGGAAGAGTCTATTCAATATTTAAGTGAGATTTTTTGTGTTTGATGCCTCCTGTCTGCCCAAAAGGTATAGGCTTGGGATGGGGGATCAGAAATAAATGACAGTCATTTCCCTCAATATACTAAGGATGTACTTGTAAAAACCAAAATGAATGGTCATGTCAGGGATGTAGGGAAACCATTAAGTTCAGCTCACCCTTACTGTATGCATTCATCACATATTTATTACATAGAGGGCATCAATTATTTGTTTAATCCTTATTCAGTGAAGTTGTGTCAACTGGGCATCAACTCAGAGGACAATCCCACGTTTCAAAGACATTAAGAACTTTCCCCGAAGCACACTAATAATAAGTAGAGCAGAAGGAATTCAAAATTAAATGATCATTCTCTGAAGTCTCATGCACTAAACTTCATTGTGCCCAACTTTCTGAAATTTTAAGCAGAGGTACAGAGATCTTAACCACAGGTATCTCTGAGGTACATTTTGAACTGCTTTGAGTATCCTGAATAGGAATGGACCCAAAGATTCTGACTTTGGCCCTTGCCAGTTTTGCCCATTGGATAGAGCATTGGCCTGAAGACTGAAGGGTCCCAAGGGCACATGCCCAGGGTGCAGGCTCAGTCCCCAGTAGGGGGCGTGCAGGAGGCAGCCAATCAATGATTCTCTCTCACCAATGATGTTTCTATCTCTCTCCCCCTCTCCCTTTCTCTCTGAAATTAATAAAAATATATTTTTAAAAAAGACTCTGATTTTGTCCTCTTTTGAAATTGAGTAGGTTGATTATAAGAATGGAGGAAGAAGGGGACAGTTGATGTGAAATCCAGGAGCAAGGACAAGACAGGGACCAAATTATCGGCCCTAAATTATCATGTGCCAATTCTTTCTATGACCTTTGCCAGTGGTCTCAGCCATCCTTTTTATAGTTGATGCAGCAAATGTGGCCTACTGCTCTCCACTGTGGTCTACCAGAAGACTCCATAGAGAAGATAACAGTAAGTAGTGGGTTCCTGTCAGGATTGAGAGGGAAATGAAATGACTGCTTGTATTGGCCAAGGAGAAAACTGGCCAGATGTCCTGAATCTGGAGTCAGACTGCCCATATACAAACCTGCTTCAGTTCTTACTAACTCATGATCTGTTTCGAGTTACATAAAATGCTATGTTCTGTAGAGGTGTTTTCTCTTTTCCGAGTCAGCATGGGAAAGGAACGGGTCTGATTCTGAGTGGAGGAGCTGGGGACTAAGAAATAAAAGAAAGAAAGAGACCAGATAGAAAGATAGAAACAAAGCTGAGAGCCAGTTGGGATTCCATCCTCTCTGATGGAGAGGCAGGGACCCCAGAGCCCACACAGCACATTTATTTTATACCCCCAAATACCAGAAAATATCACCAAAACTTAGGATCAAAGGAGCTTATTTGCATTCTTGAGTAAGCCCTAGCATTCCTGGTGCTTGCCTGGATTTACATATTAAAGTCCGCTCCCCTGCACCTGGACAAAGGTAAAAATTCAGTACTGATAACATCTCCCCCCCCCCACCCCCACCCTAGCCTTCTTGGGGAGGGTGTAACTGAGACTGCTCTGCCAGTCACCTCTGGCTCCCCTGACAACAATTTAAAGAAATGCCCATGTGCCTTCCCAGGCGGCCCTCTACAATGCTCCTTTCTTTTTATGTAAAAGAATAATAATGTTTGCACTAATAATTCATAAGAGATTATACAGATGAAACCAAACAAAATACATAAAACACATATTTCAGAGCCTGGCACTTAGGAAGCCCTCAATAAAAGTGCTTGATGTTATGGTTCATGTCACCCTTCTCATCATCACCTTCATAATCATTTTGGGGTGCTTAGGGGCAAGTTTAGAGAGATTCACTTTCTGCTATGCTGAGCAAGATGCCAACCAGAGCCAGAACCAATGAGGATGGAAGTGAACTCTGAAAGACTCACACCCCCACCATAACCAAGAACACAAACTTCATAGGGCTCACATCTGAAATTTTGCATATTGGTGCCATCTCATCAATCTGTTCCAAACTGTTCCTTCTCCAGTCACCATCTCCCATAGCACTAACTGGACTGGGCTGCATCTCTGCTGGAGCATGAGCAAGGAGTATCAATGAATCTGCTGCCCTTCTCCTGTCTTGTGTGGGAGAGGGCTTAGGGTTTCTCCTCAGGGATGGCAGGAAAATAGGGACCTTCTGATGCATATGCCACAAAGAAAGGAGACAGATATGTAGCCACTACAGTATAATTCACATCCATAAGGGCTGGAGGAATCAGCCAATTATTTACTACTAGAGGCCCGGTGGAGGATATTCGTGCACTGCGGTGGGTGTCCCTCAGCCTAGCCTGGACCCTCTCCAATCTGGGACCACTTGGGGGATGTCCGACTGATGGTTTAGGCCCGATCCCTCTCACAATCCGGGACTGCTGGCTCCTAACTGCTACTGCCTGCCAGCCTGATCACCCTATAACCACTCCTCTGCCAGCCTGATTGACGCCTAACTGCTCCCCTGCTGGCCTGATTGCCCCCAAGTGCCCTCCCTTGCCAGCCCGATCACCCTCAACTGCCCTCCCCTGCGGCCTGATCTCCCCCAACTGCCTTCCCATACTGTCCCGGTCGCCCCCAGCTGCCATCCCCTGCTGGCCTAGTCACCCTAACTGCCTTCCCCTGCCAGCCTAGATGCCCCCAACTGCCCTCTCCTGCCGGCCTGGTTGCCCCTTACTGCCCTCCTCTACTGACCTGGTCGCACCCAACTACCCTCCCCTGCAAGCCAACTTGTGTCAGCCTTCTTGTGATGACATGGGTGTAGCCATCTTGTGACCAAAGGGGGACAGCCATCTTGTGACCACATGGGGCAGCCATCTTGTGTGTGAGGGCATGAGGTCAATTTGCATATTACATCTTTATTATATAGGACTAGAGGCCCGGTGCACAAAATTCATGCATCAAGGGGGGTGTATCCTTCAGTCCAGCCTTCACCCTCTCCAATCTGGGACCGCTCGAGGGATGTCCACTGGGATCAGGCCTAAACGGGCAGTTGGACATCCCTCTCACAATCCAAGACTGCTGGCTCCCAACCTCTCACCTGCCTGCCTGATCACCTCCTAACCACTTCCCTGACAGCCTGATTGACGACTAACTGCTCCCCTGCCAGCCAGGTCACCCGTAACTGCCCTCCCCTGCTGGCCTAGTCACCCCTAACTACTGCCCTTCCCTGCTGGCCTGGTCGCCCCCAACTTCCCTCCCCTGCAGACCCAGTTTTCCATCACTGTACTCCCCTGCAGCCCTGGTCACCACCAACTGCCCTCCCCTGCTGGCCTGATCACCCCTAACTTCCCTCCCTTGCCAGCCTGGTTGCCCGTAATTGCCCTCCCCTGCCAGCCTGGTCACCCCTAACTGCTGCCTTCCCCTGTCAGCCTCATTGCTCCAACTGTCCTCCCCTGCTGGCCCTGTCACCTCTAACTTCCCTTCCTTGCCAGCCTGGTCACCTCTAACTACTGCCCTCCCCTGTTGGCCTGTTCGTCCCTAACTGTCCTCCCCTGCAGACCTGGTTGTCCACAACAGCCCTCCTTTGCTGGCCCAGTCACCCGAACTGCCCTCCCCTGCTGGTCTGGTTGACCCCAACTGCCCTCCCTTGCTGGCCCAGTTACCCACAACTGCCCTCCCCTGCAGGCCTGGTTGCCCATAACTGCCCTTCCCAGCTGGCCTGGTCACCCCCACTGCCCTCCCTTGCAGGCCTGGTCCCTCTGAATGGCCCTCCCCTGCTAGCCTGATCACCCACAACTGCCCTCCCCTGCCGTCCATCTTGTGGCAGCCATCTTGTGTCCACAAGGGGCAGCCATCTTGTGTGTCGGAGTGATGGTCAATTTGCATATTACCTCTTAATTATATGGTGTGTTATGATCTTAGGGGCTCATTGCACAAATCTCCTAATTAGCCAATTGGTCCATGTTGTACTAATTCTGGATATTTCCTAGTATCAATGAAAGGGAAAAAAGGAAAAAAGTGAATGTCCCTGGAGGATCTTGGTCCTTTCTCTCCAGAGAAGGAAGGTCACCTCTACTTCTTGCTTCTTACTTCTGAGTTTCAGGATCTTAACATAAAATTGAGACTTCTTTTTTTCTTTAAGAACTTGCTGTGTGATTTTGGTATCTGTAAATTGCATTCTATTAATCATGAAATCCAAACATAATTAGTTCTTCTATACAGAGAATGTGATACTCTTTCCATTTTATCAATTAATATTTGTCTCTACAGATAACTTCCTATTTTCATTGCCTTAGTTGTTGGTTGGCATGTTGTATTTTGTAGATTCACAGGAGTTTTGTTTTCCTTTAGGAGCTGTTTATTTTGTGTGGTTTTCTTTTGGTTGGTTTTTTGTTTGTGTGCCAGTTTGAATGAGGCTTCAGTTCTAAGTTTTTCTTTAATTGAATCATATTAATATATTAAAATACTATTAATTTTTATATATTTACTAGAGGCCAGGTGCATGAATTTGTGCACTTGGGGGGGGGCACTCAGCCTAGCCTGCACCTTCTTGTAGTCCAAAAGCCCTTCAGGGGTGTCTGACTGACAGCTTTGGCCCACTCCCCAGACATCCTTAGCACTGCCGCAGAGGTGGAAGCGGGTCCTGTCACCACCAATGCCCTTGCCAGCCATGAGCCCGTCTTCTGGCTGAGTGGTGCTCCTCCTACGGGATCGCACTGACCACCAGAGGACAGCTCCTGCATTAAGCATCTGCCCCTGGTGGTCAGTGAACGTCATAGCAACTGGTCATTCTGCCATTTGTTCGATTCACATATTAGCCTTTAATTATATAGGATAAGTTGCCAATAGATATCCCCAGTCCCTTGCCACATGAGCTTCTCCAATGGGCAGCTGACGACATGGCAGCTATGTTCCATCAGAGTGAGCTGGTGAGAGCGTAAAATAGGGCTGGTTGTTGAAAGTCTGAGTCAACACTCATTAATGTTGGAGTGACAGCCCAATATTTTTTGATATTTTATTTATTTCATGAAAGTCACAAGGTACAGCTCAGATGGAGAGGGGTATATACCAGGGCATGAATACAGAAGGCAGAGGATACTGGAAGCATCTAAAAGCCACCCACCACAAGGCCTCAATTTCTGACAGAAATTTGCGTTCTGAGCACATGATACTAGAGCTGTCTCTCTGCTTTCCAGCAGTCTCCAGTCCTTCACATCACCAACTCCTCAAAACAAACAAAAACTAGCACATGCAAGATCTTGCTCTGCTTTAGGTATTTCTGCAGATCCCACAACACTACTTCTTGCCATGCCATGAAAAGAGATCTTCCTGGTTTCTGTTATATCTACAGAGTCCTTCCTATTTGCCAGGAGAAGTCAGAGCCATTTTAGGACTCATTCAACACGTGTTCCTAGAGGCTTCTGATTACTGTTCCACTAGAAAGGACTAATCTCTCTCCAAATATATTTTCTTTTGTAATCTTTGCATTTTAACTCTTGAATTCTTTTAAAATGTGATTTTGCCTTATATGGTGATTGAAAGTGGGATGTATGGTAATCCTAATTGGTGACAACCCCTTACCTTTGCAGTCCTCCTGGCTCAGATTTCTCTGTATGAGGAGCTCAGAGAGTGACTTAACTGATATGAAGAAAACTTAAATACTTGCCAAGTTAAGTTGGATATGGGATAAGTATGCTAATTATGTGTGTGTTCCTAAAGGGCAGAGGAAAACTTTGGGGATCCCAAATGACCAAATGGCAGGAGTATAGGAAAGTGAAGAAGGAGATGTGAGTGTTGGCACATTTTAGAATGCTATGGTAGGAGAAAAAGTGCAATAGTAAACTGAACCAATTAGGTATTCAATTCACTGTAGTGAGGCTGGTAGGCTATATAGTTTAGTGCTTAAATTACATGAGTTATTGGATAATTTCTCAGAAACTCAGACTTCTACCTCTCCAAATATGTATTGTATCTTTTAAGGAAAAACTGATATGTACAAAGATACCTAAGTATCCTATCTAATAAAAGAGTAATATGCAAATTGACCATCACTCCAACACACAAGATGGCCACCCCCAGGTGGTCAAAGATGGTCCTCCCATGTGGACACAAGATGGCCACCACAAGATGGCCAGCAGGGAAGGTATGTTGTGGGTGATCAGGCTAGCAGGGGAGGGCAATTGGGAGGGACCAGGCCTGCAGGGGAGGGCAGTTAGGGATGACCGGGCAGCAGAGGACGGCAGTTAGGGGTGACCAGGGCTGCAGTGGAGGACAATTGGGAGGGACAAGGCCTGCAGGTGGGGCAGTGGGGGTGAACAGGCTGGCAGAGGAGGGCAGTTATGGGTGAATGGGATGGAAGAGGAGGGTAGTTGGGGTGAGCCAGGCCTGCAGGGGAGGGCTGTTGGTGGTGACCAGGCCAGTAGGGGAGGGCAGTTAGGGGCAACCAGGCTGGCAAGGGAGGGCAGTTTGGGGTTACTGGGCCAGCAGGGGAGGGCAGTTAGGGGCAATCAGGCTGGCAGGGGATCCGTTAGGCATTGATCAGGCTGGCAGGACACTGGTTAGGGGGTGATCAGGCTGACAGGCAGAAGCGGTTAGGGGCAATCATGCAGGTAGGCAGGTGAGCGGTTGAGATCCAGCAGTCCTGGATTGTGAGAGGGATGTCCGACTGCCCATTTAGGCCCAATCCCACCAGGCAATCGGACATCCCTTGAGGGGTCCCATATTGGAGAAGGTGCAGGCTGGGTTGGGAAACACCCCTCCCCAGTCCCTCATGCATGAATTTCGTGCACTGGGCCTCTAGTCCTATATAATAAAAGCATAGTATGCAAATTATCCCCTCGACCAGGAATTCGACCAGGTGGTTGGGCTGCCCAGGGAAAGGGAGGGAGTACCCGGCCAGCAGCCGGCTTTCACTAGGGACCCTAAAAGTGCATGAATTTCATGAATGGGGCCTCCAGTGTAGCATAAGACAATAGGAGGTCAAGGATAGATTGACCACGAAAAAAGAGAAGAAATGATGGTTACAAAGTGGAATCCTAATTGAGGCAGTTACCAGTGAAAGGAAAAATGTCCCCTTTGCTGAGGACATGGTTGTTTGTTATCCCTGAGTAATGAAAATGAAAATAGAGTTAAGTTCATTCATAATGACTTGGGAGACTTAACAATCTACAGGCACAATTAAAATCACACAGCCACTGGAAGTAACATACCACTATTTTAAACCTCAATTGTATACCCTTGACCCAGACATAACATTACAATTACCTTTTGGTCCTCAGCTGATTTTAAATTCTTCCAATTGTATATCACACCATAGCTTTATTCCCCGTATTATGCGTTATCGGTGAGGGTTCAGTCAAGGAGAGAGTAGCCACACTAGTTATTTTTAACGGAGATACTTTAATATAGGTACGATTAAATAGTTTTAGAAAGATGTAAGGCATAAATGAAAGAAATATGGTAATACAGTGTCATAACTGCAGGTTTTATTGACAACCACATAGGATAAGGGGCAAGGCAAATGGTTGGAAGAACCTTTCCTTTTACTGACAATTACTGGAAGAATCTAAAGAGAAGCCAGGTGGGAAATCAGAGGCCGCACCACAGCGTAACACCTGAAAGCATAGAAGGGTAAGTTTGGAGCAGAAAAACTATAGCTTAATATCAAGTACAGAGAGACAGCTGTGGAGTGTGGAGGGAGAAGATATGTAAAAAAAGATATTACCCAGAATGTGAGGGGAGGAAATCACATTGACCTTTACTAAGGCAAGCTCTTTCATAGCTGCTCCTTTGGAGTTCTGATCACTTTAAGGTCTTCAGTATCTGATCATGAACAGTAAAGAACCCGAGACATACCAGTCCTTTTTTAATAAAATTTCAGACAAAATTCAGTAGTTCTCGGTCAGGTCTCAATACACATTAGACCCACCTGGGGTATTGTGAAAAAACATTATCCTCTTTTCACTCTCCAATTCAGTTAAATCTTTATGTATGGTTAATGGACTCAGGCATGAAGATTTTTAAAGCTGATCAGATGCTTCCTAGATTGAAGATCAGTGCCACACATTCTCTCACACACCTGCACTAATAGATTTGATTAAAGCCAAAGTTTTGTGAAAAATAGCATGGACAAAAAAATAGCTTGGACAGTGAAATGGTTGAGAATCATATATAACATTCATATTAAAAAAGAGTTGTGAATTTCTAAAGGATGCCTGGGTCATAGGCAACAAATACAGAAAATTCCATACTGTAAAAGGATTAAATTGTGTGGTGACTTTGACATACATAAAATCCCAGAATACTCCCTTAATCCCATCAAAGATGTGCCCAAATAAATTATTTTTAGACATAATATATCATGAGGATTTAAAGCCGTAAGCTACAAAAATTGTCTGACCAAAAAGAGGTTTGCCAACTACCAATGTTTGTTTTGAGTCATTTCTAATCCACAGACAAAATTAATAATAAATAAATAAATTAATTAATTAATTAATTAATTAAATAAGAAAAAATCTATAATGGCCCATGTATTAAGACTAGGCTATTCTGTTAAGGAATCGCTGCAAGGCCCTCTTGATGTCCCTGTTCCTCAGACTGTAGATGAAAGGGTTCAGCATAGGGGTGACCACAGCATACACCACAGAGGCCCCTGCAGCCTTCCTGGGAAAATGTGAGACAGCAGAACTGAGGTACAACCCAAGGCCTGTCCCATAAAATAAACAAACAACTGACAGGTGAGAACCACAGGTGGAGAAGGCTTTGTACTTTCCACCTGACGATGAGATTCTCAGAATGGAGGATACAATTTTATAGTAAGAGAAAAAGATACCTGAGACTGGAATGCCACCAAAGATGGCCCCAATAAAATAGAGTAATGTTTTATTAGTAGAGGTATCATTACAAGCAAGCTCGAGGAGTTGAGGAGGGTCACAGAAGAAATGAGGAATTTCCATGCTTGTGCAAAAGGAAAGCTGTGATATCATCAAGCAGTGCAGTTGGGAGTCCAAAAGGCTGATCAAAAAAGACACCAGAAGCAGCAGGCTACAGACACGGGGGTTCATGATATCCAGGTATTGCAGGGGATAACAGATAGCAACGAACCGGTCATAGGCCATCACAGTTAGGAGCGCACTGTCCAAACATCCAAAAAAATTTAAAGAAGACAACTGAGTCAGGCAGCCAGCATAGGAGATGACTCTGCTACGAGTTTGAATGTCCAAAATCACCTTTGGGACGGTGGTAGAAGAAAAGCCAATGTCAGCCATGGACAGGTTGGAGAGGAAGAAGTACATGGGGGTGTGCAGACGGGAGTCAGAGCCAATGGCCAGGATGATGACCAGATTCCCCAGCATAGTCACCAGGTACATGGACATAAACAAGCTGAACGTTAGAGGCTGCAGTTCGGGATCATCTGAGAAGCCCAGAAGGAGGAATTCCAATGTACCTGTTAGATTCTGGGGCTCCACATAGCAGAGACACCTTTTAGAAAATACTTGAGAGCTGGTATAAAGGAAACAAGCACATTAGTGTGTCTATATTTTGAATTTAAGCAATTCCTAGTTTTCACACTTAAGGACCATGCCTCTTTAGTAATATTTCTTGGTTATGACAAACATTCTTCTTAGAACTCTTTGCATATGCGTTTTGCTCCATGAGCCTATTACTGCATGCTTCACTTTGGAAAATATGGGCTGAATAAATGAGAGGATTAAAGTTATTTAGAGCTTTATAAATCCATAAGCACACACTAGCCTATCAATACCCTCCTAAATAGGAAAAAAAAAAAAAAGGAATGAGAAGTATCCATCTCTCTTAACAAAATGCTCTTTATTATTGTCCTTATTAGTTCCAGGACACTAATAAGCAATTAAATGTACTTTATTTTATCCAAATGCAGCGTGATTAATTTCTTTGACTTGTAGTATTTATAAGCACGCTATAAGAACTATGTAATAAACACTCTGAGTCCATTTTTTGTGTGTAAAAAAGAATGATATCTCACCTTTTGTGACAGAATAGATGGACCTAGAGGGTATTATACCAAGTGAAATAAGTCAGACAGAGATAGACAAATACCGTATGATTTCACTTGTATGCAGAATCGAAAGAGCAAAATAAATAAACAAAATAAAAACAGACTTCAGTCCAACTTAGCTACAAATCAGAAGTTCTCAAAGCCCCCTCATCAGTTTCAATTAGTCATTCTGGGAAGCGTGCTTGGAGGAAAATGATGAATCTCATTCATTTCTTTAGTCACAGGACATCCCTGGAAGTGATGAAACCAAGGCAGCAAGACCGCCAGTGTGTCTCAGCCATATGGACTATGCTGTATTATTATACACTAAAAACATGTAATCAGTATTTCACAGAGTGTGTATATGTTTTTGTTTGTTTTAGTTGCCTACTGTGTGCCAACCACAGAGTGGGTGCTGGGCAATCAGAAATAAATGAGAATCAGTTGCTTCCCCACAGGCATGCGCTTGGAGTGACTTGGAAAGAAAAAGGATAGACTGAGTAGGTTGGCCAGGAGGTTTTTTTGGTTTATTTTAATTTTCCTATTTGATTTAATCCATTATACCAAAAACATAGTTTTACCAATATACAGTGAGATATTTTACAATCTTTTCTTATACGTCTTCAAAATCCGGTGTTTTACTAGTATAAAGACAGCACATCTCAGTTTGGAGTAGCCACATTTCAAGAGCTCAATAGCCATGTGAACCTAAATTGTAGGGAAAGACATCGTTCTGCACCCTGTGTCCTGTGAATAGCGTCTCACTATCCAAATCTGACTCCACCTTTTTTGCCCAAGAACCTGGGTACAAATTGAATAGGAATATTTTGCTCCTTTCCTCAACTCTAAAATAACAATAGTTGTATACCCTGATCTTGAGGGTATTATGCAGGTGAAAATGGAAGCTACATAACACCGAGCTCTGAATCTGGCACAAGGAAACCATCAATGGAGTTGTGTGAAATTATGGTTACTCTCCTCATCACTGTCATGATCATAACCACAGCATTCATGATCATACTGGAATGCTTAGGGAATGAAGAAGTCTGGTTCCTGCTCTGGTATGGGCAATGACTTTGGAATGGTAGTGGAGAAGAGCAGGATTCTGAATGAGAGTTCTAAAATCTCCAAGGGAAAAAAATAACATAAACTTCATAGGCCTCTGGGCTGTAACTTTGCTTATCAGTGCCCTCCCATCTGGCTATCTCAGCTGTCCTGCTGCCTTGAAAATGAGGAAACAAGTTTCTCTGTAATTGCCCCTCCATCTACCATATCCCTTGCCACTCACTGGTTTGTGCTGTCTCTCCGCTGAGTCATGACCTAAGACTTTGGATCCACTGCCCTCTCCTGCCTGGTAATGAGAAGGCTGAGGCTCTGTCCTCAGGACTGGTGTGAAGTCAGACTCAGCCATGGATCTCCTGAAGCAGGTCTCAATTCTGGGAGGAAGAGCCACACATATGACTCTTAACTAGGAATGGCAGCCTGTATGGCCTTGAGCACTCAATGCACAGAGGTCATAATTAGTGAAATTGGTCCATTGTTTTCCTAACCTCTGAGGACTTCCTAATATTAACAAAGAGGAAACGGAGAATAGAGAATGTACTTAGGAGGGTCTGGGATTTGCCTCTTCTCAGGAGAAAGCACATCTGTACAATTTGCTTCTGACTTCCAGTTTCAAAAATCTTAATATAGAATGCAGACTCTTTGCAAGTCATGACTTTTTGACTTTGACATCTGCAAAATCATTGTATTAATCATATAAATTAGGGACAATTAGGCGTTCTCTAACAAGAACCATAACTATTTCCATTTTCTTCATTAAGACTTCTGTCTTTAAAAGGAAAAGTCTATTTCCCTTTTTTAGGTTTTATTTTTAATAGACATAAGTATTGTATATTGAGGTTTTACTGTGTGCAAGATGCTGTTTGCAGCACAATACATTTTTCATTTCTTTTTTCACTTCTTTTTCCTTTTTCTTCTTGAACTTATTGGAGATGACATTGATTAATACAATTATATAGGTTTCACATGTACTATTCTATAATATGTCACCTGTATGTTGTAATGTGTGTTCAGCACCCCAAGTCAAGTAAGGGATTGTTTGCTTATTTAAATGACAGACCAAGTTCTGATTTTTCTTGTTCATTGATGTTTTGGATACACTAAAACACTACTGACTTTCTCTTAAATTAAACAGGGTTCCCAACAAGAGTGCAATCAAAGTGTTAGCTAGAGCTGCAGTCCCCTCAAAGTTTGACTGGAGTTGACCTATTCCAAGCCACTCACTTTTGGAAGGAGGGAGTTCCTTGTGGGCTGTTGGCTAGAGGCCTTGCTCAGTCCTCTGTCTAATGCGCCTCCTACAGGGAAGTTCAGGCATGGCTGTGGCTCCCATTAGGACAGGTTACAAGAGACAAGGGCCAGGAATATAAAGCCTTTTTGTACCCTAATATCAGAAGTGACATCTCATCAGTTTTGCCATGTTGTGTTGGTTGGAAGCAAGTCAGTAGGCCCAAGACACACTAAAGAGAATGGGTTTCCACAACAGTGTGAATACAGGAGTGGAGGTCATTGGGAGCATATTGGAATCTGCCCACCATGCAGGCCTCACCCTCTATCAGGACATTGGTCTCTAAGGACCACACACTGGAGAGATAGCTCTGCTTCCCAGATAGCCCACAATCCATCACACCACAATGCTCTCAGCAAAATTTCCTGCAATAAACTGGCACATGAGTAGAAATTGCCTCTGTTTTGGCGTTTCTGCGAACCCCACCATGTTCCCTCAGGACACACAGTCCAAAAAAACCAGCATAGTTTCCCTTCCATCACCTGGGTCTCTCACATCAAGCTGCAGCCATTCTGTGCCAAGATTCAACAAATGTCTCCAATGGCTTCTGATTTCTGTCATTGAGAAGAGCTTAACCTATCCCAGGATGAATTTTTCTTCAGCTTTGTGTCCACAGATCCTAAAATTTATATAAGTGTGTTTGGGGCCTATTTTGTTGTTGTTTTTTTCCAATTGATAATGTGAGTATGGGAATGATGGTACTTTGCGACCTCCCACATCCTACTCATGCAGTCCTCCTGCCTCCGATAACTCTGGATGAGGAATTTAGAGATCGGTCTGTCATTAACTGATAGGAAGAAAATGTGGCAAAACCAAGTTGGTGATGTAGGAGATAACGGCCTCTATTGCCCTGCAAAGATCAACAATTAGATCCATGAACGAAAACAGCTCTGGGGGAGCTCAAGAGTCCACTTATAGAACGTCAGCAACACAGTGGAACAAAACACCTAGAATAGCCACACCAAAGGAAGCAAAGAGCAGCTTCATAGTTCCTGCATCATGCCATCACCTAGGCCAGGCTACTCAGCAACAACAGGAAACTCCAAGCTAGAAAAAGTTGTTAACCTGGTGGAAGAAGGGAGAGTAGAGTGAGCAACTAGTTTACCAAGTCTTTTAGTGCCCCATAGGAAAGACCTGTTTTATTTCACTCCACCCAGAGAATGGCTAAGCTTAGACATAAAGACACAGCTAAAAGCAAAGAAGAAGAGCAGGGATTGCCACAATGGGATATAGGAATAGATTAAAAATGGACAAAAAAGACCAAGGTACAGAATCTAGGGCCAGAAGTAAACCACCGCATACACAGGCAACTAATATTTGATAAGGGATACTACGTTGGTTCTCAATCTAAGGAACTTTCAGGTGAAATATGAACCAGCCCCCATGCATGGAAAGCAGGGAGAGACCAAAGAAAGCTCACTACAGACCGGGAGGTGGCAGTTTTCATAAACCAGTGAATTTATATGCAAGGCTTGTCTAGGGTAGCCACAAGACAAGTATATCTATATACCTGCCCACCAAATCTTAAAAGTTCATATACAATAAAGGCCTTAACTGGGTTCAGTGATGTATAAAATCTAGATGGTCTCAACAAAACATAACTAGCTCGAGGGTATATCCTTAGGCCAGCGTCTGGAGAAGGGTAGGCAAGTGAAATGAACATTCCAAGGACAGGAGATTCCCCAGATTCCCCAGGGGCAGCTCTTGGGTCCAATGGCAGTCACATCTTCATGAACTCCTCCAACAGACCCAGTCATCAGTATTTATAAAATTCCCCAGTGGGTTCCAATAAAATCCATCATTATAAACCAGTGATCTGCATCCTCAGAAATTACCTGAATACTTAGATTTGACAGATGCAAAATGTGTATGGAAAATACCAGAAAGCCATGAGGAAAGATGTAACATTTAAGTATTTACTAAGAGAATTGTATATTTCACCTGGATACCAGAGTCAATGCATTTCTTATGGAATTATGATGGCGTACAAAGGATCCCAGATTACTCTGCAATTCAATTAAAGTCAAATCAAGAGAAATAAAGTTCATATGTGAAGCATGGAGAGGAATGAAAACCATGAGACTAAACACAATATGACTAAGGCAACAGTGTTCACTGGTCTACATGTTTGGTTTTGCTAGATTTTCCAACTACACTCCATAGGGATTGCAGAGATATTAAGAGTAGACTGTTCTGCTGTAGAGCCTCCATAGGGCACTCTTAATGTCCCTGTTCCTCAGACTGTAAATGAAAGGGTTCAGCATGGGGGTGACTATAGTGTACATGACCGAGGTCACCTCATCCTTCCTGGGGGAAGGCAACAGTGCTGATCCAAGGTAACCTCCAATAGCTGTTCCATAAAATAAGCAAACAACTGACAGGTGAGAGCCACAGGTGGAGAAGGCTTTATACTTCCCACCTATCGATGGAAATCTCAGAATGGAGGAAACAATTTTATAGTAAGAGCAAAAGATCCCTGAGATAGGGAGAAAACCAGAAATGGCACCAACAAAATACATGACTATGTTATTGGTGAAGGTGTCAGAGCAGCCAAGATGAAGGAGCTGAGAAGGATCACAGAAGAAATTAGAAATGTTTACATCTTTGAAGCAGGCAAGTTGTAACACAATTAAAGTATGCATCTGGGAGTCCAAAAGGCTGATGAAAAATGATATCAAAACTAAGAAGCAACAGAGGCATGGGTTCATGATGGCTGAGTAGTGCAGAGGGTGACAGATGGCCACAAACCGGTCATAGGCCATGACAGTCAAAAGCATGCCATCCATACATCCAAAAAGGATCAAAAAAGACATCTGTGTCAGGCAGCCCCCATAGGAGATGACTCTGCTGTGAGTCTGGATGCCCACAATCATCTTTGGAACAGTTGTAGAAATGAAACAGATGTCAGCCAAGGACAGGTTGCAGAGGAAGAAGTACATGGGGGTGTGGAGGTGGGAATCAGAGCTGACAGTCAGGATGATGAGCATGTTCCCCAACATGGCAACCAGGTACATGGACAGGAAGAGTCCCAAGAGCAGAGGCTGCAGTCCCAGGTCATCGGAGAGACCCAGGAGGAAGAATTCTGAGACACGTGTTAGATTTTGTGGTTCTATGTAGCCAGGACACCTTTAGAAGAGGATTGGGGAAAGGAAAATAAGTAAATGAGCACACAGCATTGTATCCATATTCTGTATTCAAGCTATTCACCCCTGAGGTCATATACTCCAGTACCTTTACCAATATTTCTCAGTATGATAAATCCTATTTAATTAGAACTGTTTCTTTTTTATTTTCTTTTTTTAAATGTGCCTTTATTGTTGAAAGTATTACAGATGTACCCTTTCCCCCGCATTGACCCTTCCAGCCTGCCCGCTCCCAGCCCCAGGCCTTCACCACACTATTGTCTTTCTTTATTGGTTTCCATGTTATTCACCTCTTTCTATATACACTTCACTGTCCAGAAACTCCATTGAAAAGTATCAGAGGAGCAAGAACATTAGAGATAACAAAGTCATAATCACAGGAAAACACAGCTACTTCTTTAAAATATATATAGAAGGAGAAACACCCATCCCCCTTTAAGAAATAAAAATTATTCTAATTTTAAGAAATTAAGAAGTAGCTACATATAACTTCTTTTATTAAAATACAATGCTAGTTAGTTAGTTCCTTTATTTAGAGTATTTTCAACACTGTATAAAAGACAGGATTGTGTAATCTGGATTCTAAATGAAAGTTGAATGTTCATAATCAGAAAATATTTTTATGTGATAGTTATCTTCATGGGTTTTACCATTCTTTGGTTTTCTGTCTCTCCTTCATAGAAATAAGTGATTACTCAAGCATGAGAGTTGTCCTTTAAAAGTCATTTGGAAGTTGTTTTTCAATTAGTACTAGTTTAAAATTTTTTGAGGAGCCACATATTGTTTATTATAATGACTGTAGGATATTTATTCACGCCATCAGTGTACCAGGGTTCCCTTTTCTTCACATCCTCACCAACACGTGTCTTTTTTTTCTTAATTTATCTTTATTGTTGAAAGTATTACAAATGTCACCCTTTTTTCCCCATTGACCCCCCTCCAGTCCAGACCCCCCCCCCACCCCAATCCCATGCTCAGGCCTTCACTACACTGTTCTCTGTGTCCACGGATTATGCATATATGCATATAAATTATTTGGATAATCTCTCCCTAGCCACCACCACCTTCCATCTGAGATTTATCAGTGTGTTCCATTCTTCTATGTCTCTGAATCTATTTTGTGCATCATTTTATTGTGTTGATTAGATACCACTTATGAGACTTTTCTTTTTTATAATAGCAATTCTGATAGGTGTGAGATTATGTACTATTGTGATTTTTATTTGCATTTCCCTGATGGATAGTGATGTTGAGCACCTTTTCATATATGACTGTTAGTTTTGTTTTTCTGATCATAATCCCTCCTATTTATAGTTGAGGAGTTTAGCATTGGGGAGGTCCCACTGCCAGGTTTAAGACCGAGATTTCTTATCCCATCTAATAAAAGAGTAATATGCAAATTGACCATCACTCCAACACACAAGATGGCTGCCCACATGTGGTCAAAGATGGCTGCCCCCATGTGGATACAAGATGGCCACCACAAGATGGCCTGCAGGGAAGGGCAGGTGGGGGTGACCAGGCCTGCAGGGGAGAGCAGCTAGGGGTGACCAAGCCTGCAGGGGAGGGCAGTTAGGGGCAATCAGGGTGGCAGGGGAGCAGTTAGGCATCAATCAGGCTGGCAGGAGAGTGATTATGGGGTGATCAGGCTGGGAGGCAGAAGTGATTAGGGGCAATCAGGAAGGCAGGCAGGTGAGCAGTTGGGAGCCAACAGTCCTGGATTGTGAGAGGGATGTCTGACTGCCTGTTTAGGCCCAATCCCAGTCGGACATCCCTCAAGGGTTCCCAGATTGAAGAGGGTACAGGCTGGGCTGAGGGACACACCCTCCCGTGCACGAATTTCGTGCACCGGGCCTCTAGTCCTGTATAATAAAAGTCTAATATGCTAAGTGTCTGGCCATTGGTTAGACCGCTCGACCAGTCTCTATGACACTCATTGACCACCAGGGGGCAGATGCTCCAACTGGTAGGTTAGCTTGCTGCTGGAGTCCTGCCAATCGGGACTGGGCAAGATGGGCCAGACATGCCCTGGAGCCCTCCCATGGTCCCACTCCAGCCCCTATCGTGCACCAGTGGGTTCCCTAGGGCTGGCCTGCACCCTCTCACAATCTGGGACCCCTCAAGGGATGTCGGCGAACCAGTTTTGTCCTGATCCCCACAGGCCAGGCCGAGGGACCTCACCAGTGCACAAATCTGTGCACCCAGCCTCCAGTGCCTAGATAATAGATTTTGATATCAATCCTTTCTGACACAGTGATTGAAATTCTCTTTCTTCAGCTACCAGAAAGTTTATTATTTTGACAGATCACACTATGATTCAATTGAGGAAAAATGCAAAATAGAACAATGTAAATATATATGGGCAGTTTCCTCTGGTGTAAAATTGAGATAATTATTGAAGCTACCTTTAAGGTTTATTGTAAGGAAGTTTTAAAAAATCACTTTAGTTGCTTAAACCAGTGATTATTATTTCCAGTTGACTGATGTATTTGCCCGTGGTTGTTTAAAAATATACGGATACTGTGGCCTCAGCCTAGAACCAATTTATGCAGCATCCCTACATGTGAGATTCTTGGTTGTCCTGGTGTGTAGCCAGGATTGAGAAACACTGCCTTAGAATACTGCCCAACACTTAGGTAATACTCCACTGATATTACCTATTACCTATTATTACTGCCATTGACACCCACCACCCACATTAAAAATATAAACATTTAACAGTATTTCCTTCAGATCTCATGTTGTAGAGAGATTTGAAACATTACCGATAAGTATTGATTTTTCTTGGGATCTTAATTCAATCCCATTTCTATGAATACTCATTGCCCAAAGGCAACCAGTGTCATTAGTTTGGTGGGCATGTTTCTTTTTTTGTCAATGTTGACTTACATACCCATAAGCAGTTTTCTTAAAACCTTGCCTAACCAGTATACTATATACGTTATCACTGAAATGTACTTCCTTACCACAACATTGTGTTTAAGTCTCTTAATGCAGTACATACATTGACCTAAAACATTTTACTGATGCACATTATTATGTGAGGGAAGACTTCATTTTATTTCATTTATAAATTTATGTCTATATATTTTAATATAAATTTGACAAATGTAAAATATATATTTAAGATATATTTATAACTTAACATATTTTATTTTCCTGTTAAATATTTTACATTGTATATTTTATATTTCTATTATATTATTATTTATATCAGTTTCTTCATACCACAATTCCATGGAAATTCTTGCACCTCTCTTGATTTCACACAAGTGAGAATTTGTATTGATAAGTTAGTGGTGATTAATAATTCAACTTCTAATAATTGGTGCCAGACTGACCAGCAGCCCCTGAACCATGGATGAACAGATTACTCCCACACAGTTTAACTGTGAAAGAGAGGGCTAAGGGGCTCCCTGGCTCTAGTGACCAGAGCAGCCTCTATTGCCTGCCTCATTAGTCCTTTATTGGAATTTTTATCTTTAGATACAATGAGTAGGGTGAGTAATCTTGGGAGGACACATGTGCTTACATTGTACTCTAGGCAAGGGCATCCAGGGATTAAGATTAAGCATTCCAGTAAACACCCGGGTGTCTGCACATACACAGACTTGTTTGGAAAGGTCAAGGAATAATTAGGGGCGCCGCCTTCCACACTCCCCTAAGTGAATTCTGATAAACAGGTCAGGCGGCCTTCCACACATTTCCCTTTTATCAGAAGGTCCTCTTTACAACTTTCCAACCAAGACTCTTGTGCTCCCCAACAAATTGGTACATGTGCAATATTTCTTGTTCCAATACAAAAATCATTTTCTATTAACTACATCCTTTTATTATAAGGATATGCATTTGAAAGTGTTCTTGAAGTCTATTTTATAATAATCATTCCATGAGAGCTCCACATGAAATTTTCATCTTCATAGCAATTTATTTTCCACTTTGGATTTCAAAACTGGACTGTACAATGCTTGACTATTTATAGAAAACCATAAAATCCACAATGTTTGTGACATTATGGCCCCAGTAAATCACTGACACATTTCCTAATTCACAGGTGAACTCACTGAACCAAAAGGGGATAAATCAGTTCTTCTACCTCCATTTCCCATTGGGGACCAAAGTAGGTTTGAAAGAACCACTCCTTAGCTAATGTGGAGGTGACAGTGCCCTGGTGCGGGAATAAAGAGATCCATTTTTGAGTTCTGAATCTTTCACGCCCTCCAAGTGGAGTATGTGGAAATCTCAGAATCTCTGTGCTTGTATTCCTTCTTGGAAATGGCCAGTCTAACATTCATCTCTAGACCATGTGTGGGACCTAAGGGAAGTTTGGAAGTCAAGAAAGATTGGATCATTTTTTAACAAAGAATTCCAATCATTATTAGGATAGTGTGCTTACTAATAAAATACAATTCCAAAAATGTAATACCATTTTATGGCGGAAAGGGTGAAGCCTCTCCTGTCTCAATCAAGGCACTAGAGCATGGAATGACATGAAATGCTGAAATGTATCTCAACTCAGCACTAACATTTACTACCCCCTTCTTTCCTGCTTCTATTTTTATATTTATGAAAAACCTCTGGATATTCAATATTTGAATATGATAAGTACTATTAAATGGAAATTAGCAGATCTCATAAAAAGCCCATGACATAGACACAAATAAACACTATTTTATCTTCTCTCTATTCCTATGGGACATTCTAGAAATGGAAGGAAACACTGGCATGTATGGTCAAATGTGGGAAATTCATACTGACCACTTTATTTCTATAAACAACAGAAGAGTCTATTCAATATTTAAGTGAGATTTTTGTTGTTGTTGTTTTTTGATGCCTCCTGTCTGCCCACAAAGTATAGGCTTAGGGTGGGAGATCAGAAATAAATGACACTCTGTCACTTCCCTCAATATACTAAGGATGTACTTGTAAAAACAAAAATGAATGGTCATGTCAGGGATGTAGGGAAACCATAAGTTCAGCTCACCCTTACTGTATGCATCCATCACATATTTATTACATAGAGGGCATCAATTATTTGTTTAATCCTTATTCAGTGAAGTTGTGTCAACTGGGAATCAACTAAGAGGACAATGCCACGTTTTAAAGACATTAAGAACTTTCCCCGAAGCACACTAATAATAAGTAGAGCAGAAGGAATTCAAAATTAAATGATCATTCTCTGAAGTCTCATGCACTAAACTTCATTGTGCCCAACTTTCTGAAATTTTAAGCAGAGGTACAGAGATCTTAACCACAGGTATCTCTGAGGTACATTTTGAACTGCTTTGAGTATCCTGAATAGGAATGGACCCAAAGATTCTGACTTTGGCCCTTGCCAGTTTTGCCCATTGGATAGAGCATTGGCCTGAAGACTGAAGGGTCCCAAGGGCACATGCCCAGGTTGTAGGCTCAATCCCCAGTTAGGGGGCATGCAGGAGGCAGCCAATCAATGATTCTCTCTCACCAATGATGTTTCTATCTCTCTCCCTTCTCTGAAATTAATAAAAATATATTTTTGAAAGACTCTGACTTTGTCTTCTTTTGAAATTGAGTAGGTTGATTATAAGAATGGAGGAATAAGTGGACAGTTGATTGAAATCCAGGAGCAAGGACAAGACAGGTGTCAGTCCTAAATTATCATGTGCCAATTCTTCCTATGACCTTTGCCTATGGTCTCAGCCTTCCTTTTTATAGTTGATGCAGCAAATGTGGCCTACTGCTCTCCAAAGTGGCCAAATGTCCTGAATCTGGAGTCAGACTGCCCAGATACAAACCTGGCTTCAGTTCTTACTAACTCAGGATCTGTTTCAAGTTACATAAAATGCTATGCTCCTTTCTTTTTATGTAAAAGAATAATAATGTTTGCACTTATAATTCAGAAGAGATTATACAGATGAAACCAAACAAAATACATAAAACACATATTTCAAAGCCTAGTACTTAGGAAGCACCCAATAAAAATGCTTGATGTTATGGTTAATGTCACCCTTCTCATCATCACCTTCATAATCATTTTGGGGTGCTTAGGGGCAAGTTTAGAGAAATTCACTTTCTGCTATGCTGAGAAAGATGCCAACCAGAGCCAGATCCAATGAGGATGGAAGTGAACTCTGAAAGTCTCACCCCCCACCCCCCACAAGAACCAAGAACACAATCTTCATAGGGCTCTGATCTGAAATTTTGCATATTGGTGCCGTCTCATCAATCTATTCCAATCTGTTCCTTCTCCAATCACCATCTCCCATAGCACTTACTGGGCTGGGCTGCATCTCTGCTGGAGCATGAACAAGGAGTATCGATGGATCTGCTGCCCCTCTCCTGCCTTGTGTGTGACAAGGGCAAGAAAACAGACTCAGGCTGGGACCTTCTGATGCATATGCCCACAAAGAAAGGAGACAGATATATAGCCACTACAGTAGAATTAGCATCCATAAGGGCTGAAGGAATCAGCCAATTATTTACTATGTTATGATCATAGGGGCTCATTGCACAAATCTCCTAATTAGCCAATTGGCTCATGTTGTCCTAATCTCTGGATATTTGCTAGTATTAATGGAAGGGAAAAAAGGAAAAAACTGAATGTCCCTGGAGGATCTTGGTCCTTTCTCTCCTGAGAGGGAAAGTCACCTGTACTCCTTGTTTCTTACTTCTGAGTTTCAGGATCTTAACATTAAATTCAGACTTCTTTTTTTTTTTTAATTTAACCACTTACTGTGTGATTTTTGTATCTGTAAATGCATCGTATTAATCATGAAATCTACACAGAATTAGTTCTTCTATACCAAGAATTTGGTACTCTTTCCATTTTATCAATTAATATTTGTCTCTAAGGATAACTTCTTATTTTCATTGCCTTAGTTGTTGGCTGGCATTTTGTATTTTTGATATTTACAGGTGTTTTGGTTTTTCTTTAGGGGGTGTTTATTTTGTTTTTGTTTGTTTTTTGTTTGTTTGTTTTTTGCTAAATTGAATGAGTTCTAAGTTTTTCTCTAATTGAATAATATCAATATACTAGAGGCCCGGTGCATGAAATTCATGCACGGGGTTGTGTGTCCCTCAGCCCAGTCTGCACCCTCTTCAATATGGGACCCCTCTCACAATCCAGGACTGCTGGCTCCCCTCCAAAATGCTCACCTGCTTGCCTTCCTGATTGCCCCTAACCACTTATGCCTGCCAGCCTGATTACCCCCTAACCACTCCCCTGCCAGCCTGATTGATGCCTAACTGCTCCCCTGCCAGCCTGATTGCCCCTAACTGCCCTCCCCTGCAGGCCTGGTCACTTCCAACTGCCCTCCCCTGCAGGCCTGGTTCCCCCCTCCAACTGCCATTCCCTGCAGGCTGGGTCACCCCCAACTTTCCTCCTCTGCCAGCCTGGTCACCCCTAACTGCCCTCCCCTGCAGGCTTGATTGCCCCCAACTGCCCTCCCTTGCAGGCCTGGTCCCTCCCAACTGCCCTCCCCTGCTGGCCATCTTGTGGTGGCCATCTTGTGTCCACATGGGGGCAGCCATCTTTGACCACATGGGGGCAGCCATCCTGTGTGTTGGAGTGATGGTCAATTTGCATATTACTCTTTTATTAGACAGGATAGAGCCCTGGTGCACGGGTGGGGGCTGGCTGGTTTGCCCTGAAGGGTGTCCCGGATCAAGTTGGGGGTTCCCTTGGGGCATGGGGTGGCCTGGGTGAGGGGCCTGTGGTGGTTTGCAGGCCAGCCATGCCCCCCAGTGACCCAAGAAGAGGCCCTGGTATCTGGGATTTATTTATCTTCTATAATTGAAATTTTGTAACCTTGAGTGGAGGCCACGGCAGGCCAGGAAGCTTGGCTTCTTTCATCGCTGGGGAAACCCAAGCCTCCTGCTTGCTCTATGGCTGCAGCCATCTTGGTTGGGTTAATTTGCATACTCACTCCTGATTGGCTGGTGGGCGTAGCTTGTGGGTGTAGTGGAGGTATGGTCAATTTGCATGTTTCTCTTTTATTAGTGTAGATTAAAATACTATTGATTTTTATATATTTATTTCCTAACTAATACTTAACTCCTTCAGGGAGCTTCTTATAAGGTTTTGATCGAGGTGTCGCCAAGGGTTGCAGTCATCTCAAGGTTTAACTGGCCGAAGCCCAATTCCAAGTTCAGTCACAAGGCTGTTGGTAGAATTCCCATGCTTGCAGGCTATTGGCCAGAGAAACTCCTCAGTTTCTTGACAAGTGGGCCTCTTGACAGTGCAGCTCACAACATGGTAGTTGGGTTACATCAACCTGAAGAGCAAAAGGGGCACAGCAGGAAGAGCCAGATTTTTTTCACTCCATTTTCAAAAGTGACTTCCCATCATTTCTTCACATTTTCATTGTTGGAAGCAAGTCACTATATCCAGGCCAAACCCAATGGGAGGAAATAGATAAGCACATGGAAATCAGGAGTTGGGAATCATTGGAAGCCTCCCAGATGCTGCTCACCACATAGGCCTCATCTCTATAAGGGCTTTGTGCTCAGGCTCTTCCAGACTCAGACCACGTTCATCTGCTTCCCAGCATGGTCCCAAATTCATCACACTACAAAAACTCAACAAAAATTCATTGGCGACAACCTGGCAAAGACGTAGAACTTCCTCTCCACTAGAAACCTCAGCAGACCTCATCTACTCCTTCTGTCACACAGTCCCCAGTGTACCATTGGTTTCTGTTCCACCAGGAGAGTTGCTCCATCAGCATAAGGCCCATGTACAGCCATCCAGAGCCACATTAACCACATCCCCATCCCACAGGCACAGTAACCATGTCCCCATCCCACAGCCGCAGTAACTACAGCCCCATTCTACAGCCACACTAACCATGTTCCAGCAGTGCTGATGCTGCTACTAGAAAGGAGTACACTCACTCCAGATCTATATATATTTCTTTGTGTTCTCATCTCTTGAAAAGTATAATAAAATGTGGTTTTGGTTTCTCTCTGCATTTTTTTTTCTAGTGGGTAAAGTGGGACCTATGTGTATAGAAGTGTGTTGTAGGCTTCTAAATTCCATCCTGCAGGCTTCCTGATTCAGAGATCTCTCTGCTGAGGAATGTGGAGATTGGTTTGTCATTAAGTGATTTGAAGAAAACTGTAGATACTATTTTGTAGAATTCAAAAGAGAGCTAAAGACTGGGTTATTATGACAGAAGACAGGGAAGCATGGTAATAAAGTGAAGTCTTAACCAGACCATTACTAGGGAGAGAAGAGAACTCTCCTTTGTTGAAAACATGGTCCTTTGCAATTCTAGAGTAATGTAAAAGAAGATAATGTAATGTGATGACTTGGTGAATCCATGATCCTCAGGCATCATTAGAGAACATGGCAACTATAAATACGTTATCACCACTGATTTTCCAGTTGTAAACCCATAGCCAAGACTCTTCATTTACAAACACCTTTCTTCCTAAGCACATTTTGCAATCTTCCAGTTGCAGACACCTCACAAAATACTTTTATACCCCATATCACAATACCAGTCAGGATTCAGTCAATAAAGTAAAAACCGATCAGGCATTCTGATGAATAAAATTTAATATAAGGTATTGCTTAACTAGTTATTGGAAGACTGAAAAGCAAAGAAAAACAAACCAGTAACATAACAATCACAAGTGAAGTAAAAAGATATCACACCAAGGTGGTATCCCACACTAAGGGATGTTAAAGGAAAGTTGACTTTTTAGAACATACTCACACTTACAACCACTATTGAAAGTATGGAAGATGAACACAATGGAAAATAGAGCAGTGATTTCAAGAGCCTCATCCCAGTATCACAAAACATAGAAGTGTGAGTTTGGAGCAGAGAGAAAATAGCTTCTTAATAAGCACATATGCTCAGCTGTATGGTATAGAGAGAGGGTATTGGAAGAAACATTATCAGTAATAATTGGAAACACACATTGCCTATTGCTACTGTGGGCTTTTTGTACCTTTCACGCCACCACCCCTTTGAGCTCTGATCTCTTTAGGATCTTCAGCATTTATCCATGAGCAGTTAGAACCCAAGACATAAAGGCCATTTTTGAAAGAAAGATCAGATTAAGATCAATAGGGCTGAACACTACCACCACCAGGATGTTTTGTAAAATCCTCATGCTCTGGCCATATCTCAGTCCAATTATAGGGGAGAGTAAATTTAGGTTTACAATTGTGAGTATGAGAAATAAAGTTTATTCTTGTATTATTATTTATTCATTATTGTATTATTTATTTGTATTACAACTAGAAACCTACTTTTGCCCACCCTTGTATATCAGAACTAGAGGCCCAGTGCACAGATTCGTGCACCAGGGGGGTCCCTTAGCCTGGCTTACACCCTCTAGCAATCCAGGACCCCTTGGGGGATGTCAGAGAACCGGTTTTGGACTGATCCCAGCAGGCTAGACTGAAGGACCACACCAGTGCACAAATCTGTGCACCAGGCCTCTAGTATGCATATAAGATCTTTGGTTAATCTCTTCCAACCCTCTCCCCTCCCCCCTCCCCCCTTCCCTCTGAGATTCATCAGTCTGTTCCATGCCTGTGCATTGAGCATCTGCACCCTGGTGGTCATTGCGTTCATAGCTACTAGTTGAAAGGTTGGATGGTCGCTTAGGCTTTTATATATATAGATAACTGGTGATGAGACCCAGTTACTAGAATTTTTTAAGCTTCTCAGATTATTTCAATAAAAGCTAAGGTTGAAAACCAAAGGAAGGCATCTCACCCACACCTTCATAAACAGGATTGGTAGATGATAAATTTGTATGGAAAATACACAGAGCTTTAAAAAGGATGTAAATTTTACATATATAAAGAGTTGTTCCTCATTCTGACATGCCTGAGTCACCAATGTTAAACTACAGATGTCTCCATTTATATAATAAGATGCAGTCAGGCAGTGATTATGATATACAAAGGATTCCAGAATGCATCCAAGTTCCATTAAAGACATACCAAAACAAGCAATATTCAGGGAGAATCCAAGACGGTGGCGTAGGTAAACACCTAAACTGCTGCCTCGCACAACAATTTCAAAACTACAACTAAAAGACAAAAAGTCTATCACCCAGAACCACGGGAAAGCTGGCTGAGTGGAAGTTCTACAACTAGAAGGAAAGAGCAAATAACATTGAGAGGTGCACAAGCGCTGAAAAGCTGAGGTACAGAGGCACTTGAATCGGGCTGGCGACTGGGAGGCGTCTGGGAGCGCTGCTTTTTTCAACCCGAAGGGAGACAAGCTCCCGATTACTCCAAACTCCAGTTTCTGGGGAGACGCGGGGGACCCAGGCTCCTACGGGGAGAAGTTGGACTGTCTGCCGTGGGGTCGGAAAGTGAGGATGGCTTGCTTGCAGGGCTGCCCGCAGGAATAATTGTTTACTGTGCTGGGGCGCGGGATGTGGGGACGCGGTCAGAAACGCAGGGCCGGCTCACTGGCAGCCATCGCTGTTTGCCACGCCCTAGCCTAGTCACACCCTGCGACCCCGGCCTGCATAATCTACAAACCCACCCAAACTCCAAGCAGCGGCTTTAGCATATGAATGACCTGCCTTATAGCAGCTTAACACAGCAAACTTGCAGCCTGGGTCAGACAGCTCCAAAACCTCCAAACCCCAAGCAAAGAGGAGAAAACTGTAGTTCTCGCTGTAGCGCCTGCTGGGTGGCCTCAGACAGTAGCTGACCTGCACCCCATTGGAGATCCAGAAGCCAGTGTACCTAGTGGTCAGTGTGAGACACCAGATTTCAACTCCTCACATCCATAAGTGACACATTCAAGAGGCAGACTCAGTGAGCACCAAAGCCCCACTGAAACAAGTCCTGCACCATAAGCGTGTCTCCAGAGCAGCAGTTCCTCCATTATAGACACAGCGGGTCCTTACAGCCAATTGGCCTGGAGGTCAATTCCTCCCAGTGTATCAACAGCAATCAAGGCTTAACTACACCAAGACTGCACTCAGCCCACAAAGGGGTGTACCAAAGGCATCCACCACAGGTGATTGGGGAGGCTGAGCTACTGGCCCCTATAGGTCACCTACCACACAAAGCCACTCCATCAGCACAAGGAAGCAACAAAATGCAGAGACAAAGAAACATGTCACGAATGAAAGAAATGGAGGAAAGCAAACTACTGGACGACATAGAGTTCAGAACCACATTTATAAGGTTACTCAAGAATCTTCTAAAAACCGCTGAGGAACTTAGTGAGACCTTTAAGGATCTTAATGAGAATGCCAAAAAAATGGAAAAGGACCAGTCAGAAATTAAGCATACACTGTCTGAAATAAAGAATATACAGAAACTCAACTGTAGATCAACGTACCCCAAGAATCAAACCAAAGATCTGAAATATGAGGAAACAAAAAACACCCAACCAGAAAAACAAAAAGAAAAAAGAATCCAAAAATATGAAGATAGTGTAAGGAGCCTCTGGGACAACTTTAAGCGTACCAACATCCGAATTTTTGGGGTGCGAGAAGAAGAGAGAAAGCAAAATATTGAAAACCTATTAGAAGAAATAATGACAGAAAACTTTCCCTACCTGATGAAAGAAATAGACTTACAAGTTCAGGAAGCACACAGAACCCCATACAAGAGGAATCCAAAGAGGACCACACCAAGATACATCATAATTAAAACGCCAAGGGCAAAAGACAAAGAGAGAATCTTGAAAGCAGCAAGAGAAAAACGGTTAGTTACCTACAAGGGAGCACCCATATGACTGTCAGCTGATTTCTCGGCAGAAACTGTGCAGGCCAGAGGGAGTGGCAAGAAATATTCAAAGTGATGAACAGCAAGAACCTACAACCAAGATTACTCTACCCAGCAAAGCTATCATTCAGAGTTGAAGGTCAGATAAAGAGCTTCACAGACAAGAAAAAGCTAAAGAAGTTCATCACCACCAAACCAGAATTACATGAAATGCTGAAGGGTATTCTTTAAGAAGAGGAGGAAGAAGAAAAAGGTAAAGATAAAAATTATGAACAACAAATACATATCTATCAACAAGTGAATCTAAAAATCAAGTGAATAAAAAATCTGATGAACAGAATAAACTGGTGAATATAATAGAATCAGGGGCATAGAAAGGGAGTGGACTGACAATTCTCAGGGGGAATGGGGTGTGGGAGGTGCGGAAAGAGACTGGACAAAGGTCGTACACCTATGGATGAGGTTAGTGGGGGGGAGGTAAGGGCAGAGGGTGGGGTGGGAACCGGGTGGAGGGGAGCTATGCGGAAAAAGAGGAACAATTGTAATAATCTGAACAATAAAGATTTATTAAATTTAAAAAAAAAGAAAAAAAGTGAAAAAAAAAACAACAAGCAATATTCAGATGTTAAGCAAGGAGAGGAATAAAAGCCATGAGACACAAAAGTGAGGTGATAAGAAAGGTAGGATTTTCAAGTCTTGATGTTTAGTTTTCCTGCATTTTCCAGCCTACATCTCAAATGGATGGCATAAGTATTGAAATCAGATTATTTTGCTAAGGAGCTTCTGCATGGTCCTTTTGATATCCCTATTACTTAGACTGTAGATAAAGGGGTTCAACATGGGGGTGACCACCAAGGTGTACACCACCAAGGCCACCACATTGTTCCTTGGAGAAAGTGAAACAGTGGAATTGAGGTACACCACAAGGCCTGATGCATAAAATGAACAAACAACTGGCTGGTAACACCCACAAGTATAGAAGGCTTTATACTTCCCACCTGATGATAGAAAGAGAAAAAGATAATTGAGATAAGGAAAAAAGCAGAGATGACACCAATAAAATGCATGACTATGTTATTGATGAAGGTGTCAGATCGGCAAGGTTCTGTATAAAGTCCAGTAAATACAGAGTCCCAAAAAGAGGAACCCAAACAGGCTCAGACCCAGATACATTTTTTAAAAAGACAAAGGTTGGTTACAGTTTCACCCCAATACAACAAGATTGTGGGTTTGATTCTGGGTCACAGCACATATAAGAATCAACCCATAAATATGCATATCTATCTATCTATCTATCTATCTATCTATCTATCTATCTATCATCTCTATCTCTCAGTCCCTTCCTCTTTCTCATTACTATTAATCAATTAAAAATAAATAAATATAAATAAAGTGCTACTATATTTTTTAAATGCCAAATGTTAAAGATAAAGAGAGAATCTTCTTAAAAATATTTTTATTTATTTCAGAGAGGTAGGAAGAGGGAGAGCGAGATAGAAACATCAAATATGAGGAAGAATCATTGATCGGCTGTCTCCTGCACATCCCCTACTGGGTACTGAGCCTGGAATCTGGGCATGTGCCCCGACCTGGAATAAAATAGTGACCTCCTGGTTCATAGGTCAATGCTCAACCACTGAGCCAAATCCAGCTGGACTAAAAAGAAAATCTTAAAAGCATCAAGAGAAAGGTGGTTAGTTACCTACGAGGGAGCTCCCATTAGACTATCAGCTAATTTCTCAACAGAAATTTTGCAGGCCAGAGGGACTGGCAAGAAATATGCAAACTAATGAAAAGGAAGGACCAACAACCAACACTGCTCTAATCAGGAAGCCTAACATTTAAAACTGAAGAAGAGAAAAAGAGCTCCCTGAACAAGAAAAATCTAAAAGAATTCATCACCATCAAACCAGTATTACAGGAAATGTTAAAAGGACTTGTTTAAGAAAAAGAGGGGGAGAAGAGAACGTAAATATGAGTCAAATCTCAGGCATCTCTTGCAGCAGTATTTTTGCCTATATATCTCCCTGGGGCAAGGGAAACAAAAAATAAACATATGGGGCTACATCAAACTAAAAAAAAAACTTCTGCACAGCAGAAGAAACTATCAACAAAATGAAAAGGGAACCCACTGTATGGGAAAACATATTTGCCAAAGACACTGCTGAGAAGGGATTAATATTCAGAATTTATAAAGAACTTATACAACTTAACACCAGGAAGACAAACAATCCAATTTAAAAAATGGTCAAAGGACATGAATAGACATTTCTCCAAAGAGGACATATAGATGGCCAATAGACATATGAAAAAATACTCAATATCACTGATCATCAGAGAGATGCAAGTTAAAACCACAATGAGATATCACATCACACCTGCCAAATGGATGCTATCAATAAATCAACAAATAATAAGCGCTGGTGAGGATGTACAGAAAAAGAACCCTAGTGCACTGTTGGTGGAAATGTAGATGGTGTAGCCACTGAAGAAAACTGTATGAAAGCTCCTAAAAAAATTAAAAATGGAACTGCCTTTTGACTGCAATACCACTTCTGGGAATATATCCTATGAACCCCGAAACACTAATTTGAAAAGACATATGTACCCCTATGTTCACTGCAGCATTATTTACAATTGCTAAGATATGAAATAAACCTAAGTACCCATCAATGGATGATTGGATAAAGAAGTGATGATATATGTATATTGGATAAAGAAGTGATTATGTGTGTGTGTGTGTATACACACACACACACACACACACACACATATATATATATATATACACACACACACACTAGTGGCCTGGGGATTAATTAGAGGAAATAATTTAATATTGCTATTTGCCCTTTCTCTATAATAGAAGTGTCAGAAATGAAAGAAAATTAGTAAAATGTATGTGAAAATATTCCTCCTGCCAGAGTCTGGGGTGCACCACAGGACCCAGAGTCAAGTCCCTGCCCACCCACATGTGCCTCAAAATCACGTGAGACCCAGACCCAGCCGGTCCCTGCCCCCATAGGGCTAGATCCAGACCTGACCAGTCCCACCCTTGTCAAGCCCCACCAGGCAGGGGATGTAGCCTCAGGTCCCCTGGCCCAGCGCCAGGATGGGGGAAATGGCCTGAGGTCCCCCAGCCCAGACCGGGGCGGGGGGTGTGCCTTAAGGTCCCCCATCAAGCCCCACCAGGTGGGGGACATGGCCTGAGATCCCCTGTCAAGCCCTGCTGTGTGGGAGGCACAGCCTCAGGTCCCCCATCAAGCCCTGCTGGGTGGGGAGCATAGCCTGAGGTCCCCTGTCAAGCCCCACCAGGCAGTGGGGTGCAGCCTCAGGTCCCCAGGCCTGGCGCTGGGGCGGGGACAGCAGCCTGAGGTCCCCTAGCCCAGCACCAGGACGGGAAGTGCACCTTGAGGTCCCCCATCAAGCCCCGCCGGGCGGGGGTCGTGGCCTGAGGTCCCCTGTCAAGCCCTGCCAGGTGGGGGGCGTGGCCTGAGGTCCCCCGGCCTGGTGCCAAGGTGGGAGGTGCAGCCTGAGGTCCCCTGTCAAGCCCAGCCAGGCAGGAGGGGTGCAGCCTCAGGTCCACTGGCCTGGTGTTGGGGCAGGGGGCATGGCCTCAGGTCCCCCATCAAGCCCTGCTGGGCGGGGAGTGCGGTCTGAGGTTTCCTGGCCTGGTGCTGGGGTAGGGGGCACGGCCTGAGTTCCCCCGACCCAGCACTGGAGGTGTACCTTGTGGTCCTCTGTCAAGCCCCACTGGGTGGGGGGCATGGCCTGAGGTCCTCTGTCAAGCCCAGCCAGGAAGGGGGGCTCAGCCTCAGGTCCCCTGGCCCAATGCTGGGGCCAGGGGCGTGGCCTGAAGTCCCCTGTCAAGCCCCACCTGGTGGGGGGCGCGGCCTGAGGTACCCCAGCCTGGTGCTGGGGCGGGGGGAGCAGCCTGAGGTCCCCTAACCCAGCACCAGGATGGGAAGCGCACCTTGAGGTCTCCCGTCAAGCCCTGCCAGGCAGGGGCCATGGCTTCAGGTCCCCTGGCCTGGCGCTGGGGTGGGGGGCATGGCCTGAGGTACCCTGTCAAGCCCTGCTGGGTGGGGGATGCGGCATGAGGTCCCCTGTCAAGCTCTGGTGGGTGGGGGATGCGGCCTGAGGTCCCCTGTCAAGCCCTGGTGGGTGGGGTATGCGGCCTGAGGTCCCCTGTCAAGCCCTGGTGGGTGGGGGATGCGGCCTGAGGTCCCCTGTCAAGCTCTGGTGGGTGGGGGATGCAGCCTGAGGTCCCCTGTCAAGCCCTGGTGGGTGGGGGATGTGGCCTGAGGTCCCCTGTCAAGCCCTACCGGGGCAGGGGAGGGCGTAGCCGCAGGTCCCTACTGATTGCTTGTTAAGGCTCCTTATGGGAACTTGGCTTCAGCTGTGGGTGCAGCCATCTTTGTGATGGAGTGATGGTCAATTAGCATATTCCCTCTTTATTATCTAGGATATAAATGGAATATTACTCAGCCATAAAAAGCATGAAGCCTTACCATTTGTGACAGCATGCATGGACCTAGAGGGTATTATGCTAAAATAAGTCAGTCAGAGAAAGACAAATACCATATTATTTCACTCACATGTGGAATCTAAACAAAATTAAGAAAAAAACAAAGCAGAAACAGACCCATTGATATGGAGAACAAACTGATGGTTGCAACATGAGAGGGGGCTTTAGGGACAGGATGAGAAAGGTGATGGAATTAAGAAGTTAAACTTGGTAGTTAAAAAATAAAGGGATGTAAAGAACATTATATGGATTATAGTCAATAATGTTGTAATAATTATGTATGGTGCCATGTTGGTACTAAACTAATAAGATGAATCACTTCATAATTTATTTAAAAATCTAACCATTATGCCATACATCTGAAACATATATAATAATATTGAGTGTTAACTGTAATGGAAAAATTTTAAAAGAATTTCTTTTAATTTTAATAATATATTTTATTTTATTTAACCCAGGGTATCCAGATATTATCATTTAACATGTAATCAATATAAAATTTATTCATGGATGTTTTACAGTTTTTATATTAAGTTCAGAATCTGATGTGTATTTTATATTTACAGCACATAGCAATTTGTGCTAGTCACATTTCAAGTGTTCAATAGCTACATGTAGCTGGTAGCTCTTGCATTGACAATGCATGTCTAGAAATACAGTATGAACAAACACATATGAAATCTAATTTAATCTAATCTAATTTTCTGCAAAAAATGTTTTATTTTATTTTCTTCAAATGCTGTTTTTTAAAATTTATCTTTACTTTTGCAAGTATTACAGATGTTCCTTTATTTTCCCCATTGACCCCCTTCACCCTACCCTCACTGCACTATTGTCTGTGTCCATGAGTTAAGCATACACTGAGTGGCCATATTATTATGATCTCTGAATGCATAATAATCTGGCCACTCAGTGTATAGCCTATATAATAAAAAGCTAATATGCAAATTGTCCCCTTGACCAGGAGTTCAACCAGCAGGCAGGCCAGCCAACCTCCCATGTCCCCTCCCCTTGGCCATACTGGCTGGACCCCACCCATGCACAAATTCATGCACCAGGCCTCTACTATATATATATATATATATATATATATATATATATATATATATACACACACATACATACTGAGTGGCCAGATTGTTATGCTATGCGTTCAGAGATCATAATAATATGGCCACTCAGTGTATATGCACATAAGTTAATCTTTGGTTAATCTCTTTGTCAGTCTGTTCCATTCTTCTATGTCTCTGGATCTATTTTGTTCATCAGTTTATTCTGTTCATTAGCTTCCACATATGAGTGTGATCATGTGATACTTACCTTTCTCTGAATGGCTTAAAGAATCATTAAAAATCTGTTGAGGCTGAAAAAAAAAAGGTTGATTCAAATGTCCCTAGAGATGGACTAGAGAATGCTGTGCTTATTGCCCAGATCCCCCTTCAGAATTAAGGGCTTATGATGTAGGTGCAGGGAGGGCAGCCATCTAGGCCTCTTTGCAAATACCCATCAGTTAAAGCAAGCTGTCTCACCCAGGAGACCCCACTCAGATCTCTTGACATTTGCATTCACCACTGTATTTGCACTGTGGTTGTTCCTGAGCTGCTCCCAGCCACTCACTGAGAACAGCAGAATGCCAGTGCATGCCCATTGCCATGGTCACACAATGACACTGATGACCAGGATCTATTACACCTATCAGAATGGTGAATCCTCTGCTTGCCATGAGGACCTAAAATGTCAGGCAGCAGTAGATCTTGAAGTTCAATGGGACTTTTGCCATGTGTCTGGAAGCATATCTCTTTAGGAGTCAAGACCTCTTGACCTGCATAGGCCAGAGCTATGGAGATCTGAAGCACAAACTCCCAAGTGGCTCAATGGAAGTGTCATTAGAAAGGGCCACTTCTACTTCCAACCCTTGATTTATGGACAAAATATTCTATAAATCAAAGTGATAGCATACTATGATTGTCAGTGACTTAGAGTGGATACTGCATCCTGTGGGTTATATAGACAGCACTTCCTGTGTATTCAAAAGCCTGAACTAAACTTGGTCATTCTCTTTAAAACTAAACCTATTCTTATATCTTCCACTAAAATTTTTCTTAAACCTTCTCATGTTCCACACTCTCTTTATAATATGCTTTTTACTCCTTCCCACAATCATGATAGGTGGTTTATATTTGTCACTTATATTTCCCCAATACTCACTCTTCAACCCACTCCACTAGGATTATTTCTGCCTCTACTCTTCTATTTAGAGGTAACAAATGGAGGCCCCATTAATGTCAACAGAGGATCCATCTCACCAGGAAATGTCAAGAACATTTTTCAGTCCTCATTTGGTTGGTCCTTTCAACAGAACCAAACTATTTAACCAAACTCGGCTTTTCTTTAGAAAGGACCTATTTGCCTCTGCATCATTGTAAACACCAAGGGTCCAGGACACCTACAACGTTGTTCAGGGGAAGAACATCACAGAAAGTTGCTTTCTGAGACAATTAAACATTCCTTTGGAGACACCTTGTCACTTTTAACTCAAATCAAAGAACAAGTGTTTTTCCTAGGAGGAAATAAATGCATCTCTCCCATTGATGCTTGTCACAGCATCAGATAAACTTTTTCCATTTTTTTTAATCTTTGCACCCCAGAGAATATGAATTGTTTGGAGAGTGAAAAGACAGTAGAACAATTTACTTAATGAGGAGCTCTGAGAATTCAACCCTTGAGATGCTGGAAAATTTAAATGTGTTTCTTTGCTCCTTTCTTTAATTCTCTGATCCCAGCCAAATAAAAACTCAACTGGCTTCAGCAACATCCTTCAGAGAGGGTCATCATATTCCAGTGGCATGAAAAGGAAATGAGACAAAGTGGGTACTGGGGCTATTCCTGTGGAATAATTAGACTGTGATTATCCTGTATTATATGGTTTACAAAAATGAAGTCCCTGTACTTTGAAGGTATTTTAGTTTCCACTGAAACCAGTCTTTTCCAGTATTTGTTCTGTTTCCTTCTCTCTTCTTTTTGGTATCTAGAGATCTCAACAATAAGAATTGTATTCCGGAGAATCTCCACCTCTTTTCTACTCTTTCCTATAATTATAGGCTCTTTTTTATTTCCGTGTGTAACAATTTATTAATTGGAGATCTATTATGCACGAGGTATTGTCTATGTTTTTCCTAATGTGGTTGGGTTTTTTTATTCCCTACCTTTTGCAGCAGACTGGACTCACTGATAACACTTAATAGTTTTATATTGATGTTATTGTTCTTTCACCTTAGTGTCCACAATATTATCTGTGAATAATATAATTATTTCTGATGTTTAGTACTCAGATGAATTTTCTATCCGCATTTTACCAATCTCTATAAATATTTCAGCACAATATCAAGTGATTAAAGTTGAAGTTGACTGCATTGGTCTGTTCATGAATTGAACCGAAATATTTTAGTGAGTTAATGTAGAATATCCTGTTGCCTGCAGTTTTAAAACAATGTTATTTATTGAATTAAGAAATTGCCATTGGTTTCCTTATTTAACCAGAGGAAACCAATTATATGATGAACTGGAAGATTTCTATTTTGTGTTATAGTTACTCTTTTGGTCTCAACCTTTATTATACGTCTAACATTTGTATGTTGAACACTTACTATTTGTCAGGTACCTGATAGGTCCTTGGAATAACAGTGGTGAGCAAAAACAGTTACAACTTCTAACCCACAAATGAACATAAAATTACCAACATGAGAGGCATTTGGAAAAATAGTACAGGTGCTCAAAATGTGGGACTTACACATTCTTTCCTTCCTCACCCCAATTATCTGTCCTCTCTCTCAGGAGATTCTCTAATTCCTTCTTTTACCAAGCTCATTGGCCCAAGTGCAACTGGAAATTCTGTTCTCTTAGCCATAAGTGCTTGCCCTTTTAAAATTTCTCCTAATTCACAATTATCCATCTCTCCTCTCACAGCTCAAAATACGTATTTCAGAAATGTCTTTTCTACCGAATTTCCCAGAGAAATAGTTCCTCAGTGATTTTTCTCTCCTTATTTAATTAGCATCCACTAGACATTAGTTATATTGGAACATTTATATCATTGAGAATATAAACATTTATTTACTCTCTTTTTAAATTGAAAATTTTGGGTTAATATTCGTTAATAACAATGCATAGGTTTTAGGTGTAAAAATTTATAATATATCATCTATATATTCTATTGTGTGCTCACCACTCAAAGTCTAGTCTCTATCCATTACCAAATACTTGACCCCTTTTATCCTCTTTATCCTCTCCAACACCTGCTTCTCCTCTGGTAGCCGCCGCACTGCTGTCTATATATTTGTTTGTTCACTTGTTGATTTCTGTTTTATATTCAACATATGAGTAAAATCACATGATTTTTGTTCTTTTCCGTCTGACTTATTTCACTTAACATGATACTCTCAAGATACATCCATGTTGTCACAAATGGCAGTATTTCGCTTTTTTAATGACTGAGAAGTATATGTGCCACATCTTCTTTATCCAATCATCGTCAAAGGACACTAAGGTTGTTTCCATGTCTTGATATTTGTGGATAATGCTGTAATAAATGTAAAGGTACATACATATGTCTTAATGAATAAGTGTTTTCAAATTGTTCAGGTGGATACCCAGAAGAGGAATTCCTGAATGATAAGGTAATCTATTTTTAATTTTTTTTATGAACCTCCATACTGTTTTCCACAGAGGCTGCACCAATTTTTGTTCCCACAAAAGTTCCCTTTTTTCCACATCATCTCAAAAACTTATTTCTTGACTGATTGATAATAGCCATTCTAACAGGTATGAGGTGATATCTCCTTGTGGATTTTATTTGCATTTCCCCTATAGCTAGTGAAGTTGAGCATTTTTTCATGTATCTATTGGCTATCTGTATGTCTTCTTGGGAAAGTGTCTGTTCAGGTTCTCTGCCTATTTTTTAATTGAACTATTTGTTTCCTTTTTTTAAATTTGTATGAGTTATTTATATATTTTGGATATTAGCACCTTATTGGAAGCTTTAGGATGATTTCATGTATAGACACTGACTATTTCTTAATAAAGTATATTAATTTTTTCATTTTATGCCACTATATTTAATATAACACATTTCCACTTGAGAGCATGTACACATGTACACATGCCCTCACACATGCTTTCTGTCTTATTATGATGGTAGTGTGCTTCTGTTTCCCCCTATTATCTATGTAGTCAATGTGCATCTTCCTCTTCTGGAAGAATTCACTTGGCAGGAAGTCTCTGAAATAGGAAACCTTAAGGATCTTTTTTAATTAGAAGTGCTGTGTGGTGATAAAAAAAAAAATAGACCTGTTGTGTTTATAATGATGACTGTCCAAATTTAAGAGAAATACTAAAAGGGAAGGTAGGGGAGGGTGGGGGTAAGGGGGAGAGATCAACCAAAGGACTTGTATGCATGCATATAAGCCTAACCAATAAACATAGACAACAGGGGGGTGAGGGCATGAGTTGAGGGGGAGGTAGGGGGGGTAATGGGGGAATAAGGACACATATGTAACACCTTAATCAATAAAGAAATTTTTAAAAAGCGAAATACTAAAAATGATCACCATGCAAGACAGCTGTACTATGATGTTAAGAACAGAAATTCACTTCCTGGACTTGTAAGTCTATTTCTTTCACCAGGTAGGGAAAGTTTTCTGTCATTATTTCTTCTAATAGGTTTCAATATTTTGCTCTCTCACGTCTTCTGGAACCCCAATAATTCAGATGTTAGTATGCTTAAAGTTGTCCCAGAGGGTCCTTACACTATCTTCATATTTTTGGATTCTTTTTCTTTTTGTTTTTCTGATTGGGTGTTTTTGTTTCCTCATATTTCAGATCTTTGGTTTGATTCTTGGGGTCCTTTGATCTACAGTTGAATTTCTGTATATTCTTTATTTCAGACAGTGTATGCTTAATTTCTGACTGGTCCTTTTCCATTTTTTTGGCATTCTCATTAAGGTCCTTGAAGGTCTCACTAAGCTCCTCGGAAGTCTCATCAAGTTTTTCAGCGGTTTTTAGAAGATTCTTGAGTAACCTTATAAATGTGGTTTTGAACTTTATGTCCAGTAGTTTGCTTTCCTCCATTTCTTTCATTCGTGACATGTTTCTTTGTCTCCGTATTTTGCTGCTTCCCTGTGTTGATGAAGTGGTTTTCTGTGGTAGGTGACCAGTGGTTCAGCCTCCCCTATCACCTGAGGTGGACACTTTTGGTGCACCCCTTTGTGGGCTGAGTGCAAAGTCTTGGTGTAGTTAAGCCTTGATTGCTGTTGGTACACTGGGAGGAATTGACCTCCAGGCCAATTGGCTGTGAGGACCTGCTGTGTCTATAATGGAAGAACTGCTGTGCTGGAGACATGCTTATGGGGCAGGACTTGCTTCAGTGGGGCTTTGGTGCTCACTGAGTCTGCCTCTTGAATGTGTCACTTATGGATGTGAGTAGTTGAAATCTGGTGTCTCACACTGACCAGTAGATACACTAGCTTCTGGATCTCCAGTGGGGTGCAGGTCAGCTACTGTCTGAGGCCACCCAGCAGGAGCTACAGCAAGAACTACAGTTTTCTCCTCTTTGCTTGGGGTTTGGAGGTTTTGGAGCTGTCTGACCAGAGCTGCAGTTTGTTAGGTTAAGCTGCAATCAGGCAGGCCATTTATATGCAAAAGCCACTGCGTGGAGCTTGGGTGGGTTTGTAGATTGTGCGGGGTGAGGTCTCAGGGAGTCACTGGGCTAGGGCGTGGCAAACAGCGATGGCTGCCAATCAGCAGTCTCTGCATCTCTGCATTTCCACGTCCCCGCATCCTGCACCCTAGCACAGTAAACAATGATTGCTGTGCACACCTCTGCAAGAAAGCCACCCTCACTTTCTGACCCGATGGCAGACAGTCCAGCTTCTCCCCGTAGGAGTTTGGGTCCCCAGCGTCTCCCCAGAAACTGGAGTTCAGAGTAATTGGGAGTTTGTCTCCCTTCAGGTTGAAAAAAGCAGCGCACCCAGTCGCCCGCCGCCAGCCCGATTTGTGCACCTCCATACCTCATCTTTTTAGCACTTGTGCATGTCTCAATGCTCTTTTCTCTTTCCTTCTAGTTGTAGAACTTCCATTCAGCCAGCTTTCCCGCGGTTCTGGGTGATAGATGTTTTGTCTTTTAGTTGTAGTTTTGAAATTGTTGTGCGAGGCAGCAGTTTAGGTGTTTACCTATGCCGCCATAAGAAATAGACTTACAAGTCCAGGAAGCACAGAGAACTCCAAACAAGAGGAACCCAAAGAGAACCACACCAAGACACATCATAATTAAAATGCCAAGAGCAAAAGACAAAGAGAGAATATTAAAAGCAGCAAGAGAAAAACAGTTAGTTACCTGCAAGGGAGTACCCATACGACTGCCAGCTGATTTCTCAACAGAAACTATGCAGGCCAGAAGGGAGTGGCAAGAAATATTCAAAGTGATGAATAGCAAGAACCTACAACCAAGATTACTCTGCCCAGAAAAGCTATCATTCAGAATTGAAGGTCAGATAAAGAGCTTCACAGACAAGAAAAAGCTGAAGGAGTTCATCACCACCAAACCAGTATTATATGAAATGCTGAAGGGTATTCTTTAAGAAGAGGAAGAAGAAGAAAAAGGTAAAGATAAAAATTATGAACAACAAAATGACAACAAATACATACCTATCAACAAGTGAATCTAAAAATCAAGTGAATAAAAAAATCTGATGAACAGAATGGACTGATGAATATAATAGAATCAGGGACATAGAAAGGGATTGGACTGACAATTCTCAGGGGGAAGGGGGTGTGAGGGGTGCGGGAAGAGATTGGACAAAAATCTTACACCTATGGATGAAGACAGTGGCGGGGGGCAAGGGCCTGGGGTGGGGTGGGGGGAATCAGGTGGAGGGGAGCTATAGGGGGAAAAAAGGGGAACACCTGTAATAATCTGAACAATAAAGATTTATTTTTAAAAAAAAGAACAGAAATTCACGTTTATCACATGTCTAGTGTATATCACAGGAACTACACTAGAAAAATTATATGCATCATATCATTTAATCACACATCTGTCCTACAATGTAGGGATTATTTACTACTCCCATGGAGAAGGTGAAGTATCTGCAGGTGAAGGAGATTCTTCAAGGTCACTTCGTCAAGGTCACAGAGATGTAATATGGTAGACCAAATTTTGTTCCAGGAAGTCTGACTCAGATCCTATATTTCAAATCACAGCTCTATACTTTACTTTGGAAGAGTTTTATATCAAAAATAATTGTGATGAAAGGATAGATTAATAATGCTAATAATAGCTATAAATTAGAAAGATCTTACTGTGATTAAAGGCATTTTCATACCTCACAATGATGGTCATAGCAGTAATCATATTTTAGAAAAAAAAACACAATAAGGCACATAGTTAACTGTGACATCAACATAAAGCATCAGGTCACAAAATTAAGGTTGTTTGAGTTGAAAACACATGTTTTATTCAGTATTATGAAATGAAAGTAGTGTGGAGATTAGGAAACACCTTAAATGTCTTTAGTTATTTTGGAAGGCTGCTATGAAAGAAGAAATTTGTTTATGTCCATAGATTTCAATAAGTGAATTAGAATCAGAGAGTTGAAGATAAAAAGACAAAGACTTCTGCTAAACTAAAGAAAGTCTGAATAATTACACAATTTAAAATAAAATTGGGTAACCACGTAAATGAGTGAATGACTGGCATTGGAATGACTACTAGATCATGAAGGATGCCCACACAAAGATGGAAACAGAAGGTGATAACAAGCTGAGATGCCTTTTGGCTGTTTACTGAATGTTGCTTTTCCTCCTTCTTTAGAATACACAGCAGCTGCATGGAAGCAAAAAATCACACAGAAGCATCAGAATTCCTGCTCCTGGGTCTCTCAGATGATCCTAAACTGCAGCCCATCCTCTGTGGAGTGTTCCTGTCCATGTACCTGTTCACTGTGCTTGGAAACCTGCTCATCATTGTGGCCATCAGCTCTGACTCCCACCTCCACACCCCAATGTATTTCTTTCTCACCAACCTGTCCTTTGTTGACATCTGTTTCATCTCTACCACAGTCCCAAAGATGCTGGTGAATATCCAGGCACAGGGCAGAAATATCTCCTACATTGGGTGCCTCATTCAGGTGTATTTTTTTACACTATTAGCTGGAATGGACAATTTCATTCTGACTGTTATGGCCTATGACCGGTATGTGGCCATCTGCCACCCCTTGTACTACATGGTCATCATGACCCCACGCTTCTGTGGCACTCTGGTTCTGCTATCTTGGTTCATCATGTTATGGGTATCCCTGCTTCATATTCTACTGATGAGGCTGCTGACCTTCTGTGTAGGCACTGAAATTCCACATTTCTTTTGTGAACTGGCTCAGATTCTCAAGGTGGCCTGCTCTGACACCCTCATCAATAACATCATCTTGTATGTGGCTACTGCGCTACTGGGCGTGTTTCCTCTTACGGGAATTCTGTTTTCTTACTCTAGGATTGTCTCCTCCTTAATGAGAATGTCCTCTGCAGGAGGGAAATATAAAGCATTTTCCACCTGTGGGTCTCACCTCTCTGTGGCCTCCTTGTTTTATGGGACAGGCCTGGGGGTCTACCTCAGTTCTGCTCTGACCCATTCTTCCCTACACAACTCAGTTGCCTCAGTCATGTACACTGTGGTCACCCCCATGCTGAACCCCTTTATCTACAGCCTGAGGAACAAGGATGTGAAGGGGGCCCTGAGAAGGCTCCTCAAACTAGCAGCATCTTGTCTATGATGGATCGCTGGCCTCAGAACTAAGGGTACATCGTGGGCCCCGAAGGTAAATGTTGCAAATTGAAATATCTGGTTCTTTTTCACACCTCAAAGACAGGCTTGATTTCTTCTATTTCCAAAGAATGTGTGATTTTGCTTTTGTTTGTATTTGTATTAGTCTCTTCTTAGCTACTCCCTCAAAAATTCCTTTTTTACTTTTCTTCCCTATATGCTGTTCACAATGTTTCATGTTTCATCAACATTCTTTCAGCTATTCTTAAGAATTCTAATTTTATGTCCTAGCTGGTTTACCTCAGTGGATAGAGCACTGGCCTGCAGAATGAAGGATCCCAGGGTTGATTCTCCATCAAGGGCATATGCCCATGGTGTGGGCTTGATCCCAGTGGGGGCATGCAGTAGGCAGCCAATCAATGATTCTCTCTCATCATTGATGTTTCCATCTCTCTCTCCCTCACCCTTCCACTCTCTGAAATCAATAAAATATATTTTTTAAAAATAATTCTAAGTTTCAATTTAAAGCACTTACCTTATCAAGTGCTGACTTAGTTTCCCAAAAAGTTGTCCTCATATGTTGCTGATCTTCACCTTAATTGAGTTGTATGCTTATTTTTCCAGATCAAATTATATGAAAATCATACAGTAATCAGCACAACATGCTTATGATATCAGGACTCTACTTGTTTCTTTATATAGATGACTCAATTTCATCTTAAAAGCATTTCTTTTAGATATTTTCGCTCATTCACTTCACTTTTCAAAGAAGAGACTGCAATGAAGTTGGACTACAGCCTGGCAAGCTGACTTTACTATCCTACCTTACATAGGAACTGTGATGTGGTTTTCAAGTTCAAAGTAGGAATCTAGATTTGAAAGATGGTTTCGTCGGATGCCCTATAGGAATTTACTGCCTGGAAAACTGAGAAGTGTCATTCTTTATTATCCTTCCTTCCTTCCATCCATCTTCCTTCATTTCCTTTTTTTTTTTTTTTTAATAGATTTTATTGATTTTTTACTGAAAGGAAGGGAGAAGGATAGAGAGTTAGAAACATCAATGAGAGAGAAACATCGATCAGCTGCTTTCTGCACACCTCCTACTAGGGATGTGCCCGCAACCAAGGTACATGCCCTTGACTGGAATCGAACCTGGGACCCTTCAGTCCGCAGGCCGACGCTCTATCCACTGAGCCAAACCGGTTAGGCCTCCTTTTTTATTTGACTTATATTTGCCATTATTGCAGTTTTGAGATAGACCTCTGAGATCCCAAACCGTGTAATAATGAGTACAATACAAAAAGAGTTGTTTTCTCATGTGATCTCATTTTATTATGGAACTCTGTAGGGGTGCCTCAGGAAGAATAGTTACACATTTGTGGAACAAGTTTGGAACTTAATTCTTTAGGGGAAGAATGTTAACAGAATTGAGTCTGCAAGGAAGCATGGAGGAGTACATGCTGTCAACATTTTCCCCACATTCCCTGAAATCCTCTCACCATTTCCATCGCATGACTGGCAACATCCAGTACCAGCAGGAACCTACTTTGCCCAATATGTGGTAGCAGAAGTGACAGGGAATTATGTCCCATCAGAGACAGCTCTTGATGGAGAGGTGTAGAGTATAGCATGTCTTTCATCCTTTATCTGGAATAATGCTGAGGTTTGTGTTTTTTACCATTTATCGGAATTTCCCGTGGAGATGAAATCTCTGTTTATTCACAGTGGTTGGTGCCATAATGCAAGCTTCATTCGATATATTTTCTTTTGTGTATCAGTTCCCCTCTCTCCCATCCATGTTCCTGGCTCCTTCCAATAAAGTGTTTGCACATAAATCCTTGGCTCAGCATCTGCTTCTGCATGAACAAAAATCAATACAGGGGCTAATAATGTGACCAATTAAGGTAATATCATGAAAGGAATTAGGGACTTTGGAGAAAAAACAGAAACCAATTGTTTGGGATATAGGAAGGATTGTAAAATTACTCAAAAGCCATAATTTGTTATAGAGGAAAGACTTACTTGGTGAGACTTAAATTTATCTTGATTTAATTTAATCCAATGTGTATTTATTGTCTACTCTACAAATTGAGGAAGGAACCAGCGAGATACATATGATTGCACTGTGGAGTGGTAAGCATCAGAATGTTGGTGTGTAGCAGGTCCTGTTCAAACAAACGTTTTTAACTCACATTGAGTAATTCCAGAAAAAACTTTTTAAAATTTATGTTTTAATGTTTTATTGAGATATAGTTTACACACATAAAATTCTTCAATTGATGTAGTAAGTTAAATTATCTTAGTAAATTTATAGTAGAGTTATGTAATCATTAACAAAATCCAATTTTACAGTCATTATCACCTTAAAAATACCTTTTTACCCGTTTAAAGTTAATTACCAATTTCACTTTAGCCCTAGAAAACCCCTGATTACTTTCTGTCTTAATACATTTGTGTTTTCTACATATTTTATATAAATTGAATCATAAATATGTGGCCTTTTGTATCTGTCTTCTTCTATTTGGTGTGTTTTTTGGGTCATTCATGTAGAAGTATGTGTCAATATTTTATTTCTTTTATTGCAGAACTAGAGGCCCAGTGCATGAAATTTGTGCACAGGGTGTGTGTGGGGAGGGGTGGGGGGAGGTTGTGGGTGTGTGTGTGTCCCTCAGCCCAGCCTGCATCCTCTCCAATCTGGGACCCCTCAAGGGATGTCTGACTGCTCATTTAGGCCCCATCCCACCAGGATTAGGCCTAAACGGGCAGTCAGACATCCCTCTCACAATCCAGGACTACCGGCTCCCAACCGCTCGCCTGCCTGCCTGCCTGATTTCCCCTAACCACTTCTGCCTGCCAGCCTGATCACCCCCTAACCACTCCCCTGCCAGTCTGATCAATGCCTAACTGCTCCCCTGCTGGCCCAATTGCCCCTAACTGCCCTCCCCTGCTGGCCCGGTCACCCCTAACTGCTCTCCCTTGCCAGCCTGGTCGCCCCTCACTGCCCTCCCCTGAAGGCCTGGTCACCCTCAACTGCCCTCTCCTGCAGGTCTGGTTCCCCCCCCCCCAACTTCCCTCCCCTGCAGGCCTGGTCCCCCCCCAACTGCCCTCCCTTGCAGGCCTGTTCCCCCCCCCCAACTGCCGTCCCCTGCAGGCCTGGTTCCCCCCAACTTCCCTCCCCTGCATGGCTGGGTCTCCCCCAACTGTCCTCCCTGCAGGACTGGTCGCCCCTAACTGCCCTCCTCTGCCAGCCCAGTCACCCCTAACTGCCCTCCCCTGCAGGCCTGATTGCCCCCAACTGCCCTCCCTTGCAGGCCTGGTCCCTCCCAACTGCCCTCTCCTGCTGGCCATCTTGTGTCCACATGGGGGTAGCCATCTTGTGTGTTGGAGTGATGGTCAATTTGCATATTGCCTCTTTATTATATAGGATAGGCTTCTATTGTATGTTTATATCTCATTTTGCTTATCCATTTACAGTTGATAAACATTTAGATATTTCCAGTTTGGAGATATTAATAATGCTGCTGTGAACATTGTGCTAATACACATTTTCATTTGTCTTAGGTAGATACCTTGGAGTGAAATTACTGGGTCATATGGTAAATATATGTTTAACTTTTTATGACACTGCCATGGTACCTTTTAAAGTGGCTATACCAGTTCAAATTCTCATGATGAATTCATGAAGGTTTCATATTTTTCCACATCTTCACAATACTTAGTATTCATGAAAAAATTGCTAATAGGAGAATATGCTTGCATACTGAATAAAAATGAGAAGAAATTTAACTGGGGAATATGTTAGGTAACATTCAAGAGACATTTAAGAGTCTGACAATAAGCAAGCTATATGGAACTATGACTGAGTTACTAGAAATAGGTTAGATACATAGATGGACATCATACCACTGAGGTCATTATAACTTTTTCATTAGTTTATACAGCAAATGAAATTATTGCTTCTATTCCAGCCCTAAGGCCTTCTTCTCCATGCAAAGGCTCTATTGACTAGAGGTTGCTATTTTAGGTTCATTCTGTCTGAACCTGGGGAAAACCAGGGTCTTCCCTTCACTACATTTTTATCTGCATTTTCCATTTTTTAATCTTCTCGGTCATGGTAGAATAGTATTCATCCAAGAGTGGTTTTGCTTTTAAGAAAATATAATGCACGTTTGGATATCAGTTGTGACCTTAAGACCACCTACAGAAGCAGAAGCTATAGATTGTCCCACTGATCCTCCTCTTATTAGTGTATCTCATTCACCTTCTTCCCCTATAACAGACTAATAAAAATCATGGAAGAGGTTCTCCCAAAATTTATACAAAAAAGTTGATTCAAGCAAAAACAAAATAATCAAATATAAATAAATTGGAGCACATCCAATCAAAAAGCTTTGCATAGCAATGGAAGTCATCAACCGAATGAATAAGCAAACTTCAGAAATGGAGAATATAGCCGAAACCGGTTTGGCTCAGTGGAAAGAGCGTTGGCCTGCAGACTGAAGGGTCCCGGGTTCGATTCCGGTCAAGGGCATGTACCTTGGTTGCTGGCACATCTCCAGTGGGAGGTGTGCAGGAGGCAGCTGATCGATGTTTCTCTCTCATTGATGTTTCTAGCTCTCTGTCCCTCTCCCTTCCTCTCTGTAAAATATCAATAAAATATAGAAATGGAGAATATATTTGCAAATCATATATCTTATGAGAGGTTAATATCCAAAATATGTTAAAAACTCATACAACTCGATAGCACAATCCAAACAATCTAATTTAAAAATGGGCAGAGGATCTGAATAGGCATTTTTCTGAAGATGACATATAGATGGACAAGAGGTACATGAAAATGTGATCAGTTCAAGATGGCAGCAGAGCAGGTGCAAGGTACACTCACCTCCTCCCAGGACCAAACTGGAATTACAACTAAAACATAGAACAATAAACCTGAATAACCAACTGAAGACTAGCTGCACAGAAGTCTTATAACCAAGGATTTACAGAACAAGCTACATCCAGACTGGTAAAAAAGTGTGGAGACACAAAAATGGCTGTCCTCACACTCATGGGCAGAAGCTGAGGTTCTGGAGGGATATCTCAGCTGCAAAGTTCCTGCTGAGAATCATGGGGATCTCAATCCCATGCCAGGCTCTGCAGCCCAAAGAACCAGAGCCGGGAAGAGATGCACACATAACAAATGCCTGTGAAAATCAGCGCCCACATTTGGTTGGTCCTTTCAACAGAACCAAACTACTTAACAGCTCTGCTTCTCTTTTGAAAGGACCTCTTTGCCTTGGTGACACTATGGACACCAAGTGATCCATGAACCCTCAAAGGGTTTTCAAGGGAAGAACATCACAGGAAGTTGGTTTCTGACTTTGGTTCCTGAGGCAATTAAACATTCCTTAGGAGACACCTTGTCACTTTTATTTTTTATTTTATTTATTTTAAATTTTTTATTGTTGAAAGTTTTACATATGTCTCCTTTTTCCCCCATTGACCTCTCCCCAACCACTCCAGCCCCCCAGCACACGCCCCCACCCTCCTATTGTCTGTTTTCATTGGTCATGTTCATATGCATGGATACAAGTCCTTTGGTTGATCTCTTACCCCTCCCCCCATCCTCCTGCCTTCCCTCTGAGGTTTGATGGTCTGTTTGATCCTTCTATGTCTCTGGATCTATTTTTGTTCATCAGTTTGTGTTGTTCATTACATTCTACAAATGAGTGAGATCATGTGATATTTATCTTTCTCCAACTGGCTTATTTCGCTTAGCATAATGCTCTCCAGGTCCATCCATGCTGTTGCAAATGGTAAGAGTTCTTTCTTTTTTACAACAGCAGAGTATTCCATTGTGTAGATGTACCACAGTATTTTAATCCACTCATCTGCTGATGGGCACTTAGGCTGTTTCCAAATCTTAGCTATGGTAAATTGTGCTGCTATGAACATAGAGGTGCATATACCCTTTCTGGTTGGTGTTTCTGATTTCTTGGGATTCCCTTGGTTCTTGATATTTCTTTCTATAAATCTAACTTTCTCCAAAGCACACTGTAGATACTTTAGGGATGGAGGCACTGAAGATAAATGACTTTTCAAAGCTTATACATTTGTGAGCCAGAGCTGTAGTCACTCTCTTAGCCTAGAATACTTTCAACTAAGTTTCTCTCCCTTTCATGTGAATTGGACTTTAATCATTGCAGAAACTAGTCAAGCAAGAAAGTGTGCTTTGGAGTTTTCTGCCTCTTTAAGGGCTTGACACTTACATATATGTTTGAAAATGCACCAAATGTATATTTGGTGCACCTTGTCACTTTTAAGTCAAATCAAAGGAAGGAGTGTTTCTCCTTGGAAGAAATAAATTTATCTCCCACCTTTGATGCTTATACAGACACAGCATCAGAGAAATTTTTTTCCATTCTTTTATCTTTGCACCCCATGGGATCTGAATTGTTTGGAGAGTGAAAAGACAATAGAACAATTTATTTAATGAAGAGCTCTGAGAATTTGACCCTTGAGATGCTTGAAACTTTAAACGTGTTCCTTTTGCCACTTTCCTTAATTCTCTGGTCTCAGCCAAATAAAAGCTCAATTGAGCTTCCCAGGGACAGACCTTGGAGAACAGAAAGCTTTAGTGATATCCTTCAGAGAAGGTCATTGTATTCCAGAGAGCGCTGGTGCGATGAGAAAGAAATGAGACAAAGTGGGTACTGAGCTTTACCTCTGGAATAATTAGACTGGGACAGTCCTGTAGTATATAGTTTAAGACAATGAAGTCCCTGTACTTTGAAGGTACGTCAGTTTTCCCTGAAACCTGTCTTTTAAAGTCTTTGTTCTAATTTCTTCTCCCTCTCTTTGGAGTCCAGAGCCTCTCCTCAATAAAAATTATTTTCCGAAGTATCTCCACTTCTTTTCTACCCTTTCCCATAACTGTAGGCTATTCTTGATTTCCATGTTCAACAATTTATTCATGAACTACTAACTGGTTTGAGGTATTGTCTATTTTGTTACTAATATGATTGGGTATCTTTATTGCATTCCCTACCTATTTTGCAGCAGATTTGACTTACTGATAAAACTTAATAATTCTATATTGTTGTTATTGTTGTTTCACCTCAGTGTCCACAATATTATCTACAAATAATGTAATTATTTCTGTCATTCAGTTCTCAGGCTCATTTCTTTGCTTCATTTTGCCACTCTCCTTAAATGTTCAGCAGAATATCAAATAATTAAATTTGGAATTGGCTGTATTGGTCTGTTCATGAATTTAACAAAAATATTTAGTGAGTTAATGTAGAATATCATGTTGTCTGCTGCTTTAAGACAACTGTTCTTTATTGAATTAAGAAATTGTCATTGGTTTCTTCATTTAGCAAAAGGAAACCAATTATATGATGAGCTTGAAGATTTCTTTTTTGTGTTATAGTTGATGCTGTATTATACATCTAACATTGTATATGTTGAGCACCTACTTTGTGCCAGGCACCTGATAAGTCCCTGGAATGACAATGGTGAGCAAAAACAGCTACAACTTATAACCCACAAATGAACATAAAGTTATCAACATGAGAGGCACTTTAAAGAATAGTACAGGATGCTCCAACTGTGGGCCTCACATACTCTGTCCCTCCTGACCCCAATTATCTGTTTGTTATCTCACTGGTCTCTCAAATCCCTTCTGTTATCAAGCTCACCGACACGTGTGCAACTGGAAATTCAGTTCTCTTAGTCCCAAATGCTTGTACTTTTTTAATTTCTCCTAATTCACAATTATCCATCCTTCCTCTCATAGTTCAAGTATTCGTATTTTAGAGTAGCCTTTTCTACCCATCTCCACAGACTCAATGGATCCTCAGTAATATTTTTTCTCTCCTTATTTAATCTGCATCCTCTAGACATTAGTAATAGTGGAACATCTTTATAATTGAAACTATAAACGTTTACTTTCTTTTTAAATTAAAAATAGTGGGAGATAATATTGGTTAATAACAATGCATAAGTTTTAGGTGTAAAACTTATAATACATCATCTGTATATTATATTGTGTGCTCACCACTCAATGTCTATTTTCCATCCATCACCAAATATTTGACTCCATTTTACTTCCTTTATTTTCCCCCAAATCTCCCCCTATGGTGACCACCATACTGCTATCTATGTATATGAGTTTGATTTATTTGTTCATTTGTTGATTTCTGTTTTATATCCAACATATGAGTAAAGTCATATAGTTCTTGTTGATGTCCATCTGACTTATTTCACTTAGGATGATACTCTCAAGATCCATCCATGTTGGCACAAATGGCAGTATTTCATAGTTTTAATGTCTGAGAAGTATATGCACCACATCTTCTTTACCCAATCATCTGTCAAAGGACACTAAGGTTGTTTCCATGTCTTGGTTATTGTGAATAATGCTGCAATATGCATAAAGGTACATACATATATCTTTATCAATAAGTGTTTTCAAATTTTTCAGTTGGATACTCTGAAAAGGGATTCCTGGGTGATAAAGTAATCTATTGATTATATTTTTTTATAAACCTCTATACTGTTTTGCATAGAGGCTGCACCAATTTTCATTCCCACAAACTTTCACTTTTCTCCACATCACCTCAAAAACTTATTTCTTTTCTTATTGATAATAGCCATTTTAACGGGAATGAGGTGGTATCACATTGTGGACTTTATTTGCATTTCCCCTATAGCTAATGCAATTGAGCATTGTTTCATATATCCGTTAGCTATCTGTATGACTTCTTGGGAAAAGTATCTGTTCAGGTCCTCAGCCCATTTTTTAATTAAACTGTTTGTTTTTGTTGTTGTTCAGTTGTATGAGCTCTTATATACTTTGGATATTAGCCCCTTTATCAGAGGTATTATTTACAAATATCTTCTCCCATTAGACTAGTTGTCTTTTTATTTTCAAATCTTGAATTTGCCTTTCAATTTTTAGGATAATTTCATTTATAGACACTTTGAATAATTTTAAATGAAGCCTATTTTTTCAGTTTATGCCACTGATTATAATGCAACACATCTCCACTTGAGAGCATTTAAACATGCACACATGCCATCACACATGCTTTCTATTTTATTAAAATGGTAGTGTGCTTTTGTTCTCCCCTAGTATCAATGTAGTCTATATGTATCTTCCTCTTCTTAGAAGATTCTACTTGCCATGAAGTCTCTGAAAGAGGAAGCCATAAGGATCTTCATTAATTAGAAGCGCTGCATGGCAATAAATAATAAAGGTAACAAACCAGTTAAGTTTATGATGACAACTGCCAAAGTTTAAGAGAAATACTAATAATGATAACCATGCAAGACAGATTTATTGTGATGTTAAGAACGGAAATTCCCTTTTGTCACATGTCCACTTTATGTCACAGAAACTACACTAGAAAAATTATATACATCATCTCATTTCATTACTCATCCATCTTATATTACAGGGAATATTTACTACTCCCCTGGTGTAAGTGAGGTATATGCAGGTAAGAAGGATTAAATAACTTTGTCAAGATCACACATATGTAACATGGTAGACTAAATTCTACTCCAGGAAATCTGACTCAAGATCCAACTTTCTAAATCACAGCTCTATACTGTATTTAGAAAGAGTTACATATCAAAAACAATTGTAATGAAAGAATAAATTAAAATGATAACAATTACTGTATTTAGTGAGAACTTACTAAAATTAAAGGCATTTTTGAACCACACAAAGTGGTAAGAGCAGTAACCATATTTATAGAAACAAATGCAATGAGGCACTTGGAGAGTTAACTGTGACATCAATATAAAGCATCAGGTCACACAGAATTAAGGATGTTTGAGTTAAAAAGACATGTGTTAATTACCATTATAAAATGAAAGAAACATGGAGGTTATTAAAGAAAAGGCCTTAAATGTCTTTATGTATTTGAAAGGTTCATATAAAAGAAGAAATTGATTAATGTCCATAAGTTCAGATAACTGAATTAGAACCAGTCTGTAGAGCATAAAAAGAGAAAGTTTCTGTTAACTTAATGAAAGTCTGAATAATTACTACAATTTAAAATAAAATTGGGTTACCACTTAAATGAGTGAATCATTGTCATTGGATTGACTACTAGATCATGAACGATGTCCACACAAAGGTGGAATCAAAAGTTGATGACTCCCCTAGATGCCTTTTGGCTGTTTATTGAATGTTGCTTTTGCCTCTTTCTTCATAAGAAAAACCAGCTGCATGGAAGCAGAAAATCACACAGAAGTGTCACAATTCCTCCTCCTGGGTCTCTCAGATGATCCTAAACTGCAGCCCCTCCTCTGTGGAGTGTTCCTGTCCATGTACCTGTTCACTGTGCTTGGAAACCTGCTCATCATTGTGGCCATCAGCTCTGACTCCCACCTCCATACCCCAATGTATTTCTTTCTTGCCAACCTGTCCTTTGTTGACATCTGTTTCACCTCCACCACGGTCCCAAAGATGCTGGTGAATATCCAGGCACAAAGGAAAAACATTTCCTACATTGGGTGCCTCATTCAGTTGTATTTTTTTATGATTTTTGGTGGAATGGATCACTGCTTCCTGACTGTGATGGCCTATGACCGGTATGTGGCCATCTGCCACCCCCTGTACTACACAGTCATCATGAACCCACGCTTCTGTGGCACTCTGGTTCTGATATCTTGGTTCATCATGTTATGGGTCTCTCTGCTTCATACTCTTCTTATGAGGCAGCTGACCTTCTGTGTAGGCACTGAAATCCCACATTTCTTCTGTGAACTGGCTCAGATTCTCAAGGTGGCCTGCTCTGACACTCTCATCAATAACATCGTCCTGTATGTGGCTACTGCCCTTCTGGGTGTGCTTCCTCTCACAGGAATTCTGTTTTCTTACTCTAAGATTGTCTCCTCTTTAATGAGAATATCCTCTGCAGGAGGGAAATACAAAGCATTTTCCACCTGTGGGTCTCACCTGGCCGTGGTCTCCTTGTTCTATGGGACGAGCCTGGGGGTCTATCTCAGTTCTGCTCTGACCCATTCTTCCCTACAAAACTCAGTTGCCTCAGTCATGTACACTGTGGTCACCCCCATGCTGAACCCCTTCATCTACAGCCTGAGGAACAAGGATGTGAAGGGGGCCCTGAGAAGGCTCCTCAACCTAGCAGCACCTTGTCTGTGATGGATCACTGACCTCAGAACTAAGGGTATATCGTGTGCCCAAAGGTAAATGTTGCAAATTTAAATATCTGGTTCTTTTTCACTCCTCAAAGACAGGCTTGATTTCTTCTATTTCCAAACATGTGTAATTTGACTTTTGTTTTTGTATTAGTTTTTCTCAGCCACTCCCTCAGAAATTCCTTTCTGACTTTTCTTTTCTATATGGTTTCCACAGTGTTCCATGTTTGGTCAGCATTCCTGCAGCTATTCTTAAGATTTCTAACTTTAAACTTAAAGCACTTATCATATCAAGTTCTGACTTGGTTTCCCAAAAAGTTGTCCTCATATGTTGCTGATCTTCACCTTAATTTTGTTGTATGCTTGTTGTTGTTATTGTTTTCAGAAGAAATTATATGAAAATCATATATTCATAGAACAACGTGCTTAGGATATCAGGACTCTACTTGTCTCTTCACATGAATGACTTGATTTCATCTTTAAAACATTTCTTTGACATTATTTTCTCACTTCACTTTTCAAAAGAAGAGACTGAGTTGAAGTTGGACAACAACCTGGCCAGCTGACTTTGTTATCCTACCTTTCACAGGAACTGGGATGTGTGATTTGCAAGTTCAGAGTAGGAATCTAGATTTGAAAGATGTTGTCTTCAGATGACATATAGGAATTTACTGCCTCGAAAACTGAGATGTGTCATTCATTGTAATTCTTCCATCCATCTTTCTTCCTTTCTTTTCTATTTGACTATTATTTCCTATTATTGCAATTTTGAGATAGACCCTCTGTGATACAAACCCATGTAATAATGAGTACAGTAATATGAGTTGTTTTCTCACATGATTTAATTTTTTTGGAACTCTGTGGGGGTGCCTTAGAAGTAATAGTTACACACTTGTGGAACATGTTTAGACCTTAATTCACTTGGGGGAAGAATGTTAATAGAATTGAGTTTGCAAGGACACAATTTTATTGACTTGAGAGAGAGGGAAAGGGAGAAGAGAAGAGAGAGAGAGAAAGAGAGAGAGAGATCAATGTGAGAGTGAAATGTTGATCTGTTGCCTTCCCCATGCCCCCGAATTGGGTCAAACCCAGAACCTGTGTATGTGCCCTGACTAAGAATCCAACTAGCAACCTTTCTGTGTATGGAACAAAACTCCAACCAACTGAACTACACCAGCCAGTGCTAACCCAATTCTATTTGAAATTAATTTTTCTTAAAGACAATTTTCCTTATATCAACTCGCTAAAGCCAACTCTGATCTTTATTTCTCTTGCCAGGTCACACTATGATTTAATTTTGGACAAAATACAAAGGAGAAAGGTAAAGAAATTGATGTAACAAACACCTAAGGAATTTCCACATCAGTAAAATGGGGTAACAATTGAACTTACCTTATTGGTTTGTTTTAAGAAATTAAATTAAATTAAACCTAAAGTACATGGACAAGTGGATTTCAGTCCTAGTTGATTATTATGTTTACCTGTGAATATTGTAAAATGTACTGAAGCCTCATCACAACCTAGGAGCAATTAAATAATAATCTCTACAGTTCTTAGTGGTAGTAACACTGCCTTAGAATACTACCAGGCACTTAGAAATTGTTCAATTAATCTTTAGCTATTATAACTAACATTAATATTAAAATATAAGCATTTAACATTATTTGCTTCCAAATTCATGTTTTATAGAGATTTAAAACATTAGAATTTGTTTCCCTTAAATCCCTGCATGATGCCATTGCCCTGCACACTTGTCCCCCAAAAGCAAACATTGTCATTAATTGATCACAATAACAAAACCAAGGATAAAATCATATGATCCTATCAATAGATACAGAAGAAGCATTTCACATGGTACAGCATCCATTTATAATTAAAACATTAAATAAAGTTTGTATAGAAGAAAAGTACCTGAACATAATAAAGGCCATGTGTAACAAACCTTCAGCCAATGTCACACTCAATGGTGAAAAACTGAAAGCTTTTCCTCTAAAACCATGAACAAGACAAGGATTCCCACTCTCACCACATTTACTCAACATAGTTCTAGAAGTCCTAGCCATAGCAATCAGGCAAGAGAAATAAATAAAAGGCATCCAAATTGGAAAGGAAGAAGTAAAAGTGTCACACTTTACAGATGACATGATTCTGTATATTGAAAACCCTAAAGACTCCACCAAACTCTATTAGAAACAACAAACAAATACAGTAAATTTGCAGGATATAAAACCAATGTATAAAAATCCATTGCTTTCAATCTATATATATAAAGAGCCAGAGTCATAACATCCACAATGACCAGAGGCTCGACCGAATGCCAGGCTGTGCATGCAGCAGGAGAGTGGGCTGAACTGCTGACCTCTCGGAGAGAGAGAGAGAGAGAGGTGGGGCTGATCAGCAGCAGCAGCGGCTGCTGGCAAGGTCCGGATAGAGAAGTAGGGTGATCAGACTCTGCTTCTCTCTTCTGGCCTCGCCAGCAGCCAAGCCCCTCACTCTCTCCCAGAGGTCAGCAGTTCAGCCTGCTCGCCAGCAGCCTGGGGCAGCTACTGATCAGTCCAACCTCTACGATCAGGCCTGGAGATAGGCCTGAAGATTCTGACTGTCATAGAAACCAACCAATCAGAACCAAATCTGGGTGAACTGCGAGGAGCCAATGGCTGCCTAGGAGATAGAGCTTTTGATGCTGACTGGCATAGAAACTGACCAATCAGAACCAAATCTGGGTGAACTGCAAAGGCAGAACCTAAGGTGGGGGCTGAGGAGGGGTTTTAAGGTCAACAGCTGTTTGGTGTAAGGTGTAAGAAAGTGATTCAATTTTTTAATGACCAGTTTGGCAGTATAGTGCATATGGCTGGCTATCAGTCCAGATATAGGGATTATGTGTTTTTGTCTGCCAAGAGCATCTTCTCCTGCTGAAAAAGTCTGCCCCCATTTAAACAATCTTATCCTATATAATCTATCTATACTAATAAAAGGGTAATATGCTAATTCGACCAGGTCGACTGGCCATCTTCCAGACCTCCGACTTCCTTCCAGATAAAGCCATGGTAGTGGGGGCCACAGCAGAGGCAGTTAGGGGTGATCAGGCTGGCAGGCAGGCGAGTGGTTAGGAGCCAGTCATCCCGGATTGCAAATAGGATGTCCCACATTGGAGAGGGTGCAGGCCGGGCTGAGGAACCCCCCTCCATGCATGAATTTCATGCACCAGGCCTCTAGTTAATAATAATAAAAGTGTAACATGCTAATTAGATGTCCTTCTGGACCACCTTCTGGACAAAGCTGGGGCTGCTAGGGAAGTCCGGTGCCAGCAGCCAGGGGAAGGAAGGCCTACTCTTGCATGAATTTTGTGCATCGGGCCTCTAGTCTCTATATATAAAAGCCTAAGCGATTCTTTGGATGGAACAACTCAACTGGAACGACCGGTAGCTATGACACACACTGACCACCAGGGGCCAGATGTTCAACGCTGGAGCTGCCCCAGCCCGCAGGCCCCAATCACTGATGGGGCCTGCCAGCCAATCTCCTGGTCCCTACCCTGGCCAGCAGGCCCTGATCCCCCGATCGGAGCTGGGCCCCTGGGCTGGAATGGGGAACTGGGGATGGGTGGTGGCAGACACAGCCCCTTTCCCAGGGGGTCTGAGGGCCAACTCCCTCCTCAGGGCTGGTGGCCAACCTCCCAGGTCCCTCCCCCCAGACAGCAGGCCCTGATCAGCCCGCTGCCTGCCAGCTACAGTGGCAGTTGGCCCCTCCCCCTGGCCAGTAGGTACTGATCACCTGATCAGGGCTGGGCCCTGGGCTGGGACAGGGAACCAGGGGTGGCGGCAGACATGGGCAGTGAGGGAAGGAGGAAGGGGGGAGTTGGGGAAGAGAGGAACCTGATCGGCCCTGATCGGCGGCAAGGCCTAGAGAACCCATCCATGCACAAATTTCATGCACCAGACCTCAAGTATCCTATATAATAAAGAGGTAATATGCAAATTGACTGTCACTCCAACACATAAGATGGCCGCCCCCATGTGGACACAAGATGGCTGCCACAAGATGGCTAGCAGGGGAGGGCAGTTGGGAGGGACCAGGTCTGCAGGGGAGGGCAGTTGGGGGGGAACCCAGGTCTGCAGGAAAGGGCAGTTGAGGGGGACCCAGGCTGCCAGGGGAGGGCAGTTGAGGGGGACCAGGCCTTCAGGGGAGGGCAGTTGGGGGGGAACCCAGGCCTGCAGGGGAGGGCAGTTGAGGGGGACCCAGGCTGCCAGGGGAGGGAAGTTAGGGGCAATCGGGCCAGCAGGGAGCAGTTAGGCATTGATCAGGCTGGCAGGGAGAAGCAGTTAGAGGCAATCAGGCAGGCAGGCAGGCAAGCAGTTGGGAGTCAGCAGTCCTGCATTGTGAGAGGGATGTCTGACTGCCCGTTTAGGCCTGACCCCACGGACATCCCTCGAGGGGTCCCAGATTGGAGAGGGTGCAGGCTGGGCTGAGGGACACCCCCCCCCCCCCGCACGAATTTCATGCACCGGGCCTCTAGTACTAATAATAACACTTTAGAAAAGGAAATGAGTGACTGGCTCTGTTCTCAGGCTATCATGTTGTCTACCAGTGGGAAGGGACACAGGGCGCCAGAGGCTCCTGGCTGTGGCCCCTTCCACTTGCCGGGGACCTGGTGGACTCAGTGGACGATGTGGAGGGGCTGTACGTGGAGGTGGAGCAGTGTCCACTGTGCAACACCACCTGCTGGTGGCTGACCTGTGCCAAGTGCATTCAGAATGGTGATTTCACCTACTTCCATGGCCGCGACCATGAGAGGTTTATAGACAAGAAGGAACAGTTAAGCCAACTTAAGAGCAAGCAGGAAGAATTTCAAAAAGAAGTGTTAAAAGCTGTGGGAGGAAAATGGATAACAGATCAGTTGAGATGGGAAATAATGTCCTGCAAGGTGATGATTGAACAGCTGAAACTAACAATATGCAAAGGAAATGAAGAAATGAAGAAAAAGATCCGGAGGATGTGTCTTCAGAGAGGGACAGTGCCAGCACCGTGAGCAAGCTTGCTGAAGCCTGGAGGACGACTTACCACTCAGGCAGATGACCACAATGGGGGCACCAGCATCGGCATCACAGGGCCTCGGAGTAGCCTTCCCAGCAACGGGGACTACTCTGCTTACTCTAATTGGGCGGAAGAGAAGAAAACCACGCAGGGGTATGGTGAGAAGATAGTGTTTGGAAACTTTTATAAACATTTTTTCAATTGAGGTACAATTTATATAACAAAATGAACAGTTGTGAACAATTCAGTGGCATTTAGTACATTTACAGTGTTATAAAACCATCACAGCTGTCTAGTTCTAAAACATTTTCAACACCCAACATGGAAATTCCAGGAGGGAAGCAGTCACTCCCCAGGGCCCTCCTCGGAGCCGAGCCCTGGCAATCACTAATCTGTGCCCTATTTCTATAGTTGTGTCTATTCTGGGCATTTCATATAAATGGGATCACACACACAAAAAAAGAAAAGGAAAGGAAAAGCAGCGATTCATTTTGTCATTTCAACAAAAAGAATAAAAAGCATAGGAATAATTTTTTAAATTTTATTTATTGGGGTGACACTGGTTAACCCTAGAGGTGAGAGTTAGGATCACCCCACCAGGTAAGTCATTCATAATACAGATAATACTCAAGGGTGAGGAGAATTGAGAATGGATAGCAGAGGAGAGAGACGCTGAGTATCAGTGTGGCTTTAATACCCCCTACAATAGCAGAAGTTATAATTCTATCCATTGATCATCTTGTATTTTAATGCATCTCACGCAACCTCTCCCCTAAAAGAGACCTACTGTAACCATGGAAGAGCTTCTCAAAAACTTATGCAAGAAGTTGATTCAAGTACCAGTAAATCAAAGATGAAGCACACTATGATTGTCAGTGACTTCTATTGACTGCATCTTATGGATTATGTAGTCAGCACTTCCTGTGTATTCAAATGTCTGCACTAAATTTGGTCATTCTCTTTTAAGCTGAACCTGTTCCATTAAATTTTTCTTAAGCCATCTCATTTTTCATACTAGCCGTGGGCAAACTACTGCCCGCGGGCCGGATCCGGCCCGTTCGGCTGTTCTATCTGGTCCGCAGAGCCGAAAGAGCGGAGGGTTCTCTTGCTCTCCCCTCCGCTCCTTCACCAGCAGCAGTGTTAACATGGCAACGTTGGGAAACACGGCCGCAGCTCCTTCTTCTGAGTGGGCGGATTTATATCCGCCCATTCAGTAGAAGGAACAACCTCTCAATCTTCCAGAGGCTCCTTGTAATGCCCGCGTAAGCGTCCCCCGACATCACCCTGGGAATGCTTAGACACGTTATCGTGGTGATGTAGGGAGACACGCCCCTGGAGAGCACAGTATCAGAGCATTAGCTAAAAAGGAGACCAACAACACTGTTCCCACTGAAGTTGATGTTTTAAAGACCAAAAACCTTTCAACCCAGTCTACATTGCCATCTACATCTACGTCCCGGGCATAATTTGGAAGTTGCACTAAAGAAAATGTTTAACTTACTGTTTACACATTTTGTTCTTTTCTATTTGTTTTAGTTTTAAATTATTTTATTATATTTAAGTTTAATTTGAAAGGCTTTTGTACCTTTCCTTTGTTAGGCAATTTTATTTTGCCTTTGCCATCTTCAATATAAGATATGTTATTGTGCTATGATTCCTCCATTTTTTGAAGTTTCAAATTATAATAATTAGTGTTTACATTCTTGTTGTTAAAATGTTTGAAATGAATAAAACTATTGAAATTAAAAAAAAAACCGTACCCTTTTATGTAATGATGTTTACTTTGAATTTATATTAGTTCACACAAACACTCCATCCATGCTTTTGTTCCGGCCCTCCGGTCCAGTTTAAGAACCCATTGTGGCCCTGAGTCAAAAAGTTTGCCCACCCCTGTTCCACACTGTCTTTACACTATGCTTTATGCTCTCTCCTCCCCTTTCCCACAAACATGATAAGTGGTTTATATTTGTCACCTATTTTCTCCCAATTCTCACTCTTCAAACCCCTCTACCTGTATTGTTTCGGTCTCTAGTCCTCTATTTAGAGGTAATAAGTGGAGCCCTCATTAATGTCAACAGAAGATCCATCTCACCAGGAAATGTCAAGAACATTTTTCAGCCCTTGTTTGGTTGGTCCTTTCCACAGAACCAAACTATTTTACAACTCTGCTTCTCTTTTGAAAGGACCTCTTTGCTTTGTTGACATTGTGGACACCAAGTAATCCATGAAATCTCCAAATGTTCTTCAAAGGAAGAACATCAGAGAAAATTGGCTTGTGAGACCATTAAACATTCCTTAGAGACACCTTGCCACTTTTAAGTCAAATCAAAGAAAGAAGTGTTTCTCCTCCGAGGAAATAAATTTATCTCCCCCCTTTGATGCTTGTACAGACACAGCATCAGAGAAAAGTTTTCCATTCTTTTATCTTTGCTCCCCAGAGGATCTGAATTGTTTGGAGAATGAAACAACAATAGAACAATTTACTTAATGAGGAGCTCTGAGAATTCAACCCTTGAGGTACTGGAAACTTTAAACTTGTACCTTTTGCTGCTTTCCTTCATTCTCTGAACCCAGGCAAATAAAAACTCAACTGGGCTTCCAGGGACAGACCTTGGAGAACAGAAAGCTTCAGTAGTATCCTGCAGAGAAGGTCATTGTATTCCAGTGAGGGCTGTTGGAATGAAAATGAGACAAGTGGGTACTGGGCTTTACCTCTGGAATAATTAGACTGGGACAGTCCTGTATTATATAGCTTACTACAATGAAGTCCCTGTACTTGGAAGGTATTTTAGTTTCCACTGAACCCTCCCTTTTCCAGCTTTTGTTCTGTTTCCTTCTTTCTCTTCAGAATCAAGAGATCTCTACAATGAGAATTGTTTTCCAGGGTATTTCCATCTTTTTTCTAATCTTTCTCATAATTGTAGGCTCTTCTTGATTTCCGTGTTCAACCATTTATTCATTAAATACTCACTGGAGATCTATGAATGAGGTGTTATCTATGCTGTTCCTAATGTGATTGAGTCTCTTTAATGTATTACTTATCTATTTTGCAGCAGATCTGACTCAATGATATCACTTAGTAGTTCTCTATTGATGTTATTGTTGTTTCACCTCAGTGTCCACAATATTATCTACAAGTAATATAATTATTTCTGATGTTCAGTACTCAGGCAAATCCCCCCCCCTCATTTTACCAATCCCTTTAGTTGTACAGCAAAATATCAAGCAATTGAAGATGAAGTTTGCTACATTAGTCTGTTCATGAATTTAGCACAATTATTCTAGTGAGTTAATGTAGAATATTCTGATAACTACCATACTATTGTCCATGTTTATAAGTTTATTTTGTTTCTTTATTTGTTGATTTCTATTGTCTGCAGTTTTAAAACAGCTGTTATTGAGTTAAAAATTGCCACTGGTTTCCTCATTTAGCAAGAGGAAACCAATTACCAGATGAACTGGAAGATTTCCCCTTTGTGTTATAGTTGACACTTCGGTCTCAACCTTTATTATACATCTAACACAACATTGAGCACCTGCTATGTGCCAGGCACCAAATAGGTCCCTAAAAGGACAATGGTGAGCAAAAACAGTTACAACTTCTAACCCACAAATGAACTTAAAATTAGCAACATGAGAGGCACTTTAAGGAATATTGTAGAATGCTCTAACTGTGGGATTCACACATTCTGTCCATCTTGACCCTAATGTCCTGTTCTCTATCTCATGGTTCTCTCAAACCCTTTCTGATACCAAGTTCCACATGTTCTTAACATGTATTTCTTTTCTTATTGATAATAACCATTCTAACAGGTATGAGGTGATTTCTCAATGTGGATTTTATTTGCATTTCCCCAATAGCTAGTGAAGTTGAGCATTTTTTTCATGTGTCTGTTGGCTATTTGCATGTCTTCTTGGGAAAATTGTCTGTTCCTGTCCTCTGCCCATTTTTTAATTGAACTGCTTGGGGGGTTTTTTGTTGTAGTTGAGTTGAATGAATTCTTTATATATGTTGGATATTAGCCCCTTTATTGGAGGTATTGCTTGCAAATATTTTCTCCCGTTTGACTGGTTGCCTTTTTATTTTCAAATCTTAAATTTGTCTTTTAATTTTTAGGTTGATTTCATGTATAGGCACTTTGAATACTTTTACATGAATTATATTATTTTTTCAATTAATTCCACTGATTTTAATAAACACATTGAGAGCATGTACACATGCACACATGACCTCACACATGCTTTCTATTTTTTTAAGGTAGTGTGCTTTTGTTCTTCCCTAGTATCTATGTAGTCCATATGCATCTTCCTCTTCTTGGGAGAATCCACTTGGTAGGCAGTCTCTGAAATAAGAAGCCATAAGGATCTTCATTAATTAGAAGTGTTTTGTGGTGATAAAAAAAAAAAAAGATAACAAACCAGTTGTTTATAATGATGACTGCCCAGTTTAAGAGAAATACTAAAAATGATGACCATGCAAGACAGATTTATGGTGATGGTAACAACAGAAATTCACTTTTATCAAGTGTCCACTGTATGTCACAGAAACTACACTAGAAAAATTATACACACACACCACCTCATTTAATCACTCATCTGTCCTACAATATAGAAAATATTTACTACTATCATTGTGTAGGTGAGGTATCAGTAGCTAAAAGACATTAAATAACTTCATCAAGGTTACAGAAATGTAACATGGTAGACCAAATTCTATTCCACAAATTCTGACTCAAGATCCTACTTTCTAAATCAAGCTCTATACTTTACTTGGGAAGAGTTATATATAAAAAATAATTGAGCCCTCATGGGTTTGGCTCAGTGATTACAGCATTGGCGAATGGACTAAAAGGTCACGGGCTCAATTCTGGTCCCGGCCATGTACCTCAATTGCAGGGAAGCATTCAGGAGGCAACCAAATAATTTGTCTCTCTCACATTGTTGTTTTTCTCTTGCTCTGTCTCTCCCCCCCCCCTTTTTTTACTCTTTCTAAAAATCAGTGGGGGGAAAATATCCTCAAATGAGGCTTAACAAAAAAATAATAATTGAGATGAAGGAATGGATTAATAATGATAATTACAGCTATACTTTATCAAGATTTTACTGTGATTAAAGGCATTTTTGTACCTCAGAAAGATGGTAATAGCAGTAACCACATTTTAAAAAGAAACACAGTAAGGTACATGTGGAGTTAATTGTGACATCAATATAAAGCATCAGGTTACAGAATTAAAGTTGAGTGAATTGAAAAAAAACATGTATTAATCACTATTATAAAATGAAAGAAGTATAGATATTATTAAAGAAAAGACCTTAAACGCCTTTAGTTATTTTGTAAGGCTCATATGAAAGAAGAAATTGGTATATGCCCATAAATTTGGATAATAGAATTAGTGAGAAGAACATAAAGAGAGAAACATTTCTGCTAAACTAAAGAAAGTTTGAATGATGACACAATTTAAAATAAAATTAGGTTACCACTTAAATTAGTGAATCACTGGCATAGGAATGACTACTAGATCATGTAAGATGTTCATGCAAAGGTGAAATCAAAATGTGATAAATAACAGAGATGCCATTTGGCTGTTTATTGAATGTTGCCTTGGCTTTTTTCTTTATAAGACACACCAGCTGCATGGAAGCAGAAAACCACACAGAAGTGTCACAATTCCTCCTCCTGGGTCTCTCAGATGATCCTAAACTGCAGCCCCTCCTCTGTGGAGTGTTCCTGTCCATGTACCTGTTCACTGTGCTTGGAAACCTGCTCATCATTGTGGCCATCATCTCTGACTCCCACCTCCATACCCCAATGTATTTCTTTCTTGCCAACCTGTCCTTTGTTGACATCTGTTTCACCTCCACCACGGTCCCAAAGATGCTGGTGAATGTCCAGGCACAGAGCAAAAACATCTCCTACATCGGGTGCCTCATTCAGGTGTATTTTTTTATGATTTTTGCTGGAATGGACAACTTCCTCCTGACTGTGATGGCCTATGACCGGTATGTGGCCATCTGGCAACCCCTGTACTACACAGTCATCATGAACCCACGCTTCTGTGGCACTCTGGTTCTTGTGTCTTGGCTCATCATTTTCTGGGTCTCCCTCATTCATATTCTATTGATGAGGCAGCTGACATTCTGTATGGGCACAAAAATTCCACATTTTTTTTGTGAACTGGCTCAGATTCTCAAGGTGGCCTGCTCTGACACCCTCATCAATAACATCTTCATGTATGTAGCTACTGTCCTATTGGTTGTGTTTCCTTTTACTGAAATTATTTTTTCTTACTCTAAGATTGTCGCCTTCTTAATGAGAATGTCCTCTGCAGGAGGGAAATATAAAGCGTTTTCCACCTGTGGGTCTCACCTGGCCGTGGTCTCCTTGTTCTATGGGACAGGCCTGGGGGTCTACCTCAGTTCTGCCCTGACCCATTCTTCCCTACACAATCCAGTTGCCTCAGTCATGTATACTGTGGTCACCCCCATGCTGAACCCCTTCATCTACAGCCTGAGGAACAAGGATGTGAAGGGGGCCCTGAGAAGGCTCCTCAACCTAGCAGCACCTTGTCTGTGATGGATCACTGGCCGCAGAACTAAGGGTACATCGTGGGCCCCGAAGGTAAATGTTGCAAATTGAAATATCTGGTTCTTTTTCACTCCTCAAAGACAGGCTTGATTTCTTCTATTTCCAAAGCATGTGTGATTTCGCATTTTTTTGTTTTTGTATTAGTTTCTTTTCAACAACTCCCTTGTGAATTCCTTTTTTACTTTTCTTCCCTATCTGGTGTCCACAGTGTTCCATGTTTAGTGAGCATTTCTGCATCTATTCCTAAATTTAAAGCACTTATCATATCAAGTGCTAACTTAGTTTCCCAAAAAGTTGTCTTCATATGTTGCTAATCTTCACCTTAATTGGGTTGTATGCTTGTTTTTATTCCAGAAGAAAGTATATTAAAATTATACAGTAATCAGAGCAACCTGCTTACAATATCAGGACTCTACTTGTTTCTTTACACAAATGACTTAATTTCATCTTGAACACATTTCTTTGAGATTATTTTCTCAGTTCAATTTTCAAAAAAAAGAGGCTGAGATTGAGTTCGACTACAGCCTAGCAAGCTGACTTCACTATCCTACCTTACATAGGAACTATGATGTGATTTTCAAATTCAGAGTAAGAATCTATATTTGAAAGATGGTTTCTTCGGATGACATATAGGAATTTACTGCCTCAAAAACTGAGATATGTCATACTTTGTGATTCTTCTTTCCATCCATCATCCTTCTTTTCCTTTTTTATTTGACTTATATTTCCCTTTATTACAATTCTGAGATACACCCTATAAGATCCAAAATCAAGTAATAATGAATACAGTAAAATAAGAGTTGTTTTCTCATATAATTTAATTTATTTCTGGAACTTTGTTGTGGTGCCTCAGGAATATTAGTTACAGATATGTGAAACATGTTTAGAACCTAATTCACTTTGGGAGGAAAATGTTGATAGAATTGAGTCTGCAAGGAAGCATGGAGGAGTACGTGCTGCCAACAATCCCCCCACATTCCCTGGGATCCTCTCACCATCTCTAGTGCTTCCAACATCTAGCAACAGCTGGAACCTAGTTTTCTCAATATGTGAGAGCAGAAGTGACCGGGAAATATGTCCTGTCAGAGACAGTTCTTTTTTTAATAGAATACATTTTTAATTTATTTCAGAGAGGAAGGGATAGGAAGAGAGCGATAGAAACATCAATGGTGGGAAAGAATCATTGATTGGCTGCCTCCTGCAGGCCCTCTGCCAGGGATCAAGCAGGCAAACCAGACCTGTGCTCTGGAGTTCCACTTATCTTTTAAAAACTGCCAAATTGACTCGGCATGGCTCAGTGGTTGAGCATTGACCAATGAACCAGGAGGTCACGGTTCCATTCCCTGTTGGAAAACATGCCTGGGTTGTGGGCTCAATCCCCAGTAGGGTGCCTGCAGGAAGCAGACAATCAATGATTCTCTCTCATTGTTGATGTTTCTATCTCTCTCTCCATCTCCCTTCCTCTCTGAAATCAATAAAAATATTAAAAAAAATAAACTGCAAAACTATTTTCCAAATTGGCTGCACCAATTTACATTACCACCAGGAATGTGCGAAGATTTCAGTTTTTCCACATCTTTGCCAACATTTGGTATTAAGGAAAACATTCTACTAAGAGAATATGCTTGAGCGTTGAATAATATAGAGTGTGCGTAGAAAATTAATGAAGAAAAGATTTGGGTCATATTCAAGAGACATTCAAGAGTGAGGCATATCAGAAAATATATGGAACTTGCAGGTCAGTTATTAAAAATAAGGTTGGATACATAGATGGGAGACAGACCGTTAATAGTATAATTTGACCTACAAAGGATTTTATAAGCAAACTAGAGGCCCAGTGTACTAAATTCTGCCCTGGTAGGGTCCCTAGTGGCTGCTGGCTGCCAGCTGGGTACTCCCTCCCTTCCCCTGGCCGCCTGCCACTGGCCAGGGCCTCCTTCCCTTCCCCCAGCTGGCCCTGCCCCCTTGTTCAAACTCCCAGAAGAACTCCCAGTGGAGGGGACAATTTGTATACTACACTTTTATTATATAGGATATGCATCATGGCCATGTTGTCATTGTTAACATAAAAACATTCAAACCTGTAAAGGATTTTTGTGAGTTTTTTTGAGCCAAACTGTTGATAATTGCAGTGAAACAGAACCTCAATGGATTGAGATAATGCTCCAGAGAATGGCGGGTTACATCTATATTTATACATTGCAATCAAAGGAAGGTAGAGGCTCAACAGCATGGATGGAACTGGAGAGGATTACGCTAAGCGAAATAAGCCAGTCAGAGAAAGATAAATATCACATGATCTCACTCATTTATGGAATATAATGAACAACATAAACTGATGAATGAAAAGAGATCCAGAGACAGAGAAGCATTGATCAGGCCATCAAACCTCAGAGGAAAGGTAGGGGAGGGTGGGGGTAAGGGGGAGAGACCAACCAAAGGACTTGTATGCATGCATATAAGCCTAACCAATGGACACAGACACCAGGGGGGTGAGGGCATGAGAGGAGGTTTGGGGGTCGATGGGGGCATAAGGACACATACATAATAATCAATAAAGAAAAGAAAATAATAAAAAAAACCTAAGGAAGGAACATAGGTGAGTTAATGAAATCCATTGGTGATAGACTAGAGAGGAGGGAGAGAGTAAAGTGGGAAAACCCTGGGAGTGGATAAAAAGCAAAATGATAGACACATACTTAGGTGGGTGCAGGAACAATTAACATAATTTGTGTTATCTGTCCTGGTGCCCAGGCACATTAGGTTGCACCCCAAGGGGTCCAGAAAAAGGGAAGTTACAAGTTACCCAGACATTTCAAGGGTATGTTATTATAGACTAGAGGCCTGGTGCACGAAATTAGTGCATGGGGGGTGGGGGCGCTGTCCCTCAGTCCAGCCTGCACCCTCTCCAATCTGAGACCCCTTGAGGGATGTCCAACTGCCTGTTTAGACCCAATCCCAGTGGATCCTAAACGGGCAGTCGGATATCCCTCTCACAATCTAGGACTGCTGGCTCCCAAATGCTCGCCTGCAGACCTTCCTGATTGCCCCTAACCACTTCTGCCTGCCAGCCTGATCACCCCCTAACCACTCCCCTGACAGCCTGATCGATGCCTAACTGCTCCCCTGCCGGCCCGATTGCCCCTAACTGCCATCCCCTGCCAGCCTGGTCACCCCTAACTGCCCTCCACTGCCGGCCTGGTTGCCCCCAACTGTCCTCCCCTGCAGGCCTGGGTCCTCTCCAACTGTCCTCCCCTGCAGGCCTGGGTCCCCTCCAACTGCCCTCCCCTGCAGGCCTGGGTCCCCCCCCCCCCAACTGCTCTCTTCTGCTGGCCTGATCACCCACAGTGCCCTCCCCTGTTGGCCATCTTGTGGTGGCCATCTTGTGTCCACATGGGGGCGGCCATCTTATGTGTTGGAGTGACAGTCAATTTGCATATTACCTCTTTATTATATAGGATGCAAAAAGATAGATAGGCTCAGTTAAGGTAAAGGTTGACTTTGTCAGTGTAGATACCGGCCTAGGATGTAACTACCCACCATAACTGCTTTTAGTTAAAGTTTAATTTCAGACCATCCTTTATGGTTATTTTAGGTCTCTGAGTTCGCAAGACTGCCATGCAGGCCTTCCTTGAACTTGTCAGGTTAGCATGTGGCCCCTTTTGTCCACATCATCTTCAGTATAATGTGAGGAATTTATAATTTCCCAGACTGGGAAAAATTTGAGGTACAGGAAACATTAAGGAGGCTACTGAAATAGTCCTGAGGAGAGATGATGGGGACCTGATCTAAGCCAGTGGCAATGAGATGCATACATTTTTTAAAAAGGTGTATTAGTGTCCTATTGCTGCTGTAATAAATTGCCATAAGTCTAGTGGCTTAAAAAGACTAATAACCCTAGAGAGCAGAAGTCTAACATGTATCAGCAAGGCTGCTTTCCTCCTGGGAATTCTGGAGAAGAATCGCTTTCCTTGCCTTTCCAAATTCTAGAAATCTCCTACATTTATTAGCTTGTGATACCTTCCTCCATCTTTAAACTCAACAGTAGAACATCAAATCTCTCTCTAGTCCCTCTAACATCCTCTGATAATGACCCTTTTCAATTACATTGAGCCCACCCAGATAATTCATGATACTTTCCCTATTGGAAGATCCTTAACTTAATCACATTTGCGAAGTGCCTACTGTCATGCAAGCTAATATATACACAGGTTCTAGAGATTAATGAAAATCTTTGGGAGGTTATTCAACCTATGACAGGACATGTGTGATTTACAATTTGCCAATAATTGACCCATAAGTCTTGAGCTGAGAAGGTGGAAAATCTCTCTTGCTGATTTTCTTTGAGCATGACCATCTCCTGATACTGGCTCACATGGAGATGTGGCTGCACTGGACAGGTGTGCTTTGGTGGCAAGTGACAGATAGAGAATCTCCTGATTCATATGAACCTAGCAGAGCAGAGGCTCAGCTCTACACTGGCACAACTTCACATTGGGGCTCAAACACCATGAGGGTTTCCTTTCAGATTATCAGCTTTATTTTCTCAGACTGGTTACCTCCACATAAAAAGAGACATGAGAAACAGCTGCTCTCACTACACACATCTGGTAACTTCACTACTTAATAGAAACTAGATGCATTTATGCTCCTTTTTGTTAAAAAAAAAAAAAACTTAGAAAAGGATGCTAATTGGCACAAGCACGTCTTCTTTCCATGTTGGCCAATCTACTGTGGTCAGAAGACAATGTTACTGGCAGCCCCTTCAGAACTACATTTGTTTATTCAACTTATCAAACTTATTTTTACTGATCATTTACTATGTGTCAGTCATTATTTTAGGCTCAACTGCCACAGGATTAAGAGAATCAGGGGTATGGGAAGGAGCAGGCTGTCATATTAAAACCAGTGGTCTTCATAAACCTCATTGAGAAAGTTACATTTGTGAAGATGGTGAGTGATTTATGTGCGTTTACATCTGTGGAAAGAGTGCCCCAGGCAGAGGGTGAGGTTAATACCAAGACTCTGAAGTGGGAGGTTGCCTGGAGGCAATGTGGCTGCAGCAGAGCCAGTGAGGGGGAGCATAGTAGCTCAGAGGAGCACAGGCATCAGGGGTCATCCTGTGAGGCTTTCTCTGCCACTGAAGGGCTTTTGCATTCATTGCTCTGAGTGACTGGGGAATCATTGAAAGGGTTTGAGCAGACACATAACATGGTCTGACTTAGGATTTTAAAACATCATTATGGCTGCTGGGTTGAGCATGGATGGTAGGGTGTGAGGCAGACTGCTTGGACTGGCTTATGCTATCCAGGTGTTATATAGGTTGTTAGAAACAGGGTAGGGATAGTAATGTAAGGGCTGGAAGTGGTCAGCTTGTGCTACATTTTGTAGGAGGAGCCACCAGAATTTGTTGTCAGTCAGGGTGTGAGAGAGGGGAAAAGCCAAGAATGTCTCCAGGGTTTGGGATTTGAACAACTGGAAGAATGGAATGCATCCACTAAGACAGGGAGGTCAGTGAATGGAGCAAATTTCGAAGGAAAGGGAACATTAGAAGTTGACATTTTGGAATATCCTTACATGATATTACTCTACAATGTCATTATAATTTTTCCCAGATTTGTACTACCCCCATTACCTATATTAGTACCTCGCACCCTTGGGAATCAATAAAAAATCATCTTTTTTGGTGCTTTGAGACAAAGGTAACACATCTCTTGATATTTTAGAATTACAACAGCATAATGTACAATTATCCCAAACAAACTTACAAACTAATTCCTTGAATGTTGGCAGCAATTTAAAAAGGACATGAAAGGATTTAATCCCTTCCACTGTGTAGAGGGCCCCCTGGGAAGGCACCTGAGCATTCTATATTGTCTTTTCTTGCCCTTTTGGCCAAGATGGACCCTCTTCTCACAATCCAATTGCCCAACAGCTGTTGCCTGTGCTTTCTGTTCATGCTGAGGTTGAAGCCTCGTGGTGGCTGGTACCATGGGTCTGTCTCTCGCCCAGTGCGGTGAGCTGGAGAAGAAACCTGGGTTCCCCAAGATATGTGACTAGTGCTGGGGCCTTGCCAGCAGGCGAGGGGATCCCAAGGCAGGTGTTGGGCGTGGGGGCCACGGGGGCATAGGCTACCAAAGAGACAGAACTGAACATCACATCACCCTGCTTGGCCCTGGAGGATGGCTGGTTAGCCAGAGATGGGTAAGATTCCTCAGGGAAGGAACAACCTAAGACAGGCACAGTCGCAGAGGGGCCATCAGGAGAGAACTTGGGGGTCAACAGAGGTGGGGCACAGACCCTCACCCCCCCAACTTTGCAGAGGCCTGAACCATCACCCCTTCTGAGGGAGGTCGCCTGCCCCCATGGCTGCTTTGCTTCCCATGCCCAGCTCAAATTGGGACCCAGGTAACAGACAGAGACGGCCGACAGCAGCTGCCCTCTCACTGCAACAAGACTTGTTTGAGTTGTCTTGAACCCATGGTATGGGGAAGTGGGTTTTTGATATCTAAATCCAGCCTAGCATCAGGAATGCTCAGGGCCTACTCAAGAAGGCAAATAATCCTTTCCACTAATATTTACAGGGTAAAATAAGATTGTTGTTAGAGTATTAAATTTGACAGTAAAATAGTAGTCAAGTTCTCAGACTAATTTAAATTGGCTAAGTGAAAAAAGTGAATATTCTAGAAAAAGTAATGGTACTGGACAAAAAGCTGTTCCTAAAGTGTTAACTAAAAATTTTATTGGTAGTTCATCTCATGGTATAATTGTGTAACATGTAATGGACCTAAAGCAGTCATATTTTAGTGCAAAAAATTAAAATTTAAAAGCTGTCAAGACTACATTATAAAATTTCCAAAAGCCACCTAAAATTTAAATCAAAAAGGGGGGGATAGTAGAAGAATATCATGTAAGGAAAAATATCCTATAAGTAAATTACATCTAGAAAATTTTTACTTTAGAAAATTAACTTTCATTTGAAATGCTAACAGCAAGACACCCATGAAAAACACACATGATGTCTAAACAAGCCAAAGAAAAGTTGTTTGGGCAAAATATGAAAAAGGATCCCAAGTCAAATTTATAGAAAAGATTCCTTTATTAACTTTTGATCGAGAATATGTTTGTATATTTTCAGAAAACACCTCCAAGACCATGTGGATTCCTGCAACAGAGAGGAATTGACAGAGCTTCTCCAGCCATGAAGACAGAAGAGAAACAGTCCAGAGATGGAAGACGCTGACGACGCCTTGCCATACAAGCAGTCAGCAGCTGTGCGTCGCTGCAGGTTGCCCAGGACCAAACCAGAGAGGGTCAGACCTGCATTACCACCATTTGTCCACCATCCAGAACTGAAATATCATCGCTGACATGTACACATAAGGAACTGTTTGACATTGAAATTGGGACTCAAAAGAACTGTTGGTCCAGAAAGAAACTCACTACAGACTGATTCGTTTGCCTCCCAGCATAATCATTATTGCTTGTCTCATTTTTGGTTCTTATAAGTGTATTTCTAATATCACATGATCTTACTCATTTAGGGGAAATAATGAACAACATAAACTGATGAACAAAAACAGACCCGGAGACAGGGAAGGAAGGAGAGGGTGGGGATAAAGGGGAGAGATCAACCAAAGGACTTGTATGCATGCATATAAGCCTAACCAGTGGTCACAGACAACAGGGGAGTGGGGGCATGCATGGGGAGGGGTTTGGGATGGGAATGGGGGGATGAAGACAAATATGTGATACCTTAATCAATAAAGAAATTTAAAAAAAAGAAGTTGACATTTTGAAATGTCCAAATGGAGATATTCTGAATGGATAAATACTATATTATTTTACTTACATAAGTTACCAAGAGCAGTAAAATTCATAGACAGAAAGTAGACTGGAGTTTGCCAGGGTTCTGAAAGAGAGAAAGAATGGGAACTTAATGTTCGATGTGTACAGAGTTTCCATTTGGGAAGATGGAAAAGTTCTTGAGACACATGGTGGTGATGGTTACATAACACTGCCAATGTACTTAATGCCAAGGGTATAAACTACACTTAAAAATTGTTAAAATGCTACTGTAAGAAAGTAAAACACTTGGTTTCTGAGGCTCTGTTCTTTTCAGCCTGCATTTCCCCCATGGTCTTAAAGTTCCTGCTATAGATATGCTAATTAATTAGAGGAATTCTGCTTGAGACTTGAGTTTTTGGAAGAATAGCCCCTTGCCAGAAGGTGCCTCTCCCAAGGACATGGGGAAATTTGTGCAAAATAGTGTTTATCAAACATCAGCAGGACTCAACAGAGAGATTTAGAGATTCTGCTCTTTCTCAGATCCCTGCAGGTGCCCAGAGATGTCAGCTTCCATTAATCACCTCTTGTCCCTCCCATTTTCCCTTCCCTGATTTAAGAGAAGCCTTACCTTGGGGCTGGGGGAAGATGGATTTGAGGAACCTCTAAGGCCCCCATCTTCCCAATTGGGCACCATCTTGATCAATAAACCTTTCCTTACTCCAAACACTGACATTTTGAATATTGGCCTTTTGAAATGTTGGGCACATTAACTTTTAAACTGGTAACAGTACATTTTATGATATGCTAGAGTCCCAGTGCATGAAATTCGTGTACTCACGGCCGGGGGAGGGGGGGAGGGGTGGGGAAAGGTCTCCCAATCTGGCCTGTGCCTTCTCACAGTGTGGGAGCCCTGCGATTGATCGCCCCAAAGAGGTAGACCCCACCCACCCATCCAGGGCTCCTCGATGGATTGCCCCAAAGAGGTAGGCCAGAGCCAGGGGTCCGCCTTTGTGCCGCGCAGAGCCATGGGACCCCCAGGCCTCACTGCGTGGAGCCACAGGACCCACCTCCACACTGCGCACGCAGCATCAAGGCCCAACTACCCACGTGCACACGCAGCCCTGCCCACCTGCACATACCCTCTGCACACGCAGCCTTCTGGTAATCGCTCATTGCAGCGTGAGGGCATCACGGTGGGAGGGCGGCATGACCACATAGGCTTTTATTAGTATAGATTAGAGGCCTAATGCATGAAATTTGTGCAAGAGTAGGCTTTCCTTCCCCCAGCTGCCGGCACCAGCTTCCCTCTGGCATCCAGGACCCAGGCTTCCCTCTGGCCACCAGCAGGCATCCCAGACCCGGGCTTCCCTTGCAGCCCCGGCTTTCTCCAGAAGGTAGTCCAGTCTAATTAGCATATTATGCTTATATTATTATAGATAAGTTTAACCACAATAAAAATATCAAATAGAACAAAATAATTAAGAAAGATGAAGCCCTTTAAATTGCTCTAGTGATAGGATTGATTTGTTATTTGTGGTGTGCCCAATCAATAATACCTGATAATTTATGCTAATGAGATGATTCAAGATGGAGATTTATCATGCCAAAAAGACTAACCAGGTATATCAAGGGGTGGGGCTTTAGACCAAATGATGTCAGCCCAGTGGGAAGGAAAGCTGGAAATTGTGTTCAACCAAATGGGCAATAATTCAATGTATCGCATCTAGCTAACAAAGCATCATTAAAAACTCTGGATACTGGAGCTCAGGTGTGCTACCTGGTTGGCAGTAATGTGTCACATTGTGTCAGGAAGGGGTAATGGGTCAGAACTTCATGGGGAGAGGACAAGAAGCTTCACAAATGGGATGCTTCAGTATTCCCTACGTCTATCTTCTTTTCACTAGTCCTAATATGTATTTCTTTGCTGTAATCAAACTGTAACCATACATATAACACTGTCCTAAGTTCTGTGGCTCATGCTGGTGAATTCTTCAACCTGAAGAAATTTCCTCATTCTGAGTCACTCGAGCCAATTATTGAATGAGAGGGAGACCCTGAATTTATGGCTTACAGGTATGAAGTGAGGGTGGCCTTGGGGACTTCTGCACTTGTGGCTGGTGTCTTAAGTCAAAACAGTCTTGCAGGGACTGTTCCTTCAGACTCTGTGGTTATGAAAACTCTTTGTAACAAGGAAGGGCATTGGATGAAGTCAAGCCAAGTTGAAGCCCATCCAAGGCCTCCTAAAATCACCAGGAAGGTCTTGGTTGAGGATAAGCCTTTAGAGATAGTTGGTGCAAAACCGGTTTGACTCAGTGGATAGAGCGTCAGCCTGCGGACTGAAAGGTCCCAGGTTTGATTCCGGTCAAGGGCACGTACCTTGGTTGCGGGCACATCCCCAGTAGGAGGTGTGCAGGAGGCAGCTGATCAATGTTTCTCTCTCATCGATGTTTCTAACTCTCCATCCCTCTCCCTTCCTCTCTGTAAAATATCAATAAAATATATTTTAAAAAAAAATTATATATACATATATATATATATATATATATATATATATTAAAAAAAAGAATATAAACCTACTTAATAGGTTAGTTCAGAATTTAAAAAAAAAAATAGAGATAGTTGGTATTGGTGACCAGAGGCCAAATGTCATGGCATGTGAGATGCTTGAGAAGGAGACATGACCTTGGTTACTATGGCTCCCTGCAGCTGAGGCAGATCCCTATGGGGGCTGATGCTGAGGGCTAAGTGGTAAAACAAACACTTGGAACAACATTTCTCTCATAACTAAAATGATATTTTTTTTTATTGTGGTAAAATAACATAACATAAATTTACCATTTAACCATTTTTGTTGTTGTTGTTAATCCTCACCAGAGGATATTTTTCCATTGATCTTTTAGTGGAAGAGAGAGGGAAAGACAGAAACATCAATGTGAGAGAAACACATCAATTGATTGCCTAATGCATGAGCCCTGACCATGGCCCTGGGCCAGGGAGGAGCCTGCAACCAAGGTACAAGCTGGTGACCAGAATTGAACCCAGGACCCTTTGGTCTGCAGGCCAATGTTCTATCCACTGAGCCAACCCAGCTAGTGCCCATCTTAACCATTTTAAGTGTTGAGTTCAATAGTTAAGTACATTCACAGTGCTGTGAACCATCACCAACAGGCATCTCCAGAATTCTTTTTTCATCTTGCAAAATAAAACTCTTTATTTCCCAATTAAACACTAACTCTCTATTTCCTCTTCCCCCAGCCTTTGGCAATCAAAATTCTACTTTATGTCTCTATAAATTTGACTACTTTAAGTGCCTCATATAAGTGGAATTATACAGTATTTGTCCTTCCATGTTGGGCTATGTAATTGATGGAGGAGATGTTAGATAGAATGGGAAAAAAAGTATCAGGATAATTGGGAATCATACATCCAGTTATCCTAAGAAAGTCCAAGTTGATAACTACTTATTCAATATCAGTATTATACCATCCCATTAAAATTTCAAAATACCCTTGCATGCATAAAACATTGAATGGTAACCTATTTTCTCAAAAATATGGCCAAGGTCATGAATCGGGAAAAATATGGACAAATAGAGAAGAATCATGGGGAAAGTATAAAAAGAATAAATAACAAGAAAGAGAGAGCTATGATTTTTTTAAGAATAGAAACAAGACTGCTCAATACCAAGAATCCTGGGAAATGCATAAGGAAAGAAAGAGGGGTAGACTGAAGTACGATGCATAATCCTGAAGGGGTTATGACATAAATTGGGAGTCCAAAATAATCTCCCAATTCCATTACAGCTGTTCTAAAAGGGAAAATTGTGTAAGCAGAAAGCAGAGAGCCATATAGGCACCTATGAATTATGTGGCTGCAGATTCAGAATTTCTTGTTGCACATGTTTGATTTTGCTGCTTTTTCCAGTCTATGAACCAAAAATGATAGCACAGGTATAGAGAGTAGACTATTCTTCTGACCATCCTCCATAGGGCACTCTTGAGGTCTCTGCTCCTCAGGCTATAAATAAAGGGGTTCAGCATGGGGGTGACCACAGTGTACATCACTGAGGCCACTGCATCTTTCCTTGGGGAAGATGAGACAGATGAACTGAGGTACACACCAAGGCCTGTTCCATAAAATAAGCAAACAACTGACAAGTGAGAGCCGCAGGTAGAGAAGGCTTTATATTTTGAACCTGATGATGGCATTCTCAGAATGGAGGACACAATTCTATAGTAAGAGAAAAGGATCCCTGAAAGCGGGACACCACCAAAGATGGTTCCAATAAAGTAGATCAATATATCATTGGTGGAGGTGTCAGAACAGGCAAGGTTGAAGAGTTGAGAAGGGTCACAAAAGAAATGAGGGATTTCCACATCTGCACAGAAGCTAAGATGTGACACCATCAAGTAGTGCAGCTGGGAGTCCAAAAGGCTGATGAAAAATGACAGCAGGACCAACAAGCCACAGAGGCGAGGGCTCATGATGACCAGGTAGTGTAGGGGCTGACAAATGGCCACCAACCGGTCATAGGCCAGCACAGCCAGGAGTAGACTTTCCAAACATGCAAAAAGAGAAAAATAAAGGTAACCTGAGTTAGGCAGCCTGCATAAGTGATGGACTTGCTGTGCGTCTGGAGGTTCAGCAGCATCTTGGGAACTGTAGTGGTGCTGAAACTGATGTCAGCCAAGGACAAATTGGAAAGGAAGAAGTACATAGGTGTGTGGAGGTGGGAGTCAGAGATGACAGCCAGGATAATGAGTAGGTTCCCGAGCATGGTCATCAGGTACATGGACAGGAACAGCCCAAACAGAAGAGGCTGCAGTTCTGGATCATCTGAGAGTCCCAGGAGGAAGAATTCTGAGCCATGTGTTCGATTCTGTGGTTCTATGCAGATTGGACACATTTTGAAAAAGAAGAGAGTGCTAAATAAGTGAACCAAGTGTAGAGGCATCCATATTTTGGATTCAAGCAATTCACAAATGAAGTATTTGCACTTGAGGACCACATACCCTCCTCGTTTGTTATCTTCAGCAGCATGACTTATTGATGTCTGGGTTATTAATCTGTTTCTATATGCAACTACTTTAGAGTCACTGGGTCAAAGAGTATTAGAGAAGAAAGGACATTTTGAGTTAACAAGTCCATGAGCACATCAAAATATCAGCCTTCAACTTTTGAAGGAAAAATATGGAATGAGATATATTATTTTATAAGACCAATATAATTATAATTGAAAGAAACTAAGAAGCAGTTGAAAGTACTTTAATCTCACCCAAATGCAGTATAAGAAGTTTCCTTATTTTTAAATATAGTCTAGAAAGAGCTGAAACCACATGAACTCTATTCTAACCTAAAATAAAATGTTCATAATCAGATAGCATTTTCACATGGCAAATATCTTTAAGGGTTTTCATCTTTATTTGGTTTTATGATCTCCATCTTTCATGGGGATAAGTGCTCACTCAAATGGGTGGGTCTGGTAAAAGTCCCTCAAATATAACTCATATATAAATATTTGATCTTGGTAGGCTACATATTTTAAAAAATATGTGTGTGTTTTTGGTTTTGTCTTGTTTTTCTTTGTTTTATTTAATATACTTTTATTGATTTCAGAAAGGAAGGGAGAGGGAGAGAGAAATAGAAACATCAATGATGAGATAGAATCATTGATTGGCTGCCTCCTGCATGCCGCCTACTAGGGATCAAGCCCACATACCGGACATGTGCCCTTGACCAGAATCAAACTGGGGACCCTTCAGTCTGCAGGTCAACGCTCTATCCACTAAGCCAAACCAACTAGGGGGAAAAATATGTTTTTGTTAAAGCATCACTGATCCTGAAGATGATAGTAATTTACAATGCACCAATGATTAAATAATAACTTTCATGAATACTCTGTACTTACTTTTCTTTTTTGAAAGGTTATTTTCTATCAGTGATACACAAACCAAGAACAACATCTGAGCTTGAGTTTGTACTGTTTTGGTTTGTAGCGGATGCGTAACACTTCTTAAATTTGTCTCTAATCAGAAACATTTGCGAAGGGTTGATTTCTCATCAAAACCAAACCGCCAATGAACAGTGGAGAAATTCAGGGCCAAAGTTTCCTTAAACTTTAAGTTGGCTTTCCAAGTCAGTTCTTCCTTACAGAGGGATTGCATTTCTCCTAAATCAGTCGCCTGAAGTCAACTCGGATCATTTCTCTGGACAGGTCAAAACATGAGGCAATTACAAAATATTACTTTGTCAAAATATTTATTCCTTTGTGTGACATGCTAGGTTCCTATGTATATAGCTAATCATTTCTATTTTATAAACACTGCCTAAATTTACATCCACTATATCATAAAAAGAACTATTTTTGCATTAAAAAATGATGTAATTTGAGAAAGATCCAAAGGGAAAAGAACAAAGACCACTATTATAAACACTTGGGTAGTTTGCTCATCTGTAAAATGGGTATACTAATTAAACTGACCTTATAGGGTTGCTGTAAGAAATAACACTAAATTATAAATATAAAATATGTGAACACTGGTTATCAATGCAAGTTGATCATTATAATTACCTATCCATCTTTTAAGCTTAATGATAGGCTGGCCATAACCTAGAACCAATTAGATCAGAATTTCTACACATAAGTATTTTGGGTATATTAACATGTAGCCAGTGGAGGGAACCATTGCCAGGCTATTTATAAATGTTGTATTAAGTTATCAGTTATTATCAATACCATTTACCCATTACCCATGTAAAAATATGAATATTTAATAATACGTGCTAAAGAACTCATATTTATTATTAATAAAACTTGAAGTTATTTTTCTATTCCTGCCTGGTCTTCCCCTGCACTTAGTTGTCCGAAGGCAAACATTGTCATGAATTTGCTGGATGCAGTCTCTTTTCAATATTTTTTAATGTTAGCCTTCAGCTATGCATACATAAGCAGTTTCCTTGAAAATTTATCTAAATACTCTCATGCTACACATATTGTTCGCTGATTCTCATTTTTACCACAGCATTGCATTTCAAGTCTCTCTATGAAAAGCATACATCACTTTCAGCACTTTAAATGATGATTAGTTTTACCTGATGGATAATCACTTTCTTTTTCAATTTTTTATTATGACAGGGCTAAGAAAATTCCTAAGTTCCGCTCCACATCAAACAAGTGAGAATTTTATAAAGATATATTTAAAAACATATAATTGATTGAGTTGTAAAAATTGATATATGTGCAATTTTGCTATTAATTACCTATACTTGTTTTCCCAATAGAAGAATGAGACAAAGTCAACTACATGCTCTGATTGCCAAGGTATAAAACTAGAATGTTCCCTGAAGTCTGACTAGCAATAGTCTTCATGATAGAGCCACAGGAAAATGCGCACCTTGTTTAGGGAATTATGTTTTCATATCTCGGTTTTACAAAATATGCTGAGAAATGCATTGCTACTCATAGGAAACCTATGATCCACAACATTAATGTATTAAAGGCCCCAGGAAACCACTTGGTGCATTTTGCTAACTCATAGATGAACTCACCAAATCCCAAGGAAAAGAACTGGTGATTTTGCCTTCATCTGCTCATCTGAGACTAAAGCAGGTTTGGAAAGAAACAATCATTGTGCCCCAGTGGAGGGGACAGAGCCTGGGGTGGGAATCAGGAGGCCTGTGTCTGAGTCCCTCAGCTGTCACCCACTAAGTAGGAAGTGTGGGTAAGTCCTTCCACCTCTCTGTGCTGATATCTCTTACATAGAAATGGGAGAATAACACCCATCTCTGCGAAATGTGTGGCACCAGAGGTTTGCCCTTTATAAACATTCACTGATAGTCTTTAAAGCAGATTGGAAGAGTGGGTTTGTTGGTAAAAAACAATCCCAGGAAAGGCTGAAGGACGACATTTTATTCTATGATAAGCAGAGAGAAGTAGCAGCCTATCATGTCCCAGGTAATTCACTCATGGAATGAGTGGAAATCCTGAAATGTGTCTCAGTCCACACAACAGGATTTAATTCCCTTTCTCTTTTCCTCGCTTTTTTTTTTTTTTTTATGAAAATCTCCACCATTTTTCTTTGTATTTAAATCTGTGGATTCTATTAAATGGAAAATTAAAGGTTTCTTAGAAAATCTGTGACATAAATGCACACAAACACTGTTTTATCCTCTGGTATCCCAAGGAGACATTGCTGGAAGCGGGAGTGTGTGTGTGTGGGGGGGGGGGGGGGAATGGAGGGAAGTACAGGAGAGAAAGCACTGAGCATGTGGAAGCCTTATCGCCCACACTCTGTTTCTGAGACCCAAGGAAGAGACTATTCAATATTTAGCAGAGACTGTTGTTCTCTGCTAAGCAGAGTATAGGCCCTGGGGGGTCAGAAAGAATGAGACTCAGATGTTTCCCTCCAGCTATTCAGATTCTACCCTTTTAAGGACAAAAATATCTGAAACTTTCCATACTGGTGCCCTCCCAGCTGTCTGTCCCAACTCCCCTGTTTGTCCTAATGATGAAAAAGAAATGCTCCTGACAGTCCCTATCCATCCATTGCCTCCACAGTACTCACTGGGCAGTTCTGTCTCTGCTGGAGTCTGACCAAGGAGTGGGAATCCACTGCCCCAGTCCTGCCTGGCAAGCAATGAAGGTTCAGGTTCCATCAAGACTGGCAGGACGTCAGAGTTAGTCATGGGCTCCTGATACAGTGGATGGGAGAGGAGAAGACTCAGATGTGAAACCCCCTGGACTGAGACGGGAACCTGAAGGGCTGGAGGCACAGCTGATTATCTATTGCTGCATGGCCCTGGGAGCTCCATGCACAGAGCTCATAATTAGTGAAATGTGTCAGGGTTATCCCAATCCCTGAGGACTTGCTGTTACTAATAGAAGATGAAAAGGAATACAGTTTTTAAGGTTTGGGGCCTTCTGCTTCTCAGGAGATAGTTCCCCTGTACTCACTTCCAAGTTGCAGGAATTTTATAAATTTAAACAATTTTTTTCAGTTGAAAAGCAGCAATGTGTGACTTGTATGTCTGCACATTCATTGAACTGACCATTCTATGGAAGGATAATTATGTTTTCTATACCAAGAATATGATACCGTTTCTATTTTCTCATTTAATATTTATGTCTCTAAAGAGAAACTTCCTTTTCTTTCCATAGTCTGGCTTTGGGGTTTTGGATTATATGTGTTGAGATGTGGTTTTTCTTTTTTTTTTTTCTTTTTAATATATTTTATTGATTTTTTACAGAGAGGAAGGAAGAAGGATAGATAGTCAGAAACATCGATGAGAGAGAAACATCGATCAGCTGCCTCTTGCACACCTCCTACTGGGGATGTGCCCGCAACCAAGTTACATGCCCTTGACCGGAATCGAACCCGGGACCTTTCAGTCCGCAGGCTGACACTCTATCCACTGAGCCAAACCGGTTTTGGCACTTCTTTTTTTATTTAGAAAGAAAATCAAAGTTCAACTTCTTCTGTGGAATTTATGCATACTGTTACATTAGACAACCATCTATTTTGATATACCAAATTGACAATTTTCTTAAATCCTATTGGGGGTTTCACAGATGTCTGTATTCTGAATGTAGGGCTGCAGTCATCTCATCTTTTCTTTTTCTATTTTTTAAATTAAATTGATTGGGGTGACATTGATTAACAAAAATTATGTAGGTTTCAGTGTACAATTATTTTAAAATATATTTTTATTGATTCAGAGTGGAAGGTAGAGGAAGAGAGAGAAACATCAATGATGAGAATCACTGGTCGGCTGCCTCCTGCACGCCCCCTACTGGGGATTGACCCCACAACCCAGGCATGTGACCTTGACCAGAATCTATCCCGGGACCCTCAGTCAACAGGCTGACACTCTATCCACTGAGCTAAACCAGCTAGGGCTCGCTGTACAATTCTATAATACATTATTTGTATACTAGGGGCCCAGTGCACAAAATTAGTGCACTGATAGGGTCCCTAGGCCTGGCCAGCGATCAGGACCAATCAGGGCCTTCTAGTTGCTGGCCGGGGCCTCCCTTCATTCCATGCCACCCCCTGGTGGTCAGCACACATCATAGCAAGTGATCGAACTCCCGGTCTCCTAGTTGAACTCCCAAGGGACAATTTGCATATTAGGCATATGTAGATAGATAGATAGATAGATAGATAGATAGATAGATAGATAGATAGATAGATAGATATAGATAGATAGTATTGTGTGCTCGCATGCCCAAGTCAAGTCTCCTTCCATCACCTTTTATCCTGAAACCCTTTACCCTCATCTACCGCTCCCCACACCCTTTTCCTTCTGGTAATCACCATTCTGTTGTCTGTGTCTATGAGGGGGTTTTTATGCTTAATACCTTTACCTTTTTCACCGAGCCCCCAAACCCTTGCCCTCTAACAGCTGTCAGTCTGTCATCTTGAATCTATGAGTCGATTTCCATTTTGTTACTTTATTTTGTTCATTAGATTCCACATATATGTGAAATAATATGGTAGTTTTCTTCCCCTGATTGGCCTATTTCACATAGCATATTACTCTACAGGTTTAAAAATATATAATAAAAACAAAATAAAAGAAAAAAACTTTTTTAAAAAAACCTCTCCGGGTCCATCCATTTTGTCATAAGAGATAAAGCTTTCTTTCTTCCTTTTTACTTAAATCCTCACCAAGGTGTTTTTATTGATTTTAGAGAGAGGACAGGGAAAGAGTGAGAGAGACACTGATATGAAATACATTGATTTTTTACCTCCTGCATGCACCCTGACCAGGGATTGCATCTACACACTAGCTATGCACCCTGGCTGGGAATCAAACTTGCAACCTTTTGGTGTATGAGACAATGCTCCAAACAAATCAACCACCCAGCAATGGCAAATTTTCTTTTCTTTTTTCTATCTTTCTTTTTTTTTCTTTTCTTTTATTTTGAGGTGTGTTCAGCACTGCTACATCCTTTGGGAGATGTTGGACTGCCAGTTTTGGCCCAATCCACGCAGGCCAAAACCACCAATCTGACATCCCATGAGAAATCTCAGATTGTGAGAGGGCGCAGGCCAGGCTGAGGGACCCCACCTGTGTATGAATCCGTGCTCCAGGCCTCTAGTAAAGAGTAATATGGGGAGAGAAACCAAGATGGCGACGTAGGTAAGCACCTAAACTGCTGCCCCGCACAACAATTTCAAAACTACAACTAAAAGACAGAACAGACACTATCCAGAACCACAGGAAAGCTGGCTGAGTGGAAATTCTACAACTAGAAGGAAAGAGGAAAGCTCACGGAGAAGGAGCGGCAAAGGGCAGAGGTACAGAGACATGCACACACAGAGAGGAAGGGCAGCAGAGTGCCTGGCTGGCTTTCTCTGGCGGGAGGGGGAAGGAAGCCCCGGACTGCACTGAACCCAGTTCTGACAGCACTGAACCTCAGTTCCGGGCAAAACCCTGTAGACCCAGGCTCATACAGGGGAAGTCTGGACTGTCAGGTAGAGAGAAAGGCACACGGAGACTCGGAGACTCAGGGGAGCTGTGGCGGCAGGGGTCTGGAGGCGTGAGTGCGCACAAAGACTGACTGCGGAGGTTACCACAGGCTATCCCTAGCGGAAGGGAGTCAGAAGCTCCTGACTGCACTGAACCCCAGTTCTGACTACACTGAACCACAGTTCTGGGCAAGCCCCTGGGGACCCACGCTCTTATGGGGGAAATCTGGACTGTAAGGAAGAAACTCGGGAACCGCGGAAGGCAGAGATCTGGATACTCGTGCTCAAGGTCAGGGCTGACGGGAAGCCAAGACTGTCTGTTCTGCCCTGAGACTCCACCCCTTCCAAGCTGAGCACAGAGGCTTTTGCAATCTGGCAAGGCTAATCCTATAAGGCTGTCTCCAGCACTGAAAAATTTCCCAGTGTAGACACAGCTGATCCTCACAGCCAACTGGCCTGCAGGTCAATTCCTCCCAGTGATACCAACAACAATCAAGACTTAACTACAACAAGGCTGTACACACAGTCCACAAAGGGGTGCACCAAGAGTGTCCACCTCAGGTTAACTGGGGAGGCCAACCCACTGGGCCATATAGGAAACCTAGCACACAAAGCTAACCTACCAACTCAGGGAAGCAGTGAAAATGTGGCATCAAAGAAACAGATCACAAACGACAGAAATGGAGGAAAACAAACGACTAGATATAGAATTCAAAACCACGGTTATAAGGCTCTTCAAGAATATCCTAGAAAAGGCCAATAAATATAACGAGACCCTCGAAGATATGAAAAAGGACCAACTAGAAATTAAACATACACTGACTGAAATAAAAAATATTATACAGAGACCTAACAGCAGACTAGAGGACTGCAAGAATCAAGTCAAAGAGTTGAAATACAAAGCAGCAACAAACACTCAGCTGGAAAAGCAAAAAGCAAAAAGAATCCAAAAAGTTGAAGATAGTGTAAGAAGCCTCTGGGACAACTTCAAGTGTACCAACATCAGAATTATGGGGCTGCCAGAAGAAGAGAGAGAGCAAGATACTGAAAACCTATTGGAAGAAATAATGACAGAAAACTTCCCCAACCTGGTGAAAGAAATAGACTTACAAGTCCAGGAAGTGCACAGAACCCCAAACAAAAGGAATCCAAAGAGGACCACACCAAGACACATCATAATTAAAATGCCAAGAGCAAAAGACAAAGAGAAAATCTTAAAAGCAGCAAGAGAAAAACAGTTAATTACCTACAAGGGAGCACCCATATGATTGTCAGCTGATTCTCAACAGAAACTATGCAGGCCAGAGGGAGTGGCAAGAAATTTTCAAAGTGATGAATAGCAAGAACCTACAACCAAGACTACTCTACCCAGCAAAGCTATTATTCAGAATGGAAGGTCAGATAAAGAGCTTCACAGACAAGAAAAAGCTAAAGGAGTTCATCACCACCAAACCAGTATTATATGAAATGCTGAAAGGTATTCTTTAAGAAGAGGAAGAAGAAAAAAGTAAAGAGAAAAATTATGAACAACAAATACATATCTATCAACAAATGAACCTAAAAATCAAGTGAATTAAAAATCTGAGGAACAGAATAAACTGGTGAATATAATAGAATCAGGGGCATAGAAAGGGAGTGGACTGATAATTCTCAGGGGGAAAGTGGTATGGGGGGTGCAAGAAGAGACTGGACAAAAATCGTACACCTATGGATGAGGACATTGTGGGGGAGGTAAGGGCAAAGGGTGGGGCGGGAACCAGGTGGAGGGGAGCTATAAGGGGAAAAAGGAGAAACAATTGTAATAATCTGAACAATAAAGATTTATTAAATTAAAAAAAGAGTAATATGGAATGTAAACTGTAATTGAAAAATGAAAAGGTATGTAGGAACTAGCTAGGAAGAGTTGAGAAATAGAGGTAATGGAGCAAGTTCTAGGAAAAAGAAGCTTATTATCACGTAAATAAGAATTTAATATTTATGTATGTACACAAGTTGTAGCTGTACTTGCTACCATAAACTTTGTACCTTATAATAATTCATATTACTGGTTGCATAATTACAGGTTTAATATTCAAAATTACAAGCATTGTTTAGAGAACAAATATACATAATCTAGCTTAATTCCAACAGTCCTCTTTGTAAATTAGAATAACATTATTGAGCTTTTCTATACTGTTCATGTTATGAAATATATTTGCAAATAAAATTCAATGATAAAATTTAAAAGTGCTATATTGCATATTTGAAAGTTACTAAGAGAATAGATCTTAAAAGTTCTCTTGACAAAGAAATTTTGTAACTATGTATGGTGACAGATGTTAACTAGACTTACTGTGGTGATTATTTTGCAATAGATACAAATATTTACTCATTGTGTTGTACATCTGAAACTAGCATAATGTTATATATCGATCATTCCTCAATTTTATAAAGGCTGGGTCCTCCCTTTTTTGCAAAAAGGAGAGATTTGCATATGCAGGACCTCTCACTCTGAACCCACATTCTAACCAGAATTTTTAAAACCTACTTTCCTTGACATCTCATGCCATTTCAGACTAGTTTATAAGGGCTGCTATGCTCGCTACAGATATGGAGATCTTCATATGAGGATTCAAACCAAACCAAATTTGGGGTGGGAGTTCATCCTATTTGTGCAGCATGCCCATTACACTTGATGCTGTGAGTGAGGTATGGAGACAATAGCCACCATCATCAGAGTCTTGCACTGGCTTGACTGAGTGATGGTAACCATGCACTTTGAGCTACTGCCTGCTAGCAGGCTTGCATTTTAGACAGTGCTGCATTTGGTGACACTTTCCAATTCTTACTTATAGATCTAACTGACCTAACTTAGAAGTTTCAATAATTACTTGGCTATTAGAGACAGAGGATGGAATTGGATCTTTTGTTAATGTGGCTCTGGGTCTTGTTTCTTGGCCCAGACCTATCTGTATGTCTTACAATGAAGACATGAATGACTTTGGGTTCAGGAGAAAGATTCCTAACCTAATTGGTTGTGTTCTTCAACCAGGCATTGGCCTCTATGGGTGCTCAGGAGAAAAAGACTATAACCTGTATGCAATATAGGTCCATTGGGTAGTTCCTCACAAAAGATTAGTCATTTGGAGAGAGAGAAAAATGGGCAAAGAAGGCAAGACAAGGCAAGACAAGGGAAGGCAAGGCAAGGCAAGGCAAGGCAAGGCAAGACAAGGGAAGGCAAGGCAAGGCAAGGCAAGACAAGGAAAGGGAAGGGAGGGGAAGGGAAGGGAAGGGAGGGAAGGGGAGGGGAGGGGAGGGGAAGGGAAAGGAAGGGAAGGGAAGGGAAAGGAAGGGAAGGGAAGGGAAGGGAAGGGAAGGCAAGGGAAGGCAAGGGAAGGCAAGGGAAGGCAAGGGAAGGCAAGGGAAGGGAAGGGAAGGGAAGAAAATGGAAGGCAATGGAAGGCAAGAGAAGGGAAGGGAAGGGAAGGGAAAGGAAGGCAAGGCAAGGGAAGGCAAGGGAAGAGAAGGTAAGGGAAGGCAAGGGAAGGCAAGGGAAGAAAAGGGAAGGCAAGGGAAGGCAAGGGAAGGCAAGAGAAGGGAAGGGAAGGGAAGGCAAGGCAAGGCAAGGGAAGAGAAGGCAAGCGAAGGCAAGGGAAGACAAGGGAAGGGAAGGAAAGGGAAGGGAAGGGGAGGAAATGAAAGGGAAGGAAAGGGAAGGGAAGGGAAGGCAAGAGAAGGGAAGGGAAGGGAAGGGAAAGGAAGGCAAGGCGAGGGAAGGCAAGGGAAGAGAAGGCAAGGGAAGGCAAGGCAAGGGAAGGGAAGGGAAGGGAAGGGAAGGGAAGGGAAGGGAAGGCAAGGCAAGGGAAGGGAAGGGAAGGCAAGGGAAGGCAAGGCAAGGGAAGGGAAGGGAAGGGAAGGGAAGGGAAGGGAAGGGAAGGCAAGGCAAGGGAAGGGAAGGGAAGGCAAGGGAACGCAAGGGAAGGGAAGGGAAGGGAAGAAAAGGGAAGGCAAGGCAAGGCAAGGCAAGGGAAGGCAAGAGAAGGGAAGGGAAGGGAAGGGAACAGAAGGGAAGGGAAGAATGAGAAGTGAAAAGAAAAAGAAGAGAAGTGGATGGTCAGGATGGGAAGAAAAAAGTGGGGAGAGAAATGCAGACATTACGTGCCATGCTGAGGTCTGAATTCCTAAAAACAGAAGGCTCACCAGGACCTTTAAATATGTCTGCTACTAGTGTTGCCCATGCCTTTGTCTTAAATAAGCTATAAATCCTCCGTGTTTTGAAGAGAAACACGTGTGGCACCTTGTGGCACATTAAAGAGATTAATTCAAAACTATTTTAAGCACAAAAGTACATAAACTCTATGAAGCCACCATTATCATGGAGAAGGATGAAATCTTAACATTTGTGACAACATTCATGGATCTAGAGCAGTGGTTCTCAACCTTTTTAATGCCATGACCCTTTAATACAGTTCCTCATGTTGTGGTGACCCCCAACCATAAAATTATTTTCGTTGCTACTTCATTATTGTAATTTTGCTACTGTTAATGAATCGTAATGTAAATATCTGTGTTTTCCGATGGTCTTAGGCTCTACAGTAGTGGTTCTCAACCTGTGGGTAGCGACCCACAGGTTGAGAACCGCTAGCAGGGTCACCTAAGACCATCGGAAAACACAGATATTTACATGCTCTAGAGGGTATTATGCTAAAATAAGTCAGTCAGAAAAAGACAAACACCATCTGGTTTCACTTACATGTTGAATTTAAAGAACAAAATTAAGAAACAGACAAAGCAGAAACAGACTCATAGATATGGAGAACAAACTGATGGTTGCAACATGAGAGGGGGGCTTTAGGAGCTGGGTGAAGAAGGTGATTGAATTAAGAAGTACAAATTGATAGTTACAAAACACGGGAATGTAAAGAACAGCATATGGATTACAGTCAATAATCCTATCTAATAAAAGAGTAATATGCAAATCAACCATCACTCTGCTACACCCACAAGCCACGCCCATCAGCCAATCAGGAGCAAGTATGCAAATTAACCCAACCAAGATGGCTGTAGTCAAGGAGAGAGCAGGAGGGAGGCTTGGGTTTCCCTGGCGATGGAGGAAGCCAAGCTTTCCACACACCCTGGCTAGCCCAGGCCTTCACTTACAGCTACAAAGTTTCAATTATAGAAGATAAATAAATCCCAACAGAAATGGCTGCCGCCATGGAGCAAGTAGAAGCCTTGGCTCTGCTCCAAGCTACAAAGTTTCAATCGTAGAAGATAAATAAATCCCAGATGCCAGGGCCTTTGCTTGGGTCTCCGGGGAGCGTGGCCAACCTGCAAACCACCACCTTGCAAACCACCCTCGCCCAGGCCGCCCCACGCCCCAAGGGAACCCCCACCCTGATCCGGGACACCCTTCAGGGCAAACCACCTGGCCCCCACACATGCACCAGGCCTCTATCCTATCTAATAAAAGAGTAATATGCAGATTGACCATCACTCGAACACACAAGATGGCTGCCCCCATGTGGTCAAAGATGGCTGCCTCCATGTGGACACAAGATGGCCACCACAAGATGGCCAGCAGGGGAGGGCAGTTGGGAGGGACCAGGCCTGCAAGGGAGGGCAGTTGGGGATGATCAAGCCTGCAGGGGAGGGCAGTTAGGGATGACCAGGCCGGCAGAGGAGGGAAGTTGGGGGCAAACAGGCTGGCAGGGGAGCAGTTAGACATCAATCAGGCTGGCAGGGGAGTGGTTAGGGGGTGATCAGGCTGGCAGGCAGAAGCAGTTAGGGGCAATCAGGAAGGCAGACAGGCAAGCAGTTGGGAGCCAACAGTCCTGGATTGTGAGAGAGATGTCTGACTGCCCTTTTAGACCCGATCCCAGTGGGATAGGGCCTAAACGGGCAGTCAGATATTCCTTGAGGGGTCCCAAATTGGAGAGGGTGCAGGCTGGGCTGAGGGACACTGCCCACCCCCCCACCCCCCATGCACGAATTTCGTGCACCAGGCCTCTAGTATTGTAGTAATTATGCCTGGTACCAGGTTGGTACTAAACTAATCTGGAGAATCACTTCATAAATTATATAAATGTCTGATTGTTATGCTGTACACCTGAAACTCTTATATCATAATATTGAAGGTTAACTGCAATGGAAAAATTTAAAAATTTTTTCCTTTAATTTTAATAATATATTTTATTTTATTTAACCCAGTGTATCCAGATATTATCATTTTAACACATAATCAATATAAAATTTATTAATGAATGTTATACATTTTTATTAAGTTCAAATCTGAGGTGTATTTTATAATATAGCAGGTGGCAATTTGCGCTAGTCATATTTCAAGTACACAATAGCTACATGCAGCTGGTGGTTCTTGTATTGACAATGCATGTCTAGAAATACAGTATAAACAAATATATATGAAATCTAATCTAATCTAATTTTCTGCAAAAATATTTTCTTTTCTTTTCTTCAAATGCTGTTGTTTTAAACATATTATCTTTTGAAAGTATTACAGATGTCCCTTTTTTTCCCCATTGACACCCCTCCAGCCTGTCCCCGCACCACCACAAGCCTTCACTGCACTATTGTTGGTGTCCATGGGTTATGCAAATATGCATATAAATTCTTTGGTTAATCTCCTCCCGACCCACCCCCCTGCGATTCATCAGTCTATTCCAATCTTCCATGTCTCTGGATCTACTTTGTTCATCAGTTTATTTTGTTTATTAGCTTCCACATATGAGTTTTATCACGTGATACTTATCTATTTCTGACTGGCTTAAAGAATTTTTTAAAATCCTGTGAGGCTAAACAAATTTTTTTTCATTCAAATGTCCCTAGAGATGGACTAGAGAATACTGTGCTCTTTGCCCAGATCCCCCTTTAGGGTTAAGGACTTATGATCCAGGTGCAGGGAGTGCAGCCATCTGATAGCACTCAGGCCTCTTTGCAAATACCCATCAGTTAAAGGAAGCTGCCTCATCCAGGAGACCTCACTCAGATCTCTTGACATTTGCATTCACCACTGTACTTGCACTGTGATTGCTCCTGAGCTGCTCCCAGCCACTTACTGAGAACAGCAAAAGCCAGTGCATGCCCATTGCCATGGTCACACAATGACACTGATGACCAGGATCACTTACACCTACCAGAATGGTGACTCAAAAATCAAACTATTTAACCAAACTTTGCTTTTCTTTAGAAAGGACCTCTTTGCCTCTGCATCACTGTAAACACCAAGGGATCCATGACACCTACAAAATTGTTCAGGGGAAGAACATCACAGAAAGTGAGTTTCTGAGACAATTAAACATTCCTTGGGAGACAACTTGTCAGTTTAAAGTCAATTCAAAGAAAGAAGTGTTTCTCCTTGGAGGAAATAAATTTATCTCCCCCCTTGATGTTAGTATAGAACAGCATCAGAGAAAAAAATTCCATTCTTTTAGCTTTGCACCTCATGGGGTCTGAATTGTTTGGAGAGTGCAAAGACAATGGAACAATTTACTTAATGAGGAGCCATGAGAATTAAGCGCTTGAGATGCGGGCAACTTTAAATGTGTGCCTTTTGTCCATTTCCTTAATTCTCTAAACCGAGCCAAATAAAAACTCAATTGGGTTTGCCAGGGATAAACCTTGGAGAGCAGAAAGCTTCAGTGATAACCTTCAGAGAAGGTCCTAGTTTCCAGTGAGGGATGGTGGCATGAGAAGGAAATGAGACAAAGTGGGTACTGGGCTTTACCTCTGGAATAATTAGATGGGGACAGCCCGGTAGTATATAATTTATGACAATGAAGTCCCTGTACTTTAAAGGTACTTTTGTTTCCACTGAAATCTGTCTTTTCCAGCTTTTGGTCTGTTTCCTTCTCTCCCTTTTTGGGATCAAGAGATCTCTGCAGTGAGACTTGTTTCCCAGGTTATCTCGATCTTTTTTCCCAAGCTGCAGGCTCTTCTTGATTTCCAGATGTTCAACAACAAGTCATTCATTAACCACTCACTGGAGATCTACTATGCATGAGGTATTGTCTATGTTGTTCCTAATGTGATTGGGTTTCGTTATTGTACTCCCTACCTATTTTGCAGCAGATCTGACTCAACTGGTATCACTTAATAGTTCTATATTGATTTTATTGTTGTTTCACCTCAGTGTTCATAATTGTACTTGCAAATAATATAATCATTTCTGATTTTCAGTACTCAGGCAAATTTTCTTTCCTCATTTTACCCATCTCTTTGGATGTTCAGCAGAATATCAAGTACTTGAAGATGGAATTGAGTGTGTTGTTCTGTTTATGAATTTAACAACACTATTCCAGTGAGTTAATGTAGAATATTCTGTTGTCTGCAGTTTTAAAACAGCTGTTGTTAAGAAATTGCCATTGGATTCCTCATTTAGCAAGAGGAAAACAATAATATGATGAGCTGGAAGACTTCTCTTTTGTGTTATGGCTGACACTTTGGTCTCAAACTTTATTATACATCTAACATTTGTATATGTTGAGCACCTGTGCCAGGCACCTGATAGGTTCCTGACATGACAATGATGAGCAAAAATAGTTACAGCTTCTAACCAACAAATGAACTTAAACTTACCAACATGAGAGGCACTTTAAGGAAGAGTACAGGATGCTCAGACAGTAGAACTCACGCACTCTATCCCACCTGACACCAGTGACCTGTTCTCTATCTCACTGGTTTCTCAAATCCCTTCTGATACCAAGCTCACCAACCCAAGCACAACTGCAAATTCTCTTCTGTTAGTCCCAAGTGCTTACCCTTTTTCAATTTCTCCTAATTCACAATTATCCATCCTTCCTCTCTCTGCTCAAATGTTCATATTTCAGAAAAGTCTTTTCTGCCAACCTTCACAGACTGAATGGGTCCTCAGTGATTTTTTTCTCTCCTTATTTAATTAGCCTCCTCTAGACATTAGGAATAGTGAAATATTTTATTGAGAATGTAAGAATTTATGTACATTCTTTTTAAAATCAAATGTATTGGGATAACATTGGTTAATAACACTCTGTAAGTTTAGATGTAAAAATGTATAATACATCATCTGAATATTCTATTGTTTGCTCACCACCACCCAAAGTCTAGTCTTCTTCCATCACCATATATTTGACCCCTTTTACTCTTTTATCCTCCCCAACACCCTTCTTCACTGATAACCACCATACTATTGTCTATATTTATAAGTTTGTTTTGTTTGTTCACTTGTTGATTTCTGTTTTCTATCCAACATATGAGGGAAATCATATGGTTCCTGTCTTTTACTATCTGACATATTTCACTTAGCATGATATTCTCAAGATCCATCCATGTTGTCACAAATGGCAGTATTTTGTCTTTTTAATGGCTGAGTAGTTTTCAATAATATGTATATACCACATCTTCTCTATCCAGTCATCCATTGAAGGAAATTTAGGTTGTTTCCATATCTTGATTATAATGAATAATGCTGCAATAAACATAAAGGTACTTACATATATCTTTATGAATAAATGTTTTCAAACTTTTCAGGTGAATACCCAGAAAAGGAATTGCTGACAAAGTAATCTATTCTTCATTTTTTAATGAACCTGTATACTGTTTTACATAGAGGCTCCACCATTTTTCATTCCCAAAAAGTGTTCCCTTTTCTCCACATCCTCTCAAAATCTTATTATCTTTTGTTGATAATAGCAATGCTAACAGATATGAGGTGATATCTCCTTGTGGATTTTATTTGCATTTTCCCTTATCTAGTGAACATGAGCTTTTCTTCATATATCTGTTGGCTCTCTGCATGTCTTTTTTGGGAAAATTGTCTTTTCAGGTCTTCTGCCCATTTTTAAATTGAACTGCTTGGTTTTTTATTGTTGAGTTGAAGGAGTTCTTTATATATTTTGGATATTAGCCCCTTTATTGGAGGTATTGTTTTCAAATACCTTCTCCCATTTAACTGGTTGCCTTTTTATGTTCAAATCTTAAATTTGCCTTTCAATTTTAGGGTGATTTCATAGATAGACACTTTGAATACTTTAACATAAATTATATCATTTTTTCAATTAATTCCACTGAATTTAATACAACATATCTCCACTTAATAGCATGTCACATGGGCACATACCCTCACACATGCTTTCTATTTTATTATGATGGTAGTGTGCTTTTGTTTCCCCCTATTATCTATGTAGTCCATATGCATCTTCCTCTTCTGGGAAGAATCCACTTGGCAGGCACTCTCTGAAAGAGGAAATCAAAAGGATCTTCATTAATTAGAAGTGATGCGTAGTTATAAAAAAAGATAACAGACCTGATATGTTTATAATGATGACTGACCCAGCTCAGTATTTTTAGAAATACTAAAAATGGTGACCATGCAAGACAGATTTATGGTGATGTTAAGAACAGAAATTCACTTTTATCAAGTGAATGTCACAGAACCTACACTAGAAAAATTATATGCATCATCTCATGTAATCATTCATCTGTCCTACAATGTAAAAAATATTGACTACTCTCATTGTATAGGTGAGGTATCATCAGCTAAAATAACTTTGTCAAGGTCACAGAGATGTAACATGGTAGACCAAATTCTATTCCAGGAAGTTGACTCAAGATCCTACTTTATAAATTGTAGCTGTATACCAGCTGTGGGCAAACTACGGCCTGCGGGCCGGATCCGGCCCTTTCGGCTGTTCTATCCGGCCCACGGAGCCGAAAGAGCGGAGGGTTCTCTTGCTCTCCCTTCCGCTCCTTTACTTTGAATTTATATTAGTTCACACAAACACTCCATCCATGCTTTTGTTCCGGCCCTCCGGTCCAGTTTAAGAACCCATTGTGGCCCTTGAGTCAGAAAGTTTGCCCACCCCTGCTCTATACTGTACTTTGGAAGAGTTATATCTAAAAAACAATTTAGCTATGGCTGGTTTGGCTCACTGGTTAGACCGGTGGCCGATGGACTGAAGGGTCAAGGGCATGTACCTCAGATGCAGGGGTGCATGTGGGAACCAATAAATCAATGTATCTTTCCCACATTGATGTTTCTCTCTCTCTCTCTTCCTCTCCTCTTCCTTCCACTCTCTCTAAAAATCAGTGGGGGGGGGGGGGGGGCGTAATTCTTGGTGAGGATTAACAAAAAGAAAATAATTGAGGTAAAAGATATAGATAAGTAATGACAATAATATCTATAATTTATTGAGTTCTTATTGTAACTAAAGGCATTTTGGTACCTCAGAAAGATGGTATTAGCAGTAATCCTATTTTTAGACCAACATACAATAAGGCACATGGAGAGTTAACTGCGACATCAATTTCAAGCATCAGGTCATAGACATAAGATTGTTTGAGGTGAAAACCCATGTTTAAATGACTATTATGAAATGAAAGAGGTATGGAGGTTATCAAAGAAAATACCTTAAATGTCTTTAGTTATTTTGGAAGGCTGATATGAGAGAAGAAATTGATTTATATCCCAAAATTTGGATAAGAGAATTAGAACCAGTGAGTAGAATATAAACAAGAGATAGAAACATTACTGCTAAATTTTAAAAAGTCTGAATGATTACACAATTTAAAATAAAGCTGGGTTATCCTTAAATGAGTAAATCACTGGCATTGGAATGATTACTAGATCATATAAGATGTCCAAGCAATGCTGAAATCAAAAGGTGCTGCATAGTCCAGGCAGCAAGAATCAGTGATTGACCATCAACCCATGAACCAGGAGATTGTGGTTTGATTCTCGGTCAGAGCTGCTCTACCCTCAGCGGGGGATGTGAGGGGAGGAACAGGAGGCAGCTGATTTATGATTCTCTCTCATCATTAATGTTTCTATCTCTCTCCCCCATCCTCTCTGAAATCAATAAAAATATATTTAATTTTTAAAAGGTGATAATTAGCTGAGATGACATTTGACTGTTTATTGAATGCTGCTTTTGCCTCCTTCCTTCTTCAAAAAAAAAAAAAAAAAAAAAAAACACCAGCTGCATGGAAGCAGAAAACCACACAGAAGTGTCACAATTCCTCCTCCTGGGTCTCTCAGATGATCCTAAACTGCAGCCCATCCTCTGTGGAGTGTTCCTGTCCATGTACCTGTTCACTGTGCTTGGAAACCTGCTCATCATTGTGGCCATCAGCTCTGATGCCCACCTTCATTCCCCAATGTATTTCTTTCTCGCCAACCTGTCCTTTGTTGACATCTGTTTCACCTCCACCACGGTCCCAAAGATGCTGGTGAATGTCCAGGCACAGAGCAAAAGCATTACCTACATTGGGTGCCTCATTCAGGTGTACTTTTTAATGATTTTTGCTGGAATGGACACCTTACTATTGACTGTGATGGCCTATGACCGGTATGTGGCCATCTGCCACCCCCTGTACTACATGGTCATCATGAACCCACGCTTCTGTGGCTTTCTGGTTCTGATGTCCTGGATCATCATTTTCTGGGTCTCCCTGCTTCATATTCTACTCATGAGGTGGCTGACCTTCTGTGTTGGCACTGAAATCCCACATTTCTTCTGTGAACTGGCTCAGATTCTCAAGGTGGCTTGCTCTGACACCCTCATCAATAACATCGTCTTGTATGTGTCTGCTGCCCTTCTGGGTGTGCTTCCTCTCACAGGAATTCTGTTTTCTTACTCTAGGATTGTCTCTGCTTTAATGAGAATGTCATCTACAGGGGGGAAATATAAAGCATTTTCCACCTGTGGGTCTCACCTCTCCGTGGTCTCCTTGTTCTATGGGACGAGCCTGGGGGTCTACCTCAGTTCCGCCCTGACCCATTCTTCCCTACACAATCCAGTTGCCTCAGTCATGTATACTGTGGTCACCCCCATGCTGAACCCCTTCATCTACAGCCTGAGGAATAAGGATGTGAAGGGGGCCCTGAGAAGGCTCCTCAAACTAGCAGCATCTTGTCTGTGATGGATCACTGACCTCAGAACTAAGGGTATATCGTGTGCCCAAAGGTAAATGTTGCAAATTTAATATCTGGTTCTTATATTCTCCTAAAAGATATGGTTTATTTCTTCTATTTCCAAAGTATGTGTGATTTTGCTTTTGTTTGTTTTTGAATTAGTTTCTTCTCATCAACTCCCTCAGAAATTCCTTTTTCACTTTTCTTCCCTATATGTTGTCCACAATATTCCATGTGTGGTCAGCATTCCTCCAGCTGTTCTGAAGATTTGTTTACTTTAAATTTGAAGCACTTATATCAAGTGTTAACTTAGTTTCCCAAAATGTTATCCTCATAGGTTGCTGATCTTCACCTTAACTGAATTGTATGCCTTTTTCCCCCAGAAGAATGGAATGAAAATCATACAGTAATCAGAACAAGGTGCTTACAACTCACCTTGAATAATTCCTTGTTTCTTCACATAATGATTTAATTTCATCTTAAAAACATTTCTTTGAGATATTTTCTCTCATTCACTTCACTTTTCAAAAGAAGGAACTGAGATTGAGTTGGACTACAAGCAGGCTAGCTGACTTTGCTACCCTACCTACCACAAGAACAGTGATGTGATTTTCTACTTCAAAGTAGGAATTTAGATTTGAAAGATAGTTTCTTCAAAAGACGTACAGGAATTTACTGCCTCGAAAACTGAGAGGTGTCATTGTTTATTACCCTTTCTTTTATCCATCTCCCTTTCCTTTTTTATTTGACTTACATTTCCCATACTGCAATTTTGAGATAAATGCTCTAAGATCCAAAAACATGTAATAATGAGTTAATAAAATAAGAGTTGTTTTCTCACATGATACAATTTGTTTCTGGAACTCTGTTGTGGTGCATCAGGAATATTAGTTACAGATATGTGGAATATGTTTAGAACCTAATTCACTTTGGGGGACGGATGTTGATAGAATTGAGTCTGCAAGGAAGCATGAAGGAGTACCTGCTACCAACAGTCAACATTCCTCCCACATCTCCTGGGATCCTCTCACCAACTCTATTGCATGAATACTGACATCCAGCACTAGCTGGAATCTACTTTGCCCAATATGTGAGAGCAGAAGTGACAGGGAATTGTGTTATATCATAGACAGCTTTTCTAAAAAAAAAATCCATATTTTTATTAATTTCAGTGAGGAATTGAGAGGGAGGAAGAGGTAGAAACATCAATGATGAAAGAGAATCATGGATCAGCTGCCTCCTGCACGCACCCTACTGTGGATCAAGTCCACAACTTGGGCATGTGCCCTTACTGGAAATCCAACAATAACCTCCTGGTTCACAGGTCAAGGCTCAACCACTGAGCCACACTGGCCAGGCCATAGACAGCTTTTAAAGGAGAGGTGTGAGGTTACCATATCCCTCATCCCTTAGTTGGGATAATGCTGAGATTTGGATGTTGTACCCTTTCCCAGAATTTCTCCACAGGTTGGTAACTCAGCTCATTCACTGTTGGAACTGACTTAATGCAAACTTTGTTGGATGTATGTTCTCCTCTTACTCACTGTCCTCTTTCCTATCCATTTTCCTTGCTCCCTCCAATAAAGTGCTGAGCATCTCCTTCTGCAGGAACAAAAAATAACACAAGTGATAAAGACAGAAGAGGTATTAAGACAATACATGAAAGAAAGTGGAAACTTTTGAGAAATAAAAGAGAATAAATTATTAGAGACACAGTAAGGACTGAAAAGTGACTCAAAATCAATAATTTTCTAAATAAAAAGGAGGTACCTGTCACTTTAATTCACTTTGATTCCATTAAGTTTAATCCAATGTGCATTTATTGTCTACTCTATTCAAATTGAAGAGGGGATCTTAGGGGTAAAATTATTGCAATGTACAGTGTTAAGTATAATAATATTGGTTTCTAGTAGATCCTGTTGAAAATTAAGGGAAAAGTCTTCAACTCACCTTGAATAATTTCAGAAAAATCTTTTAAACATTTTATCATTTTTATTGAAGTATAACTAATATACATGAAATTCACCCAGTGATGATGTACATTCATTGATTTTAGTAAATTTATGGAGTTACTCAATCATTATCGCAATCCAGTTTTAAAATACTGGTGTCACCTTGAAAAGCATACTTGTGCACATTTGGAGTTAATTCCCATTCCCACCTCAGCCTAAGGAGACCACTTACCATTTTCTGTCTTTACAAGTTTGCCTTTTCTAGATGTGTTGTTTTTGGTGGTGCTGTTTTTTCAAGTAAATGTAATATACAATATGTGGTCTTTTTTTTTCCAGTTTCTTTCACTTAGCACATGTTTTGAGGGTCATCCATGGTGCAGCATCAACATTTTGTTCTTTTTCATTGGAGAAAAGTGTTATATTGTATTTATATACAACAATTTTCTTATTAATTTACCAGTTAATGATACTTGAATATTTCTAGTTTTGGGTTATTATTAATAATGCTGCTATGGACATTTGTGCATTTGTCTTTGTATTGACATGGGATTTTATTTCTCTTGAGTAGCTAGAGTACACACTGAGTCATATAGTAAAGCAATTTTTAATTTTTAAAAACTACCAAACTATTTTCCAAAGTGTCTGCACCAATTTACATTCCCACCAGGAATGCATGAAGATTGAGTTTTCCACATCTTTGCAAACATTTGGTATTAAGGAAAACATTCTAATAGGAGAATATGCTTGAGTGTTGAATAACAGATAATGAGTAGAAATTTAATGGAGAATAGGTTTGGGTCACATTCAACAGTGAGGCATGTCAGAAAATATATGGAACTTTTAGGTCAGTTATTAAAAACTAGAGGCCTGTTGCACGAAATTCGTGCATGGGGGGAGGTGTCCCTCAGCCCAGCCTGCACCCTCTCCTATCGGGGACCCCTTGAGGGATGTCAACTGCCTGTTTAGGCCCGATCCCACTGGGGTTCGGGCCTAAAAGGGCAATCCGACATCCCACTCACAATCCAGGACTGCTGGCACCCAACCGCTCGCCTGCCTGCCTGCCTGCCTGATTGCCCCTAACCACTTCTGCCTGCCAGCCTGATCACCCCCTAACCACTCCCCTGCCAGCCTTATCGACACCTAACTGCTCCCCTGCTGGTCAGATTGCCCCTAACTGCCCTCTCTTGCCGGCCTGGTCACCCCTAACTGCCCTCCCCTGCCAGCCTGGTTCCCCCTAACTGTCCTCCCCTGCAGGCCTGGTCGCCCCCAACTGCCCTCCCCTGCTGGCCCGGAACCCCTAACTACCCTCCCTTGCCAGCCTGGTCACCCCTAACTGCCCTCCCCTGCAGGCCTGGTTGCCCCCAACTGCCCTCCCCTGCAAGGCCTGGGTCCCCCCCCCCCAACTGTCCTCCCCTGAAAGCCTGGTCACCCCCAACTGTCCTCCCTTGTAGGCCTGGTCCCTCCCAACTGCCCTGCCCTGCTGGTCTGGTTTCCCCCAACTGCCCTCCCCTGCAGGCCATCTTGTGGTGGCCATCTTGGACCACATGGGGCAGCCATCTTGTGTGTTGGAGTGATGGTCAGTTTGCATATTACTCTTTTATTAGATAGGATAAGGTTGGGTACATAGATGGGGGCAGACCATCCTATCTAATAAAAGAGTAATATGCAAATTGACTGTCACTCTAACACACAAGATGGCCGCCCCCATGTGGTCAAAGATGGCTGCCTCCATGTGGACACAAGATAGGCACCACAAGATGGCTGGCAGGGGATGGCAGTTGGAGAGGACAAGGCCTGCAGGGGAGGTCAGTTGGGGGCAACCAGGCCAGCAGGGGAGGGCAGTTAGGGGTGACTGGGCCAGCAGGGGAGGGCAGTTAGGGGCAACCAAGCTAGCAAGGGCGGATAGTTAGGGGTTACTGGGCCAGCAGGGGAGGGCAGTTGGGGGCCACCAGGCCTGCAAGGGAGGACAGTTAGGGGGGACCAGGCTGGCAGGGGAGGGCAGTTAGGGGTGACCAAGCTGGCAGGGGAGGGCAGTTAGGGGCAATTGGGCTGGCAGGGGAGCACTTAGGCGTTGTTCAGGCTGGCAGGGGAGTGGTTAGGGGGTGATCAGGCTGGCAGGCAGAAGCAGTTAGGGGCAATCAGGCAGGCAGGCAGGTGAGCGGTTGGGAGCCAGCAGGCCTGGATTGTGAGAGGGATGTTCGATTGCCCCTTTAGGCCCGATCCCAGTGGGCTGAGGGACACACACACACACACACACACCCCATGCATGAATTTCATGCACCGGGCCTCTAATCTATATATATAAAAGTTTAAGCAACCAAACCGAATGACCTGTTGCTATGATGCACACTGACCACCAGGGGTCAGGTGCTCCACGCAGTTGGAGCTGCCTTCTGGTAGTCAATGCGCTTTCACAGCAAGACTGCCACTCAGCTGACCGACCCATCTGGATGGCCCACCCAGCCCAGCGATAGCCACTCACTCCCTCAGTAGTCCAGCAGGTCCAATCTTCGGAGAACAAGCCAAGTACCAATGAACCAGAGAGATAGCATGATCCCAGCAGTGCCACAGGCCTCCTGGAAGTTGGCCTCGGGCACCAAGGCCACTTCCTCTCTCTAGATGCCCCACAAAAAAAGAAACAATATAAAAGCGGCCACCAGGTAACTCCCTACAACCAGCACAAACATCAGTGGGACGGTTCCGGATCCCAGGCCAGCAAGGGCGTCCCACTGCCCTCTTGGAGGGCTGAATGCGTCCCAGCCTCCCCACTCCCACCCCACTCAGGATGGGTGCCAGATGCAGGGCTCACAGCTGGCGAGCACCGGTGCTACCGATCCGGACTGAATGGAGTGAGCCCTTGGCAGGCACAGCGAGGCCTGGATGAGAGGGAGCAGCAGGCAGGAGAGGCAGGCAGCGTTGGACTGCCAGTTTCGGCCTGATCCCCACAGGCCATCCCAAGAGACCCCACCCATGCACAAATTCATGCACTGGGCCTCTACTTAATAGTATAATTTGACTTACTAAGGATTTTATAAGCAAATTAGCACCAAGGCCACGTCATCATCATAGATATAATGTGAGGACTTTAGAATTTCCCCAAATGGGAGAAATCTGAGGTACAGGAAACATTTAAGAGGCTATTAAAATAGTCCTGGGGAGAGATGATGGGGACCTGATCTAAGCCAGTGGCAATGAGATGCATACATTTTTTTCAAGAGGTGTATTAGTCTCCTATTGCTGCTGTAACAAATTGTCATAAGTCTAGTGGCTTAAAAGGACTTATAACCCTAGAGAGCAGAAGTCTTAACATGTATCAGCAAGGCTGCTTTCTTCCTGGGAATTCTGGAGAAGAATCGCTTTCCTTGCCTTTTCCAAATTCTAGAAATCTCCTGCATTTATTAGCTTGTGATACCTTTCTCCATCTTTAAACTCAACAGTAGAACATCATCAAATCTCTCCCTAGTCCAGCCGTGGGCAAACTATGGCCCGCGGGCCGGATCCGGCTGTTCTATCCAGTTCTCTTGCTCTCCCCTCCACTCCTTTACTTTGAATTTATATTAGTTCACACAAACACTCCATCCATGCTTTTGTTCCGGCCCTCTGGTCCAGTTTAAGAACCCATTGTGGCCCTCGAGTCAAAAAGTTTGCCCACCCCTGCCCTAGTCCCTCTAACTTCCTCTGATAATGACCCTTTCAATTACATTGAGCCCACCCAGATAATTCATGATACTTTCCCTATTGGAAGATCCTTAACTTAATCACATTTGCGAAGTGCATATTGCAGGGGTGCGCAAACTTTTTGACTCGAGGGCCACAATGGGTTCTAAAACTGGACCGGAGGGCCGGAACAAAAGCATGGATTGAGTGTTTGTGTGAACTAATATAAATTCAAAGTAAACATCATTACATAAAAGTGTACGGTCTTTTTTTTTTATTTCAATAGTTTTATTCATTTCAAACATTTTAACAAGAAGAATGTAAACACTAATTATTATAATTTGAAACTTCAAAAAATGGAGGAATCATAGCACAATAACATACCTTATATTGAAGATGGCAAAGGCAAAATAAAATTGCCTAACAAAGGAAAGGTACAAAAGCTTTTCAAATTAAACTTAAATATAATAAAATAATTTAAAACTAAAACAAATAGAAAAGAACAAAATGTGTAAACAGTAAATTAAACATTTTCTTTAGTGCAACTTCCAAATTATGCCTGGGACGTAGATGTAGTTTGCCCACAGCTGATCTATTGTCATCCAAGGTAATATATTCACAGGTTCTAGAGATTAATGAAAATCTTTGGGAGGTTATTCAACCTATGACAGGACATGTGTGATTTACAATTTGCCAATAATTGACCCATAAGTCTTGAGCTGAGAAGGTGGAAAATCTCTCTTGCTGATTTTCTTTGAGCATGACCATCTTCTGATACTGGCTCACATGGAGATGTGGCTGCACTGGACAGGTGTACTTTGGTGGCAAGTGACAGATAGAGAATCTCCTGATTCATCTGAACCTAGCAGAGCAGAGGCTCAGCTGTACACTGGCACAACTGCGCATTGGGGCTCAAACACCATGAGGGTTTCCTTTCAGATTATCAGCTTTATTTTCTCAGACTGGTTACCTCCACATAAAAAGAGACATGAGAAACAGCTGCTCTCACTACTCACATCTGGTAACTTCACTACTTAATAGAAACTAGATGCATTTATGCTCCTTTTTGTTAAAAAAAATACTTAGAAAAGGATGCTAATTGGCACAAGCACGTCTTCTTTCCACGTTGGCCAATCTACTGTGGTCAGAAGACAATGTTACTGGCAGCCCCTTCAGAACCACATTTGTTTATTCAACTTATCAAACTTATTTTTACTGATCATTTACTATGTGTCAGTTATTATTTTAGGCTCAACTGCCACAGGATTAAGAGAATCAGGGGTATGGGAAGGAGCAGGCTGTCATATTAAAACCAGTGGTCTTCATAAACCTCATTGAGAAAGTTACATTTGTGAAGATGGTGAGTGATTTATGTGCGTGTACATCTGTGGAAAGAGTGCCCCAGGCAGAGGGTGAGGTTAATACCAAGACTCTGAAGTGGGAGGTTGCCTGGAGGCAATGTGGCTGCAGCAGAGCCAGTGAGGGGGAGCATAGTAGCTCAGAGGAGCACAGGCATCAGGGGTCATCCTGTGAGGCATCTCTGCCACTGAAATGAAGGGCTTTTGCCTTCATTGCTCTGAGTGACTGGGGAATCATTGAAGGGGTTTGAGCAGACACATAACATGGTCTGACTTAGGATTTTAAAAAATCATTATGGCTGCTGGGTTGAGCATGGATGGTAAGGAGTGAGACAGACTGCTTGGACTGGCTTATGCTATCCAGGTGTTATATAGGTTGTTAGAAACAGGGTAGGGATAGTAATGTAAGGGCTGGAAGTGGTCAGCTTGTGCTACATTTTGTAGGAGGAGCCACCAGAATTTGTTGTCAGTCAGGGTGTGAGAGAGGGGAAAAGCCAAGAATGTCTCCAGGGTTTGGGATTTGAACAACTGGAAGAATGGAATGCATCCACTGAGACAGGGAGGTCTGTGAATGGAGCAAATTTCGAAGGAAAGGGAACATTAGAAGTTGACATTTTGGAATATCCTTACATGATATTACTCTACAATGTCATTATAATTTTTCCCAGATTTGTACTACCCCCATTACCTATAATAGTACCTCGCACCCTTGGGAATCAATAAAAAATCATCTTTTTTGGTGCTTGGAGACAAAGGTAACACATCTCTTGATATTTTAGAATTACAACAGCATAATGTACAATTATCCCAAACAAACTCACAAACTAATTCCTTGAATGTCTGGCAGCAATTTAAAAAGGACATTAAAGGATTTAATCCCTTCCACTGTGTAGAGGGCCCCCTGGGAAGGCACCTGAGCATTCTATATTGTCCTTTCTTGCCCTTTTGGCCAAGATGGACCCTCTTCTCACAATCCAATTGCCCACAGCTGTTGCCTGTGCTTTCTGTTCATGCTGAGGTTGAAGCCTCATGGTGGCTGGTACCATGGGTCTGTCTCTCGCCCAGTGGGGTGAGCTGGAGAAGAAACCTGGGTTCCCCAAGATATGTAACTAGTGCTGGGGCCTTGCCAGCAGGCGAGGGGATCCCAAGGCAGGTGCTGGGCGTGGGGGCCACGGGGGCATAGGCTACCAAGGAGACAGAACTGAACATCACATCACCCTGCTTGGCCCTGGAGGATGGCTGGTTAGCCAGAGATGGGTAAGATTCCTCAGGGAAGGAACAACCTAAGACAGGCACAGTTGCAGAGGGGCCATCAGGAGAGAACTTGGGGGCCAACAGAGGTGGGGCACAGACCCTCACCCCCCCAACCTTGCAGGGGCCTGAACCCTCACCCCTTCTGAGGGAGGTCTGCTTCCCATGCCCAGTTCAAATCCGGACCCAGGTAACAGACAGAGACGGCCGACAGCAGCTGCCCTCTCACTGCAACAAGACTTGTTTGAGTTGTCTTGTACCCATGGTATGGGGAAGTGGGTTTTTGATATCTAAATCCAGCCTAGCACCAGGAATGCTCAGGGCCTACTCAAGAAGGCAAATAACCCTTTCCACTAATATTTACAGGGTAAAATAAGATTGTTGTTAGAGTATTAAATTTGACAGTAAAATAGTAGTCAAGTTCTCAGACTAATTTAGATTGGCTAAGTGAAAAAAGCAAATATTCTAGAAAAATTAATGGTACTGGACAAAAAGCTGTTCCTAAAGTGTTAACTAAAAATTTTATTGGTAGTTCATCTCATGGTATAATTGTGTAACATGTAATGAACCTAAAGCAGTCATATTTTAGTACAAAAAATTAAAATTTAAAAGCTATCAAGACTACATTATAAAATTTCCAAAGGCCTCCTAATATTTAAACCAAAAAAGGGGGGATAGTAGAAGAATATCATGTAAGGAAAAATATCCTGTAAGTAAATTACATCTAGAAAATTTTTACTTTAGAAAATTAACTTTCATTTGTAATGCTAACAGCAAGACACCCATGAAAAACACACATGGTGTCTTAACAAGCCAAAGGAAAATTGTTTGGGCAAAAAATGAAAAAGGATCCCAAGTCAAATTTATAGAAAGGATTCCTTTATTAACTTTGGTCGAGAATATGTTTGTATATTTTCAGAAAACACCTCCAAGACCATGTGGATTCCTGCAACAGAGAGGAATTGACAGGACTGCTCCAGCCATGAAGACAGAAGAGAAACAGTCCAGAGATGGAAGACGCTGACGACGCCTTGCCATACTAACAGTCAGCAGCTGTGCATTGCGGCAGGTTGCCCAGGACCAAACCAGAGAGGGTCGGACCTGCATTACCACATTTGTCCACCATCCAGAACTGAAATATCATTGCTGACATGTACACATAAGGAACTGTTTGACATTGAAATTGGGACTCAAAAGAACTGTTGGCCCAGAAAGAAACTCACTACAGACTGATACATTTGTCTCTCAGCATAACAATTATTGCTTGTCTCATTTTTGGTTCTTATAAGTGTATTTCTAGTATCACATGATCTCACTCATCTAGAGGAAATAATGAACAACATAAACTGATGAACAAAAACAGACCCAGAGACAGGGCAGCATGGATGAGACTGTCAAACCTCAGAGGGAAGGTAGGGGAGGGTGGGGGTGAGGAGGAGAGATCAACCAAAGGACTTCTATGCATGCATATAAGCCTAACGAGTGGTCATGGACAACAGGGGTGTGGGGGCATGCGTGGGGAGGGGTTTGGGATGGGAATGGGGGGATGAGAACAAATATGTGATACCTTAATCAATAAAGAAATTTTAAAAAAAAGAAGTTGACATTTTGAAATGTCCAAATGGAGATATTCTGAATGGATAAATACTATATTATTTTACTTACATAAGTTACCAAGAGCAGTAATATTCATAGACAGAAAGTAGACTGGAGTTTGCCAGGGTTCTGAAAGAGTGAAAGAATGGGAACTTAATGTTCGATGTGTACAGAATTTCCGTTTGGGAAGATGTAAAAGTTCTTGAGACACATGGTGGTGATGGTTACATAACACTGCCAATGTACTTAATGCCAAGGGTATAAACTGTACACTTAAAAATGGTTAAAATGCTACTGTAAGAAAGTAAAACACTTGGTTTCTGAGGCTGTCTTCCTTTCAGCCTGCATTTCCCCCATGGTCTTCAAGCTCCTGCTACAGATATGCTAATTCATTAGAGGAATTCTGCTGGAGACTTGAGTTTTTGGAAGAATAGCCCCTTGCCAGAAGGTGCCTCTCCCAAGGACATGGGGAAATTTGTGCAAAATAGTGAGTGTTTATCAAACATCAGCAGGACTCAACAGAGAGATTTAGAGATTCTGCTCTTTCTCAGATCCCTGCAGGTGCCCAGAGATGTCAGCTTCCATTAATCACCTCTTGTCCCTCCCATTTTCCCTTCCCTGATTTAAAAGAAGCCTTACCTTGGTGCTGGGGGAAGATGAATTTGAGGAACCTCTAAGGCCCCCATCTTCCCAATTGGGCACCATCTTGATCAATAAACCTTTCCTTACTCCAAACACTGACATTTTGAATATTGGCCTTTTGAAATGTTGGGCACATTAACTTTTAAACTGGTAACAGTACATTTTATGATATGCTAGAGGCCCAGTGCACAAAATTCGTGCACTCACGGCAGGGGAGGGGTCTCCCAATCTGGCCTGTGCCTTCTCACAGTGTGGGAGCCCTGCGATTGATCGCCCCAAAGAGGTAGACCCCACCCACCCATCCAGGGCTCCTCGATGGATTGCCCCAGAGAGGTAGGCCAGAGCCAGGGGTCTGCCTTTGTGCCACACAGAGCCATGGGATCCCCAGGCCTCACTGCGTGGAGCCACAGGACCCACCTCTGCACTGCACATGCATTGTCAAGCCCCCAACTACCCACGTGCACATGCAGCCCTGCCCACCTGCACATGCCCTCTGCACACGCAGCCTTCTGGTGATCTCTCATTGTGGCTTGAGGGCGTCACGGTGTGAGGGTGTCATGACCACATAGGCTTTTATTAGTATAGATTAGAGGCCTGATGCATGAAATTTGTGCAAGAGTAGGCTTTCCTTCCCCCAGCTGCCGGCACCGGATTCCCCCTGGCATCCAGGACCCAGGCTTCCCTCTGGCCACCAGCAGGCATCCCAGACCCGGGCTTCCCTTGCAGCCCCGGCTTCCTCCAGAAGGTTGTCCAGTCTAATTAGCATATTATGCTTATATTATTATAGATAAGTTTAACCACAATAAAAATATCAAATAGAACAAAATAATTAAGAAAGATGAGGCCCTTTAAATTCCTCTAGTGATAGGATTGATTTGTTATTTGTGGTGTGCCCAATCAATAATACCTGATAATTTATGCTAATGAGATGATTCAAGATGGAGATTTATCATGCCAAAAAGACTAACCAGGTATATCAAAAGGTGGGGCTTTAGGCTAAATGATGTCAGCCCAGTGGGAAGGAAAGCTGGAAATTGTGTTCAACAAAATGGGCAATAATTCAATGTATCACATCTAGCTAACAAAGCCTCATTAAAAACTCTGGATACTGGAGCTCAGTTGTGCTACCTGGTTGGCAGTATTGTGTCACATTGTGTCAGGAAGGGGTGATGGGTCAGAACTTCATGGAGAGAGGACAAGAAGCTTTACAAATGGGATGCTTCAGTATTCCCTACGTCTATCTTCTTTTCACTTGTCCTAATATGTATTTCTTTGCTGTAATCAAACTATAACCATACATATAACACTGTCCTAAGTTCTGTGGCTCATGCTGGTGAATTCTTCAACCTGAAGAAATTTCCTCATTCTGAGTCATTCGAGCGAATTATTGAATGTGAGGGAGACCCTGAATTTGTGGCTTACTGGTATGAAGTGAGGGTGGCCTTGGACACTTCGGAACTTGTGGTTGGTGTCTTAAGTCAAAACAGTCTTGCAGAGATTGTTCCTTCAGACTCTGTGGTTATGAAAACTCTTTGTAACAAGGAAGGGCATTGGATGAAGTCAAGCCAAGTTGAAGCCCATCCAAGGCCTCCTAAAATCACCAGGAAGGTCTTGGTTGAGGATGAGCCTTTAGAGATAGTTGGTATTGTTGACCAGAGGCCAAATGTCATGGCATGTGAGATGCTTCAGAAGGAGGCATGACCTTGGTTACCATGGCTCCCTGCAGCTGAGGCAGATCCCTATGGGGGCTGATGCTGAGGGCTAAGTGGTACAACAAACACTTGAAACAACATTTCTCTCATAACTAAAATGATATTTTTTCTTTTTATTTTGGTAAAATAACATAACATAAATTTACCATTTAACCATTTTTGTTGTTGTTGTTAATCCGCACCAGAGGATATTTTTCCATTGATCTTTTAGTGGAAGAGAGAGGGAAAGACAGAAACATCGATGTGAGAGAAACACATCAATTGATTGCCTAATGCATAAGCCATGACCACGGCCCTGGGCCAGGGAGGAGCCTGCAACCAAGGTACTAGCTGGTGACCAGAATTGAACCCAGGACCCTTTGGTCTGCAAGCTGATGTTCTATCCATTGAGCCAACCCAGCTAGTGCCCATCTTAACCATTTTAAGTGTTGAGTTCAATAGTTAAGTACATTCACAGTGCTGTGAACCATCACCAACAGGAATCTCCAGAATTCTTTTTTCATCTTGCAAAATAAAACTCTTTATTTCCCAATTAAACACTAACTCTCTATTTCCTCTTCCCCCAGCCTTTGGCAATCAAAATTCTACTTTATGTCTCTATAAATTTGACTACTTTAGGTGCCTCATATAAGTGGAATTATACAGTATTTGTCCTTCCATGTTGGGCTATGTAATTGATGGAGGAGATGTTAGATAGAATGGAAAAAAAGAATCAGGATAATTGGGAATCATACATCCAGTTATCCTAAGAAAGTCCCAGTTGATAACTACTTATTCAATATCAGTATTATACCATCCCATTAAAATTTCAAAATACCCTTGCATGCATACGACATTGAATGGTAACCTATTTTCTCAAAAATATGGCCAAGGTCATGAATCGGGAAAAATATGGATAAATAGAGAAGAATCATGGGGAAAGTATAAAAAGAATAAATAACAAGAAAGAGAGAGCTATGATTTTTTTAAGAATAGAAACAAGACTGCTCAATACCAAGAATCCTGGGAAATGCATAAGGAAAGTAAGAGGGGTAGACTGAAGTATGATGCATAATCCTGAAGGCGTTATGACATAAATTGGGAGTCCAAAATAATCTCCCAATTCCATTACAGCTGTTCTAAGAGGGAAAATTGTGTAAGCAGAAAGCAGAGAGCCATATAGGCACCTATGAATTATGTGGCTGCAGATTCAGAATTTCTTGTTGCACATGTTTGATTTTGCTGCTTTTTTTTCAGTCTATGAACCAAAAATGATAGCACAGGTATAGAGTAGACTATTCTTCTGACCATCCTCCATAGGGCACTCTTGATGTCTCTGTTCCTCAGGCTGTAGATGAAGGGGTTCAGCATGGGGGTGACCACACTGTACATCACTGAGGCCACAGCACCCTTCCTTGGGGAAGATGAGACAGCAGAACTGAGGTACACACCAAGGCCTGTCCCATAAAATAAGCAAACAACTGACAAGTGAGAGCCGCAGGTAGAGAAGGCTTTATATTTTGAACCTGATGATGGCATTCTCAGAATGGAGGACACAATTCTATAGTAAGAGAAAAGGATCCCTGAAAGCGGGACACCACCAAAGATGGCTCCAATAAAGTAGATCAATATGTCATTGGTGGAGGTGTCAGAACAGGCAAGGTTGAAGAGTTGAGAAGGGTCACAAAAGAAATGAGGGATTTCCACATCTGCACAGAAGCTAAGTTGTGACACCATCAAGTAGTGCAGCTGGGAGTCCAAAAGGCTGATGAAAAATGACAGCAGGACCAACAAGCCACAGAGGCGAGGGCTCATGATGACCAGGTAGTGTAGGGGCTGACAAATGGCCACCAACCGGTCATAGGCCAGCACAGCCAGGAGTAGACTGTCTAAACAACCAAAAAGAAAAATAAAGGTAACCTGAGTTAGGCAGCCTGCATAGGTGATGGATTTGCTGTGTGTCTGTAGGTTCAGCAGCATCTTGGGAACTGTAGTGGTGCTGAAACTGATGTCAGCCAAGGACAAATTGGAAAGGAAGAAGTACATAGGTGTGTGGAGGTGGGAGTCAGAGATGACAGCCAGGATAATGAGTAGGTTCCCGAGCATGATCACCAGGTACATGAACAGGAACAGCCCAAACAGAAGAGGCTGCAGTTCTGGATCATCTGAGAGTCCCTCGAGGAAGAATTCTGAGCCACGTGTTTGATTCTGTGATTCTATGCAGATAGAAAACATTTTGAAAAAGATGAGAGTGCTTAATAAATGAAACAAGTGTATAGGCATTCATATTTTGTATTCAAGCAATTCACAAATAAAGTATTTACACTTGAGGACCACATACCCTCCTCGCTCATTACCTTCAGCAACATGACTAAGTTGTTAACTCTTTTTAGGACTCTTTCCTTATTGATGTCTGGGCTATTCATTTGTTTCTATATACACTTTAGAGTCACTGGGTCAAAGAATATTAGAGAAGAAAGGACATTTTGAGGTAACAAGTCCATGAGCAGATCAAAATATCAGTCTTCAACTTTTGGAGGAAAAATATGGAATGAGATATATTATTTTATAAGACTAATATTATAATTGAAAGAAACTAAGAAGCAGTTGAAAGTACTTTAATCTCACCCAAATGCAGTATAAGAAGTTTCCTTATTTTTAAATATAGTCTAGAAAGAGCTTAAACCACATTAACTCTATTCTAACCTAAAATAAAATGTTCATAATCAGATAGCATATTTACAGGGCAAATATCTTTAAGGGTTTTCATCTTTATTTGGTTTTATGATATCCATGTTTCATGGAAATAAGTGTTCACTCAAATGGCTGTGTTGTCTGGTAAAAGTCCCTCAAATATAACTCAAATATAAATATTTGGTCTTGGTAGACTACATGTTTTGAAAAATATGTGTGTGGGTTTTTTTTCTTTGTTTTATTTAATATATTTTTATTGATTTCAGAGAGGAAGGGAGAGGGAGAGAGAAATAGAAACATCAATGATGAAATAGAATCATTGATTGGCTGCCTCTTGCATGGCCCCTACTAGGGATTAAGCCCACAAATCGGGCATGTGCCCTTGAACAGAATAGAACTGGGGACCCTTCAGTCTGCATGTCAACGCTCTATCCACTAAGCCAAACCAACTGGGGGGGGGGGGGATATGTTTTTGTTAAGTGAACAAAATCATACAGCATCACTGATCCTGAAGATGATAGTAATTTACAATGCACCAATGATTAAATAATAACTTTCATGAATACTCTGTACTTACTTTTCTTTTTTAAAAGCTTATTTTCTATCGTCATACACAAACCAAGAAAAACATCTGAGGTCAAGTTTGTACTGTTTTGATTTGTAGCGGATGGGTAACACTTCTTAAATTTGTCTCTAATCAGAAACATTTGTGAAGGGTTGATTTCTCATCAAAACCAAACCGCCAATGAACAGTGGAGAAATTCAGGACCAAAGTTTCCTTAAACTTTAAGTTGGCTTTCCAAGTCAGTTCTTCCTTACAGAGGGATTGCATTTCTCCTAAATCAGTCGCCTGAAGTCAACTCGGATCATTTCTCTGGACAGGTCAAAACATGAGGCAATTACAAAATATTACTTTGTCAAAATATTTATTCCTTTGTGTGACATACTAGGTTCCTATGTATATAGCTAATCATTTCTATTTTATAAACACTGCCTAAATTTACATCCACTATATCATAAAAAGAACTATTTTTTGCATTAAAAAAATGATGTAATTTGAGAAAGATCCAAAGGGAAAAGAACAAAGACCACTATTATAAACACTTGGGTAGTTTGCTCATCTGTAAAATGGGTATACTAATTAAACTGACCTTATAGGGTTGCTGTAAGAAATAACACTAAATTATAAATATAAAATATGTGAACACTGGTTATCAATGCAAGTTGATCATTATAATTACCTATCCATCTTTTAAGCTTAGTGATAGGCTGGCCATAACCTAGAACCAATTAGATCAGAATTTGTACACATAAGTATTTTGGGTATATTAACATGTAGCCAGTGGAGGAAACCATTGCCAGGCTATTTATAAATGTTGTATTAAGTTATCAGTTATTATCAATACCATTTACCCATTACCCATGTAAAAATATGAATATTTAATAATACGTGCTAAAGAACTCATATTTATTATTAATAAAACTTGAAGTTGTTTTTCTATTCCTGCCTGGTCTTCCCCTGCACTTAGTTGTCCAAAGGCAAACATTGTCATGAATTTGCTGGATGCAGTCTCTTTTCAATATTTTTTAATGTTAGCCTTCAGCTATGCATACATAAGCAGTTTCCTTGAAAATTTATCTAAATACTCTCATGCTACACATATTGTTCGCTGATTCTCATTTTTACCACAGCATTGCATTTCAAGTCTCTCTATGAAAAGCATACATCACTTTCAGCACTTTAAATGATGATTAGTTTTACCTGATGGATAATCACTTTCTTTTTCAATTTTTTATTATGACAGGGCTAAGAAAATTCCTAAGTTCCGCTCCACATCAAACAACTGAGAATTTTCTAAAGATATATTTAAAGACATATAATTGAGTTGTAAAAATTGATATATGTGCAATTTTACTGTTAATTACCTATACTTGTTTTCCCAATAGAAGAATGAGACAAAGTCAACTACATGCTCTGATTGCCAAGGTATAAAACTAGAATGTTCCCTGAAGTCTGACTAGCAATAGTCTTCATGATAAAGCCACAGGAAAATGCGCATCTTGTATAGGAAATTACGTTTTCGTATCTCGGTTTTACAAAATATGCTGAGAAATGCATTGCTACTCATAGGAAACCTATGATCCACAACATTAATGTATTAAAGGCCCCAGGAAACCACTTGGTGCATTTTGCTAACTCATAGATGAACTCACCAAATCCCAAGGAAAAGAACTGGTGATTTTGCCTTCATCTGCTCATCTGAGACTAAAGCAGGTTTGGAAAGAAACAATCATTGTGCCCCAGTGGAGGGGACAGAGCCTGGGGTGGGAATCAGGAGGCCTGTGTCTGAGTCCCTCAGCTGTCACCCACTAAGTAGGAAGTGTGGGTAAGTCCTTCCACCTCTCTGTGCTGATATCTCTTACATAGAAATGGGAGAATAACACCCATCTCTGCGAAATGTGTGGCACCAGAGGTTTGCCCTTTATAAACATTCACTGATAGTCTTTAAAGCAGATTGGAAGAGTGGGTTTGTTGGTAAAAAACAATCCCAGGAAAGGCTGAAGGACGACATTTTATTCTATGATAAGCAGAGAGAAGTAGCAGCCTATCATGTCCCAGGTAATTCACTCATGGAATGAGTGGAAATCCTGAAATGTGTCTCAGTCCACACAACAGGATTTAATTCCCTTTCTCTTTTCCTCGCTTTTTTTTTTTTTTTTATGAAAATCTCCACCATTTTTCTTTGTATTTAAATCTGTGGATTCTATTAAATGGAAAATTAAAGGTTTCTTAGAAAATCTGTGACATAAATGCACACAAACACTGTTTTATCCTCTGGTATCCCAAGGAGACATTGCTGGAAGCGGGAGTGTGTGTGTGTGGGGGGGGGGGGGGGGGGAATGGAGGGAAGTACAGGAGAGAAAGCACTGAGCATGTGGAAGCCTTATCGCCCACACTCTGTTTCTGAGACCCAAGGAAGAGACTATTCAATATTTAGCAGAGACTGTTGTTCTCTGCTAAGCAGAGTATAGGCCCTGGGGGGTCAGAAAGAATGAGACTCAGATGTTTCCCTCCAGCTATTCAGATTCTACCCTTTTAAGGACAAAAATATCTGAAACTTTCCATACTGGTGCCCTCCCAGCTGTCTGTCCCAACTCCCCTGTTTGTCCTAATGATGAAAAAGAAATGCTCCTGACAGTCCCTATCCATCCATTGCCTCCACAGTACTCACTGGGCAGTTCTGTCTCTGCTGGAGTCTGACCAAGGAGTGGGAATCCACTGCCCCAGTCCTGCCTGGCAAGCAATGAAGGTTCAGGTTCCATCAAGACTGGCAGGACGTCAGAGTTAGTCATGGGCTCCTGATACAGTGGATGGGAGAGGAGAAGACTCAGATGTGAAACCCCCTGGACTGAGACGGGAACCTGAAGGGCTGGAGGCACAGCTGATTATCTATTGCTGCATGGCCCTGGGAGCTCCATGCACAGAGCTCATAATTAGTGAAATGTGTCAGGGTTATCCCAATCCCTGAGGACTTGCTGTTACTAATAGAAGATGAAAAGGAATACAGTTTTTAAGGTTTGGGGCCTTCTGCTTCTCAGGAGATAGTTCCCCTGTACTCACTTCCAAGTTGCAGGAATTTTATAAATTTAAACAATTTTTTTCAGTTGAAAAGCAGCAATGTGTGACTTGTATGTCTGCACATTCATTGAACTGACCATTCTATGGAAGGATAATTATGTTTTCTATACCAAGAATATGATACCGTTTCTATTTTCTCATTTAATATTTATGTCTCTAAAGAGAAACTTCCTTTTCTTTCCATAGTCTGGCTTTGGGGTTTTGGATTATATGTGTTGAGATGTGGTTTTTCTTTTTTTTTTTTCTTTTTAATATATTTTATTGATTTTTTACAGAGAGGAAGGAAGAAGGATAGATAGTCAGAAACATCGATGAGAGAGAAACATCGATCAGCTGCCTCTTGCACACCTCCTACTGGGGATGTGCCCGCAACCAAGTTACATGCCCTTGACCGGAATCGAACCCGGGACCTTTCAGTCCGCAGGCTGACACTCTATCCACTGAGCCAAACCGGTTTTGGCACTTCTTTTTTTATTTAGAAAGAAAATCAAAGTTCAACTTCTTCTGTGGAATTTATGCATACTGTTACATTAGACAACCATCTATTTTGATATACCAAATTGACAATTTTCTTAAATCCTATTGGGGGTTTCACAGATGTCTGTATTCTGAATGTAGGGCTGCAGTCATCTCATCTTTTCTTTTTCTATTTTTTAAATTAAATTGATTGGGGTGACATTGATTAACAAAAATTATGTAGGTTTCAGTGTACAATTATTTTAAAATATATTTTTATTGATTCAGAGTGGAAGGTAGAGGAAGAGAGAGAAACATCAATGATGAGAATCACTGGTCGGCTGCCTCCTGCACGCCCCCTACTGGGGATTGACCCCACAACCCAGGCATGTGACCTTGACCAGAATCTATCCCGGGACCCTCAGTCAACAGGCTGACACTCTATCCACTGAGCTAAACCAGCTAGGGCTCGCTGTACAATTCTATAATACATTATTTGTATACTAGGGGCCCAGTGCACAAAATTAGTGCACTGATAGGGTCCCTAGGCCTGGCCAGCGATCAGGACCAATCAGGGCCTTCTAGTTGCTGGCCGGGGCCTCCCTTCATTCCATGCCACCCCCTGGTGGTCAGCACACATCATAGCAAGTGATCGAACTCCCGGTCTCCTAGTTGAACTCCCAAGGGACAATTTGCATATTAGGCATATGTAGATAGATAGATAGATAGATAGATAGATAGATAGATAGATAGATAGATATAGATAGATAGTATTGTGTGCTCGCATGCCCAAGTCAAGTCTCCTTCCATCACCTTTTATCCTGAAACCCTTTACCCTCATCTACCGCTCCCCACACCCTTTTCCTTCTGGTAATCACCATTCTGTTGTCTGTGTCTATGAGGGGGTTTTTATGCTTAATACCTTTACCTTTTTCACCGAGCCCCCAAACCCTTGCCCTCTAACAGCTGTCAGTCTGTCATCTTGAATCTATGAGTCGATTTCCATTTTGTTACTTTATTTTGTTCATTAGATTCCACATATATGTGAAATAATATGGTAGTTTTCTTCCCCTGATTGGCCTATTTCACATAGCATATTACTCTACAGGTTTAAAAATATATAATAAAAACAAAATAAAAGAAAAAAACTTTTTTAAAAAAACCTCTCCGGGTCCATCCATTTTGTCATAAGAGATAAAGCTTTCTTTCTTCCTTTTTACTTAAATCCTCACCAAGGTGTTTTTATTGATTTTAGAGAGAGGACAGGGAAAGAGTGAGAGAGACACTGATATGAAATACATTGATTTTTTACCTCCTGCATGCACCCTGACCAGGGATTGCATCTACACACTAGCTATGCACCCTGGCTGGGAATCAAACTTGCAACCTTTTGGTGTATGAGACAATGCTCCAAACAAATCAACCACCCAGCAATGGCAAATTTTCTTTTCTTTTTTCTATCTTTCTTTTTTTTTCTTTTCTTTTATTTTGAGGTGTGTTCAGCACTGCTACATCCTTTGGGAGATGTTGGACTGCCAGTTTTGGCCCAATCCACGCAGGCCAAAACCACCAATCTGACATCCCATGAGAAATCTCAGATTGTGAGAGGGCGCAGGCCAGGCTGAGGGACCCCACCTGTGTATGAATCCGTGCTCCAGGCCTCTAGTAAAGAGTAATATGGGGAGAGAAACCAAGATGGCGACGTAGGTAAGCACCTAAACTGCTGCCCCGCACAACAATTTCAAAACTACAACTAAAAGACAGAACAGACACTATCCAGAACCACAGGAAAGCTGGCTGAGTGGAAATTCTACAACTAGAAGGAAAGAGGAAAGCTCACGGAGAAGGAGCGGCAAAGGGCAGAGGTACAGAGACATGCACACACAGAGAGGAAGGGCAGCAGAGTGCCTGGCTGGCTTTCTCTGGCGGGAGGGGGAAGGAAGCCCCGGACTGCACTGAACCCAGTTCTGACAGCACTGAACCTCAGTTCCGGGCAAAACCCTGTAGACCCAGGCTCATACAGGGGAAGTCTGGACTGTCAGGTAGAGAGAAAGGCACACGGAGACTCGGAGACTCAGGGGAGCTGTGGCGGCAGGGGTCTGGAGGCGTGAGTGCGCACAAAGACTGACTGCGGAGGTTACCACAGGCTATCCCTAGCGGAAGGGAGTCAGAAGCTCCTGACTGCACTGAACCCCAGTTCTGACTACACTGAACCACAGTTCTGGGCAAGCCCCTGGGGACCCACGCTCTTATGGGGGAAATCTGGACTGTAAGGAAGAAACTCGGGAACCGCGGAAGGCAGAGATCTGGATACTCGTGCTCAAGGTCAGGGCTGACGGGAAGCCAAGACTGTCTGTTCTGCCCTGAGACTCCACCCCTTCCAAGCTGAGCACAGAGGCTTTTGCAATCTGGCAAGGCTAATCCTATAAGGCTGTCTCCAGCACTGAAAAATTTCCCAGTGTAGACACAGCTGATCCTCACAGCCAACTGGCCTGCAGGTCAATTCCTCCCAGTGATACCAACAACAATCAAGACTTAACTACAACAAGGCTGTACACACAGTCCACAAAGGGGTGCACCAAGAGTGTCCACCTCAGGTTAACTGGGGAGGCCAACCCACTGGGCCATATAGGAAACCTAGCACACAAAGCTAACCTACCAACTCAGGGAAGCAGTGAAAATGTGGCATCAAAGAAACAGATCACAAACGACAGAAATGGAGGAAAACAAACGACTAGATATAGAATTCAAAACCACGGTTATAAGGCTCTTCAAGAATATCCTAGAAAAGGCCAATAAATATAACGAGACCCTCGAAGATATGAAAAAGGACCAACTAGAAATTAAACATACACTGACTGAAATAAAAAATATTATACAGAGACCTAACAGCAGACTAGAGGACTGCAAGAATCAAGTCAAAGAGTTGAAATACAAAGCAGCAACAAACACTCAGCTGGAAAAGCAAAAAGCAAAAAGAATCCAAAAAGTTGAAGATAGTGTAAGAAGCCTCTGGGACAACTTCAAGTGTACCAACATCAGAATTATGGGGCTGCCAGAAGAAGAGAGAGAGCAAGATACTGAAAACCTATTGGAAGAAATAATGACAGAAAACTTCCCCAACCTGGTGAAAGAAATAGACTTACAAGTCCAGGAAGTGCACAGAACCCCAAACAAAAGGAATCCAAAGAGGACCACACCAAGACACATCATAATTAAAATGCCAAGAGCAAAAGACAAAGAGAAAATCTTAAAAGCAGCAAGAGAAAAACAGTTAATTACCTACAAGGGAGCACCCATATGATTGTCAGCTGATTCTCAACAGAAACTATGCAGGCCAGAGGGAGTGGCAAGAAATTTTCAAAGTGATGAATAGCAAGAACCTACAACCAAGACTACTCTACCCAGCAAAGCTATTATTCAGAATGGAAGGTCAGATAAAGAGCTTCACAGATAAGAAAAAGCTAAAGGAGTTCATCACCACCAAACCAGTATTATATGAAATGCTGAAGGGTATTCTTTAAGAAGAGGAAGAAGAAAAAAGTAAAGAGAAAAATTATGAACAACAAATACATATCTATCAACAAATGAACCTAAAAATCAAGTGAATTAAAAATCTGAGGAACAGAATAAACAGGTGAATATAATAGAATCAGGGGCATAGAAAGGGAGTGGACTGATAATTCTCAGGGGGAAAGGGGTATGGGGGGGTGCAGGAAGAGACTGGACAAAAATCGTACACCTATGGATGAGGACATTGTGGGGGAGGTAAGGGCAAAGGGTGGGGCGGGAACCAGGTGGAGGGGAGCTATAAGGGGAAAAAGGAGAAACAATTGTAATAATCTGAACAATAAAGATTTATTAAATTAAAAAAAGAGTAATATGGAATGTAAACTGTAATTGAAAAATGAAAAGGTATGTAGGAACTAGCTAGGAAGAGTTGAGAAATAGAGGTAATGGAGCAAGTTCTAGGAAAAAGAAGCTTATTATCACGTAAATAAGAATTTAATATTTATGTATGTACACAAGTTGTAGCTGTACTTGCTACCATAAACTTTGTACCTTATAATAATTCATATTACTGGTTGCATAATTACAGGTTTAATATTCAAAATTACAAGCATTGTTTAGAGAACAAATATACATAATCTAGCTTAATTCCAACAGTCCTCTTTGTAAATTAGAATAACATTATTGAGCTTTTCTATACTGTTCATGTTATGAAATATATTTGCAAATAAAATTCAATGATAAAATTTAAAAGTGCTATATTGCATATTTGAAAGTTACTAAGAGAATAGATCTTAAAAGTTCTCTTGACAAAGAAATTTTGTAACTATGTATGGTGACAGATGTTAACTAGACTTACTGTGGTGATTATTTTGCAATAGATACAAATATTTACTCATTGTGTTGTACATCTGAAACTAGCATAATGTTATATATCGATCATACCTCAGTTTTATAAAGGCTGGGTCCTCCCTTTTTTGCAAAAAGGAGAGATTTGCATATGCAGGACCTCTCACTCTGAACCCACATTCTAACCAGAATTTTTAAAACCTACTTTCCTTGACATCTCATGCCATTTCAGACTAGTTTATAAGGGCTGCTATGCTCGCTACAGATATGGAGATCTTCATATGAGGATTCAAACCAAACCAAATTTGGGGTGGGAGTTCATCCTATTTGTGCAGCATGCCCACTACACTTGATGCTGTGAGTGAGGTATGGAGACAATAGCCACCATCATCAGAGTCTTGCACTGGCTTGACTGAGTGATGGTAACCATGCACTTTGAGCTACTGCCTGCTAGCAGGCTTGCATTTTAGACAGTGCTGCATTTGGTGACACTTTCCAATTCTTACTTATAGATCTAACTGACCTAACTTAGAAGTTTCAATAATTACTTGGCTATTAGAGACAGAGGATGGAATTGGATCTTTTGTTAATGTGGCTCTGAGTCTTGTTTCTTGGCCCAGACCTATATGTATATCTTACAATGAAGATATGAATGACTTTGGGTTCAGGGGAAAGATTCTTAACCTGATTGGTTGTGTTCTTCAACCAGGCATTGGCCTCTATGGGTGCTCAGGAGAAAAGGTATAACCTGTATGCAATATAGGTCCATTGGGTAGTTCCTCACAAAAGATTAGTCATTTGGAGAGAGAAATGGGCAAAGAAGGCAAGGCAAGGCAAGGCAAGGCAAGACAAGGGAAGGGAAGGGAAGGGAAGGGAAGGGAAGGGAAGGGAAGGGAAGGGAAGGGAAGGGAAGGGAAGGGAAGGGAAGCGAGGGGAGGAGAGGGGAAGGGAGGGGAGGGGAGGGGAAGGGAAAGGAAGGGAAGGGAAGGGAAGAGAAGGGAAGCAAGGGAAGGCAAGGGAAGGCAAGGGAAGGGAAGAGAAGGGAAGGGAAGACAGGGGAAGGGAAGGGAAGGGAAGGGAAGGGAAGGGAAGGGAAGGGAAGGGAAGGGAAGGGAAGGGAAGGGAAGGGAAGGCAAGGGAAGAAAAGGGAAGGGAAGGGAAGGGAAGGCAAGGCAAGGCAAGGCAAGGGAAGAGAAGGCAAGGGAAGGCAAGGCAAAGGAAGAGAAGGCAAGGGAAGGCCAGGGAAGGCAAGGGAAGGGAAGAAAAGGGAAGGCAAGGCAAGGGAAGGCAAGAGAAGGGAAGGGGAGGGAAGGGAAGGGAAGGCAAGGCAAGGCAAGGAAAGGGAAGAGATGGCAAGAAAAGGCAAGGGAAGACAAGGCAAGGGAGGGGAAGGGAAGGGAAGGGAAGGCAAGGAAAGCAAAGGGAAGGGAAGGGAAGGGAAGGCAAGGGAAGGCAAAGGAAGAGAAGGCAAGGCAAGGCAAGTCAAGGGAAGAGAAGGCAAGGGAAGGCAAGAGAAGGGAAGGGAAGGGAAGGGAAGGGAAGGGAAGGGAAGGGAAGGGAAGGGAAGGGAAGGGAAAGCAAGGCAAGGCAAGGGAAGGAAGGAAAGAGAAGGGAAGGCAAGGGAAGGGAAGCCGAGGGAAGGCGAGGGAAGAGAAGGGAAGGCGAGGGAAGGGAAGGCAAGGAAAGCGAAGGCAAGGCTATGGAAGGGAAGGGAATGGAAGGGAAGGGAAGAGAAGGGAAGGCAAGGAGAGCAAAGGGATGGCAAGGGAAGGGAAGGGAAGGGAAAGCAAGGCAAGGCAAGGCAAGGGAAGGAAGGAAAGAGAAGGGAAGGCAAGGGAAGGCGAGGGAAGAGAAGGGAAGGCGAGGGAAGGGAAGGCAAGGAAAGCGAAGACAAGTCTATGGAAGGGAAGGGAAGGGAAGGGAAGGGAAGGGAAGGGAAGGGAAGGGAAGGGAAGGGAAGGGAAGGGAAGGGAAGGGAAGAGAAGGGAAGGCAAGGAAAGCAAAGGGAAGGCAAGGGGAAGGGAAGGCAAGGGAAGGCAAGGCAAGGCAAGCAAGGGAAGGGAATGCAAGGCAAGGCAAGGCAAGGGAAGGGAAGGGAAGGGAAGGGAAGGGAAGGGAAGGGAAGGGAAGGGAAGGCAAGGAAATGAACGGGAAGGAAAGGGAAGGGAAGAGAAGGGAAGGGAAGGGAAGGGAAGGGAAGGGAAGGGAAGGGAAGGGAAGGGAAGTGATGACAGGGGAAGGGAAGGGAAGGGAAGGGAAGGGAAGGGAAGGGAAGGGAAAGGAAGGGAAGGGAAGGGAAGGGATGACAGGGGAAGGGAAGGGAAGGGAAGGGAAGAGAAGGGAACGGAAGGGAACGGAAGGGAAGGGAAAGGAAGGGAAGGAAAGGGAAGGGAAGGGAAGGGAAGTGAAGGGAAGGGAAAGAAAGGGAAGGGAAGGCAAAGGAAGGGAAGGGAAAGGAAGGCAAAGGAAGGGAAGGCAAGGGAAGTGAAGGCAAGGCTATGGAAGGGAAGGGAAGGGAAGGGAAGGGAAGGGAAGGGAAGGGAAGGGAAGCCAAAAGAAGGGAAGGGAAGGGAAGGGAAGGGAAGGGAAGGGAAGGGAAAGGAAGGGAAGGGAAGGCAAGGGAAGGGAAGGGAAGGCAAGGGAACGCAAGGGAAGGGAAGGCAAGGCTATGGAAGGGAAGGGAAGGGAAGGGAAGGGAAGGGAAGGGAAGGGAAGGGAAGAATGAGAAGTGAAAAAAAAAGAAGAGAAGTGGATGGTCAGGATGGGAAGAAAAAAGTGAGGAGAGAAATGCAGACATTACGTGCCATGTTGAGGTCTGAATTCCTAAAAACAGAAGGCTCACCAGGACCTTTAAATATGTCTGCTACTAGTGTTGCCCATGCCTTTGTCTTAAATAATCTATAAATCCTCCGTGTTTTGAAGAGAAACACCTGTGGCACCTCTATGGCACATTAAAGAGATTAATTCAAAACTATTTTAAGCACAAAAGTACATAAACTCTATGAAGCCACCATTATCATGGAGAAGGATGAAATCTTAACATTTGTGACAACATTCATGGATCTAGAGCAGTGGTTCTCAACCTTTTTAATGCCATGACCCTTTAATACAGTTCCTCATGTTGTGGTGACCCCCAACCATAAAATTATTTTCGTTGCTACTTCATTATTGTAATTTTGCTACTGTTAATGAATCGTAATGTAAATATCTGTGTTTTCCGATGGTCTTAGGCTCTACAGTAGTGGTTCTCAACCTGTGGGTTGCGACCCACAGGTTGAAAACCGCTAGCAGGGTCACCTAAGACCATCGGAAAACACAGATATTTACATGCTCTAGAGGGTATTATGCTAAAATAAGTCAGTCAGAGAAAGACAAACACCATCTGGTTTCACTTACATGTTGAATTTAAAGAACAAAATTAAGAAACAGACAAAGCAGAAACAGACTCATAGATATGGAGAACAAACTGATGGTTGCAACATGAGAGGGGGGCTTTAGGAGCTGGGTGAAGAAGGTGATTGAATTAAGAAGTACAAATTGATAGTTACAAAACACGGGAATGTAAAGAACAGCATATGGATTACAGTCAATAATCCTACCTAATAAAAGAGTAATATGCAAATCAACCATCACTCTGCTACAAGCACAAGCCATGCCCATCAGCCAATCAGGAGCAAGTATGCAAATTAACCCAACCAAGATGGCTGTAGTCAAGGAGAGAGCAGGAGGGAGGCTTGGGTTTCCCTGGCGATGGAGGAAGCCAAGCTTTCCACACACCCTGGCTAGCCCAGGCCTTCGCTTACGGCTACAAAGTTTCAATTATAGAAGATAAATAAATCCCAACAGAAATGGCTGCCACCATGGAGCAAGTAGAAGGCTTGGCTCTGCTCCAGGCTACAAAGTTTCAATCGTAGAAGATAAATAAATCCCAGATGCCAGGGCCTCCGCTTGGGTCTCCGGGGGGCGTGGCCAGCCTGCAAACCACCCTCTCCCAAGCCGCCCCACGCACCAAGGGAACCCCCACCCTGATCCGGGACACCCTTCAGGGCAAACCAGCTGGCCCCCACCCATGCACGAGGCCTCTATCCTATCTAATAAAAGAGTAATATGCAGATTGACAATCTATCCAACACACAAGATGGCTGCCCCCATGTGGTCAAAGATGGCTGCCTCCATGTGGACACAAGATGGCCACCACAAGATGGCCAGCAGGGGAGGGCAGTTGGGAGGGACCAGGCCTGCAAGGGAGGGCAGTTGGGGATGATCAAGCCTGCAGGGGAGGGCAGTTAGGGATGACCAGGCCGGCAGAGGAGGGAAGTTGGGGGCAAACAGGCTGGCAGGGGAGCAGTTAGACATCAATCAGGCTGGCAGGGGAGTGGTTAGGGGGTGATCAGGCTGGCAGGCAGAAGCAGTTAGGGGCAATCAGGAAGGCAGACAGGCAAGCAGTTGGGAGCCAGCAGTCCTGGATTGTGAGAGAGATGTCTGACTGCCCGTTTAGGCCCTATCCCACTGGGATCAGGTCTAAACGGGCAGTCAGACATCCCTTGAGGGGTCCCAAATTGGAGAGGGTGCAGGCTGGGCTGAGGGACACCGCCCCCCACCCCCCACCCCCCGTGCACGAATTTTGTGCACCAGGCCTCTAGTATTGTAGTAATTATGCCTGGTACCAGGTTGGTACTAAACTAATCTGGAGAATCACTTCATAAATTATATAAATGTCTAATTGTTATGCTGTACACCTGAAACTAATATACCATAATATTGAAGGTTAACTGCAATGGAAAAATTTAAAAATTTTTTCTTTTAATTTTAATAATATATTTTATTTTATTTAACCCAGTGTATCCAGATATTATCATTTTAACACATAATCAATATAAAATTTATTAATGAATGTTATACATTTTTATTAAGTTCAAATCTGAGGTGTATTTTATAATATAGCAGGTGGCAATTTGCGCTAGTCATATTTCAAGTACACAATAGCTACATGCAGCTGGTGGTTCTTGTATTGACAATGCATGTCTAGAAATACAGTATAAACAAATATATATGAAATCTAATCTAATCTAATTTTCTGCAAAAATATTTTCTTTTCTTTTCTTCAAATGCTGTTGTTTTAAACATATTATCTTTTGAAAGTATTACAGATGTCCCTTTTTTTCCCCATTGACACCCCTCCAGCCTGTCCCCGCACCACCACAAGCCTTCACTGCACTATTGTTGGTGTCCATGGGTTATGCAAATATGCATATAAATTCTTTGGTTAATCTCCTCCCGACCCACCCCCCTGCGATTCATCAGTCTATTCCAATCTTCCATGTCTCTGGATCTACTTTGTTCATCAGTTTATTTTGTTTATTAGCTTCCACATATGAGTTTTATCACGTGATACTTATCTATTTCTGACTGGCTTAAAGAATTTTTTAAAATCCTGTGAGGCTAAACAAATTTTTTTTCATTCAAATGTCCCTAGAGATGGACTAGAGAATACTGTGCTCTTTGCCCAGATCCCCCTTTAGGGTTAAGGACTTATGATCCAGGTGCAGGGAGTGCAGCCATCTGATAGCACTCAGGCCTCTTTGCAAATACCCATCAGTTAAAGGAAGCTGCCTCATCCAGGAGACCTCACTCAGATCTCTTGACATTTGCATTCACCACTGTACTTGCACTGTGATTGCTCCTGAGCTGCTCCCAGCCACTTACTGAGAACAGCAAAAGCCAGTGCATGCCCATTGCCATGGTCACACAATGACACTGATGACCAGGATCACTTACACCTACCAGAATGGTGACTCAAAAATCAAACTATTTAACCAAACTTTGCTTTTCTTTAGAAAGGACCTCTTTGCCTCTGCATCACTGTAAACACCAAGGGATCCATGACACCTACAAAATTGTTCAGGGGAAGAACATCACAGAAAGTGAGTTTCTGAGACAATTAAACATTCCTTGGGAGACAACTTGTCAGTTTAAAGTCAATTCAAAGAAAGAAGTGTTTCTCCTTGGAGGAAATAAATTTATCTCCCCCCTTGATGTTAGTATAGAACAGCATCAGAGAAAAAAATTCCATTCTTTTAGCTTTGCACCTCATGGGGTCTGAATTGTTTGGAGAGTGCAAAGACAATGGAACAATTTACTTAATGAGGAGCCCTGAGAATTAAGCGCTTGAGATGCGGGCAAGTTTAAATGTGTGCCTTTGGGGGGAGAAAAATGGCGGCTGAATAGACAGATGTGTTCCGAGCCTTGTCCCGGAGCAGAAAGAAAGAACAGCTGAGGGTCGCACTAGGAGTGTTTGTTGGCAAGTTGGGGGACAGCTGAACTCCAGAAGAAGGTGGGAGACTGCTAGATGGGGTTCCCCTGACCTGGCAGCTCCCACTGCGGCTGGGTCCCCTCCCGGAGCTGCGGGCTTGGACGCGGAGTCGCCGCCATCTGGAACCGGAAAGTGGAGCTTATCAGAAGCCTGAGAATCCACAACTGCGGCACCCACGGAACAGCTGCGAGCCCCAGAACAATGCTCCCCAATTGGTGCAAACACACGGGTTCAGAGGAGCTCTACACTCCACCACGGAAAGGTCAGATTTCGCCTAGGATAAGGTGAGGTCTCTGGTCCCAGCGCGAGAGAGGAACGAGCGTTTTGCGGGAGCTGGAGGACCAGGGAAGTCTGTGCCTAGAAAAATCGGTGGCTGCTGGGGCTGGCGTGATCTGTGAATGTGGAAGGGGGTCCTCAGAGCTGCTAACAGAAGGGCTCTCTAAAAAGCAACCCATTTTGATCTGAAGTGCAGGGACACCCTAAGAAATTCAGGGGTGTGCTAGACTTACGCGCAGCCACGGAGTGCGCACACTTGGGCTTTTTCCTCTTGAAATTCTTGCTTCTGATTACTAAGCCCAATTCATAGGTTCACCCAGTTGGGGACACACTGGGAGACTGCAGGGGAAAGTTGTTTTTCTGGAACCTGGGGATCGGAGCGGGGAGTGACCATCCAAGAGCCAGCTCTGAGGCAGCCCACTCCCACAAACCGGTAGTGAGTGCCACAGGGAAAGAAGGCTCTAACACTCCCTAGAGAGGCCATAGATAAACCCGGAAGTCAATCCAGAAACACTGCCACCCAGGGGCTGAATCACAAATTGACTCTTGTGTAATCAAAAATAAAAAAAATACGAATTAAGACACACCGCCTGCTTAAAATCAGGACTGGCTTACATCACTGAAGAGCAGTGGAACGCAGGGAACTGCAATACTGTCTGGACTGAGAAACAGGCGTGCCAAACAGAACAACAGAGGAAGTGAATGACCTTCACTACTCCACATTTTATTTTTATTTTTTATTTTTTTATTTTCATTTTTTGCATCTTTTACTCAAGAAACTAATTTTTTTCCTCACTTGATTTTACCTTTTTAATTATTACATTTTTATTTTCAATCCGTATTATTACTACTGCTATTTTATCTTTTTTATCTTTTTTTTTTTAAGTGTCATTTTATTTTCTCTTCATTTTGTTTTGGGATTAATGTTCTACATTCTATTTTTATCTTTCCTTTAGCATCATTTTACTCTATCTCAAATCTACCTTTATGCCATCACTCTCTTCCTCACTTTTCCCTTTTCAGTGTCCTGTTTATCTTACCCCTTTCCTGCTTTAGATTTTCCCTATTCTTTCTGTTTACCCCCTTTTTAAATTTCACCCTACTTATATATCTAATCTCCAATCCCCTGCTCCAAGTCCATACACACCTATCTCTTCGCTGTCTTAACTATCCAAAAAATTGTTCTTCTCTCTGTCCTTTTGTTGTTGTTCGTTTGAATGTAGATTATATCGAATTTTTATGCTTTTTTGTGAGATTGTTTTGCTTATTCTTCTTTTGTTTATTTTTTTGTTTGTTTAGTGCTTCTGTTTTCCCTTGCCTCACTCAATATTAGTTGGTGTTGTAGTTTGTATTAATCCCCAGGTACTTGTTGCTGGCATTTGCTGGGATAAGTGATTGTTCTATTGGAGTTTTATCCCCAATATATATAGTCCGTTTCCCTTTCTCTCTTAGTCTCTTTCTTGTCTCTCTTACTTTTTTTTCTTCTTTTTTTCCCTTTTCCCAATTTCATTTTGACGCCCCCCCTTTTTTTTTCTTCTTCTTTCTTTCTTTTTCCTCTTCTTCTTTCTCTACTATCCCCTGATTTGCCTTTCTCTGGTGGTCACCTTTATTGGAGGTTGTTAATATCGTGAATACATTCCTGTTCAGTGCCTTGTGAGTTGTACCTGGTAGTGCTGTATTTTGTGCCTTTAAATCGACGCAGGAGAGAGAGAACTACATAACCAGACACCCAGAGAAGAGAGACCATGGGGAGACAAAGACACAGCCCGCATATGAAAGAAAAGCAGGCATCACCAGAAAAGGAAGTAAACGAAATGGAGGCAAGCAACCTTCCAGAAAAAGAATTCAGAGAAATGGTCATAAGGTGGCTGAAAAGAATGGAAGACAAATTCGACAATATGAGCAAGAACCAAGAGGAAATGAAGAACCAAGAAGAAATGAAAAATGACATCGCTGCTGTAAAGAACTCAATAGAAAGCATCAAGAGTAGACTAGAAGAAGCAGAGGACCGCATCAGTGAGCTAGAAGACAAGATGGGAAAAAATACCCAAGTAGAGCAACTTCTAGAAAAAAAAATTAAAAGGCAGGAGGAGAGCCTAAGGGAACTTTGGGACAACACGAAACAAAACAACATCCGCATAATAGGGGTTCCAGAAGGAAAGGAAGCTGAGCAAGGAATAGAAAACCTCTTTGAAGAAATGACAGAAAATTTCCCTGATATAGGGAAGAAAAAACCCACACAAATCCAAGAAGCTCACAGAATCCCAAGCAAAATGAACCCCAAAAGACCGACGCCAAGGCACATTATAATTAAATTGGCAAACACCAACGACAAAGTAAGAATCTTAAAAGCGGCCAGAGAGAGACAGAAAGTTACATACAAAGGAACCCCCATCAGACTAGCAACTGATTTCTCAACAGAAACTCATCAGGCCAGAAGGGAATGGAATGAAATATACAAAGTCATGCAAAGGAAGGGTCTGAATCCAAGAATACTGTACCCAGCAAGGCTGTCAATCAAAATTGAAGGTGAAATCAGGAGCTTCACAGACAAAAAAGGATAAGGGAATTTATTACCACCAAACCAGCAATGCAAGAAATGCTAAAGGGTCTGCTGTAAAAAAAAAAAAGAAAGAAATAGGAAGCGAAGAAGGAACACAGGTGTAAAGAATAGGAATGGCGACAAATAAGTACCTATCAATAATAACTTTAAATGTAAACAGATTAAATGCCCCAATCAAAAGACATAGGGTAATGGATTGGATAAGAAAACATGACCCATATATCTGCTGTCTACAAGAAACCCACCTCAGAAAAAAAGACGCACACAGACTGAGGGTGAAGGGATGGAAAAAGGTTTTCCAGGCAAATGGAACTGAAAAAAAAGCTGGGGTAGCAATACTTATATCTGACAAATTAGATCTCAAACTGAAGGACATAACAAGAGATAAGGAAGGCCACTTCATAATACTAAAGGGAGCAATCCAACAAGAAGAAATAACTCTGGTAAACATATATGCACCCAATACAGGAGCACCCAAATACATACAAAAACTCCTTGAGGATATCAAGGGAGAGATTGACAGCAATACAATCATAGTAGGAGACTTTAATACCCCACTATCACCATTGGACAAATCCTCTAAACAAAAAATCAGCAAAGAAACATCAATCCTAAATGACTCACTAGACCAGATGGAATTAATTGACATCTTCAGAACATTTCACCCCAAAGCCACAGAATATACATTCTTCTCAAGCGCACATGGGTCATTTTCAAAGATAGACCATATGTTGGGACATAGGCAAAGTCTCTTCAAATTCAAGAAGATAGAAATCATATCAAGCATCTTCTCAGACCACAGTGGCATAAAACTGGAAATCAACTACAATAAAAACAACCCAAAGAAATCAAACACATGGAGACTAAACAGCATGCTATTAAACCATGACTGGGTTACCAGAGAGATCAAAGAAGAAATAAAAAACATCATGACAACAAATGACAATGAAAACACTACAATCCAAAATCTATGGGACACAGCGAAAGCAGTCTTGAGAGGGAAGTTCATAGCTCTACAAGCCTACTGCAAAAAACAAGAAACAGGGGTAATAAATTACCTAACCCAACAACTCAAAGAGTTAGAAAAAGAGCAACAAGAAAAGCCCAGTGTAAGCAGAAGGAAGGAAATAATAAAGATCAGAACACAGATAAACGACATAGAGACCAAAGAAACAATACAAAAGATCAACAAAACCAAGAGCTGGTTCTTTGAAAGGATAAACAAGATTGATGAACCTCTAGCCAGGCTCACCAAGAAGCAAAGAGAGAGGACCCAAATAAACAAAATCAGAAATGAAAGAGGTGAAATAACAACAGATCCCGCCGAAATACAAAGGATTGTTAAAAAATACTACGAACGACTCTATTCCAACAAACTGGACAACCTGGAGGAAATGGACATATTCCTAGAAAAATATAACCTTCCAAAACTCAATCAGGAAGAATCTAAATAGCTCAATATGCCAGTAACTATGGAAGAAATTGAAGCAGTCATCAAAGAGCTTCCGGCAAACAAAAGCCCGGGGCCAGACGGCTTCACAGGAGAGTTTTACCAAACATTCAAGGAAGAACTAAAACCTATCCTCCTCAGACTATTCCAAAAAATTCAAGAGGAAGGAACACTTCCAAGCTCCTTCTATGAAGCCAGCATCACCCTAATACCAAAACCAGATAAAGACAACACAATGAAAGAGAATTACAGGCCAATATCCCTCATGAATGTAGATGCCAAAATCCTCAACAAAATTCTAGCAAATCGGATCCAGCAGTACATCAGAAAGATCATACACCATGACCAAGTAGGGTTTATCCCAGGAATGCAAGGATGGTTCAATATCCGAAAATCAATAAATGTGATACATCACATAAACAAATTGAAAGATAAAAATCACATAGTCATATCAATTGATGCAGAAAAAGCATTTGACAAAATCCAACACCCTTTCTTGATAAAAACTCTCAACAAGGTGGGAATAGAAGGATCATACCTCAACATAATAAAAGCTATATATGATAAACCCACAGCTAACATCATACTCAATGGGCAAAAACTAAAACCATTTCCCCTAAGAACAGGAACAAGACAAGGATGCCCACTCTCACCACTCCTGTTTGACATAGTACTGGAAGTATTAGCCATTGCAATTAGACAAGAAGAAGAAATAAAAGGCATCCAAATTGGAAAAGAAGAAGTAAAGCTGTCCTTATTTGCAGATGACATGATATTGTACATAAAAAACCCGAAAGACTCTATCAAAAAACTAACAGACTTAATAAATGAATTCGGCAAGGTAGCAGGATACAAAATTAATGCCAAGAAATCTATGGCATTTCTATACACCAACAGTGAACTTACAGAAAGAGAGACTAAAAAAGCAATCCCATTTTCCATCGCACCAAAAAAATTAAGATACTTAGGAATAAACCTAACCAAGGAGGTAAAAGACCTATATGCGGAAAACTACAGGACACTGAAAAAAGAGATAGAGGAAGATGTAAACAGATGGAAGAACATACCATGTTCATGGATTGGTAGAATCAACATCATCAAAATGTCCATACTACCCAAAGCAATCTATAGATTCAATGCACTCCCCATTAAAATACCAACAGCTGCCAAAACCGGTTTGGCTCAGTGGATAGAGCGTCGGCCTGCGGACTGAAAGGTCCCAGGTTCGATTCCGGTCAAGGGCATGTACCTTGGTTGCGGGCACATCCCCAGTGGGGGACGTGCAGGAGGCAGCTGATCGATGTCTCTCTCATCGATGTTTCTAACTTTCTATCCCTCTCTCTTCCTCTCTGTAAAAAATCAATAAAATATATTAAAAAAAAAAAATACCTACAGCATATTTCACAGACCTAGAAAGAACTCTCCAAAAATTCATCTGGAATAAAAAAAGACCCCGAATAGCCACAGCAATCCTGAGAAAGAAGAATAAAGTAGGAGGGATCTCAATACCAGATTTCAAGCTGTATTACAAAGCCACTGTCCTCAAAACAGCCTGGTACTGGCACAAGAACAGACATATAGATCAATGGAATAGAATAGAGAATCCAGATATCGACCCAAACCAATATGCGCAATTAATATTTGACAAAGGAGGCATGAGCATACAATGGAGTCAAGACAGTCTCTTCAATAAATGGTGTTGGGAAAATTGGACAGATACATGCAAAAAAATGAAACTAGATCACCAACTTACACCATACACAAAAATAAACTCAAAATGGATACAGGACTTAAATATAAGACGGGAAACCATAAAAATACTAGAGGAATCCTCAGGCAGCAAAATCTCAGACATATGCCAAAAGAACTTTTTCAGTGATACTGCCCCTAGGGCAATGGAAGCCAAAGAGAAAATAAACAAATGGGACTACATCAAAATAAAAAGCTTTTGCACAGCAAAAGAAACCATCAACAAAACAACAAGAAACCCCACTGTATGGGAGAACATATTTGCAAATGGTATCACTGATAAAGGTTTAATTTCCAGCATCTACAGGCAGCTTATACAACTTACTAAAAGGAAGATAAATGATCCAATAAAAAAAATGGGCAACGGACCTAAATAGAATCTTTTCGAAAGAAGACAGAAGGAAGGCCAAGAGACACATGAAAACATGCTCAAAGTCACTTATTATCCGAGAGATGCAAATCAAAACGACAATGCGATACCATCTCACACCTGTCAGAATGGCTATCATCAACAAATCAACAAACGACAAGTGTTGGTGAGGATGCGGAGAAAAAGGAACCCTCGTGCACTGCTGGTGGGAATGCAGACTGGTGCAGCCACTGTGGAGAACAGTATGGAGTTTCCTCAAAAAACTGAAAATGGAACTCCCATTTGACCCAGTAATCCCACTCCTAGGAATATATCCTAAGAAACCAGAAACACCAATCAGAAAGGATATATGCACCCCTATGTTCATAGCAGCACAATTTACAATAGCTAAGATTTGGAAACAGCCTAGGTGCCCGTCAGCAGATGACTGGATCAGAAAACTATGGTACATCTACACAATGGAATACTATGCTGCCATAAAAAAGAAGGAATTACTACCATTTGTAGACACCTGGATGGAATTAGAGAACATTATGCTAAGTGAAATAAGCCAGTCAATGAAAGAAAAATACCACATGATCTCACTCATTTAGGGATAATGAAAAACATCATAAACTGATGAACCAAAAGATAGTTACAGAGGCAGTAAAGCATCAAACAGAGTGTCTAATTACAGCGGTAAGGTTAGGGAGAGGTGGGGGAAATAAGAGATCAACTGAAGGACTTGTATGCATGCATATAAGAGTAACCAACGGATGCAAAACATTGGGGGGTGAGGGCAGGTATGGGAGTGGGGTGGGGGGGGCAATGGTAAGATATGTACACATATAATACCTTAATAAAAAATTTGAAAATAAATAAATAAATAAATAAATAAATAAATAAATAAATAAATGTGTGCCTTTTGTCCATTTCCTTAATTCTCTAAACCGAGCCAAATAAAAACTCAATAGGGTTTGCCAGGGATAAACCTTGGAGAGCAGAAAGCTTCAGTGATAACCTTCAGAGAAGGTCCTAGTTTCCAGTGAGGGATGGTGGCATGAGAAGGAAATGAGACAAAGTGGGTACTGGGCTTTACCTCTGGAATAATTAGATGGGGACAGCCCGGTAGTATATAATTTATGACAATAAAGTCCCTGTACTTTAAAGGTACTTTTGTTTCCACTGAAATCTGTCTTTTCCAGCTTTTGGTCTGTTTCCTTCTCTCCCTTTTTGGGATCAAGAGATCTCTGCAGTGAGACTTGTTTCCCAGGTTATCTTGATCTTTTTTCCCAAGCTGCAAGCTCTTGATTTCCAGATGTTCAACAATTCATTCATTAACCACTCACTGGAGATCTACTATACATGAGGTATTGTCTATATTGTTCCTAATGTGATTGGGTTTCGTTATTGTACTCCCTACCTATTTTGCAGCAGATCTGACTCAACTGGTATCACTTAATAGTTCTATATTGATTTTATTGTTGTTTCACCTCAGTGTTCATAATTGTACTTGCAAATAATATAATCATTTCTGATTTTCAGTACTCAGGCAAATTTTCTTTCCTCATTTTACCCATCTCTTTGGATGTTCAGCAGAATATCAAGTACTTGAAGATGGAATTGAGTGTGTTGTTCTGCTTATGAATTTAACACCACTATTCCAGTGAGTTAATGTAGAATATTCTGTTGTCTGCAGTTTTAAAACAGCTGTTGTTAAGAAATTGCCATTGGATTCCTCATTTAGCAAGAGGAAAACAATAATATGATGAGCTGGAAGACTTCTCTTTTGTGTTATGGCTGACACTTTGGTCTCAAACTTTATTATACATCTAACATTTGTATATGTTGAGCACCTGTGCCAGGCACCTGATAGGTTCCTGACATGACAATGATGAGCAAAAATAGTTACAGCTTCTAACCAACAAATGAACTTAAACTTACCAACATGAGAGGCACTTTAAGGAAGAGTACAGGATGCTCAGACAGTAGAACTCAAGCACTCTATCCCACCTGACACCAGTGACCTGTTCTCTATCTCACTGGTTTCTCAAATCCCTTCTGATACCAAGCTCACCAACCCAAGTACAACTGCAAATTCTCTTCTGTTAGTCCCAAGTGCTTACCCTTTTTCAATTTCTCCTAATTCACAATTATCCATCCTTCCTCTCTCTGCTCAAATGTTCATATTTCAGAAAAGTCTTTTCTGCCAACCTTCACAGACTGAATGGGTCCTCAGTGATTTTTTTCTCTCCTTATTTAATTAGCCTCCTCTAGACATTAGGAATAGTGAAATATTTTATTGAGAATGTAAGAATTTATGTACATTCTTTTTAAAATCAAATGTATTGGGATAACATTGGTTAATAACACTCTGTAAGTTTAGATGTAAAAATGTATAATACATCATCTGAATATTCTATTGTTTGCTCACCACCACCCAAAGTCTAGTCTTCTTCCATCACCATATATTTGACCCCTTTTACTCTTTTATCCTCCCCAACACCCTTCTTCACTGATAACCACCATACTATTGTCTATATTTATAAGTTTGTTTTGTTTGTTCACTTGTTGATTTCTGTTTTCTATCCAACATATGAGGGAAATCATATGGTTCCTGTCTTTTACTATCTGACATATTTCACTTAGCATGATATTCTCAAGATCCATCCATGTTGTCACAAATGGCAGTATTTTGTCTTTTTAATGGCTGAGTAGTTTTCAATAATATGTATATACCACATCTTCTCTATCCAGTCATCCATTGAAGGAAATTTAGGTTGTTTCCATATCTTGATTATAATGAATAATGCTGCAATAAACATAAAGGTACTTACATATATCTTTATGAATAAATGTTTTCAAACTTTTCAGGTGAATACCCAGAAAAGGAATTGCTGACAAAGTAATCTATTCTTCATTTTTTAATGAACCTGTATACTGTTTTACATAGAGGCTCCACCATTTTTCATTCCCAAAAAGTGTTCCCTTTTCTCCACATCCTCTCAAAATCTTATTATCTTTTGTTGATAATAGCAATGCTAACAGATATGAGGTGATATCTCCTTGTGGATTTTATTTGCATTTTCCCTTATCTAGTGAACATGAGCTTTTCTTCATATATCTGTTGGCTCTCTGCATGTCTTTTTTGGGAAAATTGTCTTTTCAGGTCTTCTGCCCATTTTTAAATTGAACTGCTTGGTTTTTTATTGTTGAGTTGAAGGAGTTCTTTATATATTTTGGATATTAGCCCCTTTATTGGAGGTATTGTTTTCAAATACCTTCTCCCATTTAACTGGTTGCCTTTTTATGTTCAAATCTTAAATTTGCCTTTCAATTTTAGGGTGATTTCATAGATAGACACTTTGAATACTTTAACATAAATTATATCATTTTTTCAATTAATTCCACTGAATTTAATACAACATATCTCCACTTAATAGCATGTCACATGGGCACATACCCTCACACATGCTTTCTATTTTATTATGATGGTAGTGTGCTTTTGTTTCCCCCTATTATCTATGTAGTCCATATGCATCTTCCTCTTCTGGGAAGAATCCACTTGGCAGGCACTCTCTGAAAGAGGAAATCAAAAGGATCTTCATTAATTAGAAGTGATGCGTAGTTATAAAAAAAGATAACAGACCTGATATGTTTATAATGATGACTGACCCAGCTCAGTATTTTTAGAAATACTAAAAATGGTGACCATGCAAGACAGATTTATGGTGATGTTAAGAACAGAAATTCACTTTTATCAAGTGAATGTCACAGAACCTACACTAGAAAAATTATATGCATCATCTCATGTAATCATTCATCTGTCCTACAATGTAAAAAATATTGACTACTCTCATTGTATAGGTGAGGTATCATCAGCTAAAATAACTTTGTCAAGGTCACAGAGATGTAACATGGTAGACCAAATTCTATTCCAGGAAGTTGACTCAAGATCCTACTTTATAAATTGTAGCTGTATACCAGCTGTGGGCAAACTACGGCCTGCGGGCCGGATCCGGCCCTTTCGGCTGTTCTATCCGGCCCACGGAGCCGAAAGAGCGGAGGGTTCTCTTGCTCTCCCTTCCGCTCCTTTACTTTGAATTTATATTAGTTCACACAAACACTCCATCCATGCTTTTGTTCCGGCCCTCCGGTCCAGTTTAAGAACCCATTGTGGCCCTTGAGTCAGAAAGTTTGCCCACCCCTGCTCTATACTGTACTTTGGAAGAGTTATATCTAAAAAACAATTTAGCTATGGCTGGTTTGGCTCACTGGTTAGACCGGTGGCCGATGGACTGAAGGGTCAAGGGCATGTACCTCAGATGCAGGGGTGCATGTGGGAACCAATAAATCAATGTATCTTTCCCACATTGATGTTTCTCTCTCTCTCTCTTCCTCTCCTCTTCCTTCCACTCTCTCTAAAAATCAGTGGGGGGGGGGGGGGGGCGTAATTCTTGGTGAGGATTAACAAAAAGAAAATAATTGAGGTAAAAGATATAGATAAGTAATGACAATAATATCTATAATTTATTGAGTTCTTATTGTAACTAAAGGCATTTTGGTACCTCAGAAAGATGGTATTAGCAGTAATCCTATTTTTAGACCAACATACAATAAGGCACATGGAGAGTTAACTGCGACATCAATTTCAAGCATCAGGTCATAGACATAAGATTGTTTGAGGTGAAAACCCATGTTTAAATGACTATTATGAAATGAAAGAGGTATGGAGGTTATCAAAGAAAATACCTTAAATGTCTTTAGTTATTTTGGAAGGCTGATATGAGAGAAGAAATTGATTTATATCCCAAAATTTGGATAAGAGAATTAGAACCAGTGAGTAGAATATAAACAAGAGATAGAAACATTACTGCTAAATTTTAAAAAGTCTGAATGATTACACAATTTAAAATAAAGCTGGGTTACCCTTAAATGAGTAAATCACTGGCATTGGAATGATTACTAGATCATATAAGATGTCCAAGCAATGCTGAAATCAAAAGGTGCTGCATAGTCCAGGCAGCAAGAATCAGTGATTGACCATCAACCCATGAACCAGGAGATTGTGGTTTGATTCTCGGTCAGAGCTGCTCTACCCTCAGCGGGGGATGTGAGGGGAGGAACAGGAGGCAGCTGATTTATGATTCTCTCTCATCATTAATGTTTCTATCTCTCTCCCCCATCCTCTCTGAAATCAATAAAAATATATTTAATTTTTAAAAGGTGATAATTAGCTGAGATGACATTTGACTGTTTATTGAATGCTGCTTTTGCCTCCTTCCTTCTTCAAAAAAAAAACAAAAAAAAAAACACCAGCTGCATGGAAGCAGAAAACCACACAGAAGTGTCACAATTCCTCCTCCTGGGTCTCTCAGATGATCCTAAACTGCAGCCCATCCTCTGTGGAGTGTTCCTGTCCATGTACCTGTTCACTGTGCTTGGAAACCTGCTCATCATTGTGGCCATCAGCTCTGATGCCCACCTTCATTCCCCAATGTATTTCTTTCTCGCCAACCTGTCCTTTGTTGACATCTGTTTCACCTCCACCACGGTCCCAAAGATGCTGGTGAATGTCCAGGCACAGAGCAAAAGCATTACCTACATTGGGTGCCTCATTCAGGTGTACTTTTTAATGATTTTTGCTGGAATGGACACCTTACTATTGACTGTGATGGCCTATGACCGGTATGTGGCCATCTGCCACCCCCTGTACTACATGGTCATCATGAACCCACGCTTCTGTGGCTTTCTGGTTCTGATGTCCTGGATCATCATTTTCTGGGTCTCCCTGCTTCATATTCTACTCATGAGGTGGCTGACCTTCTGTGTTGGCACTGAAATCCCACATTTCTTCTGTGAACTGGCTCAGATTCTCAAGGTGGCTTGCTCTGACACCCTCATCAATAACATCGTCTTGTATGTGTCTGCTGCCCTTCTGGGTGTGCTTCCTCTCACAGGAATTCTGTTTTCTTACTCTAGGATTGTCTCTGCTTTAATGAGAATGTCATCTACAGGGGGGAAATATAAAGCATTTTCCACCTGTGGGTCTCACCTCTCCGTGGTCTCCTTGTTCTATGGGACGAGCCTGGGGGTCTACCTCAGTTCCGCCCTGACCCATTCTTCCCTACACAATCCAGTTGCCTCAGTCATGTATACTGTGGTCACCCCCATGCTGAACCCCTTCATCTACAGCCTGAGGAATAAGGATGTGAAGGGGGCCCTGAGAAGGCTCCTCAAACTAGCAGCATCTTGTCTGTGATGGATCACTGACCTCAGAACTAAGGGTATATCGTGTGCCCAAAGGTAAATGTTGCAAATTTAATATCTGGTTCTTATATTCTCCTAAAAGATATGGTTTATTTCTTCTATTTCCAAAGTATGTGTGATTTTGCTTTTGTTTGTTTTTGAATTAGTTTCTTCTCATCAACTCCCTCAGAAATTCCTTTTTCACTTTTCTTCCCTATATGTTGTCCACAATATTCCATGTGTGGTCAGCATTCCTCCAGCTGTTCTGAAGATTTGTTTACTTTAAATTTGAAGCACTTATATCAAGTGTTAACTTAGTTTCCCAAAATGTTATCCTCATAGGTTGCTGATCTTCACCTTAACTGAATTGTATGCCTTTTTCCCCCAGAAGAATGGAATGAAAATCATACAGTAATCAGAACAAGGTGCTTACAACTCACCTTGAATAATTCCTTGTTTCTTCACATAATGATTTAATTTCATCTTAAAAACATTTCTTTGAGATATTTTCTCTCATTCACTTCACTTTTCAAAAGAAGGAACTGAGATTGAGTTGGACTACAAGCAGGCTAGCTGACTTTGCTACCCTACCTACCACAAGAACAGTGATGTGATTTTCTACTTCAAAGTAGGAATTTAGATTTGAAAGATAGTTTCTTCAAAAGACGTACAGGAATTTACTGCCTCGAAAACTGAGAGGTGTCATTGTTTATTACCCTTTCTTTTATCCATCTCCCTTTCCTTTTTTATTTGACTTACATTTCCCATACTGCAATTTTGAGATAAATGCTCTAAGATCCAAAAACATGTAATAATGAGTTAATAAAATAAGAGTTGTTTTCTCACATGATACAATTTGTTTCTGGAACTCTGTTGTGGTGCATCAGGAATATTAGTTACAGATATGTGGAATATGTTTAGAACCTAATTCACTTTGGGGGACGGATGTTGATAGAATTGAGTCTGCAAGGAATCATGAAGGAGTACCTGCTACCAACAGTCAACATTCCTCCCACATCTCCTGGGATCCTCTCACCAACTCTATTGCATGAATACCGACATCCAGCACTGGCTGGAATCTACTTTGCCCAATATGTGAGAGCAGAAGTGACAGGGAATTGTGTTATATCATAGACAGCTTTTCTAAAAAAAAAAATCCATATTTTTATTAATTTCAGTGAGGAATTGAGAGGGAGGAAGAGGTAGAAACATCAATGATGAAAGAGAATCATGGATCAGCTGCCTCCTGCACGCACCCTACTGTGGATCAAGTCCACAACTTGGGCATGTGCCCTTACTGGAAATCCAACAATAACCTCCTGGTTCACAGGTCAAGGCTCAACCACTGAGCCACACTGGCCAGGCCATAGACAGCTTTTAAAGGAGAGGTGTGGGGTTACCATATCCCTCATCCCTTAGTTGGGATAATGCTGAGATTTGGATGTTGTACCCTTTCCCAGAATTTCTCCACAGGTTGGTAACTCAGCTCATTCACTGTTGGAACTGACTTAATGCAAACTTTGTTGGATGTATGTTCTCCTCTTACTCACTGTCCTCTTTCCTATCCATTTTCCTTGCTCCCTCCAATAAAGTGCTGAGCATCTCCTTCTGCAGGAACAAAAAATAACACAAGTGATAAAGACAGAAGAGGTATTAAGACAATACATGAAAGAAAGTGGAAACTTTTGAGAAATAAAAGAGAATAAATTATTAGAGACACAGTAAGGACTGAAAAGTGACTCAAAATCAATAATTTTCTAAATAAAAAGGAGGTACCTGTCACTTTAATTCACTTTGATTCCATTAAGTTTAATCCAATGTGCATTTATTGTCTACTCTATTCAAATTGAAGAGGGGATCTTAGGGGTAAAATTATTGCAATGTACAGTATTAAGTATAATAATATTGGTTTCTAGTAGATCCTGTTGAAAATTAAGGGAAAAGTCTTCAACTCACCTTGAATAATTTCAGAAAAATCTTTTAAACATTTTATCATTTTTATTGAAGTATAACTAATATACATGAAATTCACCCAGTGATGATGTACATTCATTGATTTTAGTAAATTTATGGAGTTACTCAATCATTATCGCAATCCAGTTTTAAAATACTGGTGTCACCTTGAAAAGCATACTTGTGCACATTTGGAGTTAATTCCCATTCCCACCTCAGCCTAAGGAGACCACTTACCATTTTCTGTCTTTACAAGTTTGCCTTTTCTAGATGTGTTGTTTTTGGTGGTGCTGTTTTTTCAAGTAAATGTAATATACAATATGTGGTCTTTTTTTTTCCAGTTTCTTTCACTTAGCACATGTTTTGAGGGTCATCCATGGTGCAGCATCAACATTTTGTTCTTTTTCATTGGAGAAAAGTGTTATATTGTATTTATATACAACAATTTTCTTATTAATTTACCAGTTAATGATACTTGAATATTTCTAGTTTTGGGTTATTATTAATAATGCTGCTATGGACATTTGTGCATTTGTCTTTGTATTGACATGGGATTTTATTTCTCTTGAGTAGCTAGAGTACACACTGAGTCATATAGTAAAGCAATTTTTAATTTTTAAAAACTACCAAACTATTTTCCAAAGTGTCTGCACCAATTTACATTCCCACCAGGAATGCGTGAAGATTGAGTTTTCCACATCTTTGCAAACATTTGGTATTAAGGAAAACATTCTAATAGGAGAATATGCTTGAGTGTTGAATAACAGATAATGAGTAGAAATTTAATGGAGAATAGGTTTGGGTCACATTCAACAGTGAGGCATGTCAGAAAATATATGGAACTTTTAGGTCAGTTATTAAAAACTAGAGGCCTGGTGCACGAAATTCGTGCATGGGGGGAGGTGTCCCTCAGCCCAGCCTGCACCCTCTCCTATCTGGGACCCCGTGAGGGATGTCGACTGCCTATTTAGGCCCAATCCCACTGGGGTTCGGGCCTAAAAGGGCAATCCGACATCCCACTCACAATCCAGGACTGCTGGCACCCAACCACTCACCTGCCTGCCTGCCTGATTGCCCCTAACTGCTTCTGCCTGCCAGCCTGATCACCCCCTAACCACTCCCCTGCCAGCCTGATTGATGTCTAACTGCTCCCCTGCCAGCCTGTTTGCCCCCAACTTCCCTCCTCTGCCGGCCTGGTCATCCCTAACTGCCCTCCCCTGCAGGCTTGATCATCCCCAACTGCCCTCCCTTGCAGGCCTGGTCCCTCCCAACTGCCCTCCCCTGCTGGCCATCTTGTGGTGGCCATCTTGTGTCCACATGCGGGTGGCCATCTTGGACCACATGGGGCAGCCATCTTGTGTGTTGGAGTGATGGTCAGTTTGCATATTACTCTTTTATTAGATAGGATAAGGTTGGGTACATAGATGGGGGCAGACCATCCTATCTAATAAAAGAGTAATATGCAAATTGACTGTCACTCTAACTCACAAGATGGCCGCCCCCATGTGGTCAAAGATGGCTGCCTCCATGTGGACACAAGATAGGCACCACAAGATGGCTGGCAGGGGATGGCAGTTGGAGAGGACAAGGCCTGCAGGGGAGGTCAGTTGGGGGCAACCAGGCCAGCAGGGGAGGGCAGTTAGGGGTGACTGGGCCAGCAGGGGAGGGCAGTTAGGGGCAACCAAGCTAGCAAGGGCGGATAGTTAGGGGTTACTGGGCCAGCAGGGGAGGGCAGTTGGGGGCCACCAGGCCTGCAAGGGAGGACAGTTAGGGGGGACCAGGCTGGCAGGGGAGGGCAGTTAGGGGTGACCAAGCTGGCAGGGGAGGGCAGTTAGGGGCAATTGGGCTGGCAGGGGAGCACTTAGGCGTTGTTCAGGCTGGCAGGGGAGTGGTTAGGGGGTGATCAGGCTGGCAGGCAGAAGCAGTTAGGGGCAATCAGGCAGGCAGGCAGGTGAGCGGTTGGGAGCCAGCAGGCCTGGATTGTGAGAGGGATGTTCGATTGCCCCTTTAGGCCCGATCCCAGTGGGCTGAGGGACACAACACACACACACACACACACACACACACACACACACACACACACACACACCATGCATGAATTTCATGCACCGGGCCTCTAGTCTATATATATAAAAGTTTAAGCAACCAAACCGAATGACATGTTGCTATGATGCACACTGACCACCAGGGGTCAGGTGCTCCATGCAGGAGCTGCCTTCTGGTAGTCAGTGCGCTTTCACAGCAAGACTGCCACTCAGCTGACCAACCCATCCTGATGGCCCACCCAGCCTGAAGTCACACAGCCAATTCTTGTCACTCAGCTCAGTAAATTCATCAGACTTCCCCTTTAATTTCAAAAATGCACCAATCTCTTCTTTGAGCTCCCACACTCGTTGGAAAACTTTGCCCAAACTCAACCAGCGGACATGAGAGTGGTAAAGTAAATCGTGGTGATCCGCATCAGTTTCCTCCAGAAACTTAATAAACTGATGGTGCTGAAGTCCCTTTGCTCGAATGAAATTAACAAGCTTTACGACTGGATTAACAACATGATTAAGTTGTAATATAGACTTGTACAATGATTCCTGTTGAATAATACAGTGAAGAAAAATAACATCTTGGTTAGGGTTCTCCTCTTTCACTTTATCCTGAATTCTTTTTAGCAGTCCAACATTTTTTCCAGTTAAATTTGGAGATCCATCTGTCATGACATTAGCAAGTTTACTCCATGGTAGCTTCATTTTCTCGATGACAGTAGACACCTGGTCATACAAGTCCTCTCCCCGTGTTTTTCCTTTCAGTGGCTCAATGGCTAAAAACTCCTCCGTAATTTCAAAATTGTCACTAATCCCTCAGATAAAAATTAAGAGCTGAGCAGTGTCCCTTACGTCATTACTTTCATCCAATGCTAGTGAATAAAACTTAAAGAACTCTGCCTTACTATTTAACTTGCTGGCCAAGTCTTCATCAGTCAGTTCCACTTGACGAGTCACTGTCCTGCGCGATAAGCTGAGTTTTTCAAACTTGCCTTTGCTCTCTGGACACAAGAGACCTGCTGTCTCTATCATACATTCTTTAAAAAAATTGCCTTCAGAGAGAGGTTTGCTTGCTTTTGCTAATTTGAATGATAGCATAAAACTTGCTTTGGTAGTTGTCTCTTGAATTGCAGTTTGTCTGTGAAAGACATTTTGCTGAGCCTGTAATTTAGCCATCAACCTCTGTGCAGTAGCCTCCCGTTCTTGAGGTGACTGCTTGCTAGCATAGTTGCCATGCTTTGTGGCAAAGTGACGGCTGAGATTGTACTCTTTGAAGATGGCAAGTGTTTCCTGGCATATCAGACACACCGGCATTGATCGGACTTTGGTGAAAAAATATTTTGTTGTCCACTCCCTCTTAAACACTCGGCATTCACTGTCCACTTTCCTTTTCTTTGGTCCACTCATGTTTAATATTGGGCTAAAACCAACAGTACCGTTCTCTTATTAAATTCTTTACTAAAATAAGACAGTAAAGTATAAAAACAAGTGATTAAATTTGCTCTACTATAACATTTTTGGTCTTCTAAAAAATATATATATAACAAAATCATCTGAAAAAGTTCAGACATGGGACAGAGGCACACCCTGACCATAGAGAACAACCTCTTTCCTCCATAGAAAACCTGTGTATCTTTCACACAGGCCCTTTGTTTATGGTAACACACATAGCTGCACATTGCTGTGCCTTCCAGACACACTTGTATGGGAGGTGCTAGGGCAGTGCAAAACATGGGCAACCAGTAGTTACCACTAGCACTTCTGTTACTGGCAAAAAACAGCCGCAGTGCACATAGTGTGAAAGAGCCCATTATCAATGTCAGATTGCATCCACTGGACTCTATAAAAACAACCAAGTGCCACTTTTAAATGCCCATTGCAACAGTTTTTCTTATTAAAAGCTGGAAATGGCAGGATATTTATATATATACCCCTACTGTGACAGCCTGGCAGAGCATTACAAAGGAGAAAACCCAGCATCTGGTGATATCCATAAGTACAAGACTTCAGGCTGTCATTACCAGGAAAGGGTTTCATCCAAGTATTAGATATGAACATTTGATTTTCAGTTTTTTATTTGTCCAATTACTTCTGAAACCCTGAAATTAAGCGATTTTGTAATAAAATCTTTAGTTCATCACATTTCTATACAATCTTTTTGTTCAACCCACTGAATTAGGGTTCGTTCACACTAGCCGTGCTGCCGTTGCAGTGTGGTGCAGTACTGCAATGCAGCACAGCTAGGGTTAATGCACGGTACACAGGTTTCCATCATATTTGCGTTGATGCTAATGTGCAGTGGTTCATGTTAACACAAATGCCCTGTAGCACGCATTTTTACAGGCGCAAGGGGGAGAAGCAAACGCAGCGCAAAATGCATTTGTTTTGCCGCTAACACATGCAGTTAGTGGCCACGATAGCGTTACTGATACTGCATCCGTATCAGCAAAAAAATGCAGCCGCAGCATGGCTAGTGTGATATGTCCTCTGTGTGTCTTTTTCCCTGCTGCACGAGTCCGCAGTGGGAAAAAAAAAAACTGCAGAGGATACAAGCCCTAAAAGCTGAAAGTCTTTGTTGTTTTATTAACAAGTCATTGTGATGTACAGAATGTGGGAACAGGAAAAAATTGTGTTTGAGTAGAGCTCTTAATCTTACCTCAGAAAGGCTCTGATACTGTGCTCTCCAGGGGCGTGTCTCCCTACATCACCACGATAACGTGTCTACGCATTCCCAGGGTGATGTCGGGGGACGCGTCCACGGGCATTACAAGGAGCCTCTGGAACATTGAGAGGTTGTTCCTTCTACTGAATGGGCGGATATAAATCCGCCCACTCAGAAGAAGGAGCTGAGGCCGTGTTTCCCGACATTGCCATGTTAACACTGCTGCTGGTGAAGGAGCGGAGGGGAGAGCAAGAGAACCCTCCACTCTTTCTGCTCCGTGGGCCGGATAGAACAGCCGAAAGGGCCGGATCCGGCCCGCGAGCCGTAGTTTGCCCACAGCTGGCCTATTGTAATTCAAGCTAATATATTCACAGGTTCTAGAGATTAATAAAAATTTTGGGGAGGTTATTCAACCTATGACAGGACATGTGTGATTTACAATTTGCCAATAATTGACCCATAAGTCTTGAGCTGAGAAGGTGGAAAATCTCTCTTGCTGATTTTCTTTGAGCATGACCATCTCCTGATACTGGCTCACATGGAGATGTGGCTGCACTGGACAGGTGTGCTTTGGTGGCAAGTGACAGATAGAGAATCTCCCGATTCATCTGAACCTAGCAGAGCAGAGGCTCAGCTGTACACTGGCACAACTGCACATTGGGGCTCAAACACCATGAGGGTTTCCTTTCAGATTATCAGCTTTATTTTCTCAGACTGGTTACCTCCACATAAAAAGAGACATGAGAAACAGCTGCTCTCACTACTCACATCTGGTAACTTCACTACTTAATAGAAACTAGATGCATTTATGCTCCTTTTTGTTAAAAAAAAAAAAATACTTAGAAAAGGATGCTAATTGGCACAAGCACGTCTTCTTTCCATGTTGGCCAATCTACTGTGGTCAGAAGACAATGTTACTGGCAGCCCCTTCAAAACTACATTTGTTTATTCAACTTATCAAACTTATTTTTACTGATCATTTACTATGTGTCAGTCATTATTTTAGGCTCAACTGCCACAATTTAAGAGAATCAGGGGTATGGGAAGGAGCAGGCTGTCATATTAAAACCAGTGGTCTTCATAAACCTCATTGAGAAAGTTACATTTGTGAAGATGGTGAGTGATTTATGTGCGTGTACATCTGTGGAAACAGTGCCCCAGGCAGAGGGTGAGGTTAATACCAAGACTCTGAAGTGGGAGGTTGCCTGGAAGCAATGTGGCTGCAGCAGAGCCAGTGAGGGGGAGCATAGTAGCTCAGAGGAGCACAGGCATCAGGGGTCATCCTGTGAGGCTTTCTCTGCCACTGAAATGAAGGGCTTTTGCCTTCATTGCTCTGAGTGACTGGGGAATCATTGAAGGGGTTTGAGCAGACACATAACATGGTCTGACTTAGGATTTTAAAAAATCATTATGGCTGCTGGGTTGAGCATGGATGGTAGGGGGTGAGGCAGACTGCTTGGACTGGCTTATGCTATTCAGGTGTTATATAGGTTGTTAGAAACAGGGTAGGGATAGTAATGTAAGGGCTGGAAGTGGTCAGCTTGTGCTACATTTTGTAGGAGGAGCCACCAGAATTTGTTGTCAGTCAGGGTGTGAGAGAGGGGAAAAGCCAAGAATGTCTCCAGGGTTTGGGATTTGAACAACTGGAAGAATGGAATGCATCCACTAAGACAGGGAGGTCTGTGAATGGAGCAAATTTCGAAGGAAAGGGAACATTAGAAGTTGACATTTTGGAATATCCTTACATGATATTACTCTACAATGTCATTATAATTTTTCCCAGATTTGTATTACCCCCATTACCTATAATAGTACCTCGCACCCTTGGGAATCAATAAAAAAACATCTTTTTTGGTGCTTGGAGACAAAGGTAACACATCTCTTGATATTTTAGAATTACAACAGCATAATGTACAATTATCCCAAACAAACTTACAAACTAATTCCTTGAATGTCTGGCAGCAATTTAAAAAGGACATGAAAGGATTTAATCCCTTCCACTGTGTAGAGGGCCCCCTGGGAAGGCACCTGAGCATTCTATATTGGCCCCTCTTGCCCTTTTGGCCAAGATGGACCCTCTTCTCACAATCCAATTGCCCACAGCTGTTGCCTGTGCTTTCTGTTTATGCTGAGGTTGAAGCCTCATGGTGGCTGGTACCATGGATCTGTCTCTCGCCCAGTGGGGTGAGCTGGGCCCTCCCTGGAGAAGAAACCTGGGTTCCCCAAGATATGTGACTAGTGCCAGGGCCTTGCCAGCAGGCAAGGGGATCCCAAGGCAGGTGCTGGGCGTGGGGGCCACAGGGGCATAGGCTACCAAGGAGACAGAACTGAACATCACATCACCCTGCTTGGCCCTGGAGGATGGCTGGTTAGCCAGAGATGGGTAAGATTCCTCAGGGAAGGAACAACCTAAGACAGGCACAGTCGCAGAGGGGCCATCAGGAGAGAACTTGGGGGCCAAAAGAGGTGGGGCACAGACCCTCCCCCCCCCCAACTTTGCAGGGGCCTGAACCCTCACCCCTTCTGAGGGAGGTCTCCTGCCCCCATGGCTGCTTTGCTTCCCATGCCCAGCTCAAATCGGGACACAGGTAACAGACAGATACGGCCGACAGCAGCTGCCCTCTCACTGCAACAAGACTTGTTTCAGTTGTCTTGAACCCATGGTATGGGGAAGTGGGTTTTTGATATCTAAATCCAGCCTAGCACCAGGAATGCTCAGGGCCTACTCAAGAAGGCAAATAATCCTTTCCACTAATATTTACAGGGTAAAATAAGATTGTTGTTAGAGTATTAAATTTGACAGTAAAATAGTAGTCAAGTTCTCAGACTAATTTAAATTGGCTAAGTGAAAAAAGCAAATATTCTAGAAAAATTAATGGTACTAGACAAAAAGCTGTTCCTAAAGTGTTAACTAAAAATTTTATTGGTAGTTCATCTCATGGTATAATTGTGTAACATGTAATGAACCTAAAGCAGTCATATTTTAGTACAAAAAAATTAAAATTTAAAAGCTATCAAGACTACATTATAAAATTTCCAAAAGCCTCATAATATTTAAATCAAAAAAGGGGGGATAGTAGAAGAATATCATGTAAGGAAAAATATCCTGTAAATAAATTACATCTAGAAAATTTTTACTTTAGAAAATTAACTTTCATTTGAAATGCTAACAGCAAGACACCCATGAAAAACACTCATGGTGTCTAAACAAGCCAAAGAAAAGTTGTTTGGGCAAAATATGAAAAAGGATCCCAAGTCAAATTTATAGAAAAGATTCCTTTATTAACTTTTGGTTGAGAATATGTTTGTATATTTTCAGAAAACACCTCCAAGACCATGTGGATTCCTGCAACAGAGAGGAATTGACAGGACTGCTCCAGCCATGAAGACAGAAGAGAAACAGTCCAGAGATGGAAGATGCTGACTATGCCTCGCCATACTAGCAGTCAGCAGCTGTGCGTCGCTGCAGGTTGCTCAGGACCAAACCAGAGAGGGTCAGACCTGCATTACCACCATTTGTCCACCATCCAGAACTGAAATATCATCGCTGACATGTACAGATAAGGAACTGTTTGACATTGAAATTGGGACTCAAAAGAACTGTTGGTCCAGAAAGAAACTCACTACAGACTGATTCATTTGCCTCCCAGCATAACCATTACTGCTTGTCTCATTTTTGGTTCTTATAAGTGTATTTCTAGTATCACATGATCTTACTCATTTAGGGGAAATAATGAACAACATAAACTGATGAACAAAAACAGACCCGGAGACAGGGAAGGAAGGAGAGGGTGGGGATAAAGGGGAGAGATCAACCAAAGGACTTGTATGCATGCATATAAGCCTAACCAGTGGTCACAGACAACAGGGGAGTGGGGGCATGCATGGGGAGGGGTTTGGGATGGGAATGGGGGGATGAAGACAAATATGTGATACCTTAATCAATAAAGAAATTTAAAAAAAAGAAGTTGACATTTTGAAATGTCCAAATGGAGATATTCTGAATGGATAAATACTATATTATTTTACTTACATGAGTTACCAAGAGCAGTAAAATTCATAGACAGAAAGTAGACTGGAGTTTGCCAGGGTTCTGAAAGAGAGAAAGAATGGGAACTTAATGTTCGATGTGTACAGAGTTTCCATTTGGGAAGATGGAAAAGTTCTTGAGACACATGGTGGTGATGGTTACATAACACTGCCAATGTACTTAATGCCAAGGGTATAAACTACACTTAAAAATTGTTAAAATGCTACTGTAAGAAAGTAAAACACTTGGTTTCTGAGGCTCTGTTCTTTTCAGCCTGCATTTCCCCCATGGTCTTAAAGTTCCTGCTATAGATATGCTAATTAATTAGAGGAATTCTGCTTGAGACTTGAGTTTTTGGAAGAATAGCCCCTTGCCAGAAGGTGCCTCTCCCAAGGACATGGGGAAATTTGTGCAAAATAGTGTTTATCAAACATCAGCAGGACTCAACAGAGAGATTTAGAGATTCTGCTCTTTCTCAGATCCCTGCAGGTGCCCAGAGATGTCAACTTCCATTAATCACCTCTTGTCCCTCCCATTTTCCCTTCCCTGATTTAAGAGAAGCCTTACCTTGGGGCTGGGGGAAGATGGATTTGAGGAACCTCTAAGGCCCCCATCTTCCCAATTGGGCACCATCTTGATCAATAAACCTTTCCTTACTCCAAACACTGACATTTTGAATATTGGCCTTTTGAAATGTTGGGCACATTAACTTTTAAACTGGTAACAGTACATTTTATGATATGCTAGAGTCCCAGTGCATGAAATTAATGTACTCACGGCCGGGGGAGGGGGGTGGGGGTGGGGAGAGGTCTCCCAGTCTGGCCTGTGCCTTCTCACAGTGTGGGAGCCCTGCGATTGATTGCCCCAAAGAGGTAGACCCCACCCACCCATCCAGGGCTCCTCGATGGATTGCCCCAAAGAGGTAGGCCAGAGCCAGAGGTCCGCCTTTGTGCCGCGCAGAGCCATGGGACCCCCAGGCCTCACTGCGTGGAGCCACAGGACCCACCTCCACACTGCGCACGCAGCATCAAGGCCCAACTACCCACGTGCACACGCAGCCCTGCCCACCTGCACATACCCTCTGCACACACAGCCTTCTGGTGATCGCTCATTGCGGCGTGAGGGTGTCACGGTGGGAGGGTGTCATGACCACATAGGCTTTTATTAGTATAGATTAGAGGCCTAATGCATGAAATTTGTGCAAGAGTAGGCTTTCCTTCCCCCAGCTGCCGGCACCGGATTCCCTCTGTCATCCAGGACCCAGGCTTCCCTCTGGCCACCAGCAGGCATCCCAGACCCGGGCTTCCCTTGCAGCCCCGGCTTCGTCCGGAAGGTCGTCCAGTCTAATTAGCATATTATGCTTATATTATTATAGATAAGTTTAACCACAATAAAAATATCAAATAGAACAAAATAATTAAGAAAGATGAGGCCCTTTAAATTCCTCTAGTGATAGGATTGATTTGTTATTTGTGGTGTGCCCAATCAATAATACCTGATAATTTATGCTAATGAGATGATTCAAGATGGAGATTTATCATGCCAAAAAGACTAACCAGGTATATCAAGGGGTGGGACTTTAGACCAAATGATGTCAGCCCAGTGGGAAGGAAAGCTGGAAATTGTGTTCAACCAAATGGGCAATAATTCAATGTATCACATCTAGCTAACAAAGCCTCATTAAAAACTCTGGATACTGGAGCTCAGGTGTGCTACCTGGTTGGCAGTATTGTGTCACATTGTGTCAGGAAGGGGTAATGGGTCAGAACTTCATGGGGAGAGGACAAGAAGCTTCACAAATGGGATGCTTCAGTATTCCCTATGTCTATCTTCTTTTCACTAGTCCTAATATGTATTTCTTTGCTGTAATCAAACTGTAATCATACATATAACACTGTCCTAAGTTCTGTGGCTCATGCTGGTGAATTCTTCAACCTGAAGAAATTTCCTCATTCTGAGTCATTCGAGCCAATTATTGAATGTGAGGGAGACCCTGAATTTGTGGCTTACTGGTATGAAGTGAAGGTGGCCTTGGGGACTTCTGCACTTGTGGCTGGTGTCTTAAGTCAAAACAGTCTTGGAGGTACTGTTCCCTCAGATTCTGTGGTTATGCAAACTCTTTGAAACAAGGAAGGGCATTGGATGAAGTCAAGCCATGTTGAAGCCCATCCAAGGCCTCCTAAAATCACCAGGAAGGTCTTGGTTGAGGATGAGCCTTTAGAGATAGTTGGTATTGTTGACCAGAGGCCAAATGTCATGGCATGTGAGATGCTTCAGAAGGAGGCATGACCTTGGTTACCATGGCTCCCTGCAGCTGAGGCAGATCCCTATGGGGGCTGATGCTGAGGGCTAAGTGGTAAAACAAACACTTGGAACAACATTTCTCTCATAACTAAAATGATATTTTTTTTATTGTGGTAAAATAACATAACATAAATTTACCATTTAACCATTTTTGCTGTTGTTGTTAATCCTCACCAGAGGATATTTTTCCATTGATCTTTTAGTGGAAGAGAGAGGGAAAGACAGAAACATCAATGTGAGAGAAACACATCAATTGATTGCCTAATGCATGAGCCCTGACCATGGCCCTGGGCCAGGGAGGAGCCTGCAACCAAGGTACAAGCTGGTGACCAGAATTGAACCCAGGACCCTTTGGTCTGCAGGCCGATGTTCTATCCACTGAGCCAACCCAGCTAGTGTCCATCTTAATCATTTTAAGTGTTGAGTTCAATACTTAAGTACATTCACAGTGCTGTGAACCATCACCAACATGCATCTCCAGAACTCTTTTTTCATCTTGCAAAATAAAACTCTTTATTTCCCAATTAAACACTAACTCTCTATTTCCTCTTCCCCCAGCCTTTGGCAATCAAAATTCTACTTTATGTCTCTATAAATTTGACTACTTTAGGTGCCTCATATAAGTGGAATTATACAGTATTTGTCCTTCCATGTTGGGCTATGTAATTGATGGAGGAGATGTTAGATAGAATGGAAAAAAGTATCAGGATAATTGGGAATCATACATCCAGTTATCCTAAGAAAGTCCCAGTTGATAACTACTTATTCAATATCAGTATTATACCATCCCATTAAAATTTCAAAATACCCTTGCATGCATAAAACATTGAATGGTAACCTATTTTCTCAAAAATATGGCCAAGGTCATGAATCGGGAAAAATATGGACAAATAGAGAAGAATCATGGGGAAAGTATAAAAAGAATAAATAATAAGAAAGAGAGAGCTATGATTTTTTTAAGAATAGAAACAAGACTGCTCAATACCAAGAATCCTGGGAAATGCATAAGGAAAGAAAGAGGGGTAGACTGAAGTATGATGCATAATCCTGAAGGGGTTATGACATAAATTGGGAGTCCAAAATAATTTCCCAATTCGATTACAGCTGTTCTAAGAGGGAAAATTGTGTAAGCAGAAAGCAGAGAGCCATATAGGCACCTATGAATTATGTGGCTGCAGATTCAGAATTTCTTGTTGCACATGTTTGATTTTGCTGCTTTTTCCAGTCTATGAACCAAAAATGATAGCACAGGTATAGAGTAGACTATTCTTCTGACCATCCTCCATAGGGCACTCTTGATGTCTCTGTTCCTCAGGCTGTAGATGAAGGGGTTCAGCATGGGGGTGACCACAGTGTACATCACTGAGGCCACAGCACCCTTCCTTGGGGAAGATGAGACAGCAGAACTGAGGTACACACCAAGGCCTGTTCCATAAAATAAGCAAACAACTGACAAGTGAGAGCCACAGGTAGAGAAGGCTTTATATTTTGAACCTGATGATGGCATTCTCAGAATGGAGGACACAATTCTATGGTAAGAGAAAAGGACCCCTGAGAGTGGGACACCACCAAAGATGGCTCCAATAAAGTAGATCACTATGTCATTGGTGGAGGTGTCAGAACAGGCAAGGTTGAAGAGTTGAGAAGGGTCACAAAAGAAATGAGGGATTTCCACATCTGCACAGAAGCTAAGATGTGACACCATCAAGTAGTGCAGCTGGGAGTCCAAAAGGCTGAAGAAAAATGACAGCAGGACCAACAAGCCACAGAGGCGAGGGCTCATGATGACCAGGTAGTGTAGGGGCTGACAAATGGCCACCAACCGGTCATAGGCCAGCACAGCCAGGAGTAGACTTTCCAAACAACCAAAAAGAAAAATAAAGGTAACCTGAGTTAGGCAGCCTGCATAGGTGATGGATTTGCTGTGTGTCTGGAGGTTCAGCAGCATCTTGGGAACTGTAGTGGTGCTGAAACCGATGTCAGCCAAGGACAAATTGGAAAGGAAGAAGTACATAGGTGTGTGGAGGTGGCAGTCAGAGATGACAGCCAGGATAATGAGTAGGTTCCCGAGCATGGTCACCAGGTACATGGACAGGAACAGCCCAAACAGAAGAGGCTGCAGTTCTGGATCATCTGAGAGTCCCAGGAGGAAGAATTCTGAGCCATGTGTTCGATTCTGTGGTTCTACGCAGATAGGACACATTTTGAAAAAGAATAAATAAATTAAACAAGTGCTAAATAAATAAAACAAGTGTAGAGGCATCCATATTTTGGATTCAAACGATTCACAAATAGTTTCACTTGAGGACCACATACCCTCCTCGCTCATTACCTTCAGCAACATGTCTGAGTTGTTAACTCTTTTTAGAACTCTTTGCTTATTGATGTCGAGGCTATTCATCTATTTCTATAGACACTTTAGAGGCACTGAGTCAAAGGATATTAGAGAAGAAAGGACATTTTGAGATAATAAATCCATGAACAGAACAAAATATCAGCCTTCTACTTTTGAAGGAAAAATATGGAATGAGAAATATTCTTGTATATGACAAACATCATTATATTTGAAAGACACTAAGAAGCAGTTGTAAGTACTTTATCTCATCCAAATGCACTGTAAGAAATTTCTTAATTTGGAATATAGTCTAGAAGACCTAAAACCACATTAACTCTATTCTAACCTACCATAAAATGTTAATAATCAGACAGCATTTTTACATGGCAAATATCTTTAAGGATTTTCATTTTTTGTTTGTTTGTTTGTTTTATGACATCCATCTTCCTTGGAGATAAGTGCTCACTCAAATGTGTGGATTGTCTGATCAAAGTCCCCTCAAATAAAACTCATATATAAATATTTGGCCTTGGTAGACTACACATTTTGAAAAATATGATTTTGTTAAATGCACAAAATCATACAGCATCACTGATCCTGAAGATGATAGTAATTTACAATGCACCAATGATTAAGTAATAACTTACTTTCACGAATACAGTGTACTTACTTTTCTCTTGGAAAGGTTATTTTCTATCAGTGATACACAATCCAAGAGAAACATCTGAGATTGACTTTGCACTTTACTGTTTTGGTGTGTAGTGGATGGGTACTTCTTAAATATGTCTCTAATCAGAAGCATTTGTGAAGGGTTGATTTCTCATCCAAACCAACCCTCCAATGAACATTTGAAAAATTTAGGACCAAACAAGGCCTTACACCTTAAGTTGGCTTTCTAATGCCAGCTTAAGAGCTTCCCAAGTCAGTTCTTCCTCATAGGCGGACTGCATTTCTCCTAAACCAGTCCCTGAAGGCAACTCAGGTTAAAACAGAAGTATTACTTTGTCAAAATAGTTATTCCTTTGTGTGACATGCTAGATCCCTATGTATATAACTGATCATTTCCATTTTGTAATACTACCTAAACTTTAGATTCACTATATCATAAAAAAATTAATTTTGCATCAAAAAAAGTTATGTACTTTGGGAGAAATCAAATGGGAAAAGAACAAAAAAGCTGTTACAAACACCTGGTTAGCTTGCTCATCAGTAACAGGGGTATATTAATTAAACAGATCTAATAGGATTGCTGTAAGAAATAACATTAAGCCCTAACTTGTTTGGCTCAGTGGATAGAGCGTCGGCCTATGGACTGAAGGGTCCCAGGTTCGATTCTGGTCCAGGGCATGTACCTTGGTTGTGGGCACATCCCCAGTAGGGGTGTGCAGGAGGCAGCTGATCTATGTTTCTCTATCATGATGTTTTTCTCTCATCAATGTTTCTAACTCTCAAACTCTCTCCCTTTCTCTCTGTAAAAAAAAAAAAAAAAATCAATAAATATATTTAAAAAAATAAATAACATTAAATTATAAATATAAAATACCTAAACATTTGTTATCAATGCTAGTTGATCATTATAATTACTTTTCCATCCTTTAAAACTTAATGATTGGCTGGCCATAACCTAGAGCCAGTTAAATTAGAATTTCTACACGTAAGTGCTTTGGGCATATTAACATAGCTAGGGTAGAGAATCATTGCCAGGTTATTAGTAAATGTTGTATTAATGTTATCAATTATTATCAATAGTTTTCCCACTACCCATATTAAAATATGAATATTTAATAATATGTGCTATAGAACTCATAGTTATTATTGATAAAACTTAAGGGTATTTTGCGATTCTGCCTAATCTTTCTCTGCACTTCAGTTGTCCAAAGGCAAACAATGTCATGAATTTGATGAATGCATTTTCCTTTCAAAGTTTTTATAATGTTAGCATTGAGCTTTGAACTCATAGCATTTTCCTGAAAACTTATCTAAATGCTCTCATGTTACTCATATTGTTCCCTTAGTTCTCATTTACCACGGCATTGCGTTTCAAGTCTCCCTGTGAAATGCATACATCAATTTTAGCACTTTGAATGATGCTCAGTATTATCTACGGGGTAAACTTCATTTTATTTTTAATTTTTTAAATTAAGACTAGGCTAAGAAAATTCTTAAGCCCATCTCCTTATCACACAAGTGAGAATTTTCTAAAGATATATTCAAAAAAGATAATTGGTTGAGTTGTAACATTAATGTGTTCAATTTTACTATTAATTACCGAGACACTTGCGTTCCCAATAGAAAAATCAGACAAGATCCACTACATGCTCTGACTGCCAACGTATAAAATTAGAAACTTCCTTGAAGTCTGACTACCAATAGTCTTCATGATAGAGCCACAGGAAAATGCGCATTTGTATAGGGAATGATGTTTACATATCTCGGTTTTACAAATATGCTGAGAAATGCGTTACTATCCTTGGGAAACCCTATGATCCACAACATTCATGCAATAAAGGTCCCTTCAAACCACAGATGAACTCACCAAATCCCAACAGAAGGAATTGGTGGTGGTGCGCTTGTTTGGAAAGAAACAATCACTGTGCTGCAGTGGAGGGGACAGAGCCCTGGGCTGGGAATCAGGAGGCCTGTGTCTGAGTCCCACAGCTGTCACCCACTAAATGGGATGTGTGAGTAAATCTTTTCACCTCTCTGTACATAGAAATGGGAGAATAACAGCCATCTCTGGCAAATGAGTGACACCCAATTGTCTTTAAATCAGATTGAAAGAGTGGGCTTATTGATGAAAATCAATCCCAGGAAAGGCTGAAGGACAACATTTTATTCTGTGATATGCCAGAGAAAGGTAGAAGCCTATCCTGTCCCAGGTAATTTGTTCATGGAATGAGAGGAAATCCTGAAATGTGTCTCAGTCCACACAAAAAGATTTACTTCCCTTCTCTTCCTTCTCTTTTCAATATTTTGTACTTTTATGAAAATCTCCACAATTTCTCTTTATATTTAAATGTTGTAGTCCTATCCTGTTTGGGTCAGTGGATAGAGTGTTAGCCTGCTGACCAAAGGGTCCCAGGTTTGATTCCGGTCAAGGGCTTGTATCCTGGTTGCAGGCTCCTCCCTGGGCCGGGGCTGGTCAGGATGCATGCAGGAGGCAATCAATCAATGTGTTTCTCTCACATAAATGTTTCCCTCTGTCTTTCCCTCTCTCTTCCACTCTCTAAAAGGTCAGTGGAAAAATGCCTCTCCCCACGCAGGAAGATTAACAAAACACAAACAAAATGCCCTATCCGGTTTGCCTTAGTATATAGAGCTTCCACCTGCAGTCAAGGGTACATGCCCAGGTTGCAGGTTCAATACCCAGTTGGGGATGTGCAGGAGGCAGCTGATCAATGATTCTCTCTAATCATTGAGGTTTCTATCTCACTCTTCCTGTCCCTTCCTCTCTGAAATCAATAAAAATATAAAAATATTTATATTAAATGTTGTAGTTACTATTAAATGGAAATTGATAGGTTTCTTAGAAAACCCATGACATAGATACATACAAATACTGTTTCACTTCTGCTCACCCCAGGAAACACTGCTAAAAGCAGGGAAATTACTGGAAAGAAAGCACTGGGCTTGTGGAAGCCCTGTCACCCATACTCTGTTTCTGAGACCCAAGGAAGAGTCTATTCAATATTTAGCAGAGACTGTTGTTCTCTGCTAAGCAGAGTATAGGCCCTGGGGGATCAGAAATTAATGTCACTCAGATGTTTCCCTCCAGCTATTCAGATTCTACCCTTTTAAGGACAAAAATATCTGAAATGTTCCATACTGGTGCCCTCCCAGCTGTCTGTCCCAACTCCCCTGTTTGTCCTAATGATGAAAAAGAAATGCTCCTGACAGTCCCTCTCCATCCATCGCCTCCATAGTACTCACTGGGCAGTTCTGTCTCTGCTGGAGTCTGAACAAGGAGTGGGAATCCACTGCCCCAGTCCTGCCTGGCAAGCAATGAAGGTTCAGGTTCCATCAAGACTGGCAGGACGTCAGAGTTAGTCATGGGCTCCTGATGCAGTGGGTGGGAGAGGAGAAGACTCGGATGTGAAACCCCCTGGACTGAGACGGGAACCTGAAGGGCTGGAGGCACAGCTGGTTATCTATTGCTGCATGGCCCTGGGAGCTCAATGCACAGAGCTCATAATTAGTCAAATGGGTCCAGGTTACCCAGTCTCTGAGGACTTGCTGTTACTAATAGAAGAGGAAACGAAATACAGTTCTTAAGGTTTGGGGCCTTCCTCTTCTCAGGAGAAAGTTCCCCTGTACTTCTCACTTCCAAGTTGCAGGAATTTTATAAATTTAAACACCTTTTTTCAATTAATAAGCGGCAATGTGTGACTTTTATGTCTGCACATTCATTGAATTGACCATTCTATGCAGGGATAATTATGTTTTCTATACCAAGAATATGATCTCATTTCTATTTTCTCATTTAATATTTATGTCTCTAAAGAGAAACTTCCTCTTTTATTCCATAGTCTAGCTTTGGGGTTTTGGACTTTATGTGTTGAGATGTGGTTTTTCTTTTGTTATTTAGAAAGGCAATCAAAGTTCTATTTTTTCTTCAGAATTTATGCATATTGTTACATTAGACAACCATCTATTTTCATATAAGAAATTGACAATTTTCATCAATCCTGCAGGGGATTTCACAGATGTCAGTGTTCTGAATGTAGGGCTGTAGTCATCCTGTCTTTTCTTTTTCTATTTTTTAAATTAAATTGATTGGGCCGAGACCGGTTTGGCTCAGTGGATAGAGCGTCAGCCTGTGGACTGAAGGGTCCCGGGTTCGATTCCGGTCAAGGGCATGTACCTTGGTTGCGGGCACATCCCCGGTGGGAGGTGTGCAGGAGGCAGCTGATCGATGTTTCTCTCTCATCGATGTTTCTAACTCTCTATCCCTCTCCCTTCCTCTCTGTAAAAAAATCAATAAAATATGTTAAAAAATAAAATAAAATAAATTAAATTGATTGGGGTGACATTGATTAGCAAAAATTATATAGGTTTCAGTGTACAATTCTTTTTTAAAATATATTTTTATTGATTCAGAGAGGAAGGTAGAGGGAGAGAAACATCCATGATGAGAATTATTGGTCAGCTGCCTCCTGCACACCCACTCTGGGGATCGAGCTCACACCCCAAGCAGGTGATCTTAACCAGAATCAAACCCGGAACCTTTCAGTCTGCAGGTCAACGCTCTATCCACTGAGCCAAACAGCTAGGGCTCAGTGTACAATTCAATATTACATAATATGTATATTGTATTGTGTGCTCACAATCCCAAGTCAAGTCTCCTTCCATCACCTTTTTTATCCTGAAACCCTTTACCCTTATCTACTGCTCCCCACACCCTTTTCCTTCTTGTAATCACCATTCTGTTGTCTGTGTCTATGAGGGGGTTTTTATACTTAACTAAAGGCCTGGTGCACGAAATTCGTGCACGGGGTATGTGACCCTCAGCCCAGCTTGCACCCTCTCCAATCTGGGCCCCCTCAGGGGATGTCCGACTGCCCGTTTAGGCCCGATCCTACCGGTAGGATCGGGCCTAAACGGGCAGTCGGACATCCCTCTCACAATCCAGGTCTGCTGGCTCCCAACTGCTCGCCTGCCTGCCTTCCTGATTGCCCCTAACTGCTTCTGCCTGCCAGCCTGATCACCCCCTAACCACTCCCCTGACAGCCTGATTGATGCCTAACTGCTCCCCTGCCAGCCTGTTTGCCCCTAAGTGTCCTCCCCTGCAGGCCTGTTCCCTCCCAACTGCCCTCTGCTGGCCATCTTGTGGCAGCCATCTTGTGTCCACATGGGGGCAGCTATCTTGTGTGTTGGGGTGATGGTCAATTTGCATATTATTCTCTTATTAGATAAGATCCCTTCACCTTTTTCACCCAGCCCCCCAAACCCTTGCCCTCTGACAGCTGTCAGTCTGTAGTCTGAATCTATGAGTCTATTTCCATTTTGTTGCTTTATTTTGCTCATTAGATTCCACATAGAAGTGAAATAATATGGTGGTTTTCTTTCTCTGACTGGCCTATTTCACATAGCATAATACTCTGCAGGTTAAAAAACATATAATTAAAGAAAGAAAAGAAAAGAAAAAAATAAAAAATAAATACTCTCCAGTTTCATCCATTCTGTCATAAGAGGTAAAACTTCCTTTTTTTTTTTTTAATCCTCACCAATGGTATGTTTTTATTAATTTTAGAAAGAGAGGACAGGAAAGAGTGAGAGAGACATTGATGTGAGACACATCAATTGGTTGCCTCCTGCATGCACCCTGACCAGGGACTGAACCCACACCCTAGGTATGTACCCTGGCTGGGAATCGACCTTGCAACCTTTTGGTGTATGGGACAATGCTCCAACCAACTCAATCACACAGCTACGGCAAAGTTTCTTTTGTTGTTATGACATTTATTATGCTGAGGTGTGTTCCCTCTATTCCCACTTTACTGAGTTTTTATCATAAAAGGGTGCTGCATTTCATCAAATGCTTTTTCTGCACTTATTGATATGATCAGTCGGTTTTAACCTTCATTCTGTTTATGTGATGTCCCAGGTTTATTGACTTGTGACTGTTGTACCAACTTTGCATCCCTGGGATAAATTCCACTTAATTCGAGTGCATAATCCTTTTAATGTGTCTCTGGATTCCATTTGCTTATATTTTGTTGAGGAATTTAACATCTATGTTCATCAGGGATATTGGCTATAATTTTCATTCATTGTACAATCTTTATCTGGATTTGGAATCAGGATAATGTTGGCCTCTTTAAATGAGCTACGGAGTCTTCTCTTTTCTTGAATTTTTTGGAATCCTGTTAGAAGAATAGGCTTTAGTTTTTCTTTAAATAATTGGAAAAATTCACCTGTGACATAATCTGGACCAGAACTTTTGTTTGTTGGGAGTTTTTGGTTACTGCTTCAATTGCATTAGTTGCAATCTGTCTATTCAGATTTTTTCCTGATTCAGTTTGGGAAAATTATACATTTCTAGGAATGTATTCAAGTCATCCAGATTGTTTTATTTGTTGGGATAGAGGTGTTCATACTATTTTCTTAGTATCCCTTGTATTTATGTGGAGTAACTTGTTATGTCTCCTCTTTAACTTCTGATTTTCTTTATTTGGGTCCTCTCTTTATTTCTTGATAAATCTCATTAAAAGTTTGTCAATCTTGTTTATCTTTTCAAAAAAAAAAAGCTCTTGGTGTCACTCATCTTTTGTATTTTTTTAGACTTTAGTTTATGTATTTCTGCTCTAATCTATATTATTTCCTTTCTTTTACTCACTTTGGGCTCTGCTTTTTGTTCTTTTTCTAGTTCCTGTAGGTGGAAAGTAAGATTGCTTACTTTTGATTTTTCTTGTTTCTTGAGATAGGTCTGTAATGCTATGAATTATATCTTGGGACTGCTTTTGCTGTTTGTTTCCAGGTATTTTTTTATTTCCTCCCTGATCTCACTGTAAACCATTCATTGTTTAGTAACATATTATTTAGCATCCGTGTCTTTCTTTGTTTTTCTTTTTTTGTTTCCTTGTGATTAATTTCTAGTTTTATACCATTATGGTCAGAGAAGATTCTTGATATGATATCAAACTTCTTAAATTTATTAAGACATCTTTTGTTTGTTGGTAGTTTTTTTTTGTTACTGCTTCAAATTCATTAGTTGTAATCTGTCTATTCAGATTATTTTTCCTGATTTCGTTTTGGAAGATTATACATTTCTAGGAATGTGTTCCATATGCACCAAATTTTAAACATTTATATAGAGTAAAGGCCTTTTTAAAAAATAAATATTTATTGTTGAAAGTATTGCATATGTCCCTTTTTCCCCCATTGCACACGCCCCCCTAGACTTCACCACCCTATAGTCTGTATCTATGGGTTATGCATATATGTATGAGTTCATTGGTTGATTTCTTCTCCCCTCCCTCTGCCTCCCCCCGACTCTCCCCTGCCTTCCCTCTGAGGTTTGACAATCCAACTGCATTCAGTCATATAGTCATCCAGATAGACTCCTAAGGCTAGCTTCTAGCTCAGGGTAGGCAAATTAAATAACAATCCAAAGACAGGGGAGAGGCTTAGGGGTCTCTGATTCCACAATCCAGCTCTTGGGTCCACTGGCAGTTATATCTTCTTGACAAACTCCTCCAACAAACCCAGTCACCAGTGTTTATAGAATGCCCAGGGCATTCCAATAAAATCCACAATTGAAAAACAAGTGAACTGCATCCTCAGAAATTACCTGACTATATAGATTTGACAGATGCAAAATATGTATGGAAAATACTCTAAAACTATGGGGAAAGATGTAAAGTTTAAGTATACACTAAGAGAATAGTGCATTTCACCTGGATGTCAGAATCAATGGGGAGAACCTCTCATGCATTTATTATTATGTACAAAGGATCCCAGAATATTCTGCCAATGCAATTAAAGACAAATCAAAAGGTGTAAAGTTCATATGTGAAGCATGGAGAGGAATGAAAACCATGATACAAAAAAAGAATATGACCAAAAAAACACCAGTATTCACTGCTCTACATGTTTGGTTTTGTTAGTTTTACCAATCACACTCCAAAAAGTATTGCAGAAGTATTCACATTAGACTCTTCTGCTGTAGAGCCTCCATAGGGCACTCTTAATGTCCCTGTTCCTCAGACTGTAAATGAAAGGGTTCAGCATGGGGGTGACTATAGTGTACATGACCGAGGCCACCACATTTTTCCTGGGAGAAGGCAACAATGCTGATCCAAGGTAACCTCCAATAGCTGTTCCATAAAATAAGCAAACAACTGACAGGTGAGAACCACAGGTGGAGAAGGCTTTATACTTCCCACCTATCGATGGAACCCTCAGAATGGAGGAAACAATTTTATAGTAAGAACAAACGATCCCCACGACTGGAACACCACCAAAGATGGAGCCAACAAAATACATGACAATGTCAATGGGGATGGTGTCAGAGCAGCCAAGATGAAGGAGCTGAGAAGGATCACAGAAGAAATTAGAAATGTTTACATCCTTGAAGCAGGTAAACTGTATTACAATCAAATTGTGCAGCTGGGACTCCAAAAGGCTGATGAAAAATGACACCAAAACTAAGAAGCAACAGAGGTGTGGGTTCATGATGGCTGAGTAGTACAGAGGGTGACAGATGGCCACAAACCGGTCATAGGCCATGACAGTCAAAAGCATGCCATCCATACATCCAAAAAGGATAAAAAAAGACATCTGTGTCAGGCAGCCCCCATAGGAGATGACTCTTCTGTGAGTCTGGATGTCCACAATCATCTTTGGAACAGTTGTAGAAATGAAACAGATGTCAGCCAAGGACAGGTTGCAGAGGAAGAAGTACATGGGGGTGTGGAGGTGGGAATCAGAGCTGACAGTCAGGATGATGAGTATGTTTCCCAACGCGGCAACCAGGTACATGGACAGGAAGAACCCCAAGAGCACAGGCTGCAGTTCCAGGTCATCGGAGAGACCCAGGAGGAAGAATTCTGAGACACGTGTTAGATTCTTGAGTTCCATGGGGCTGAGACACCTTCTAAAAAAGGAAAGATGCTTAGAGTAATGAAACAACTAAACAGGCAACCAGTGCTGAGTCTATACTTTGGATTCAGTCAAATCAAAGTAAAGCATTTATACTTAAGGAGAGGTGGCAAACTCATTACCTCATAGGAATTTTTCCTCATTGATACCTTGGGTATTTACCTGTTTCTATATCTACCTATTTTAGAGACACTAAAGTTAATAGAGTTAATAAAGTCATGAACACAGTAAATATTAGTTTCCTCCTGAAGGAAATATATGGAATAAGAAATATCTTTCTCCCTTGAAAGAAATCACTCCAGTACTGGGCAGTAGCTCAGTTGGTTAGAGAGTCATCCTGATACACCAAGGCTGTAGGTTCAACCCCTAGTCAGGACACATACAAGAGTCAACCAATGAATTCTTAAATAAGTGGAACAACAAATTGATGTTTTGCTCTCTCCCTTCTTCTCTCTCTAAAATCAATCAATAAGAAAAAATATGGGGGCTGGCAGGACACAGGTGAGGGAGAGGAAGTGAGTAGTGAGGGTGTGAAAGGAGAGTGTGTGGATGTGTGTGTTGTGTGTGTGAGTGAGTTAAGGACAGTTAAATCTCGCAGGAGCAGCAGGGGCTCACAGACCAGGCTCTCTTGGACAAGGAGAGACTACTACCGCTATAGGCACTCCCTGGACTGGTGAGCCTTCCTGGTGAGCCTTCCTGGTGATGAAAGAGGTTCATCAATCTTGTTTATTCTTTCAAAGAACCAGCTCTTGGTTTTGTTGATCTTTTGCATTGTTTTTTTGGTCTCAATGCCATTTATCTCCTCTCTGATCTTTATTATTTCCTTCCTTCTGCTTACACTGGGCTTCTCTTGTTGCTCTCTTTCTAACTCTTTGAGTTGTAGGGTTTGGTAATTTATTACCATTGTTTCTTGTTTTTTACAGTAGGCTTGTAGAGCTATGAACTTCCCTCGCAAGACTGCTTTTGCTGTGCCCCATAGATTTTGGATTGTTGTGTTTTCATTGTCATTTGTTGCCATGATATTTTTTATTTCTTCTTTGATCTCTGGTAGCCCAGTCATTGTTTAATGACATCTTATTTAGTCTCCATGTGTTTGATTTTTTTGGATTGCTTTTATTGTAGTTGATTTCCAGTTTTATGCCATTGTGATCTGAGAAGATGCTTGATATGATTTCTATCTTCTTGAATTTGAAGAGACTTTGCTTGTGACCCAATATATGGTCTATCATCAGAGCTCTGCACCTGCAAACTCACCACCAGTCCGTGCGCACATTTCCAACAGGCAAGCACCCTGAGCCCATCTATCCACAGGGTGCTGTGGGAGCTGCTGTGAGCCCTTGCTGGGTCACAAGCAAAGTCTCTTCAAATTCAAGAAGATAGAAATCATATCAAGCATCTTCTCAGATCACAATGGCATAAAACTGGAAATCAACTACGCTGCTATAAAAAAGAAGGAAGGAATTCTTACCATTTGGAGCAGCATGGATGGAATGGGAGAGCATTATGTTAAGTTAAATAAGCCAGGCAATGAAAGAAAAATAGCACATGATCTCACTCATTTATGGAAAATAAAGAACATTATAACCTGATGGACATAAAGATAGATACAGAGGCAGTAAAGCATCGAACAGACTGTCAAATTACAGTGGGAAGACTGGGGAGTGTTGGGAAGGGGGAGAAAGAGATCAACCGAAGGACTTGTATGCATGCATATAAGCACAACCAATGGACACAAGACACTGGGGGCGGTGGGATGAGGGCATGCGACAGGGGTTAGGGGAGGCTGGGGGAAGGTCAATAGGGAAAAAAAGGAGATATATGTACTACTATATGTAATATTTAAAACAATAAAATTAAATTTAAAAAATAAAATCAATCATTAAATTTTATTTAAATTACTCCAGTTCAAAGACACTGGGAAGCAAATATGCCTTAATTTACCCAAATACTATGCCAAAGATTTTTAAATTTGGAATATTTATACATGTTTATATCATTACCAGTATTCTAAATTAAAGTCAAATGTAATTAATTACTTGGAATTTTTATATGACAGTTATCATCCTGGATTTTTATTATCATTTGGTTTTCCCCAACATCCATCCCCAATGGAAATAAGTGCTCACTCAAATATGTGTATTCTTTTTTTTTCTTTTTAATATATTTTTTATTGATTGCAGAGAGGAAGGGAGAGAGATACAAACATCAATGAGAGAAAATCATTGATTGGCTGCCTCCCGCAGGCCCCCTACTAGAAGGGGCCGGGGGGGTGGGTGGAGATTGAGCTGGCAACCATGGCAAGTGCCCTTGGCAGGAATCAAACCTGGGACCCATTAGTTTGCAGGCCAATGCTCTATCCACTGAGCCAAAGGAGCTAGGGCTGTGTTTTCTTTTAAAAGTCTTTTCATAGTGATTGTACCTGTCTACATGCCCACCAGCAGTGAATGAGTGTTCCCTTTTTTCCACAACCTCTCCAACACTTCTTATTGCTTGTCCTGCTGATAATGGGTACTCGTGTAAGTGTAAGGTGGTAGGTTATTGTAGTTTTAATTTATATTTCCCTAACTGCTACTGAGGTTGAACATCTTTTCATATATCTATTGGCTATTAGGAGAGGTGAATTTTCAGGTCCTCTGCCTACTTTTTGATTGGGTTGTTTGTTTGGTGTTGAGCTTTATGAATTTTTTATATATTTTGGAAATTAAAGCTTTGTTGGAGCTACTTTTTGCAAATATCATCTCCCATCTGGCTGGCTATTTGTTTTGTTGTCAGTTTCTTTTGCTGTGCAGAAGCGTTTTAGTTTTATATAATCCCATTCATTTATTTTTGCCTTTACTTCCCTTGTCTTTGAGGTCAAGTTCATAAAATGTCCTCTATGGCCAAGGTCCATAGGTTTTCTTCTATGTAATTATTGTTTGGATTCTTATATTTAGTCTTTGATCCATTTTAAATTCATTTTTGTACATGGGGACAAACTGTAATTCAGTTTAATTCACTTGCATGTGGCTTTTCAGTTTCCCCAACAATATTTATTGAAGAAACTATCTTTATTCCATCCTGTGTTTCCAGCTCCTTTGTCAAAAATTATCTGTCCATATATAGACTGATATACATCCACTATGGAATCCAGTATGGCCAGTTCTCAAAAAATTAAGAATAGAGCTACCATATGACTCAGCAATCCCTCTCCTGGGTTTATAACTAAAAACTCAAAACCATGTATTCGCTAAGATATATGCACCCCTAGGTTCATTGCAGCATTATTCAAAGTGGCCAAAACAAGGAAACAACCAGTGTCCTGAATTAGAGGACTGGATAAAGAAGATGTGGTTCATATACACAATAGAACACTACTCAGCCATAAGAGAGAATGAAAGAATGCCATTTGCAACAACATGGATGAACCTTGAATACATCATGCTAAGTGAAATAAGTCAGAAGAAGCTAAGATCTGTATGATTTCACTCATATGTGAGATATAAAACTAAAAGTTGTGAACACAAACAGCAGTATGGTGATTGCCAGAGAGAAGGGGTCGGGGAAGAAGAGGGTTCTAATATGTGATGACAGGAGAAGATTTTACTTTGGGTGATGAGCACACGATGCAATATACAGATCTTATAACATAGACACCCACACCTGAAACCTATATGTTCATGTTGACCAATGTCACCCCAATCTATTTAATAACTAAATATTTTTTAAAAGATGCAAAAAAGTATTTTCAAATATTAATCCTACACCTAGGCTTTGCAGGCAGGTTATTTATATCACACTATACAATCTCAGGGAGTCTTTGTGTTTGAAACTGCTCTTTGCTTTGCTTTTCTCCATAATGTAGTGACTAGGTTAAACTGTTTAAACATGCTTCTAATTCTAAAATTTGTGAAGCATTCTTTTCTCATCAAATCAACCATCTTATTTACAGTTGGGGTTTTACACCCAAGGGAAGTCCCAAAGTTATGTCTAAAACTCAGTCTTTTTAAGTCTAGTTGAGAGTTTTTTTATGTCAATCCTTCCTACTAACAGGAATTACTAGTACAATTCTCTTTATCTTCTGTGGGTTTTTTTTTTTTGTTTTTTTTTGGGGGGGGGGTGTTTAAATTAATTTCTTTATTGATTAAGGTATCACATATTTGTCCTCAACCGCTCCCTGAAGACAACTTGAAACTCCCTTTCTCCTGGCAGGTAGCAATACGATTTAATTTGAGAAAAATACAAAAGAGGAAAGCACATAAAATAATATAACCAAAGCCTGGATAGTTTCCACATTTATAAAATGGGGATAAAAATGGAACCTACTTTATAGGGTTGTTGAAAGAAATTAAATTAAATTAATATAGACCAGTGACTCTCACTTCTGATGGGCCACTATAATTATCTGTGGATCTTTTAAAATATACTGATGTCCCAGCTAAGCATAGAATCAGTTAAATAAGAATTTCTATGTGTGAGTCTGATGGTGATTCTAATGTACAGCCAAGTTGAGAATCAAGGCATTAGAACATTACCAGACACTTAGCAAATGTTCATTAATGTTATCTATTATTATCATTACTAGAGGCCTGGTACATGAAATTTGTGCACCGGGGTGGGGGTGTCCCTCAGCCCAGCCTGCACCCTCTCCAATCTGGAACCCCTTAAGGGATGTCCTACTGCCCACTGGGATCGGGCCTAAACAGGCAGTCGGACGTCCCTCTCACAATCCAGGACTGCTGGCTCCCAACTGCTCAGCTGCTTGCCTTCCTGATTGCCCCTAACTGCTTCTGCCTGCCAGTTTGATCACCCTCTAACCACTCCCCTGCCAGCCTGATTGATGCCTAACTGCTCCCCTGCCAGCCTGTTTGCCCCTAACAGCCTTCCCCTGCAGGCCTGGTCATCCCTAACTGCCCTCTCCTGAAGGCCTGGTCACCCCTAACTGCCCTCCCCTACAGGCCTGGTACCCCCCCCCCCCCAACTGCTCTCCCCTGAAGGCCTGGGTCCCCCCCCCCCAACTGCCCTTCCCTGCACTCACAGTCACCCCTAACTGCCCTCCCCTGCAGGCCTGGTCACCCCTAACTGCCCTCCCTGGTAGGCTTGATCACTCCCAACTGCCCTCCCTTGCAGGCCTGGTTCCTCCCAACTTCCCTCCCCTGCTGGCCATCTTGTGGTGGCCATCTTGTGTCCACATGGGGGCAGGATCTTTGACCACATGGGGGCAGCCATCTTGTATTTTGGAGTGATGGTCAATCTGCATATTATTCTTTTATTAGATAGGATAGAGGCCTGGTGCATGGGTGGGGGCCAGCTGGTTTGCCCTGAAGGGTGTCCCAGATCAGGGTGGGGGTTACCTTGGGGTGTGGGGCGACCTGGGCGAGGGGCCTGTGGTGGTTTTCAAGCTGGCCATGCCCCTCGTGGAGGCCCTGTGATCTGGGATTTATTTATCTTCTACAATTGAAACTTTGTAGCCTGGAGTGGAGCCAAGCCTTCTGCTCACTCCGTGGTGGCAGCCATTTCTGTTGGGATTTATCTATCTTCTCTAATAGAAACTTTGTAGCCTTAATCTGAGGCCAAAGTAGGCCAGGGCTGCAGAAGCTTGGCTTCCTCCATCGCAGCGGGCAACCCTAGCCTCCTGCTCTCTCCAGCTCATGGCTGCTGCCATTTCTGTTGGGCTTTATTTATCTTCTATAATTGAAATTTTGTAGCATTGAGTGGAGGCCTGGGCCAGCAAGGGCAGGTGGAAAGCTTGGCTTCCTCCATTGCCAGGGAAACCCAAGCCTCCCTCCTGCTCTCTGTGGCTGCAGCCATCTTGGTTGGGTTTATTTGCATATTCCCTCCTGATTGGCTGGTGGACATGGCTGATGGGTGTAGCAGAGGTATGGTCAATTTGCATATTACTCTTTTATTAGATAGGATACCCACTCACCATTTTTAAAATGTGACCATTCAGTAATATTTGCTTCAGAACTTATATTTTATAGAGATTTGAAATATTACCAATGAAATTTCAGTTTTGTTTCTATCCAATTCCCCTGCATACCTGTCCCACAAAGTCAACCATTGTCAGTGAATTTGGTTGGCATATATTCTTGCCTATGCTACCATAGTATGAGGATTGATTTTGTACTCATAAACAGTCTTCCTGAAAATTTAGTTGTAAAGTATCATACTACACATGTTGTCCCTGTAATGTTCTCATTAAAACTTCATGTTTTTTAAAAATACTTCATATTTTAAATCTTTCTGTGAAGTACATGCATCTAGTTTAAACATTTAAGTTAATGTATAATATTGCCAGAGAAATAGATTCTATTTTTAATTCATTATAACAACAATCCTATGCAAATTATTTTACCCGTCCAAATCACACAAGTGAGAATGTCTATAAGATAGATGTGTGTGAAGTATAATTGCCAGCATTGTAAAAATCGGTGCACATTGAATTTTACTATTAGTTGCCTAAATTTTTCTCCAATAAAAAAATCAAAAACAATCAATTACCTGCTCTTATTGCTGAGATATAGAACCAGGATGTCCCCGAAGTCTGTCTAGTAATAGTCATTTCATGATAGAGCACATGAAATTCTCAACTTGTAGAGGAAATAATGCTTGCATATCTTAGATTTCCTAAGTGAGATGGAAAAAACAGTACTGTTTATAGAAAACCCTATAAACCACAATATGCATGTTTCAGAAGTACTCCTCTGAATCACTTAGTCCATCCCCTTATTCACAGATGACCTCACTGAGTCCCAGTAGGAGAAATCAATTATTTTGCCTTATTTCCTCATCTTAGACAAAACAGACTTGAGAAAAAAAAAATATTTGTTCAGGTCTAGTGGGTGGGGGAGAGTCCTGGGCCAGGAGTCAGGAGATGAAAGTTTGAGTCCCACATCTTACACACAGTAAATTTAGAGTGTGTGCAGATATCTCTACTTCTCGCTGATAGCATTTTTTAACCTACAAACGGGGAGACTAATACCCCCAGAAGTGTGGCAATTAATATATTCAGCTATTGCATTTTAATAAGAATTAAGTTATTCTTTCAGTAGCAGTTTATTGATATATTTAATCTCAAGAAATATTTAATGATTTTTATTTAATTACATGGCAGAGAGGCCAAAGCCTTCCTTGTCCCAGGGAACTTGAACACGGAATGACTTGGCATCCTAAATGTGAAATCCTAAAAGTGTCTCAGTCCATGAAGTAAGATTGATCCTCCCCTTTCCCGTCCTTTGAAATTGTTCCATATTTAAAATTGCCAGAATGTTTTGGTAATTGAATGATGTATGTCTCATAAACGGAAAATAATAGGTTCCTAGGAAGTTCATGTCATAGATATACATAGTCCCTATTGCACGGTGTCTCTAGTCCTATGGAATATTGCTGAACGGGATGAAAAGACAGGCAGAAAAGCACCCAGTGGGTGGAAGCCTTTTTGTCTACTCTGTGCTGGTGTAAACTAAGGATCTAGTTAATGTTTAACAGGGATTTTTATTGTTTTTGTTGGCTAATCTGTGCCAAAGACAGGATAGGCTCTCAGGAATCACAAATTAATGAGATTCAGTCATTTCCCTCCATTCACTCAGTATCTACTTACTTGTACAAGCACTAAATAAAATATCCTGTCAGAGCCCTAGCTGCTTTGGCTCAGTGCATAGAGCATAAGCCTGGGGACTGAAGGATACCAGGTTCAATTCCAGTCAAGGGCACATGTCAGGGTTGCAGGCTCATCCCCAGTAGGGGGTGTGCAGGAGGCAGCCAATAAATGATTCTCTCTCATCATGGATGTTTCTAACTCTCCCTTTTCTTTCCTTTATGAAATCAATAGAAGTATTTTTTAAAAATGTCCTGTCAGAGATCCAGGTAAGCTCATACCATCAAATCACAGGATATTTTAATCAAAGTGCATAAAGCTAGCCTGTTGATATTAATAATGATATTTGAAATATATTTTTCCTTTCTCTATACATTCATCACATATATAATCGCATATGTACTTTCCACTATATTGTTTCATCCTTGCAGCAGTGCAGTTGTGACAACTAGGGATCAACTCAGATGACAATGTTGAAGTTCAAAGATACCCAGAACTTGCCCCATATTGCACAAGATAATAAATGGAGCAGACAAAATTAAACTACATTGCCTGTCTCCAATTGCCCATGTGATAAATTTCTTCACTCTCTTTCCTGACACTTCAGAAAGATGAACACAGAAGTTCAGGGGTCTTTACCAAAAGTACAGCTAAGATACATCTTTTAACTGGTTTTCGTTTCCTAATAATAGAGCTAAAGACCCTTAATTTATGTCTCTCTGGAGACTGAGAGGGCTAAGGTACAGAAATGAAGGAGGAGGAAGAGCGGGAGAAGGAGCAAGATCTGCCCTAGTTATAATCTGCTAATTTTTCTATGATCCCCACTTTGAGCTCAGCTATCCTTCTTTTCATCAGTGCAGCAAGGGGCATCCATTGCTCTCTGCTGGGGTCTACCAGGAACCCCCAAAGGAAAGAGGACAGTGAACAGGGGGTCTTGGCCTGAGGTGACCTGACAAGTTAAATGAAAGGTTGGGTTGGAAGCAGAGAATACTGATTATGTGTTCTGTGTCTACAGTCTGGATGCCTGGATTCAAACCTGAATTCACTCCTATTTTACCACATAACCGAGTACAAGTTATATTTAAATTCTGTGCTCCTTTGTTCTTTTGTAAAATGATGATAATGTGCATTCCTCTTTGTTGGGGATGATTATGCAGATGAAATGAACAAGCTGTACAACACTCTGCTCAGGCAGGGGTCCTCAGACTTTTTAAACAGGGGGCCGGTTCACTGTCCCTCAGACCATTGGAGGGCCGGACTATAGTTTAAAAAAAAAACTATGAACAAATTCCTATGCGCACTGTGGGCCCGTGATGAGTCAGCTGCTAAGCAGGACAGGCAGCGGCACCCGGCGGGCCGGATAAATGTCCTTGGCGGGCCACATGTGGCCCGCGGGCCGTAGATTGAGGACCCCTGGCTCAGAGCCTGGCTCTTAGGAAGTCCTCAGTGACCATTCATGATATCTGACTTACAGTCTTCATCCTCCTCCTCCTCATCATCATCATCAACACCTCATGATTTTGGAGTACTTAGGGGATGGTTGTTGTTATTTATTTGTTTGTTTATATATTTATTTATGGTTAATGCCAACTCAAGAATATTTTTCCATTGATTTTTAGAGAGATGAAAGGGAGAGGGAGAGACAGAGAGAAACATCGATGTGAGAGAGACACATCAATTGGTTGCCTCCTGCACACACCACAATCAAGGCCGGGCAACCTACAACCAAGGTACATGTCCTTGACCAGAATCTAACCCAGGACCCTTCAGTCTGTAGGCCAATCATCTGTCCACTGAGCAAAACCAGCTAGGGCTTAGGGGACAGTCTAGAGAGGCCTGTTTCCTGCATCATGGGGGTCATTTCTACAGGAATTAAAACTATTGTAAGAGGAAAGCAGAACTCTGAATGAAAGTTCTTGGACTCCCACCAGAACCAAGAACATAAACTTCATAGTGCTTAGAATAGAAACTGCATTTTAGTGCCCTACCACCTGTCTACCCCAAATGTCCTGCTTGTCCTGACAATAAACAAACGGTGTTCCCCAGCCCCTCTCCCTCCACTGTCTCCCAAGGCACTCACTGGGCTGAGCTGCCATTCTTCTGGTGCATGACCAAGGAGGGCCAGTCCTCCTCTGCCTGGTGAGCAATGATGGCTGAGGCTCTGTCCCCAAGACTGGCAGAAAGACAGACTCGGGCCAGACCTCCTGATGGAGATTACTATTCTGAAAGGAAGAGGCACAGGTGTGAAGCCAGCTAGACAGGGACTGGAAACCTGAAAGGCTGGAGACACAGACTAATTATTTATGGTAGTATGCCCTTGAGCACTCAATGCACAGTCTTCTTAATTAACCAAATTGGTCCATGATCTCTATTCCCTGAAGACTTCACGACCTTAGAGAACCACAGGAGGAAAGAGTCAGTGTCCTTGGTCCAGGTCAATTACTTCTGAGCCCTATGCCATCCCAGGGGGAAGTTCACTTGCCTGCCACTAGTCACCTATCCAAAAGTAAGACTCTCCTTGTAAAGATTAGATTTATTATTTCCACTTAAAAACTCACTTGCTGCCCTGGCCAGTGTGGCTCAGGTGGTTGCATGTCATTCCATACACTGAAAGATTGCTGGTTTGATCCCTGGTCAAGGGAACATGCCTGGGTTGCAGGTTCAGTCCCCAGTGGGGGGTGTGTAAAAGGCAGTTTATTGATGTTTGGCTCTCACATCAATGTTTTTCGTGCCCCCCTCTCTTCCTCCCCCTCTAAAAATCAATTAAAAAATTTTTAATCTCACTTGCAATTTTGATTTTCTGAAATGCATTTTCCATGCTATAATATGAAAATATTTCCATATTTGAACATGTTTATGTCTGCAAGAAGAGCTTCATGCTTTTCCTAATATGAACCCCTTATCAGATGTATCATTGCTGAATATGTTCTCCCATACAGTGGGTTCCCTTTTAATTTGCTGATGTTTTCTTTTTGCTGTACAGAGATTTTTAGTTGACGTAGTCCCATTTATTTATTTATTTTTTTCTTTGCTCCTCTTGGCCTAGGCCCTAGGGGAAGTATAAGAGAGAATACTACTCTGAGATGCCTGAGATTTTACTGCCTGTTTTCCTATAGGATTTTTATGGGTTTATGACTTACATTTAAATCTTTTATCCATTTTGGATTTATACTTGTGTATGGTATAAACTGGTGGTCTCCTTTCTCTCTCTCTCTCTCTCTCTCTCTCTCTCTCTCTCTCTCTCTCTCTCTTTTGAATACCTGTCCAATTTCCCAATACCTTTCATTGAAGAGATAGTCTTTATTCTGTCGTATGCTCTTGCCTCCTTTGTCAAATATACATTAACCACAGAGATGTGGGTTGATTTCTGGGCTCTCTGTTCTGTTCCATTCATCTACATTTTGTTCTTGTGCCATTACAAGGCTCTTTTGATTATAATGGCGTTGTAATATAGTTTGATATCTGGTATTGTGATCACTCCAACTTTGTTCTTCTTTCTTAAGATTCCTACAGATATTTGGGGTATTTTGGTTCCATATAAATTTTTGGAATATTTGTTCTAGATCCATGAAATATACCTTCGGTATATTACTAGGTATTGAATCTATAGATTGCTTTGGATAGTATTGACATTTTTATAATGTTAATTCTTCCAATCCATGAATACAGTATATGCTTCCATATGTTTGTATCTGCCTCTATTTCTGTTTTCAACATCCTATAGTTTTCTGAGTACAGTTCTTTTACCACCTTGGTTAAGTTTATTCCTTGGTACCTAATTTTTTTGTTGTTGCAATGATAAATGGGATTTTTCTTTTTAGTTTCTGACAGTTCATTCTTGTGTGTAAAAATGTCATTGATTTCTAGATATTAATATTGTATCCTGATACTTTGCCAAATTCATTTCTGAAATCTAATACAGTAGTTCTTGTTGGAGTCCTTAGTATTTTCTATGTACAGTATCAAGTCATCTACGAGTAATGACAATTTTACTTCTTCCTTTTATTTACCTATAGTTTTCTTTCTGTGTAGTGGCTTTATCTGGACTTGCAATTAGGATAATGCTGGCCTCGTAAAAACAGCTTGGAAGTCTTCCTTCCTCTTGAATTTTCTGCAATAGTTTCAAAAGGATAGGTATTAGTTCTTCTTTGAATGTTTATAATTTGCCTGTGAAGTCATCCAGTCCAGGACTTTTGTTTGTTGAGAGGTGTTTTTTTTTATTATTATTAATGTTACAATTTCATTAGCTGTTATTAGCCTATTCAGGTTCTATGATTCTTCCTGGTTGAATTTTGAAATATTGTATGTGGCTAGGGATTTGTCCATTTTGCCAGGTCATGTTTTCTTATCCATTCAGTTACTGTGTCTTTTGATTGGAGCATTTAATCCATTCACATTTTAGGTTATTATTGATAAGTACTTATTTATTCCATTTTTAGTCTTTATGCCTCTGTTCCTTTCTCTCTATTTCTTCTTCTTATAACAGCAGTCCCTTTAGCAATTATTGCAATGCTTGTTCGGTGGCCATAAACTCCTTTAGCCCTCTTCTGTCTAGAAAGCCTTTTATTTCACCTTCAAGTTTAAATGATAGCCTTGCTGGATAGAGTAGGCTTGGTTTAAGATCCTTGCTTTTCATTACATACTTCATGCCATTCCCTCTGGCCTAGAGCATTTCTGTTGAGAAATCAGTTGACAGCTTAATGGGAGCTTCTTTGTAGGTTACTGACTATCTCACCTTTGCTGCCTTTAAGATTCTCTTTGTCTTTAACCTTTGTCATTTTAATTATGTGTTTATCTTGATTGGGACCCTCTGTGCTTCCTGAATTTGTGTGACTTTTTCCTTCACCAGGGTAGGGAAGTTTCCTGTCATTATTTATTCACACATATCTCCATCCCAATCAATTTCTTCTACTTCTTGTACCCCTGTGATGCATTTTCCCAAAGTTCCCTTACACTACCTCATGCTTTTTAATCATTTTTTTCTTTTTCTAGAACTCTTCTTTATTCTAAGAGTGGCTCTAGCTGTTTTCCATGAGTACAATCATATTATCTGAAATTACTCATTATTGTGGTCTCTTTCCTTTTTTATGTTTCTGTCCTAATACAGAGGTTACCTCTTCCAGAAATATAACAGTGTTAGAATGAACTTGTAGTTTATTCACTATAATGAACAAGATTTCAAGTTTCCTGTATTAAATCTCTTACTAGTTCTAGTTTAATGAACATATTTTGATCTTTATATTCTTGTGCTGTTAATATTTCTAATTTGGAATGGGTTATAATTTACCAAATGCCATTTTAACATCTCTAGAAATTTTGTGTATTTTTACCCTTTGGCCTCTTAATATGAAAACCACAAATTCCACCTATTGATGATTTACTATGTGCCACTGTCCTAAACACTTTACATACATTTGACTTCTCCTCTGCATAACCCCATAAAGTGAACAATTACCCAATAACATCAAGAAAGGGTCAGCAAATTTTCCTGTGAAGAAGCAGGTAGTAAATATTTTAGGCTTTGTAGGCCATATGGTCTTTATTATAACTACTCAACCCTGTCATCATAGCACAAAAGTAGCCATCAACAACACATACATGAAAGAGCAAGGCTGTGTTCCAATACAATTTTATTTATGAAAACAAGGCACCTAGTCTTAACCCAAAGATCCTACTTTGGAATAAACTTAGAAGTTAGGTGAAGTGCTCAGGATCACAGCTTAAACCTGTCCAGGATCATAAAGATAGCAATATCAAATTAATTTTGAATTCCTGGGATTCTTATTTTAAATGGAAACATATAGAAGTTATGAAAACTGATGCCACATTTGATGTAAACTTGCCATATGACTGATAGATTTTATCACATTATGTCTAATCTTCACAGTGACCTTAGAAGTAGAGTTGCCAGATAAAATACAGGATGCCCATTGAAAACTGAATTTCTGATAATCAATGAAGAATTGTTTGGTACAGGTATGTCCCAAATGCATTGTTTTCTGAAATTCCAATTTGGGCAGGTTTTGTCATTTTTTTCCTGCTAAATCTGACAGTGCTATTTGGAGGGTAAGTGAAGATCATCCAAATTTGCTATTAAACATTGAAGCTCAGAGAAGAGAAGAGATACTTCCACACTCATATTTATTGCAACATTATTCACAATAGCCAAAAGGTGGAAGCAACCTAAGTATCCATTCACAGATGAATGGATAAAAAAAAATGTGGTGATATTCCATATAGGAATGGAATATTACTGAGCCTTAAAACAGGAAATGCTGCCATATACATGAATGAATCTTCATAAAATTATCCTAAGTAAAATAAGTCACAAAAAAGACAAATACTGTATGATTCCATTTACACAAGGCATCTAAAGTAGTTAAACTCATAGAAACAGAAAGTAGAATGATGGTTACCAGAGGCTGAGCGGAAGGGGTGGTGAGGAGTTGTTGTTGGTGGGGTATAGTTTCAGTCATGCAGAATGGGGATGAGGAAGTCTGGGGATCTGTTACACAACAATGTGTACATGATTGACATTTTACTGGACACTTGAACACTTGGGGGAGGGTGAGTTTTGTTTCATTTTTTGCCACAAAAAATCAAAACAAGGCGGGGCGGGGGGACAAAATGAGAGGATTAGTGAAGGAGGATGTTCATCTGGAAATCAGAACCAGTCAATTTATAAAACTAAATTTTGCAATTAATTTTTTAAATCCTTACCCAAGGATATACTTATTGATTTTGGAGAAAGAGAGAAACATTGATTGGTTGCCTCTCACATGTGCCCCAATTGGGGACTGAACCCACAACCCAGGCATGTGCCATGATCGGGAATCAAACCCGCGACCTTTCTGTGTGTGGAATGACGCTCCAACCAACTGAACTACACCAGCCAGGGCTAACGTTTAAGTTTTTGTGTTAAAAAAAAGTACATAACCAAAAGAGGATCCATGAGTATGTGGCACATGGTAAATTTTTTTAAATGTTAACTATTACAAATTCCTGTTCAGAAGTTGTACTTTGAGTTAATATTGAAGCTAAAGAATGTCAGACTTTATTGCTGTGCAACAGATACTATTTCCACAAATTACTCTTCTTAATAATAATATGTAGTAGGTAAAATGTGAATTCTGAAGCCACGCAGATTTAGCTACTCACAAGCTATGTGACCTTGGGCAAGCTGTTTCTCTGCCACATTTTCTTCATCTGTAAAATGTAGATAATGACAGCAGCTATCTCCATGTTTTTTGTGAAGAGTAATGCATTATAGCTATAGAGTGCTTCAGATAGTGTCTGACATAGTGATCACCCAATAAACCATCGCTATTTTTGTCACATCAAACTATCAATCAATATTTATATAATAATAACAATGTGCCATATGTTGTCACTCAAAGATACAAGCAATCTTGGTCTCTCATATTTTATTGACTGGATTTTCTCCTCCCTTTTAACACTCCTTCCACAACATAGAGAACCCAGATGATATGGATGGTTGAAAAGATAGTGCTTGCCTAAAAGATGCCATTAACTATGAAAAATTCAAGAGCTGTTATGCTTAATGGTAAAATATGGAACACTGTCTCCTAAGTTCAGAAACAAGGCAAAGATGTTTGTTTTCATCATATCTATTCATCACTGTAAAGCAATGAGGCAAGAAAAATAAAAGATAAAGTTTAGAATTTTTTATTGTTATTGACAGGATTGTACACACAGAAAATCTAAAATAAGCCATAAATATTGGAATAAATAATTAAATTTATAAATGTCACAGAATAAAATATCAATGTACAAAAAGAAATTGCAATTCTATGTGCTAGCCTGAAAAATCAAAAAAGAAAATAAATAAAAATATTTACAAAGCAAAACATACTACATACCTAGAAGTAAATTAAATATATGTATTTAATACCTCTTGAATTAAATTACAAAACACAGTTAAAAGAATTTAAAGATGGCCCAGGTAAATGGACAATTATATTACATTTATCGTTTGGAAGACTTAATATTATAAAGCTGTACATTTCATTCAGATTATTCCATAAAATCATTCAGGTTATTTTATAAAATCAATTCAATTCCAAGCATGGTTCCAGTTTTATATGTAAAAGGAGATTCTAAAATTAATATAGAAACAAATGATGACTAGAGAAGGCAATTATAGACTCTACTCTGGCTTCTGGATGAGTGTAGGAGCCAGTCTAAACAAATTGGAGTTTTACATTCCATTGGATAACAGTGGGCAAGTGAGCCAAAAAGCTTCAATTGTACTAACCATATTGAAATTGTCCCAAATGACCATCACTCTCTTCTCCCTGAGAATCCAACCTGGAAAGAAAGTAGCTTGAATCTTCTGGGGCCCACTATGAAGAGAGATAGCCTGCCAAGAACAACAGCAAATACAGGAAGATGTACAGCAAGATACTGAAACAGAATTCATCCAGATAATTTTTTTAGCGCCAGGATCTAGCCATGCCTGAAACCAGTTATACCCAAGGACTTTCCAGTAATCAAACCAATAGATTCTCTTTATAGCTAACAAATATGAAAAGAGTGAAGACACAAGCCAGAGACAACAAAAGTTTCTGCAATATATGCATATACTAGTGACCCGGTGCACAAAATTTGTGCACAGTGGGGGGTAGGGGGTTCCCTCAGTCCAGCCTGCCCCCTCTCACAGACTGGGAGCCCTCAGGGGGTGTCCTACTGAATGCTTAGGCAGTCTGGCCACCCTCTGCGGGAGGCAACCAGGCTGATCAAGGGAAGGCACCAACCCCATTACCCCACTGCTGCAGCCACTGCAGCCGCCAAGGTGTTTTCATCAACACGGACTCTAGTCCCTTCACTGTGTAAAAATGACAACTTTCTTTAGGCATTTTCAAGATGTATCTTTCATAGGATATGACATTTCTTTCTTTTTTTTATCCTCACCTGAGGATATGTTTCCATTGATTTCTAGAGAGTGTGGAAGAGAGAGGGAGAGACAGAGAGAAACATCAATGTGAGAGGGACACATTGATTGGTTGCCTCCTGCATGAGCCTGACCTGGGCCCTGGCTAGGGAGAAGCCTGTAACCTAGGTACATGCCCTTGTCAGAATCGAACCCAGACCCTGCGATCAGTTGGCCTAGGCTCTATCCACTGAGCCAAACCAGCTAGGGCAGGATATGACATTTCTTAGCCCCTCCAGTAGCAGACCTTCGTTTTTTCCTCCAGGAGTGTGGTGGAAAAACCCTAGATCACCTTCTTGGATTCTTATAACCCAAGTTACCAAGAACACTGCAAGTGGCGGCCTACAGGGAGCTTAGCCAGGGAGTGAGCTGTCAGAAAAGGTATTTACTCTCAAACTGGTTTGGCTCAGTGGATAGACCGTGGGCCTGCAGACTGAAGGGTCCCAGGTTTGATTCCTGTCAAGGGCATGTACCTTGGTTGGAGGCACATCCCCAGTGGGGAGTGTGCAGGACACAACTAATTGGTGTTTCTCTCTCATTGATATTTCCGACTGTGTATCCCTCTCCCCTCTTCTCTGTAAAAAAAATCAATAAAACATATATATTTTAAAAAGGTGTTTCCTCTGCAGCTCATGCAGCCCCTGCATTGTGTCCACTGGGCTAGGGACGTGTCCCTGCCACCCGGTGGTGGCCAGGGTCTCTGCACACCCCAGAGGCCGGCAGCCATCCCCGTGCCCCCCGCCCCGCCATGGGCGCTGCTGCTTGGTGCCAGAGCATGGGCAAGTGGCTAGGGGTGGAGCGGGAACATCCCCCTCTCTGAACGCCCTGAGGCCAGCAGCCAGCCCCACCATGAGCGCTGGGCTGGGGGGCATGCAGGGACCCCTGGGCCGCACGCAGCGGTGGCCGCCGGGGTCTCTGGACGCCCCAGAGGCCAGCAGCCAGCCCTATCGTGGGCGCCGGGCTGGGGGCGTGGACCCAAACCGTTGCTTGGTGCCAGAGCATGCACAAGTGGCTAGGGTCAGGGCGGGAACATCCCCATGTCACTATGGCGACGAGGGGATGTTCCCGCCCCACCCCCAGCCGCTTGGTGCCTGTACCCATAGGCCCAGAGTGGCGGGGGGGGGGGGGGTGTTCTGGGACCCCCGCCACTCAGGGTCTAAGCGTGGGCCTACAGGCTAGGAGCGGCCTGGGTCCGGAGGATGTTCTCGGGACCCAGGCAGCTCGGCGCCTGCATATGCAAATTAACCGCCATCTTTGTTGGGTAAATTTTCATACTCGCTCTGATTGGCTGGTGGGCGTAGCGGAGTGATGGTTAATTTGCATGTTTCTCTTTTATTAGATAGGATAATATACATATTACAACATATATATAATATATGGCATGTAACTATAGAGATAGACACACATACGATAAAGGACACGTAACCAGAAAGAAACCCTTCAAATTAAAAAAAGGGTAAATGCTTCAACAGATGCCCTCATAAAGATATCAAAAGAGCCAACAAGCACATAAAAAAGTATTCAATATCATTACATGTCAAGTAAATACAAATTACAACCAAAACAAAAAACCAGGAAACAGGACAATCTCTTCAATAAATGGTGTTGGGAAAACTGGACAGATACTTGCAAAAGAATGAAACTAGACCACCAACTTACACCATACACAAAAATAAACTCAAAATGGATAAAGGACTTAAATGTAAAATGAGAAACCATAAAAATCTTAGAAGAAGCCATAGGCAGCAAAATAGCAGACATTTGTCATAGCAATATCTTTACCGATACAGCACCTAGGGCATTGGAAACTAAAGAGAAAATAAACAAATGGGACTGCATCAATTTAAAAAGCTTCTGCACAGCAAAAGAAACCATCAACAAAACAACAAGAAAGCCCACTACATGGGAGAACATATTTGCCAATGTTATCACCAATAAGGGTTTAATCTCCAACATTTACAGGGAACTCATAAAACTTAACAAAAAGAAGATAATCCAACCAAAAAATGGGCAAAGGACCTAAATAGACACTTTTCAAAAGAGGACATTCAGAAAGCCAAGAGACATATGAAAACATGCTCAAAGTCACTAATCATCTGAGAGATGCAAATCAAAATAACAATGAGGTAATATCTCACACCTGTCAGAAGGGCTATCATCAACAAATGACAAATACTGGCGAGGATATGGAGAAAAAGGAATGTCGTGCACTGTTGGTGGGAATGAAGACTGGTGCAGCCACTGTGGAGAACAGTATGGAGTTTCCTCAAACAATGGGGCTCCCATTTGACCCAGTAATCCCACTTCTAGGACTATATCCCAAGAAACCAGAAACACCAATCAGAAAGGATATATGTACCCCTATGTTCATAGCAGCACAATTTACCATAGCTAAGATTTGGAAACAGCCTAAATGCCCATCAGCAGATGAGTGGATTAAAAAACTGTGGTATATCTACACAATGGAATACTACGCTGCGGTAAAAAAGAAGGAATTCTTACCATTTGCAACAACATGGATGGAGATGGAGAGCAGATTGTACTTCACACATATCTATCTTATACACATTTTGACTTGTGTTTTTTGGACAGGTAAAATAATTTGCATAGGATTGTCGTTATAATGAATTAAAAATAAAATCTATTCTCTGGCAATATTATACATTAGCTTAAATGTTTAAACTAGATGCATGTACTTCACAGAAAGATTTAAAATATGAAGTATTGACCCTAGGGGCACGGTCCCACCCCACAGTTGATTGCTCATTACTAGGCACCTGGGGCTTTCCATCCTGGTGATCTTCTGTACCGCGCCCACTGTCCTTGCTTTGCTCTTGTCTGTCTACCCACAGCAGAAAAATTGTGGAGGGAGACAAACTGAGTCCGGGAGAGGCCGTAACTGCACGATCGGAACCATCACGTCCCTGACCAAACAGAGGAGAGAGAGAACTACATAACCAGACACCCAGAGAAGAGAGACCATGGGGAGACAAAGAAGCAGCCCGCATATGAAAGAAAAGCAGGCATCACCAGAAAAGGAAGTAAACGAAATGGAGGCAAGCAACCTTCCAGAAAAAGAATTCAGAGAAATGGTCATAAGGTGGCTGAAAAGAATGGAAGACAAATTCGACAATATGAGCAAGAACCAAGAGGAAATGAAGAAGAACCAAGAAGAAATGAAAAATGACATCGCTGCCGTAAAGAACTCAATAGAAAGCATCAAGAGTAGACTAGAAGAAGCAGAGGACCGCATCAGTGAGCTAGAAGACAAGATGGAAAAAAATACCCAAGAAAAGCAACTTCTAGAAAAAAAAATTAAAAGGCAGGAGGAGAGTCTAAGGGAACTTTGGGACAACACGAAACAAAACAACATCCGCATAATAGGGGTTCCAGAAGGAAAGGAAGCTGAGCAAGGAATAGAAAACCTCTTTGAAGAAATAATGACAGAAAATTTCCCAGATATAGGGAAGAAAAAACACACACAAATCCAAGAAGCTCACAGAGTCCCAAGCAAAATGAACCCCAAAAGACCGACACCAAGGCACATTATAATTAAATTGGCAAACACCAATGACAAAGTAAGAATCTTAAAAGCAGCAAGAGAGAGACAGAAAGTTACATACAAAGGAACCCCCATCAGACTAGCAACTGATTTCTCAACAGAAACTCATCAGGCCAGAAGGGAATGGAATGAAATATACAAAGTCATGCAAAGGAAGGGTCTGAATCCAAGAATACTGTACCCAGCAAGGCTGTCAATCAAAATTGAAGGTGAAATCAGGAGCTTCACAGACAAAAAAGGACTAAGGGAATTTATTACCACCAAACCAGCAATGCAAGAAATGCTAAAGGGTCTGCTGTAAAAAAAAAAAAGAAAGAAAGAAAGAAAGAAACAGGAAGCGAAGAAGTAACACAGGGGTAAAGAATAGGAATGGCGACAAATAAGTACCTATCAATAATAACTTTAAATGTAAATGGATTAAATGCCCCAATCAAAAGACATAGGGTAACGGATTGGATAAGAAAACACGACCCATATATCTGCTGTCTACAAGAAACCCACCTCAGAAAAAAAGACGCACACAGACTGAGGGTGAAGGGATGGAAAAAGGTTTTCCAGGCAAATGGAACTGAAAAAAAAGCTGGGGTAGCAATACTTATTTCTGACAAATTAGATCTCAAAATGAAGGACATAACAAGAGATAAGGAAGGCCATTTCATAATACTAAAGGGAGCAATCCAACAAGAAGAAATAACTCTGGTAAACATATATGCACCCAATACAGGAGCACCCAAATACATAAAAAAAACTCCTGGAGGATATCAAGGGAGAGATTGACAGCAATACAATCATAGTAGGGGACTTTAATACCCCACTATCACCACTGGACAAATCCTCTAAACAAAACATCAGCAAAGAAACATCAATCCTAAATGACTCACTAGACCAGATGGAATTAATTGACATCTTCAGAACATTTCACCCCAAAGCCACAGAATATACATTCTTCTCAAGTGCACATGGGTCATTTTCAAAGATAGACCATATGTTGGGACATAGGAAAAAGTCTCTTCAAATTCAAGAAGATAGAAATCATATCAAGCATCTTCTCAGACCACAGTGGCATAAAACTGGAAATCAACTACAATAAAAACAACCCAAAGAAATCAAACACATGGAGACTAAACAGCATGCTATTAAACCATGACTGGGTTACCAGAGAGATCAAAGAAGAAATAAAAAACATCATGACAACAAATGAAAATGAAAACACTACAATCCAAAATCTATGGGACACAGCGAAAGCAGTCCTGAGAGGGAAGTTCATAGCTCTACAAGCCTACTGCAAAAAACAAGAAACAGGGGTAATAAATTACCTAACCCAACAACTCAAAGAGTTAGAAAAAGAGCAACAAGAAAAGCCCAGTGTAAGCAGAAGGAAGGAAATAATAAAGATCAGAGCACAGATAAACGACATAGAGACCAAAGAAACAATACAAAAGATCAACAAAACCAAGAGCTGGTTCTTTGAAAGGATAAACAAGATTGATGAACCTCTAGCCAGGCTCACCAAGAAGCAAAGAGAGAGGACCCAAATAAACAAGATCAGAAATGAAAGAGGTGAAATAACAACAGATCCCGCCGAAATACAAAGGATTGTTAAAAAATACTACGAACAACTCTATTCCAACAAACTGGACAACCTGGAGGAAATGGACATATTCCTAGAAAAATATAACCTTCCAAAACTCAATCAGGAAGAATCTAAACATCTCAACATGCCAGTAACTATGGAAGAAATTGAAGCAGTCATCAAAGAGCTTCCAGCAAACAAAAGCCCGGGGCCAGACGGCTTCACAGGAGAGTTCTACCAAACATTCAAGGAAGAACTAAAACCTATCCTCCTCAGACTATTCCAAAAAATTCAAGAGGAAGGAACACTTCCAAGCTCCTTCTATGAAGCCAGCATCACCCTAATACCAAAACCAGATAAAGACAACACAATGAAGGAGAATTACAGGCCAATATCCCTCATGAATGTAGATGCCAAAATCCTCAATAAAATTCTAGCAAATAGGATCCAGCAGTACATCAGAAAGATCATACACCATGACCAAGTAGGATTTATCCCAGGAATGCAAGGATGGTTCAATATCCGCAAATCAATAAATGTGATACATCACATAAACAAATTGAGAGATAAAAATCACATAGTCATATCAATTGATGCAGAAAAAGCATTTGACAAAATCCAACACCCTTTCTTGATAAAAACTCTCAACAAGGTGGGAATAGAAGGATCATACCTCAACATAATAAAAGCTATATATGATAAACCCACAGCTAACATCATACTCAATGGGCAAAAACTAAAACCATTTCCCCTAAGAACAGGAACAAGACAGGGATGCCCACTCTCACCACTCCTGTTTGACATAGTACTGGAAGTATTAGCCACTGCAATTAGACAAGAAGAAGAAATAAAAGGCATCCAAATTGGAAAAGAAGAAGTAAAGCTGTCCTTATTTGCAGATGACATGATATTGTACATAAAAAACCCGAAAGACTCCATCAAAAAACTAACAGACTTAATAAATGAATTCGGCAATGTAGCAGGATACAAAATTAACACCAAGAAATCTATGGCATTTCTATACACCAACAATGAACTTACAGAAAGAGAGACTAAAAAAGCAATCCCATTTTCCATCGCACCAAAAAAATTAAGATACTTAGGAATAAACCTAACCAAGGAGGTAAAAGACCTATATGCGGAAAACTACAGGACACTGAAAAAAGAGATAGAGGAAGATGTAAACAGATGGAAGAACATACCATGTTCATGGATTGGTAGAATCAACATCATTAAAATGTCCATACTACCCAAAGCAATCTATAGATTCAATGCACTCCCCATTAAAATACCAACGGCGTATTTCACAGACCTAGAAAGAACTCTCCAAAAATTCATCTGGAATAAAAAAAGACCCCGAATAGCCACAGCAATCCTGAGAAAGAAGAATAAAGTAGGAGGGATCTCAATACCAGATTTCAAGCTGTATTACAAAGCCACTGTCCTCAAAACAGCCTGGTACTGGCACAAGAACAGACATATAGATCAATGGAACAGAATAGAGAATCCAGATATCGACCCAAACCATTATGCGCATTTAATATTTGACAAAGGAGGCATGAGCATACAATGGAGTCAAGAAAGTCTCTTTAATAAATGGTGTTGGGAAAATTGGACAGATACATGCAAAAAAATGAAACTAGATCACCAACTTACACCATACACAAAAATAAACTCAAAATGGGTACAAGACTTAAATATAAGACGGGAAACCATAAAAATACTAGAGGAATCCACAGGCAGCAAAATCTCAGACATATGCCAAAAGAACTTTTTCAGTGATACTGCCCCTAGGGCAATGGAAGCCAAAGAGAAAATAAACAAATGGGACTACATCAAAATAAAAAGCTTTTGCACAGCAAAAGAAACCATCAACAAAACAACAAGAAACCCCACTGTATGGGAGAACATATTTGCAAATGGTATCACTGATAAAGGTTTAATTTCCAACATCTACAGGCAGCTTATACAACTTAATAAAAGGAAGATAAAGGATCCAATAAAAAAATGGGCAACGGACCTAAATAGAATCTTTTCGAAAGAAGACAGAAGGAAGGCCAAGAGACACATGAAAACATGCTCAAAGTCACTAATTATCCGAGAGATGCAAATCAAAACAACAATGCGATACCATCTCGCACCTGTCAGAATGGCTATCATCAACAAATCAACAAACGACAAGTGTTGGCGAGGATGCGGAGAAAAAGGAACCCTCGTGCACTGCTGGTGGGAATGCAGACTGGTGCAGCCACTGTGGAGAACAGTATGGAGTTTCCTCAAAAAACTGAAAATGGAACTCCCATTTGACCCAGTAATCCCACTCCTAGGAATATATCCTAAGAAACCAGAAACACCAATCAGAAAGGATATATGCACCCCTATGTTCATAGCAGCACAATTTACAATAGCTAAGATTTGGAAACAGCCTAGGTGCCCGTCAGCAGATGACTGGATCAGAAAACTATGGTACATCTACACAATGGAATACTATGCTGCCATAAAAAAGAAGGAATTACTACCATTTGTAGACACCTGGATGGAATTAGAGAACATTATGCTAAGTGAAATAAGCCAGTCAATGAAAGAAAAATACCACATGATCTCACTCATTTAGGGATAATGAAAAACATTATAAACTGATGAACCAAAAGATAGTTACAGAGGCAGTAAAGCATCAAACAGAGTGTCTAATTACAGCGGTAAGGTTAGGGAGAGGTGGGGGAAATAAGAGATCAACTGAAGGACTTATATGCATGTATATAAGAGTAACCAACGGATGCAAAACTTTGGGGTGTGAGGGCATGTATGGGAGTGGGGTGGGGGTGGGGGGCAATGGTAAGATATGTACACATATAATACCTTAATAAAAATTTGAAAAGAAAAAAAAAATAATAATAAAATAAAATATGAAGTATTATGCTAAGTGAAATAAGCCAGGCAGAGAAAGATAAATATCACATGATCTCATTCATTTGTGGAATATAATAAACAACATAAACTGATGAACAAAAATAGATCCAGAGACAGAGAAACATCAATCAGAACGTGAAACCTCAGGGAAGGTAGGGGAGGGTGGGGATAAGGGGGAGAGATCAACCAAAGGACTTATATGCATGCATGTAAGCCTAATCATTGGACACAGACAACAGGGGGGTGGGGGCATGAATGAGAGATGGGGGGTAATGGGGGAATTAGGACACATATGTAATTCCTTAATCAATAAAGAAATTTAAAAAAAAGAAAAAAGAACTACCTTGGAATTGTCTTTAAAATCTCCCCAAAATAATTTTATTAGTAAGAAGATATCCCAAGTTCACTTCCTTGCCAAGCAGACGTTGAAACAGCAATTAGCATGCAAGATGTTTAGCAGGCAGTGCTCCTAGAATCAACACCTGTGGTAAAGCAAATGTGTAGTTATGAATTTGGCCTCACTTAAAGAGAGATATGGGAGAAGCCAAGATGGTGGCATAAGGTAAACATCTGTACGTGCTGCCTCTCACAACCACACCAAAACTACAACTAAAAGACAAAACGCCTATCATCCAGAACCATGGGAAAACTGGCTGAGTAGAACTTCTACAACTAGAAGGAAAGAAAAAAGCGCATTGAGACTGGGTAGGAGGTGCAGAGGCACGGGACAGCAGAGGTATGGAGGTGCGCAAAAAGGGCTGGCAACTGGGTACACTGTCTTTTTTCATTCAGAAGGGAGATACAAGCTCCCGACTGCTCTGAACTCCAATTTCCTGTGAGACTCTGGGGACCCAGACTCCTACATAGAGAAACTGGACTGGGGTCAGAAAGCGAGGGTGCTTGCAGGGATCATTGTTACTGTGTGGGGGCGAGGGACACAGACACATGGAGACAAGGAGATGTGGAGACGTGGAGACGGCTGACTGGCAGCCATCGCTGGTTGCTCCACCCTGGTGATTCCCTGAGACCCCACCCCACCCAATTTACAACCCCACCCAAGCTGTGCACAGCGGCTTTTGCATATGAATGGCCTGTCCTTTCGCAGCCTAACCTAACAAACTGCAGTTGGGTCATAGAGCTCCAAAACTTCCAAACCCCAAACAAAGAGGAGAAATCTGCAATTCTTGCTGTAGCTCATGCTGGGTGGCCTCAAGCAGTGGCTGACTTTGCACCTCCTTGGAGATCCAGGGGCCAGTGTACCTAGTGGTCATTGTGAGACAATACCAGATTTCAGCTCCTCACATCCATAAGTGACACACTCAAGAGGCAGAATCAGTGAGCACCAAAGACCCACTGAGGCAAGTCCTGCCTCATAAGGGTGTCTCCAGCACAGCAGTTCTTCCATTACAGACACAACGGGTCCTCACAGACAATTGGCCTGGAGGTCAATTCCTCCCAGTGATACCAACAACAATCAAGGCTTAACTACAACAAGACTGTGCACCCAGCCCACAAAGGGGTGCACCAAGAGTCTCCACCTCAGGTTATTGGGGAGGCTGAGACACTGGGCCCTATAGGACACCTAGCACACAAAGCCACTCTATCAACACAGGGAAGCAGCCAAAATGAGGAGACAAAGAAACATGCCACGAATTAAAAAAATGGAGGAAAGCAAACTACTGGATATAGAGTTCAAAACCACAGTTATAAGGTTACTCAAGCATCTTCTAGAAACCTTCGAGGAACTTAGTGAGACCTCCGAGGAACTTAGTGAGACCTTCAAGGATCTTAATGAGAATGCCAAAAAAAATGGAAAAGGACCAGTCAGAAATTAAGCATACACTGTCTGAAATAAAGAATAATATACAGAAATTCAGTAGTAGACTAGATGATCCCAAGAATCAAGTCAAAGATTTGAAATATGAGGAAGCAAAAAACACCCAACCAGAAAAGCAAAAGAAAAAAGAATCCAAAAATATGAAGATAGTGTAAGGAGCCTCTGGGACAACTTCAAGCGTACCAACATCCGAATTATTGGGGTGCCAGAAGAAGAGAGAGAGCAAAATATTGAAAACCTATTTGAAGAAATAATGACAGAAAACTTCCCCTACCGGTGAAAGAAATAGACTTACAAGTCCAGGAAGCGCAGAGAACCCCAAACAAGAGGAATCCAAAGAGGAACACACCAAGACACATCATAATTAAAATGCCAAGGGCAAAAGACAAAGAGACAATCATAAAAGCAGCAAGAGAAAAACAGTTAGTTACCCACAAGGGAGTACCCATATGACCGTCAGTTGATTTCTCAACAGAAACTATGCAGGCCAGATGGGAGTGGCAAGAAATATTCAAAGTGATGAATAGCAAGAACCTACAACCAAGATTACTCTACCCAGCAAAGCTATCATTTAGAATTGAAGGGCAGATAAAGAGCTTCACAGGTCCTAACTGGTTTGGCTCAGTGGATAGAGCATCGGCCTGCAGACTGAAAGGTCCCAGGTTAAATTCCAGTCAAGGGCATGTACCTTGGTTTCGGACACATCCCCAGTAGGGGGTGTGCAGGAGGCAGCTGATCGATGTTTCTCTCTCATCAATGTTTCTAACTCTCTATCCCACCCCTTCCTCTCTGTAAAAATCAATAAATTTTTTTTTTTTAAAAGAGCTTCACGGACAAGAAAAAGCTAAAGGAGTTCATCACTACCAAACCAGGATATATGAAATGCTGAAGGGTATTCTTTAAGAAGAGGAAGAAGAAGAAAAAGGTAAAGATAAAAATTATGAACAACAAAGTGACAACAAATATATATCTATCAACAAGTGAATCTAAAAATCAAGTCAATAAAAAATCTGATGAAAAGAAAAAACTGGTGACTATAATAGAATCAGGGGCACAGAAAGGGAGTGGAATAACAATTCTCAGGGAGAAGGGGGCGTGAGGGGTGCAGGAAGATATTGGACTAAAATCTTACACCTATGGATGAGGACAGTGGCTGGGAGTAAGAGCATAGGGTGGCAGGGAAACTGGGTGGAGGGGAGCTATGGGGGGGGGAAGAGGAACATCTGTAATAATCTGAACAATAAAGATTTATTTTTTAAAAAAAGAGAGAGACAGAGAGATGGCCTTTAATCCTAGGCCTGAGGGTAACCATTAAATTTCTCAAGTGATAGGATTGATTGGTTAGTTGTGGTGGGCCCAATTAACCTTATGTTATATTTTATGCTAATGAGAGATTCAAGATGAGGATTGGTCATGCCAAAAAGACTAACCAGGAAAATCAAGGAGTGGGGCTTTAAGCCAAATGTTATCAGTCAACCTGTGGGGGAAAGCTGGAAATTATGTTCAACCAAATGGGCAATAATTCAATTTATCACATCTAGCTAACAAAGCTTCAATAAAAACTCTAGACACAGACGCTCAGGAGTGCTACCTGGTGGCAATACTCTGAGTAATATGTCACATTGTGACCAGGATGAGTTAATGGATCAAATCCTCATGAGGAGAAGACAAGAAGCTTTACATAGAGGATGCTTCAGATATTCCCTATGTATATCTTCTTTTCACGCGTCCTAATTTGTATTCCTTTGCTGTAATCAAACTGTGACCATATGTATAGCACTACCCTGAGTTCCATTGCTCATGCTGGTGAATTCTTCAACCTGAGGAAATGTCCTCATTCTGAATCACTGGAGCAAATTATTGAATGTGAGGGAGACCCTGAGTTTGTGGCTTACTGGTATGAAGTGAGGGTGGCCTTGGGCACTTCGGAACTTGTGGCTGGTGTCTTAAGTCAAAACAGTCTTGCAGGGACTGTTCCCTCAGACTCTGTGGTTATGCAAACTCTTTGTAACAGGAAGGGCAGTGGATGAAGTCAAGTCAAGTTGAAGCCCATCAAAGGCCTCCTAAAATCACCAGGAAGATCTGGGTTGAGCATGAACCTTTAGAGTTGGCTGATATTGGTGACCAGATGCCAAATATCATGGCATGTGAGCCACTTCAGAAGGAGGCATGACCTTGGTTATGGTGGCTCTCTGTAGCTGAGGCAGATCCCTATGTGGACTAATACTGAGGGCTAAGTGACACACCCAACAGTTGGGACAACATGTCCCTTATAACTAAAAGGATATCTTTTGATTTATTGTGGTAAAATCACTTAACATAAAATTTACCATCTTAAACATTTTAAGTGTTGAGTTCAATAGTATTAAGTACATTCACATTGCTGTGAAACCATCACCAACATTCATCTCCAGAACTCTTTTTACCTTGCAAAATAAAACTCTTTATTTCCTAATTAAATACTAACGCCCTATTCCCTGGCAACCAAAATTCTACTTCATGTCTCTATGAATCTGATTACTTTAGGTGCCTCACATAAGTGGAATTATACAGTATTTGTCCTTTCATGTAATTGATGGAGATGTTAGATAGAATGGAGGGAAACTATCAGGAAAATTGGGAATTATACATCCAGTTTTCCTAGGAAAGTCCTGATTATTCTCAAGAATATGAACAAGACCATGAATGAGCAAAAATATGGATAAATAGAAAAGAATCATGAAGAAAGTACAGAAAGAATAAATAACAACAAAGAGAGAGCTATGATATTTTTAATAATAGAAACAAGACTGCTCATGACCAAGAGTTCTGGTTAATGCATAAGGAAAGTGAGAAGGGCATATAATCCTGGAGGGGCTATTACTTAAGTAGGGAGTCGAAAACAATCTCCCAATTTCATTACAGCTGTGCTAAGAAGATAAATTGTGTAAGCAGAAAGCAGAGAGCCATATAGGTACATATGCACAATGTGACTGCAGAATCAGAATTTCTTGTTGCACATGTTTGATTTTGCTGCTTTTTCCAGTCTATGAACCAAAAATGATAGCACAGGTATAGAGTAGACTATTCTTCTGACCATCCTCCATAAAGCACTCTTGATGTCTCTGTTCCTCAGGCTGTAGATGAAGGGGTTCAGCATTGGGGTGACCACAGTGTACATCACTGAGGCCACAGCACCCTTCCGTGGGGAAGATGAGACAGATGAACTGAGGTACACACCAAGGCCTGTCCCATAAAATAAGCAAACAACTGACAAGTGAGAGCCACAGGTGGAGAAGGCTTTATATTTTGAACTTGATGGTGGGACCCTCAGAATAGATGACACAATTCTATAGTAAGAGAAAAGGATCCATGAAAGCGGGACACCACCAAAGATGGCTCCAATAAAGTAGATCACTATGTCATTGGTGGAGGTGTCAGAACAGGCAAGGTTGAAGAGTTGAGAAGGGTCACAAAAGAAATGAGGGATTTCCACATCTGCACAGAAGCTAAGTTGTGACACCATCAAGTATAGCAGCTGGGAGTCCAAAAGGCTGATGAAAAATGACAGCAGGACCAACAAGCCACAGAGGCGAGGGCTCATGATGACCAAGTAGTGTAGGGGCTGACAAATGGCCACCAACCGGTCATAGGCCAGCACAGCCAGGAGTATATTATCCAAACAACCAAAAAGAGTAAAAACAGTACCTTGAGTTAGGCAGCCTGCATAAGTGATGGACTTGCTGTGTGTCTGGAGGTTCAGCAGCATCTTGGGAACTGTAGTGGTGCTGAAACCGATGTCAGCCAAGGACAAATTAGAAAGGAAGAAGTACATAGGTGTGTGGAGGTGGGAGTCAGAGATGACAGCCAGGATAATGAGTAGGTTCCCGAGCATATTCACCAGGTACATGGACAGGAACAGCCCAAACAGAAGAGGCTGCAGTTCTGGGTCATCTGAGAGTCCCAGGAGGAAGAATTCTGAGCCATGTGTTCGATTCTGTGGTTCTACGCAGATAGGACACATTTTGAAAAAGAATAAATAAATTAAACAAGTGCTAAATAAATGAAACAAGTGTAGAGGCATCCATATTTTGGATTCAAACGATTCACAAATAGTTTCACTTGAGGACCACATACCCTCCTCGCTCATTACCTTCAGCAACATGTCTGAGTTGTTAACTCTTTTTAGAACTCTTTGCTTATTGGTGTCTGGGCTATTCATCTATTTCTATAGACACTTTAGAGGCACTGAGTCAAAGAATATTAGAGAAGAAAGGACATTTTGAGATAATAAATCCATGAACAAAACAAAATATCAGCCTTCTACTTTTGAAGGAAAAATATGGAATGAGAAATATTCTTGTATATGACAAACATCATTATATTTGAAAGACACTAAGAAGCAGTTGTAAGTACTTTATCTCATCCAAATGCACTGTAAGAAATTTTCTTAATTTGGAATATAGTCTAGAAGACCTAAAACCACATTAACTCTATTCTAACCTACCATAAAATGTTAATAATCAGACAGCATTTTTACATGGCAAATATCTTTAAGGATTTTCATTTTTTGTTTGTTTTTTTGTTTTTTGACATCCATCTTCCTTGGAGATAAGTGCTCACTCAAATGTGTAGATTGTCTGATCAAAGTCCCCTCAAATAAAACTCATATATAAATATTTGGCCTTGGTAGACTACACATTTTGAAAAATATGATTTTGTTAAATGCACAAAATCATACAGCATCACTGATCCTGAAGATGATAGTAATTTACAATGCACCAATGATTAAGTAATAACTAACTTTCACGAATACAGTGTACTTACTTTTCTCTTGAGAAGGTTATTTTCTATCAGTGATACACAATCCAAGAGAAACATCTGAGATTGACTTTGCACTTTACTGTTTTGGTGTGTAGTGGATGGGTACTTCTTAAATATGTCTCTAATCAGAAGCATTTGTGAAGGGTTGACTTCTCATCCAAACCAACCCTCCAATGAACATTTGAAAAATTTAGGACCAAACAAGGCCTTACACCTTAAGTTGGCTTTCTTATGCCAGCTTAAGAGCTTCCCAAGTCAGTTCTTCTAGGCGGACTGCATTTCTCCTAAACCAGTCCCTGAAGGCAACTCAGGTTAAAACAGAAGTATTACTTTGTCAAAATAGTTATTCCTTTGTGTGACATGCTAGATCCCTATGTATATAACTGATCATTTCCATTTTGTAATACTACCTAAACTTTAGATTCACTATATCATAAAAAATTATTTTTGCATCAAAAAAAGTTATGTACTTTGGGGGAAATCAAATGGGAAAAGAACAAAAACAGCTGTTACAAACACCTGGTTAGCTTGCTCATCAGTAACAGGGGTATATTAATTAAACTGATCTAATAGGATTGTTGTAAGAAATAACATTAAGCCCTAACTGGTTTGGCTCAGTGGATAGAGTGTCGGCCTATAGACTGAAGGGTCCCAGGTTCGATTCTGGTCCAGGGCATGTACCTTGGTTGTGGGCACATCCCCAGTTGGGGGTGTGCAGGAGGCAGCTGATCTATGTTTCTCTATCATGATGTTTTTCTCTCATCAATGTTTCTAACTCGCTCTCTCTCTCCCTTTCTCTCTGTAAAAAAAGAAAAAATAAATAAATATATTTAAAAAAATAAATAACATTAAATTATAAATATAAAATACCTAAACATATGTTATCAATGCTAGTTGATCATTATAATTACTTTTCCATCTTTTAAAACTTAATGATTGGCTGGCCATAACCTAGAGCCAGTTAAATTAGAATTTCTACACATAAGTGCTTTGGGCATATTAACATGTAGCTAGGGTAGAGAATCATTGCCAGGTTATTAGTAAATGTTGTATTAATGTTATCAATTATTATCAATAGTTTTCCCACTACCCATATTAAAATATGAATATTTAATAATATGTGCTATTGAACTCATAGTTATTATTGATAAAACTTAAGGGTATGTTGCGATTCTGCCTAATCTTTCTCTGCACTTCAGTTGTCCAAAGGCAAACAATGTCATGAATTTGATGAATGCATTTTCCTTTCAAAGTTTTTATAATGTTAGCATTGAGCTTTGTACTCATAGCATTTTCCTGAAAACTTATCTAAATGCTCTCATGTTACTCATATTGTTCCCTGAGTTCTCATTTACCACAGCATTGCGTTTCAAGTCTCCCTGTGAAATGCATACATCAATTTTAGCACTTTGAATGATGCTCAGTATTATCTACGGGGTAAACTTCATTTTATTTTTAATTTTTTAAATTAAGACTAGGCTAAGAAAATTCTTAAGCCCATCTCCTTATCACACAAGTGAGAATTTTCTAAAGATATATTCAAAAAAGATAATTGGTTGAGTTGTAACATTAATGTGTTCAATTTTACTATTAATTACCGAGACACTTGCGTTCCCAATAGAAAAATCAGACAAGATCCACTACATGCTCTGATTGCCAACGTATAAAATTAGAAACTTCCTTGAAGTCTGACTACCAATAGTCTTCATGATAGAGCCACAGGAAAATGCGCATTTGTATAGGGAATGATGTTTACATATCTCGGTTTTACAAATATGCTGAGAAATGCGTTACTATCCTTGGGAAACCCTATGATCCACAACATTCATGCAATAAAGGTCCCTTCAAACCACAGATGAACTCACCAAATCCCAACAGAAGGAATTGGTGGTGGTGCGCTTGTTTGGAAAGAAACAATCACTGTGCTGCAGTGGAGGGGACAGAGCCCTGGGCTGGGAATCAGGAGGCCTGTGTCTGAGTCCCACAGCTGTCACCCACTAAGTGGGATGTGTGAGTAAATCTTTTCACCTCTCTGTACATAGAAATGGGAGAATAACAGCCATCTCTGGCAAATGAGTGACACCCAATTGTCTTTAAATCAGATTGAAAGAGTGGGCTTATTGATGAAAATCAATCCCAGGAAAGGCTGAAGGACGACATTTTATTCTGTGATACGCCAGAGAAAGGTAGAAGCCTATCCTGTCCCAGGTAATTTGTTCATGGAATGAGAGGAAATCCTGAAATGTGTCTCAGTCCACACAAAAAGATTTACTTCCCTTCTCTTCCTTCTCTTTTCAATATTTTGTACTTTTATGAAAATCTCCACAATTTCTCTTTATATTTAAATGTTGTAGTCCTATCCTGTTTGGCTCAGTGGATATAGTGTTAGCCTGCTGACCAAAGGGTCCCAGGTTTGATTCCGGTCAAGGGCTTGTATCCTGGTTGCAGGCTCCTCCCTGGGCCGGGGCTGGTCAGGATGCATGCAGGAGGCAATCAATCAATGTGTTTCTCTCACATAAATGTTTCCCTCTGTCTTTCCCTCTCTCTTCCACTCTCTAAAAGGTCAGTGGAAAAATGCCTCTCCCCACGCAGGAAGATTAACAAAACACAAACAAAATGCCCTATCCGGTTTGCCTTAGTATATAGAGCTTCCACCTGCAGTCAAGGGTACATGCCCAGGTTGCAGGTTCAATACCCAGTTGGGGATGTGCAGAAGGCAGCTGATCAATGATTCTCTCTAATCATTGAGGTTTCTATCTCACTCTTCCTGTTCCTTCCTCTCTGAAATCAATAAAAATATAAAAATATTTATATTAAATGTTGTATTTACTATTAAATGGAAATTGATAGGTTTCTTAGAAAACCCATGACATAGATACATACAAATACTGTTTCATTTCTGCTGACCCCAGGAAACACTGCTAAAAGGAGGGAAATTACTGGAAAGAAAGCACTGGGCTTGTGGAAGCCCTGTCACCCATACTCTGTTTCTGAGACCCAAGGAAGAGTCTATTCAATATTTAGCAGAGACTGTTGTTCTCTGCTAAGCAGAGGATAGGCCCTGGGGATCAGAAATGAATGTCACTCAGATGTTTCCCTCCAGCTATTCAGATTCTACCCTTTTAAGGACAAAAATATCTGAAATGTTCCATACTGGTGCCCTCCCAGCTGTCTGTCCCAACTCCCCTGTTTGTCCTAATGATGAAAAAGAAATGCTCCTGACAGTCCCTCTCCATCCATCGCCTCCACAGTACTCACTGGGCAGTTCTGTCTCTGCTGGAGTCTGACCAAGGAGTGGGAATCCACTGCCCCAGTCCTGCCTGGCAAGCAATGAAGGTTCAGGTTCCATCAAGACTGGCAGGACGTCAGAGTTAGTCATGGGCTCCTGATGCAGTGGATGAGAGAGGAGAAGACTCGGATGTGAAACCCCCTGGACTGAGACGGGAACCTGAAGGGCTGGAGGCACAGCTGGTTATCTATTGCTGCATGGCCCTGGGAGCTCAATGCACAGAGCTCATAATTAGTCAAATGGGTCCAGGTTACCCAGTCTCTGAGGACTTGCTGTTACTAATAGAAGAGGAAAAGGGAATGTATTTTTTAAGGTTTGGGGCCTTCCTCTTCTCAGGAGAAAGTTCCCCTGTACTTCTCACTTCCAAGTTGCTGGAATTTTATAAATTTAAACAATGTTTTTCAATTGAAAAGCAGCAATGTGTGTCTTGTATGTCTGCCCATTCATTGAATTAACCATTCTATGGAGGGATAATTATGTTTTCTATACCAAGAATATGATACCATTTCTATTTTCTCATTTAATATTTATCTCTCTAAAGAGGAACTTCCTCTTTTTGTCCATAGTCCAGCTTTGGGTTTTGAATTTTATGTGTTGAGATGTTTTTCTTTGTTATTTAGAAAGACAATCAAAGTTCTACTTTTTCTGGGGAATTTATGCATGTTGTTACTTAGACAACCATCTATTTTGATATACCAAATTGACAATTTTCTTAAAAATCCTATGGGGGGTTTCACAGATGTCTGTGTTCTGAATGTAGGGCTGTAGTCATCCCCTCTTTCCATTTTCTATTTTTTAAATTAAATTGATTGGGGTGACATTGATTAACCAAAATTACATAGGTTTCAGTGTACAATTCTTTTTTTAAATTCCATTTTTATTGATTCAGAGAGGGAGGTAGAGGGAGAGAGAGAAACATCCATGATGCAAATTATTGGTCAGCAGCCTCCTGCACGCCCCTTGGGATTGAGCTCACACCCCAGGCATGTGACCTTAACCAGAATCAAACCCAGGACCTTTCAGTCTGCAGGCCAATGCTCTATTCACTGAGCAAAACTAGCTAGGGTTCAGTGTACAATTCTATAATACACTAGAGGCCCATTGCATGAAATTCGTGCACGGGGGTGGGGGGGTGCGGTGTCCCTCAGTCCAACCTGCACCCTCTCCAATCTGGGACCCCTTGAGGGATGTCCGACTGCCCATTTAGGCCAGATCCCGGTAAGATCGGGCCTAAACGGCAGTTGGACATCCCTCTCACAATCCAGGACTGCTGGCTCCCAACTGCTTGCCTGCCTGCCTTGCTGATTGCACCTAACCACTTCTGTCTGCCAGCCTGATTGATGCCTAACTGATCCCCTGCCAGCCTGTTTGCCCCTAACTGCCCTCCCCTGCAGGCCTGGTCACCCCTAACTACCCTCCCCTGCAGGCCTGCCCCCCCCAACTGCTCTCCCCTGCAGGCCTGGGTCCCCCAAACTGCCCTTCCCTGCAGGCCCAGTCACCCCCAACTTCCCTCTCTTCTGGCCTGGTCACCCCTAACTGCCTTCCTCTGCAGGCGTGATCTCCCCCAACTGCCCTCCCTTGCAGGCTTGGTCCCTCCCAACTGCCCTCCCCTTCTGGCCTGATCGCCAACAACTGCCCTCCCCTGTAGGCCAGGTCACCCCTAACTACCCTCCCCTCCAGGCCTGGTCCCCCCCAACTGCTCTCCCCTGCAGGGTTGGGTCCCCCTAACTGCCCTTCCCTGCAGGCCCAGTTGCCCCGAACTTCCCTCCTCTGCCCGCCTGGTCACCTCTAACTGCCCTGCCCTGCAGGCTAGATCACCCCCAACTGCCCTCCCCTGCTGGCCTGATCACCCACAACTGCCCTCCCTTGCAGGCCTGGTCCCTCCCAACTGCCCTCCCCTGCTGGCCATCTTGTGGTGGCCATCTTGTGTCCACATGGGGTCAGCCATCTTTGACCACATGGGGTCAGCCATCTTGTGTGTTGGAGTGATGGTCAATTTGCATATTACTCTTTTATTATATAGGATAGAGGCCTGGTGCATGGGTAGGGGCCAGCTGGTTTGCCCTGAAGGGTGTCCCACATCAGGGTGGGGTTCCTTTGGGGTGTGGGGCGGCCCAGGTGAGGGGCCTGTGATGCTTTGCAGGCCAGCCACGCCCCCCAGCGACCCAAGCGGAGGTCCTGGTATCTGGGATTTATTTATCTTCTATAATTGAAACTTTGTAGCTTTGTGTGGAGGCCTGGGCCGGCCAGGGTGTGCAGAAAGCTTGGCTTCCTCCATTACCAGGGAAACCCAAGGCTCCTGCTCGCTTCGTGGCCATAGCCACCTTGGTCGGGTTAATTTGCATACTTGATCCTGATTGGCTGGTGGGTGTGGCTGGTGGGTGTAGTAGAGTGATGGTTAATTTGCATATTACTCTTTTATTAGATAGTATTATATGTATATTGTATTGTGTGCTCACAACCCGAAGTCAAGTCTCCTTCCATCACCTTTTATCCTGAAACCCTTTATCCTCATCTACTGCCCCCCACACTCTTTTCCTTCTGGTAATCATCATTCTGTAGTCTGTGTCTATGAGGGGGTTTTTAGGCTTAATCCCTTCACCTTTTTCACCCAAGCCCCCAAACCCTTGCCCTCTGACAGCTGTCAGTCTGTCGTCTGAATCTATGAGTCTATTTCCATTTTGTTACTTTATTTTGTTCATTAGATTCCACATATAAGTGTAATAATATGGTAGTTTTCTTTCTCTGATTGGCCTATTTCACATAGCATAATACTCTCTAGGTTAAAAAATATATAATTAAAAAAATAAAATAAAATTTTTTTAAAAAAAAATACTCTCCAGGTTCATCCATTCTGTCATAAGAGGTAAAACTTCCTTTATTATTTTTTAATCCTCACCAATGGTATGTTTTTATTAATTTTAGAGAAAGAGGACAGGAAAGAGTGAGAGAGACATTGATGTGAGACACATCAATTGGTTGCCTCCTGCATGCACCCTGACCAGGGACTGAACCCACACCCTAGGTATGTACCCTGGCTGGGAATCGACCTTGCAACCTTTTGGTGTATGGGACAATGCTCCAACTAACTCAATCATACAGCTATGGCAAATTTTCTTTTGGTTTTATGGCCTTTATTATGCTGAGGTGTGTTTCCTCTATTCCCACATTACTGAGTTTTTTATCATAAAAGAGTGCTGCATTGCATCAAATGCTTTTTCTGCACTTATTGATATGATCAGGTGGTTTTATCCTTCATTCTGTTTATTTGATGTCCCAGGTTTATTAACTTGTGACTGTTGTACCAAACTTGCATCCCTGGGATAAATTCCACTTAGAGTGCATAATCTTTTTAATGTGTCTCTGGATTCCATTTGCTAATATTTTGTTGAGGAATTTAGCATCTATGTTCATCAAGGATATTGGCTATAATTTTCATTCATTGTACAGTATCTGGATTTGGAATCAGGATAATGCTGGCCTCTTTAAATGAGCTAGGGCAGTGGTCAGCAAACCGCGGCTCGCGAGCCACATGCGGCTCTTTGGCCCCTTGAGTGTGGCTCTTCCACAAAATACCACAGCCTGGGCAAGTGTATTTTGAAGAAGTGGTGTTAGAAGAAGTTTAAGTTTTAAAAATTTGGCTCTCGAAAGAAATTTCAATCGTTGTACTGTTGATGTTTGGCTCTATGACTAATGAGTTTGCCGACCACTGAGCTAGGGAGTCTTCTTTCTTGAATTTTTTAGAATCGTGTGAGAAGAATAGGTTTTAGTTCTTCTTTAAATGGTTGGTAAAATTCACCTGTGACATAATCCGGTCCAGGACTTTTGTTTGTTGGGAGTTTTTGGTTACTGCTTCAATTGCATTAGTTGCAATCTGTCTATTCAGATTTTTTTCCTGCTTCAGTTTTGGAAAATTGTACATTTCTAGGAATGTGTTCATGTCATCCAGATTGTTTTATTTGTTCAGATATAGTTGTTCATACTATTTTCTTAGTATCCCTTGTATTTATGTGGAGTAACTTGATATGTCTCCTCTTTAATTTCTGATTTTCTTTATTTGGGTCCTCTCTTTATTTCTTGATAAGTCTCATTAAAAGTTTGTCAATCTTGTTTATCTTTGCAAAAAAAAAACAAAACAGCACTTGGTGTCAATGATCTTTTGTATTTTGTAAGACTCTATTTTATGTATTTCTTCTCTACTCTATATTATTTTCTTTCTTTTACTCACTTTGAGCTTTGCTTTTTGTTCTTTTTCTAGTTCCTGTAAGTGTAAAGTTTGATTGTTTATTTCAGATTTTTCTTATTTCTTGAGATATGTCTGTAATGCTATGAATTATGTCTTGGGACTGCTTTTGCTGTTTGTTTCCAGGTATCTTTTTATTTCCTCCCTGATCTCACTGTAAACCATTCATTGTTTAGTAACATTTAGCATCCATGTCTTTCTTTGTTTTTCTTTTTTTGTGTGTGTAATTAATTTCTACTTTTATACCATTATGGTCAGAGAAGATGCTTGATATGATATCAAACTTCTTAAATTTATTGAGACATCTTTTTTTGTTGGGAGTTTTCTTGTTACTGCTTCAATTTCATTATTTGTAATCTGTCTATTCAGATTTTTTTTCCTGATTCAGTTTTGGAAGATGGTACATTTCTAGGAATGTGTTCAATATGCACCAAATCTTAACCATTTATATAGAGTAAAGGCCTTTTTAAAAAATAAATCTTTATCGTTGAAAGTATTGCATATGTCCCTTTTTCCCCCCATTGCACACTCCGACGCCCCTCAAAACTTCACCACCCTATTGTCTGTGTCTATGGATTATGCATATATGCATATGAGTTCATAGGTTGATCTCTTCCCCCACCTCAGTGCCCCCCGCCCCCATCCACTCTCCCCTGCCTTCCCTCTGATGTTTGACAATCCAACTGCATTCAGTCATATAGTCATCCAGATAGTCTCCTAAGGCTAGCTTCTAGCTCAGGGTAGGCAAGTGAAATGAACAATCCAAAGACAGGAGAGAGGCTTAGGGGTCTCTGATTCCACAATCCAGCTCTTGGGTCCACTGGCAGTTACATACATCTTCTTGACGAACTCCTCCAACAGACCCAGTCACCAGTGTTTATAGAACGCCCAGCACATTCCAATAAAACCCACAACTGAAAACCAGTGAACTGCATCCTCAGAAATAACCTTAATACATATATTTGACAGATGCAAATTTTGTGTGGAAATACTCTAAAACTATGGGGAAAGAGGTAAAGTTTAAGTATATACTAAGAAAATTGTGCATTTCACCTGGATATCAGAATCAATGAGGAGAACCTCTCATTCATTTATTATGATGTACAAAGGATCCCAGAATATTCTGCCAATGCAATTAAAGACAAATCAAAAGATGCAAACTTCATATGTGAAGCATGGAGAGGAATGAAAAGCATGAGACAAAAAAAGAATGTGACCAAAAAAAGAGAATTTGCTGGTCTACATGTTTGGTTTTGTTAGTTTTACCAATCACACTCCAAAAAGGATTGCAGAGGTATTCACATTAGGTTTTTCTGCTGTATAACCTCCATAGGGCACTCTTAATGTCCCTGTTCCTCATACTATAAATAAAAGGGTTCAGCATGGGGGTGACTATAGTGTACATTACTGAGGCCACCATGTCCTTACTGGGGGAAGGCAACAGTGCTGATCCAAAGTAATCTCCAATACCTGTTACATAAAATAAGCAAACAACTGACAGGTGAGAACCACAGGTGGAGAAGGCTTTATACTTCCCACCTACCGATGGAACTCTCAGAATGGAGGAAACAATTTTATAGTAAGAACAAACGATCCCCACGACTGGAACACCACCAAAGATGAACCCAACAAAATACATGATTATGTTTTTGGTGATGGTGTCAAAGCAGGCAAGATGAAGGAGTTGTGAAGGATCGCAGAAGAAATTAGACATTTTTACATCCTTGAAGGAGGTAAATTGTAATACAATCAAGTTGTGCAGCTGGGAGTCCAAAAGGCTGCTGAAAAATGACACCAAAACTAAGAAGCAACAGTGGTGTGGGTTCATGGTGGCTGAGTAGTGCAGAGGGTGACAGATGGCCACAAACCGGTCATAGGCCATGACAGTCAAAAGCATGTCATCCATACATCCAAAAAGGATAAAAAAAGACATCTGTGTCAGGCAGCCACCATAGGAGATGACTCTGCTGTGAGTCTGGATGTCCACAATCATCTTTGGAACAGTGGTAGAAACGAAACAAATGTCAGCCAAGGACAGGTTGCAGAGGAAGAAGTACATGGGGGTGTGGAGGTGGGAATCAGAGCTGACAGTCAGGATGATGAGCATGTTCCCCAACACAGCAACCAGGTACATGGACAGGAAGAGCCCCAAGAGCAGAGGCTGCAGTCCCAGGTCATCGGAGAGACCCAGGAGGAAGAATTCTGAGACACGTGTTAGATTCTTGAGTTCCATGGGGCTGAGACACCTCCTAAAAAAGGAAAGATGCTTAGAGTAATAAAACAACTAAACAGGCAACCAGTGCAGAGTCTATACTTTGAATTCAGTCAAATCAAAGTAAAGCATTTATACTTAAGGAGCGGTGGCAAACTCATTACCTCATAGTAATTTTTCCTCATTGATATCTTGGGTATTTACCTGTTTCTATGTATACCTACTTTAGAGACCTTAAAGTTAATACAGTTAATAAAGTCATGAACACATTAAATATTAGCTTCCTACTGAAGGAAATATATGGAATAAGAAATATCTTTCTCCCTTGAAAGAAATCACTCCAGCACTGGGAAGTAGCTCAGTTGGTTAGAGATCATCCTGATGCACCAAGGTTGTAGGTTCAATCCCTAGTCAGGAAACATACAACAGTCAACCAATGGATTCTTAAATAATTAGAACAACAAAATGATGTTTCGCTCTTTCCCCCTTCTCTCTCTAAAATCAATCAATAAAATTTTATTTAAATCACTTCAGTTCAAAGACACTGGGAAGCAAATATGCTTTAATATACCCAAATACTGTGCCAAAAAATCTTCCATTTAAAATATTTATACATGGAGAAACCAAGATGGCATAGGTAAGCACCTAAACTGCTGCCTCGCACAACAATTTCAAAACTACAACTAAAAGACAGAACGGACACCATCCAGAACCACAGGAAAGCTGGCTGAGTGAAAATTCTACAACGAGAAGGAAAGAGAAAAGCTCACAGAGAATTGGAGGTACAGCAAAGGGTCTTTGTGCGTGCAGAGGGAAGGGCGGCTGAGAGCCTGGCTGACTTTCTCTGGCGGAAGGGGGAAGGAAGCCCCCAACTGCACTGAACCCCAGTTCTGACTGCACTGAACCCCAGTCCTGGGCGAAAACCCTTGGACCTAGGCTCATACAAGGGGAGTCTGGACTGTCTGGTAGAAAGGCACCCGGAGACTCAGAGACCCGGGGAGACCCGGGGGAGCCCCGGCAGTCAGGGTTTCGGAGGCGTGCGCGCCAGTGTGCACAAAGGCTGCGGAGGTTGCCACAGGCTTTCCCTAGCAGAAGGGAGTCTGAAGCTCCTGACTGCACTGAAACCCAATTCTGACTGCACTGAACTCCAGTTCCAGGCGAGCCCCTGGGGACCCGTGCTCTTACGGGGGGGAATCTGGACTCTCGGGTGGAGACTCGGGAGTCGGGAAAGGCAGAGGTCTTCAGGCACGCACGCGCGCAAGGGCAAGGCTGACTGGAAGCCAAGACTGTCTGCTCCGCCCTGAGACTCCACCCCATCCAAGCTGAGCACAGAGGCTATTGCAATTTGTCAAGTCTAATCCTATAAGGCTGTCTCCAACACCGAACTTCTCCCAGCATAGACACAGCTGATCCTTACAGCCAACTGGCCTGCAGGTCAATTCCTCCCAGTGATACCAACAACAATCAAGACTTAACTACAACAAGGCTGTACACACAGTCCACAAAGGGGTGCACCAAGAGTGTCCACCTCAGGTTAACTGGGGAGGCCGACCCACTGGGCCATATAGGAAACCTAGCACACATATCTACCCTACCAACTCAGGGAAGCAGTGAAAATGCGGCATCAAAGAAACAGATCACAAACGAAAGAAATGGAGGAAAAAAAACGACTGGATATAGAATTCAAAACCACGGTTATAAGGCTTTTCAAGAATATCCTAGAAAAGGCAGATAAATATAACGAGACCCTCGAAGATATGAAAAAGGACCAACTAGAAATTAAACATACACTGACTGAAATAAAAAATATTATACAGAGACCCAAAAACAGACAAGAGGAACACAAAAATCAAGTCAAAGAATTGAAATACAAAGAAGCAAAAAACACTCAACCGGAAAAGCAAAAAGAAAAAAAAATCCAAAAAGTTGAAGATAGTGTAAGAAGACTCTGGGACAACTTCAAGCGTACCAACATCAGAATTATGGGGGTGCCAGAAGAAGAGAGGAGCAAGATACTGAAAACCTATTTGAAGAAATAATGACTGAAAACTTCCCCCACCTGGTGAAAGAAATAGACTTACAAGTCCAGGAAGTGCACAGAACCCCAAACAAAAGGAATCCAAAGAGGACCACACCAAGACACATCATAATTAAAATGCCAAGAGCAAAAGACAAAGAGAGAATATGAAAAGCAGCAAGAGAAAAACAGTTAGTTACCTACAAGGGAGCACCCATACGACTGTCAGCTGACTTTTCAACAGAAACTATGCAGGCCAGACGGGAGTGGCAAGAAATTTTCAATGTGATGAATAGCAAGAACCTACAACCAAGATTACTCTACCCAGCAAAGCTATCATTCAGAATTGAAGGGCAGATAAAGAGCTTCACAGACAAGAAAAAGCTAAAGGAGTTCATCACCACCAAACCAGTATTATATGAAATGCTGAAAGGTATTCTTTAAGAAGAGGAAGAAGAAAAAAGTAAAGAGAAAAATTATGAACAATAAATACATATCTATCAACAAGTGAACCTAAAAATCAAGTGAATTAAAAACCTGAGGAACAGAATAATCTGGTGAATATAATAGAATCAGGGGCATAGAAAGGGAGTGGACTGATAATTCTCAGGGGGAAAGGGGTATGAGGGGGTTCAGGAAGAGAATGGACAAAAATCATACACCCATGGATGAGGACAGTGTGGGGGAGGTAAGGGCAGAAGGTGGGGGGGGGAACTGGGTGGAGGGGAGCTAGGGGGGGAAAAAGGAGAAACGATTGTAATAATCTGAATAAAGATTTATTTTAAAAAAATATTTATATATGTTTATATCATTACCAGTATTCTAAATTAAAATAATTAATCAGTTGCAATTTTTATGTGACAGTTATCATCCTGGATTTTTATTATCATTTCGTTTTCCCCAATATCCATCCTCAATGGAAGTAAGGGCTCACTCAAATATGTGTTTTCTTTTTTTTTTCTTTTTAATATATTTTTTATTACTATGATTGCAGAGAGGAAGGGAGAGAGAGAGATAGAAACATCAATGATGAGAGAGAATCATTGATTGGCTGCCTCTTGCAGGCCCCCTACTGGGGGAAGGAGGGGATTGAACACGCAACATGGGCATGTGCCCTTGGCAGGAATCAAACCTGGAACCCTTTAGTCCGCAGGCTGACCTCTATCCACTGAGGCAAACCGGCTAGAGCTGTGTTTTCTTTTAAAAGTCTTTTCATAGTGATTGTACCTGTCTACATTCCCACCAGCAATGAATGAGTGTTCCCTTTTTTCCACAACCTCTCCAACATTTATTATTGCTTGTCCTGCTGATAATGGACACTCTAACAGGTGTAAGGTGGTAGCTCATTGTAGTTTTAATTTGTATTTCCCTAACTGCTAGTGAGGTTGAACATCTTTTCATATATCTATTGGTTGTTTGTATGACTTCTTGGGAGAGGTGAATTTTCAGGTCCTCTGCCCACATTTTGATTGGGTTGTTTGTTTGTTGTTGAGCTTTAGGAATTTTTTATATATTTTGGAAATTAAACCTTTGTCGGAGCTACTTTTTGCAAATATCATCTCCCATCTGGCTGGCTATTTGTTTTGTTGTCAGTTTCTTTTGCTGTGCAGAAGCTTTTTGGTTTGATATAGTCCCATTCATTTATTTTTGCCTTTACTTCCCTTTCCTTTGGGGTCAAGTTCATAATATGTCCTCTATGGCCAAGGCCCATAGGTTTGGTACCTATACTTACTTCTTTGTAATTATTGTTTTGGGTCTTATATTTAGGTCTTTGATTCATTTTAAATTCATTTTTGTACATGGGGACAAACTGCAATCCAGTTTCATTCATTTGCATGTGACTTTTCAGTTTTTCCAACAACATTTATTGAAGAAACTATCTTTATTCCATTGTGTGTTTCCAGCTCCTTTGTCAAAAATTATCTGTCCATATATAGACTGATACATCCACTATGGAATCCAGTATGGCCAGTCCTCAAAAAATTAAGAATAGAGCTACCAGACGATCCAGCAATCCCTCTCCTGTGTACATAACTAAAACCTCAAAACCATGTATTCGCAAAGATATATGCACCCCTAGGTTCATTGCAGCATTATTCAAAGTGGCCAAAACATGGAAACAACCAGTGTCCCATGACAGAGGACTAGATAAAGAAGATGTGGTACATATACGCAATAGAACACTACTCAGCCATAAGAGAGAATGAAAGAATGCCATTTGCAACAACATGGATGAACCTTGAGAACATCATGCTAAGTAAAATAAGTCAGAAAAAGCTAAGATCTATATGATTTCACTCATATGTGAGATATAAAACTAAAAGTTGTAAACACAAACAGCAGTATAGTGGTTGCCAGAGAGAGGGGGTGGGGAAGAAGGGAGTTCTAATATGTGGTGACAGGAGATTTTATTTTAGGTGACAGGCACACCATGCAATATACAGATCTTATAACATAGAAACCCACACCTGAAACCTATATGTTCATGTTGACCAATGTCACCCTAATCAATTTAATAAATAAATATTTTAAAAGATGCAAAAAAGTATTTTCAAATATTAATCCTACACCTAGGCTTTTCAGGCAGGTTATGTATATCACACTATACAATCTCAGGGAGTCTTTGTGTTTGAAACTGCTCTTTGCTTTGCTTTTCTCCATAATGTAGTGCTTGGTTAAACTGTTTAAACATGCTTCTAATTCTAAAATTTTTGAAGCATGTTTTCTCATCAAATCAACCATCTTATTTACAGTTGGGGTTTTACACCCAAGGGAAGTCCCAAAGCTATGTCTAAAACTCAGTCTTTTTAAGTCTAGTTGAGAATTTTTTATGTCAATCCTTCCTACTAACAGGAATTACTAGTACAATTCTCTTTAAACCAGCTCCCTGAAGACAACTTGAAACTCCCTTTCTCCTGGCAGGTAGCAATATGATTTAATTTGAGAAAAATGCAAAAGAGGAAAGCACATAAACTAATATAGCAAAAGCCTGGATAGTTTCTACATTTACAAAATGGGGATAAAAATGGAACCTACTTTATGGGGTTGTTGCAAGAAATTAAATTAAATTAATATAGACCAGTGAGTCTCACTTCTGATTGGCCACTATAATTACCTATGGATCTTTTAAAATATACTGGTGCCCTACCTAAGCCTAGAATCAGTTAAATAAGAATTTCTATGTAATTCTAATGTACAGCCAAAGTTGAGAATCATTATGTTAGAATATTACCAGGCACTTAGCAAAGTTTCATTAATGTTATCTATTATTATCATTATACCCACTCACCATTTTTAAAATGTGACCATTCAGTAATATTTGCTTCAGAACTTATATTTTATAGAGATTTGAAATATTACCAATAAAATTTCTGTTTTATTTCTATCCTATTCCCCTGCATACCTGTCCTACAAAGTCAACCATTGTCAGTGATTTGGTGGGTATATTTTCTTGCCAATATTTCCATGGCGTGAGGATTGATTTTGTACTCATAAACAGTCTTCCTGAAAATTTAGTTGTAAAGTGTCATACTACACATGTTGTCCCTGAAATGTTCTCATTAAAACTTCAGATTTAAAAAAAACAACTTAATATTTTAAATCTTTCTATGAGGTACATGTATCTAGTTTAAACATTTAAGCTAATGTATAATACTGCCAGAGGAATAGACTTCATTTTATTTTTAATTCATTATAACAACAATCCTATGCAAATTGTTTCACCTGTCCAAATCACACAAGTGAGAATGTCTATAAGATAGATGTGTGTGAACTATAATTGTCTGCATTGTAAAAATGAGTACACATTGAATTTTAGTATTAGTTGCCTAAATTTTTCTCCAAAAAAAATCAAATACAATCAATCACCTACTCTATTGCTGAGATATAGAACCAGGATGTCCTCGAAGTCTGTCTAGTAATAGTCATTTCATGATAGAGCACATGAAATTCTCAACTTGTAGAGGAAATAATGCTCGCATATCTTAGATTTCCTAAGTGAGATGGAAAAAACAGTACTGTTTATAGAAAACCCTATAAACCACAATATGCATGTTTCAGAAGTACCCCTCTGAATCACTTAGTCCATCCCCTTATTCACAGATGACCTCACTGAGTCCCAATAGGAGAAATCAATTATTTTGCCTCTGTTTCCTCATCCTAGACAAAACAGACTTGAGAAAAAACATATTTGTTCATGTCTAGTGGATGGGAGAGGGTCCTGGGACAGGAGTCAGGAGATGAAAGTTTGAGTCCCACATTTTTCACACAGTAAATTTAGAGTGTGTGCAGATACCTCAACCTCTCGCTGATGGAATTTTTTACCTACAAATGGGGAGACTAATACCCCCAGAAGTTTGGCAATTAATATATTCAGCTATTGCATTTAAATCAGAATTAAATTATTCTTGCAGTAGCAGGTTATTGATACATTTAATCTCAAGAAATATTTAATGACTTTTATTTAATTACATGGCAGAGAGGCCAAAGCCTTTCTTGTCCCAGGAAACTTGAACACGAATGACTTGGCATCCTAAATGTGAAATCCTAAAAGTGTCTCAGTCCATGACGTAAGATTGATCCTCCCCTTTCCCGTCCTTTGAAATCGTTCAGTATTTAAAATCGCCAGAATGTTTTGGCAATTGAATGATGTATGTCTTATAAAAGGAAAATAATAGGTTCACAGGAAGTTCAGGTCATAGATATACATAGTCCCTATTGCATCATGTCTCTAGTCCTATAGAATATTCCTGAACGGGATGAAAGGACAGGCAGAAAAGCACCCAGTGGGTGGAAGCCTTTTTGCCTACTCTGTGCTGGTGTAAACTAAGGATCCAGTTAATGGGATTTTTATTGTTTTTGTTGGCTAATCTGTGCCAAAGACAGGATAGGCTCTCAGGAATCACAAATTAATGAGATTCAGTCATTTCCCTCCATTCACTCAGTATCTACTTGTACAAGCACTAAATAAAATATCCTGTCAGAGCCCTAGCTGGTTTGGTTCAGTAGATAGAGTGGTAGCCTGTGGACTGAAGGGTCCCGGGTTCGATTCCAGTCAAGGGCACATGCCAGGGTTACAGGCTCGATCCCCAGTAGGGGGTGTGCAGGAGGCAGCCAATCAATGATTCTCTCTCATCATGGATGTTTCTAACACTCCCTCTTCTTTCCTCTCTGAAATCTGTAGAAATATGTTTTTTAATGTCCTGTCAGAGATCCAGGTAAGCTCATACCATCAAATCACAGGATATTTTAATCAAAGTGCATAAAGCTAGCCTGTTGATATTAATAATGATATTTGAAATGTATTTTTCCTTTCTCTATACATTCATCACACATATAATTGCATATGTACTTTCCACTATATTGTTTCATCCTTGCAGCAGTGCAGTTGTGACAACTAGGGATCAACTAAGATGACAATGGTGAGGTTCAGAGATACCCAGAACTTGCTCCATATTGCACAAGATAATAAATGGAGCAGACAAAATTAAACTAAATTGCCTGTCTCCAACTGCCCATGTGATAAATTTCTTCACTCTCTTTCCTGACACTTCAGAAAGATGAACACAGAAGTTCAGGCATCTTTACCAAAAGTACAGCTAAGATACATCTTTTAACTGGTTTTAGTTTCCTAATAATAGAGCTAAAGACCCTTAATTTATATCTCTCTGGAGACTGAGAGGGCTAAGGTACAGAAATGAAGGAGGAAGAAAAAAGTTTAAGGAGTGGGGGCAGGAGCAAGATCTGCCCTAATTATAATCTGCTAATTTTTCTATGATCCCCACTTTGAGCTCAGCTATCCTGCTTTTTTTCATCAGTGCAGCAAGGGGCATCCATTGCTCTCTGCTGGGGTCTACCAGGAACCCCCAAAGGAAAGAGGACAGTGAACAGGGGGTCTCTGCCTGGAGTGACCTGACAAGTTAAATAAAGGTTGGGTTGGAAGCAGAGAATACTGATTATGTGTTCTGTGTCTACAGTCTGGATGCCTGGATTCAAACCTGAATTCACTCCTATTTTACCACATAACCAAGTGCAAGTTATATTTAAATGCTGTGCTCCTTTGTTCTTTTGTAAAATGATGATAATGTGCATTCCTCTTTGTTGGGGATGATTATGCAGATGAAATGAAAGAAGCTGTACAACACTCAGCTCAGAGCCTGGCTCTTAGGAAGTCCTCAGTCACCATTCATGATATCTGGCTTACTGTCTTCATCCTCCTCCTCCTCATCATCATCATCATCATCAACACCTCACATTTTGGAGTACTTAGGGGACGGATCTTGTTATTTATTTGTTTTTTTATTTATTTATTTATGGTTAATGCTAAATCAAAGATATTTTCCATTGGTTTTTAGAGAGATGAAAGGGAGAGGGAGAGACAGAGAGAAACATTGATGTTAGAAAGACACATCGATTGGTTGCCTTCTACAAACACCCCAATCAGGGCCAGTGAACCTGCAACCAAGGTACATGTCCTTGACTGGAATTGAACCCAGGACCCTTCAGTCCACAGTCCAACGCTCTATCCACTGAGCCAAACCAGCTAGGGCTTAGGGGACAGTCTAGAGAGGCCTGTTTTCTGCATCATGGGGGTCATTTCTACAGGAATTAAAACTATTGTAAGAGGAAAGCAGAACTCTGAATGAAAGTTCTTGGACTCCCACCAGAACCAAGAACATAAACTTCATAGTGCTTAGAATAGAAACTGCATTTTAGTGCCCTACCACCTGTCTACCCCAAATGTCCTGCTTGTCCTGACAATAAACAAACGGTGTTCCCCAGCCCCTCTCCCTCCACTGTCTCCCAAGGCACTCACTGGGCTGAGCTGCCATTCTTCTGGTGCATGACCAAGGAGGGCCAGTCCTCCTCTGCCTGGTGAGCAATGATGGCTGAGGCTCTGTCCCCAAGACTGGCAGAAAGACAGACTCGGGCCAGACCTCCTGATGGAGATTACTATTCTGAAAGGAAGAGGCACAGGTGTGAAGCCAGCTAGACAGGGACTGGAAACCTGAAAGGCTGGAGACACAGACTAATTATTTATGGTAGTATGCCCTTGAGCACTCAATGCACAGTCTTCTTAATTAACCAAATTGGTCCATGATCTCTATTCCCTGAAGACTTCACGACCTTAGAGAACCACAGGAGGAAAGAGTCAGTGTCCTTGGTCCAGGTCAATTACTTCTGAGCCCTATGCCATCCCAGGGGGAAGTTCACTTGCCTGCCACTAGTCACCTATCCAAAAGTAAGACTCTCCTTGTAAAGATTAGATTTATTATTTCCACTTAAAAACTCACTTGCTGCCCTGGCCAGTGTGGCTCAGGTGGTTGCATGTCATTCCATACACTGAAAGATTGCTGGTTTGATCCCTGGTCAAGGGAACATGCCTGGGTTGCAGGTTCAGTCCCCAGTAGGGGGCGTGTAAAAGGCAGTTTATTGATGTTTGGCTCTCACATCAATGTTTTTTGTGCCCCCCTCTCTTCCTCCCTCTCTAAAAATCAATTAAAAATTTGTAATCTCACTTGCTATTTTGATTTTCTGAAATGCATTTCCCATGCTAGAATATGAAAATATTTCCATATTTGAACATGTTTATGTCTGCAAGAAAAGTTTCATGCTTTTCTTAATATGAGTGCTCATTTCTTATGGAGTTCATTCCTTAGTACTTTTTTTGTTGCTAATTTAAGTAATATCATTGTTTTCATTTATTGTTAATTGATTTGTATTGGCATATTAGAACACAATTAAATTGTATATTTCCATTATCTAGCACTCTTCTTTTTGTTTTATTGTTGACAGTATTACAGATGGCCCCCATTTTCCACCACTTTGCCTTCCTCCAACCAGCCCAATCCTACCCCAGGCCTTCACCACATTTTTGTCTGTGTTCACAGGCTATGCTTATACATATATATATTCTTTGGTTAATCTAGTCCAGTCCTCTAGCCTCCCCTCTGAGATCTGTCATTCTATTGCATGTATCCATGCCTCTAGTCCTATTTTGTTCCTCAGTTTATTTGGTTAATTAGATTCCATATATAAGTGAGATCATGTGATATTTGTCTTTTTTTTCTTTTCTTTTTTGTTATTTTTGTTGTTGTTTTTTGGGGGGTTTTTTTGGACTGGTTTATTTCACTTAGCATAATAATCTCCAGGCTGACCCATGCTGTTGCAAGAGTGAGAGCTTCTTCTTTTATACAGCCACATATTATTCCCCTGTGTAAATGTACCACAGCTTTTTTATCCACTCATCTACTGATGGGCATTTAGGCTGTTTCCAGATGTTAGCTATTGTAAATAATGCTACTAATAACATTAGGGTGCATATATTCTTTCTGATTGGTGTTTCAGAAACCTTAGGATATATTCCCAGCAGTGGGATTGCAGGATCAAACAGCAGTTTCATTTTTAATTTTTTTAAGAAAGTCCATACTGTTTTCCACAGTGGCTGTACCAGTCTGCAGTCCCACCAGCAGTGTACTAGGGTTCCCTTTTCTCCACATCTTCATCAGCACTTTTGTTTATTGATTTATTAATGGTAGCCATTCTGGAAGGTGTAGGTGATACTTCATTGCAGTTTAAATTGCATCTCTCTGAGGATTAGTGACGTTGAGCATTTTTTCATGTCTATTGGCCATATATATGTCCTCTTGGAGAAGTGTCTCTTCAGGTCGCTATCTATTTTTTTAATTTATCTTTATTGTTAAAAAGTATTACAGCCCTAACCGGTTTGGCTCAGTGAATAGAGCGTCGGCCTGCGGACTGAGGGGTCCCAGGTTCGATTCCGGTCAAGGGCATGTACCTTGGTTGCGGGCACATCCCCAGTAGGGGGTGTGCAGGAGGCAGCTGATCGATGTTTCTCTCTCATCAGTGTTTCTCTCTATCCCTCTCCCTTCCTCTCTGTAAAAAATCAATAAAATATATTTTTTTAAAAAAGAAGTATTACAGATGTCTCCCTTCCCCCAGTTGAACCTCTACACCCTGCTCCACCTCCCATTTGTAATCCTGGTGTTGAGTTGTATAAGTTCTTTATATATTTTGGAAATGAACCCCTTATCAGATGTATCATTGGTGAATATGTTCTCCCATACAGTGAGCTCCCTTTTAATTTGCTGATGTTTTCTTTTTGCTGTGCAGAAGCTTTTTAGTTTGATGTAGTCCCATTTGTTTTTTTTTCCTTTGCTTCTCTTGGCCTAGGAGATGTATAAGAGAAAATACTACTCTGTGAGATGCCTGAGATTTTACTGCCTGTTTTCCTCTAGGATTTAACTCTTTTATACATTTTGAATTTATTCTTGTGTATGTTATAAGCTGGTGGTCTCTCTTATTTCTTTCTTTCTTCTTTCCTTTCTTTCTTTTTTTATATACCTGTCCAATTTCCCAATACTTTTCATTGAAGAGACAGTCTTTATTCTGTTGTATGCTCTTGCCTCCTTTGTCAAATATACATTAACCATAGAGAAGTGGGTTGATTTCTGGCTCTCTGTTCTGTTCCATTAACCTACATGTTTATTCTTGTGCTAGTACTAGGCTATTTTGATTACAATGGCTTTGTGATATAGTTTGATATCTGTACTATGATCACTCCAACTTTTTTCTTCTTTCTCAAGATTCCAACAGCTATTTGAGGTATTTTGGTTCCATATAAATTTTTGGAATATTTGTTCTAGCATCATGAAATATACCATTGCTATTTTACTAGGTATTGAATCTATCAATTGCTTTGCATAGTATGGACATTTTTATAATGTTAATCTTCCAATCCATGAATACAGTATATGCTTCCACTTGTTTGTATCTTCCTCTATTTCTTTTTTCAACATCCCATAGTTTTCTGCATACAGGTCTTTTACCTCCTTGGTTAAGTTTATTCCTTGGTACTTTATTTTTTTATTGTTGCAATGATAAATGGGATTTTTCTTTATATTTTCTGACAGTCCATTCTTGTGTATAAAAATGCCATTGATTTCTAGATATTAATATGGTATCCTGATACTTTGCCAAATTCATTTCTTAAATCTAATACAGTAGTTCTTGGTGGAGTCCTTAGTGTTTTCTATGTACAGTATCATGTCATCTATGAATAATGACAATTTTACTTCTTCCTTTTATTTTTCTTCTTGTGTGATCGCTGTGGCTAGTACTAGCAGTACTATGTTAAATAAGAGTGGTGAAAGCAGACAGCCCTGTCTTGCTCCTGATCTTAAGTGAAGCACTTTTCATCTTTGCCCATTGAGTATGATGTTGGCTCTAGGTTTTTCTTATGTAGTCTTTATTAGTTGAGGTATGGTCCCTGTAGTCCCACTTTGCTGAGAGTTTTTATCATAAATGGGTTTTGTATTTTGTCAAATGCTTTTTCCGCATCTACTGAAAAGATGTGTTTTTATCCTTCATTTTATTTAAATGTTGTATCACATTTATTTATATGCAAATATTTTACCAACCTAGCATACCTGTAATAAATCCCACTTGTTATGGTATGTGATCTTTTTAATGTATTGTTGGATCCTATCTCCTAATATTTCATTGGGGATTAAACATCTATGTTCATCAAGGACATTGACCTATAGTTTTCTTTCTGTGTAGTGGCTTTATCTGGATTTGCAATTAGGATAATGCTGGCCTCGTAAAAACAGCTTGGAAGTCTTTCTTCCTCTTGAATTTTCTGCAATAGTTTCAAAAGTATAGGTATTAGTTCTTCTTTGAATGTTTATAATTTGCCTGTGAAGTCATCCGGTCCAGGACTTTTGTTTGTTGGGAGGATTTTTGTTTTTTGGTTTTTTTTTAATATATTTTATTGATATTTCACAGAGAGGAAGGAAGAGGGATAGAGAGCTAGAAACATCGATGAGAGAGAAACATCGATCAGCTGCCTCCTGCACACCTCCCACTGGGGATGTGCCTGCAACCAAGGTACATGCCCTTGACCGGAATCGAACCCGGGACCTTTCAGTCCGCAGGCCGACGCTCTATCCACTGAGCCAAACCGGTTTCGGCTGTTGGGAGGTTTTTTAATAACTGTTTCAATTTCATTTGTTGTTGTTGGCCTATTCAGGTTCTCTGATTCTTCCTAGATGAGTTTTGAAAAATTGTATGTGTCTAGGAATTTGCCCATTTTGCCAGGTCATGTTTTCTTATCCATTCAGTTACTGTGTCTTTTGATTGGAGCATTTAATCCATTTACATTTTAGGTAATTATTGACTAGAGGCCTGGTGCACAAAATTCGTGCACGGGGTTGTGTGTCCCTCAGGCCAGCCTGCACCCTCTCCAATCTGGGATCACTCTCACAATCCAGGACTGCTGGAACCCAACTGCTCACCTGCCTGCCTTCCTGATTGCCCCTCACTGCTTCTGCCTGCCAGCCTGATCACCCCCTAACCACTCCCCTGCCAGCCTGATTGATGCCTAACTGCTCCCCTGCCAGCCTGTTTGCCCCCAACTGCCCTCCCCTGCAGGCCTGGTCACCCCTAACTGCCTTCCCCTGCAGGCCTGGTCACTCCTAACTACCCTCCCCTGCAGGCCTGCCCCCCCCCCAACTGCCTTCCCTGCAGGCCTGGTCACCCCCAACTTTCCTCCTCTGCTGGCCTGGTCACCCTAAACTGCCCTCCCCTGCAGGCTTGATCACCGCCAACTGCCCTCTCTTGAAGGCCTGGTCCCACCCAGCTGCCCTCCCCTGCTGGCCTGGTCACCCCTAACTACCATCCCCTGCAGGCCTGCCCCCCCCAACTGCCTTCCCTGCAGGCCTGGTCACCCCCAACTTCCCTCCTCTGCTGGCCTGGTCACCCTAAACTGCCCTCCCCTGCAGGCTTGATCACCGCCAACTGCCCTCCCTTGCAGGCCTGGTCCCACCCAACTGCCTTCCCCTGCTGGCCATCTTGTGGTGGCCATCTAGTGTCCACATGGTGGCAGCCATCTTTGACAACATGGGGGCAGCCATCTTGTGTGTTGGAGTGTTGGTCAATTTGCATATTACTCTTTTATTAGCTAGGATAGAGGCCTGGTGCACATGTGGGGGCCAGCTGGTTTGCCCTGAAGGGTGTCCCGGATCAGGGTGAGGGTTACCTTGGGATGTGGGGCAGCCTGGACGAGGGGCCTGTGGTGGTTTTCAGGCCTGCCACGCCCCCTGGAGACCCAAGCGTAGGCCCTGGTATCTGGGATTTATTTATCTTCTATAATTGAAACTTTGTAGCCTTGAGTGGAGGCCTTGGCCAGCCAGCAGTGTGTGCAAACTTGGCTTTCTCCATCGCCAGGGAAACCCAAGCCTCCTGTTCGCTCCGTGGCTGCAGACATTTTTGTTGGGATTTATTTATCTTCTATAATTGATACTTTGTAGCCTTGAGTGGAGGCCTGGGCTGGCCAGTGTGTGTGAAAAGCTTGGCTTCCTCCATTGCCAGGGGCAACCCAAGCCTTCTGTTTGCTTCGTGGCCACAGCCATCTTGGTTGGGTTAATTTGCATACTCGCTCCTGACTGGCTGGTGGGCGTGGTTTGTGAATGTAGCAGAGTGATGGTTAATTTGCATATTACTCTTTTATTAGGTAGGATAAGTACTTATTTATACCATTTATGCCTCTGTTCCTTTCTATTTCTTCTTATAACAGCGGTCCCTTTAGCAATTATTGCAATGCTTGTTCGGTGGCAATAAACTCCTTTAGCCCTCTTCTGTCTAGAAAGCTCTTTATTTCACCTTCAAGTTTAAATGATAGCCTTGCTGGATAGAGTAGGCTTGGTTTAAGATCCTTGCTTTTCATTACATACTTCATGCCATTCCCTCTGGCCTAGACTAGAGCATTTCTGTTGAGAAATCAGTTGACAGCCTAATGGGAACTCCCTTATAGGGAGTTCCCATATACCTCTCCTTTGCTGCCTTTAAGATTCTCTTTGTCTTTAACCTTTGCCATTTTAATTATGGATTTATCTTGATTGGGATCCTCTATGCTTCCTGAATTTGTGTGACTTTTTCCTTCACCAGGGTAGGGAAGTTTCCTGTCATTATTTATTCACACCTATCTCCATCCCAATCAATTTCTTCTACTTCTTGTACCCCTGTGATGCATTTTCCCAAAGTTCCCTTAAACTACCTCATGCTTTTTAATCATTTTTTTCTTTTTCTAGAACTCTTCTTTATTCTAAGAGTAGCTCTAGCGGTTTTCCATGAGTACAATCATATTATCTGAAATTACTCATTATTGTGGTCTCTTTCCTTTTTTATGTTTCTGTCCTAATGCAGAGGTTACCTCTTCTACTAGTAGAAATATAATAGTGATAGAAAGAACTTATAACTTTATTCACTATGATGAACATGATTCCAAGTTTCCTGCATTAAACCTCATACTAGTTCTAGTTTAATATACATATTTTGTTCTTTATATTCTTATTCTGTTAATATTTCTAATCTGGAATGGGTTATAATTTACCAAATGCCATTTTTTTTAAATATATTTTATTGATTTTTTACAGAGAGGAAGGGAAAGGGATAGAGAGTTAGAAACATCGATGAGAGAGAAACATCGACCAGCTGCCTCCTGCACACTCCCCACTGGGGATATGCCCGCAACCAAGGTACATGCCCTTGACCGGAATCGAACCTGGGACCCTTGAGTCCGCAGGCCGATGCTCTATCCATTGAGCCAAACCGGTTAGGGCCCAAATGCCATTTTAACATCTCTAGAAATTTTGTGTATTTTTTTTCCTTTGGCCTCTTAATATGATAACCACAACTTCCACTCATTGATGCTTTACTATGTGCCACTGCCCTAAGCACTTTACATACATTGGTTTCTCCTCAGCATAACCCCATAAAGTGAACAATGACCCCAATAACATCAAGAAAGGGTCAGCAAATTTTCCTGTGAAGAAGCAGGTAGTAAATATTTTAGGCTTTGTAGGCCATATGGTCTTTGTTATAACTTCTCAACCCTGTCATCATAGCACAAAAGTAGCCATCAACAACACATACATGAATGAGCAAGGCTGTGTTCCAGTACAATTTTATTTATGAAAACAAGGTGGCACCCTAGTCTTAACCCAAAGATCCTACTTTGTAATAAACTTAGAAGTTAGGTGCCGGAAACCGATCACTGTCCCACTAATAGAGAGATGTGGAAAGGGAATCCGGAAGGCTGGTCAACCTTAATTGCTCTGAAAGGTCGGAGCTAATCACTCATTGTTTAGTTGAGATATTGGTAGTTGAAGCAGCCTCCACCTGTTACTCTTATGTAAATTCTTGCTGATTGGCTATTATTGGAATTTCCTGCCTAAAGGATATGGGTGTATCCCATAACCTTAATAAAAGAGATAGCAAAGCCAGAGCAGGGTGTAGTCCTCCCCCTAGAGGTGGACTCCCGCCTGGCCCTCAATATTCTCAAATTAATGCTTTTCTAGTCTCTTCATTTGTGTGCGGCCTTCTCCATAACCCAAACCCTGAACCTGGAACCCTGAACCATGCGGGATGTGAAAAGGATTCCCACAGTTAGGTGAAGTGCTCAGGATCACAGCTTAAACTTTTCCAGGATCATAAAGATAGCAATATCAAATTAATTTTGAATTTCTGAGATTCTTATTTTAAATGTAAACATATAGAAGTTATAAAAATAGATATATTTGATGTAAACTTGCCATATGGCTGATAGATTTTATCACATTATGTCTAATCTTCATAATGACCTTAGAAGTAGAGTTGCTAGATAAAATACAAAATGCCCATTGAAAACTGAATTTCTGATAAACAACAAATTGTTTGGTACAAGTATGTCTCAAATACACTGTTTTCTGAAATTCCAATTTGGGCATGTTTTGTTGTTGTTGTTTTTTTCCTGATAAATCTGGCAGTCCTATTTGGAAGGTAAGTGAAGATCCAAATTTGCTATTAAAAATCTGAGGCTCAGAGAGGAGAAGACATATTTGCACACTCATGTTTATTGCAGCATTATTCATAATAGCCAAAAGGTGGAAGCAACCTAAGTATCCATTCACAGATGAATGGATTTTAAAAAATGTGGTGCATACAGGAATGGAATATTATTGAGCCTTAAAAAAGGAAATGCTGCCATATACATGAATGAATCTTCATAAAATTATGCTAAGTAAAATAAGTCACAAAAAAGACAAATACTACATGATTCCATTTACATGAGGCATCTAAAGTAGTTAAACTCATAGAAACAGAAAGTAGAATAATGATTACCAGAGGATAAGAGGAAGGGGTGGTGGGGAGTTGTTGTTGGCTGGGTATAGTTTTAGTCATGAAGGATGGGAAAGAGGAAGTCTGGGGATCTGTTGCTAACAATGTGTACTAACAATGTGTACATGATTGACATTGTACTGTACACTTGAACGTTTGGGGGAAGGAGAGTTTTGTTTCATTTTTTGGCACAAAAAAAATCAAAACGGGGGAGGGGGAGAGAAAATGAGAGGATTACTGAAGGAAGACATTCATCTGGAAATCAGAAGCAGTCAATTTATAAAATTAAATTTTGCAGTTAATTTTTTTAAATCCTTACCCAAGGATATACTTATTGATTTTGGAGAAAGGGAGAGAATGAGAAACATCGATCGGTTGCCTCTCACATAATCCCCAATTGGGGACTGAACCCACAACCCAGGCATGTGATATGATGGGGAATCAAACCAGAGACCTTTCATTGTGTGGGATGACACTCCAACCAACTGAACTACACTAGCCAGGGCTAAAGTTTAAGTTTTTGTGTTAAGAAAAGAGGATCCATGAGTATGTGGCACGTGGTAAATATTTTTAAATGTTAACTATTACAAATTACTGTTCAGAAGTTGTACTTTAAGTTAATATTGAAGCTAAAAAATGTCAGCATTTATTGCTGTGCAACAGATATTATCTCCACAAATTACTCTATTTAATAATAATATGTGGTAGGTAAAATGTGAATTCTGAAGCCACACAGATTTAGCTACTCACAAGATACGTGACCTTGGGCAAGCTGTTTCTCTGCCTCTTTTTGTTCATCTGTAAAATGTAGATAATGAAAGCATTTATCTCAATGTTTTTTTGTGAAGAGTAATATATTAAAGCTATAAAGTGCTTCAAATAGTGTCTGACATAGTAATCACTCAATAAACCGTAGCTATTTGGTCAAATCAAACTATCAATCAATATCCTATATAATAAAGAGGTAATATGTAAATTGACCCTCACATCCTCACACAAGATGGCCGCCCCACAAGATGTGGTCAAAGATGGCTGCCACAAGATGGCTGGCAGGGGAGAGCAGTTAGGGGTGACCAGGCCGGCAGGGGAGGGTAGTAGGGGAGAACCAGTCCTACAGGGGAGGGCAGTTAGTGGGGGACTGGGCCTGCAGGGAGGGCAGTTGGGGGGGACCAGGCCTTCAGGGAGGGCAGTTGGGGGGACCAGGCCTGCAGGGGAGGGCAGTTGGGGCAACCAGGCCTGCAGGGGAGGGCAGTTGGGGGCGACCAGGCCTGCAGGGAGGGCAGTTGGGGGCGACCGGGCCAGCAGGGGAGGGCAGTTAGGGTGATCGAGCCAGCAGGGGAGTTAGGCGCAGATCAGGCTAGCAGGGGAATGGTTAGGGAGTGATCAGGCTGTCAGGCAGAAGTGGTTAGGGGCAACCAGGCAGGCAAGCAGGCAAGCAGTTGAGATCCAGCAGTCTGGGATTGTGAGAGGAATGTCTGACTGCTGGTTTATCGGGCCTAAACTGGCAGTCAGACATCCCCTGAGGGGTCCTAGATTGGAGAGGGTGCAGGCTGGGTGGAGGGACAACCCCCCAGTGCATGAATTTCATGCACCGGGCCTCTAGTGTATATAATAACAATGTGCCATATGTTTTTACTCAAAGATACAAGCACTCTCATATTTTATTGACTGGATTTTCTCCTTCCTTTTAACATTCCTTCCATAACATAGAGAGCCCATATGATATGGATGGTTGAAAAGATAGTGCTTGCCTAAAAGATGCCATTAACTATGAAAAATTCAAGAGCTGTTATTATGCTGAAGGGTGAAATATGGAACACTGTCCCCTAAGATCAGAAACAAGGCAAAGATGTTTATTTTCATCATATCTATACATCACTATAAAGCAATGAGGCAAGAAAAATAAAAGATAAAGTTTAGAATTTTTTATTGTTATTGACAGGATTGTACACACAGAAAATCTAAAATAAGCCATAAATACTTGAATAAATAATTAAATTTATAAATGTCACAGGATAAAAGATCAATGTACAAAAAGCAATTGCAATTCTATGTGCTAGCCTGAAAAACAAAAAAAGAAAATAAAAATATTTACAAGGCAAAACATACTACATACCTAGAAGTAAATTAAATAAATGTATTCAATACCTCTTCAATTAAAACTACAAAACAGATCCACAACTGCGGCACCCACGGAACAGCTGCGAGCCCCAGAACAACGCTCCCCAATTGGCGCAAACACACGGGTTCAGAGGAGCTCTACACTCCACCACGGAAAGGTCAGATTTCGCCTAGGATAAGGTGAGGTCTCTGGTCCCAGCGCGAGAGAGGAACGCGCGTTTTGCGGGAGCTGGAGGACCAGGGAAGTCTGTGCCTAGAAAAATCCGTGGCTGTTGGGGCTGGCGTGATCTGTGAATGTGGAAGGGGGTCCTCAGAGCTGCTAACAGAAGGGCTCACTAAAAAGAAACCCATTTTTATCTGAAGTGCAGGGACACCCTAAGAATTTCAGGGGTGTGCTAGACTTACGCGCAGCCACGGAGTGTGCACACTTGGGCTTTTTTCTCTTGAAATTCTTGCTTCTGATTACTAAGCCCAATTCATAGGTTCACCCAGTTGGGGACACCCTGGGAGACTGCAGGGGAAAGTTGTTTTTCTGGAACCTGGGGATCGGAGCGGGGAGTGACCATCCGAGAGCCAGCTCTGAGGCAGCCTACTCCCACAAACCGGTAGTGAGTGCCACAGGGAAAGAAGGCTCTAACACTCCCTAGAGAGGCCATAGATAAACCCGGAAGTCAATCCATGAACACTGCCACCCAGGGGCTGAATCACAAATTGACTCTTGTGTAATCAAAAATAAAGGAATACGAATTAAGACACACCGCCTGCTTAAAATCAGGACTGGCTTACATCACTGAAGAGCAGTGGAACGCAGGGAACTGCAATACTGTCCGGACTGAGAAACAGGCGTGCCAAACAGAACAACAGAGGAAGTGAATGACCTTCACTACTCCACATTTTATTTTTATTTTTTATTTTTTTATTTTCATTTTTTGCATCTTTTACTCAAGAAACTAATTTTTTTCTCACTTGATTTTACCTTTTTAATTATTACATTTTTATTTTCAATCCGTATTATTACTACTGCTATTTTATCTTTTTTTTTTTTTAAGTGTCATTTTATTTTCTCTTCATTTTGTTTTGGGATTAATGTTCTACATTCTATTTTTATCTTTCCTTTAGCATCATTTTACTCTATCTCAAATCTACCTTTATGCCATCACTCTCTTCCTCACTTTTCCCTTTTCAGTGTCCTGTTTATCTTACCCCTTTCCTACTTTAGATTTTCCCTATTCTTTCTGTTTACCCCCTTTTAAAATTTCACCCTACCTATATATCTAATCTCCAATCCCCTGCTCCAAGTCCATACACACCTCTCTCTTCGCTGTCTTAACTATCCAAAAATTGTTCTTCTCTCTGTCCTTTTGTTGTTGTTCGCTTGAATGTAGATTATATCGATTTTTTATGCTTTTTTGTGAGATTGTTTTGCTTATTCTTCTTTTGTTTATTTTTTTGTTTGTTTAGTGCTTCTGTTTTCCCTTGCCTCACTCAATATTAGTTGGTGTTGTAGTTTGTATTAATCCCCAGGTACTTGTTGCTGGCATTTGCTGGGATAAGTGATTGTTCTATTGGAGTTTTATCCCCAATATATATAGTCTGTTTCCCTTTCTCTCTTAGTCGCTTTCTTGTCTCTCTTACTTTTTTTTCTTCTTTTTTTCCCTTTTCCCAATTTCATTTTGACACCCCCTTTTTTTATTCTTCTTCTTTCTTTCTTTTTCCTCTTCTTCTTTCTCTACTATCCCCTGATTTGCCTTTCTCTGGTGGTCACCTTTATTGGAGGTTGTTAATATCGTGAATACATTTCTGTTCAGTGCCTTGTGTGTGGTACCTGGTAGTGCTGTATTTTGTGCCTTTAAATCGACGCAGGAGAGAGAGAACTACATAACCAGACACCCAGAGAAGAGAGACCATGGGGAGACAAAGACACAGCCCGCATATGAAAGAAAAGCAGGCATCACCAGAAAAGGAAGTAAACGAAATGGAAGCAAGCAACCTTCCAGAAAAAGAATTCAGAGAAATGGTCATAAGATGGCTGAAAAGAATGGAAGACAAATTCGACAATATGAGCAAGAACCAAGAGGAAATGAAGAAGAACCAAGAAGAAATGAAAAATGACATCGCTGCTGTAAAGAACTCAATAGAAAGCATCAAGAGTAGACTAGAAGAAGCAGAGGACCGCATCAGTGAGCTAGAAGACAAGATGGGAAAAAATACCCAAGTAGAGCAACTTCTAGAAAAAAAAATTAAAAGGCAGGAGGAGAGCCTAAGGGAACTTTGGGACAACACGAAACAAAACAACATCCACATAATAGGGGTTCCAGAAGGAAAGGAAGCTGAGCAAGGAATAGAAAACCTATTTGAAGAAATAATGACAGAAAATTTCCCTGATATAGAGAAGAAAAAACCCACACAAATCCAAGAAGCTCACAGAGTCCCAAGCAAAATGAACCCCAAAAGACCGACGCCAAGGCACATTATAATTAAATTGGCAAACACCAACGACAAAGTAAGAAACTTAAAAGCGGCCAGAGAGAGACAGAAAGTTACATACAAAGGAACCCCCATCAGACTAGCAACTGATTTCTCAACAGAAACTCATCAGGCCAGAAGGGAATGGAATGAAATATACAAAGTCATGCAAAGGAAGGGTCTGAATCCAAGAATACTGTACCCAGCAAGGCTATCAATCAAAATTGAAGGTGAAATCAGGAGCTTCACAGACAAAAAAGGACTAAGGGAATTTATTACCACCAAACGAGCAATGCAAGAAATGCTAAAGGGTCTGCTGTAAAAAAAAAAAAAAAAAGAAAGAAATAGGAAGCGAAGAAGGAACACAGGTGTAAAGAATAGGAATGGTGACAAATAAGTACCTATCAATAATAACTTTAAATGTAAACGGATTAAATGCCCCAATCAAAAGACATAGGGTAATGGATTGGATAAGAAAACATGACCCATATATCTGCTGTCTACAAGAAACCCACCTCAGAAAAAAAGACGCACACAGACTGAGGGTGAAGGGATGGAAAAAGGTTTTCCAGGCAAATGGAACTGAAAAAAAAGCTGGGGTAGCAATACTTATATCTGACAAATTAGATCTCAAACTGAAGGACATAACAAGAGATAAGGAAGGCCACTTCATAATACTAAAGGGAGCAATCCAACAAGAAGAAATAACTCTGGTAAACATATATGCACCCAATACAGGAGCACCCAAATACATAAAAAAACTCCTGGAGGATATCAAGGGAGAGATTGACAGCAATACAATCATAGTAGGAGACTTTAATACCCCACTATCACCATTGGACAAATCCTCTAAACAAAAAATCAGCAAAGAAACATCAATCCTTAATGACTCACTAGACCAGATGGAATTAATTGACATCTTCAGAACATTTCACCCCAAAGCCACAGAATATACATTCTTCTCAAGTGCACATGGGTCATTTTCAAAGATAGACCATATGTTGGGACATAGGCAAAGTCTCTTCAAATTCAAGAAGATAGAAATCATATCAAGCATCTTCTCAGACCACAGTGGCATAAAACTGGAAATCAACTACAATAAAAACAACCCAAAGAAATCAAACACATGGAGACTAAACAGCATGCTATTAAACCATGACTGGGTTACCAGAGAGATCAAAGAAGAAATAAAAAACATCATGACAACAAATGACAATGAAAACACTACAATCCAAAATCTATGGGACACAGCGAAAGCAGTCTTGAGAGGGAAGTTCATAGCTCTACAAGCCTACTGCAAAAAACAAGAAACAGGGGTAATAAATTACCTAACCCAACAACTCAAAGAGTTAGAAAAAGAGCAACAAGAAAAGCCCAGTGTAAGCAGAAGGAAGGAAATAATAAAGATCAGAGCACAGATAAACGACATAGAGACCAAACAATACAAAAGATCAACAAAACCAAGAGCTGGTTCTTTGAAAGGATAAACAAGATTGATGAACCTCTAGCCAGGCTCACCAAGAAGCAAAGAGAGAGGACCCAAATAAACAAAATCAGAAATGAAAGAGGTGAAATAACAACAGATCCCGTCGAAATACAAAGGATTGTTAAAAAAATACTACGAACGACTCTATTCCAACAAACTGGACAACCTGGAGGAAATGGACATATTCCTAGAAAAATATAACCTTCCAAAACTCAATCAGGAAGAATCTAAACAGCTCAATATGCCAGTAACTATGGAAGAAATTGAAGCAGTCATCAAAGAGCTTCCGGCAAACAAAAGCCCGGGGCCAGACGGCTTCACAGGAGAGTTTTACCAAACATTCAAGGAAGAACTAAAACCTATCCTCCTCAGACTATTCCAAAAAATTCAAGAGGAAGGAACACTTCCAAGCTCCTTCTATGAAGCCAGCATCACACTAATACCAAAACCAGATAAAGACAACACAATGAAAGAGAATTACAGGCCAATATCCCTCATGAATGTAGATGCCAAAATCCTCAACAAAATTCTAGCAAATCGGATCCAGCAGTACATCAGAAAGATCATACACCATGACCAAGTAGGGTTTATCCCAGGAATGCAAGGATGGTTCAATATCCGAAAATCAATAAATGTGATACATCACATAAACAAATTGAAAGATAAAAATCACATAGTCATATCAATTGATGCAGAAAAAGCATTTGACAAAATCCAACACCCTTTCTTGATAAAAACTCTCAACAAGGTGGGAATAGAAGGATCATACCTCAACATAATAAAAGCTATATATGATAAACCCACAGCTAACATCATACTCAATGGGCAAAAACTAAAACCATTTCCCCTAAGAACAGGAACAAGACAAGGATGCCCACTCTCACCACTCCTGTTTGACATAGTACTGGAAGTATTAGCCATTGCAATGAGACAAGAAGAAGAAATAAAAGGCATCCAAATTGGAAAAGAAGAAGTAAAGATGTCCTTATTTGCAGATGACATGATATTGTACATAAAAGACCCGAAAGACTCTATCAAAAAACTAACAGACTTAATAAATGAATTCGGCAATGTAGCAGGATACAAAATTAACGCCAAGAAATCTATGGCATTTCTATACACCAACAGTGAACTTACAGAAAGAGAGACTAAAAAAGCAATCCCATTTTCCATCGCACCAAAAAAATTAAGATACTTAGGAATAAACCTAACCAAGGAGGTAAAAGACCTATATGCGGAAAACTACAGGACACTGAAAAAAGAGATAGAGGAAGATGTAAACAGATGGAAGAACATACCATGTTCATGGATTGGTAGAATCAACATCATCAAAATGTCCATACTACCCAAAGCAATCTATAGATTCAATGCACTCCCCATTAAAATACCAACAGCATATTTCACAGACCTAGAAAGAACTCTCCAAAAATTCATCTGGAATAAAAAAAGACCCCGAATAGCCACAGCAATCCTGAGAAAGAAGAATAAAGTAGGAGGGATCTCAATACCAGATTTCAAGCTGTATTACAAAGCCACTGTCCTCAAAACAGCCTGGTACTGGCACAAGAACAGACATATAGATCAATGGAATAGAATAGAGAATCCAGATATCGACCCAAACCAATATGCGCAATTAATATTTGACAAAGGAGGCATGAGCATACAACGGAGTCAAGACAGTCTCTTCAATAAATGGTGTTGGGAAAATTGGACAGATACATGCAAAAAAATGAAACTAGATCACCAACTTACACCATACACAAAAATAAACTCAAAATGGATACAGGACTTAAATATAAGACGGGAAACCATAAAAATACTAGAGGAATCCTCAGGCAGCAAAATCTCAGACATATGCCAAAAGAACTTTTTCAGTGATACTGCCCCTAGGGCAATGGAAGCCAAAGAGAAAATAAACAAATGGGACTACATCAAAATAAAAAGCTTTTGCACAGCAAAAGAAACCATCAACAAAACAACAAGAAACCCCACTGTATGGGAGAACATATTTGCAAATGGTATCACTGATAAAGGTTTAATTTCCAACATCTACAGGCAGCTTATACAACTTAATAAAAGGAAGATAAATGATCCAATAAAAAAATGGGCAACGGACCTAAATAGAATCTTTTCGAAAGAAGACAGAAGGAAGGCCAAGAGACACATGAAAACATGCTCAAAGTCACTTATTATCCGAGAGATGCAAATCAAAACGACAATGCGATACCATCTCGCACCTGTCAGAATGGCTATCATCAACAAATCAACAAACGACAAGTGTTGGCGAGGATGCGGAGAAAAAGGAACCCTCGTGCACTGCTGGTGGGAATGCAGACTGGTGCAGCCACTGTGGAGAACAGTATGGAGTTTCCTCAAAAAACTGAAAATGGAACTCCCATTTGACCCAGTAATCCCACTCCTAGGAATATATCCTAAGAAACCAGAAACACCAATCAGAAAGGATATATGCACCCCTATGTTCATAGCAGCACAATTTACAATAGCTAAGATTTGGAAACAGCCTAGGTGCCCGTCAGCAGATGACTGGATCAGAAAACTATGGTACATCTACACAATGGAATACTATGCTGCCATAAAAAAGAAGGAATTACTACCATTTGTAGACACCTGGATGGAATTAGAGAACATTATGCTAAGTGAAATAAGCCAGTCAATGAAAGAAAAATACCACATGATCTCACTCATTTAGGGATAATGAAAAACATTATAAACTGATGAACCAAAAGATAGTTACAGAGGCGGTAAAGCATCAAACAGAGTGTCTAATTACAGCGGTAAGGTTAGGGAGAGGTGGGGGAAATAAGAGATCAACTGAAGGACTTGTATGCATGCATATAAGAGTAACCAACGGATACAAAACATTGGGGGGTGAGGGCAGGTATGGGAGTGGGGTGGGGGGGGCAATGGTAAGATATGTACACATATAATACCTTAATAAAAAATTTGAAGAAAAAATAATAAATAAAACTACAAAACACAGTTAAAAGAATTTAAAGAAAAAATTTAAAGAATTGACCAGGTAAATGGAAAATTATATTACATTTATCATTTGGAAGACTTAATATTATAAAGCTGTACATTTCATTCAGGTTATTCCATAAAATCATTCAGGTTATTCTATAAAATCAATTCAATTCCAAGCATGGTTCCAGTTTTATTTTAAAATTGATAAGGAGATTCTAAAATTAATATAGAAACAAATGATGACTAGAGAAGGCAAATATAGACTCTACTCTGGTTTCTGGATGAGTGTAGGAGCCAGTCTAAACAAATTGGAGTTTTACATTCCATTGGATAACAGTGGGCAAGTGAGCCAATAAGCTTCAATTATAGTAATCATATTGAAATTGTTCCAAATGACTATCACTCTCTTCTCCCTGAGAATCCAACCTGGAAAGAAAGTAGCTTGAATCTTCTGGGGCCCACTATAAAGAGAGATAGCCTGCCAAGAAAAATAGTGAATACAGCAAGATGTACAGCAAGATACTGAAACAGAATTCATCCAGATAATTCTTTTAGCCCCAGGATCTAGCCATGCCTGAAACCAGTAATACCCAAGGACTTTCCAGTAATCAAACCAATCCCTTTATAGCTAACAAATATGAAAAGAGTGAAGACACAAGCCAGAGACTATGAAAAGTTTCCTGCAATATATGTATATGTAATATACATATTATAACATATATATATATAATATATGGCATGTATATGTATGTAACTATAGAGATAGACACACATACAATAAAGGACAAGTAACCAGAAAGAAACCCTTCAAATAAAAAAAAAAAATGGGTAAATGCTTCAACAGATGCCCTCATTAAAGATATCCAAAAAGCCAATAAGCACATAAAAAAGTATTCAGTATCATTACATGTCAAGTAAATATAAATTACAACCAAAACAAAAACCAGCACCCATTTATGATAAAAATCCTCAGCAAAGTGGCAACAGAGGAACTATACTTCAACATAGTAAAGGCCATAATATGAAAAACCTACAGCCATCATACTCAGTGGGCAAAATCTAAAAGCATTTCCCTTAAGATCAGGAACAAGACAGGGATGTCTGCTTTTACCACTCTTATTCAACATAGTATTGGAAGTCCTAGAGTCTAGGACCTAGACACAACGATCAGACAAGAAGACATCCAAATTGGAAAGGAGGAATTAAAACTGTCATTATTCGCAGATGACATTATAGTGTACATAGAAAACCTTAAAGATTCCAACAAAAAACTACCAGATCTAATAAATCAGCAGTTCTCAACCTATAGGTTGCGACCTCTTTGGGGGTCGAACAACCCTTTCACAGGGGTCACCTAAGACCATCAGAAAACACATATTTTTGATGGTCTTAGGAACTGAGAAACCTCTCCTCTATCCGTCTCCAGGCGGGTCCGCCCACATGCAGATATGCCCACATATGAGTACCCGGCGTGATGACATCATCACGCCAACCCCATCACATACACCCCATACAAATACAGGTGTATGTGACAGGGTTGGCACCATAATGTACTTATGCGGACCAGTCACACACGTGTAGAGAGCAGCTACTGTGTAGAGAGCAGCTACTGTGTAGAAAGCAGCTGCTGTGTTGAAAGCAGCTACTCTGTTAAAAGCAGCTACTGTGTGGAAAGCAGCAGTATTGGAGGTAAAATGTCACTTCATGAATTATAATTACTGGGTAAATGTAAAATCATGTACTGTAAAATCATCAACTACTGGAAAAAAAAATCTGTACCATGGGAACTTAATCTGGATGCTGATCGATCTTTTTATATTCACCTGTGGTTGATGTGAATACTGCCCCCTTGTGATAGTAACAGGTATGTAAAAAACAACACGGAGCATGGTAAATCATAGGAAACTTTAATGAACTGTATTGACTGAACTATGCCATGTATCATCTTTTGAATTATTAAAGCTATTGTTATATATTATTTTCATTAGCAAACCATCCCATGACAATGGATCATGTAGAGAACATTAAGAAAATATAGTGAGGATTTTTTACAGTATGGTTTTACCTCAATAATTACAGCAGGAATTGAGAATCCACAATGTGTTATTTGTTGTGAAGTTCTATCAGCTGAATCTATGAAGCCGAACAAACTAAAACACCATTTTGATAGCAAGCATCTGAGCTTTGCTGGCAAGGATACCAACTATTTTAGAAGCAAAGCTGATGGACTCAAGAAAGCCAGACTTGACACTGGTGGCAAGTACCAGAAACAAAATGTAGCAGCTGTTGAAGCTTCATATTTGGTGGCACTCAGAATCACCAGAACTATGAAAGCTCACACCATTGCTGAGGATTTACTGTTGCCAGCGGCCAAAGACATTGTTCGAGTTATGATCAGAGACGAATTTGTTATGAAATTGAGTGCAATTTCCTTATCTAACGACACTGTCCACAGAAGAATAGATGACATGTCTGCTGATATTCTTGATCAGGTAATCCAGGAAATTAAATCTGCTTCACTTCCAATATTTAGTATCCAGCTTGATGAATCTACAGTTGTTGCAAACTGTTCAGTTACTGGTTTACGTGACTTGATGGCGACTTTAAAGATGAGTTTCTTTTTTGCAAACCTCTTGAAACGACAACTACTGCACATGATGTATTTGACTCAGTCGGTTCATTTCTGAAAGAGCATAAGATCTCTTGGGAAAAGGTTTGTGGTGTTTGCCCAGATGGTGCTTCAGCTATGCTAGGATGTCGATCTGGATTTCAATGTTTGGTACTGAATGAGTCACCAACAGTCATCAGAACTCACTGTATGATTCATCGGCAAATATTAGCAACGAAGACACTGCCACAAGAGTTACAAGAAGTAATGAAAAGCGTCATAAGTTCTGTCAATTTTGTAAAGGCAAGCACTTTAAACAGTCAACTGTTTTCGCAACTGTGCAATGAGTTGGATGCGCCAAACAATGCTCTGCTATTTCACACTGAAGTGAGATGGTTGTCGAGAGGAAAAGTTTTAAAACGTGTTTTTGAGCTTCATGATGAACTCAAAACGTTTTTTAATCAGAAAGCAAGACCACAGTTCGAAGCACTTTTCAGCGATAAAAGTGAATTGCAGAAAATAGCTTACTTGGTTGCCATCTTTGCCATCTTGAATGAGTTAAATTTATCACTGCAAGGACCAAATGCAACATGCCTCTATTTGTCTGAAAAGATCCGATTATTGCAAATGAAACTTCAGCTTTGGCAAAAAAAAATTGGATAAAAATAAAATTTACATGTTGCCTACCTTATCTACTTTCTTTGAGGAACATGACATTGAACCAGACAAAAGGATTACGATGATAATTTCTATAAAAGAACACTTGCACATCCTTGCAGACGAAATTTCATTGTACTTTCCAAATCTACCTGACACCCCATTTGCACTTGCCAGAAGCCCATTCACAGTCAAAGTTGAAGATGTTCCTGAGACAGCACAAGAGGAGTTCATTGAACTTATTAACAGTGATGCACTGAGAACTGATTTCTCTACAGTGCCAGTTACAAAAGTCTGGATCAAGTGTTTGCAGTCATATCCTGTTCTGTCTGAGACTGTGTTGCGTCTTCTTCTTCCATTTCCAACAACATATCTTTGTGAAACAGGGTTTTCCAGCTTGTTGGTTATCAAGTCTAAATACAGAAGTAGACTTGTTGTGGAAGATGATCTTTATTGTGCTCTTGCAAAGACTGCCCCAAGAATTTCTGATCTGGTGAGAAAGAAGCAATCTCAACCTTCGCACTGATGTTGGCTTTTTACACATAGTGTCGCAAAATGTAGCAATGTAGTTTACTGTTGTTATATTAAGACTGTTAACCAGGCTACACCATGATTCAAAACAAAATTTCATTTATTTGTAATTAGAAATAAATATTTCACAATATATAATTACATATTGTTTTTGTGATTAATCACTATGCTTTATGTTCAATTTGTAACAATGAAAATACATCCTGCATTTCAGATATTTACATTACGATTCATAACAGTAGCAAAATTACAGTTATGAAGTAGCAACAAAAATAATTTTATGGTTGGGGGTCACCACAACATGAGGAACTGTATTAAAGGGTCATGACATTAAGAAGGTTGAGAATCACTGTAATAAATGAATGCAGCAAAGGAGCAGGATACAAAATTAATATTCAGAAATTGGTAGCATTTTTATTTTATTTTAATCTTCACCAAATGATTTATTGATTTTAGAGAGAGAGGAATGGGAGAAAGAGAAATATCGATGTGAGAGAAACATTGATCAGTTGCCTACCATATGTGCCCAAAAGGGGGATTGAACCCACAACCTAGGCATGTGCCCTGACCAGGAATTGAACACATACCTTTTGGTGTATGGGACAATGCTCCAACCAACTGAGCCACCTGGCCAGGGTTCAGTAGCCTTTTTATACAACTAGAGGCCAGATGCATGAAAATTTGTGCAAGAGTAGGCCTTCCTTCCCCCGGCTGCTGGCACCGGCTTCCCTGCGGCACCTGAAAACCAGGAGGCTTCCCTGCAGCCGCCAACAGGCAACCAGAACCCGGATTCACTCCAGCCCCAGCTTCATCTAGAAGGACATCCGGAATGATGTCCTTTTATTATTATAGGTAATGAACTATCAGAATAAGAAACTAAGAAAACCCATTTTATATTGCAACAAAAACCATAAAGTACCCAGAAATAAACTTACCAAGGAGAAAAAACACACCTATACATGGACTGAAAGAAAAACATCATTAAAATGTCCATACTACCAAAGAAATCTGTAGATTCAATGCAATTATTATTAAAATACCAACGCATATTTCACAGACCTAGAACAAATATTTCAAAACTTTACATGGAACCAAAAAAGGCCCCAAATAGCATCAGCATTCTTAAGAAAAAATAAAGCTGGAGGGATCACAACACCAGATATTAAACTATACTATAAGGTCACTGTCATCAAAACAGCCTGGTACTGGCACAAGAACAGGCATACAGATCAATAGAACAGAACAGAGCCCAGAAATCAACCCACATCTCTATGGTTAATTCATATTTGACAAGGGAGGCAAGAACATACAATGGAGTAAAGACAGTCTCTTCCATAAATGGTGCTGGGAAAATTGGACAGGTATATGTAAAAAAAATGAAACTAGACTACCAACTTATACCATATACAAGAATAAATTCAAAGTGGATAGAAAACTTAAGAGTCACAAAACCATAAAAATCCTAGAAGAACATAGGCACTAAAATCTCAGACACCTCATATAGCAGTATTTTCTCCTATACATCTCCTAGGACAAGAGAAACAAAGGAACATATAAACAAATGGGACTACATCAAACTAAAAAGCTTCAGCACAGCAAAAGAAACTATCAACAAAACGAAAAGGGAATCCACTGTATGGTAGAACATATTTGCCAATAATACATCTGATAAAGGGTTAATTTCCTATATCTATAAAGAACTTATACAACTCAACACCAAGAAGACAAACAATAAGATTAAAAAGTGGGCAAAGAACCTGAATGTACACTTCTCCAGAGGATATACAAATGACCAATAGACATATGAAAAATGCTCATTGGCCCTAATCCTCAGAGAGAAGCAAATTAAAAATACAATGAGGTATTACCTCACACCAGCCAGAATGGCTGCCATCGATAAATCAACAAACAACTAGTTCTGATGAGGATGTGGAGAAAAGGAAAACCTGATAAACTGCTGGTGGGAATGCAGACTGGTACAGCCACTGTGGAAAACAGTATAGTTTCCTCAAAAAATTACAAATAGAACTGCCTTTTGACCCAGTGATCCCACTTCTGGAAATATATCCTAAGAATTTCAAAACACCAAGCAGAAAGGATATATGCACCCCTATGTTCACAGCAGTGTTATTTACAATAGCCAAGATCTGGACAGTGCCCATCAGGAGTGGATAAAAAAAACTGTGGTATCCCTGACCAATTTGGCTCAGCTGATTGGACATCAACTCATGCACCAAAGGGTTGCCAGTTTGATTCCTGGTCAGGACACATGCCCAGGTTGTGGGCACCATCCTTGATGGCAAAGGGAGAGATGGGGGGGGGAGACATGTGCAGGAGGCAGTTGATCAATGTTTCTCTCTCACATTGATGTTTCTTTCTCTTTTTCCCTCTGCCTTCCTCTCTCTAAAAATCAATTTTTAAAAATCTTTTCTTAAAAAGCTGTTACTTTTACACAATGGAATACTATGTAGCTGTAAAAAAGAGAAAACTCTTACCTTTTGCAATAGCATGGATTGACCTGGAGATTATTATGCTAAGTGAAATAAGCCAGAGAGAAAGACAAATACCACATGACCTCACTTATATGTGGAATCTAATGAACAAAATAAACTGGTGAACAAAATAGAACCAGAGGCGTAGATACATGGAAAAAACTGACAGCTGTCAGAGGGAACAGGAAGGGGGGACTGAATGAGAGAACATATGTGCGTAACCCATGGACACAGACAACAGTGTGGTAATGGCCAGAGGAAGGGGTGGGGGCTGGATGGAAGTGGGTAAATGGGGGTAGGCGGGGGGTGGGGGGGTGAAGGACATCTGTAATATTGTCAACAATTTTTAAAAGAAAGAAAAAAATATTACCACAACTTCCACTCAACTGCTAAAATTAGGAAGTGCTTGCCAGATATTTGGAACAATTAGAATTTTCATGCATTGATTTTATAATTATAGGTGGAATAAACATATTTGAAAAAGCAGAATACCTACCAAACTAAACATGAAGTTTACCCTTTGATTTACTAATCTTATTTTCACGTGCAAAGCATTTACCAAGAGAAATAAGTGTAAGTCTGCCAAAACAACAATTAGAAGGCAAAGAGACATTATGTTGAGAAAAGCCAAACACATAACTGTACATATTGTATTTTAACATATATATAAAGATCAAGGACAAGCAATCCTAATAAATTGTAATAAAAGTCAAAATTGTGGTTGCTCTTCTTGTTTTGAGACCACAATCAACTTACATAAATGTATCTTTCCCTTTGGGCAGAGTGACATAATGGGACTGGACTACAGAGATAACAGTGCTGCTCCAAACTGGGGCCAACTCTATAGAAACAGTTGATGTGCCAGAGGACAGTAATAAATCAGCAAAATGATAAAGCTAAAACTTGCCCCAAAATCTAAGACGCTGTATACGGCCATGATAGAGAAACTTACAGAGATGTTCATGGAACTGCTGCTTGTTAGGTAACTTAAGCACTCACTATTCCATTTGAACCAATATTGGTTGGTAAGACCAATAATTAGGAAAATGACTGGAAATTAGAGCCCACAGGCACCTATGCATCTGTCTCCCTGTCTCATGGTCCCACTAAACTAAAAATAAGGGATTCTATCCTCTGCCTTCTAATTCTCAAACAAACTATTTTAGACAACTATAACCTGGAAATGCATAAGGAAGTGATTCTGGGAAATGAAGTCCCAGCCTGCCCAAATTAACACACAGAAGCCAGCCCAACCAGCTTTGCTTCGAGCTTTCTTGTCACAGGATTTTTTTACTCTGAAAACATTGGGTCCAATTCCCAGCCATGAGCAAGGACAAAGAACAAAATACAGAAACTACATATCAGATGAGACACTTCTTTCAAGACCTTCACACTTACTAATTTCTGCTGAAATTACTTATTAGTCGGAAAAGGCTTTGAGTAGTAAAAACTGATAATTTCACAAGCAGTAGTTTCTTATTAAAAGGGGGGAAAATATTGAGGAGGCAATTCCCAGAATCTGTTGTACTAGATCAAAATGAAATTACCAATTACAAAAGAAAATTTTAAGAGAAATTGCAAATACAAGAGTCCATACCATAATCACTGCACACTTAGAGAACGAGAGTTTATTAGAAACTAATTTTTAAAAAAAGGACCAATGTTGTCTGCATGTGAAAAAATACACTTCAAGACTTAGTAATGCAAATAACATTTACATCTGAACCAAAATAAAAGCAACTCAGAATAAAACATATTAGAGCTAAAAGGTATTGGAGGGAAATTTATTACCCTAAATATTCATATCAGAAAATTAAAACCAGAACCCTGGCCAGGTAGCTCAGCTGGTTAGACCACTGTCCTGAAACCTCAAGGTTGTGGGTTCAATCCCCAGTCAGGGTACCTACAAGAATCAATTAATGGATACATAAATAAATAGAACAACAAATTGATCTTTCTCTCTCAAATCCATATTTATCTGTTCCTTCCTCTCTCTAAAATCAATAAATAAATTTAAACATTTTTTTTAAATTAAGTAACTAAAAACCAGAAATCAGTGAGCCAACATTCCACTTTAAGGGTAAGACACTGATCTTTGCTTCTAGTATGAATTTTCTTATAGACTTATTTCTTATGAATTTTGAACAATAAAATGTGATATTCATGAAGGCATTACCACATGGTTTACAAAAGGTTTCACTCAGCTGTAAATTCTCAAGTCTTCATAAAGATGAGCAACAATTTCCTTTCTTAGTTAGAGGATGTCTCCACAGTGTGAGATCTCATATGTTTCCTAAGATTTGAAAAGCTTTGCAGACATTCCCATACTGCTTACATTTATATGTTTTCTCTAGTGTGAGTTTTTACATGTCTTCGAAAGTAGGCAGGGCAGACAAAGGCTTTCCCACATTCCTTACATTCATATGGTTTCTCTCCAGTGTGGCTTCTTACATGTCTTCGAAAGGATGAGGGACAACTGAAGGCTTTCCCACATTCCAGACACTCAAACGGTTTCTCTCCAGTGTGCATTCTGGCATGTACAGTTAGGTATGAAGAATGACGAAAGGTTTTCCCACATTCCTTACATTCATAGGGTTTCTCCCCAGTGTGCGTTCTCATATGAATCCTCAGAGCTGAAGGATAAATAAAGGCTTTTCCACATTTCTTACATTCATAAGGTTTCTCTCCAGTGTGAGTTCTTACATGTACTGTAAGGTGGGAGGAACTAATAAAGGCTTTCCCACATTCCTTACATTCATAAGGCTTCTCTCCACTGTGAGTTCTCAAGTGTTCATTGAGGGATGAGGAACGACTAAAGGCCTTCCCACATTCCTTACATTCGTATTGTATCTTTCCAATGTGATCTCTCACGTGTGCTCTAAAGGATGAGGGACAACTAAAGGCTTTTCCACATTCCTTACATTCATACGGTTTCTCTCTACTTTGATTTTTCACATGTGTATTAAGGGAAGTTAGAAGATAGAAGGCTTTTCCACATTCCAGACATTCATAGGGTTTCTCTCCAGTATGTTTTCTCATATGGATACTTAAGGAGGAGGGACAATTATAGGCCTTCCCACATTCCTTACATTTATATGGTTTCTCTCCTGTATGTGTTCTGACATGTACAGTGAGTTTTGAGGACTCACTGAAGGCCTTTCCACACTCTTTACATTCGTAAGGCTTCTCTCCAGTATGAATTCTTATATGTATTATAAGGTGAGAGGAAGAACTAAAGGCCTTCCCACATTCCTTACATTCATATGGCTTATCTCCACTATGAATTCTTTTGTGTTTGGAGAGTGAGGAGGAGCAACTAAAGGCCTTCCCACATTCCTTACATTCATAAGGCTTATCTCCACTATGGATTCTTTTGTGTTCTGTGAGGGATGAAGAACAGCTAAAGTGTTTTCCACATTCCTCACATTCATAGTTTCTCTTTCCCGTGTGAATCTTCATATGTGCCCTAAAGAATGAAGAACAGCCAAAGGCTTTGGTACACTCCTTACATTCATAGGGTTTCTCTTCTCTTGGAGTTTTCATATGCTTCTTGAAACAAGCGAGAAAATGGAAAGCTTTCCCACATTCCTTACACTGATAGGGTTTGCTTCCAGTGTGAGAGCCGATGTGATTCTTAAGGGATAAATGATCCGTGAAGACCCTTTTACATTCATGGCATTCATAGGATTTTATCTCAGTAGTTCTTTTGGGCATATTAAGATTTGAAATTTGGCTGAACGTTTGTCCACATTGATTTTCTTCGTTATGTTCATAGATGTCCTCCACCATATTACTTCTTTCAAAAATAAAAAGCACATTATTAGTAATAAATACATTTTTACCATTTTCAGTAACTATGAATGTTTTTGCCCTGTCAAGTTATAAGCTGAAAGTTCTCACAAAGGGCTCTACAATAGCCAATATTTATCACTGAATTTTTATTAATAGGATTTTTCTCATAATTGCTTACAACTGTCAAACATTGAAGATCTGTCTCATTTGGGGGGGGGGGGGGCGGAATATCTTGTGAAAATTCTTTATGAAATCACAATTTTTGACCAAGTTTTATGTACATGTTTTTTAAATTTCATGACATTTTAAGATTCTCTTCTGAGGTATCACTTTCTTTTATATGAATGGCACTCACCTCAAATGTTTCTTGGGGTTTTTGTTCTTATAATCAATGCAATGGCATTCCCAGTTTTTGTATAAAATGGATGACCAGGAATCATGCTGTTTGAATCTTTCTATTCTCTGTTGATTGGATGCTTTTTCTCCAAAAATATCTTGTGAAGTGACTGATTCATTACTTTTAAGTTGAGTCTCCAAACCTGAAACAAAAGGTAAAGGTACCTATGAGCAAAGGGCTTTGGCACTATGGCTATTTCAAGACTTTGATACTATGGCTGTTTCAAGACTTTGGTAATAAGCACAAGGGTCAATATGGTAAGCAACTGACTAAAAAATAATTCCATGAAGATTGAGACTGATGGTAACATGAATAGAGTATTATTAGGAAAATAAAACAAAAAGGAACTGGATAAAATGTACATGACCAAATACTAACTTACAAAGAGAAATGTCTTTTCCAAAAACAAAAAAAGTGTGAGAGGACTAATAAAATGTCATAACAATAATCAATGGTGTCTGTGGAAAATCTGCCTCTCAGACAAAAGTTTCATTTTGCTTTTATTTTATGTTTCCAAATGTAATATCCCCCAACCAGGACAATTTCTCACAAGAATTCTTGCCTTCCTGGTGCTCCCCATGAATAGTTCCTCTCTTTGATATCTCCAGGTCCTCCTCTTGTTTCCACTGGAAGATCAGACAGGGTGTATGTAGTGGATAGCCTGTTAATGCAGAAAGGCATATCACATGAAAGAAAACAATGAGGAACCATAAACATTTCCATTAGACAAGGCAAAACTTCAGTCTTCTGATACTATAAAGATGGGGCAAGAGTGAATTTAATTACAACAAAATGTTTGTCCAAAGAATTTTTAAGGGGAGGTGGAGTTGTGACATAGCCTCTGATGTCTAGAACTGATCTGACTTTCATACCTAATCCTCAGTATTACTAGAAGTTGGTCTGCTACTTACAATCAGGACATTTTGTTCTCCTGCTGAACACAAATAATCTCACAGAATACCAATCTTAGACAAGGTTACTCTGACACCATTGTAAAATGAAATAAGACCATTTCTAAATTTAGTCTAAGGACAGGCAAAAATTTAGTCTAAGGACAGGCACTATGCCACCCACAAAATACCCAATAATAGAATTTTCCCCACTTTCTATTAGCATCCAATCTACCCAAGTGAGTTCAATCCAAGTGGGTTAAACAGTGTTCACCAGCCCTGGCCGGTGTGGCTCAGCAGTTGGAGCATCGGCCCACACACCAAAGGGTCATGGGTTCAATTCCTGTTCAAAAGCATGTACCTGGGTTTCAGATTCACACCCCACCCCATATGGGAGGCAACCAGTCAATGTGTCTCTCTTACATTCTCTCTCTCTCTCTCTCTCTCTCTGCTTCCCCCCCTTCTTTCCATCCTTCTACTCTCTCTGAAAAAAAGCAATGAAAAAAATATCCTCATGTGAAAATTAACCGAAAAAAATTTATTTTTAATCCATGTCTAAATAGATTAATGAAACAGAATAGAGTTCAGAAATAGGCCCATAAAAATAGTCAACTGATTTTTTAAAAAAGGAGCAAAGGCAATACAATGGAGAAAAAATAGTCCTTTTAACAAAGACTAGAACTAGATATTAACATCCAAAAAATGAATCCAGACACAAACCTTATACTCTTCACAGAAATTGATTACAGACCTAAATTTAAAATGTAAAACTATAAAACTCTTAAAAGATAATAGGAGAAAAATTTAGATGACCTAGGGCTTGGCAATGACTTGCTAGATACAACACCAAAGGCATCATCTACAAAAGGAAGAATTGATAAGGGCATATGCTCAGGTTACAGGCTCAGTCTCCACTAGGGGGTGTACAGGAGGCAGCAGATCAATGATTCTCTCTCATCATTGATGTTTCTATTTCTCTCTCTCCCTCTTCCTTACTCTCTGAAATCAATAAAAATATCTTCTTTTAAAAATAGTTTAAAAAAAAAAAAAAAGCAATGAGATACCACCATACATCTATGAGAATGGCCAAAATCTGAAACACTGACAACACCAAATGCTGGTTAGGATGTGGAACATCAGAATTCTCATTTATTGCTGGTGGGAATGCAATATGGTGCAGCCACCTTGGAAGACAGGCTGGGTTTTTTTTTTATAAAACTAAACATAACATTCCCACAGATCAGACAATCCTGCTTTTTTGAATTTACCCAAATAAGTTGAAAACATGTCCCAACAAAACTTGCACACACATTTACAGAAGCTTTATTCATAATTGCCAAAAGTTAGAAGCAGTAAAGATGCCCTTCTGTAGGTGAATGGATAAATAGATGCTGGTACACCAAGACAATGGAATATTATATTCAGTGCTAAGAAGAAATGAACTGTCAAGACATAAAAGAATTTTAAATGCATGTTACTAACTGAAAAAAGCCAATGTGAAAAGGCTACATACACGTATACCATATAATTCCAAATACATGACATTCTCGAAAAGAGAAAACTATAGACATAGTAAAAACATCCATACTTGCCCGGGGTTAAAAGGGAAGAAGGGATGAATCGACCGGGCAAAGAGGATTTAGGACAGTAAAACTACTCTGTATGATATTATGACAGTGGGTATGTCATCATATATTTGTCCAAACCATAGAAGGTACAACACCAAGAGTGAAGCCTGATGTAAACTATGGACTCACGTGATGAGGATATGTCAATGCAGGTTCATCAATTGTATCAAATAACCCACTCTGATGGGGGATAGTGGTAGCAGGGAAGGCTGTGCATGTGTAAGAGTAAAGGGGTATATGGGAAATCGCTATATCTTCTGTTCAATTTTGCTGTGAACCTAAAACTGCTCTAAAAATAAATAAATGTTTGTGGGTGTGTTTTGTTTTTTTTAATTCGTGTGCAGAACCTCAGAATGCTTCCTTATTTGGAAATAGGGTCATTGCAGATATAATCACGTTAAGCTGAAGTTATACTGGAGTAGGGTGGGCCCTAAATCCAATAACTAGTGTCCTTATACAGAGGGAGAGACTTAGAGACAGAGAGAAGACGGAGGCAGAGATCAGAGCAATGTATCTGCAAGTCAAGAATACCAAGGATTTATTTCTGGCCACCACCAAAAGCCAGGAAGAGATAGGCAGGATTTTTTCCAAAGAGCTTTCAGAAGGGGCAAGGCCCTGCTGACACCTTGATTTTGGACCTCCAGATTCAGAAACGTGAAAGAATAGGTTTCTTTTGTTTTTAGTCATACAGTTTGTAGTATTTTGTTACAAAAGGCCCAGTAAACTAATACAGCCTGCTTGCATAGACCCCTCCCCAAATCACTCAACCAAAGTTTAAATCCTATAATATGTACTTTCTAATACCCTCTTACTATGACATCCCACAGCTCCCTATGTCATGTGTTCTCCCTTGAAGCACTGAGTAACTAACCCAACTTGTTTAACGTTAGGTATGTTGCCGGTGGTCTTTTAGAAAAGGGCATTGATGGCAGCAAATTCTCAAAAGGTCCCAAACCATAAACCTCCCTGGGTCCCTAAGAGACCCCTCAAATCTATGCCATATATATATATATCTATATATATATACAGGTATATATATATAGATATATATATATATAATACATATGTATATTATATATATATGGCATAGATTTGTGTGTATATATATGGCACATATATATGTGTATATATATATATAATATATATATACACATATATATGTGTATATATATTATATATGTATATGTATATATACATATGCATATATATTATATATACACACATATATATGTGTATATATATACACACATATATACATATATATACACACATATACATATATACACACACATATACATATATATATATATAAAATTGATTTCAGATAGGAAGGGAGAGGGAGAGAGAGATAGAAACATCAATGATGAGAGAGAATCATTAATTGGTTGCCTCCTGCACTCCCCCCACTGGGCATGTGCCTTTGACTGGAATCAAACCCAGGACCTTTAGTCCACAGACCAACGCTCTATCCACTGAGCCAAACCAGTTAGATATGCCCACACTTTCAACCACAATAAAAAGTCAGTTCAGCACACAGATGTTTATTTTCATGGTGAAGCCCCTAGACCAGTGGTCGGCAAACTCATTAGTCAACAGAGCCAAATATCAACAGTACAACGATTGAAATTTCTTTTGAGAGCCGAAAACCAACTTCTGCGCATGGGCCACAAAGTTTCAATCGCACTGTACATGCGCGCCCGCACATGGTATTTTGTGGAAGAGCCACACTCAAGGGGCCAAAGAGCCGTATATGGCTCACGAGCCGCAGTTTGCCGACCACTGCCCTAGACTACAGGTTCCTTGGGGTCAGTGACCATATCTACCTTATTCACCAATGAATTCCAATTCTTTAGCCCAAATCCTAGCGTAAGGAATAAGGTTGAGTTGTTAGATTTATTTTCTAAACAACAAATAAAGGAATGCTGCTATTCTTACCTAGCGAGGCCAGGTTCCGGAAGTTCTCCAGCATCACCTCTCTGTAGAGGCTCCTCTGAGCACAATCCAGCAACGCCCACTCCTCCTGGCTGAAGTCCACAGCAACATCCTCAAAGACCACTGAGTCCTGAAAAATCCCACATATTCTGATCAGAAAGGTATCAACTCCCCAAATGTGTTCAGGAGGATGGATGATGCTGACAATACAGGGGAAAGGAACTGAGAATCCAGTCATGGGAAGTTCTAAAGATTTTATGGTCTCCTAACATCAACCCCTGGACTCAGCCATCAGATCTTTCTCCCCACACATCCTTCCTGACTGATCAAATCCTATCTCCCAGACTGAGTGAAACTTCTAAAACACTCAATTTATCTCCCCATGGTTCATTGGTAAACAATTCCAATCTTATAATGATCCAGAACAGTCCAGGGCATATAGCAAAAATGAGATAACTGGTCTAAAAATTAAATACAGCAGGTCCTCAAATGACTTCATTTTGTTATAATGATGAGGAGATTCTGTGAGAACTTAACTCATCTATATCAATCTATGGTGAAACTGTTTTCCGTATCCGTTGTTTTGCTTTAAGTCGCAGAACCTACCAACAATGTTAAGTGAGAAACAATTTCACCTGCTTCCTTCTCTCCCACTATAGCCATGGTCGGCAAACTGCGGCTTGCGAGCCACATGCGGCTCTTTGGCCCCTTGAGTGTGGCTCTTCCACAAAATACCACGGCCTGGGCGAGTCTATTTTGAAGAAGTGGCGTTAGAAGAAGTGGCGTTAGAAGAAGTTTAAAAAATTTGGCTCTCAAAAGAAATTTCAATCGTCGTACTGTTGATATTTGGCTCTGTTGACTAAGTTTGCCGACCACTGCACTATAGCAATCAGCACAACATGAAACGAAGGGTCAAATCTGGATGAGGTTTTTTTTTTTAATATATTTTATTGATTTTTTACAGAGAGGAAGGGAGAGGGATAGATAGTTAGAAACATCGATGAGAGAGAAACATCAATTCAGCTGCCTCCTGCACACCCCCCACTGGGGATGTGCCTGCAACCAAGGTACATGCCCTTGACCGGAATCGAACCTGGGACCCTTGAGTCCGCAGGCCGACGCTCTATCCACTGAGCCAAACTGCTTAGGGCTGGATGAGGTTTTAATGAATAAAAACACACTGAGAGAAAGGGAGCTTTCCTTTATTTTCATAAACCTGAGAGGCCGAGAAGCCCGCAGACAGCACAACATTTCAACCCAGGCCCCCAGCTGGCCATATTTTCTTAGACTCTAGGCTGGGGCTAAATCTAGCCTACCACCTGTTTGTGTAAGTAAAGTTTTATTGGAACACAATCAAACATGTTTATATCATGTCTATGGCTGCTATCACACTACAGTGACAGAGTTGAGTGCCAACAGAAACTCAGGTCTTCAAAGCCTAACATACTATGTGGCCCAACAAAGAAACAGGTTGCTGATCCCTGTTCTAAACAATCAGACCGATGAACTGGTGAAATAGGAATATTCTTTTGGAGAATTATTAGCTCTTACCTACCTGTGTCATGTTTTTCTGTGACTCAGCAGCTCTTCTTTCTTCATCCATTCATGAAGAAAGGCAGACTATTAAGAAGTTATAGCTGAGGCAAGAGAAAAAAGACATCACAATTTAGATCTCCCCACAATTTGCACACTCATGAGCTTGGATGCTGCAGCACATTATGAGTTACCATTCCACCCAAAACACACACACACACACACAATACTCACACATGTACATGCATACACCCAAGACACCCAAGCAAGCACACGCTGATCTTGTAAGAAAGTGGAGCAACGTTACCTTGTGTAGAGCTAGAAACTATGCTCTAGTTCTTGTTGGCCTTTTTTTTTTTTTAAAAAAAAAAAAGGTTAATAGTCCCATTTTACAAGTAAGTTAACTGAACTCTAAAAACCTAGCTAATACTAAAATCAATTTGCCCATGATAATGAAAAGCATAAAAAGTTCCAGGCAATACCTTCAACCTTAAGAATATCCTAAGAATATACACTCTGTCTCAAATTCCAAGAAAGCACAGACTAATATACCAGACTTCTGGGTGCTCTGTTCCCAATATTCCTTACTTCTGCACCCCTTGGCAAGCTAACAGGCATTACTGCTCAACCCCTGATCACTGGACCTTCCCCCCAGGGGCTGCAGGATCCCTGAAACCTGATTTATGAGAGAATCAACTAACTAAATTCCACACACAGGAAGCAGAGAAGACAACCATGCTCTAATCCTCATGCTAAATGCTGCCTGTACGGAAGCAGAAAATAATACTTAAGTGAAGTGAGGAATGTGTGTCATCTCTGATAGTAATATCTACAGTGCTGTTGCACAAATTTCAAATAATGAAAACACAACTGTTTCTTCCACTGCAGTGGATCACATATGTATTTTAAAGCCAATAAAAACTGAATAGTCAACCACAGATTTTACTATAATATGTTCCATGTGAGCAACCATGATGTGAGAATGACTTTGCAAAGAGATGCCCACATCTTTGCAAAGAAATTATTTATATTTCATAGAAACTCTGAAAATCAGATATTACAACTAATTTATAGCTGAGGAATCTTAGAGTCAATTAACCACTCAATGTTACCCAATTAGAAAGCTGCTCTCTCGGGGTGTGTATGCAGGTCTATTTATCTCAAGTCCAAATGGCCAATGAGTATATTTCTGAACGTATACCTTACATCCTAGTTGTTAGTGAGGCCCTTATTCCCTAACATTATCAGGGTCTGGCCTGGAACCCTGTTGGATACACTGTGCAGAGTAGACAAATGAAGTAGTCTATTCAAAGGTTTTATCTTTGAGCTCCTTCTCTTGACTAAGACCTATGTCTTGAGCAAGGATGCTTCTCTTAAGGCCCCAAGTGCCTGCTCCTTCATTGCATATTTATTTATGTAATATTTCCCCTGATCCTATTACATGCAGTCACAGGAGATGCAGCACTGAACAAAACAGAAAAATACTGAAGCGCATGGACTTCATAATTTTTTTAAGGGAGGGCAGTAAATTAACAAAATGTCAAGTGGTGGTATATGCTATATAAAAATGCAGTGCATTGTAGGGATAAGGAGATGCACACATACTTATCTTAGGGCCATGGTCGGCAAACTGCAGCTCACGAGCCACATGCGGCTCTTTGGCCCCTTGAGTGTGGCTCTTCCACAAAATACCACGGCATGGGCAAGTCTATTTTGAAGAAGTGGCGTTAGAAGAAGTTTAAGTTTAAAAAATATGGCTCTCAAAAGAAATTTCAGTCGTTGTACTGTTGATATTTGGCTCTGTTGACTAATGAGTTTGCCGACCACTTAGGGAGTCAAGGCTACTATATGGCAGGATAGAAGCAGAATATTAAAATAACTGTTTCAGATAACAATGGAAATCCATAGCTGGTGTGGTATATATATTTATATAGTTATAAATACCATCAATTCCCAGAGAAGGAAAAATCAGTATCAATAGGCTAACTACTGACTTAAAAGGTTGGGAAAAGAATAGCGTAAAGGGTTAGAAAGAAAAGTGAAAACGAGGCATAATTAATGATACTTAAAAAAACTAATAAACAGAATCAGAAAAGGTAGCAATCTGTCCTTTGAAAACTAATGAAGTTGACAAACCCATGGCAATTCTAAAAACAACAGGGCACAGATAAAGGAAGTTATGAATGACTCACAATTACAGATGTTACCAGGGAGATTATAACAAAACAAAACAAAAACTAAGGGAAGAGATATGAAAACGTACAGGTAATGAATAAATTTTGAGAGAGAGAAATACAATTTTCTAGTAATTATTTAAAATAAATACAGAACTTGATTATATCCAATCATTAAAGAAAACAATCTCCAATTTAAAACATACCCACATAAGAAATAAAAGTTACAAATTGTTTTACCAACAGGCTCACCAAATAAGTAAATATTCAAAATTCCATGGGGGGGGGGGGACTATTTTCTCCAGTATTTCCAAGACCAGAAAAATACAACTTAAAAAAAAAAAAGATATCATACACATTAGTGCAAATAACATATTAGTATAGTCAATAAATGAAAAATAAAGATATTAATCACAAACCAAGTTCGTTTCATCCTAAGAATAAAATGTGGATGAAAATGGAATCATCAATTAATAGAATTCACCACATTAACAGAAAAGATCATACACAGTTTGATTTACTAGATACAAACTAGTGATTGATCTATATTAATGTTCATTGGTGATAACAATTTAACCCACCAGAACTAGAAGGGAACGAGTTTTACTAGGAAAAAAATCCACAAATACCTACAGTAAACATCCTACTTAAGGGTAGAATAATTCCCTCTGGGATCAGAAATGGGGAAAGGATACAAATTCCATGCTATTTTACATTGAACTGGATGAAGGTCCTGGCAGTACAATAAAGTGAAAAAGAAATACAAGGTTCAAGGGGGGTGGGGGAGGCTGAAACTGACAGTTGAACACACTTTGTGTGTGAAATTCAAAAACAGTCTACAGATGATTGAAATGTATAGCTGCATTCGGCGCGGAGGATTATAAGGGTGTTTAATAATCAGTTCACTTTTATGCACCTGAATATAATGTAGCTGTGCTCGCTTCGGCAGCACATACATTAAATATAAGGTAGCAAACGGATGCCATCGGCAGGGTAAAATTAAGGTTTAATACTCTCTCTTGCACTAGGAGGGAAGAGGTGGGGACGTAGTTGAGGCAAATGTCAGCCGTGCTCACCGAACAAGCCGCCGAAATCCACAGACCAGCGCAGAGACGACGAGGTGAGGCTCTCGTCCCGTGACCCGAATGGCAGGGATGCTTTTCCTTTTTGGAAAGAGAGCAAAGGACGCTTTTGGAGGAGAATTAAAGAAGAAGGTGATTCTCCAACCTACTTTGCTCTCACTCCGACTGCTGGACCCAGCCCAGAGTTCCCGATACAGTGAGTCAGGGACGCGCAACCAGCCGCGAGCGGGGCGGACCAGGCTCCGGAAAAGGCGCGGCGATGGGAGGCCCGGGCGGCGGGTCCTGGCGGCAGCCACCCTGTGATCGCTGGCCTCCCCAAGGCCGAGCTCTCCGCTTCCGACGCTGGGGACCTGGGGGAGGCCGCGGAGGCTGAGGTGAAAATTGACCCCCGCCGCCTGGAGGATGCGGGGAGACAAGGCCGGCAGCTCGCGCACGCGCAAAAGCAAGCATTAGCTTCCGGATTTTGCGCTGCACCCAGCAAAGGAGGCGGGGGCTCAGGAGCTGGGAAATGGGGGTACAAAAGGCGGAGGGACAGGGAGGGGTGGGGAGCGGGGCGGTGATGCTTCCAGCTTCGAGTGGCGAACTGCCAATTTCCTCCCAGAAGAGACACGGTTGGGTCCTGGGACCGGATCAGCGCGGGAGTTGGGGTTGGATGTCGGTGGGGCGGGACCAGGTCCGTGGGGCGAGACCCGGTCAGTGGGGCGGGCTTAGTTGAATATTCAGAGAGGCGGGGCTTACGGTGGGGCCAGGCCGAGGGGCGGGACTGAGGTAGACCCGAGGGCTAGGGGCCAAGTAGGGCCTCCAATCCTGCCTCTCCAGACCTGGAGAACAGGACACAAAATGTAAGCCTATACCGATCCTTGAGACCTCCCTTCCATCCAGCCAGTCCCTTCATTAGAATGTGCCAGCCTCTGCAACACTCCTGTCCTCTACTTAAAAAATGGAGTGCATATTGTTTTGTAAAAACCTTAAGGTCTGTAAATCGTAGTGTGTGCCCACATTTCTTGTGGCCCCTAACCCTGATGCTGTTCTGGCTTTTTACCTCTAAAATCAACACACTTCACAGTAGTAGGACTCTCTGTTCAACCTCCTCTACTATTCCTTTACATCTGTATTTCCAATACCTTTTCACTTTCATATGCCAGAACAATACACCTGCGCTCTTATGCTACCGGTGTTCACTAAAGGCCCTTCGTACTTCCTTCAGGTTCTCAGCCATAATTGTCACCGACCTCTTGCAGGTTCTGCCCAGTGTAGCTCGTACCAATAGAACAAAACTGTGTTTGGTAAAGCAGATCAGAATGTTTATTCTTTGGCCAAGGAATGGAGAAGGAGCTAAAGCTCTAAAAATCCCTTCTGCCTAATTCTGGGGAATTGGGAACGTAGGTATTTTCAAGGGAGGAGATCTCAGTTCTGGGATTTCCCAGGGAGCATGCGCAGTTCCCAAACTTTCTGGGTACATGCCTAGCCATGCATTTCATGTTTTATTTTAGTGTGAAATCTCCACCGCTGAGTGTGATTTTCAGTATGCTGATGAAGAAAAGTTTGTCAAGAGGTCACTTGGGGAAGGGGTTTCAGGCGCTATCTTGGATATTTCCAGTGCAAACCTGTTTCTTAGTTGTGGTCCTTCAGTTTCTTATCTGGTTCCTGACCTCCGGCTTAGCTACCCTCCTTGGAATTTCTGTTTGTTTTTAACAAGTTCAGCCTGCTTTTGTCAAGGGATATATTAGAGAGAATACAAGAAAATTAACAGAACTTCAAAGATTAATAATGTGACATAATCTCCCTGACTTCCAACCTCCCTCTTCTACCTTAATTCTAGATGTAGATGAATTGCTTTTATGTTCAGTTGATCTAACCTCTTCTCAACAGGAATCTCTTTATCTCTGGAAAACTTTAGCTATATAATGACATAACGTTTATGAAGATAAATTACAATACAATCAGACTGCAGGTTCACCAGTCAATGACAACCCTGGGAAGCAAGTCTCTCACACCAGAGAATTACAGCCATTCAAAATTTCCTCCCCTTTTACCAAGACAACTTAGAGGATTCTCAAGACTTATTGTGGCCCTAACCGGTTTGGCTCAGTGGGTAGAGTGTCGGCCTGCGGACTGAAAGGTCCCAGGTTCGATTCCGGGCAAGGGCATGTACCTTGGTTGCGGGTACATCCCCAATAGGAGGTATGCAGGAGGCAGCTGATGGATGTTTCTCTCTCATTGATGTTTCTAACTCTCTATCCCTCTCTCTTCCTCTCTGTAAAAAATTAATAAAATATATTTTTTTAAAAAAGACTTATTATGAACTGCATTACCAACTTAAATAATCTGCCTCCTTCTATGACATGATTAATGACACACCTGGATATCTGCTGTGGGCAGTCACTGCACAGTTAGCCTTTGACCAATTCAAGGCTACTATTGAGAAGCCAATCTGAGGAAGACAGATATCACCTGATCTCACTTATTTTTGGAGTCTAATAAAATGAATCACCAATAAAATAAGACCCGATGTGGGGCTATACTTTAATGTGGAGATTGGGAGGATGAGAAGAGATAAACCAAAGAACTTACATACTTACTAGAGGCCCGGTGCATGAAATTCGTACACAGGTAGGATCCATAGGCCTGGCCAGTGATCAGGGCCAATCAGGGTCTTCCAGCTGCCGGCTGGGGCCTTCCTTCATTCCGTGCCACCCCCTGGTGGTCAGAGCATGTCATATCAAGCGATTAGGCTCCCGGTCTCCCAGACGAACTCCTGAGGGGACACTTTGCATATTAACCTTTTATATATATAGATATGCATAGCCCAAGGACATGGGCAATAGGGTGGTGAAGACGAGGGGGGAGGGACTGGGAGAAGGGGAACTAAGGGGGGGAAATGGGAGATATCTGTAATACTATCAACAATAAAAAATATTTTTAAAGGGGAAAAAAGAGAATTCTCCCAAATTATAATAAACTTTTCTTTTTCTGTTAGTATCTAAAATTAATGGTTAAGCTCTTATACTTTTAACTCGAACATAATGAAAATCAGAGACCTAGTGGCATTCCAGTTGCTTTCAAAACCCGGTAGCTAAAGAATCTCCCCCTTGCTTCTGGACAGTAGCCTCGGCCTCACATCTCAGATTTAAATTTAGGGTCACCTCTTCTCCTCTAATATAGTATCTGAAACTCCAGACTGAGATACTGTAACGCTCGATCCCTGTCACCTTAACTGCAGTTTGCAGCTCCCTTCCCAGGTAAGGCGAATCATAGAGAGGAAGCTAAATCACTGTTTAGGGTCGCCAAAGGAGGAACGTACGAGGCCAAAGTGGTAAGGGAGTATAAATTTATTAGGTCATCTAGATACCAGATGGTCTGAGCCCCAAAATGGCACCAGCAACCAAACATGGGGAGTCAGAGGTTTTAAAGGACTCTAGGCGGGCCTTTTCTGGGCGGAGAATTCTCTGTGCAGGTCCAGATTCTGGGAAAGTCCAGAGGGGAGAGATAATGGTCTTAGCAAGTGGAATGTGGTCTAAGCAAGTGGAATGTCCTTGTGAAGTGGCCTAAAGGTCAGTTCTCAGGGGGAGGGAGGGGCGGGATGGTGTCGATTGAATTATTTGATCAGCCCTAACAACTACATTGTATTATGCTAAGCGAAATAAGCCAGTCAGAGAAAGATAAGTATCACATGATCTCACTCATAGAGGAATCTAATGAACAAAATAAACTGATGAACAAAATAGATCCAGAGACATAGAACCATGGAACAGACTGAGGAATTTCAGAGGGAAGGCCAGTCTGGGGAGGTGGTGATGGTAGCAGGGGGAAGGGATTAACCTGGAAACATATGCATATATGCATAGCCCATGGATACAGACAACAGTATGGTGAAAGCCTGGGAAGGGCAGGTGCCAGTTGGAGGGGGTCAATGGTGAAAACAAAGGGGACATCTGTAATAGTATCAACAATAAAGACAAATGTTTTAAAAAGCTACATTGAAAAGCTGAATCACCAACAGTGAATTTATTAAAAGGTTATGCAGTTGTGTAGTGATTGTATCCATCATCTCCATGGGGAAAGTTTAGCAACAATGGTGCCAAGAAGAGGAAGATGCATTTAAGTATGCAGCAAACTGTGAAATTGATAAAGACAAAATGGAACTTTAAGGAAACATAATTGGGCGGGTCCATGGGAAGAGCTAAGGTTATGGAAGTTCTCGCACTGTCATTGGGAGAACCCTACAGAAAGAACGGTTTATATAATAAAGTTCTACGGTTCTAACTTCCCCTTCCCTTCCCTTCCTTCAATAAATACCCCTGCATCTTCGCATGCAGGCCACAGGGCTTGCCATATTTGCATGCACCGGGTTGCAATCGTTTCTTCTCCCTCCACTCCTAGTAAGTTTTTAGTGATGAAACATCTAGTGATGTTACTTTTTCGTCTACAAAACAATTGTTTTTTCATGTAAGACGTGTAAGAGGCATGGGCTAGGGAAGAAAATAAACCACCGTAGGGGTCCTTGGCCACAGCCACACCTTCCAGGTCAAACACCTAGCTCTACAGCACCTCCGCGAGTGGGAAGCGGCGATTCCCGGGTGGGTCCAAACCTCCGAGGCTCCGCCCCTTACGTCGGTCGCGGAAATCGAGCGAGCGTGCGTGTGCACGTGCGCGTGCGCGCGCGCGCGCACGAAGCGACGGCCATCTTAACTGCGCTCGGGCGGGTGTCTGAGGTAAGGGTAGGCGGGGTCACAGGGGGCTGGACTCGCGCGCTCTGACCCGACCCCTCGAGCCTCCTGGGGGCGCTCCAGGGCGATTCCCCCTCGGAGGAGCTCAGCCAGCGGGGTCCCCGCAGCAGCTTCGGGCGGGCGGGTCGGCCCCCTCCCCTTTACAAAAGCCTCCAAATCAATCACCTTTTGTGCCCTTTCCTCAGAAGGAAAAGCACCTCCGTCATTCGCATCACTGACTTCGGCCTCAGGGTGCCCTGTCCCCAGCAGCCGGGCACTCCGTCGGGTCCCGGTGCGCCCTCCGTGGAATTGTTCCGACCGTGGGTGTCCGTTATTGCAGTTTGGTAAGTTACATTCCAGTGGAAAGAGAAACCTTTCCAGGTTGTTAGGGGGCACGTGGGTGAATAAAAGACTGTAAATAGCGCATTGACCACAGGAACAGTGGGCGGCTGCCTCCGATCTCAAGTCTGCTCCTCTCAGAACCCCCAACGCCTCAAAGTGGGGGCGTCTCTGGAAAAATATATGGTGCGCGCTGACTTCTGCTGTTAACAAGAGTTGAGGTTGAATTAACCCCGAGTTTTATGAGTTTGGACAGGCGGGTTGTTCTCATTTAGAAATTCTTATTTGAAGGAAAATCTGCGTGTAGCGTCAGGTGAACCCTTGATCTAGATCAGGGGTGGGCAAACTTTTTGACTCGAGGGCCACAATGGGTTCTTAAACTGGACCGGAGGGCCGGAACAAAAGCATGGATGGAGTGTTTGTGTGAACTAATATAAATTCAAAGTAAACATCATTACATAAAAGTGTACGGTCTCTCTTTTTTTTATTTCAATAGTTTTATTCATTTCAAACATTTTAACAAGAATGTAAACACTAATTATTAAAATTTGAAACTTCAAAAAATGGAGGAATCATAGCACAATAACATACCTTAATATTGAAGATGGCAAAGGCAAAATAAAATTGCCTAACAAAGGAAAGGTACAAAAGCCTTTCAAATGAAACTTACATATAATAAAATAATTTAAAACTAAAACAAATAGAAAAGAACAAAATGTGTAAACAGTAAATTAAACATTTTCTTTAGTGCAACTTCCAAATTATGCCCGGGACGTAGATGTAGATGGCAATGTAGACTGGGTTGAAAGGTTTTTGGTCTTTAAAACATCAACTTCAGTGGGAACAGTGTTGTTGGTCTCCTTTTTAGCTAATGCTCTGATACTGTGCTCTCCAGGGGCGTGTCTCCCTACATCACCACGATAACATGTCTACGCATTCCCAGGGTGATGTCGGGGCACGTGTCCGTGGGCATTACAAGGAGCCTCTGGAAGATTGAGATGTTGTTTCTTCTACTGAATGGGTGGATATAAATCCGCCCACTCAGAAGAAGGAGCTGCCCAGTGTTTCCCCACGTTGCCATGTTAACACTGCTGCTGGTGAAGGAGCGGAGGGGAGAGCAAGAGAACCCTCCGCTCTTTAGGCTCCGTGGGCCGGAGAGAACAGCCGATCGGGCCGGATCCGGCCCGCGGGCCGTAGTTTGCCCACGGCTGATCTAGATTCACTAATTGTTAAGATTTGTCTCACTTGTCATTCTTGATATAGATACTTGTGATGATGAGCCAGTTAGTGGTAAATTGCAGACATTCACTTCACCCTTAAACATGCAGCTCCTAAGAACGAGGGCTGTCTCCTTTTAAAATGGAACAAAACTCCATTGTCCACCCACGAAAATCAAATTTCTCCGGTTTCCCAGAAGTATCTATAAGAACAGTCAGGTTTTTTTGAGCTAGCATCGATCCAAACAAGATTCACACATTGCATTTTGTTTTTCAATGTCTTTATTACACCCAAAACATTTCCCTGCGTTTCTTAAAATTTAATTTTGATTGTTGAAGATTCCAGGAGAGTTATACAGGGCTTGTAAAAAGTAGGCTTACAGTTGTCAGTGGCATTCTTTTGAGTTAATAAAGCTATTGTAATAATCATAACATTCATGTATTTTTCCCTACTGAAACTATAAACCTATTTTTGCCAACCCCTGTATTGTAAGATGTTTGCGTTCTGATACAATGCTGTCTTGCTGTGATTTTAACTTGTCTGCCTCTTGGAATTCTTGTGAAGTACATGTTGGATCTAGAGCAGTATTCTGTAATACAAATACAATGCAAGGTATAAATGTAATTTAAAAAATTTTTATAAGCCAAATTAGAAAAATTAAAAATACATGAGAATTTATTTAACCCAACATACCCAGTTATCAATAGAAAAGTATTAATTAAATTAATAACTAATGTAGTCAATATAAAATTATTAATAGAACTTTTATTTATTTATTTTTAAATGTTTTTATTGATTTTAGAGAGAGAGAGAGGAAGGGAGAGGGATAGAGAGATAGAAACATCAATGAGAGAGAAACCTCGATGGGCTGCCTCCTGCACGCCCCTTCCTGGGGATCAAGCCCAAAACCCAGGCATGTGCCCTGAATGGGAATCCAACCAGTGACCTCTTGGTTGGTGGGTGGATGCTTAACCAGCAGGGCTAATAGAGCTTTTAAGAACTTTTACACTTCTTTTCTACTAACTGATTGAAATCTAGCGTGTATTTTACACTTACAGCACACCTCATGTGGATGCTAAATTTTCATTGGAAATTCTTAATCTGTATTTAGATTTTATAAAATTTACTGTTGAAAAAAGTAGATTTACAAACTCAGATTGTTTCAGACATACTGAAAAGTTTTTTAGTAACTGAATTAAAAGTGAATAAAGTTAAAAATTCAGTTCCTTGGTTGCATTGCCTAGCCCCGTGGTCGGCAAACTGTGGCTCATGAGCCACATGCGGCTCTTTGGCCCCTTTAGTGTGGCTCTTCCACAAAATACCACGGCCTGGGCGAGTCTATTTTGAAGAAGTTTAAGTTTAAAAAATTTGGCTCTCAAAAGAAATTTCAATCATTGTACTGTTGATATTTGGCTCTGTTGACTAATGAGTTTGCCAACCACTGACTGCTAGCCTATGGCTATCAAGTTGTACTGCACAGGTTTAGAGACTTGAAAGTTTCCTAGGTGATGTGTACTTCATCACATTGGGAGACATTTAAATGCCAGTTGTCCCGCTGTTTATTAGTGATGCTAAGCCACATTTTTCTCTGTGGTAATCCATGGGTGACACTTTGTTCTCCAAAGCCTTTTACCCAATGGTTTTAGCATCAGTTGTTGATTTTTGCCTTAACCTGTTTTTAGTGGGTTTTTTTAACCTATTTTTTATATTAGGGGATACAAATGTGTGTGTTTTTTTCAAATTCTGTCATTCCTTCATTCTTTAGCTGGCAGTCTTCTGTGAATAGGAGCTTTCCTTCCAACTCTCCCTTCTATACATTTTTCTTTTGCAGTATCACATCATATTCTAGGACTTTTCTTTCATTTACTACTAGAGGCCCAGTGCACAAAATCGTGCACTGGGGGGGGGGTGGTATCCCTCAGCCCAGCCTGCACCCTCTCCAATCTGGGACCCCTGTGGGATCGGGCCTAAACGGGCAGTCAGACATCCCTCTCACAATCTGGGACTGCTGGTTCCCAACCGCCTGCGTGCCTGCCAGCCTGATCACCCCCTAACCACTCCCCTGCCAGCCTGATCGATGCCTAACTGCTCCCCTGCCAGCCTGATTGCCCGCAACTGCCCTCCCCTGCCGGCCCGATCGCCCCCAACTGCCCTCCCCTGCTGGCCCAGTAACCCCCAACTGCCTTCCCCTGCCAGTCCAGTCACCCCAAATTGCCCTCCCCTGCAGGCCTGGTCCCCCCCAACTGCCCTCCCCTGCAGGCCTTGTCATCTCCAATTGCCCTCCCCTGCTGGCCCGTTCACCCCTAACTGCCCTCCCCTGCCGGCCATCTTGTGGTGGCCATCTTTGACCACATGGGGACAGCCATATTTGACAACATGGGGGCGGCCATCTTGTGCGACGGTGTGAGGGTCAATTTGCATATAACATCTTTTTTTTTTCTTTTTTTTTTTGCATATTACCTCTTTATTATATAGGATATTATAGTCAATGATTGCCAGCCAAAGAATCTCACCTGATGTACGTCTGGTCAATTGGACTGCTGTAACAAAAATGTGGTAGATTGGATGGCTTAAAACAACAAATTTCTCAGCATTCTAGAGGCTGGGAAAACCAAGATCAAGGCGTCAGCAGATTAGTGGTTAACTTTGTGGTTAATAGATAGCTGTCTTCTTGTAGTGTCATCACATGGCAGAAAGGACAAGGGAGCTCTCTGGGATCTCTTTTATAAGGGCAGTAATCCCACTAATCATGACCTCAAAAACCCACCTCCAAATATCATCACACTGGAGATTAGGTTTCAATATATGAATTGGGGAGGAGGGTTGAGACACACACATTTAACATTTAGTCTATAGCGCCTAACCTTTGGTGTTTAGGTTTTTAATGGGGTCTATAATGTAGGCATGCAGCACCTGCATGACTGACTTTAGCCACTCAGAATTCAAAATTATACAACATTGTCCAGAGCCTCAGATCCTTATGACAGAGTAATATGTATTCAAACCCTAGCTCACCACTTCCTAATTGGTCATCTTGGGCTAATTACTATTCCTGTCTGAATAAAATTGCCTCAACTATTCAATGGTGGTAATCAGATGAGTTATCAAATGTTTCTGGCACACATTGGGTACTCTGTAAATGGCAATTATTTATATTCAGATGGTGTACTATGGAGTTTTTAATGGCTTTCACATATATAATTTCATTTTCTGCTTATGACAGATGAGTAATGCCTGCTGCCTAAAGATTGAAGGTATGAGGCAAGACTTCCCATTACTACTTAATCAAGAGGAATTGAGTTTGAAACATACTCTCTTAAAGAGACTTTGGGAACAAGAAGTGTTCAGGCAGGTTCCTCTGTCAGACTCACAGGATGCTGGCCATTGATCTTTCTCCTTATGGTAAGTCCTTGTGATGTTCCTTTCAGAGATCTAACTCTAGTCCATGAACAGTTGTCTTGTGCAGGATCTAAGCAGTTCTGCTTCTAGGCTTTCTAGGAGCAGGGGATTAAGCAGATAAGAATGCCTAAATTCTGGGATTTGAGAAGGATGGATGTGTATGTATCTATATAGTAAAAGCCTAAGCGACTGTTACGGCAGAATGACCGGTTGCTATGCCGCACACTGACCAGCAGGGGGCACACGCTCAATGCAGGAGCTGCCCCCTGGTGGTCGGTGTGCTCCCACAGGGGGAGCGCTGCTCAGCCAGAAGCCAGGCTCATGGCTGGTGAGCACAGCAGTGATGGCAGGAGCCTCTCCCACCTCTGCAGCAGTGCTAAGGACCCATCGGGGTGGGCCTAAGCCTGCAGGCGGACATGCCCTGCGGGGTCCCAGACTGTGAGAGGGTGCAGGCTGGGCTGAGGGACCCCCCTCTCCAGTGCACGAATGTCCTGCACCAGGCCTCTAGTATTTTTATGAGAGGTTCTACTTAATTGATGAGTTTTATCATTGTTGGCAAACAACTCTACCTCCCTGGATTTTAATTTCTTTTTCTGTAAAATGGGATTATTAAATTCTTCCTCTTATTTATTAAATCCAAAACTGCTTTTCTGATTTCAGATGAGATGGGCTGTTTGGGCATTTTATGGGAGCTATATGTGTATGTGTATGTGTATGTGTCTGTCTATCCGTCCATCCAAATGTGTATGTGTGGGTCCATCCATTTAGAATTAGTGTGAAATGGTGCTACCAGGCTTATGAGTGTGGAAACTAGGCAGCCTAAGTTTGTTTGTTTTTATATTTTTACTGATTTTTTTAGCAAGAGAGGAAGGGAGAGGGATAGAACATAGAAACATTGATGAGAGAAAAACATCAATGAGGGGGCAGCCTAAGTTTTCAGATTTCATTTCTTCTCAAGGTTGTCTTTTTTCAGACTTTTTCTGTCTTCATGAAGAGAAGTCCGAGGGGGAAAAGATTATCACTGGATGTCTGACACATTATTCTCAGGTAAATAGGAAATGTATTCCTTTATTAAAACACATACTTCTTCCTACTAGGTAGACATGTTTCCTTCTAGGGCAGTGGTTCTCAACCTTTCTAATGCCTCAACCCTTTAATACAGTTCCTTATGTTGTGGTGACCCCCAACCATAAAATTATTTTCGTTGCTACTTCATAACTGTAATTTTGCTACTGTTAGGCTCTACAGCAGCGGTTCTCAACCTGTGGGTCGCGACAGGTTGAGAACCACTAGCAGGTTCGCCTCATGTTACGATTCATAACAGTAGCAAAATTACAGTTATGAAGTAGCAACGAAAATAATTTTATGGTTGGGGGTCACCACAACATGAGGAACTGTATTAAAGGGTCGTGGCATTAGAAAGGTTGAGAACCACTGTTCTAGTGGAATGGAGCTTCTTTTTTATTTTAAACATATTTTTATTGATTTCAGGGAGGAAGAGTGAGGGGGAGAAAGATAGAAATATCAATGATGAGAGAGAATCATTGATTGACTGCCTACTGCACACCCCCTGCTAGGGATCAAGCCTGCAACCCGAGCATGTGCCCTTGACTGGAATCAAACCCAGGACCCTTCAGTCCACAGGCCAACGCTCTATCCACTGAGCCAAACCAGCTAGGGCTCGAATGGAGCTTCTTAATACAAATAGGACCTGCTTAGGGACTGAGTCCCCAGTTTAATTTTCTCAAGTCTCAGGGCCTCTCATGTGGTTGACAGAGTACATAGGGAAATGATACTGTTATCCCAGTATTTACTAGTTCAGTCTGATTCTCATCCATGCTGATTATGTGCTCTAATTCTGTTATGATGCACAGTGAGAGAGTGGACATGCCTATTCAGAATTTGTGATTCTGAGGACACACAAAGGAAATATTGATTCATTTACCTGTATTTAGTATGTCTGTAATGTATGTTCAGGACTATGCTAAATCCTGTCAATAGAGAAAAATAAGACCAGAAGGGGTCACAGTTTAGTCGTGGGAGATAATTACATCCATTCAGGTGAAAGAAATGCTCTTAGAGCTGTGTGAGATTGCTATTGAATATGTCCAAGTAGAGAGAAGGAGCATGAGGCCCATTGAGCCATGGGGAAGATGATGATGGAAGAACATGGAACCCTGTCAGGCATTGTAGTCCCACATCCCACATCCCACGTGGTTCAGGGTTCGGGCTCTGGAAGAGGGGCTGCACGCAAATGAAAGAGATGAAAGAAGAAATAATAATTTGGAAATATTGGGGGACCAGGCAGGAGCCCAACTCAAGAGGAAGGACTCCCATTGGGCTCAGGCCTTGCCATCCTTTTATTCAATTTGGGATACACCTATAGCCCTTAGGCAGGCAATTTCCAGTAACAGACAGAGTATCTTATCAGTAAGGATTTACATGACTATCTAGTAGGGAAGTTGCTTCAGCTACCATTGTCTGGACTAAACAGTGGCTGTACAGCCCTGACCTTTGCCAGGACTCAAGGGTCACCAGCCTTCCGGGTTCCTTGTCCACACCTCTCTGCTAGTGAAGATAATAGGTGGTTTCCCACAAGGCATAGGGTCTCCTTCTTTCTCCAGTGAATATTGATCTAGGCCTGTGGTCAGCAAACTGCGGCTCGCGAGCCACATGTGGCTCTTTGGCCCCTTGAGTGTGGCTCTTCCACAAAATACCATGGCCTGGGTGAGTCTATTTTGAAGAAGTGGCGTTAGAAGAAGTTTAAGTTTAAAAAATTTGGCTCTCAAAAGAAATTTCAATCGTTGTACTGTTGATATTTGGCTCTGTTCATTAATGAGTTTGCCGACCACTGATCTAGGCAATTGCCTGATGCTAGAACGTTTGTGACAGTGACCTTTGAGGATGTAGCTGTGGAATTCAACCAGGAGGAATGGACTTTGCTAGTTTAAACTCAGAGAAACCTATACAGAGATGTGGTGCTGGGGAACTATGAGAATCTGGTTGCAGTAGGTAGGACTGGTACCATTTCTTCATTTAATTTTTTTCTGGAACAAATATTTCTTAAGTGACTCTATTACAGGCACTCTACTGATAATGGGAATGCCCTGGTAGACAGAGAAGACATTGTTTCTGCTTTTATAGACCTTACTCTCAAGCGGCTTTCTCATGAAAATGAAGATCTGTTCATTGTACTAGCTTTATTTTCTCTATGGATAAAAGGCTTAAGACCTCAAAAATGTATATACAAATTTGAGCCTGGATTTCAGGGCAAATACCAGCAACTCTTTTTAAGTATATTGAGAGAGAGAGAGAGTAGGTGTTTGCTTTTGAAAGTTTTAGTTTCATTTGTAAGTTTACTGGTGTGGTAGAGTTACATGAAAATTTTGTTGTTTCTCAAGTTATACCAACAATATTTGATATCCCTGAAGAGCAGAATGTTGGCCCGTGATTTATGAAAGTATTTGATATTCCTTTCCATATTCTTAACATGAAGGATCTTTCAGTGAGAGGAAGACATCAACTATGCACACCTGGTCTGATCTTTCAGGTGGAACAAAGAGAAGTGCTGAAGACAGTGGGAAAAGTTCTCCAAAGTGAGGGAAAGGCATATGTGATTCTTTTTTTTTTTTAATCTTTATTATTAAAAGTATTACATATATCCTCTTTTTTCCCCTGTTGACCTCTTCTAGCCCGCCCCCAACCCCTGCCCCAGGCCTTCACCACCCTATTGTCTGTGTCCATGGGTTATGCATATATGCATACAAATTCTTTGATTGATCTCTTCACATACACACACCCTCCCCTGCCTTCCCTCTAAAATTTGACAGTCTGTTCCATCCTTCTGTGTCTCTGAATTTGTTTTGTTCATCAATTTATTTTGTTCACTGGATTCCACTTTTGAGTGAGATCATATGATACTTATGTTTCTCTGACTGGCTTATTTCACTTAGCATAATACTCTCCAGGTCCATGCAGGCTGTTGCAAATGGTAAGAGTTCTTACTTTTTTACAGCTGCATAATATTCCATTGTGTAAATGTACCACAACTTTTTTATCCACTCATCTGTTGATGGACATTTAGGCTGTTTCCAAATCGTATCTATTGTAAATTGGGCTGCTATGAACATAGGGGTACATATATCCTTTCTGATTGGTGTTTCTGGTCTTAGGATATATTCCTATAAGTGAGGTCTCTGGGTCAAATGGGAGTTCCATATTTAATATTTTGAGGACACTCCATACTGTTTTCCACAGTGGCTGCACCAGTCTGCATTCCCACCAACATGTACTAGGGTTCCATTTTTCCCACATCTTCGCTAACACTTGTCATTTGTTGATTTGTTGATGATAGCCATTCTGACAGGTGTGAGGTGATATCTCATTGTCGTTTTAATTTGCATCTCTTGGATGATCAGTGACTGAGCATTTTTTTCATATGTCTCTTGGCCATCTGTATGTCCTCTTTTGAAAAGTGTCAATTTAGGTCCTTTGTCCATTTTTTTTTATTGGATTGTTTGTCTTCCTTTTGTTAAGTTGTATAAATTCCCTATATATTTTGGAAATTAACCCCTTATCGGATATATCATTGGCAAATATGTTCTCCCATGTTCTCTTTTCATTTTGTTGATGGTTTCTTTTTCTGTGCAGAAGCTTTTTATTTTTATGCAGTCCCATTTGTTTATTTTCTCCTTAATTTCCTTTGCCCTAGGAGATGTGTCGGTAAACATAATGCTACTAGAGATGTCTGAGATTTTGCTGCCTATGGTTTCTTCTAAGATTTTTATGGTTTCACGGCTACATTTAAGTCTTTTATCCATTTTGAGTTTATTCTTGTGTATGGTGTAAGTTGGTGGTCTAGTTTCATTTTTTTGCATGTACCTGTCCAATTTTCCAAACACCATTTATTGAAGAGACGGTCTTTATTCCATCGTATGCTCTTTCCTCCTTTGTCAAATATTAATTGAGCAAACACCTAATTATTGTCTTGTAAATTGTATAAGATATTATTGCCTCTACTAAAAATTAGTAATAGGCAATCATAGATAACCAAGTATATTGAAGTATAGTGTAAATAGCCAGAATCTTCATAAGTGTGTCCAATCCCTGGAATTCTCTTTTTGAGTAGCAGAACTGACTTTTAAAACCTCTGAGTCTGGTGTTTTCTCTTTGGTCAGTGAGTTATTTAGGGCTGGAGAGACCTGGAGCCTCTCTGAGGGGGTCAGCACAGTCCAGATTATTTAATTTTTTACATTTTTATTATGGTAAAAAATATAAAATTTGCCAATATAACCATTTTAAAACATACAATTCAATGGCATTAATTATATTCATAATATCAAGCAACCATCACCATCTAGTTCATTTTTTAAATTATTTTAGGGCTATTCAGTTTATATAGAGAGAGCAGCGATTTTCAACCAGTGTACCCAAAGAATTTTTTTTAATCCTCACCCAAGGATTTTTTTTTTCCCACTGATTTTCAGACAGAGTGGAAGGAAGGGAGGGAAAGGTGGGGAGAGAGAAAGAAACATCGATGTGAGAGACACATCAATTGGTTGCCTCCCACATGCACCTCGAGAATATTTTTTCCCATTGGTTTCCAGGCAGAATGGAAGGGAGGAAGTGCGGGGGCGGAGGGGGGGGAGAGAGAGAGAGAGAGAAACAAACAGACATGAGGGAGACACATTCATTGGTTGCCTCCTGCTCTCACCCCCCACCATGGCTGGGATTGAACCCATAACCCAGGTATGTGCCCTTGACGGGAAATGGAACCCATTCAGTCCCCAAGGCAAGACTCTAAATACTGAGCAAAATTGGCCAAGGCAAGATCCTTTTTGAGGCCTGGATAATGTTTATGTTTTGTCTGTGCTCAGACAGGATTACAGAGTGGCCTTGTCTGCTGTTGCTGTTGTTAAATCCTTTATACTGAACATAACTGGATGTCAGGGGCTACTTTTTTCTTTACCAGTATCATGTACCCTTTGTGTTCAGTTCACTCCAAATGTCTCAAAATGTGTTTTTACAATTGGTGTTGTTGGAATCAAGATTTAAGGTACACACGTTGCAGTGAGTGCTTACGTGTCTTTATCAGTAACAGTTCTCCTGTACTCTTTCTACCCCAAAATGGGTTGGCTAATTGTTTCCTCAGATGTCATTTAACATGTCCCTGAGTTTCTCCTCTTCCCCTTTTTCATAAACTGTTAATTAGGTTAAAGGATTTGTCATATTATGTGTTTTGGGGGCAAAAATATTCTATAATTGTTGCTGTTTCTTGTTGCATCATGTCAGAATTCACATGATATCCAGATGCCTCTTTTGTGATGTTAAGATTTATCAGTTGATTCTGGTGTCAGCTCAATCCTTCATTTATAAAGTTCTTCAGCTTATTTATGGAGTCTTAAATTATCCCCTAGTTAAAAAGATCTTTATTAATTGCAAAAGGGAAATGGGGTAACCCCATCAATCTTTGAGAGGCTCCTTGATTTCTGGTATAAGATGTTCCAGGATCATCGCGAACATCTCCTGTTTTACACTGGACTCAGCTATTTCCCAAATAAGTCCTAGTTTCTTTCATAGGCAAATGGCATTTAGAAGCATTTTGACACTAGAGGGGCTCATTGCTCTTGAGTTGTTACTGACTCTAGGCATTTTTTCGTGGTTCAGTTTAGGAAAAAGTTTAAAAAGAAAAATAAATAATAAATATTTACTATATTCCCAATTCTTAATTGTTCTTGGATAGGGAGATAAAATCTTAAGAGCAAATTGTGTGTATGTATATGTGCCTGTGTGTGTGGTCACTCTGAAGCTAGTGTGAGGAAGTTGCAGGTCTATAACAGTTGACTGTTTATTTGTTCAGGCCTAGACTCTCATGGCTTCTTTCTTTTTCTCTAGCTCTGCTTGCTCAGACCTCTGCCAGGTGAGGAGGAAGACACAGAAAGGGAAGAATGGGTGCAGGATTGCTGACATCTTGGTCACAGGTATGTGGGAAATTATACTCTTTCAAAACACACACACACACACACAAAAGGAACACATTGCTGTTCCCAAAGGACACATCTTTTGTCCATGACCCACAGCTTCCCAGTCCTACTGGGCCGGCCTCAGGCTTTCCCAGTTCTCTGGGCTTCTTAGAATGGAGAGCAAATGCCTTAGGAAAGGCTTCTATTACTACAACATTTGTTAATTTTTTTCCAGATAGTCCTCCAGGTTGAGTATGTTTTATATACTGTGGGGTGCTATGAAGGAAAAGAGAGATTTTTCACTAGAGGAAACATTTGTTCATTTTCCAAATATGTTTTCTCATCCTGTTGTACACTCAATCTGTACTAGATCTTGAATAAGTTTGGAAGGGTCTTCAGAACCTAAATGTGGAAATATCAAGTCAACTGTGTGTTAGAAAAGCTGGTCAAACCATGAGCTTGAATGAGATGGTCCAGGGAGTGAGAGTGAGAGAGGAGAGTTCCAAGAACTGAGTTCTGGGGCAGACAATGAGAGGCTTCCAAAGCATGCCTGAGCTTCCTATGCACTGAGTATCCTTCCCCAGTGCTGGAAGCCTCTCACCATTCTCCTGGTTCAGTGGATGAAGAATGGTTGACTAAGGCAGAATGTGTGTGATATTTCAGGACTTGGTCACCTTTGAGGAAGTGGCAGTGGACTTCTCCCAGGAGGAGTGGGCACTACTGAACTCTGCTCAGAAAATCCTGTACAAAGATGTGATGATGGAGAACTTTAGGAACCTGGCCTCCGTGGGTAAGGTTGCCCTCATTTATTCATCTCTTCATGCAGCAAATAGTTGATCATATATCGTGTTCCAGGATCTGTGAAAAGAATAACAAGCCCTGGCAAGTGTGGCTCAGTTGCTTGAGTGTCCTCTCATGCACCAAAGGTTGCTGGTTTGATTCCTGGGTTTTGATCCCCGGTAGGAGGCAGCTGATTGATGTTTCGCTTTCACATTGATGTTTCTCTCTCTCTCTCCCTCTCTCTAAAACTCAATAAAGAAAAATCTTTTTTAAAATAAGAAAAGAATAACAATATGTGGCGAACCCCAAATGGGTGGTTCCTGCCCTTATGGGGCAGTCTCATGGCTTCATTTTCTCTGTCATTAAAAGATTTAGGTAATTTGCATTGTATGTCTGATTTTGGCCTTGGATTTCAAGGGTCAGTCCCATGAGGGACATGGAATGTGGTGTTTGTTTTGGGGCCCTGTGAAAGATCTCTGATCTGATCTGTTTTGCTGCTCCTAAAGTTGCACTTGCCACTTCAGACCAGAGTATTGGAATCAGTTTTATGGAAATATTTCTTGCCTCCTTCACAGTGCCCCAAAATCACGTCTTTTCCACTAGCAGGGTATCATCTCTGCAAATACAGTCTGATCAATGAGGTGGAACAGGAAGAACTGAGGCCAGGGACGAGAAGAATTCTCCAAGGGGCCTGTTCAGGTGAGCCCCAAGCAGAGGGGAGTCATTGTGTGGAGCAGCCATAAAACTGGGAGGGGTGGTGCATTTGGGAATGTCAATGTGGGAAAAGGACGCTGAGGTCATTTTGTGGGCTTTCCTTCTTTCAACATATTTCTACTCATTCCTGTTCTGATTTGGTCTCAAAGAAAGACTTTTAATTCCTCTTTCTTTAAAAAAAATTTTTTTTAATTTATTTCAGAGAGGAAGGGAAAGGGAGAGAGAGATAGGAACTAATCATGATGAGAAAGAATAATTGATCAGCTGCCTTCTGCACACCCCACACTGGGGATTGAGCCCACAACACAGGCATATGCCCTAAGAATCTTGACCTCTTGGTTCATAGGTCCACGCTCAACCATTGAGCCGTGCTGGCCAGACTTAATTCCTCTTTCAATTTCACATTTCCTTGAATAATTTCTGTTCAGTTCTCCCTACTTTGATTTCCAGGTAATACGCTCTTTTGTTGTCTCAAACCTCCAGAATTCTTTCTAAGTAAAATACCACCCATTTCTATTGCTTGTTCCTGTCAGTTACTCTGGTCATTGGTTTCATCTTCTCTTTCACATATTTCTTTCTATATTTAGTGTTATTATTTGAAAACCAATCCATAGAGTACCTACCTTCTTTTTTCTTTCATCTCTACTTTTTCTCCCAATAGTTATAAAAATTTTCCTCCTTCAGTTTCAGGCTGGGCTACTCAACTTAAATCAAAACATGCAATTCCTATGCAGAATGTTCCTGGGGAAAAAACTTCTAATGGCATAAAAATGGTAAGACTTACTAGGGATGGCTTTTTATATTATGAGAAGTCTGTGAATTTCAGTAAATTAAAACAGCAGCAGCACCCATACAAGGAGAGACAGTTGAAAGTGACAGAGAGCTGTCTCAGCAAAGACTTTATGAATCTCACAGAATTTGAGAAATCTCCAATCCTACCTCAACACTTCCTGCCTCACAGTAAGCAACTTCAAAGAGAATACCAAAGAATAAACATTTACTTAAATGTGATTTGTTTTTAAGTATTTAATACATAATTCATTTATTCCTTACTCACGATTACAGAAACTCTGTATTTAGGATGCCCTTTGATTGGAATGAATACAGTGAGCCTTGGGAAGCATTCAGCTCATTCAAATTGAAGGAATTACTAGGGCAAAAATTGTACATATGCCATATAATTGGTAAAAATGTCATTCATAACAATGTACTTATATGTGGCAGATTCCACATGGAAACAAATTCTTGTAAGTGTAATGAAAGTAAGAAAGCTTTAGGTCACCTCTTATTCCTTATTCAACAGGCACCAACTCACCCTGGTGAGAAACCTTTGGAATTTGGTCACTGTGGAAAATTCTTCAGAAAGAACTGTCACCTTATTTGTACAAGATATTGCAAGGGACAGAAATGCTACAAATATAAAGAATACAGGAAAGATTTTGACCATTTCTTAACTCTTAGGAGTCATATGAGTACTCACTCTGAAGACAACATTTCTGAATTTATTGACTGTGGCAGAGTTTTCAATCTAGAGTCATCCTGTAGGGAACACTCAAGAACTCTCACAGGAGAGAAATCTTCTGAATGTAATCAATGTCTTCTGTCCTTCAGCTTACACTCTTCCTTTTCAGTACATGTGCAAAAACCTGTTGGAGAGAAACTCTGCAAATGCAGTGACTATGGACAAAGACCTTCCCTTAGTGTGCACAAAAACTCATGTACTGAGGAGGGAAGCTCCAAATGTGGTAAACATGGGAAGGTTTTTACTGGCCCCTTGTCCCTTCAGAAATGTGTGAGACTTCACACTGCAGAGAAACCTTATGAATGTAGTGACTGTGGGAAAATATTCATTTTTCACTCTTCCCTTAAGAAACATGTGAGATCACACACTGGAGAGAAGCCTTATGAATGTAATCATTGTGGAAAATTCTTCAGCCAGAGCTCTCATCTTAATGTGCACAAAAGAACTCACACTGGAGAGAAACCCTATGACTGTAAGGAATGTGGCAAGGCTTTCACTGTTCCTTCCTCCCTCCAAAAACATATGAGAACCCACACTGGAGAGAAGCCCTATGAATGCAGCGACTGTGGGAAATCCTTTATTGATCAGTCATCCCTTAAGAAACATCGACGCTCTCACACTGGAGAGAAACCTTATGAGTGTGATCAATGTGGAAAATCCTTCAGCACAGGCTCTTATCTTATTGTGCACAAGAGAATGCACACCGGAGAGAAAACCTATGAATGTAAAGAATGTGGGAAGGCCTTTAGGAATTCCTCTTGCCTGCAGATACATGTGAGAACTCACACAGGAGAAAAGCCCTATAAATGTATTCATTGTGGAAAAGCATTCAGCACCAGCACTAACCTTATAATGCATAAGCGAATACATACTGGGCAAAACTTTAAGAATTAAATGACTACAGGCTAGCTTTAAGTGGTCCTTCACACCTCATTCCTCACTCTAGAACTCACATTGGAAAGAAACCTCATTGTGACCAATGGTGAAAGCCTTTAGGCACAACTCTCAACTTACCTTATATAGGGAGCAACCTTGTAAGTGTTACAGTTCTGTGGTTGTCTTTATCAGTGAGTGTTTCATCCTTAGAGTTAGACAACTCATTAATCGAGTATTAAATGTAATGTAGCATTCTAAATTTCCCTTGATTTACATCACAAAAGTTTTGATAGATAATGTTTTCATTGTAATTTAGTACCAATTCTCATCAAGATGTCTTAGATTTAGAAATGTGTTTTAATGTGAAAACTCTGCATATTTTAATTATCTTTTAGTTATAGATTTCTAATTTAATTACATTGTGCACTCAATATATGGTCTTCATGATAAAGATTCTAAATGACATATATTCAGATAGAAAATAGTTGGAGATTTGCTTTGTGGCCTAATGTGTCCGATAGAACCAGTTGCTGTCCCATATTCATTGCTCTCTTCCTTCCTTAAAGTAACAGAACTACAATTGTGTTCAAGTTGGCAGTGTGGACAGTTTGTTAAGGAATCATCTAGCTTTCCTTGCAGCTATGAGTGCCCATGAGCCCACAGTCCTGGCCAATGAGAAAGAGTGAGAGCTGCTCCTGGGTTTTAAAGAAACCCATGGAAATGGGAGCATCTCATCTGGCAGCGACTGTTACCATTTTCTATTTATCTTATCTCTCCTTCTTTCTTAGGAAATAAACCAAAGGATGGCAGTCATAGGCTACTGATTATACAGCAAGGACATACAATAGTATTTAGCTGTACCAACCCTGGGTTGCTTATTTCTGGACTTCATGTAACATGAAAAAAAAAAAAAGCTCCAAACTGTATTAAACCACTCTTGTAGGAAGATTCTATTACAACGGATTTCACTCTCAATTGATAGATCTCTTATGTGGCCAGGTTTTATGAATCCTTCAAGTATAGTTGAGAACAATGTATATTCTGTAATTATCAAGTATAATAGATTTATCTGATAGATAAATCTTACTCTGTTTATTAAATCTGTATCGTTACAAACCTTATCTCCTGGTCAACCAATGGTTGCTGGTACCATTATGCCAACAGGAATTCCCAGTTTGGGGTATAGCAAAGAAGGAAAATTTATTCAGTACAAAACAGCTCCATCGCGAAACAGCACAGCTGTGGAATACCTTACTACTGTTATACCTCAATTATGAAGCAGGAGGACAGCATGGCTATGAAGAAGCCCTGGGGCTGGTGGCCCTGGGGCAAGGTCCTGCTTTAGCTAGGCAGCTCTGTCCTTCTCTGTTCTACCTCACTCAGCCCCTGTGCAGATATTCTCTGCTCTACTCCAGTGAGACACTTTCCCAGTTTTAGCTCCAGCAAGGGAAACAGTCTTGTCTTCAGGGGAATGGGGAAGTGTGCTCCCAGAGGCAGAGGGGAGTTGACTTACATAGAAGTCCCTGTCCCTGGTCCTTGATTGATCCACCCTCATGCAAATGAGGACTCCAAATCCTTGCAGTTTGATTGGTCTAAAAAGCATTGCCCTGATTGGTCACAAGGGAGCTGTTCTGATTGGTCAGTGAAGATGTTAATGAATATGGCTGCACAGCTCCTATTGCATGGGAAAAAATCAGTCCTATTGGTGGAAATAGGACTGCAGGAACTGTATGAGGGTTGGATTGCAGAAACACAGTACAGGAAGGCAGTCCAGTGCAGAGGCAGGCAGCTTAATGTGGGCTTCTCCCTAAAGTGTGGTTTCTGTGAGAGGACTCTGTATAGAAATGGCTGCTAGGCTCTGTTTAAAAAAATTAAGCCCAGTTAAGCCACCAGGAGCCCATCTTAGTAGGTATCTTCTTTCTTAGGGTCCACACAACTTACCCTCAAGTAGTTCACCAAAAAATGTAAGTCTTTAGAGAGGGAGCCAACACATAAAATGCTAAAATGGATAAATCTAAAAAAAAAAAAAAAATGGCGGCGGAATAGACAGACGTGTTCCGAGCCTTGTCCCGGAGCAGAAAGAAAGAACAGCTGAGGGTCACACTAGGAGTGTTTGTTGGCAAGTTGGGGGACAGCTGAACTCCAGAAGAAGGTGGGAGACTGCTAGACAGGGTTCCCCTGACCTGGCAGCTCCCACTGCGGCTGGGTCCCCTCCCAGGTCCCCTCCCGGAGCTGCGGGCTTGGACGCGGAGTCTCCGCCATCTGGAACCGGAAAGTGGAGCTTATCGGAAGCCTGAGAATCCACAACTGTGGCACCCACGGAACAGCTGCGAGCCCCAGAACAACGCTCCCCAATTGGCGCAAACACACGGGTTCAGAGGAGCTCTACACTCCACCACGGAAAGGTCAGATTTCGCCTAGGATAAGGTGAGGTCTCTGGTCCCAGCGCGAGAGAGGAACGCGCGTTTTGCGGGAGCTGGAGGACCAGGGAAGTCTGTGCCTAGAAAAATCCGTGGCTGTTAGGGCTGGCGTGATCTGTGAATGTGGAAGGGGGTCCTCAGAGCTGCTAACAGAAGGGCTCACTAAAAAGCAACCCATTTTGATCTGAAGTGCAGGGACACCCTAAGAATTTCAGGGGTGTGCTAGACTTACGCGCAGCCATGGAGTGCGCACACTTGGGATTTTTCCTCATGAAACTCTTGCTTCTGATTACTAAGCCCAATACATAGGATCACCCAGTTGGGGACACCCTGGGAGACTGCAGGGGAAAGTTGTTTTTCTGGAACCTGGGGATTGGAGCGGGGAGTGACCATCGGAGAGCCAGCTCTGAGGAAGCCCACTCCCACAAACCGGTAGTGAGTGCCACAGGGAAAGAAGGCTCTAACACTGCCTAGAGAGGCCATAGATAAACCCGGAAGTCAATCCATGAACACTGCCACCCAGGGGCTGAATCACAAATTGACTCTTGTGTAATCAAAAATAAAGGAATACGAATTAAGACACACCGCCTGCTTAAAATCAGGACTGGCTTACATCACTGAAGAGCAGTGGAACGCAGGGAACTGCAATACTGTCCGGACTGAGAAACAGGCGTGCCAAACAGAACAACAGAGGAAGTGAATGACCTTCACTACTCCACATTTTATTTTTATTTTTTATTTTTTTATTTTCATTTTTTGCATCTTTTACTCAAGAAACTATTTTTTTTTCTTTTTTCCTCACTTGATTTTACCTTTTTAATTATTACATTTTTATTTGCAATCTGTATTATTACTACTGCTATTTTATCTTTTTTTTTTAAGTGTCATTTTATTTTCTCTTCATTTTGTTTTGGGATTAATGTTCTACATTCTATTTTTATCTTTCCTTTAGCATCATTTTACTCTATCTCAACTCTACCTTTATCCCATCACTCTCTTTCTCACTTTTCCCTTTTCCGTGTCCTGTTTATCTTACCCCTTTCCTGCTTTAGATTTTCCCTATTCTTTCTGTTTACCCCCTGTTAAAATTTCACCCTACTTATATATCTAATCTCCAATACCTTGCTCCAAGTCCATACACACCTCTCTCTTCGCTGTCTTAACTATCCAAAAAATTGTTTTTCTCTCTGTCCTTTTGTTGTTGTTCGCTTGAATGTAGATTATATTGAATTTTTATGCTTTTTTGTGAGATTGTTTTGCTTATTCTTCTTTTGTTTATTTTTTTGGTTGTTTAGTGCTTCTGTTTTCCCTTGCCTCACTCAATATTAGTTGGTGTTGTAGTTTGTATTAATCCCCAGGTACTTGATGCTGGCATTTGCTGGGATAAGTGATTGTTATATAGGAGTTTTATCCCAAATATATATAGTCTGTTTCCCTTTCTCTCTTAGTCTCTTTCTGTCTCTCTTACTTTTTTTTTCTTCTTTTTTTCCCTTTTCCCAATTTCATTTTGACACTCCTTTCTTTTTCCTCTTCTTCTTTCTCTCCTATCCCCTAATTTGCCTTTCTCTGGTGGTCACCTTTATTGGAGGTTATTAATATCATGAATACATTTCTGTTCAGTGCCTTGTGTGTTGTACCTGGTAGTGCTGTATTTTGTGCCTTTAAATCAACGCAGGAGAGAGAGAACTACATAACCAGACACCCAGAGAAGAGAGACCATGGGGAGACAAAGACACAGCCCGCATATGAAAGAAAAGCAGGCATCACCAGAAAAGGAAGTAAACGAAATGGAGGCAAGCAACCTTCCAGAAAAAGAATTCAGAGAAATGGTCATAAGGTGGCTGAAAAGAATGGAAGACAAATTCGACAATATGAGCAAGAACCAAGAGGAAATGAAGAAGAACCAAGAAGAAATGAAAAATGACATCGCTGCTGTAAAGAACTCAATAGAAAGCATCAAGAGTAGACTAGAAGAAGCAGAGGACCGCATCAGTGAGCTAGAAGACAAGATGGGAAAAAATACCCAAGTAGAGCAACTTCTAGAAAAAAAAATTAAAAGGTAGGAGGAGAGCCTAAGGGAACTTTGGGACAACACGAAACAAAACAACATCCACAGAATAGGGTTTCCAGAAGGAAAGGAAGCTGAGCAAGGAATAGAAAACCTCTTTGAAGAAATAATGACAGAAAATTTCCCTGATATAGAGAAGAAAAAACCCACACAAATCCAAGAAGCTCACAGAGTCCCAAGCAAAATGAACCCCAAAAGACCGACGCCAAGGCACATTATAATTAAATTGGCAAACACCAACGAAAAAGTAATCTTAAAAGCGGCAAGAGAGAGACAGACAGTTACATACAAAGGAACCCCCATCAGACTAGCAACTGATTTCTCAACAGAAACTCATCAGGCCAGAAGGGAATGGAATGAAATATACAAAGTCATGCAAAGGAAGGGTCTGAATCCAAGAATGCTGTACCCAGCAAGGCTATCAATCAAAATTGAAGGTGAAATCAGGAGCTTCACAGACAAAAAAGGACTAAGGGAATTTATTACCACCAAACCAGCAATGCAAGAAATGCTAAAGGGTCTGCTGTAAAAAAAAAACAAAAACAGAAATAGGAAGCGAAGAAGGAACACAGGGGTAAAGAATAAAAATGGCGACAAATAAGTACCTATCAATAATAACTGTAAATGTAAATGGATTAAATGCCCCAATCAAAAGACATAGGGTAACGGATTGGATAAGAAAACACGACCCATATATCTGCTGTCTACAAGAAACCCCCTCAAAAAAAAAAGATGCACACAGACTGAGGGTGAAGGGATGGAAAAAGGTTTTCCAGGCAAATGGAACTGAAAAAAAAGCTGGGGTAGCAATACTTATAACTGACAAATTAGATCTCAAAGTGAAGGACATAACAAGAGATAAGGAAGGCCACTTCATAATACTAAAGGGAGCAATCCAACAAGAAGAAATAACTCTGGTAAACATATATGCACACAATACAGGAGACCCCAAATACATAAAAAAAACTCCTGGAGGATATCAAGGGAGAGATTGACAGCAATACAATCATAGTAGGAGACTTTAATACCCCACTATCACCATTGGACAAATCCTCTAAACAAAAAATCAGCAAAGAAACATCAATCCTAAATGACTCACTAGACCAGGTGGAATTAATTGACATCTTCAGAACATTTCACCCCAAAGCCACAGAATATACATTCTTCTCAAGTGCACATGGGTCATTTTCAAAGATAGACCATATATTGGGACATAGGCAAAGTCTCTTCAAATTCAAGAAGATAGAAATAATATCAAGCATCTTCTCAGACCACAGTGGCATAAAACTGGAAATCAACTACAATAAAAACAACCCAAAGAAATCAAACACATGGAGACTAAACAGTATGCTATTAAACCATGACTGGGTTACCAGAGAGATCAAAGAAGAAATAAAAAAACATCATGGCAACAAATGACAATGAAAACACTACAATCCAAAAGCTATGGGACACAGCAAAAGCAGTCTTGAGAGGGAAGTTCATAGCTCTACAAGCCTACTGCAAAAAACAAGAAACAATGGTAATAAATTACCTAACCCAACAACTCAAAGAGTTAGAAAAAGAGCAACAAGAAAAGCCCAGTGTAAGCAGAAGGAAGGAAATAATAAAGATCAGAGCACAGATAAATGACATAGAGACCAAAGAAACAATACAAAAGATCAACAAAACCAAGAGCTGGTTCTTTGAAAGGATAAACAAGATTGATGAACCTCTAGCCAGGCTCACCAAGAAGCAAAGAGAGAGGACCCAAATAAACAAAATCAGAAATGAAAGAGGTGAAATAACAACAGATCCCGCCGAAATACAAAGGATTGTTAAAAAATACTACGAACAACTCTATTCCAACAAACTGGACAACCTGGAGGAAATGGACATATTCCTAGAAAAATATAACCTTCCAAAACTCAATCAAGAAGAATCTAAACAGCTCAATATGCCAGTAACTATAGAAGAAATTGAAGCAGTCATCAAAGAGCTTCCGGCAAACAAAAGCCCGGGGCCAGACGGCTTCGCAGGAGAGTTTTACCAAACATTCAAGGAAGAACTAAAACCTATCCTCCTCAGACTATTCCAAAAAATTCAAGAGGAAGGAACACTTCCAAGCTCTTTCTATGAAGCCAACATCACCCTAATACCAAAACCAGGTACAGACAACACAATGAAGGAGAATTACAGGCCAATATCCCTCATGAATGTAGATGCCAAAATCCTCAACAAAATTCTAGCAAATCGGATTCAGCAGTACATCAGAAAGATCATACACCATGACCAAGTAGGGTTTATCCCAGGAATGCAAGGATGGTACAATATCCGAAAATCAATAAATGTGATACATCACATAAAAAAATTGAAAGATAAAAATCACATAGTCATATCAATTGATGCAGAAAAAGCATTTGACAAAATCCAACATCCTTTCTTGATAAAAACTCTCAACAAGGTGGGAATAGAGGGATCATACCTCAACATAATAAAAGCTCTATATGATAAACCCACAGCTAACATCATACTCAATGGGCAAAAACTAAAACCATTTCCCCTAAGAACAGGAACAAGACAGGGATGCCCACTCTCACCACTCCTGTTTGACATAGTACTGGAAGTATTAGCCATTGCAATGAGACAAGAAGAAGAAATAAAAGGCATCCAAATTGGAAAAGAAGAAGTAAAGCTGTCCTTATTTGCAGATGACATGATATTGTACATAAAAAACCCAAAAGACTCCATCAAAAAACTAACAGACTTAATAATGAATTCAGCAATGTAGCAGGATACAAAATTAACGCCAAGAAATCTATGGCATTTCTATACACCAACAGTGAACTTACAGAAAGAGAGACTAAAAAAGCAATCCCATTTTGCATCGCACCAAAATAATTAAGATACTTAGGAATAAACCTAACCAAGGAGGTAAAAGACCTATATGTGGAAAACTACAGGACACTGAAAAAAGAGATAGAGGATGATGTAAACAGATGGAAGAACATACCATGTTCATGGATTGGTAGAATCAACATCATCAAAATGTCCATACTACCCAAAGCAATCTATAGATTCAATGCACTCCCCATTAAAATACCAACGGCATATTTCACAGACCTAGAAAGAACACTCCAAAAATTCATCTGGAATAAAAAAAGACCCCAAATAGCCACAGCAATCCTGAGAAAGAAGAATAAAGTAGGAGGGATCTCAAAACCAGATTTCAAGCTGTAATACAAAGCCACTGTCCTCAAAACAGCCTGGTACTGGCACAAGAACAGACATATAGATCAATGGAATAGAATAGAGAATCCAGATATCGACCCAAACCACTATGCGCAATTAATATTTGACAAAGGAGGCATGAGCATACAACGGAGTCAAGACAGTCTCTTCAATAAATGGTGTTGGGAAAATTGGACAGGTACATGCAAAAAAATGAAACTAGATCACCAACTTACACCATACACAAAAATAAACTCAAAATGGATACAGGACTTAAATATAAGACGGGAAACCATAAAAATACTAGAGGAATCCACAGGCAGCAAAATCTCAGACATATGCCAAAAGAACTTTTTCACTGATACTGCCCCTAGGGCAATGGAAGCCAAAGAGAAAATAAACAAATGGGACTACATCAAAATAAAAAGCTTTTGCACAGCAAAAGAAACCATCAACAAAACAACAAGAAACCCCACTGTATGGGAGAACATATTTGCAAATGTTATCACTGATAAAGGTTTAATCTCCAACATCTACAGGCAGCTTATACAACTTAATAAAAGGAAGATAAATGATCCAATAAAAAAATGGGCAACGGACCTAAATAGAATCTTTTCGAAAGAAGACAGCAGGAAGACCAAGAGACACATGAAAACATGCTCAAAGTCACTATCTGAGAGATGCAAATCAAAACGACAATGTGATACCATCTCGCACCTGTCAGAATGGCTATCATCAACAAATCAACAAACGACAAGTGTTGGCGAGGATGCGGAGAAAAGGGAACCCTCGTGCACTGCTGCTGGGAATGCAGACTGGTGCAGCCACTGTGGAGAACAGTATGGAGTTTCCTCAAAAAACTGAAAATGGAACTCCCATTTGACCCAGTAATCCCACTCCTAGGAATATATCCTAAGAAACCAGAAACACCAATCAGAAAGGATATATGCACCCCTATGTTCATAGCAGCACAATTCACCATAGCTAAGATTTGGAAACAGCCTAGGTGCCCATCAGCAGATGACTGGATCAGAAAACTATGGTACATCTACACAATGGAATACTATGCTGCCATAAAAAAGAAGGAATTACTACCATTTGTAGGCACCTGGATGGAATTGGAGAACATTATGCTAAGTGAAATAAGCCAGTCAATGAAAGAAAAATACCACATGATCCCACTCATTTGGGGATAATGAAAAACATTATAAACTGATGAACAAAAAGATAGATACAGAGGCAGTAAAGCATCAAACAGACTGTCAAATTACAGCGGTAAGGTTAGGGAGAGGTGGGGGAAATAAGAGATCAACTGAAGGACTTGTATGCATGCATATAAGAGTAACCAACGGATGCAAAACATTGGGGGGTGAGGGCATGTATGGGAGTGGGGTGGGGGTGGGGGCAATGGTAAGATATGTACACATATAATACCTTAATAAAAATTTGAAAAAAAAATAAAATGGATAAATCTACTTTAGTCCTGGGCCAGTTGTGGGATAGGCACAGAATCAGCAAGGAAGTGTGCGCTCCTCTGGATTGGCTGTGGGCAACAGATTAGAAAGTGCGTGCATAGATAAGTGGAGGCTCCTGGGGTTCAATGGTGCCTGGCTATTCTCTCTTTTGTTTAATAGTGGAACTAGCCATATGGAAGTTAATCTAAAGTTCCAACAGACAGACAGGAATGTGGGCAGCCTTTTGTCAGAGCTGGCCCACAGCTATTAACAGGCTATTTTGTCTTTTTCTCTCATTTCTCTGGCATTGTAATTTAAGCATCTCAATTCTTTTCTTGTTGGTTTCAAAGTTAAGAATTTCTTCCTGTGGGATGTATTAAATGTTACAAGGACCCTGGACCCTCAGAATCAGATAGAAAAAAAATTGAAGTGAATGAGAGAGGTCCCTATTTCTAGAAAGAGACATTGCAGTGACAATTTCATTAGTGACATTGCTACTGTAAAATCAAGCATTTTGAAAATATCCCTTAGTATTTCTTGGGTACATGGTATCACTGCTGACCTCAAGGAGAAAAAATGTGATGGAGGCAGAAAGATGCCAGATGAGTTGAAGAGTGGAAATAGAAAGTATAGACCTATTTTTAAACGTTTTTTTTTTAATATATTTTATTGATATTTTACAGAGAGGAAGGGAGAGGGATAGAGAGCTAGAAACATCGATGAGAGAGAAACATCGATCAGCTGCCTCCTGCACACCTCCCACTGGAGATGTGCCCGCAACCAAGGTACATGCCCTTGACCGGAATCGAACCCGGGACCCTTCAGTCCGCAGGCCAATGCTCTTTCCACTGAGCCAAACCGGTTTCGGCTAGACCTATTTTTAAATCCACCAAGTAAATTTGAAGAACTAATTGGCTTTATTGAGTGATAAAGGAATCAGCCAGCATCCCATCCAACCAGAAGGGTTGTACAAGTGGACGTTTTTATTAGGAAAATGGGGCAAATGAGTCATTAGCAAAAAAAAGGGGGTGAGATATTTTAAGCCAAGCCATCTTTTTTTGGGAGAAGGGAACTGCAGGAGCCTTTATCATGCAGATTACCTTACTACTACTAATCTAACTATCAAGGTCTTAACACAAGTGACCCCATTTTAGGCCTATGGTTTTCTCATTAATAGCCAAAATATCCAAAAATTTGGAACAATACCCAAAGAAAAATGTTTCATTTTCATTGAAAGATAGGTGAATGTAGAAGATTCCCATGACATTAGACATGATAATATCGCATGCAAACTTTGGAAAAAAAACAACAAAAAACTGGATAAGGAAGGGAAAAGTGATAGTGTAAATTCCCCAGAACATTCAGAAGAGATGGAATAATTATACAAATAATTATTGAATGACGGTGGTGGCTAATATTGTGATGGCATAGGTTTCCAATGAGACCATATATCCAGTGAAGCCCTATAACTGATAATTGAAGAATCCTGGTTAAGATTCAGCCAAGCATCAGCTTGTCTAACTAACAATTCCCAAAGCAGCAGCAACTTCTCATTCTATACAATTACTTTATTTACACTGCCACCCATGCAGACTGATGGACACCAGACCAATATAATTGACCTCTGAGATAATAGGTCCTGTAAACACCTCAACTCAAAATTAAACTGACATTTTATCCTCCCTAAAATGTTGCTTTTCCTTTTATTACCATCACTGTAAAAGCTACACCATTAACTCTGGCACCCATGCAGTTGTTTCCAGTGGTTCTCAATCAGGCTGAGTTTGCTCCTGCAGGACAATTGGCAATGTCTGGAGATGTTTCTGGTTGTAACATTACAGAGTTGGCATCTAGTGAGTAGTCCACAGGAACCTCTTAAAAATCTCACAGGACATGAGACAGCTACTCACAAATAATTTTATAGACCAGAATGCCAATATTGTCATGGATTAGAATTGCTAATAGATTCTTGAGAACTAATGTTAAAATTTTTATCTAAAAAATCCCAGCCATTGTCTTATTTTATAACAATATTGAAAATATTATCTGAAAGAAATCTCACAATCTTGCTCTGTTATTTTGTTCTATTGCATCTTTTTTATTGTGATTAAATATACATAACATAAAATAAAATATTTTAAGTATTTTTAGGCATACAGTTCTATTGGTTTGACATCAAGAACATTCAGCCCAGCCAGTGTGGTTCAGTGGTTGAGCATTGACCCATGAACCAGGAGATTGCTGGTTTGATTCCCAGTCAGGGCACATGGCCCAGGTTGTGGGCTTGATCCCCAGTAGAGGGCATGCAGGAGACAGCCTATCAATGTTTCTATCTCTCCCTTTCTCTCTCTGAACTTAGTAAAAACATATTTTTTTTAAAAGAACATTCACTTTGTTGTGCAACCATCACCACCATCCATCTCCAGAATTTTTTTATCTTCCCAATTGAAACTCTACCCATTAAACATGAGCTCCTCAATTCCTCCCTTCTTCTAGTCCTTGCCAATCACCACTCTATTTCTTATCTCTGTGAATGTTACTGCTATTGGTACCTCATATAAGTGGAATTATACAGTATTTGTCGTTTTGGGACTATCCTATTTTACTTAGCATATTTTCATCTACATTATACATGTGTAAGAATTTCCTTCATTTTTAAGGCTAAATAGTATTCTGTTTTATGTTCATACCACATTTTGTTTATCCGTTCACCCACTGATGGGTACCTGGGTTGTTTACACTTTTTATTTATTGTCAGTATTGCTGCTGTAAAATGAGTGCATGTTCACGGAAATATCTGTTTGATTCCCTGCCTTATATTACTTTATTTGTTTCCGTAGCTTCTTTCACAATTGAACTGTATTTATTGATTCACCTCTTTACTTACTTTTTACTCCACTGGAGAGTAAGCTATATGACAACAGAGACTACTTCACAACCATGTTCCTAGTCCTTAAAACATTGTAGGTTCTCAGTAAATATTTATTGTATAAAATGGATGGATCAGTCTTCTAAAAAGACTGCTTTATAATTACAGTTGACCCTTGAGCAATGCAGGGGTTATAGGCACCAACTCTCTGTGCAATCAAAAATCTGTGGATGCTCAAGTTCCCTATATAAAATGGTATAGATCAGTGCATACAGTCAGCTCTTCACATCCACAGACTCCTAACCAAAGACTAAAAATAGTACAGGTATTAATCTGTATATAAATGGACACCCATAGTTCAAACCCATGTCATTCAAGGACACTGATTTTTTACCCAAATATTATGAAGCAGCCCCACTGATAGCTAAATTTTAGATAACTAGACTTAAGTAATAAATCCAGAACTTCTGGGGTTTGCATAAATCCGTGGTCAGCAAACTGCGGCTCGCGAGCCACATGCAGCTCTTTGGCCCCTTGAGTGTGGCTCTTCCACAAAATACCACGGCCTGGGTGAGTCTATTTTGAAGAAGTGGCATTAGAAGAAGTTTAAGTTTAAAAAATTTGGCTCTCAAAAGAAAGTTTAATCGTTGTACTGTTGATATTTGGCTCTCTTGACTAATGAGTTTGCCGACCACTGGCATAAATCATTCCATATGAGAGTAGATAAGAAGCAAAGACAAGATCACCTGGGCTGTCACCAATGTGTCTGTGTCCTTCCTGGTTATGGAAAGATGGTAGTCACTGGAGGAGACTAGGGAAATAATCTAAAGGTTGCTTTATAAAATGTTTATGGAAGCTTTTTTACAACACCTGGAGCTCTGCCAGACTTCCATGGCATTGGGAGTAAAACATGTTCAACAAAACCTAGGTTCCTCTGACCAAATGGTCTCTATATTTGCAGTGCACAACTCTGGCTCTGTCTGGAAGGACATATGCCTCGTAAAGAGTTCACACCTCTTCTTGAGAAGATTTATCTTCACTGATAAACTCTCCACTTAGATTTCAGAGCAACCTTCCTGCTAAGTCACTGGGTTCTCCTGCCCAGTCTCTTTTGCAGGTTCCTCCTCTCGGGGTGCCCCTGTGTTCTGTCCATGGTATTGCATATTCACACTTGTTCCTTTGAGGATCTCAACCATCTTCCAGGCCTCAAAGCTAAATATGTCTATAACCCTCCAATTTTTACCTTCAGTACAGACCATAGCACAAACTGCAGACTCTACTGAAATGTCAAACAAACATCTCCATACTTTTCACTGTGGTACAATATACATAACCTAAAATTTACCATTTTAACTATTTTTAAGTGTACGGTTCCATGGCTTTAAGTACATTTACATTGTTGTGCAACCATCATGACTATCCATTTCCAGAGATTTTTCATCTCCCCCAAACAAAAATTGGTACCTATTAAATACTAACTCCCCATTCTCCTTCCTCTAATCTCCTGATAATCTATATTAACCTTTGGGTCTAATGAATTTGACTGCTATAGTTATCTAATATAAGTGGAACCTTATATTTCTCAATTTGGAATATCTCAATTTGAACATTTCAAAATCTGAACTTCTAATGTTTCCTTTCCTTCCAAATTTGCTCCACTCATAGCCCTCCCTGTCTCAATGGATGCAATTCCATTCTTCCAGTTGTTCAGGCCTCAAACTCTAGAGACATTCTTGGTGTCTCTCTTTTTTCTCACACCCACATCCTCTTGCTTCTACCTTTAGAATGTAGCCTAACTAGAGAAAATAAACAAATGGGACTACATCAAAATAAAAAGCTTTTGCACAGCAAAGGAGACCAACAAAACAACAAGAAAGCCCACTGCATGGGAGAACATATTTGCCAATGATATCAATGATAAGGGTTTAATCTCCAACATTTACAGGGAACTCATGCAGCTTAACAAAAAGAAGATAAACAACCCAATCAAAAAATGGGCAACTGATCTAAATAGACACTTTACGAAAGAAGACAGAAGGAAGGCCAAGAGACATATGAAAACCTGCTCAAGGTCACTAATCATCAGAGAGATGCAAATCAAAACAACAATGCGGTACCATCTCACACCTGTCAGAATGGCTATTATCAACAAATCAAATGACAAGTGCTGGCGAGGATGCGGAGAAAAAGGAACCCTGGTGCACTGCTGGTGGGAATGCAGACTGGTGCAGCCACTGTGGAGAACAGTATGGAGTTTCCTCAAAAAACTAAAAATGGAACTCCCATTTGACCCAGTGATCCCACTTCTAGGAATATATCCCAAGAAGCTAGAAACACGAATCAGAAAGGATATATGCACCCCTATGTTCATAGCAGCACAATTCACCATAGCTAAGATTTGGAAACAGCCTAAGTGCCCATCAGCAGATGAGTGGATTAAAAAACTGTGGTACATCTACACAATGGAATACTACTCAGCGGTAAAAAAAGGAGTTCTTACCATTTGCAACAACATGGATGGAGATGGAGATCATTATGCTAAGTGAAATAAGCCAGTCAGAGAAAGATAAGTACTCACTCATTTGTGGAATATAATGAACAACATAAACTGATGAACAAAAATAGATCCAGAGACAGAGAAACATCAATCAGAACGTCAAACCTCAGGGAAGGTAGGGGAGGGTGGGGGTAAGGTGGAGAGATCAACCAAAGGACTTATATGCATGCATGTAAGCCTAATCAATGGACACAGACAAAAGGGGGGTGGGGGCATGAATGGGAGGTGGGGGATAATGGAGGAATAAGGACACATATGTAATACCTTAATCAATAAAGAAATTTAAAAATAAATAAAATGTAGCCTGACTGACCGCTTCTCAACCCTTACACTATTATCCCCACCTTGGCCCTAGCTACCTACATTACTCCAGGATAGTATAAGTCAGCTCCAAGTAGGCTGCCTCACACCCTGTAATCCATGCTCAACCCAGCAGCCATAATGATTTTTAAAATCCTAGGTTAGATCATGTCATGTGTCTGCTCAAACCACACTGTTGGTCCGCACACTGAAGGGTCTTGGGTTCAATTCTTAGACAAGGGCAGGTACCAGGGTTGCAGGTGCAATCCTGGCCCCAGTAGTGTGTGTGCAGGAGGCAACCAATTGATGTATCTCCCTCACATCAATGATTTTCTCTCTTTTTCCTCTCTCTCTCTCTCTCTCTCTCTCTCTCTCTCTCTCTCTCTCTCTCTCCTCCCTCCCACCCTCTCTCCCTTCCTTCCACACTCTAAAAATCAAGGAAAAAATATTCTCAGGTGAGGATTAACAAAAAATAAAGAAACCTCTGCAATGAGTCCTCAGTCATTCAGAGTAATGAAGGCAAAAGCCCTTCAGTGGCAGAGAAAGCCTCACAGGATGACCCCTGATGCCTGTCCTCCTCTGAGTTCCTATGCTCCCCCTCACTAGCTCTGCTGCAGCCACATTGCCTCCAGGCAATCTCCCACCTCAGGGTCTTGGTATTAACCTCACCATCTGCCTGGGGCACTGGTTCCCCAGATGTACACTCACCTAAATCATTCACCATCTTCACAAATGTAACTTTCTCAATGAGGTTTATGAAGACCACTGGTTTTAATATGACAACCTGCTCCTTCCCATACCCCTGATTCTCTTAATCCTGTGGCAGTTGAGCCTAAAATAATGACTGACACATAGTAAATGCAGTAAAAATAGCTTTGATAAGTTGAATAAAAATGTGGTTCTGAAGGGGCTGCCAGTAACATTGACTCCTCACCACAGATTGCCCAACGTGGAAAGAAGACATGCCTGTGCCAATCAGCGTTTTTTTTTACACATAGGAGCTTAAATAAATCTAGTTTCTATTAAGTAGTGAAGCTACCAGACATGAGTAGTGAGAACAGTGGTTTCCCAGTCTAAGAAAATAAAGCTGATAATCTGAAAGGAAATCCTCGAAGTGTTTGAGCCCCTATGTGCAGTTGTGCCATGCACAGCTGAGCCAAGGATTCATGTGCAAGAAACTTTATGGGAAGGAGCAAGGGACATGGAACATGGGTTAGGCAGAAGAGATGTGATACAGGGAAGAAAATACATCCAATAAAATTTACCGTGTGTCATTTCCTATGGCAAGTTGAGTTTTCATCCTGAAAGGAAATTCTGGAAAGTGGCACAAGATTCAAACTTCAGAATTATCTCAGCTAAGGTGTGAAGGATAATGTTATACCCCACGACTCTCCATCAAGAGCTGTCACTTCTGCCATCATGTATTGGGAAAAATAAGTTCCACCTGGTGCTGACCATGGCAGTCAGGCTGGTGTACAAAGTCAGTACTGAAAGGATCTCAGAAAACATGGGAGCAGTGCTGACCAATTTTAACAGATTTCACTACTTCACCCTTCACTGCAAACACAATTCTCTCAACACTCTTCTCAACAGTCCACAGCGTGTAACTACTATTCCTGATGGCACCTCCAGAGAGTACCCTCCCCCAAAGATAAGCCACTTGACACAACAAGTCTTATTCTATTGTATTCATTAGCACATGTTTTAGGATCTTGGGGTATCTTAAAACTACAATGATGTGAAATAAAGATACAATAAAACAGAATGAAGAAGAAAGGGAGAGAGGAAAAAAGAAAGGAAGGAAGAAAAAAGGCAAAGACTGGAGAGTTGTCTATGCAATATATTAAAATGAATCACCTGAACAAACTGGCTTTCAAATCTAGATTCCTACTCTTAAAGTTGAAAATCTCATCACTGTTACAGGAAAGTTGTGCTAGCTCAGGACTGTGGGTTCAGTGTCAGGTTAGAGTCCCTCTCAATCTCAACCTCTTTCTCTGAAAAATGGAATAAATGAGATAAAATAGCTCAAAGAAATGTCATGACCACATAATATTATACATGTAAAGCTGCGATTTTCAACCTTTTTCATCTTATGGCACATAAACTAATTACTAAAATTCTGTGGCACACCAAAAATGTATTTCTTGCTGATTTGTCAAAAAATAGGTATAATTTTTATTCATTCACACTGGACAGCTATTGTTGTTTTTGGCTGTTATCGTTTTTTAAAATATATCCTTTTATTTCAGAGAGGGAGAGACAGAAACACCAATGATGCGAGATAATCATTGATTGGCTGCCTCCTGCACACCCCCTACTGGGGATGGAGCCCACAACCTGGGCATGTGCCCTGACTGGGAATTGAACTGTGACCTCCTGATTCATAGGTCAAAGCTCAACCAACGAGCCATGCCAGGCGGGCTGTTGTCATTTTTTAAATTTGACAACCTAAGGGAAAAAAGGTCAGTGCCTCTGACTAAATAGTCAGGTACTGCAAGTTTTAAAAATGTTTGCAGTTGAAAATCACTGATGTAAAGCAACAAGCAGAGTCCTAATATGGTAAGCAATTTTTATGATTTGTGTGTGATTTTTGTTCCATTTCTTCCAGAGAAAAATAAACACACAACCAAATTAAGGTAAAGAATATCAACATTTGAGAGGATAATTTGGGGGCGGGGACCACGTCAGCACTTCATATAAGTGTTTCAAATCTAATGTTAGAAATCTCAGGAATGGCTGTAAGAAAGATAAAACTCAATGGGCTGCAAATAGAGAAAAAAAAAGACAAAAAGAGTTACTGAAGGGAAACAAAAACAAAATAAATCAACAAAATAGAAACAGACTCAGAGAACAGACTAGTGCTTGTCAGAAGAGAGGGAGTTGGGGGACTGGGTGAAAAAGGTGATGGGATTAAGAAGTACAAATTAATAGTTACAAAATACTCATGGGGTATAAAGTACAGCATAGGGAACATAGTCAATAACATAGCAATAAATATATGTGATACCAGGTGGGTACTAGAAATATTGGGGGAAAACACTTTGTAAAGTATATAATTGCCTAACTGCTATGCTGTATACTTGAAACTAATACAAAATAATACTGAAAGTAAACTGTAATTGAAAATTAAATTTAAAAAGAAAAAGAAAGTCATAGGAGCTTTGAGAATAGAAGAAATGAAGCCTGTGTTTCAGGAAAGAAAAAGAATCAGATTGAAATACATGACATTGGCCTTTGGGGACTTCAATGTTTATTTTGTTCTGAAGCCAGTGGCCCATCACAGGCAAGGGGCTCCTTGGCTAAAGAGCCTTCCCAAGGCCCCCTTCACATCCTTGTTCCTCAGGCTGTAGATAAAGGGGTTCAGCATGGGGGTGACTATGGTGTACATGACTGAGGCAACTGAGTTGTAATGGGTAGAATGGGTCACAGCAGAACTGAGATAGACGCCCAGGCTTGTCCCATAGAACAAGGAGACCACAGAGAGGTGAGACCCACAAGTGGAAAATGCTTTATATTTTCCCTCTGCAGAGGACATTCTCATTAGAGAGGAGACAATCTTAGAGTAAGAAAAGATAATTCCAGTAAAAGGAAACACGCCCAGTAAGGCAGTAGTCACATACAAGAAGATGTCATTGATGAAGGTGTCAGAGCAGGCCACCTTGAGAATCTGAGTCAGTTCACAGAAGAAATGTGGAATTTCAGTGCCTACACAGAAGGACAACTGCCTCATCAGTATAATATGAGCGAGGGAGACCCAGAAAATGATGAACCAACACAACAGAACCAGGAAGCCACAGAGCCAGGGGTTCATGATGACCACGTAGTGCAGGGGGTGGCAGATGGCCACATACCGATCATAGGCCATCACAGTCAGGAGGAAGCCATCCATTCCAGCAAAAATCATAAAAAAATACACCTGAATGAAGCAGCCGATGTAGGAGATGGCTTTGCTCTGTGTCTGGATGTTCATCAGCATCTTCGGGATAATGGTGGAGGTGAAACAGATGTCAATTGAGGACAGGTTGGAGAGGAAGAAGTACATGGGGGAGTGGAGATGGGAGTCAGAGCTGATGGCCAGGATGATGAGAAGGTTCCCAAGTATAGTGACCAGGTACATGGACAGTAACACTCCGAAGAGGAAGGGCTGTAGTTCAGGATCCTCTGAGAGACCCAGGAGCAGAAATGCTGATATTTCTGTGTGGTTTCTTGCTTCCATGGAGCTGATGTGTCTGCTGGAGAAAGAGGCCAAATAAATGTTTAGAGAACTGCCAACTGGAACATCAGCTGGTGGTCACCTTCAGATTCCGCCTTTGTGAGGACATCCTTCCAATGACTATGATTCACTCAGACAAATGGTAGCCATTTTCATTTTAAATGCAATCATTTAGCCTGTTTTAAATTTATAGAAATCTTTTTTATCTCTTTCTGGTTCTAATTCTACTTTAAGCTATGGACATAAACCAATTTCTTCTAAGATATGGCCCTTCCAAAATAATTGAAAACATTGAACATCTTTTCTTTGGTAATCTTCATACTTCTTTCATTTAAATAGCTTTATAACAGACATGAATTCCTGGATTCCTAGATGCTTCCCATTGCTGAGACAGTTAACTCTCAAGTACCTTATCTTAAAATGTTGTTACTGCTATTACCTCCTTTGTGAGTATTAAAAATGCCTTTGTGCACAATAGGATCTCAGTAAATTATAGCTATTAGTATTACTAATAATCTATTCCTTTTATTACAATGATCATTGATATATAACTCTGCCAAAGTGCAGTGCAGAAATGTGATTCAGAAAATGGTATCTTGAGTGAGACTTCCTAGAATAGAATTTTGCTCCATCAACTTCCTATGTGTGACCTTGACAAAGTTCTTTAATCTCTCTCAGCTGCAGGTACCTCCCCTCTATAATGGGAGTCATAAATATTTTCTACATTGTAATACTAATGAGTGATGTAAATAAGATGATGCATATAATTTTCTAGTGACATACAAGTGGACACCTGATAAATGTGAACTTCTGTTCTTAACCTCACAACAAATCTGTTTTGCATGGCCATCATTAATCAATACTCCCCTTAAACAGGGCCAGCCAACAAAGATGGAATTCTGATCATTCTAAACACAAGATCTGTTACCTCTTTTGTTCACCACACACTTCTAATCAGTGACAATCCTTATGGCTCCTCTTTCAGTTACTGCCTGCCAGGTAAGGAGAAAGCATGTGGACTGCATAAATTAGGTTGGTATACAAAAATTCACAAAACCAGTGAAATACAATACAAAGCATGTGTGTGAGTGTGTGCTCGAGTGTACATGCTCTTGAGTAAAGATGTGTTGCATTAAATACCAGCAGTTAATTATAAAATAAAGGCATTGATAGATTTGATTTAAAATATTCAAAATTTCTATATATCAAGCCATCCTATTAATATAAGAAACATTAAAACCTGTAAAGAATTTTTTGTGAGTTTACTTGAGCCAAACTGTCGACAATTGCCAGACAGCAGAATCTCAAGGTATTAATATAATGCTTTAGAGAATGGCAGTTTTTCACCTTGTTTTATACACTGCAATCAAAAGAGGAGATGTAAATGGGTTACTTGAAATCCAGTGGTGATAGATTAGGGAGGTGAGAGAAAGCAAAGGAGGGGGGAACCTCAGATTGGATAAAAAGTACAATGATAGACACAATGCTTCTTTTATGTAGCATTGGTACAGGATAGTTAACCGTTGTTATAATAATGTTATGGTCATAAGGAAACCCCTCTAATGTGTGAAATGATTATTGTGTGAAATGTTTGCTGTGTGGAGACCGCAATACTCTGTAACTTCCAAATTGGTAAACACCCCACTATCTTGATGTGAACACCCTAAGCACTTAAAGTGTAAACGCCCTGCTCCTAGCATAAGGCACACCGTCTGGCCCACATCGATAAGACACAAATTGTTTACTACTGGCTATATAAGCACGGGACTTTCTTCAGTCTACGTCTCCTGCTTGATAGAGGAGGACTCCATGTTGCTCCGTGAGACGAGCCCCTGACTGACTGCTCTGCTGTGCGAGCCTGAACCAACTGCGGCCGCCTGTCTGTCTCGGTCTTCGTTGTCGGTCTTTCAGTGTGCATCGCCTGGTGGCCTTTGCCGGAGCCTAGGATCCACTAGGAATAGATAAATAAACCTTGTGTGATTGCATACTAATTCTGTCTTGTGTGTTCAGGTGTTCCAGTTCGGCTCAGCTGTCTAGAGCCGAAGTACCAGAGGGTAGGCTGTTATTGTTGACCTCTGGTCACCTGCGTTTGTCTCACTAAATCTAGACAGATAATTAATTGGGGCATAATTGGGACAACAGTCAATAATTAACATGATAAAAATAACAATGAGGTAATTTGTGGTCACCACCCTGGTGCATTAGTTGTGCCCTGAGGAGTCCTGAAAAAGGGAAGTTACCCAGATATTCCAAAGGTATGTTATCCTAGATGCAAAAAGACAATAGGCTCAGTTAAGGTCAAAGTTAATCTTTGGGAAGATACTGGCCTAGGACATGACTACCCACCATAGACTGCTTTTTAATTTAAAAAGTTTTCATTTCAGACCATCCTTTATGGTTACTTTGGGTCTCTGAGTTTACAAGGCTGCCATGCAGGCCTTCCCTGAGCTAGTGAGGTTGGCATGTGGCCCCTTTTTGTCCACAATCTAAGATTAAAAGGCAGCTCAGCCGGAGTGGTTCCATGATTGAGCATTGAACCATGAACCAGGACATCATGGTTCGATTCCCGGTCAGGGCATATGCCTGGGTTGCAGGCTCCATCCCCAATAGGGGATGTGCAGTAGGCAGCCGGTCAATGATCCTCTCTCATCATTTATATTTTTATCTTTCCCTCCCTCTCCTTTCCTCTCTCTGAAATCAATAAAAACATATTTTAAAAAATAAAAGAAGGCAAATTTAAGATGAAAATATTTACATTCTCCATGATAGAAATAAAAGATTAGCATTATAAATACCTAGAGAAAAAAAGAAAGAAAAAATAAATACCTGGAGAATGCAGTTAATTACAGAGTGAAAAAAGATACTGGGGACCCAGTTAGTCTGGGGAGGTGGATAGAAAAGGCTTCTCTGAAATGTAAATATTTGAACTGTGAGAGGAAGGATGGGTAATTGTTAATCAGAGAAAACAGGGAAAGAGCCAGCTTTTGGGGGTGAGAGAACAGAATTCATGTTTGCCCTGGGAGTCTGTGAGGTTGGGAATGAAAAGGATTTGAGGGGCCATTGAGATGGAGAACAGAGGGTGAGCTCAGGAGGACAGAGTGCGTGAGGCCCATATATCAAGCATCCTGAAGTATTCCTTCAAATGCCTCTCATGCTGGCAATTCTGTATTTATTCATGGATAAGACATCATGACTGTTTTGCTTATCTCTACCTTCTAGGGACTTGCATAGTGCCTGGTACATAGCAGGTGCTCAACACATGGAAATGGTAGACGTCTAATAAAGATTGAGACCAAAAGCATCAAATAAAACATAAAAGAGAGCAATCTTCAAGGGCATCAAATGCCTGCATATACACTGAGTGGCCAGATTATTATGATCTCTGAACGCATAATAATCTGGCCACTCCGTGTATATTCTATATAATAAAAGGCTAATATGCAAATTGTCCCCTCGACCAGGAGTTCGACCAGCAGGCAGGCTGCTGGCCAACCACCCCTGTCCCCTCCCCCTGGCCAGGCAGGCCGGACCCCACCCATGCACAAATTCATGCACCGGGCCTCTATATATATATATATATATATATATATATATATATATATATATATATATATATATACTGAGTGGCCAGATTATTATGCATTCAGAGATCATAATAATCTGGCCACTCAGTGTAGACACAAAATAGAAAAATTAAATTATTTCATATAAATTTTTAAAGAATAATACATCATGAACAACTAGTACTCACTCTAGATATGAAAAGACTGTTTAGCACTCAAACAAAAAAAAATAAGTCAGTAAAGAGGAATCATAACCATAATCTCAATAGAAAATGCATTTGAGAAAACATAACAGCCATTACTGTGTTTAGCAGCCAGGACAGAGCCTCTCACTATGAGAGGAAACAGGACAATTTCTTAGCCCAGTAAAGAATAATTTTTTTAAAAACTGCAGCAAACAGTTATTCTACACAAAAACACTAAAATATTTTAGTTAAATTTGTGAATTTAACTCAGGCCAAAGCAGTCTCCTCCAGCATCAACCACTCCTGAATCAATAGTCTCCAACATCAACCATTCCAATGTCAATCGTCTCCTGAATATTCCAAGAGATTGGTAAAATGAGGAAAAGAAATTAGGCTGAGTACTGAACATCAGAAACAACTATGTCATTTAGAGAAAATATTGTGGGCACTAAACAACGAGAATAAAAACTATTAAGTGCTATGAGTAAGTCCACTCTGCTGCAAAACGAGTTAGGGACTATAATAGAAAAATCCAGCCACATGAGGAACAGTACAAACAATACCTCATGCACAGTAGATCTCCATGAATAGTTAATAAATAAATAATTGGACACAGAATGTCCAAGAAGAGCCTACAATGATGGGAAACAGTTGGAGATCCTCTTGAAGCATCCATCTTATATAAAAACTGCTGTTTGAAATTTTAACCCTGTTATTTTGACTTCTGTAAATGCTTGCTTGCTTAAATAATAAGGAAAATAAGACTACTCCCACTTCAGAGAGGCCATTAAACCTTCCCCGGACGAAGTTATCAGTGCTGGCACCAGGTAGAGCCTTTGGTTGAGGTCTCAAGGCCCCAGCACATAGGGGCTCTTTAAGAACTTGCAAAGGGGACCGGAACAGAACCCCATATTTGGGAGACAAAGAATGTAAAAACATATAAATAGGGTAAGTTCCTCCATGTTGGGGCCCAGAATTTGAGAGACATTTTCCTCTGGGCCCACGTGTAATAATAAATGTAACTCCATTTCTCTAAGCATTGCTTGGTTCTTCTCCGGTTTTCTGTAACACTCTGAGAGATAACTCTTATTGGAGAAAGGCTCTAGATTACAAAAAAGAGAAGAAAACAGAATAAGAGCTGGAAGAGACTGGTTTCAGTAGAAACTAAAGTACCTTAAAGCCACAGGGACTTCACCTTCATAGACTTTCCTAGTCTCATTATTCTAGAGTAAAGCCCAATACTCTCTCTCCTCTTTTTCTTCTGACTCGGCCAGCCCTCACTCAGACATGAGGACCCTCTCTAAGGGTATCACTGAAGCTCTCTGTTCTCTGAGGTCTGTCCCAGGAAAGTCCATTTGGGTTTTCATATAGGCTGGGTCAAGTAATTATAGGAAATGGGCAACAGGGACATGTTATTATCATCTCAAGGGTTGAATTCTCAGAGCTCCTTATTAAAAAAAAATTGTTCTATTGACTTTACTTTCTCCAAACAACACAGCTCCATTGGGGCACAAAGATAGCAGAATGGAAAATTTTCAGCCAGTATTGTGTCTGCTGAGGCAACAGTGGGGACAGAAGGTATTTTCTCCAGGAGGGATTTTTCTTTTCTTGGTTAAACTTAAAAGTGACAAGGTGTCCCCTAAGGAATGTTTAATTTCCTTAGGAACCAACTTTCTATAATGTTCTTGCCTTGAAGAATCTGAGATTTTAAGAATCACTTGGTGTTCACAGCGTCGTGCAGAGAAAGAGGTCCTTTCTGAAGAGTGGTTAATAGTTTAGAGAATGGTAGTTTTTCACCTTGTTTTATACATTACAATCAAAGAACCCTTTCACATTGGGTTTTGTGGAAAGGACTAACAAAATGGGGACTGAAAAATTTCCCTTGACATTTGCTAGTGACATGGAAGCCTTTGATGATATTGCGGAGGAGCCCCATTTATTACCTCTACATCAAGGAGTAGGGGCAGAAATAACTCAGTTAAAGTGGGCAGAAGAGAGAGTATTGGGGAAATATAGGTCCCAAACATAAATCACCTATACAATTTGTCAGCAAAGAGAAGAACAGAGGTAAAACATAGCCTAAAGGAAGTATGAAGTGTGGGAGAGTTAAAAATTTTTAATAGACAATATGGGACCATCTCAATACATAATTTCAAAGAGGAAGATCATATTTAGTGCAGATATTAGAATACACAGGAAGTCTGGCTGCATAATTCACAGGATAAGGCATATACCCTCAATCAATGACAATAATCATGTGCTGTAGCTTCAGTTTATAGAAATCGTGTGTCTAGAAATCAAGGATTGGAAGTAGAATCCCTGTGGTTGAGCCCATCCTGAGTGAGGCAGAAAGGGCGTGCCCTGGGGCACAGAAGGGCATTGAAGGACAGGTTTGGTCCCAGTCTTCCAGAGGCCTCTTTAAACAGGCCTGGCCCCCTCCACTTGTGACTCAGTCTCAGTCTCCCGTGCTGAGTTGGTTTGGGAAGTGCGGTAAGGATGTGTCTGTGAGGTGTTTTCATCCACTGTGCTTCCCTCTGCAGAAACCTTTAGTCACCTTTGTGAGTTCTCTCCAGAAGGAAAAGAATGTCCACTGTGTGAGCCACACTGCTCCACCTCCCAGGCCACCAGTTCTCACGGACCTGGAGGGAGTGTTCTGCTGAACATAGAGGGGAAACTGATCGCACCCTCTGCTTTGTCTGCATAAGAAAGTTCTCATTTGAGAATACTGTCATCTGAAAATTTGGCTTTACCTTTACCTGTTCTTTATTTTTTATTATATACTGGTAGAAAGATCAAATACTTTCTTAGGTGCCAAAGGTGTGCATATTTCTGTATGTTATAAACCAAGTTAATATTAGACTGTAATAAAAATAAAAGCATTTATTTGAGCCAAAGGAGTTGTAGCCCAGAAGACACTGATTTAGTAACTTAAATTGTGCTCCACCAAAACAGAGAGGAGGCTGTCTTTTATAGAGAAAGTTTCTGCCCAGGTTCCCAACTTTATGTCAATGAAGTTTACAAATTGTACAGTTCTGATTGGTCCAAATAGTGCTCTGATTGGTTCGTATAGATGCAAATGAGGATACAATTGGTATAGTTCTGACTGGACAGGACAGGTCTCAATCCATGGGTAATGGTAAAAGGAGATATGTGCCAATGGATCAAAGTTACCTGGTGCACACGTTCAAAGTGAAGAGTATGTCCTCCCTGATTAAACACAAATACAAAAGCTGACCCTGCTCTCCTCACCTCTAATGAACAAAATTCTGTCCCACCTCAAGGCTCCTCTCCTAAAGGGATGCCTTTCCGCTGTTATATCCTGTGGAAAGACACACTGTTTAGTAGCAGCGATTTCCTTTGTAAAGTCTCCCTCCCCAGGCACCCACCTATGTGAGAAGTAGCAGAGGAGTCAAGGAAAGAGAAAAGGTGGGAAGAATGGCCTATGAGACAGGCAGGTGTGGGCTGAGAGTGAAGAAGAGGCTGAGCTGCACTGACTGCAGTAGTCACCAAAAGACCCAGGAGCAATTCCCATGGCTTCACTACTGGAGGCTGAGGGAGGCAAGACCAAACTCATCGGGTGGAATAGGGCAATGTGAAGTCTCTATGATGCAGGCAAAGCTGGAGAATAGTGGGACAGCACCTGTCCAACCATTGTTACTAAGTTTTGTTCACAGTGCGGCAATCATGCAGGCTCCACTGCTGTGTCCCCTGGAGGAGGCAGCCAATTTTTATCTCACAAGAGCGCTCTCCCTTCATTGTGTTTGATGATACCAAGCACTTCCCCACAGGATATCCACGTCCCTGTCAGACATAGTCTCTAGCAAGGGAGGCTCTCCCACACTGCCTTGGGTAAGGCAATCTTCCATTTCTGGGTCTGGAAAGTGGGTACCAGGGGCTTGTTATTCTGTTATAATTGGCACATATGGACTTTCACACTATTTTCTGTATGTATGCTATTAATTATAAATTTTTAAGATGGGAAAACTCACAGAACAGCAGCATAAAAAAAGGTAGCCAAAATAAAAACACTGCATTTGTAATAGAATCATTTAACCTGTAGCTGATGTTTCAGATTGAACTTTTAAATCCTGGTAAGGGGGAGAGATCAACCAAAGGTCTTGTATGCATGCATATAAGCCTAACCAATGGACACAGACAACAGGGGGGTGAGGGCATGAGTGTGGGGGGTTAGGAAGGTAATGGGGGGATAAGGACACATATGTAATACCTTAATCAATAAAAAAATTAAAATGCAAAAATAAAATAAAATAAAAATTTAACAAAAATGTTCACAATCAAAGTAACTAAGACTAGAAAAGTTGGAAACGAAAGTAGTAAAAAAATAACATTGAATGATGTGTGGTCGGCAGAACAATGGTCTCCAAAGAATATCCACGGCCTGATTCTGGGGCCTGTAAATGTGTATTAACCACATCTTTAATTTTCTGTATTCTGATGCTTTGACAAATTGGTGACCTTGCTGACATTGGAGGGTTAACCAACTCTTAGAGACAGTTACAGAAAACTCACCCAAGAACACCCCTTTAACATGCAAACCAAACAATCCAGAGCCAATAACCCAAACCCCCTCCTATCCAGGGCTCTCAAACTCCAAGCATCAACCTGTATTAATCATCCCAGAGTCAGGGACCATCCAGGGACAGCCCCTGTGCCCAAGAGCCTGTTGAAGTTACTTGAACTAGAGAATCGTACACCTGCTTACCCTGCCTCACCTATTCCTTGTATGGCCACCTGCCCTTCCTTGCTCACACTGCCTCCAGACCAGCCCCACTGCTTCCCTACGTAGACCCCACTGCATGGCCTGCTGTGCCTCCTGTTTCTAGGAAACCGTATGATAAACTTCTTCCTTCGTGACAGTCATTTCCAGGTGTGCTTGCTTTATCATACCTGATTAAGACAAATCCCAGGAACCCTTTAAACAATACCAGTTTACATGGCAAAGGGAAATTAAGATTGTACAACAGCTGACTTTAAAATAGGGAGAGTATCCTGGATTATGTAGCTGGGTCAATGCAGTTTCAAGGGTCCTTAAAAGTAGAAGAAGGTTGACATGGCAGTATGGGAAGGACTTTGATGGATGTTGCTGGCTTTGATGATAGAAGAATGAATGAGACAAGAGGGATCAAGGAGCTGGAAAAAGCAAGCAAGCAGTTGCCCCTAAGCATAGTCCTACTGACATCTTGATTTTAGCTCAGTGAAACCTTTTTTGGACTTCTGATGTCCAAAATTGTAAGATATTAAGTTTTCTTCTTTTATGTCATTAACTTTGCAGAAATTTATTAAAGCAGCAATAGACATCTAATACTCAATGTAAAACTAGAATATTGGGGTAAAGACTTTAAGGTCAGAGAGAAATAGCTATCTTTACTGTGATGTTTAAATGAGAACTTTACACACTCTGTTCCACACAGTTAGTTTTTGAAAATGTCCCCAATGACATTCATGATCAAATCACAGTCATGGGCACCAACCTTAATTCTATTCCTATTTCACAGGCAACTACTTCTCAATCCATTTGCCCCTTCCTCCCATGACCCCAACTGCTAAAATTAGAATTTCCCTGGGGCTTGCAATCCTCAAGTGAAATCATCTAATGGTTTTAAGTACCATCTATACACCGATGACTCTCAAATGTAAGTGCTCAGCCTGATAAGGAGCTGTTTTTCTCATGTGCTAAGACAGTGGTCGGCAAACTCATTTGTCAACAGAGCCAAATATCAACAGTACAACAATTGAAATTTCTTTTGAGAGCCAAATTTTTTAAACTTAAACTATATAAGTAGGTACATTATTATTAACTTAATTAGGGTACTCCTAAGCTGGCCTTTGCTAAAAACTCAAGGAGCCAAAGAGTCGCATGTGGCTCGCGAGCCGCAGTTTGCCGACCACTGTGCCAAGAAGTCTAGAAACAGGCAGTCCAATAGCTTGAGCAATGATACCAATGCAGGGAAAGTGACCCTGTGTTTTTTAACCAAACCAATTTGTCTGTGGTTTCTGTCCCTATAGCCCAAAATTTGCCATCCAAACTCCAGAATATATCTGATTTCGCAGTAGGGTGGAGTTGGGTGAAGGGCAATAATTAAGGACAAATAGCTGTATGAGATGGTCCCCTTTTTAACAGCTTCTCCAGGATCCATACTAATGACTTCTGCCTACTTCTAATTAGCCATAACTATGAAATACAGATTCCTATAAATCCAAGAAAACCTGAGAAGTAGAATGTTTTGTAACTGCCTAGAGATAATCTAGATTCTATTTTTAAGGTACCAAAGGACAAGAAATAGTGAAGAGACAACTAGATACTAATTGCCATTCAAAGCCAGAGATAATTTTCCTATAAACAAAAAAGAATGTCACAGATAGTCCATTTTATGACTCACTTGCAAATACATTAGAAAGCAGTACCCCAAAAAAATTATAAAATGCCCCTACATCACCAATTAAATGTTCAAATATTTCATAGTTCAATGAAGAAATACTATAAATGAGGAAGTCCCTAAAATTTAAAGCATAATGAAAACACCATTACAGTATACAAAATGAGTATAATATAGTAGTCATTCTATTTCAGAGTGTTTTTTAAAAGCAATTAAACTTTATTATACAGAACCACCAGAGAATTAAGGGACTGGGTGCTTTCCTTGAGAATCAGACACAAAAAGACAATCTCATTTTCTTTTCTTTTCTTTTTTTTTAAATATATTTTATTAATTTTTTACAGAGAGGAAGGGAGAGGGGTAGAGAGTTAGAAGCATCGATAAGAGAGAAACATCGATCAACTGCCTCCTGCACACCCCCTACTGGGGACATGCCCGCAACCAAGGTACATGCCCTTGACCGGAATCGAACCTGGGACCTTTCAGTCTGCAGGCTGACGCTCTATCCACTGAGCCAAACCGGTTTCGGCACATTTTCTTTTCTTTTTAAATAGATTTTTATTGATTTCAGAGAGGAAGGGAGAGAGAGAGATAAAAACATCAACGATGAGAATCATTGATCGGCTGCTTCCTGCACGCCCCAAACTGGCGATTGAGCCTGCAACCTCGGCATATGTCCTTACCTGGAATCAGACCGTGACATCCTGATTCATAAGTTGATGCTCAACCACTGAGCTACACCAGCCTGGCGGCAATCTCATTTTTATGTCATTTATTTCAACTTCTCCTCCAGGAAGATTTCTTTTGTGTACAATAAGAATGGTACCTGAGAGCTTTCTAAAATTCCTCACATTCATAGCTTATCCCTCCAAAGAATATTTTACAAGTCTCTAAAGGGATATGTGTGTACCAGAAAACATTCCCACACTTTCATATTCATGTAGCTTCTTTCCAGGGTACATTCTCACATGTAGTGTAAAATAGATACACTATTTCCCATGTACCAAACAATCACAATTTCTCTCCAGTGTGAATTATCATGTTACTAAAGGTTGAAAGCCAACACACACACACACACACACACACACACACACACACACACAGTTCTTCCTATATTCTAACATTTGTAACATTTTCTGCCTCTGTGAAATTACCAAAGAATATTAACATACTAGAGGCCCGATGCACAAAATTGTGCAAGAGTAGGCCTTCCTTCCCTCGGCTGTCGGCACCAGCTTCCCTCTGGCACCCGGCCTCATCCAGAAGGTCATCTGGAAGGATGTCCAGAAGGACGTCCAGTCTAATTAGCATATTACCCTTTTATTATTATAGATAAGACAAAAATAAAACTTTCTCACATATATTACTTCATAAGGTTTCCCTCCACTGCATATTACGACTTACTCATTAACAACTGGACAATTTTTACTATTTCATACATTTGTGAGATTTCTTGCACACTATAGCGTTCAGAAATCTCAGAAGGCTTTTCCAGATGTCCTACATATAAAGGGCATCTCTCCGCTGTGTTTTGTTTTTTTTAATCCTCACCTGGAATCAAATCATTGATGGGAATATGAAATGATGTGACTACTGTGGAAAACTGTTCTTCAAATAATTACGCAGAGAATTAGCATATTTTTTTCCAATGATTTCTAGAGAGAGTGGAGAAAGGAAGGGGAGAGAGAGAAAAACATGATGTGAGACACATCGATTGGTTGTCTCCCACATGCACCCTCACCAAAGCTGGGGAACATGCAACTGAGGTCTATGCCTTTGGCCAGGAATCGAACCCATGACCCTTCAGACCGCAGGCCCATGAAGCAAGAGACTATGTCTGTCTCTTTAATCACAGTTTTCCCATTTGACAGCAAAGGTACTTAAGAAACTTTCACTTCATAAAGGACTCAGTAAAGAAACAATGCCAGCCTTACCTAGAGTAATGAGATTCTTGTAATTCTCCAATATCATGTCTCTGTAGAGATCTCTCTGCATTTGATCCACAGTTTGGCTCAAATAAACTCACAAAAATTCCTTCACAGGTTTGAATGTTTCTTACGTTAACAGTTTGAAAAAATGAAATATTCAGTGCTTCTATTCACAGAGTTGTGCAACCATCACTACAATAAATTTTAGAACAATTTCATTACCCCCTACTCCTCATCTCAGCCCTAAACTTCCACTAATCTATTATCTCCATGGATTTGTTTATTCTGAGCAGTTCATGTAAGTTAAAGGAAAAAATACTACTTGGCCTTCATTGACTGGTTCTGTCATGTAGCATAAATTTTTCAAGGTTCATCTATGTTTTAGTGTGAATCAGTATTTTATTACTTTTATGTGATAATATCAGTTGATGGTCATTTGGGTTGTTTCCACTTTTTGGCCATTGTGATGAATGCTATGAAATATTCATGTTTTGGCTATGTTTAAAACAAATGTGTAAAATTGTGAGTCTGGCACTGGTGGACTACTATGAATAATTCTGCCGTGCACATTGGTGTGCAAATGTCTATTGAGAGGGCTGCCCGCTCTCCTGTCACGCAACACACATTGGTGGGAACCTGGTGCTAAACCATTCCTAGATGACATGCTTCTGGGCTGGAGTTTCTAGAGCAGCTCCCTCATTGTGATCTGTTGAAAGTTGGCCCTCCATACAAAGGGGGGGAAAGTCTATTTGAGTCCCTGATCTCAGTTTTAGATACATACCCAGAAGTAGAATTGCTGAATTATATGCTAATTCTCTGCATAATTATTTGAAGAAGAGTTTTCCACAGTAGTCACACCATTTCACATTCCCACCACCGATGTACAAGAGTTCCAGCTTCTTCACATCCTCACCAGCATGTGTTATTTTCTGTCTTTTGGATAATAGCTATCCTACTAAATGTGAAGTAACATCTCATTGTGGTTTTTATTTGCATTTCCCTAATGAATAGTGATGAACATCTTTGCATGTTATTGGCCATCTGTATATCTTCTTTGAAGAAATGCCTACTGTATTCAAGTCCTTTGCCCATTTTTTAATTGGGTTTTGTTGAGTTCTGAGAGTTCCATAGATATTCTGGATATTAATACCTTATCAGATATATGATTTACAAATATTTCTCCCATTTTGTGAGTTGTATTTTCACTCTATTATCTTGTGCTGCACAAAAGTGTGTAATGTTAATAAGGTTTAGTTTATCTTATTTTGTTGCCTATGATTTTTTAAAAGTATGTTACTGATTTCAGAGAAAAGAAGGGAGAGGGAGAGAAAGATAGTAACATCAATGATGAGAATCATCAATTGGCTGCCACCTGCATGCCCCCCAATGGGGATGGAGCCCACAACCAGGGCATGTGCCCTGACCAGGAATTGAACAAGAGTTCATGGACAATGTTTAACCAACTGAGCCACACTGGCCGAGCTCTGGTTTCTCTCTTGATCTAAAACTGGCTTCACCATACCTCACCCAAAGTAATTAAAATAACGAACAGCCCTGGCACATATCTGGGTTGCAGGTTCCATCCCTGCCCTGGTTCAGGCACATGTGTGAGGAAACCAATCCATTTGTCTCTCACATCTCTCTCCCTCTCTTTCCCCCCTACCCCCCACCTCTCTCTCTCTCTCTCTCTCTCTCTCTCTCATAATCAATGGAAAAATATCCTCTAGTGAGGATTAACAACAAAAAATAAAAATAACTGGGAGAGTGAGCAGGATTGTTTGGCCCCAAATGAGAAAGCTGCTACTGGGCTGCTCTTGGTTTACTAACTGGATTCACTAGATGTCACAGAAGGCTTGGAAGACATCGTTGCCTGCTGGAGAAATTGCACTTTCACCTCTGCTACTATGTGCTGTTTCACTTTGGTATCTGGATAATGCAAGCTTCATAATATGAATTTGGAAGTGTTCTTTCCTTTTCAATTCTTGAGAGTTTGAGGTCTACTGTTAATTCTTTAAATGTTTGGTAGAGTTCACCTGTGAAGCCATCTGGTCCTGAGCTTTTCTTTGTTGGGAGATTTTTTGTTTTTCTTTTTGCTTTGTTTTTAATATACTTTTATTGATTTCAGAAAGGAGGGGAGAGGAGAGATAGAAACATCAATGATGAGAATCATTGACGGCTTCCTGCACACCCCCTATCAGGGGTCGAACCTGCAACCCGGGCGTGTGCTCTGACTGGAATCATACCATGACCTCCTGGTTCATGGGTCAATGCTCAACAACTGAGCCATACCAGCCAGGCTGTTGGAAGGTTTTTGATTACTCATTCAATCTGCATATTATTGATCTGTTCAGAATTTCTATTTCTTCATGATTCAGTCTTGGTAGGCTGTATGTTTCTAAGAATTTAAGTTTTTCTTCTGGGTTGTCCAATTTGTGGCTCAGTGGTTGAGCATCTATCTATGAACCAGGAGGTCACAGTTCAATTCCCAGGTGGGACACATGCCCAGATTGTGGGCTCAATCCCCATTGTGAGGAGAGTAGGAGGCAGCCAATCAATGGTTCTCCTTCATCATTGATGTTTTCTGTCTCTTCCTTCCTTCCTCTCTGAAATTAATTAAAAATATATTTTTAAAAGAATATATGTATACAAAGGAAATTACATTTTAATATACAGTTGAATTGCATGAGTCCACTTACACACAAATATTTTTAAGGATAACTTTATTGAAATATAAAAAAAAACTGCACATATTTAGGGTATACAATTTGATGGGTTTGGACATATGAAAACACTCATGAAACTATTACCATAATCAAGGTAATAAATATATCCAACACCTCCCAAAGTTTCCTCATGTCTCTTTTGTGTGGGGGGAGAAGACCACTTAACATGAGATTTACCCTCTTAAATTTTGAAATGGACAATTCTATATTGTAAACTACAGGCACTATGTTGTACAGCAGAGCTCTAGAAATTACACATCTAACATAACTAAACTTAATACCCATTGAACAATAACTCTCCAAATGCCCAACCTCTGGAAACCCACTATTGTATTCTCTGCTTCTGAGTTTGAACATTTTAGTAGTTTTTAAATAAATATATAGTCAGCCCTCTATATGCCCATTTCACATCTGCAGATTCAACCAAAACACCGTTTTCAATCCATGGGCCAACTGTATGCATTAATCTTTGCCAATTTATATAAGGGACTTACGCATCTATGGATTTTGGTATCTAGTGGGGGTTCTGGAACCAATCGCCTCCAGATGCTGAGGTACAACTGGAGTTAAGTTTTTGAGGAGTCAAAAGTTATAAGAAATATATCAGGCAATCTTGACCTAGATTTTTAACTGTGCAAGATGGGTGTCAGTGCCTCTAACATCCACATTGTTCAGTTGTATAGCATTTAGAAAAAAATAATTTTAGGAAATACATGAATATGGCATTCCTAGGAAGATATCTGACAATAAATGTGCCAAACCTTCATATAAAAATATATAAAACTCTACTGAGATACATTAAAGAATGCCTAAATAAATGCAGATACTGAGTTGATGGCCTAAAGGATTTAATAACATAAAGATGTTGACTCTACCAGTACTGATTCAATTAAATTCCAGGTATACCAGAATGATTTTTTGTGGACCTCTGCAAGCTTACTGTTAAATGCATATTAAGAAATAAAGGGCACAGCCCTGGCCAATGGTGTTCAATGGTTAGAGTGTTGGCCCACCCACCAAAGGGTCGTGGGTTCAATTCCTGGTTGGTCAAGGGCATATACCTGGTTTGCAGGTTTGATCCCCGGCCCGCTAGGGGCTCATGCAGGAGGCAACCAATTGATGTGTCTCTCACATAGATGTTTCTCTCTCTCCACCCCCACCACTCTATCCCTTCTACTCTCTCTAAATAGCAATGGAAAAATACTCTCAGGTGAAAAATATCCTTGGGTGAGGATTAATGAAAAAGTAATTAACTACAGACTAGTCAACTCAAGAGAAACAGTAGTAGCATTGCAGAGGAGTACAGCTGGGCCTTAATCCCTGACCAGGACCCACAGTTCAAGGGTCCCTGTGCAGCACAGAACTTTGCCATTGTTGGGAGAGGGGGAAACTGCTGAGCGAAGGTCGTGACAGCAGAGAGGAGCAGAGGCACCTCATGGGGAACAAACTGACTTGTTGTCTGAAGTCCAATGCCAGCCCCAATCTGGGTCCATGCTCCGAGTAGTGAAGCCTGACAATGAGTCTGAGGTCTATGAGGTGGAGACCAGGACTCAGTGGCAGTTCTACCAGCCCCAGCTGCCCTGGAGCCTGCCAAGTTGAGTTTGGGAGCCTTCCAGGGCCACTATGTACAGCATCTGAGCAACCAGGAGATGCCCAAAGAGTTACCTTTAGAATCAAACCCTTCTGACCACCCAAAGACAAGCACAATTTTTCTGAACAAATCTGAAATGGATGAGCAAGAAAAGAGGAACTACTTAAATCATGTATTTCCAGTGCGCCTTACTAAAAAGTATAGCTAGCTCATGCTCAACAATATTCCTACATGACAGCACAATCAGCCAGCCTAATTTTAGAACCATAGTCCAATGTGTGGCCTTAGAAATATATTTCCTCATAAAAAACAGAGCTGGATTGCTTTTTGGCCTTTTGCCTAAGATAAAGCATAGATATCTGTTCTTATCAGTTTAACGTCTGATCCATTCTCTATCTGAATGGATTTTGGGAGGAGAGAGATGGAATCGGAGCTTGTTCCATCCATGCTGTGCATCCACCTGGCCAGGAATGGTGCAACCCCTCAGGAACAAAAAATAAGAAAAGAACAGAGCTGGAAGTAGATCATATGATATATTTGATGAAAGAACACACCCATTTATACGAAAAATGATTCCAGATAATACTTTAAGCATAATCCTAAACCCAAATTTATATACAGAATATTTTCATATTGTTTTCAGAGCCACACAGCTAACAGCTAACTGTGCAATGGACTGATTTACTTGGAAAGGCATCTGAGTTATGCCAAGATTGACATTTGTCCCACTATCTGGAAAAGGATTCCTTTGGGAGCCATTATTCTTGCCTACAAGTTTTGGGACAATCGGGCTATATGGAAGGTGGACTACTGCCAGGTCCTCAAGGACATAATTACAGATGGAGACATAAATTTTGCCTACAAAACAAGGCCTGGTGGAGAAGGCCCGCCTGCACCAGATAATCCCAGGAATTAATCACTCCAAGAACAAGCATAATTTCTAGGTGATCATCATCTCAAAATTGACCATTAGTCCTGGCCATGGAAAAAAGTACATTCAGTAAGCAGGCAGGTCAGAGTACACCTCTGTGAAACTGCAGAGGTCCCAACTGGGCCAAGTGAGGTGCTCCATGGCAAACTGCCTGCTTCTGAAGAAGAAAGCATTAGTTAGAGACAGTCCAGGTGAAATACTAATTGCTACTTAGAAGGTGGAAGCAGAAAGAACTTCAGGCCTAAATAAGCACCAGAGGCACATCGGATAGCCTCCATGATGGGAGGGTGTTCACCTATTCCACTTAAGGACAGACCTCAGTTTCAGGTCAGCTGTGCGAGCCAAGTGAGGCATGCACTCCCTGGGACTATGTGCTGGTGGATATATTTGATAAAGGGAACACATCCTTTACACAGGAAATGATTCCAGAGGATACTTTAAGCATAATCCTAAACCCAAATTTATGTCACTTAGGGCCACCCCAAGCAGAAGCTTCTCATTAAATCTCTGAATTTTCCTTCATACTAGAGACCTAAAAATGGCTGAAAAGTATTATCAAGATGTGAAGAAAGTAACACAGAAACTAGATGGACTGTAGGGGAAGATAATGGTTTAAAAAAAAAAAAACACAGAGCTTTTCTTCACCACAGTCAGAATAACTTTGCAGAAGCTCACAGATTCTTCACAGAAATTTTAAGGATTGACCCAACAAATGCAGTGGCCAACAATGCCGCCATGTGTCGGCTCCACGTTAGCAAACTCAATAACTCCCTGGGGGCAGCTTGAGGCATCAAGTACTCAAAAAATTAAAAATATCAGAGAACACATTGGAGCCCCATCAGTGTGACTCAATGGTTGAACGTCGACCCATCCACCAAGAGGTCACTGGTTTGATTCCTGGTCAGGGCACATGCCCCAGTTGTGAGATTGATCCCCAATAGAGGGCATGCAGGAGGTGGCTGATGGATTTCTCTCTCTCTCCCTTCTCCTCTTCCTTCTTCTCTCTAAAATTTAAAAACCTACTTTATAAAAAAATAGCTGAAAAATGTAATGTAAACCATTCTTACTCTGTGCCTGAGTGTCTAGAGCATTTATAAATATGAAAAGAAGGTATCAAAAAAATAAGTAATCATTTTTATCACCATGTAATGTTGCTAAAGGGGTATTTAAAGGGCTATCTATGGCCTTAAATGCTTATATTAAAAAACACAGACTGAAAATTAATGAGATTTCTAACTTAAGGATAAGACACTTGATTGAAAAATAAGCAATCCCAAACAATGGGGTGAAAGGCACTATGGTAGCCACTGTGCGCAGGGAGCTGCTGGGCCACCAAGACTTCCTGCTCTGCCCCCTTTGCTGACTCTGCTGGAACCATCCAGAGTCTCAGCATGACAAGGAACAGTTGAAATACATTGAGTTAACTTATCTCTGCAATATAGCTTGCATCAAGAAATGAAGAAAAATGGTGAATTAGAAAAAGAGATGACCAGATGTAAGAAACTCTTAAAAATTACAAAAAGGAAATTAAATGAATGTGAAAATGAAGAGCTGAGTTTCTCTGGAGATTTAAAAGCAAATATAATTGAAATGGAAATTCAGACTAATATGTTAAAACAGAAGTCACAGCATTACCTCAAGAAGCTCCAGAGCAGTAAAGAGAGAATCATAATGCTTCAACAAGAAGTAGTTTGACCTCAGAATTAAAGATCTGGAATCTGAACTCTCCAACATGACAACTCAAGACGGTAAATTAGAAAAATATAAGCAACTCTACATAGAAGTAACAGAATGAATGTAGAAAGTCATTGGCAAATAAACTATATGAGACTAATGAGAGGCTAGCAGAGGTCAGAACCAAACTTCTCCTGCAGAAGAACCAGAACACTCCTAATGCGAGGCCAGTCCTGGAGACACCTTTTGTTTGGAAATGCTAATAATAAATTTGTACCCAATAGAAATTGTACTCCATGAGAAAACTTGGTGATTCCTGCCTCAAAAAAAGATTTTTAAGAATTAAACTTTTTTTTAAAAAAAGCAATCCCACATTTGCAACATGTATAAAATTTCTCTCTCTCCCACTCTGAATTTCCTTGTGCAAAGGTGAAGTCCCAGCAGAAGTCTTCCCCAGGCTGAAGATACTCACATGTGAGATCAACAGGGCTTTCCCACATGCTCCATTCCTAGGGCTTCTCTTCACTGTGAGTTCTCACATGTTCCTATGGCATCGGTGACTACTGAAGTTTCCCACAGTCATCTGTGGTACGTCTCTCCCCTGTATGAACCCGTCTGTGGGCAGTCAGGTTAGAGTTCCTATTGAAGGTTTTTCCACAGTCACAGCATTGGTAGAGCGTCTCCCCAGTATGGGTTCTCGTGTGTACCATGGGATGGAACTGCAGTCACTACACAGATAGTTTCTCCCCAGTCTGGTCACTGCTCCTGGTGAAGGCCTTTCCGCAGTCACAGCATTCATACAGTTTCTCCCAAGTGTGTGTACCCTCTGGTGTATGACAGCTTGAGCTAGATCTGAAGAATTTCTCACACTGATTAATACTCCTACAGTTTCTCTACAGTGTGAGTTCCAAAGTGTGTCCTAAAGGATGAAGCTTTCCCATACTGAAAACATTTATATGGTTTCTCGCCAGCATGAGATTGAGCATAGATTTTAAGAGATGAAGGATAACAACATTCTTTACATTCATTGCATTTCTCACTGGTGTAATTTCTCTTGGGGAAAAAAAAAATGTCCATTTCTTCTGATGACTTTTCCACATTCATGGAGTTTCTCTCCAGGTTGAGTTGATACCAATTAGTTAAGGGATAGAGGAATCTAAAGGTTTTCTCACTTCCAATGCACTCACAAGGATTCTTCCCCAGAGAAAGTCTGAAGTGTCAAGAAAGAAAAATCCCAATTAGAAGTTGGTACCATTTTCAAGCATGCCTACTGCTTCCACCCTCTTTGAATTCTTTCAAATTAACGTGAATACTCTGCCACAGGTTCTATCACAGTCATGACATTCATACGGCTTATTATGTACAAACTTTTTTTCTGATATTTAAACAAAAACTGAATTACATGTTAATATTCTCTTTCTGAGTCATATTTGTGGATATGCTTACTTGTGAGAATTCCCTATGAATAAATATTGAAGTTGGTATAGAATGTTCCCCAAACTCATAACTCAGTGACACTTCTAAGAAATGACTTCTCTTGGGTGAAGGTAACTGGCCCCAACTATCTCTCCTTGTGGCTGTACTGTTCTTCTACCTCAAGGCAATCCCATCCTTCCACTGCAGAAAACCAGCAATGGGCCATGGACAGCCTTTCCCTTTTCCTGCTAGTAGATGGGTTGTTTTGCAGTAGTTTCTTTGGTTTTAAATCTAAGTTAAGACTTCTTCTCTGAAATTAATAAAAAAAAAAAAACACCTAAGTTCTTGAAGAAATAAATGAGATAGAGGTAATTTTTAAAACTAAGCTAGCCCTGCCGGCATGGCTCAGTGGTTGAGTATCAACCTATGAACCAGGAGATCACAGTTCAATTCCCAGTCAGGGCACATGCCTGGGTTGTGGGCTTGACCCCCAATGGGGAGCATGCAGGAGGCAGACGATCAATGTTTCTCTCTCATCATAGATGCTTCTATCTCTCTCTCCCCTCCTCTCTGAAATCAATACAAATATTTTTTTAAATAACTAGGTCCATACTAATTTTTTTACCCTAAGCATGAGAAGTCAATATGACAGGGAAGAATAGACAAGCAGTTAAAGGCAGACTTCAAGGATTTTAGCAATGTGAAGAATTGGACAATGACAGGAACAAGGGGTGGAAAATGTCAGGTGACTTGCTAAGAAATAATTTTGTCAAAAATGAGATGGTAGCTAATAGTCTGGTAGAGGGTACTATCAGGCAAGCGAGGTTTGGGAATGGGGGGAAAATGGACAAACAAGTAGGCAAGGCTATATTCAAGTAACATTTCATTTACAAAGATGGAAATGTTTGGAAACAGGAAACAGGACAAATCTTTCACTGAGCAAAAGAAAAGCAGGAGAGAAAAGAGAGGAGGAGAGAAAGGAAAGCTGAGACTTCCAGAGGAAACTCACCCCAAGTGGGCTGAGATGATCTCTCAGACAAAATAACATGTTATAAAGTCCCTAAAGGGGCTCCTTTCACCCAGGGCTCACCTGCACTGGGGTGTTGGAGAATTCTCTTCTCCTTGTTCCTCAGCAACTCCTGCTCTGCCTAGGTAAGCACATTGGACTTAGAGAAATTATACCCTGCACACATAGGAGGAATGTGAAGGCGTGAACAGGGAACTCCCCCCAGAGCCAACATTTTCAGCAGACGGGCATGTGTGACCCCATGAGCAGTGCTTGATGGTACCCAGGACCCAAAACTCAAACTAGCTAATGTCACACCCTCCAGGAATCGGGGATCCTTAGATCCAAGCACAGACACACTCTTCAGGAGAACTAAGCTTCTTATCATGAAGAGAATAAAGTCATCATGATGGAGGAATCTTCCTTCTCAAGAGAAAGCATTAGACTAGGGATTGGAGACTATAGCCCAAAGGTTAGCCACCTATTTTTATAAATAGTTTTATTGTAACTCACTCCTGTCTATTTCTGGAAGTCCCATCTGTGGCTGCTTTGGCACTACATTGGCAGTGTTAAGTAGTTGCAACAGAGACCCTATAGGCCTGAAAATACTTCTTCTCTGGCTCTTTAAGGAAAAGTGTACCTGCCCCTGCTCTATACTGCCACTACTCAAAGTGTGAGTCACATATCTTTATTCACCATTCTCTTCCCAAGACCAAAAATTATTCCTGGAGCATATCAGGTGCTTAAGAAATATTTGCAGCAAAAATCTACCAATGAAGACATAAGGCTGGCCTTACCCACCGAGGCAAGGCTCCTATAGTTCTCCAGCATCACGTCTCTGTCTGGCATTTTCTGAGCAGTGCCTATCAACAGATGAATGGATAAATAAAATGTATATAACTCTGTTGATATAAAGAACGTCCTAACCTGTAGGGAATTTTTGTAAGATTTTATCTGAGCCAAACTGACAATGCATGCCAGAAAACCAGATCTCAAATGCTCCACAGAATAACAGTTTTACAGCTTCTTTTATGAAATGTAAAATAAAGGAAGGACTGTGAGGAAGATTACATGGAGGGGGGCAAAGCAAGGCAGGGATTGCTATACAGATAATTAACAAAATTATGTGCTTTCTTAAGGGTGGTTATGTCTTATTTCAAAACTATGTTAATCTCATGCACAGAAACAATGGATAGGGCTTGCATAAAGCAAAGATAACCCTTTTACTAAAATGTTATAGGTCTGGGGTGTGGCTATTCACCATGACCTGCCCATCTATCTATCCATCATCTATCTGCACAGGTACAAGGGTGTCTCTTGGCTACAATCCTGTGAATTGCTGGTTGAAGATATAGAAGTAACTATAGACATAAATTCTATTCTCCAGCATGGATGAACTTTGAAAATTTTATGCTAAGTGAAATAAGCTAAACCCAAAAGGATAACTATTATATGATTCTACTTATATGAGGTACCTACAACTATCAAATTCATAGAGAAATAAAATAGAATAGAGGTTACCAAGAACAGGAAATTAGGGTTTGGGGGAGTTTTTTTTAATGGGTACAGTTTCAATTGGGAAAATTAAAAAGTTCTGGAGACGGGTAGTGGTGATGGTTACACAGCAATGTTAATGTACTTAATACCACTGAAAAGTACCCTCAGAAAAAGTTAAAAGGTAACTTTTATGTTATGTGTATTTTTCCACACACACAAAAAAAATGGCTGCAAGGTCATACAACCATTGGTAACACAAAGGTCTCTGGAGAAAAACAAGACACTGTGTTTTTGTTATTGTTTTAAAATATGTTTTTATTGACTTAGAGAAAGGAAGGTAGAGAGAGAAACATCAGTGATGAGAATTATCAATCAGCTGCTTCCTGCATGCCCCCCACTGAGGATCAAGTCCACAACCCAGGCATGTGCCTTAACCAGAAATCAAACTGTGACCTCCTAGTTCATGGGTTGATTCTCAACCATACCAGCTAGGCAAGACACGGTGTTTTGTGTACATTTGGCACTTTGATATTTGGTACTTTGATATTTTTAATCTATAGTTTCCCTAATTATTTAAATGTTCAACAACAACAACAAAAAGCATATCCATGTATTAAACTGTCAAGTACTGTGAACAAAAAGGGATTTCACAGAAAGTAACCTCACAGGGTGATCTGATCATAAATTCCTAACTGGGCAGATCATGGTGAGTAGTCATGCCCCACACCAGTAACTTTTTAGTAAAAGATTTACCTTGGGCCTAGCCAGTTTGGCTCAGTGGATAGAGCGTCGGCCTGGAGATCAAAGGGTCCCAGGTTTGATTCCAGTCAAGGGTACATGTCTGGGTTGCGGGCTCAGTTCAACGTGCAACAGGCAGCCAATCAATGATTCTCTGTCATCATTGATGTTTCTATCTCTCTCTTCCTTCCTCTCTGAAATCAATAAAAATATATTTTTTAAAAAAGATTTACCTTGGCCTTAAGCAAGCCCTGTCCATTTTCCTTGTGCATCTATGTTAACACACCTCTGAAATACCAGAAGTCATGCCCTTGAAGGAGGTATTAACCCTCAAGAGAGCACACAATCTTATTAGCTATCCTATAATTAAATCCTGACATTGCTTTCCCCAGTCATCCTCAGTCCCCTCCTCAATTTAAAATGCATTAAAAAAAAAATCCTGCAAAACTGGCTCCTCCAAGCCCAGCACAAGTAGCAGCCATCTGCAGATTGCTTTGCAGCTCTGTGGAGTGGGGCCCTGCACAGCTGATTCCCATAGTGATTAGAGGTCAGTGGCTGTAGGCACTCCTTGCAGCTGATCAGCCTGGGAGTAACTCCCTCCCGTTGATGTGTCAACAGCAATCCAGGTTCAACTACAAGAAGAGGGTATACACAGATGACACGGGGCAGGGAAAGGTGCACATTGAATACCCAGCGGGGGAAGCTGTGCCATTGGACCCCACAGGACACCTACTCCATTAGGCCACTCTACCCAGCCTAGGAGATGTACCAGCTCTACTTCATACATAGAAAACAACACTTGAAGACTGCCAAAAAGAGGAGACAAAGAAATGTGTCCAAAATGAAAGAAGAGAGTAAAACTCTAGAAAGCATACTAAACAAAATGGAAACAAGCAATCTACTAGATGCAGAGTTCAAAACACTAGTTATACTAGTAAGAATGCTCACTGAACTTAGTAAGAACCTCTAACAGCATAAAAAAGGACTAATCAGAAATGAAGAGTAATTCACAAGGGCCATGGCCAGTGTCACTAAGTGGTTAGAGCCTCAGCCCATGCACTGAAGGGTCACAGATTCGATTCCTGGTCAAGGGCACATACCTAGATTGCAGGTTTACTCCCCATCCCCAGTTGGGGTGCGTGAGGCAACCAGTCAATGTGAAATCTCACATAGATGTTTCTCTCTCTTTCTTTCTCTTGCTCTCTATCTCTCTCCCCTTCCTTCCTTCCTTCCTTCCTTCCTTCCTTCCTTCCTTCCTTCCTTCCTTCCTTCCTTCTCTCTGTCTGAAAAGCAATGGAAAAAAAATATTCTCAGGTGAGGATTAACAAAAGAAAAGGAATTTACAGGGAATCAACAGTAGAGTAGATGAAGTAGAGAATCAAATCTGCAATTTGTAATATAAGGAAGCAAAAAACACCCAATCAGAACAGCAAAAAGAAAAAAGAATACAAAAATATGAGAACAGTGTAAGGAGCCTCTGGGACAACTTCAGGTGTACCAACATTTTCATCATGGTTGTGCTGGAAGGAGAAGAGAGAGCAAGATTTGAAAACCTATTTGAAAAATAATGACGGAAAACTTCCCTAAGTTTTGGTGAAGAAAATAGATATACAAGTCCAGGAAGCACAGAGTCCCAAACAAGATGAACCCAAAGAGGCCAACACCACAACACATCACAATTAAAATGCAAAAGACTAAAGACAAAGAGAGAATCTTAAAAGCAGCAAGAGAAAAGTAGTTGTTACTTACAAGGGGGCTCCCACAAGACTGTCAGCTGATTTCTCAACAGAAACTTTGCAGGCTAGAAGGAATTAGCAAGAAATACTCAAAGTGATGAAAAGCAGGACCTACCAACAAGATTACCCAGCAAAGCTAATTTTTAGCATTAAAGAACAGATAAAGAACTTCCCAGACAAGGAAAAGTTAGAGTTAATCACCACCAAACCAGTATTATGTGAAATGTTAAAAGGTCTTCTTTAAGAAGAAGAAGAAATATTTTAAAATATGAACAAGCCCAACCAGTTTGGGTCAGTTGTTGAGTGTTGACCCATAAACCAGGAGGTGATGTTCTATTCCCTGTCAGGGCAAATACTTGGATTGTGGGCTCAATCCCCAATAAGGAGTGTGCAGAAGGTAGCCAGTTGATAACTCTCTCTCATTATTGATATTTCTATTTCTCTCTCCCTCTCCCTTCCTCTCTGAAATCAATTAAGACATTTTTAAAAGAATGAACAACTAGCCGAAACCGGTTTGGCTCAGTGGATAGAGCGTCGGCCTGCGGACTGAAGGGTCCCGAGTTCGATTCCGGTCAAGGGCACGTACCTTGGTTGCGGGCACATCCCCAGTAGGGGGTGTGCAGGAGGCAGCTGATCGATGTTTCTCTCATCGATGTTTCTAGCTCTCTATCCCTCTTCCTTCCTCTCTGTAAAATATCAATAAAATATATTTAAAAAAAAAAAGAATGAACAACTATATAAAAAATATATGAACAATAAATGGCAATAAATACATGTCCATCAACAATTGAATCTAAAAAAAAAAAAACACCCACAAATGAACAAGAAGAACAGAAACAGACTCAGATACAAAGAACATTTTGATAATTGCCTTATAGGAGGGGGGGTGGTGGGATGGGTGAAAAAGGTGAAGGGATTAAGATGTACAAATTAGTTATTACAGAAGTCATGGGGATGTAAAGTACAGCATAGGGAATATAGTCAGTAATATTCTGTATGGTGTCAGATGGGTGTGAGGGTGTGAGATTTATCAGAATGATCACTTAGTAAGTTATGTAATGTCTAATCACTTGGGTGTGAAACTAATATAATAATATATGTCAACTGTAATTGAAAAATAAAAAAATGATTTAAAAAATGAAAGTTTAAAAGTTGATCAAGAAAAACAACATCTGCAAAATCTATTCTCCTGGGCATTTGAGATATTACAACCTGGCATGTGTCCTCAGTTTGGCTCAAATAGACTCTCAAAAATTCTCTACACTTTTGGACATTTCTTATATCAACACCCTTCTCTTCCTTTAAAGAAAAGATGTCCAGGCCCAAATATAATCTTTTATTTTCTTTTGTCAATAGCTCCTCTTCCCCACCCTCCTAGCACCCTTACTTGCTCTATGGGATGCAGCCTGATTCATGGATCACTTAATTAAGCCAAATTATATCTTCAAATTTACTTGTTCAATTTTATTTTTTAAAATATTTATTGTTGAAAGTATTACATATGTCCCCTTTTCCCACCATCAACCCTTTTTGCACACCTCCACCCCCCAATTTGGTTTCTTAACAAAACAAAAATAATGTATAAAGCTGAAGCCTCACCTCTACACATGGCTAAACTCACTGATCAAGATGACTTTTATGGAGGCAAGATGGCGACCGGCAGGAAGGTAGGGAGGGAGAGTGTGTGAGAGAGTGAGGGAGAGTGTGTGAGAGAGTGAGGGAGCAATAGAGGTGTGTGTGGACATGTGTGGGTCTGTGTGTGAGTGAAATAGGGACAGTTAGACCCTGCAGTTCTTCCAGGGGGCTGCCAATCCAGGCAGTCTTAGACAGCAAAACCCCGCGGCCGCCGCAGACATTCCAGGGAGGACACCGGCGGCACAGAGACCACGCCATCTTGAAGAACAGAACTGCTTGAGACTAGGATCCTAGCCTCGCCATCACCCAGTCTGGTCTCAGAAGCAAACCAGGACTCTATAGCCACTCTGGTAGAAGACCTGCCACCACAGCTACAGACCCAGGGACACCAGGACTCCAGGCACCCGGCCACCGATTTCTGTGAGTCACAAAGCCAATCCCCCTCCCCCTCTGCCCCTGTGGTAGCGACATAAAAACTACCAGACCCCAGCTGCACAATAAGGCTTTCTGCACACACAAAGCAGTGGTGACTCTGCCTGACTTTGAGCCTTGGTGTCAGACACAGGAAGTTTGTTTCCCGCGACTAGTCTCCACGCCCAGCCAGGGAGACTGAGCGGAATTCAAGCCTAGCTGCTCATCTGTAGGGAGGTGGTCTTCTGCGACCAGATCCCATGCCCACACAGGGCAGGAAGACAGCACTGAACTTGACCCCGGACTTGCGAACTCGGGGAATTTGCTTCCCGTGATTCATCTCCACGCCTAGGCAGGAAGGCAGTCCTGAATTTGAGCATAGGTGCACAACCTTGGGGAGATTGTCTTCTGTGACCAGATCCTATGCCCACACAGGGAGATAGCACTGAATTTGAGCCTGGGGGGTGAAAACCCAGGGAGTTTGTTTTGCATGACCAGACCCTGCACCTTAGCAGAGAGGCTGCAGTGAATTTGAACCTGGATGTGCGGTCTTGGGGAGTTTGTTCCCCACGACCAGGCCCTGTGCCCACACAGGAAGGCAGAGCTAAATTTGAGCCTGGGTACATGGACACAGGGAGTTTGTTTTCCACACTGCACACCCACGTGAGCAGACCCCACACCCACACTAAGGGGCAGAGCCACCTGACTTTGATTCAGGGCAAGCACACACAGATGGCTGTTTACCGCAGGGCAGAAGTGGACCTCCTGCCAACACAGTGCAACTGAGCAACCCGGTCTCCCGGGCAGATCGGGGACCCTGAATCTCCACACAAGAGACAGCATTGACCACCAGTGACTAGACTCCATTCCTCATTACATGCACCTGAGATCCCTGATTCCCAGTACATTCACACTAAGAGCCAGTGACTTCAATTCTTGGCGCATGTGCACACAGGGACCTGATTCTCAGTGTGAGGTAGCACCAAGAAACAGAGACTCTGATACTTGATTCTCAGCATGGACACAGGGAGCCTCTGAATCCTGGCACCAATAGGGGACTTTGATTTTTGGCACATGCCAGTGGGTTCTCTGTTTCAACGTGGCGCAGGCAGGGTCCCTGATTCTAGGTGCACACATGAGGCCACACTAAGCGACTGTTACTGTGGCCCAGGGCGAGCATGGTTCCCACCAACCCACAGCAACTGCACATCTTGGTATCAGAGCTCTTCAGTGACACTTGGGGGGTGCAAAACTCCCACTGTACACGGTCCAGGCTCCCACAACTCGACATCTGAACCTTCTGTGATAGTCAGAATGGGGAGACAACAAAGCAATCCCCAGAGGTAAGAAAAGGAGGAATTGCCAAGTAAGGAAATAAATGAAACGGAAGCATGCAACATGACAGAAAAAGAATTTAGAGTAATGGTCATAGAGTTCATACACCGGATGGATGAGAAAATCAGCAACCTATGCAAAAATCAGGAAGAAATGAAAAAACGTTATATAGCTATAATCAAAAACACCATGGAAGGCTTCAACAGTAGACTAGAAGAAGCAGAGGACCGAATCAGTGAGTTAGAAGATCAGGTACAGAAACAAGCCCAATCTGAACAGCAGCTAGAGAAAAAAAAAATAAAAAGCAGGAGGAGAGCCTAAGGGAGCTTTGGGACAATGCAAAACAAAATAATATATGTATAATAGGGCTGCCAGAAGGAAAAGAAGAGCAGCAAGGATTAGAAAATTTATTTGAAGAAATAATGACAGCCCTAACTGGTTTGGCTCAGTGGATAGAGCGTCGGCCTGGGGACTGAAGGGTCCCAGGTTCTATTCCGGTCAAGGGCATGTACCTTGGTTGCGGGCACATCCCCGGTGGGGAGTGTGCAGGAGGCAGCTGATCGATGTTTCTCTCTCATCGATGTTTCTAACTCTCTATCCCTCTCCCTTCCTCTCTGTAAAAAATCAATAAAATATATTTTTAAAAAAAAAGAAAGAAATAATGACAGAAAACTTCCCTGATATGGGGAAGAAAAAAGTTACTCAAGTACAAAGAGTCCCAAGCAAAATGAATCCCAAAAGACCCACAGCAAGACAAACCATAATTACAATGGCAAATGTTATTGACAAAGAGAGAATCTTAAAGGCTGCAAGAGAGAGACAGACAGTTACCTACAAAGGATCCCCCATCAGATTATCAAATGATTTCTCAACAGAAACACATCAAGCTAGAAGGGAATGGAAGAAGATATACAAAGTGATGCAAAGCAAGGGACTTAATCCAAGAATACTCTATCCAACAAGACTATCAATCAAAATTGAAGGGGAAATCAGGAGCTTCACAGACAAAAAAAAAAAGGCTAAGGGAGTTTATCACTACCAAACCAGCTATGCAAGAAATGCTAAAGGGAATGCTGTAAAAAGAAGAAACAAAAAGGTAAGAAGGAACACAGCCTCAAAAAAATAAAAATGGCTACAAACAAGTACCTTTCAATAATAACTTTAAATGTAAACAGACTAAATGCTCCAATCAAAAGACATCGAGTGGCTGAATGGATAAAAAAAACATGACCCATATATATGCTGTCTACAAGAGACCCACCTCAGAACAAGGGACTCACACAGACTGAAAGTAAAGAGATAAAACAATATCTTTCAGGCAAATGGAAATGAAAAAAAAAGCTGGGGTAGCAATACTTATATCTGACAAAATAGATCTCAAAGTGAAGACCATAACAGGAAATAAGGAAGGCCACTTCATAATACTAAAGGGATCGATACAACAAGAGGATATAATCCTGGTAAACATATATGAACCCAATTCAGGAGCACCCAAATACATAAAAAATTTCCTGGAAGATATCAAGAGAGAGATAGACACCAATACAATCATAGTAGGGGACTTTAATACAACACTGACATCACTGGATAAATCCTCTAGACAAAAAAATCAGCAAAGAAACAACAATCCTAAATGACTCACTAGATCAGATGGACTTAATTGACATCTTCAGAACATTTCACCCCAAAGCTGCGGAATATACGTTCTTTTCAAGTGGACATGGGACATTTTCAAAAATAGACCACATACTGGGTCACAAGCAAAGTCTGCCAAATTCAAGAAGATTGAAATCATACCAAGCATCTTTTCAGACCACAATGGCATAATATTAGACATAAACTACAATTAAAACAATCCAAAACACTCAAACACTTGGAAGCTGAATAGCATGTTATTAAATATTGATTGGGTTACCAATGAGATCAAAGAAGAAATTTTAAAAGTTCTGGAAACTGGAGGGAGGAAAAATGGAAGTGGAATAGACAGAAGTGTTCCGAGCCTTGACCCGGAGTAGAAAGAGAGAACAGATGAGGGTCGCATGAGGAGTGTTTGTTGGCAAGTTAGGGGACAGCTAAACTCCAGAAGAAGGTGGGGGACTGCTAGAGGGGGTTCCCCTGACCTGACAGCCCCCACTGAGGCTGGGTCCCCTCCCGGAGCTGCGGGCTTGGACGCGGAATCTGCGCCATCTTGAGCGGGACAGTGGAGCTATTGGAAGCCTGGGAATCCACAACTGTGGCACCCACGGAAGAGCTGCGAACCCCAGAACACCGGTCCCCAGTTGGCACAAACACGCAGATTCAGAGGAGCTCTACACTCCACCATTGAAAGGAGAGAGAGAACTACATAACCAGACATCCAGAGAAGGGAGACCATGGGGAGACAAAGAAACAGCCCACATATGAAAGAAAAGCAGGCATCACCAGAAAAGGAAGTAAACGAAATGGAGGCAAGCAACCTTCCAGAGAAAGAATTCAGAGAAATGGTCATAAGGTGGCTGAAAAGAATGGAAGACAAATTCGACAATATGAGCAAGAACCAAGAGGAAATGAAGAAGAACCAAGAAGAAATGAAAAATGACATCGCTGCTGTAAAGAACTCAATAGAAAGCATCAAGAGTAGACTAGAAGAAGCAGAGGACCGCATCAGTGAGCTAGAAGACAAGATGGGAAAAAATACTCAAGTAGAGCAACTTCTAGAAAAAAAAATTAAAAGGCAGGAGGAGAGCTTAAGGGAACTTTGGGACAACACGAAACAAAACAACATCCGCATAATAGGGGTTCCAGAAGGAAAGGAAGCTGAGCAAGGAATAGAAAACCTCTTTGAAGAAATAATGACAGAAAATTTCCCAGATATAGGGAAGAAAAAACACACACAAATCCAAGAAGCTCACAGAATCACAAGCAAAATGAACCCCAAAAGACCGACACCAAGGCACATCATAATTAAATTGGCAAACACCAACGAAAAAGTAAGAATCTTAAAAGCGGCAAGAGAGAGACAGACAAAGAGAGCAGTTACATACAAAGGAACCCCCATCAGACTAGCAACTGATTTCTCAACAGAAACTCATCAGGCCAGAAGGGAATGGAATGAAATATACAAAGTCATGCAAAGGAAGGGTCTGAATCCAAGAATGCTGTACCCAGCAAGGCTATCAATCAAAATTGAAGGTGAAATCAGGAGCTTCACAGACAAAAAAGGACTAAGGGAATTTATTACCACCAAACCAGCAATGCAAGAAATGCTAAAGGGTCTGCTGTAAAAAAAAACAAAAACAGAAATAGGAAGCGAAGAAGGAACACAGGGGTAAAGAATAAAAATGGCGACAAATAAGTACCTATCAATAATAACTGTAAATGTAAATGGATTAAATGCCCCAATCAAAAGACATAGGGTAACGGATTGGATAAGAAAACACGACCCATATATCTGCTGTCTACAAGAAACCCCCTCAAAAAAAAAGATGCACACAGACTGAGGGTGAAGGGATGGAAAAAGGTTTTCCAGGCAAATGGAACTGAAAAAAAAGCTGGGGTAGCAATACTTATAACTGACAAATTAGATCTCAAAGTGAAGGACATAACAAGAGATAAGGAAGGCCACTTCATAATACTAAAGGGAGCAATCCAACAAGAAGAAATAACTCTGGTAAACATATATGCACACAATACAGGAGACCCCAAATACATAAAAAAACTCCTGGAGGATATCAAGGGAGAGATTGACAGCAATACAATCATAGTAGGAGACTTTAATACCCCACTATCACCATTGGACAAATCCTCTAAACAAAAAATCAGCAAAGAAACATCAATCCTAAATGACTCACTAAACCAGGTGGAATTAATTGACATCTTCAGAACATTTCACCCCAAAGCCACAGAATATACATTCTTCTCAAGTGCACATGGGTCATTTTCAAAGATAGACCATATGTTGGGACATAGGCAAAGTCTCTTCAAATTCAAGAAGATAGAAATAATATCAAGCATCTTCTCAGACCACAGTGGCATAAAACTGGAAATCAACTAAAATAAAAACAACCCAAAGAAATCAAACACATGGAGACTAAACAGCATGCTATTAAACCATGACTGGGTTACCAGAGAGATCAAAGAAGAAATAAAAAAACATCATGGCAACAAATGACAATGAAAACACTACAATCCAAAAGCTATGGGACACAGCGAAAGCAGTCTTGAGAGGGAAGTTCATAGCTCTACAAGCCTACTGCAAAAAACAAGAAACAATGGTAATAAATTACCTAACCCAACAACTCAAAGAGTTAGAAAAAGACCAACAAGAAAAGCCCAGTGTAAGCAGAAGGAAGGAAATAATAAAGATCAGAGCAGAGATAAACGACATAGAGATCAAAGAAACAATACAAAAGATCAACAAAACCAAGAGCTGGTTCTTTGAAAGGATAAACAAGATTGATGAACCTCTAGCCAGGCTCACCAAGAAGCAAAGAGAGAGGACCCAAATAAACAAAATCAGAAATGAAAGAGGTGAAATAACAACAGATCCCGCCGAAATACAAAGGATTGTTAAAAAATACTACGAACAACTCTATTCCAACAAACTGGACAACCTGGAGGAAATGGACATATTCCTAGAAAAATATAACCTTCCAAAACTCAATCAGGAAGAATCTAAACAGCTCAATATGCCAGTAACTATGGAAGAAATTGAAGCAGTCATCAAAGAGCTTCCGGCAAACAAAAGCCCGGGGCCAGACGGTTTCACAGGAGAGTTTTACCAAACATTCAAGGAAGAACTAAAACCTATCCTCCTCAGACTATTCCAAAAAATTGAAGAGGAATGAACACTTCCAAGCTCCTTCTATGAAGCCAGCATCACCCTAATACCAAAACCAGATAAAGACAACACAATGAAGGAGAATTACAGGCCAATATCCCTCATGAATGTAGATGCCAAAATCCTCAACAAAATTCTAGCAAATTGGATTCAGCAGTACATCAGAAAGATCATACACCATGACCAAGTAGGGTTTATCCCCCGAATGCAAGGATGGTACAATATCCGCAAATCAATAAACGTGATACATCACATAAACAAAATGAGAAATAAAAATCACATAGTCATATCAATTGATGCAGAAAAAGCATTTGACAAAATCCAACACCCTTTCTTGATAAAAACTCTCAACAAGGTGGGAATAGAAGGATCATACCTCAACATAATAAAAGCTCTATATGATAAACCCACAGCTAACATCATACTCAATGGGCAAAAACTAAAACCATTTCCCCTAAGAACAGGAACAAGACAGGGATGCCCACTCTCACCACTCCTGTTCAACATAGTACTGGAAGTATTAGCCATTGCAATTAGACAAGAAGAAGAAATAAAAGGCATCCAAATTGGAAAAGAAGAAGTAAAGCTGTCCTTATTTGCAGATGACATGATATTGTACATAAAAAACCCGAAAGACTCCATAAAAAAACTAACAGACTTAATAAATGAATTCGGCAATGTAGCAGGATACAAAATTAACGCCAAGAAATCTATGGCATTTCTATACACCAATAGTGAACTTACAGAAAGAGAGACTAAAAAAGCAATCCCATTTACCAGCACACCAAAAAAAATTAAGATACTTAGGAATAAACCTAACCAAGGAGGTAAAAGACCTATACGGGGAAAACTATAGGACACTGAAAAAAAGAGATAGAGGAAGATGTAAACAGATGGAAGAACATACCACGTTCATGGATTGGTAGAATCAACATCATTAAAATGTCCATACTACCCAAAGCAATCTATAGATTCAATGCACTCCCCATTAAAATACCAACGGCATATTTCACAGATCTAGAAAGAACTCTCCAAAAATTCATCTGGAATAAAAAAAGACCCCGAATAGCCACAGCAATCCTGAGAAAGAAGAATAAAGTAGGAGGGATCTCAATACCAGATTTCAAGCTGTATTATAAAGCCACTGTTCTCCAAACAGCCTGTATTATAAAGCCACTGTTCTCTCAAACAGGCACAAGAACAGACATATAGATCAATGGAATAGAATAGAGAATCCAGATATCGACCCAAACCACTATGCGCAATTGATATTTGACAAAGGAGGCATGAACATACAATGGAGTCAAGACAGTCTCTTCAATAAATGGTGTTGGGAAAATTGGACAGATACATGCAAAAAAATGAAACTAGATCACCAACTTACACCGTACACAAAAATAAACTCAAAATGGATACAGGACTTAAATATAAGACAGGAAACCATAAAAATACTAGAGGAATCCACAGGCAGCAAAATCTCAGACATATGCCAAAAGAACTTCTTCACTGATACTGCCCCTAGGGCAATGGAAGCCAAAGAGAAAATAAACAAATGGGACTACATCAAAATAAAAAGCTTTTGCTGAAACCGGTTTGGCTCAGTGGATAGAGCGTCAGCCTGCGGACTGAAAGGTCCCAGGTTCGATTCCGGTCAAGGGCATGTACCTTGGTTGTGGGCACATCCCCAGTAGGAGGTGTGCAGGAGGCAGCTGATCGATGTTTCTCTCTCATCGATGTTTCTATCTCTCTATCCCTCTCCCTTCCTCTCTGTAAAAAATCAATAAAATATATTAAAAAAAAAAAAAAAAAGCTTTTGCACAGCAAAAGAAACCATCAACAAAACAACAAGAAATCCCACTGTATGGGAGAACGTATTTGCAAATGTTATCACTGATAAAGGTTTAATCTCCAACATCTACAGGCAGCTTATACAACTTAATAAAAGGAAGATAAATGATCCAATAAAAAAATGGGCAATGGACCTAAATAGAATCTTTTCGAAAGAAGACAGAAGGAAGCCCAACAGACACATGAAAACATGCTCAAAGTCACTAATTATCCGAGAGATGCAAATCAAAATGACAATGCGGTACCATCTCACATTGAATGGCTATCATCAACAAATCAACAAACGACAAGTGTTGGCGAGGATGTGGAGAAAAAGGAACCCTCATGCACTGCTGGTGGGAATGCAGACTGGTGCAGCCACTGTGGAGAACATTATGGAGTTTCCTCAAAAAACTGGAAATGGAACTCCCATTTAACCCAGTAATCCTACTCCTAGGAATATATCCTAAGAAACTAGAAACACCAATCAGAAAGGATATATGCACCTCTATGTTCATAGCAGCACAATTTGCAATAGCTAAGATTTGGAAACAGCCTAAGTGCCCGTCAGCAGATGACTGGATCAGAAAACTATGGTACATCTACACAATGGAATACTATGCTGCCATAAAAAAGAAGGAATTATTACCATTTGTAGGCACCTGGATGGAATTAGAGAACATTATGCTAAGTGAAATAAGCCAGTCAATGAAAGAAAAATACCACATGATCCCACTCATTTGGGGATAATGAAAAACAGTATAAACTGATGAACAAAAAGATAGATACAGAGGCAGTAAAGCATCAAACAGACTGTCAAATTACAGCGGGAAGGTTAGGGAGAGGTGGGGGAAATAAGAGATCAACTGAAGGACTTGTATGCATGCATATAAGAGTAACCAACGGATTACATTGGGGGGTGAGGGCATGTATGGGAGTGGGGTAGGGGGGGGCAATGATAAGATATGTACTCATATAATACCTTAATAAAAAAATTTAAAAAAATAAATAAAATAAAAAAATTATTCTGGAAACTAATGACAATAAAATCACAACACTCCAAAACCTCAACAAAATCCTAGCAAATTGGATTCAGCAGTACATCAGAAAGATAATACACCATAACCAAGCAGGATTTATATCAGGGATGCAAGGATGATACAATATCCGCAAATCAATAAACGTGATACATCACATAAACAAATTGAGGGGGAAAAAACCACAGTCATATCAATTGATGCCGAAAACGCATTTGACAAAATCCAACACCCTTTCTTGATAAAAACTCTCAGCCAGGTGGGAATAGAAGGATCATACCTCAACATCATAAAAACCATATATGATAAACCCACAGCCAGCATCACACTCAATGGGCAAAACTAAAATCATTTCCCCTAAGAACAGGAACAAGACAGGGATGCCCTCTCTCACCACTCCTGTTTGACATAGTACTGAAGTACTAGCCATTGCTATCAGACAAGAAGAAGGAATAAAAGACATCCAAATTGGAAAAGAAGAAGTACAGTATCATGTCATCTCCTTATTCGCAGACGACATGATACTGTACATAGAAAACCCTAAAGACTCCATCAAAAAATTATTAGACTTAATAAATGAATTCAGCAAGATAGCAGGATACAAAATTAATGCCAAGAAATCTATGGCATTTCTATACACCAATAGTGAACTTACAGAAAGAGAGACTAAAAAAGCAATCCCATTTACCATCGTACCAAAAAAATTAAGATACCTGGGAATAAACTTAACTAAAGAGGTAAAAAACCTATATGCAAAAAACTACAGGACACTGAAAAAAAAAGATAGAGGAAGATATAAACAGGTGGAAGAACATACCATGTTCATGGATTGGTAGAATCAACATCTTCAAAATGTCCATTCTACCCAAAGCAATCTATAGATTCAATGCAATCCCCATTAAAATACCAACAGCATATTTCACAGACCTAGAACGAACTCTCCAAAAATTCATCTGTAATTTAAAAAAAGACCCCCAATAGCTGCAGCAATCCTGAGAAAGAAGAACAAAGTAGGTGGGATCTCAATACCAGATATCAAGCTGTATTATAAAGCCACTGTTCTCCAAACAGCCTGGTACTGGCACAAGAACAGACATATAGATCAATGGAATAGAATAGAGAACCCAGAAATTGACCCAAACCACTATTCTCAATTAATATTCGACAAAGGAGGCATGAACATAAAATGGAGTCAAGACAGTCTCTTCAATAAATGGTGTTGGGAAAATTGGACAAATACATGCAAAAAAATAAAACTAGACCACCAACTTACACCACACACAAAAATAAACTCAAAATGGATAAAGAACTTAAACATTAGACGGGAAACCATAAAAATACTAGAGGAATCCACAGGCAGCAAAATCTCAGACATATGCCAAAGGAACTTCTTCACTGATACTGCTCCTAGGGCAATGGAAAATAAAGAGAAACTAAACAAATGGGACTACATCAAAATAAAAAGCTTTTGCACAGCAATAGAAACCATCAACAAAACAACAAGATAGACCACTACATAGGAGAACATATTTGCCAATGTTATCAACGATAAGGGTTTAATCTCCAACATTTACAGGGAACTCATACAACTCAACAAAAGGAAGATAAACAATCCAGTCAAGAAATGGGCAACGGATCTAAATAGAAACTTTTCGAAAGAAGACAGAAGGAAGGCAAGAGACATATGAAAACATGCTCAAAGTCACTAATTATCCGAGAGATGCAAATCAAAATGACAATGCGGTACCATCTCACACCTGTCAGAATAACTATCATCAACAAATCAATAAATGACAAATGTTGGCGAGGATGCGGAGAAAAAGGAACCCTCATGCACTGCTGGTGGGAATGCAGACTGGTGCAGCCACTGTGGAGAACAGTATGGAGTTTCCTCAAAAAACTAAAAATGGAACTCCAATTTGACCCAGTAATCCCACTCCTAGGAATATATCCTAAGAAACCAGAAACACCAATCAGAAAGGATATATGCACCCCTATGTTCATAGCAGCACAATTCACCATAGCTAAGATTTGGAAACTGCCTTAAGTGCCCATCAGCAGATGAGTGGATTAAAAAACTGTGGTACATCTACACAATGGAATACTATGCTGCGCTAAAAAAGAAGGAATTCCTATCATTTGCAACAACATGGATGGAACTGGAGAGCATTATGCTAAGTGAAATAAACCAGTCAGAGAAAGATAAGTATCACATGATCTCACTCATTTGTGGAATATAATGAACAACATAAACTGATGAACAAAAACAGTTCCAGAGACAGAGAAATATCGATCAGACCACCAAACCTCGGAGGGAAGGTAGGGGAGGGTGGGGATAAGGGGGAGAGATCAACCAAAGGACTTGTATGCATGCATATGGGCCTAATCAATGGACACAGACAACAGTGGGGAGGGCATGAGTGGGGGGGATGGGGAGGTAATGGGGGAAGAAGGACACATATGTAACACCTTAATCAATAAAGAAATTTTTTTTTAAAAAAGATGACTTTTATGCTCTGGCTGGTGTGGCTCAGTTGGTTGAGCATCCCCTCATGCACCAAAAGGTCACAAGTTCATTTGCTGGTCAGGGCACATGCCCAGGTTTCAGGTTCGGATGTTTCTCTCTCACATACATGTTTCTTTCTCTCCCTTCCTCTAAGGAAAAAAAAAAAAAGTAAATAAAACTTTTTTTTTTTAAAGATGACTTTTGCCATCTCAGTTATACACACACACACACACACACACACACACACACACGCATGCATGGGTGTGCGCACACCCCAAGTGCCTTCCACTTAGAGTCCTGGTGACAACATTCTCCAGACCTGAGTGCAGACTCATATTTCATTTACTTTCCACCTTTCCAACCAAAAGAAGAGCTTTTAAAATCAAACATCTATAGTCCTATGAAATGTGTCCATATACATTATCTTTAGAAGTCGTGTGACACACATATTATTGTAAGTTACATGTAATGTGCCCAAGTTATTGTGGCTTTTATTGTTACCGAACAGAAAGTTTGTCCACCTGGTGCTAACAGAGCCAAACACTAAACACAAAAAATTGCAGTAGAGATATATTGACTATTTTATTATGAATGGTGCCATCCAAGAGAATGGGAAACGAATGCTCAAAATCCTGAACTCCTCAATGGTTTACAGACAAGGGATTTTATAGAACAAAATTACGAGTCATCTTAAGTGAGGTTTTGGGGACTTGTGTCTTGCTGATTGGTCAAGACTGAGGTAAGGAAATAATTTTTTAGTAAATCTTAATTTGAGGTCTTAGGTCAGCTTCAGAGTCCCTCCGTCTAGTTTTATGGGAATATGGCCAGGAGTTGTTCTGCTAGGCCTCAGGAGCTGAAACTCAACTTAGGCCATGATGTTATCTTTAGCTTAACAGAAACTCATACCTTGGGGTTTAGTTAAGGCATGGCCATTGTTTCTAGCTGTGTTAGGGGGTTAATGACTAGTAAGAGAAAGAGCTGTTACAGTCCATGCAGTGAAGAAACTGAATAGAGCACTGGGGCTACATATTAAGTCAAAATCGTAATTAAATCAGGACACTTGGTTTCATTGTCACCTCATCCTGGAAGATGCCATTGTTTCCAGACTGGTTCCTTAGCCTCCTTGTAACCCTGTGCCTAATAGTTAATGCTCCATGAGGTCCACAGAATTCTCTTGGGGAGGAAAAAAGCCTACAGAGCTGATTATGCCCCTTCCCTGCTTAAGAACTTCTAGAATGCCTCCTATAGGATACAGCAAAAAGCCCAACTCCCAACCTCAACACGCAGTGTCCTCCCTGCGGCCAAAGGCAGGTTCATGTAAAAGCAAGGGTGGAATCAGCAAGGCAGAGCAACCAAGATCATTAACAGAGCATTAATTAGCATGGCTGTTGCCTGTGAGACCCTTTCCAGACCATCAGGACCAAAATCATCCCTAATCCCTGGCTCTTCAGCCTCCAGGGAAAAGGGGATTTGGGGGGAGGAGCTGGTTTCTGCAGGGAGCGGGGCTCTGGGGTCTTCCCCTGGAACACCACCCTAAGCTGTCCTTTCTGTCGGTGCAAAACTGCCCCCAGCCTTTCCCAGCCAGAAATAACCCCCAGCTGGCAGCACCTCCTCCGTCAACCTCCAGGACCTGCTCCCAGTTCCCAGGTGTCCTCCCCAGGAATCTTTCATGAGGCCTGATGACATGTTCTCCGAGCCACCTGACCTTCTCCATCCAAAGGTTCTCTGCTTTCCCTCCATTAGGGACCCAGTTTGCATCATTAGGTAAAGCCCAGCTGCTGAGGAGATGTGGAAGGAACACTGGAGCCCTCAGGGCCAAATCGGATTGGGTGGGGGTTCCCTGAGTTGGAGATGGAGGAGAAACTCGGCCCTGCTGGTCCATTTGAACAGGACACCCTCCCGTGCACTGGGCGGGGTGGAGGGGCTGTCTGTCTGGCTGGGGGCTCAGGAGAGGCGGTGGGGTGGCTGCAAAATCACCCATAGACCTGACCCTTTAAACACACACACACTCCAGACTGCTGATACCTTTCCATGGAGGAAATCTCATGAGGAATTTATTTTCTGTCACTGGGCCATCGAGAGTCTAATTGCTCAACTTGTTTTCTAGAATCTAGAGACAGTGCAATTACAGCAGCGGTACACTTTCGTCACCCTCCTCCACCCGTTTTCAGTCCGTCTCCATCTTTTCACAGACATCAGTTACTTTGCCTGCGATGCTTCATTCTTCCCACCGCACTTGGCCCCCATCCCAGTAAATGGCCAATTGGGATGGAGACTTGGGGGTGCGGTCCCACAGATCCAATCAAAGAATTGTTTAAAGAACCAAGGTGGGAAGGGTCCATAGCCAGTTTCCGCTTCCACCCCACCTCCCCATCCCTCCTTTCTGACAGGAGCCCTCCTACATTTTCTTTTTCAAGGTCTCAGATTCAAAAGTCTCTCCCTCAGAGCCCTCCCACCCCATCTATTTTTCTCACTTTCCCTTGTGATACTAAGAACTTGTCATTCTTGCCTGGCCCGTGTGGCTCAGTGGGTTGAGCGCCATCCAGTGCACTGAAAGGTCGCTGGTTCAATTCCCAGGAGCGGCACCTGCCTGGGTTGTGGGTTGGATCCAAGGTTTCTCTCCACATCGATGTTTTTCTCTCTGTCTCTTCCTCTCTCCTCTAAAAAAAAAAAAAAATCAATTAAAACCAACAGCAACATATGGGGTGAGGATATAAAAGAAAAAGACACCGGCAAAGTGTGAGCAATATTATTTTTAGAAACAAGTAACCTGTGCTGCTGAATTTCCTCGAATTATTTTTCCTCCAATGCCTCACCTGAGTTTTTAACCTCCCTGAGAAAAATAACCCAATGGTCACAACGCCTGTCGTGGGAGGTTCAAGTCCGTTTTCTGCTGCTAATATTAGAAGGGCTGCTTCCTCCCTTTTCCTGGGAGCCCTATATTTCCAATATAGACAATTTCACGTATGCTTTAGACTTCTGTTAGGCTTTGGGCACACGTATATACCACCAAAATCCATTTTAATATCAGTATTAGACCAGCCCTGGGATTTAAAATTCTTCGGGGCAAGGGGGTGCCCTGGGGGCCAGCTCAGCCGGCTGGAGCATCGCCCAGATAAGCCAAGGCTTCCGGTTCAAATCCCTGCTCAGGGCACACACAGGGCACAACCGATGATGCATACATAAATGGGTGTTCCTCTCAATAGAATATTTCTAGTAATAGTAACATCAAGTAAAAATGTTAAAGTTCTGCAGGGATCACAGCCTCCGGAGGAGCGGCGGGGCTGACTGATAATCTGACTTTAATGGTAAGCCTGTGGTTTTCATTTTCCCTTATTCTACTTCATTTCCTTTTCTTTATTACACTTAGTTATTTACACTCACCCTAGAATCCCGAGAAAGTATTTTCCCAAATGAACTTGTCAAGCATAAATAACTGAGAAAAAGTTTTACGATCTGCCTGCAAGTCACAGGTAAAATTCTCTTTCAAAAGGAGGGCAGAAAGGGACCTCCGTGATGTCCATTTCACCAGCGCCTCTTCACCCGCAAACCCACCGTGTCCCCAGGTCTCAGAGCCCGAAGGACCGGACCCGGTGGTCAGCTCGTCTCCCAGTCTCCCACCTCCGGAGCGATGGGGCCGTTACAGGGGGGGCGGCCGGTGGGGCCGTTACAGGGGGGGCGGCCGGTGGGGCCGTTACACGGGGGGGCGGCCGGTGGGGCAGTTACAGGGGGCGCGGCGGCCGGTGGGGCCGTTACAGGGGGGAGGCAGCGGTGGGGCTGTTGGGGGTGGGGGCGGCGGCGGGGCGGCGGCGGGGCGGCCGGTGGGGCTGTGGGGGGTGGGGGCGGCGGCGGGGCGGCCGGTGGGGCTGTGGGGGGTGGGGGCGGCGGCGGGGCGGCCGGTGGGGCTGTGGGGGGTGGGGGCGGCGGCGGGGCGGCCGGTGGGGCTGTGGGGGGTGGGGGCGGCGGCGGGGCGGCCGGTGGGGCTGTGGGGGGTGGGGGCGGCGGCGGGGCGGCCGGTGGGGCTGGCGGGGCGGGGGCGGCGGCGGGGCGGCCGGTGGGGCCGTTAACTCAGGCGCAGTCCCAGAGCCCTCCCGCGAGTGCGGGGTAGGGCCCGGCCTGCAGGCTCCTCCAGGGACCTTGAGGGCAGAACCAGGCGAGAGGACGGCGCTGGGATCCTGAGCCGCGGGTTAGGGCCGATTGGGCGAGCCCTTGCGACGGCCCCAGACCCGCCAGATCCGCCCTGGCCGGCGGGGCTCGTGGTTGGCTGTCCGGTCGGGGCACAAGCCCGGGTGTGGGTTTGATCCCCGGTCCGCTGGAGGCAACCAATGGACGTTTCTCACATCAATGTTTCTCTCTCTCCCTTCCAATCTCTCTCTAAAGAAAATAAAAAATAATTTTAAAAATTCATGCTTTAACTTTTATTCATTCAACAAATATTTGAGCCTTGCCTTCAATGGGTAAGAGGACAGGTGGTAGGAGAAATATACAAGAAAACGTCATACCAATGCCACATCAGATTTTTTCTAGTACATTTCCGAATTTCATTCTGTGAAGATTCATTCAATCATTTCTTTTTAAAGCCTTTAAAAAAAAAAATAGAACACCCAAAAAGGACAGAAAACAGACATTTAGTGTCATGAATACTTTTAAAATCCACGACCTTATCCATCGCGTGTCCCTTCTGTATCACAAACCCAGCTCCACACCTGAAAAGGAGCAATACCCTGCCTTATGTGGTAATTACTTCCTTTATATTTTACCACCTAAGTATTCATTCCTAATACCGCAGTAATTTTGTCTTTTTGAGTTTTATGGACTCATACAGGGTTTTTTTATTATTATTTAGTTTATTTCACTTAACACTCTGAGATTGGTGCTTATTCCCGTGTACACTGTAGCTGGGCGGGGCCCACTGAGGGGACACCGCCCTTGGCCGGCTTCTGGCGGAGGTACACTCCCACTTCCGGTTTTGAGTACAGAAAGGGCGGTGCCCCAGAGGGCAGAACCCGGGGGCGGGGACCAGGTGTGAGGGCGGGGTTTGGGCGGGACCTCGCTTCTAGTTGCCCAGTCCTCAGGATGCCTAAAGGCTTTTCTTGCTCTTTTTCTCTACATCCGGAGACTCTGTACAAGAGAGGACCAGGCTTACAAAGGTCCACAAAGTGGATCGCATCTCCATTCATCCCATTCCTTCTTTAGGCTCTTTGAAGAAAGTTTTAATGTTCTTCAATAGATTGTATCTTTCAGCTAGGTTAACTCCTAGACACTATATATACATACATTTAATTTTTCGTTTCATTTCCCATTTTATTATTATTGGGGAGTACTGAGAGATGAGGGACATGCTCTGACTTAAATCACAAATGTAAATCAGGGCATCCAGCTGATACAGCAGATGCTGTCCCTCTTCTGAAGGGTAAAAAGGTCTACAAATGTTAGAAATTTCTCAATTCCTGTGTTATGAAAATATAATTTACATGCAAATCTAGTAAAGATCTGCCCTCTTCTGGGAATTACGGGTATTACATGCTATCTCAAGCAGCTGTTCTTGAAACCACTTTCCTTCCCTATTAGAAAGGTCCTATTTTTAAAAAGCGTTTTCAAAAATAAAATTAAAAAAAAGCACGTTCTAGTCCCACTATACCTTTGGGTTATAACATTTGCCTAGTGTTTGTCCTGGGAGGAAAGGAGTGGTGGTAGGAGAGGAGTAACAATTTGACAGATGAAAGAACTGAGGCCCGGTGTCATCTGGACACAGAATTTCTCACACTTCATCCCCAGCAACTAGGCTGAAGGAATTTAGGGAATGTGTGCAGATTTCTGGGGAGAGAGTGAACAGCAAGTGCAAAGGCCCTGAATGTTTGGCCTCTTTAACCAACAGCAGAAGCCCAGTGTCTGAAAGGGTTGAAGTGAGTTGGGTAAGATGGAGAATAGAAGGAAATGAAGTCAAAAAAGTAACAATCAAATTATAGTGGGCCACCTGGACAATTATAAGAATTTGGGGTTTTTCTCTGAGTGAAATGGGGAGCCCATGAAGGGTTTTGAACCACAAAAACAGCATTATCTCAATATATCTATGTAGCTATATCTAGATAGATAGATATAGATATAGATTAGATATAGATATAGATATAGATATAGATATAGATATAGATATAGATAGATATATAGAGATAGAGATAGAGATAGAGATAGATATAGATATAGAGATAGATATACTAGAGGCTCGGTGCAAAAATTTGTGCACAGGTGGGGTCTGGCTGGGGGGAGGGGACACAGGAGGTTGGCAGGCCGGCCCCTCCCCCTGGTCGAACTCTTGTCCAACTCCTGGTGGAGGGTACAATTTGCGTATTACCCTTTTATTATATAGGATATATATATATGATATATATTTTTTAAAGATATCTTTGTCTTTTGTGGGTCTCTAAGGCGGTAAAGATCAAATCAAGGAGGAAAGATGGAGGTGGCTGGGTGGAGGGGAGAATGGAAGGAATGGGACTTGGGTATTAAGGCAGAGCAGACAGGTATCTGCTGATGACTTTGATGTGTAGTTTGGGGCAAGTAGTCAAGAATGACTCCAAGGATGGTTTGTTTTCCACTGTCAAAAATAATTCTGGACATTAATAGAGACTTCATTCAAAAGATTATTGCAACAGGAATACTGCAGTGAGGAGACCATAAGATTCTGCGAGCATCTAAAAAGGTAGACAGAAAAAATATTCTTTTGTAGAGAGAAGTAAGCAAAGCTCAGGGAATATCTGTGTTTAAGGAGGCGCAGTGTGAGTGCCTGACATTAAGCTTTTTATTGCTGAGGCATCCATTTCAAAGACACCCATCTCAAACATATTGCCACTGTATGAATCACTTACTAGCTAAATTCACCAACAAAGAGTGAACCCTCAAAACCCTGAGCCCCCACCCTTGACCCCAATAAAGGCAGAGCTCTAAGTCCACACTCTCTCTCCCTCTCTCTCTTCTTGCTGCTATGTACCCTCCAGGACCTGTGAGTAATAAACCTTGCCTTTTCCAAGTTCACTGACAGTTGTTGCTGAGGTGTGTCTTGCAATCATAATAGGAACTATAAGGGCAGGTGGAGGCACAATATTGGCTTTTGGTCGGGGTAACGTCTGGGGGGTGTCACCACAAGTTGTAGGGGGCCTAGGTGAGTACCTTAGGTGGTCATAGCCAACAACATCACTATCAGTAGGCGGAAACCTACACAAAACAGGTATGCAATCTACTTTAGCCTGAGTTAGGGAGGAAACTCCATTCCTCTGGCTTCCTGCATCCAAGTATTGGGAATTTCAGCTGAAGTGATAGTCCTGAGCGCTCTGCACATACACAACCACCTACTTTATCTGCCTGGTGGGTTTGAAGAAAGGAACGGAGCTTCTTTGGTTCACACCCTTTTCCTCTCCCTTTGGGAGTCTGTTGGAGCCCAGAGAGAGGGTATTTTGATCAGCTGAGGCCAGGCAGTAATCACCCTGAGGAGCCTGTGGCTGATCAGCTGTGTCATGCCCAAGTAAGTCTAGCAAATTCAGGAGTAAAATCATCAGAAAGCCCTCTGGAGCCTCATATTGAAGTCACATGCTCCATTCCTGCTTTTATCAGTCATAAAGCTGATTAAATCATCTGTGATTCCTGTGACTGGTCTTAAACTTGGGAGGGAAATTAAGATATGTCATTGATTTTCTCCCAAGTTCCAATAGTAGACAAAGTTCTAGATTGTACACCAAACTTTCCACAATGATTCCCTCTGGGGCCTGGGATCAGAAAGAGGTTCAATGTAATGTTCAATGTCTTTGCAAGCAGGTATCATTTTCCACATCAGGTAAATTATTTTTAACCAAAAAAAAAGGTGTATATTTAAACACAAATATTCATCATCAATGAATGGATAACACACTATGCTATAGCCATACGATGGAATATAGTGGTTCCCCCCTAATACACAGGGGATATGTTCTGAGACCCCCAGTAGATGCCTGAAACTGTGCATAGTACCAAACCCTATATAATTTTTTTCCTGTATGTACATTCCATGATACAGTGTAATTTATAAATAAGGCACAATAAGAGATAAACAACAATCCTCCTATATAATAAGAGAGGAATATGCTAATTATCCATTACACCCTGAGGCATAACAACCGATTGTGTAACAACCGGATCACGAATCTGCAGGAGGGTGGGGCAGTGAACTACAAGCAGGCAGCAGAGAGCTACAGGACAGGGCAGGGCAGCAAGCAAGCGGGAGGCAGAGAGCTACAGGAAGGGGCAGGGCATCAAGCTATGAGGGGTGAGCTGTGAGGGGGGGAGCTATAGGAGGGTAGGGCAGTGGGCGGAGAGCTACAAGAGGGCAGCAGCAACCTACTGGTGCACGGATTCGTGCACAGAGCTACTAGTTAACTAATAATAAAACTAGAGGCCTGGTGCACGAAATTCGTACACTTGGGGGGGGGGTTGTCCCTCAGCCTGGCCTGCACCCTCTTGCAGTCCAGGAGCCCTTGGGGGATGTCTGACTGATGGCTTAGGCCCACTCTCCATGGGAAGCGGGCCTAAGCCGGCAGTCGGACATCCTTAGCACTGCCACGGAGGCAGAAGAGGTTCCCACCACTGCCACTGCGCTCGGCAGCCGTGAAGCTGGCTTCTGGCTGAGCGACGCTCCCCCTGTGAGAATGCACTGACCACCAAGGGGGCAGCTCCTGCATTGAGCGTCTGCCCCCTGGTGGTCAGTGCACATCATAGTGACCTGTTGTTCTGCCGTTCGGTCTATTTGCATATTAGCCTTTTATTATATAGGATAGGACAATTATAACAATATACTATAACTAGAGGCCCAGTACACGAAATTCGTGCACTGGGTGGGGGGTGCCTCAGCCTGACCTGCACCCTCTCACGCAGTCCAGGACCTGTACGATATCCCTCTCGCAATCTGGGACCCTTTGCTCCTTCCTGCCCACCTGCTCACTGCTCCTTACCGCTCAGCTCCCTGCTCCTTAGCACTGCTACAGAGGCGGGAGAGGCTCCCGCCACCACCACTGGGCTCGCCAGCCATGATCCTGGCTTCTGGCTGAGCAGTGCTCCCCCTGTGGGAGTGCACTGACCACCAGGGGGCAGCTCCTGCTTTGAGCATCTGCCCCCTGGTGGTCAGTGCACATCATAGCGACCAGTCATTCTGGTCCATTCTGCCATAATGGTTGCTTAGGCTTTTATTAAATAGATAAGTTATGTAAATGTGGTATTTCTCTCTCTCAAAATATCTTATTGGGCCTGATTGATGTGACTCAGTGGTTAGAGCATCAGCCTGCCCACCAAAGGGTCATGGGTTTGATTCCCAGTCAAGGGCATGTACCTGGGTTGTAGGTTCGATCCCCAGCCCAGTGGGGTTGAGTTCGGCAGGCAACCAATCAATGTGTTGTTACAGAAGAGAGCCCTAGGAATATAGAACTGTTACTTAAAATAAAAATAGCCTCAGTAGAGATGGAGATGACTGGTTCTGAGGTCCATGGGATATGGGTTGTAGAAAACATGTCTTAAGAAACCAGTTCCTGATTCCACAATCCACACCAGATGGGGGCTGTCATGATATGACTTAAAATCCAGCAGTCTAATCGTGTCATTCAGTAGAGTAGCCAGTAACTCCATTGGCAGTTAACATTTTATACACCTATTGAGATATCATTCACATACTACTATGTGAGTTTATTTCTCAGAATTATCTGTATACAGTATCACGTCATCTGCAAAAATAAATAATTTTACATCTTCTTTTCCAATCTAGATGCCTTTTATTTCCTTTTCTTGCCTAATTGCTCCCATTAGAACCTCTAGTACAATTAGCATATGAGATGAGAGCAAACATCATTGTCTTGTCCTTGGTCTTAGGGAAAATTTTCTGACTTTTACCACTGACTATAATATTTGCTGTGGGGGGTTTTGTTTTTTAAATGTTGTTTATCAGATTGAGAAGATATCTTTTTAAAATCTCCAAATGGTTGACCGGCCTGCCTGGCTCAGTGGTTGAGCATCCACCTATGAACCAGGAGGTCGTGGTTCAATTCCCCACAATAGGCTCCCCATCCTGGAGCACCAGTGCCAGAAAGAGGAGGCCCCATAACATCCTGCTGTGAAAATCAGCAGGGATTCTGTGTGGATGAGATGGAGGCTGCTAGAGACTCAGGCATCCTCTTAAAGGGCCAGAGAGCAGTCTCACTGGCTCCCACCCCCTGCCCTAAGCAGCATCAAGGGGGCAATAGATTGAAAAGAGCATCAGGGACAAACAGGGAGGAACTGAATTGTCTGGCTTCAGAGTGAGAGCTGGAGGGACGGCTCTGTCTGGGACAGAAGGGCTGGTGGAGGCCATGGTTTCTTTGTTGAGGTCTCCCCCCACCCTACCTGCAGGCACAGGCAGTGCCAAGTCTGAGTCTCCATCAAACTGCTAACACCACTTGCCTCACCTGGTGATGCCCTGAGACTGGGCTCCATGCAACTCACACAGGCCAGAACCTCCTTCACCAGCTCTTCCTCACAAGCAGCTGGCCTCTGCCTGTGCTGTGGGCTTTCCTAAAATCTCTGAAAGGTCATAAAGCCCAAACAAGCAGCTGCTGGCCTCGGAGTGCGCTGTGTGTCCTGCTGAGTGGTCCCCAGCTCGGGGCATAAGTGGCAGCTGGCCTCGATTTGCAGCAGAGCCTCGCCCAGGCAACTCCGAGCCCAGCACAGGCAGATACCAGCTGTAGATTGCTTTTTAGCTCCTACCATGTAGCCCCAGGCCAGGCACAGGAATCCGTTGACCTTGGCTTTTACCAGAGGCCTTCCCAAGAGGCCCAAATACCAACACGCCTGGGCCTGAAGTGCTGTAGGAAGCATGGTGGTAGACAGCAAGTAAGGGGGTCCCTAACTCCAGGGCTCCCAAGGAATTGAGCTGTAAAACCACACTGAGCCTCAGTGTGAACTCTCCAGTCTATGCATTTCAAGATGAGAGGGCCCTTTGCTTGGCCAGGCCCAACCCCATGCCAGCTTGTGGAAGCAAGGTCTCTGGAGAGGAGGTCTGCACTGGGAGCTCTGTGTGCCCAGAGGTGCAGAGGCACAGCTGGCCCAGTTCCCCTGCCCAGGCCCTCGGGCCCCATGGAGCCCCACTGCAGACCAAGAGCTGGGACGTGGGGAAGGCCAGCAGCTATAGGACACAGGCGCTGACCTGGCCAGGGTCTCCATCTATCCCTCTGTGTGCCTCTCTGTGCTCCCTAAGCTTGGCCCTGCGCTGTCAGGCATTCACTCAGTCTCTGGCTCCAGCAGGTTCCAGGCCACGTTTAGCTCAGCCTCTGATGCCTGCTCAGGAAAGTGCTGCATAGCTAAGAAAATAAAAGCCCTTCTCCCTTAGTTTACACCTGGGCTCTCCTCCAAGACCTAAAACTGACCCTCAAGGGGTCCAGACCACCCTTCCTTGACCCACTCCCAACAAGGTGCTTCTGAGTCAGGCCAACACAGGGTTCTCCCTCTCTGGGCTCATCTTTCTGTCCTATATTACATGGAAATGCCTCTCAGATTTGAGCAACTGAAGTCAGGTGACCAGGAGGGATGCCTGGGAACAAGGTGATTTGGTTCCCAACCAGCAGGAAACTCAGTGAGTGCCAAAGGCCTGGTGTGAATAGCTAGCTCAGGTGTTTGGTCTAGAATGGGGCTGGGGTCAGGTACAGACAACCTACAGGACCCTTTCTTCCACAGTGAGGACTCCACCTTGGCCCCAGCACCTCACCTCAGCTACAGGCTGGGGCCACAGGGGCCTCCCTGGATTCTAGAGTTCATATTTCAGGCCGTCTTTTGCTCTCTTTTTACCCCAGGCCCAGGGAAACCCACTGTGACCCACCCTACAGATGACTGAACTAGGGACCAGCTGGGCTGTAAATGCAGGGAACTCGGCCCAGGTGTCCTTCAAGTCCAAGTCAAAATCAGAAAATGCACCAGGAATAATACCAAGTGTGGTCTGAAGGTCAGATAGATAAGGGACAGGCTGAGTGTCCCTGCCCGGGTCCCTCCTCTCTGTGGCTTGGCCTGAGCTCCTCCTAGCCACTACTCCCCATGCATCCACAGGAACCCAGGGGCAGATGGCGCAGTAGCTAGTTCTGCTGCTCAAGTTTCTTTAGAGAAGACATAGCAAGGGCTGGGCTGAACCTTCCTGTGCCCACAGAGGAAGCTCAAATGGACCACGGTGAGATGGGGGCAAAAATCCTTGTGAAACAGCCAGCAGGGGATGAGGAAACAGAAAAACAATCTTCCTCAGAGACAGCCCAGACTGACTCAGCCCCATCACCCCCACCAGCCTCTGCAGTCTCCTTGGCCAATGACAATCTCAGTTCTGCTTGGTTCCCTTGAGTCACTCTGTCAATCCCTGCAAGGTTGGGTGAGCTTTTAAGGTCAAGAAAGTTCTCCTGGAAGGGAGCTAATATCCAACTGCATAGGACAATTCCTGTGGAATTGGTTCTCTCTTTGTGTCCATGAAAAAAGTTTCCTCCCTCCAGCCTCAGTGAGGGCACAAGTGTTTCACACATACAGTGCCTGGTGCATAGAAGAGAATTAATGTTGAATGAAGGAAAATATATTTAAAAATCCACAACAAAAAATATTGTTCTTCCTGAACAATTTTCTGACATAATGTCACTACCTCCCATGTTTTACTTACGCCATTCTTTTCTGATAAACATGAGGAAGTGCCTGCAGGGATCCACAGGATATGGGATTAAATCCGGGCCTTGTCTTTGAATAATCATGTTTACTTGAAAGTGTGGCTTTATCGCTGTGTCTCAATTTCTTCTGTAAAATCTGTAAACTGGGGATTGTTTTGGACATTTAAATGAATACCTCTCTTGAAAAGGGGTTGGGCATATCATAAGTGCTTGTCAAATGTTAACTATCATTACCATCACCTTCATCAAACTAGAATTGTGGTACCCCTCTTTGTGGTTCTCAACTGTGTATGTGACAATTGTGCTTTAAGCATTGTTGTTGGGGAAAAGGAAAATCTGGAAACTCCTGCCATGAGAGAGAAAACCAGAGGTAGGAAAGCAAACTGGTGAACCCCGGTGTTTCTGAGCTGGGATGGATGAAATGGTTGCTATTTAACTTATGATGAAGGAGAGGGGTGATGTTTCCTTGAGCCCCATTTAAGACACACAGTCATAGCTCTTTATTAAGAGTAGGATCAGGGCAAGGTGCAGGCAAAAGCTAACATGTAGATAGAGAAGGAGAATTTAGTTACAAAAATGGTCAACAATGAAGGTGTAACTAAGTCCAGAGAGCAATACATCAATGAGTCAGCTGTCAGACCTGGTGAAACCCAGGAGCTAATGACACTGGCCTGCTCACACTAGCAAATGCCCACTGCACTTCCCTCGGGAATGGAGAGCTCCAGGAGCATGCAACAAATGGAAACCCAAGTCTAGGGAAAGGGATTGTAAATCCCTGACTTCTTTGTGGGTTCCAGCATGGTGGAACGCTGGGTGTGATTGGTCCTTTGTAACCAGGTAACTGCAGAATGTGTTCTGATTGGCTGACAGCAGCCAGGAGAACAGACTTCAGTTGAGAAGCAACTGTGGAAGGAGAAGGAGCTTTGGCTGTGCTCTCTTCCCACTGTGGTTGTAGCTCTCAGCGCTTGTCCAATCCCTATCTGTTTTCAACAGGTCGTGTAGCTGCTGTCCTCACAAACGAGTCAACCAAAGAGGTGCAGCTTCGGGGGTGTGGCTGGGCCCTGAGCCCCCCTAGGGCCTGGCTGCCCAAAGGCCAAGCAAACAGTGAGTGAGCCCTTCCTGCTTGTGCGGTGAAGCCTTGGGGCTGCCTGCAGGCCTAGCCTTCCTTGCGGGGAGGGACTGCTGAGGGCTGGGGTGGGGGAGGGGGGCAGGGAGCGGGGTGTGAGTGAACCAGCAGTAGCAGTGAGGAGTGGAGGTGAGCCATGGGGAACTGGTGCACCTGCTGTCTGAAGCCCAGTGACAGCCCCAGCCCCACCCCCAAGCTGGATGGGGGCTCCAGCCATGTTAAGTCAAAGTGTAAGTCTAAGGTTCATGAGGAGGCTGCCACGGACACAGGGTCAGTAGAAACAGTGCCTGCTACCCCAAAGTCTGAGAAGTTGAATTCTGAGAAGTTGAATTCCTTAGCCCTCAGGGGCTACCACCGGAGGAACATCAGCGCCCCAGCGATGACACCCCAAGGTAAGAAGCAGCAAATTCCATCTGCTCTTTGGTGTACCTCTGGCCTCTGCTGCCCCCAGAGTCCCCTGGGAGGGACTCACTGCCTTGGGCTCCTTCTAGCTGGAGCCAGCTTTCCTAGGGATGGGCACCTGGGTTCCCCACCCTTGCTTCTTTCCCTCTTGCTGCCAGATGTTTTTTCCTCTTTACTACCTGAGCAGCAAGGTATATTTTAACACTCCCACTTGCCTGCTGACTTTCCTCAATGCTTTGTTCAATTGAGTTTACTTGCTGGAAAAGCCACACGTGGCCAGGTTTTTCAGTTGATTATGACAGAAGTACAAGGAACGAGGGTTCCATTATATTTGAAGTAATGCAGCACAATAAAGCATGGGGTGTCCTATCCACGTGTTCATGGGGTGTGTCTGTATTTTGTTTTTGTTTTTGTTTTAAGCTCATCGCTTTTCGTTAGGATTGCTGTGTTTCTCAGTTTCTCCCAGAGCCATGGGTGACTCACAGTAGAGTGGAGACAGTAAAGGAAAAGCTACACCATGGCCCTCTCTTCCCTCATACGGGACTGTTTCCGTGGTGCCCAGCCCACACCATAGGAGGCAGTGTGGGAAACGGTACAGCCCAAGACCCTATTCAGAGCTTTTATTCTTCTTCTGGCCTTTGTGAGAGCAAAATGACCTTGTGTGCTGTAGACATATGCAATTAGGTTAGCATAATCGTTTCATTTTTTAGATATTTTTTAAAGAATAGTTTATTGATTTTTGGAGAGAGATAGAGGGAGAGAAAGAGAGAAACATTGATGTGAGAGTAACATTGATCTGCTGCATCCTGCACACTTCCTCCTACCAGGGTTTGAGCCCAAAACACAGGTGTGTGCCCTTGACCGGGAAATGGAACGGGCAACCTTTTGGTGCAGGGGATGATGCCCAAAAAACAGAGCAACACCAGCCTGGACCAAGTTAGCACACTTTTTTTGTTGTTAAGTCTCACCATAGGATATTTTCCCATTGATTTTTTTTTTCTTTTTTAGAAAGAGAGAGTGGAAGAGAGAGGGAGACAGAAACACCAATGTGAGAGAAACACAGGACGCAGGCCAGCGCTCTATCCACTGAGCCAAACTGGCTAGGGCAGCACACTCATCTTAAAATATAAATTTAAATAGGTTACTTTCCAATTGAGCAAAAACCCATTGATTTTTAGTGAGGTATTTTAGTTGATTACCAATAAGTGATTCAGGACATTTCCAGGGATGCTCATGAACCTGGGGACTAGTGCCTGGCCAGAAACTGGTTCTCAGAGCGTCAACTGTTAAATCCTGGTGGTTCAGGTGAGGTGGGTATAACTGTACAATCAGATGCCACTACTGGGTAGAGGTTCAGATATGCAACAGGTGAACTTTTTCATTAGCTACGTTTCTCACCTGGTCTAATTTGCTTTGCCTTTTCTTCTGTACATGGAAAGTCTTTCATTTGTACCTAATATAGGTGATATGTTAGGTCAAAAAGTAAAACTAAGTTTTTAGATTTTGCTTTAGGGGGCTTATCTTTCCAGGTGTTTCAAATTGTAAATTTTGTTTGAAATTATTTAAAATTTTGCCTCATTTTGTATGCTGTAGTCTGTCAGATAATCAGCTACTGTTATTTTTCTGTGGCATTTGTATCAGAATTGATCAGTTAATTTTTTTTAATTCTTAGAACAAGACGAGAAGGACAATGATGTAAGTAAACAGTTGAAAAGTTAAGTAAGAAATTCATAGTTTGATATAAAAGTCGTCTGCCATGATTTCTAAAAAATGTAATGGACCAATACCATTAACATGAGCATCTTTTTGTAGGTTTTCTCAATACTGATTATTCTAGCTTGAAGGAGAATTTATTCCTCCAAATGCTGAAACTTTTCAAAAATATACCATTTGGAACTTCTGATTAATAAGGAAAAAGTGGCTTTGCAGTGAAACAATTGAAATAAGCAAAATGGTGTTTTATACAATATAGGGATCTTTCTGATTATAGGCTACTGGCAATTTTAAAATGCTCTGTATTTTAAAAGGCATCGAGTGGATTATTCCCCTGCCCAATCTCTTGTGCATTTGTGGGGGGTGCTGATGGGAAAGTATGACAGCATGAACAAAGCTATTTTCTATGAAATGAGGAAGGACGGCTCATGTGAATTAGTTTTCAAAAACAACAAAACCAAGCATATTAAAGTTATTGGTATTTTCTGATATTTAAAAACATGACTATTTAAATTATTTACAGTGATTAGTTATAGGCATTAATTTCAGGAAGATAATTGTCAAAACATAGTTCAGGCTATGTCAGTATTTGATTATTGCTGAATTGTTGGACTCTTTATAAATCAATGGGTGTTTCTCAAATAAATGGATATTTCTAAAGTGTGTTAAGGATAGTTTGTTCTCCAAAGGTTCTCAAACCTTTTATCGTCACCTCTCCAGTACCACTGCAGATAAATTCTAAATTGTATCTGCAGTAAGAGTTACCGCCCAGATGTAAATGATTTAAAGAACTTGCCAAGCACTCACACTGCTACTTTGTCCCAGGTTCTGTGCTCACAGCTAGAGGTAGGAGAGAAGTCAGAGTCCTCCCTTCCCTGGAGAAGCTTAGGTTTCTATGAGAGGGATACCCTGTAGGCAGTTGATGCCGTGTGACAAGTGGCCACTCAGATGTGGGAGTGTGCAGGAGAGAAGTTGGGTGGTGTGGCTGCTGGTGACGGTATCCTGGAGGTAGATGGGGAGGAGTTCAGCTTGCTGGACCAGGAAGAAGAAGAGGCCTTGTAAGCAGAGAGCGCAGCCTGCGTGAGGCAGGATGGAGGTGAGTGTCAGATGACCAAGAGAACAGAATTAACATTTAGAAATGAACGGAAACTATTCTCTGAGGGTCTCACTTGAGTAGTGTAATGATTAGTGTAATGATAGTCTTCCTTCAACATGAAGTGAGAGTTGACTTCTGAAAGTTGTTTTATCTGGTTTTGGGGAAAGTGAGGCTCAGAGAGACCTGTGGCCCCAGCTTAATAGCAAATGGGCAGCCCTGGCACACACATACCTCTGACCAAACATGCTTGTTTGTCCCTCTGTCTCCTGAGCTAATACTTATGACTGCCTTCATTTACTGCAATAAAATGATCTTGATTTATTATTATATAATGCATTGCATTTATTTATAGTAAATGAACAATAGAAATATAAAATCTCAGCTGCTTTTCATCTCTTAAGGAAAACAACAACAACCCTGAAGTCTAATTCTAAACTTTTTACACTATTTTAAAGGGGGTTTATAACAGGGGTTTGCCCGGTTTGATTATAGGTAATTATGAAAGCAGCATTTATAACCCATTCCTCAAATCTCCCCTGTGGAAGTAAGACTATCTACTGGGTTCACCATAGCGCCGCACATGTTATCACACTCGAGCAGTTCATGAACTGTAAGAAAAATCTTAATGCTTACTTGTTTGACATTTTAACCAAGAGAAAAAACACACTTTTATAGGTTTAGCATACATACGTGACATTTTCTTGTCTTTCCCTCCTCGGTAGGAATCTCCAGGGCGCCTTACTAAGCGCTGTAGGTCTTGCCCCACGGTGTTTCTCTATGATGACACAGTGAGCCAGCCGGATTTTAGCACCGTCATCCAAGCGTGAGTACAACTAGGATGCCACGGGCTGAGTGACAGACCACTTTATTCTTAGAGTGAATGGAAGTAGGGAAAGGCAGTTAGCAAATAAGAAATCCCCCCCAAAGTACTGATATTTCCTGATGCATTTCTGTTTTTAAGACATTGTTGACCATAATAAAAAGGAGACCTGATTTTTATTGGGTGTTTCTATTAAAAAGTATTTCTTTTGGTAAGAAGAGAAGCTTGAGGCACCATTTTCCTCTTAATTTGGAAGGTCTATAAAATAAAAGTATTTCTTTATGAGACATGGGACAGAACAGTGCACCGCACTTTGGAAACTACTCTTGGAAAAAGGAACAGCTTGTCCCCTACTGGCACCAGAGTGTATCTGCATTAAAATTTAATTGGATTTTTAGCAGATTTTTCCCATCATACATTTTTTCTATACTATTTCTGTATGGAAATTTACTTTTCCTACCCCCCAAAGTGGGATGTATCATATCAGTCTTAAAGAACAACTTTTCAAGATAATTCCTTTGTGGGTAAAATTTGTTCAACTGAAGTTTTAATTTAATAGATATATAAAATTTAATTATATATATAAGTATGTATAAATATACAAATATATCTTCAAGACACTATATTGATCCAAATATATAAAAACCACCAAGAAAAAAAAATGAAAGAGATAATGTTTTGGAAACATAGCCATAGGCAGGTTTATACTTAAGCAACCATGAACAGTGTTATGATGATGAAAAGTATTTATTAATTTCCCCATAGTCTACCATTGGAGATGAACTTTAAAAACACCCTAAGATGACACTTCTAAGCTTATTTAAGAGAGAAAATACATATATACTGTCCAGCTTCCTGGCTCCCATTGGGGTTGTCCAAGGTACATTATCAGTGTCTCTGGAATATGAGTGCTGATTTTCCAGAACACAGTTTGGGAAATGCTCCCTGAAAGTATTAATATATTCACCTTTAATTGTATTTTTCAGCTGTTAAGACATAACTAGCTTTAAAATGTCATTTTTATAATGTACCAACTTTTTACTAATTAAATTAATAGTAACTTCTACTTTAGTTAAAATAGCAAGTTCACGATTATAATAATACTAGAGAGCCGGTGCACAAAATTCATGCACTTGGGGGAGAGGGTCCCTCAGCCCAGCCTGCACCCTCTCGCAGTCCGGGAGCCCTCGGGGGATGTCTGACTGACGGCTTAGGCCCACATCCTTAGCGCTGCCACGGAGGTGGGAGAGGCTCCTGCCATCGCCGCTGCACTCGCCAGCTGTCAGCCTGGCTCAGGGCTTATGGCTGAGTGGCGCTCCCCCTGTGGGAATGCACTGACCACCAGGGGGCAGTTCCTGCATTGAGTGTTTGCCCCCTGGTGGTCAGTGCACATCATAGCGACTGGTCATTTCGCCGTTCGGTCGATTTGCATATTAGTCTTTTATTATATAATATAACTTTCTTCTCACACTTATAACAGTAGTTGGGATCGAATTGTGTTTCAGCAAAAGCTGAGCCCCATCTCTAAACTCCTGAGCTTTGGGACCTATTGAGTAATCATGAATGTTTTTATTCAGCCAAGACACTAAACCCAAGAGTAAAAAAAAGAAAAACACTCAACTTTGCATACATTCTGTAGCTTCTTTTGAATTCAGAAGACTCTGATGTTACAGAATAATTCAAAATTAGTTGTAAAAGTTAGCCTTGCCCAGACAAGTAGGTTTCATGCTTCTTTTTCAAATTAGTCTAATTCAGGACGTGCAGTAAATTTTCAGGTCCTCTCTAAGCTTTTAAAATGATCATCAGTACATGCACTATTGGTGAAATAAGGGTTTACTGAGAAAATTAATAGAGCTAATTGAGTTTTGAGAATGATTTTGAAAAATGTTCATCATGCTACATTGTTCTCAATGGGATGTGGTCTTTACTAGAATCACTTATGCAATTTATTTCAAAACAATGTCTCTAAATACATGCATTTCACCACCACCACCACCAACCCCCCAACACACAGTCTCAATGTCACAACCTTTGACAAGCCGAGGAAAACTGTGAGGCATGATTACATGGGCAAAGCATCCAGGGAGGTACTGCTCTTACCCTAAGTCGTGTGTTTCCAACTCTGGGGCACATGGCAGCTCCCGGGAGCTTCATAAACAACCCCATGTCTTCCCAATGCCAGTGAAGGCTGCACGTCTCTAGGTGGAGACGGGCAGTGTCTCCAGCTCCTCAGGGATCCCAGGGAACAGCCAAGCTCTGGAGCCACTGCCTGGTTAGAGCGGAGGGGAGAGAGGGGCTCCTCGCTGTTGGCAGGACCTTGAGCAAGTCAGTTTCAGCCTTGGTTTTCTTACCTGTAAAATAGGTTGTTGAATTAAATGTCAAATAAGGTTCAGTGGTCCTTTTCCGCTTCTGTGCTTCAAATTCTGTGACTTTGACATCAACTTGAAGATGAAGCTGTTCGAAGCCCAATAGAAGTATCCCTCTTGGATGCTCGCGGTGTTACAGGCCTTTTTATGGCGACTCACATTCCACAGACCCAGTTATGACATTCAGGTTTACCTTCTCTCAGTGAATTTGAGCTCCTTTAGACACGGAGGGCTAAGGGAAGAAGCTTATCCCTTCACTACGAGGACCCCTTTGTTGCCTATGACACCACTTCTGTGAATAACTTAAAAATCCAGTCACTTACACAGGATCTGAGGACTTACATCTGATGATGAAAATTTCATGTAATCTAATTAGGAAATAAGTGTTATTAATATCACACTGTGAAGCATTATGCTGCCTTGTTAGCATTGCTTGTGTCAGGATAGCTAGACCTACCGATGTTGTGGGCTCTTACACTTGCCACTCAGTTTCCTAATAATTATGTAAAAGTGATCTTAAACTTTTTTTGGTACAGAGCATTTTATTTACTTGTAGGAAAATAATGGAAATGGGTGGGTAGGTGGATAGTGAACTAAATCAACCGAAACTCAGGGCCTAACAACTTTTTTAAAAGTACAACTACTGTATGGCTTAAATTTAACCACATGCACAAATACATATAACATGTACAGGATGAAAGGTCCTATGGGTTCAAGGGAAAATGATGGGGGAGTGTGTACTAACATGTACAGGGTGGGGCCAAAGTAGGTGTACAGCTGTGAGTATGTAAAATGGTTTATTCTTGTATTATTATGTATTAGTTAGTATATCATTTTCCATACAAACAACTACACCTGCTTTGGCCCCACCCTGTATTATAATAATCAACTGACACATATCTTCTAAGAGCATGTTACCTAACATTTTGGATCACCTATTTGTGCTGAAAGCAAAATAGCTAAAACAAGGGGCAAAGTGCCCATGTTGGGAATGAGGATTTCAGGTTATTCTGAGCTAGATAACCACTGGGCAGCTGGGATGGTCTTCTCCCTCCCCCCAACCCCTTAAAAATTGTCATCAAACCTAACATAATAAAATCAATTGTTACAATTCTTTTTTCTTCCACAGCGTGACTATGGCCATATATAACAACATCAAGTACAGGTGAGTTTTAAAACCTGTATTGTTATTCTAATGTACTAGTATAACATAGCAAGTTGAGTGTTACGTAGTAACTGTAGAGATTTTTTGAGCAAGCTACAGAGTGCTTTTTATTATATGACTAGAGGCCTGGTGCATGAAAATTCATGCACTGGGAGGGGGGGGGCATCCCTCAGTACGGCCTGTGACCTCTCGCAGTCTGGAGCACTCAGGGGATGTCCAACTGCTCCCCACAGGCCTAAGCTGCAGTCTGGCCTCCCTCTGCGGGAGGCGACCCCGGCGGGCTGATCTGGGGACAGCGATTGGCAGGCCCTGCCCCAAATCACCCCCCTGTGGTCGCCAGTGGCCTCTCTCTGTGGGAGGAGGTGACTGGGCAGGCGATCAGGGGATGGCGCCGGCCCCCATGGCCCTGCCACTGGTCACCGCCGCCCCCCACCCCATCACCATCCCCTCCCTCTGCCCGCTGGCATACGCCTTGGCTGGCCTGGCGCCACCTGCTTGCTGGCCCCACCCCCGCCAACCAGTCATTCCTCCGTTCAGTCGATTTGCATATTATGCTTATATAGGATTGAAGTGAATTATTTGTTTATGTCTTAAGACCCGTAACAGTTGAGTTATTGAGGATCCCAAAGAGTATTTGTTTATGTGGGTTATATTGATATTTATTCTATTAGAAATTAAAATTGAGATTTAAGAAATAAGTCCATTGTATGTTTAAAGAGTTTTTATAGCATTACTGAAATTCTGAGCTAGATAACCTTTGAAGTGGCGGATTGTCTTGCCCATGACAGGATATAATATGCACAACACAATGTAAAAAAAGAATTACACGTTTTACCAAATCTTAATTTTTTTAGGTTATATAGCTTGAATCGTGTCATTGAAGATAAATACCCAATTTATTTTTTCTTGAAGTGACAGGCTCACTTTTTACTTTTGAGAGAATGGCATTGTATTCTCAAATAAAGATGTAATTGTAAGGAAAAAGTGGCTTTTTCTGCTCACAGCTAAGGCACAAGCGCTTGTCCTTAACACAACCACATTTCAGTATGCAGAAGTGCTTCAAGCACACTCTCCCCCTATTGAGAATGTGAAAACAGGACAATAGTTTCATAATACTATTCCTTTTTATCAAGGATGTCCTTAAGTAAAGCAGAATTATTTTCAACTGCAAGTGGCAGTGAACAATAAATACACTGACTGCCAGCACAGTGTGGTCCCACTGCCTTCCTTCATGCTCACAAGCCAGTGTTGCTCATCTTTGCTTTTATACAACATTGCAAAGTCAGTGTAGACTCCGGCAATGCCTCAATGTTCCTATAACATTAGTGTTGACCGCAGGGGCCTCCTGAAAAATGGTCTAGGGGAACCTATCCCGGTGGCCTACATAGCTCACTGGTTCCAATGAGCGGAGTGTTTCAGTGCGGGGAACATTTCAGTCAAAAGACTGCTCACTTTTAAATAGAAAGGCACCTTTTTAATTCAACTTCTAACAGATACAAGAAAAAATACACACTATTAATATAATACAGGGAAATGATAAGTGGAAACACAGGAAAAAACATGAATATCATATCCACATGAATTAAAATTCTAAAGACATTGTTGCCCAGCACTACTGCTTTATAAAGTGTCCCTGTGTATTCCCATGTGAGCTGGAGGGATGGAAATATATTTGGTTTGCCAGCATTGCCTGTCAGGGAGGGTCAGTGTTTTGAAGGCAACTCTAGCTGGTCATTGCAGAAAACATTGCACAGAATTTGATGTACTGAGTAAAAAGAAGCCAGGAAACCCTCTTACAGAGTCCAAGACAAAGTTTGTAAAACTGCTTTGTTGAAAGTTAAGCTTCCTCCTGAACCCCCTCTCCACTCCTAGATGATGTGTTACTAAGATACTAACATTTCCCAAATTAGTTTTTTAAATGTACATTCTTGTTTTATAGAGTTGGAAATAAAACCTCCGATATTTTCGATGAGAGAAAGCACCCCTTCAAAGTAAGTGTCAGTTTTATTGAGGTTCTATTTGTCTCTCATACTTGGTGTTTATTTCATACTGATCTGCTTTGAAATGAATTATTAGAAGAAAATTACTTCCTCCGGCTTGAGGTCAAAGTCATCTTCCTTTCAGTCTTCTTCCCCACTGCATGTTGTAGCTAATGATTTTACAAAAGGAGTCTTGTGTGAGGGACACGTCAGTAAGAACTGAGCCACAGCTTTGTACAGTCAGAGAGCTAAAGTGAGGAAATGTGCCCCAAATAAGTAAATATATCTTTCTTAATGATATTGTTAGGAGCATCAAACAATATAAATGTCTGTAAATAAACCTGAAAGGTATGTTAAGACTCTTTGAAAAAACTGAGACAACTATTTAAACTTTAAACCAGTTACAATGACAGGAATTTCCAAATTCCCTCCTCTGAGGCTCTGTAGCGACATGTAGCTGGTGCCTCCTGTGGAGTGCGGCACAGCCAGAGTCTCGGGGTCACAGGAACGTGAACATGTGTTTTCAGAGCTGGTTGCAGAGAATAGTGACATGGGGATCAACATGTCTTGTGAGCCTAAACATAGTTTACATTTAGGTAGACTTCTACAGGGAGGGGTGGGGGTGAGAACATGCATAACTGTATTCAGGTTGTCCCTGTATTTGTGTCCAATAACTGGTGAGTAGAGAATCGGTGTTGTTTAAGATCCATTGTTTATACTTCAAAGACTAAAAGACAGGTCACCCAATCAGAATTATTTAGGGCCAGGTGGGCACCGTGGAAGGCTGCTAGCATGCGAGTTCTCACGTATGTTCTTCAGTGGGCACTGACACTGCCTTTTCTCTTTCAGCACGAAGTGGGCACACAGGCCCGCTTGTTGCATGACCCTGAGCTGAAGGCTGTCTACAGATTTGTCTGTGCCCTTTTCAGTGCTGAGCACCTCACCGCTGAGTGTGCGATTGTGACTTTGGTAAGACAGCTCTTCCAGAGGCTGCTTGTCTGTCCTGTGCACGGGCTGTGGTCCTGCTTTGCAAACCACAGTAGGTTCCTGAAATGACCCTCAGAACTTGATTAAGAGAAGCTATTAAAGGAAGTAAACCACACACAGTGGGGCTAAATAATCATCGGGATTGAAAATGTTACCATTGCTGTTTCCGTCACAAACAATTGCTATTGAAGACATGAGGGGAGATCTCTGTTTCTTCCCCCAACTCCTCCCCAACCCCACCCCACCCCCGACCCACAGGAGACACAGGCGCATGCAGTGCACACACACACACAAGGTGCACTGGTCAGGTCGGACGGAGGCAGTAACAAACCATCCGGCCTTGGGACAAGCTGACTCAGTGTAGGGCTAAGCTGAGTCCCAGGCTGTATTCCCCGAGCAGTTCTCATATGTGTCCTGACTGGGAACTAGAGCCCTAGGTTCTCTGTTCCTTCAATGATGGGTGCTAATCCATCCCCGCTGTCCTCCAGGGCCTGCCTGCGAAGTCGCCCAGGAGAATAGAGCCAGTAGCACCTGGAAAGGCTTTGCTAGTTGCCTGCTAAGCTACAGCTGCGTAAGGACTTTTGCATCATCCGTACAGAATTCCTCTGTTACTATTTTGTCATTGGAAATAGGTGCTATTCTAGGGAGACATGGTGGGATTTGTTACTCCTCCCACAGCAAACCTGAAGGGGAGTCAGCTGCATGGTCGGAGGAAAAGAATACTTAGGTCAGTGCCTCCCCTGGAGCAGCCAGGGAAAGCTTTGGAGAGGCAGCTTGTGCTTCTGAGTAGAGACCTCAACGGGCCTGGGTAAGACATAGGCCTTTTCATGGAGCTGCCATCCCTCTGGGGAACTGAGCACCTGCAGGGGAAAGGCAGGAGCGGTGCTTCCCTGAGGAGAGCTGAGTAACACAGGAGGGAGAGCATCTGGGTTGGAAGAGGGGGAGTTTTTGTGGACACATTAAGCTTTGCTCCTGGGAGCCAGCGGAGAAGCAGTGTCTCTTAATTGTTTAAATAGAGGGAATTGGAGCAAGAATCTGAGCTAGAGGTGAGGAAGTAAGAGTAGCTGTTCTCACGCAGAAAAAGCATGGGAATAAAAAGTGGCAGGAGAGAGAATAATGGCAAAGAGCAGGCATCCCGTGGACACTGATGGGCTGAGCACGCTCTCGGCAGCGTTCAGCAGTTGGACCTCACTCTCTTGACCCTCCCTTGTCTGGGCTTCTCTTTGGTGGTTCTCTCCTGGTTTTCCCACCACTCCAGCCACTTCCGGGGACGTGTCCCTTCTGTGCTCATAGTCCTTCCAGGTCTGCGCTGAGGTTAGAAGAGAGAACAGGTAGAACAGAATTCATTAAGACAGAGCTTCTATTCTAGTGAGGAAGACATACTAGCTTTTTAATGAGTGTTTTTAAAGAGATGAACACATCAGGTGGTGTAAGCAGCAAGAAGACAAAGCAGGATGAAGTGGTAAGGTGATCACAGGGGTTTACTCTTTTAGGCAGGAAGGTCAGAAGAGCCCCTTTAAAGAGGAAACATTGGAGCCGTGCCCTGGCTGAGCTGAGGAAGATGAGGGGCTCTGGCATTGTAGGCAGGGGGGCCAAGGCACGCTTCTGAGACGGGCACATGTGTTGTGTGTTCAAGGAACAGTGAGGAGTGGCCCGTGTGGTCAGAGTGTGGAATGAGGAAAGAAGATGAGGTCACAGACGGACAATATCCTATCTTATAGGGCCTGGAGGCTTGCAGGCCACGGGAAGAAGCTACATTTTATTTGATTGATGGGAAACCTTTGGCAGACATTGAGTTGGGGGGTGAAGTGCTCTTAAGGAAAGAGGCTATTCTGGCTCCATGGGGAGAAGAGACTGTTGTTGGGAGTCCGAGTGGAGGCAGTAAAGTCAGGAGTCAGTAAGAGTGATGCAGGTGAGAAGTGGCCAATGCACTGGAAAGCGGTCAGATTCCCACGGATAAGGGGAGGCAAGAATTGCTAACAGATTGGAGCAGGCTAGCTCAAGTGGAGGCTTTTGGTCCCAGCAACAAGGCAAGTGGCAGTGCCCTCTATGCTGTTAGGGTGGCTTGGGGAGTGGGCAGTGCGGATGAAGAGCTGTGGTTTGAATTGTGAAGGCTCCGATGCCCTTAGCAATGGCAGTTTCAGTGGAGGGATAGCGCCAGGGGCAGACTAAAGTGGGTGAAGGAGGGAATGGGAGGTGAGAAGCAGCATCAGGCGTTGACCCTGAGCAAGATGAGAGGAAGCATTCTAGGGACTTGGTTCGGCAGGAGGGGGCCTAGGTAAACACATTCACACTGGGGGCAGCTGGGCAGACAGGGAGGATTCTTCAAAAAGAGGCGAGTGTGGGAACAGTGTTCTGCAGAAGTGGGCTGGGACCGACTTCACTGATAGAAGGTCCGCTTCCGTGAGAAGAGAAATCTCAGTTCCACTGCCATGGGAGGGCAGGTGGGGTGAATGGGCGAGTAATGGCGCATACTGAGTCTGCCAGTAAAGGTGGCGGGAAGTCGGGAGGCTGTCGGTGTTGAACAGGGGCCTCTAATCATTCCCATCAAGTAGAGTTGATCTGTAAGTAGCTCCTTCTGAGGACAGCTGCGAATGCTGAGTTTTGAGGAATGGGCGCAGCATTTCCCTGAGAACACATCATGTTCAATAAGCATTTGTTTTTGAAAACACAGTGGAGTTTGGCATATCATCTGAGTTGTCAATCTGATAACCTTCAGACAGTAAACACACTTTTTAAAATTGAACTTTTTGTTTCATGCACTCTTCTGAAAGGCATGCTCTGAGGTAACAAGAAATCACAGCTTAGCGCTATGACCGACTAGGCTGCTACCTCGCCCAGTTCTTTGGAGAGGGGACACTGAGTGCATGTCAAAGGCATCATGAGCCTCCCTGGCTGCCTGGCAGGGTTAGAGCAGCCCCAGGGACACAGAGCTGGCAGCTCTGTCACCCCCCCCTGAGACCAACAGCATTGAGTGCGCCTCAGATTATGTGAGACAGAGACGCTGTGCCCACAGTGACCATGGCGATGTGAGCATGAGGGGTATGAGGAGGACTGCCTTGGTTTGCCGTGTTCCTCACAGAGGCACTAAGACAGGAACACGGGCAGTTGCACAGACCAGCCTGCAGCTCACCTGTTTGTACTGCCTGTCCTGCTGCCCCACACAGCAGCCACTGGGAGGCGACCTGGGCTCCAGTTTTTATCTCCAGCTTGTCCCACAAAAGGGCTAGTTACTGTGAAAAGATGGCAATGTTTCGGCTTTACCAGGGATTTACATATTCCAGTGTTATGTAAGATCACCGTAGAAATACGAGCCAGGTAGGACGCATTGCACCTGGTAGGCACTCAAATGTTTGTTGAACAACTTGAATCGATACTGGGCCTCTATATGCTCCCTTTACAAGAGGAAAGGTAATAATAGCCCCATGCATTGCTTCAGGACGTCCTTTGCTAACATGTCCATTCATTCCTGAAAGTTCGCATGGACAAAGTAGGCAACAGAAGTGTCGGGTTTACAACTATGACTTGGCCTCTGGTTTGGCTGGCCAAGCAGCGTCTGTAGAACCTAAGTATAAAAGGTCTTTAACACTGGCCTATGTGGCTCAGGGGTTAGAGCATTAGCCCTCTCACTAACGGGTCACAGGTTCCATTCCTGGTCAAGGGCACTTACCTGGGTGGTAGGTTCCATTCCCTGTCCCAGACAGGCAAGGGCGGTGGCAACCAATCGTTGTGTCTGTCTCATATAGATGTTTTTCTCTCTGCCTATCTCTGTCTCCACCACCACCTTGCTTCCACTCTCTCTAAAAATCAATGGAAAAAATAAAATAAAATAAAAATCAATGGAAAAAAATATCCTCAGGTGAAGAGTAACAAAATGAAAGAAAAGGAATTTCAAAAATGGATGAAATCTGTCATTTCCAACAGTTGTTATCACAGCACTTACACAATCTACTTTTGCAGATTTACCTGGAAAGGGTTAAGCATTATGTAACTATTGATGTGTGTCCCACTAATTGGAAAAGAATACTTTTGGGAGCTGCTACTATTGCCTATGAGTTGTGGGACAAACAGGCTCTGTGGGATGTGCCCTTCTGCCAGCTCATCAATAACATCATTACAGTCGAGGACATGTGAGTTTGTAGGTTTGGATAAACCTCCTAAGCATTTTCCCATACCTCATTTGCCCCCATAAAGTTTACATGTTAAGAAACATTTTTAAAGGTTACATCGTGCAGAGAACTGAAATAAGCATAAAATTACATACTTCTTTCTATCCAGCTTTCGTATACCAATTCATATTCCTCGTCATTAATTAGTTGGTCTTGATGTATTGTTGTAAAATGTGCATGGTAATTTGAAATGTGTTTCTCCGGTGTTTTTTACAAACATTTTACAAGCTAACTACCAGAACAACAGTACAGTAACTATCTTCGTGGCTTTCTTTCTTTCTTTTTTTATTGATTTCAAAGAGGAAGGGAGAGAGATAGAGAGAAACATCAATGATGAGAGAGAATCATTGATTGGCTGCCTCCTGCACGCCCCCTACTGGAGAGGCATTGAGCCGGCAACACAGGCATGTGCCCCTGGTCGGCATCAAACCTGGGACCCTTTAATCCGCAGGCCTACACGCTATCCACTGAGCCAAACCAGCTAGGGCCATGGCTTTCTTAAAGCCATCTCCCATTTCCAATCTATTTTTAAGTGTCAGACATAAATGAAAGAAATGAAAGAAATGTTTGGCCACTGCTAACGTCTTAGGGCCTCTAGACTATTGAGGGGTTACAGCTTAAAGCTGACCCACACATTGTATCCTGTGTCTTACCCACACATTTCACTGGTCTTTCCCTCCTTTTCATCTGAAGTTCTGTTGTTCAGAAAACCACGGAAGAAAACTGGGCCCATATAAAGGTTTCAGACCTCGGTGTGCTCTCCTGCCCTTTTAGGAGAATTGCATGTGTTTACTAACAGGTCTGATGACTTTGGAAGCTCCTATCTCTCAGGCAGCAGAGAAGCCTCACTGTGCCTTGCCCAGGGCCCATCCCATGAGAGAGTTTCCCGGGCACTGAGCAACCACAGCAATGCCTTGTGGGGGCCGTAGGTTAACCATGCGGGGGCCCCTCCGAGATGGCACGTGCATGAAAGTGAAACACCAGCGTCACGGAGGGCTTTCCGTCTGGCCACACTGACTGCTGAGGAGGGCTCTGGGGGTGGTCGGCGGGATGAGCCACAGAGGTATCTCCAGCAGACTCTCAGGGCGCCCACCTGGCTGACAGTGAGAGTGTCTTTGTGGGTGGCATTTAGGATCAGGGGAAGGCACACCTCTTGACTATGCTGAAGAGCACAGGAAGGTCAAGATCCTCACGGACAGAGGCAAGAGTTTGGTTTTGGAACCTTTGCTCATGACTCTGGATGAGGCTCATGCAGAATCACCCAAGTGCCTACTGACGGCTGTAGGGAGGCTACTGGTGCCTCAGGGAAGGGACGGAGATGGCCGGCAGCTGGCAAAGTGGCTTTTGGTGAAAACGACCCCTTTGATAACAGTGCAAACTGAGGCGTCACGGTGACCTTGCTGGCAGCCATCTTGGCAGCCGGTTTGACAGCAAAGGATAACTGAAATAAATGGAAGCACTTTAGGAAGTTGCAGAAGCTCAAGTGACTTTGGTCAGCACTGACGTCTGTCTTCAAAGCGGTCCCTTGAAGGTAGGAAATTTTATGTCCGTGCCCCCTGAGGATGGCCGCTGAACTTTTCTCAGCACCTGCAGCTCAGCTGCCTGGGCTCCGGTTAGAGGTACAGCATCAGGGAACTGCAGGGCAATGTGTGGGTTCTCACTCACAGGAGCTCCCGGGCAATGGGGGCGGGTCTGGGGCCAGGATGGCTAGTTGTAAACAGTGCTTTTTGTGCATGAACAGAGGCACACGGGAGCTCTGTGTACAATAGGCTGCTTTTGTTTATGACCTTTGCAGGTTGGAAGGCTTTACACCTGTGTTTAGTGTACATTGGTTCCATCCCCCTGCTGTTGGCTACCATTTGGAATGGTCACATTTTGCATCTAAATTGAAAATTCATGTCTAGCAATTTTTGTTAAAACTTCGCAACATCTATGTGTCTTTTTAGATTATTATTTCCCTCAGAAGCATAAATAAAACGGAGCAGTTGCTATTCAGAAAATTTGACTGTAAATGGTAGGCTGTTCAGCCAACTCACCATTAAAAAAATAAAAATAAGCCCTAACTGGTTTGGCTCAGTGGATAGAGCATCAGCCTGCAAACTGAAGGGTCCAGGATTTGATTCCAGTCAAGGGCACTTGCCCGGGTTGTGGGCTCGATCCCCAGTGAGGGGCATGCAGAAGGCAGCTGATCAGTGATTCTCTCTCACCGTTGATGTTTCTCTCTCTCCTCCCTTCCTCTCAGAAATCAATGAAATATGTTTTTAAATGGATAAATAAATACAAATAAACAGAAGGTGTATATTCAATACTCATGCCTTTCTTCCATGATTAAAGGTCTATTAATAGACCTCTGTTAATCCTATGAAGGGGCTGTATTTGTACACAATTAAAAGATAGTACTGGAGAAAATATAGAAGCGATAGTAAATTTTATGTATTTCTGTAGGAAATAAGTCCTGATTAGCTGATTATCAAAACATGATCTGATTTATGTGTCTATAGACTTGTGGCCATAAGAATAGGAAAATAATTTTAGAAATAGGTTCTTTTGGGTTTAAAGTTCAACAAAGAAGAAAACCTCCTATCAGCTCCTATTCTGACCACTCTCCATACAGGAGAACATCCACTTTCATTGAACTGTCCAGTGGGTAACATATTAAAGCCTTAAACTAAGAAAACAGGTTTGTTAGAATTTAAGCCTCTCTCGTGGTTGTTCTGGTGTTTGTCACTTTTATAGAATTAACTCTATCACAGGAGTGCTGTGCAAGGAGAACAATTTACTCTAATTTTATATTTATTTACTCAGTAAGTGGCAGGAGTCCGTCACATAGCAAAGCACGGCTCCCAATTTCCTTTCGCACTTTATTGAACTCACCCCTGTGGGCAGGCTCCCCTTCTGCTCGGGCACGGGCGGGGTGCTGAGCAGGCAGGAGGCAGCCCCACGGGGAAGAACACGGTTGGAGTCTGACCATCAGAGGTCAAGTCCTAAAGTGGGCTTAGTCCAGCCAGGTCATCTATCTTTCATGTTTCTGTCTCCATAGTTTAAAAAGTACAGCCTGTCCTGTCAGTAGGATTAAGATGAACAGAAACTTCCCTTTTGTCCTCTGCTATTAGTCCCATGCACTGGGTAGGGGAGGGATTTCCTTTCCCATAAAATATGGCTTATTTACTTATTTATTTTCGATGACTCCTTGTTGCCTCAAGAGTGTTGCCCCCTCAGATAGTAGTGGTGGCTTCCGATGGATCCATTGTTGCCCTGGTGATGTGCCCGCTTCATTTGTTGGTACTTCTATACTTCCACAAGCCCCTTCCTGTGACGGGCCTGGTGAAAATGCCTGCAAGTTTTTTAGGGCTAAGAAGCAGCACACAACATTCCTTTCCTCTGAACACGACAGCGGGCCCTGGTCAGTGAGCCAGGAGCATGAATCCACAGCTGCACTCAGGGGACTCTGAGCCCCCCAATCAGCAGCAGGAGAGCAAAAGGGGGCGGTCACCTCTTCACACTTCTCCCAATTCCAAGTGCTGGGATGCAGGAAGGACCTCAAAGAGCTGCACCTTGTTTGATGGTTAGAGTCTTAGTACAGCTGGGTAACCTTTACTTGTTTCTAAACAAAATTTAGAGTCGTCCTAGTAGCTCAGAATGATATCTTGGAAGATAGCCCAGTTGACTAAAGTTGTTCTGTGTTGGTTTTGTCTCCTCCTCCTCCCCTAGGAATGAGATAGAAATGCACTTTTTAAGTTACATTGAGTTTGATACTGACGTTCCTGCCAGTCTCTATGCCAAATATTACTTTGACCTTCGATACTTAGCCCATGAAAACAACCCTCTTGTTCTAGTTAAAAATATTTGCAAAGAAAGATCACAGAGCACAGAGGTAAGGCTGTGGAATCACTAAGTGGGGTTTTCTGTCAGTCACCTAAGCCAACATCTGTTGATAAATTCTGTGAAGCAAGGATTAGGAAAATGGAAAGCTTTTTAAAATTAACACATTAAAGAAGAGTGTCTGAACCCTTTTGCATCATATTGCTGGTGCTTTGTGGTTTATGCAGGATCCCTCATTATTAAAAAATTCTAGATCTCTTTTGTGACCATAATTCAGAATATTTTAAATCACATTTAATCTGTTAATGGTTTTCCATGTAGCCCTCTACCCTTTCTTTTAAACATATATTTCTTATAATTGTATAACTAATCATGTTGACAAACATAATCCACTTCCCACTCATAAATTAGTTTGCAAATTCATCTAACAGTTCAGTCCCATGAGTTTATTAGACAGAATATTAGTGACTAACCTGAGGGACCTATATTTAGAATGTATAGTGTGTGTTTCAAATCCAGGCTGTAGAAAGTACATGGTGTTTTTAATGGAAATGGTAAAGTACATGGGATAAAGTAAGATTTGTGGCTTATGAATTCTGGTGAGAATACAACAAAATTATTCACAACTGAAATGGACACTTTTAACACGGACAGTGTCTGTGGTACCTTGGTGGAACTTTAAAATAAGATGTGTTTCTACCATAATCAACGTGCAAGTGAAATCGGTCCTTATGATGCTTCAGTCATTAGACCTTCCCTACCTTCCAGTAAAGTTCAGCACTTGCCCACTTTATTACAGTTTGCTTGGAGTAGAAAGTAACTAATGAAAATTGGATAGAATTTGAATAGCTCACAAAACACTGATTTTGCCCAAGTGAATGTTTAGTATGTTTAAGGAACAAATGTTCAGGCAACAGATAATATTGTTCCTTGACATCATTGAGAACCCAAAATTTAAATAATTCTGAATTCCTTTGTTCTGGCAATCGAATTGTAGCCTTTAAGGGACTTCCCTTCGTGAATTTGCAGAAAGAGGCATCCACAGGACCTGGCAGTGTAGACCTCAGCTACCCAAAGGGGCAGGAACTATACGCTACGTAAAGGAGTGTGAATGGGTGGCTATCATGATGCTTTTATTAAAGGTTGGAACCCTTTTTTTAAATTGTATTTGGTTTCCTTTCCTAGGCTATTTCCAGATGCTATCGAGAAAAAGACTTGTGCAGAGCTGCTATAAGAAGATCTCTTAGCGCTGACAATGTTATTGGCATGCAACGCACCAAAGCCATGCTCTCTAAAGAAAATGAGGGATTGTAACATCATGAGACCCTCATCTACAAAAACTACAGAAATACCACCTCTCCTTCTCAAAAAGCAGTGGTAACAAGCACTTAAAAAAAACAAAGGAGGTCCCTGGCTGGCTCGCCTCAGTGGTTAGAGCATCAGCCCACTCACCACAGGGTCCTGGGTTCGATTTCCAGCCAAGGATGTGTAACTGGGTTGTAGGTTTGATCCCTGGCCCCAGTTGGGGCCCGTGTAGGAGGCAACCAGTAGATGTCTCTCTCACATAGATGTTTCTCTCTCTCCCTCCCTCCCTCCCTCTACCCTCCCTCCCTCTTCCCACACCTCCCTTCCCCTCTCCCTATAAATCATTGGAAAAAATATCTTAGGGTGAGGATTAGAAAAAAAAAGACATAAATAAACAAGAGGGATTGGGGGGTGAGGGCATGTATGGGAGTGGGGGGGGCAATGGTAAGATATGTACACATATAATACCTTAATAAAAAAATTTTTTAATAAAAAAAAAACAACAAGAGGTTTCCCTCATATCTTAGTGCAATTTTAAACTTTGATATTCTGTGCTTGGGCATCCAAGGCACCCCTGCAGAAGTATAAATGCTACAAATTTATAAAACACCATTTAAATTTTAATTAGAAAACTTTACAGGAAAAATCCAAGATGGCTGTGTAGGAAAACATGAATAATCGCCGACTCATACAACTATATCAGAATTACAACCATCATTCAGAACCGCCTGAAATCTGGCTGAATGGAAGTCCTACATCTAAAGAAATAAAGAAGAAAGTACATCTAGACTGGTACAAGGGGCAAAAGCGTGGAACTGGATGGTCTGACACCCATCAGAAAAGAAAAAAGAAAAAAAAAATCCAAAAATATGAAGGTAGTATAAGGAGCCTCTGGGGCAACTTCAAGGGTGCCAACATTCACATCATGGGGGTGCCTGGAGGAGGAGAGACAGAGCAAGTTATTGAAAATCTATTTGAAGAAATAATGACCGAAAACTTCCCCTGCCTGGAAAAAGAAATAGACTTACAAGTCCAGGAAGCACAGAGTCCCAAACAAGAGGAACCCAAAGAGGCCCACACCAAGAAACATCATAATTAAAATGCCAAGGGTTAAAGACAAAGAGAGAATCTTAAAAGCAGCAAGAGAAAAGCAGTTAGTGACCTACAAGAGAGCACCCATATGAATGTCAGCTGATTTCTCCACAGAAACTTTGCAGACAGAAGGGAGTGGCAAGAAATATTCAAAGTGATGAATAGCAAGAACCTACAAATGAGATTACTCTACCCAGCAAAGCTCTCATTTAGAGCTGAAAGTCAGATAAAGAGCTTCAGAGACAAAAAAAAAACAACAAAAAAACAACAACAAACAGCTAAAAGAGTTCATCACCACCAAACCAGTATTACATGAAATGTTGAAGGGCATTCTTAAGAAAAGGAGGAGGAGGATGAGGAGGAGGATGAGGAGGAGGAGGAGGAGGGAGAAAAAGATAAAAAATATGAACAATAAAATGGCAATAAATATATATCTACCCACAATTAAATCTAAAAATCAAAAGAAAAGAAAAAGGAGTCCAATGAACAAAATAAACCAATGAATAAAATAGAACCAGAAGAATGGAAACATAGAACAGACTGAAAAATCTCAGAGGCAAGGGGGACATGAGTGTGGGAAGAAATGAAACAAAGATCTGACATGCCTATATGCATTACCTATAGACACTGACAATAGGGTGGTGAAAGCCTGGGGCAATGTGGGAATTAGGTGGAGGGGGGCAATGCATGGGGGAGGGGGACATCTGTAATACTCTCAACAAAAAAATTTTTAGCCCTAGCTGGTTTGGCTCAGTGGATAGAGCGCTGGCCTGTGGACTGAAGGGTCCCAGGTTTGATTCCGGCCAAGGGCACATGCCTGGGTTGCGGGCTCAATCCCCAGAAAGGGGAATGCAGGAAGCAGCTGATCAATGATTCTCATCATAGATGTTTCTATCTCTCTATCCCTCTCCCTTCCTCTCTAAAATCAATAAAAATATTTAAAAAAAAAAAACAATAAAGGATTTTTTAAAATAAAATTACATTTCTCTTAAACTTATTTAGTTTTGTAAGTTGTAAATAATAAGCTCTTAATTTTCCGTTTCAGCCCCCTCTTGAAGATGTCAAAGACTGGCTTAAACAAAGTTTAATATTTAAATATTAAGCATTATATTTGTTTCAGCCTTCATTAGATTAAACAAAATAGCTTAATATTTAAATATTAAACATATGGAACCTTTATGATTCATCCCTCCTTGGCTGAAACAAAAAAATTCCATTTTAAATATTAAATGTTTTGTTTCAGCCACAATTGGCCAAAAAGTATTAAAATTTTAATAGTGAGCTGTTTTGTTTCAGCCAATATTTGCCTCTTGAAGAGGGGTCTGAAACAAACAATTAAAATTAAAAGCTTAATATTTAAAATTTATGAAACTAAGTAAGTTTAAAAGAAATTAAAACTTTCAAATTATATCTTGTAAATCAGTAGCATTTATACTTCTACAAGTGCCAAAGCTTAAATTGCACTAAGACTTTATACCTTTTATTTTTATAAAAAATGTCCTCCTCTTTTAAAAATAGTTCTCTGAGGTGGAGATCCAAGGTGATGGCCCAGTCGGTGGAAGTTACCCTCACCTCTTCCCAGGACCAAACTGGAATTACAATTAAAATATACAGCAGCAATTTTAAACCATTTTCATTTCATGGAACACATAAATTAGTTACAAAAATTCTGCAGCATACTAAAAAAATGTATTTTCTGCCTATCTGACAAAAATAATAGATATGATCTTTATTCATTCACCCCAAATGGCTATTGATTTGTTGGCTGTTGCCATTTTTTATTTGACAATTTAAGGGGAAAGACTAAATAGTCAGGTATTGCATGTTTTAAAGTTCTCTGCAGCACAACAGTTGAAAATAATTGACCTAGAACAAAACTTAAGAACATATTAAACACACACACACACACAAATATCCAGCAACAATAATGTGATATTCACAATTGCTGTCATCCAATAAAAAAAAAAATACTAGGCAGGGAGCAGGAGCAGGGTAGAGGGGATAAATGAAAGAAAAAAGGGGACATCTGTGATATTTTCAACAATAAAGATAAATTTTGAAAAATAAACATCATGCTTATTTTGAAAGAAAGACATAAAAAGAGAAAGAAAGAAAGGAAGAAAGAAAGAAAGAAAGAAAGAAAGAAAGAAAGAAAGAAAGAAAGAAAAAAAGAAAGAAAGAAAGAAAGAAAGAAAGAAAGAAAGAAAGAAAGAAAGAACCTACCAGACAAATAAAGAAGCATGGAAAATAGTATCTATAATGAGAAGAAAAATCAACCAATTGAACATGACCCAGAAATAAGATGACAGCAGACAGGGACATTAAAAGAGTTATTATAACCATATAAGAAAGTATGGGCATATTAAGGTGGGACAGGGAAGGAATAAAAAGACATGAATCAAACTCCCGGAGATGAAAGAACGCTTGAGATTAAAACACGGAATGTGATTAACAGTCACTAAATACCATAGAAAGAAAAGATTAGTGAACTTAAATACATAACAGAAAACTACACAAAATAAGAGAGAAGACAAAGAAAAATAACAGAGCATCAGTGAACTATGGGCCAACTTAGAGCAGCCCAATCTATACTTATAATAGGGTAGTATGCAAATTGGTTGGGATGCCGTCACATGACGACCAATCAGCAGGAAGGCGGGGCAGCGAGCTACAAGCGGTGGAGAGCCAGAGGAGGGCAGGGAAGCGAGCTATGTGCAGCAGAGAGCTACGAGCGGTGGTGGGCGGGGCAGCCAGTTGAGGCAAGCAGCAGCAAGCTACTCAGCACAGATTCATGTGCAGGGCCACTAGTATATATATCATTGGAATCCCCAAAGCAGGGTGGAGGAGGAGGAAATGGTGATACAAAATATTTTTCAAAATATCAAGAAGAAGACAATGGAGCAACACCTATAAAGGGCTGAAAGAAAAATATTGTCAACATAGAAATCTTTTAATGATACAGACTTTTTCTGTTATATAAAACCTGAGAATATTCCTCCCCTGCAAAGCTGCACTACAAAATTGTGAAAAGAAGTCCCTCCCACAGAAGAATGATGGGACCCAAAGAAATCTGATACTACTCGAGAGAACGAAGGTCTCTAGAAACAATAACTAGATGGGTAAATATAAAACCATTTTCTCATTTTAATAATGACACTAAAATAAGAAAAATAAACGGGTTCGCTTTATCCGCATCCTCGCCAACACTTGCATGATCAAAAGTTCTGGAAATAGATAGTAGTGATGGTTGCACTGCATTATAAATAAATTTAGTGCCACTGAATTTTACACTTAACAAGGACTAAATGGTAACTCTTTTTTTACTTTAATTTTATTGTTGACACTTTTATAGATGTTCCCATTCTCCCCTCTTTGCCCACCTCCACCCAACCCCCAGCCCCAGTCCCCATTCCTTCTGGCCATCTCCACACTGTTGTCTGTGTCAATGGGTTATACATATATGATCTTTTATTAATACCTTCCCCTTCTTTTATCCAGTCCCACCTCCCCCAAACCCTCTGCCAGCTGTTGATCTGTTCCATGTACCCATGCCTGTTTCTATTTCGTTCATCAGTTTATTTTGTTCATTAGATTCCATATATAAGTGAGATTATATGATATTTGTCTTTCTCTAACTGGCTTATTTCACCTAGCATACTAATCTCCAGGTCCACCCATGCTGTCACAAAAGGTAAGAAATCCTCCTTTTTATGGCCATGTAGTATCCCATTGTATAAATGTCCCAAAACATTTTTTATCCACTCATCTGCTGATGGGCACCTGGGCTGTTCCCACATCTTGGCTATAGTAAACATTGCTGCTATGAACAGAGGGGTACATGTATTCTTTCAAAGTGGTGTTTCAGGATTCTTAGGATATATTCCCACAAGTGGGATCACAGGGTCAAAAGGTAGTTCCATTTTTAATTTTTGGAGCAAACTCCATATGTTTTCCACAGTGACTGCATCAGTCTGCATTTCCTCCAACAGTTTACAAGGGTTCCCTCTTATCCACATCCTCACCAACATTTGTTTATTGATTTATTGATGATAGCCATTCTGGCAGGTGTAATGCGGTACATCATTGTGGTTTTAATTTGCATCTCTCTGATAACTAGTGACTTGGAGTATTTTTTCATTTATCTATTAGACATCTGTATGTCCTTTTTGGAGAAGTGTCTCTTCGGGTCTTTTCCATTTTTAATTGAATTGTCTTCCTAGTGTTGAGTTGCATGAGCTACATATTTTGGAAATTAACCTCATATCAGATATATTATTGGCAAATATGTTCTCCATACAATGTGTTCCCTTTTCGTTTTGTTGATGGCTTCTTTTGAGGTGCAGAAGTTTTTTAATTTGATGTCCTTTTTGTTTTTTTCCTTTTTTTCCCTGGCCCTAGGAGATATATCGGCAAAAATATTGGTACAAGAGATGTCTCAGATTTTACTGCCTATGTAACAGGATCTTTATGGTTTTGCAACTTACATTTAAGTCTTTTATCCATTTTGAGTTTATTCTTGTGTATGGTGTAAGTTGGCGGTCTAGTTTCAATTTTTGCCTATTCCTCTGCAACATTCCCAACACTAATCATTGAAGACACTCTTTTTACTTCATTGTATGCTCTTTCCTCCTTTGTTAAATATTAATTGTCCATAAAGTTGTGAGCTCTCTTTTCTGTTCCATTGGTCTGTATGCCTATTCTTGTGCCAATACCAGGCTTTGTAGTATGGTTTGATATCTGGTATTATGATCCCTCCAACTTTGTTCTTCTTTCTCAAGGTTGTTGAGGCAATTTGGGGTCTTTTTCTGGTTCCAAATATGATTTTGGAATATCTGTTCTAGATCTGTGAAATGTGCCATTTATATTTTAATAGGAATGGCATTGAATGTATAGATTCCTTTGGGTACTGTGGACATTTTAATGACGTTAATTATTTCAACCAATGAACATGGTATATGCTTCTACTTATTTGCATCTTCCTCTGTTTCTTTCTTCAATGTCCTATTTTCTGAGTTCAGGTGTTTTAGCCCGCTTGGTGAAGTTTAATCCCAGGTACCTTATTTTCTTGTTGCATAGTAAGTGGGATTGCTTTCCAAGTTTCTCTTTATGAGAGTTTATTATTGGTGTATGAAAATGTCACTGATTCTGAAGATTAAGTTTGTATCCTGCTACTTTGCAGAATTTGTTTATTAGATCTAGTATCTTGGTGGTGGAGTCTCCAAGGTTTTCTAGCTACAGTATCATGTCATCTGAGAATAATGACAGTTTTACTTCCTCTTTTCTAACTTGGATGCATTTTATTTCTTCTTCTCCTGTGTTTGCTGTGACTAGAACTTGCAGTATTATGTTGAATGAGAGTGCTGAAAGCACACATTCCTGTCTTGTTCTTGTTCTTAAGGGAAATGCTTGTAGTTTTTGCCCATGAGTATGATGTTAGCTGTTGTGTGTCACATATGGCCTTTTTATATTGAAGTATGTTTCCTCTATTCCCACTTTGCTGAGAGTTTTTATCATAAATGGGTACTAGATTTTGTTAAATGCTTTTTCTGTGTCTATTCATATTATCATGTGGTTATTATCCTTCATTTTGTTTATGTGGGGCATCACATACATGAATAAATCCCACTTGATGATGCCGCATGATCTTTTTTTTCTTTAATCCTCCCTGAAGTGAACATTTTTCATTAATGAGAGGGAGAAGGAGAGAGAGGGGGAGAGAGAGGGGGAGAGAGAGAGGGAGAGAGAGAGAGAGAGAGAGAGAGAGAGAGAGAGAGAGAGAGAGAGACAGAGGAACATTGATGTGAGACAGAAACAGGGATCAGTTGCCTCTTTTACGAACCCCAATCAGGGATCAAACCCACAACCTGGGTATGTGCCCTGACTGGGAATTGAACCAGTGACCCTTCAGTGCACAGGACAGTCCTCCAACCAGTGAGCCATACCGGCCAGTGATGCATTATCTTTTTAATGTATTGCTGTACGTGGTTTGTTAAGATTTTTTTTAGACTTTTTCATTTATTTCTCCTCTGATCTTTATTATTTCCTTCCATTTACTCACTTTGGGTTTTGTTGTTGATTTATTTCCAGTTTTATTTAAGGGCACATTAGATTGTTTATTTGAGATGTTTCTTGTTTCCTGAGGTAGGCCTGCTTTCTCTGTGTCCTGTAGGTTATGGCTTGTTGTGTGCTCATTTTCATTTGTTTCAAGGTAACTTTGGATTTCTTCCTTGATCTCATTGTTAACCCATTCATTGTTTACTAACATGTTACTTAACCTCCATGGCTTTGTGAGCTTTTAACATTTTTTTCCTGTGGTTGATTTCTTGTTTCATACAATTATGGTCAGAGAAGATGCTTGATGTAATCTTAATCATTTTAAATTTATTAGGAGTTATTTTGTGTCCTAACGTGTGGTATATTCTAGAAAAAGTTGCACGTGCACTTGAAAAGATTGTTATTCTGTTGCTTTGGGGTAAAATGCTCTGAAGCTATCAGTTAACTTATGTGTCATTTCAGGCCCTCGATTCCTTGTTCATCTTCTTTCTGGAAGGTCTGTCCATTGACGTCAATGCGGTGATCAAAAACCCTGCTATGACTGTAGTACTGTCAATCTCTCCTTTGATGTCCATCAAGATTTGCTTTACATATTTAGGTGCTCCTACATTGGGTGCAGAAATGTTTATCAGAGATATATCCTCCGGTTGGATTGCTCCTTTTATCATTACCTAGTGTCCTTCTTTGTCTCTTACTTTAGCCTTTGTTTTAAAGTCTATTTTGTCAGATCTAAGTATTGCTACCCCGCTTCATTTTTATTTCTGTTTGTTTGGAATATATTTTTCCATCCCTTTACTTTTTTTTCTGTATGTATCTTTTGTTCAGAGGTGAGTCTCTTGTAGACAGCATATATATGGGTCTTGCGTTCTTACACATTCAGCTACACTATGTCTTTTGACTGGAACATATAACCCATTTACATTTAAAGTGATTATTGATACATCTGTGTTTATTGCCATTTGATTCTTTTAACTGTGTTCCTCTGGTTGTTTTGTTGTTTTTTATTTTTCATTTATTTGTTTTTCTTCCTTTACTTCTTTTTTTATTATTACATTTATTGGGGTGACATTGGTTAATAAGAATATATAGGTTTCAACTGCACATTTCTAGGATGCAAGATCTGTTTTTGCACTGTGTGTCCACCATCCAAAGTCAAACCATCCTCCATGGCCATATATTAGGCCCCGTCCACCCTCACCCTCCCAAGCCCTTCCTCTGGCAGCCACTACACTGCTGTCTGTGTCCACAAGTTTCAGTTTTATATCCAACATATGAGTAAAAACCACATGAATTTTTTAGCTTTTCCTGACTGACTGATTTCACTTAGCATAATACTCTCAAGGTCCGTCCATGTTGTCACAAATGGCAGTATTTCGTCTTTTTCTTACAGCTGAGTAGTATTCCATTGTGCACATGTATCACATCTTCTTTACCCAATCATCAATTGAAGGACACTGCTTGTCTCTATGTCTTTGCCACCGTGAAGTGAATACTGCTGTGATGAATATCGGGGCGCATGTATCTTTAAAAATAAATATTTTTGAGGTTTCCAGGTAGATACCCAGAAGCGGGATTCCTGGGCCATGTGGTGACACTATTCTTAATTTTTTGAGGAACCGCCACAGTGTTTCAGTAGTGGCTGTACCAGTCTACAGGTCCACCAGCAGTGAATGAGAGTCCTTTTTCTACACAACCTCTGCAGCCTTACCACTTGTCCTGTTGATACTAGCCATCCTGACAGGTGTGAGGTGCGCTCTCATTATAGTTTTGATTTGCATTTCCCTAGCAGCTAATGAGGTTGAACTTCTTTTCATGTATCTGTTGACCATTTGTATGTCTTCTTGGGAGAGGTGTCTGTTCAGGTCCTCTACCCATTTTTGAATTGGATTGTTTGCTTGGTGTTGAGTTTTATGATTTCTTTATAAATTTTGGTACTAACCCCTTGTGAGATCTGTGTTTGCAAATATCATCTCCCATTTGGTCGGTTGCCTCTTTGCTTGGTTGCTGGTTTCTTTTGCTGTGCAGAAGCTTTTTAGTTTGATACGGCCCCATTCGCTGATTTTTGCCTTTTCTTCCCTTTGCTTTGGGGTCAAATTCATTAAGCGTTCTTTACAACCAAGTTCCATAAATGTATTACCTATGTTTTCTTCTATATAATTTATTGTTTCAGAACTTATAATTAGGTCTTTGATCCACTTTGAATAAATTGTTGTGCATGAGAACAAACTAAAATCTACTTTCATTCTTTTGTCTGTGGCTTTCTAAGTTTTTCAGCACCATCCTATATAATCCTATATCCTATATAATAAAGAGCTAATATACAAATGGTCACCAGGCCCTCACACTGTCATGCAGTAAAGGCTCAGACACTCAACACTGGGGAGAGAGGTATGGGGACCAGCCAGGCTGCAGCCCGGAAGAGGGACAAGCTGCCCTCCCCATGGTCCCAGGTGCCTGCAGCTGCAGCCCAGGCAAAGCCACCCGCCCACGGACCCCTGAGGCTGTGGCCAACCCAAGTGAAGCCGGCCCGGGTCCTGGGTGCCTGCAGCCAGCCAGAGGGAGGGAAGCCCAGGTCCCAGGTGCTTGTGACCAACCAGAGGAGGGAATCCTGGGTCCTGGGTGTGGGGCGAGGCAGAGGCAGTTAGGGTCAATCAGGCCAGCAGGGGAGCAATTAGGAGCGATCAGGCTGGTAGGGGAGCAGTTAGGGGCTATCAGGCAGGCAGGCAGAGGTGGTTAGGGGCAATCCGGCAGGCAGAGGTGGTTAGGGGTGATCAGGCAGAGGGGTTAGAGGCGATCAGGCAGGCAGGCAGGCAAGTAGTTAGCAGCCAATGGTCCCGGATTGTGAGAGGCATTTGGACATCCCCCAAGGGGTCCCAGATTGGAGAGGGTGCAGGCCTGGCTGAGGGAACCCTCCCCCTGCACAAATTTTGTGCACAGGCCTCTAGTTTATATTGAAAAGTCTTTCTTTTCTCCATTGTGTAGTGCTGTCTCCTTTGTTGAGAATTAACTGCCCATATACATGTGGTTTTATTTCGAGGCTCTGAATTCTGTTCTATTGATATCTATGACAGTTTTTCTGCCAATATCATGCTGTGTTGATGATCATAGCTCTATAGTATAATTTGAAGTCACATAGCATGAATCCTCTGGATTCATTCTTTTTTATCAGGATTGCTTTGGCTATTCAGGAACTTTTTGTTCTATTTCTTTAAAAAATGACATTGGAAAAAATGACATTGGGATTTTAATGGGGATTGCATTAAATCTGTATATTGCTACTGGTAGTATGGCCATTTTAACTATGTTGATTCTTCCAATTCATGAATATTAATTATCTTTCCATTTTGTTGTATCTGTTTCAATCTTTTTAAATAATACTTTGTAGTTTTTAGTTAGTAAGTCTTTCACATCCTTTGTTAAGTTTATTCTTAGGTATTTTATTCTTTTGGTTGCAATTGCAAAAGGAATTGTTGGTTTTTTGTTTTTATTTTTCATTTCTTTTTCTGAAGTTTCATACAGGTAAGCAGACACAGAAAACGGTATGGTGGTTACCAGAGGGAATGGAGTTGTGAGTAGTAAAGGGGCCAAATACATGGTGGCAAAAGATGATTTGACTTTGGGTGGTGACACACAATGCAATATATAGATCATGTATCATAGAGATGTACACCTGAAATCTACATGATCCTAGTAACTAATATCATCCCAATAAATTTAATAAAAAATAAAATATAAATCCCTAGATAAAGCCTAAGGACATAATCAACCTATAAAAATTTATGCAAAAAATATCTCCTAGATAGCTTTAACAATAAAAATTGAAGCAATCTAAACATGCAATATGAAGTAAATGGTATATCCATGAGAAATATTATGTAATCACTTAAATTTTATCTACAACAAGTTTTAATGTTATGGGGAAATAATTATGCCAAAATGTAAATTTATAACATAAAGGGTACACTACATTGTATTTCTCTATAAATTCACCTCCAGAAGAACACACTGTACAGCAAGAACTGGAAGGGTATGTACTAAAATGTTAATCATCGTTCAGCGTAGTGAGACTATGCATATTTTTTCTTCTTTTCCATATTTCAGAATTTGTCTCAAATAAGAAAGAGGTGTTATTTTGAGAATTAGAAAAAAAGTTAAAAATTAGAAAAACATTTCTATGGGAAAATGTATTCATACAGCAGCTCAAAAATCTATAAAAATTGTATGCATTTATTATCTAAACTAAATCCATCAGGTGGTTTTAAATATACTTTTATGAGAGTTGCATTAATTCAGTTCCCATCACCCCTACAGGTAATTTATTCCAAAGGATAACAATCAAAAACCTTGAAACTTAACTGCAATTTTTTGTTTCAATTTGAATCCATTACAAATTAGTGAGTTGTACGAATACGACTATTTATATCACATTCTAACTCCCCTTTCCTTTACTAAGCAACAAATTCCTTTCATCTTTACCTTCTTCTGTTTTCTTATTTATTGTCTCTTGATTATTTTACTAGAGGCCCATTGCATGAAGATTCATGCAATAGGCCTTCCTTCCCCTGGCTGCTGGCACTGGTTTTCCTCCACACCCAGGACCCAGGCCACAGCGGAGCCTTCAGTCTTCAGTCTTCATCTTCAGTCTTCAGTCTTCACTCAGGCAGAGCCTTCAATCTTCGCTCTGTGCCTGCATATGCAAATTAACCCACCATTTTGTTGGGTTAATTTGCATACTCACTCCTGATTGGCTGGTAGGTGTCGCAGAGGTATGGTCAATTTGCATCTTTCTCTTTTATTAGTGTAGATTCTCTATCAACTCAAGTTCTTGGGGTGCTAATCTCTAATTTATTGTGTCCTGACTGTACCTCACAGTGGATCATTTCCTCATGCAGTCTATAGATTTAATTGTGAGCACATCTTTAGCAAGGTGCATTGGTTTTTTAGACATTCCATGTGCCTTTACTCATAAAATTGTACTTTAGGGAGATTGTGCATCTGCTTCTGTCACAGCTCTTGGGAATTCCATCTCATTCAGGACCCATTTTTATACTAATATCTGGCCTTCAGAATTTCAAACCATATGACCAGTACTAGTTCAGATCTTATACCTTTGCATGGGGTTTTAATTTCTCAGAGGAGTCCCCTTCTCATGCACAAAGCTCCTAAGGCACAAACTGGTTTGAGACCATGGATGTGGTCTGTCTAGCGCTCTTGTCACAGAGGGGCCAGCTCTCCCAGGATGCTGCTCTTAACCAGCGGTCTTAGTTCCGGCCACTTACCTGGTGTGGGCCTTCATTAGGCCTCTATCCTGATATGGATACTAAAGTCCAGCCCATGGTCATTCAGACCTATGTCTGGTATCCGTGCACTCGGGAATTCTTGGACATGATTTCATAATGGCATAACTTTAGTTTTGAGTTCCATCTTCTGTTATGACCCCTAAATACTTCTTTTCAGAAAACAAGCTTACTGCATTCTATACAGAATCCTACTGTTTGGAGTGGGAACAGTTCTGCACAACTCTTGAAACTTTTGGAGTGGGAAGCGTGGCCTCAGGTGCATTTTAAGTTCAAAAAGTTTCCTAAACAAGACTCTCCCAGACCATATTATTAGCACCATTGGTGTGTTGCCATCTATTTTGAGGAGGTACACAGACATTAGCCATTAACCACTCTTAGAGCATCAATGTTTTTCAGTTTTTACCTTTTAAAGTAAATTCAAATCTCTTCCTATTTGATAACATGATTCTCACTTTATGAAATTCTGTAGGGTGGAAGTGTTCTAAATATGTCATCTTTCAGGTGTGTTGAGGTTGGAAAAAAAAAGCTAGGACGTTACTCTGGACTGTAATCATCACCCTCTTAGGTATCATCCGAAGGCACCCTCCACAGCAAGTTATTATCAAATTAGTCTTTAAAAGTAATCACCGCGCTTTATAACAAGCAGAAAATGACATTTACTTTCTGTATCTTTTCCAAAATTTTCATTTTCATTAATTCCAAAGTACAGTTTCTTCAAATACATAATTTCTAAAGAACCTGAAATGGTTGCCTAGTTACCATAAGAGGAAGATGAATTGGATCTCTTCCTCATGACAAGTCCATTCCTAAGCCTATACAAACAGCCCAGTAAGCACAACGGACACCTGCCTTATGGGGCATTCCTCACCCTGCCTCTTCTCCAGGCCAGTGGCCACTCCTGCTCCTGAGGTCTCTGGCATTGGCGCCATGTTCTCCATATCGGTGGGAGAAATATGAAGTGTGGAGGGTTGGATACCAGTAGGCACAACCCGGGGGCAATACATTGGTAGGTTCAGATTTTTATCTACATCACTGAGATGCATTTTCTTCAATTATATGACACCTAAACAGAGTAATGGTAGGAATTAGCTTTCAAAAACCAATATTGTTTCAAACTGCGTAGGACATCACCAAGACTTTTGTAAGCTCTTTTTGTCATTTGTCACAGCATTGGCTTTAAGAGAGTTTTCTAAGGAAAGGGTAGGGAGTTATTGCTCATTTTACAGCAGAAGCTGCCCCGAACTACAGGCCCTCGGGTGTCCGCTGGGCACGCCTGCAGCATCCAGGCTGGCACTGATCTGAGACCTTTCTTCATGCAAGTTTTCCCTTTTCATCAAGGATCTCAATTCAGTAATTATTTCTAAAATTTCCTTCTCTTTGCCCAATAGGTGGGTCTAACCCTCTTATTCCACTTCCATGTCTCACCTCCACCACTAATGAAATTCCCACATGTATCGCCATCCTTTTGGCATTGTTTCTATAAATGCTGACTCTGACTAATGTGTAGCTTGTAGATTAACAGCATGCTTGTGTAAGATTCCTAGGAACTGCCCTGGCTGGTGATTGTCAGTGGTTAGAGCGTCCACCCTTGAACCAAAGGGTCACGGGTTCATTTCCAGTCAAGGGCACATAACAGGGTTGCAGATTTCAACCCTGCCCCTGTTGGGGTGCATGCAGGAGGCAATAAATGTGTCCCTCTAATCTTGATTTTTTTTCTCTCTCTCTCCCCCTCCTTCCTTCCTTTGCGCTCTCTATAAAAATCAATGAAAAATATATCCGCGGGTGAGGATGAAAAAAAAAAAAAAATCCTAGGAACTGTCTTCAGAAGATACAGACTCCGACCTTCAATCATCCCAGTTCCGGGAGTTTTGCTGACCTTCAACTGCAGAACCAGGATGAAATAGAACCAGGAGGACCAAGACCTGGAGGACCAAGACCAGGAGGATCGAGACCAGGAGGACCGAGACCAGGAGGACCAAGACCAGGAGGACCGAGACCAGGAGGATCGAGACCAGGAGGACCGAGACCAGGAGGACCAAGACCAGGAGGACCGAGACCAGGAGGACCGAGACCAGGATGACTCACACAAGGCCATCACTTGACCAGTTTCAAGATGTATTGGAATGGACTGTGCAGGGCTGCATGCAGAGAACTTTTCAGTCCCCTCCCCTTGATATCTTTGTTTGCTTTCCCTCTCCTTCCTCATGAAAAGCCCAGCCTGCACTGAGATGTTGGGATGGACTGTGTGACAAGAGCCTCCCCATCTTCCTATTTGTCAGGCACTTGAATAAACCACGTACCTTTTTTATCAACATCTGTCCCATGAGTTTGGCTTTCGTGGCCCCAGGCTCCTGAACTTGGGTTATGGTTAAAACTGGAAAATACATGATATGGTGAGTCAGCCAGGATACATGGACCTTGGTAAGTCCCAGTGGGCCCAGCCTGGGTTCCCAGAGGGTTGTGGCAGGCTGACTCCATAGCAGGGATGGCAGGAACTTCCTAGCAGCTGCCAAGAGCTCTTCAACTCATGGGCGTCTTGCTCTCCCTCTCAAGGCATCAGCCACCTGAAACGCTTTGCTGGTGAAAGGAAACGGGTGTTTGGGGACTCAATGGACTCCAAAGCTGGGTAACGTCTGGTGTGCACAACCAGGAGCCACTGCCCCGCCATCTGGGATTGTTTGAATCCTTTTGGATGTCCTGGGAATCAATAGGCACTGCATGGTGGCAGGCACGGCTCAGGGACTAAGAAAAATCCCAGTTCCCAGGTGTGGGATTTGGTCGGAGCCCTCTTTTGGTTTTGGTATTTGAATTTTGGTGTATTGTTTGCTTTTCTTCTTGCCTACCTCTTGTGGGGTGTCTTACTAGTTGTGTTCTTGATTTGAAATAGTATTACTTGAAGAAACTTGCATAGGAACCATACTGCTATAGAGGTGCTTGCTCCTTCCTGTTTGTCTAGTTGTAATTTTGTGTGTAAACCTTGACTGTTAAGCATGGGGGCTCCGCGTCAGTACTGAGTGGCAGCCCCCTGGGTGGCATTCTGGCCACGAGTGGTCCACATGTGGTTATGAGCCAATGGCCAAGAAAAAATATAATTTTTTAATTGTAACACAGCTTGGCCCGTGTATGTTTTGGGGTTTGAAGAGCAATGGTCCCTAAATAGTTCTTCTAAACCAGCCAGCTGTCGCCAACCGGTGGTCCCTGGACCACTGGAGGTCCGTGAGGTCCAAAAGGTTGGTGACCACTGCTTTAAACTACTATACTATTTTGCAATTGAAGTTGCTTTGCCAAAGGCCTGGTAAATGTGATATGGTCTGTTACATGCAAGCTTTCATGTTGTTACATCATAAGAATTCTGTTCAGAAAGATCTACCGTGTTTCCCTGAAAATAAGACAGTGTCTTATATTAATTTTTGCCCCCAAAGACACGCTAGGTCTTATTTTCAGGGGATGTCTTATTTTTCCATGAAGAAGAATACGGTACACATTTATTGTTAAATGAAAATAAAGGAAATTTATTACCTGTATACGGTACGGTAGTACGGTAGTTGTCAACACAAACCAGACAAACTGTGAATCCTACAGTATCAAGAATTTACTCATTTATTCAATGACAATCATGTCATCATCTTCTGGAACATCATCATAACAATCCAATTCCTGAATTTCCTGGTGAATTTCTTGTGACTCCATTTCTTTCAGAATCAGTGGACCAAATCTCTCATGTTTAGCAACAGCACTGTCTTTAAATGAGTACTTCTTGTCAAGGTAGCCTGCTCGCAGTGCATTTGCAATGCAACTGTCAGTGATTTTCTCCCATGAATTCTTCACCCAAGTCACAACTTCTTGCAGTTTAGGTTTCACAAAGTTTCCACGCTGATTTCTCTCCATTCTATTTTCAATGTAGTCATTAATTTCCATGCGCAAATTGTCTTTGAATGGCTTGTTTATTGCAATATCAAGAGTCTGGAGATAGGCCGTCATTCCTGCGGGAATCATTATCTGATCTATTTTTCTTTCGTGAAGAAATGTCTTCATGTCTTTAGCGCAGTGAGTGCTGGCTGCATCCCAGACTAGCAGACCTCTTTGGCTCCCTCGCATAACAAGCGGCAGCATTAAATCGACCCACTTCCTTATAACTGCTTGTGTGGCCCAGGCTTTTTCAGTTTCAAGAAAAAAACGCCCAAAACACGTTCAATCTTTTCCTTCTTGCCCTTAGAAATGATTAAAGGTGGGATTTTAGTGCCATCCAGATGAATTGCCAAAATACAGGAAACACGTGCACTTTCGTAAGCAGTGGAGGGAATGTACGCTAAGAAGGCACCCCGCTGTTCAATTGTTGTTTGAGATGATTGGCCCATAAACACTGAAGTTTCATCCATAGCAATCATGTTGGAAAGATTGTATTTAGAGAATTCAGCATCATCAATAAAGGACTTGAATGCAAGTGCTCACTTAATAACTTGAGTATCTTCCAACCTAAACAATGTTGTAGATCTTCTTAAAGACAGTTCACTTCGCTGAAGGAAATTATCCAGCCAGTGTTGTGATGCTTTGAAGTCTTCGGGGGCTATGTCAAACTGTGGTGCCATTGCAAGGGCAAATTCTTGAATCTGAGCCCTATTCACAACCAAAGCCTTTGCTCTCCTGTCAACAACCCATTCACAGATCAGGTCTTTCAGCTCGGAAAATAATGGTTGCTGACCTGATCCACACTTGCGCTTTTTAGCATTTCCCTTGTCCACTTTTTCAATGAGGTTACCATACTCTGCTCACCATTTTCAGACCAATCGGATACTCAACATCTTCTCTTTGCAGAAAGCAGTAAGATTTTGGCCCCAAGAGTCTTCCACGATTCCTTTCTTGTACTCCACGGAATAGCTTTTTCTTTTTGCGCTCATTTCTAGGGGTAAAAAAAAAAGGAATTGGGGTATCAAGGTGGGGGGAGGGAGATCACTCAAAATGACACAGGGGGGATCAGAAGGGGGAATCAAAATAGCACAGGAGAATCAGAGGGGGGATTACCATTTTAGTAACCCCTTTTGATCCTCCTGTGTCATTTTGATTGCCCCCTCTGATCCTCCTGTGTCATTTTAAGTGATCCCCCTCCCCCCACCCCTGTGCCACTGAACACCTTCACCAGACATCCCCCCTACCCCTTTATCAGACATTTGCCCCCTGGGGCCTGCCTGGGGACTGTCACTGGGCTTGCTGGGACCTGGATCTGGGCTGGAGCAGGGTCTTCCACTGACTGAGAACCTTCAGTCATCATGAAGGCGGCCGCGAGCATTAGGTAGTGTCACCAGAGACAAACCAGCACTCACCACCTTCGCCGCGTCCCGTCCACTCTAATCCTCCTGTTCTTCTACACGCATCTGCGAAAGTCTCCTCCTCTCTCCCGCCCCGCGCTCACCGCTCACTCCGACCTCCGCTCCGCCTCCACACAGCAGTGATGTCAGGACTCCGCGTAACGTCACTGGTTGCTAGACGCTAGTCGGGGCAGCCCTAGCGACCAGTTTACGGTAAATTAATTTTCATTCTGAGACAGAGCCTTGGGCCTTATTTTCGGGGGATGCTTTATATTTCACTCAGAAGGTAACCTGTAAGTAGGTCTTATTTTCGGAGGATGTCTTATTTTCGGGAAACACGGTAGATTAGTGGTTCAAAGTGGGGGGAAAGTACTTACTTCCCTCCCAGACAGTAAAACTCACAAGGAAAGAAGTCTTTTAAACACTCTAAATCTTCCTCCTTTAGATCGGGGAGCTGCCTTAGCCCAGTGAACAATGGGGAAAATAATGCCACCCCAAAACCCCACACAGGCTGTGCATACAGCTGGAGCAACTGCCCCACCCCCTGAATGTGAAGGGAATAAAATGGTACTTTTAAATGCAAGCTGCAAGGCCTGATATCCCCCCCTGCCATTTCGCAGCTTCCTAGAAGTTGTCAAGGTCATGTTATTTCTGTTTTGCCTCTTTAAATATGTGAGTGTGTTTGTCAATTAAAAAAACAAACACCTGTTTCTGAAAATTATGAAATGTGTTGTTTTTAGATGTCACTAAAAATTAAAATTTATAAGAATTTAGAATTCTAAGTTGTAAAAAAATGTATATGCTTTTGATAATAAAAAGTATAAGTTAACACAATATTTTTTTAAATTGGAAGAAAATAAATTGTTCTTAAGTTAGTTATTTCTGAATGTGTTAAAAAAAAAAAAATGGCCCTAACCGGTTTGGCTCAGTGGATAGAGCGTCAGCCTGCAGACTGAAGGGTCCCAGGTTTGATTCTGGTCAAGGACATGTACCTTGGTTGCGGGCACATCCCCAGTAGGAGGTGTGCAGGAGGCAGCTGATCGATGTTTCTCTCTCATTGATGTTTCTAGCTCTCCATCCCTCTCCCTTCCTCTCTGTAAAAAATCAATAAAATATATATATTTTTAAAAACGGAAAGTGACTAAGAGACACAGAGGTTCATGGATGTCACAGAAAGTTCATGCAAGTTGCATAGGGTCTTTGCAAATTGAGGAAGGATTGTGTAGAGGTAAGAAGCAAAAACAGAAAGAATAAAGGAAATTGAAAAATGAAAAAGAATTTTAAAGGGGACACACATATTACAAGGAGAAAGGACAATGAAGGAGGAATACTCATGAAGGTAAATGGAAATGGAGGGGAGGGAATAAGGAACAAATAAAGGTACTTAGATAGTAAAACGGAGTGGTAATTTTAATGACAAAAGAAAAAGCCAGGAAGTGCCACTTAATTTTTCAAAACCAATTGTAATTTCCCCATTGGAATCCCAGGTACAACTGACACTGGGGAATTAATTAATTGCTTTCTTAATCTGATATACTTCCATTTCAAATTCTAAATGTTATCTTAAAATATTGTTACAAAAACAAATTCTTTTGTCAATTGCATTATAATCAAATCTATAGCCATGTCATTTTAAATATTTTTGCCATTTATACACAGTCATTACTTAACTTATGCATTTGCAAAAATGTTACATCTTCTGACTTATTCTAAATATGAATTTTTAAGAATAAATTTTCAGATCATACCTTTAAAATAAATAAAGATTTATAGAACTCTAAGAAGTAACTGGAGTCATAGAAATACTGTCAAATAATCAAGATAAATAAGAATTGATTATGGGACTGAATAAACTGAAAATAATTATTGTTTATGACTTTGTTAAAAATATTGCTGATTTTTTAATTTTTTTCTTTGTTTTCTTAGAGCAGTTTTGTGAATTGTACCTTAATAATCAATATTAAAACATATTTTTCTCCAAACTTGATCTCTCCAGAATTTAAAAACTCTTTTAATAAGTGACTATTCTTATTTTCATGGCAATATGTTTGTTTGCATGAATCCCATAAGAATCTGATTTCTTCATAACAGACCAATTGTAGTTTTATTAACCAAGACTTTGACTAGAATATTATGTTTGTGGAAGTCATGCCTAGACTCTAACTGTCAGCAAAAAACTTTAAAGAATAAAGATTGACTTTAAAGCCAAGAAAAGGCACTTGGAAAAATGTCCTGGTACCTTTCCTGGGAAATGACAAGGAAAGACCTGAAGAGATTTTGGTGAACTTGAAACATGAGGAGTTTACCCAAACCTGTAAGTAATCCACAGGCAAAGCCTGATGGTAACTGGGTGGCTTGGCTTTTTGCCCTGGGAGGCTATTTAAAATTCAATCTGAAAATTTCTTGTGAAATTCTAGCAAAACAGATTTTTAAAAGCCTATGTAATGAATTCCTCTTTCTATTGTGTTTATGCAAATAATAAGGCTAAATTGAAACAGGACTTAATACACTAAATGAATTGGTTATAATTTGACTGTTTAATAAAAATAAGAATAATTTTTAAAAAGTTTCAATAAAATCTATAACACAATTGAGATATTAGACTCTAATTCAGTTAATTGTCAGTAAAATGTTATTTTTCGCCAATAACCTAGACTGGATCCTAAATTCTTCTAGTTTTCTGAAATATTTTGGACATAACGATCTAACTTCCATGGAAATGAAAGAAAATTTGTAAGTGGTGAATTGTAACTCATCCCACCATTCTTTTGACATTGTTTCTATAAATGCTGACTCTAATATGTGGTTTTCAGATAAGCAGCATGTTTGTATGAGAAACCTAGGAGCTAACTTCAGAAGATACAGAATCTGCCCTTCAGTCATCCCAGTTCCAGGAGATTTGTTGACCTTCAGCCATAGAACAGGATGATGTAGAACCAAGATGACCAAGACCAGGATGACACGTACCAGCCCATCACTCGACCAGTTTCAAGATCTTTATCAGAATGGACTGTGCTGGCCTGCACATAGAGAACTTTCAACCCCCTCCCCTTGATATCTTTGTCCTGTTTTCCTTCTCCCTCCTTATAAAATCCATGCCTGCACTAAGCCGTTAAGATGGGCTTTGTAACAAGACTCCCCATCTTCTCGAGTGTCTGGCACTTGAATAAACCACTTTCCTTTTTCATCAATATCTGTCTCACGAGTTTGGCTTTCAAGGTGGCAGGCAGCTGCAGGTTGAGTTTCGGTTACATTATTACCATAAATCTTCTCCCTGTTATTCATAAAATGAGTCTACATGGGTTTCACATGAGCCAACTGCACATTTATTACTTTGGCTTGTGTTGACTATTGACTACAATCTTCTAAGTCATAACAGGTGAACCAGTGTGATCAATGCAGAAATGGTAGAAATGACTGTGACAAATTTTCAGAAAGACAAACATGACTTGGTATATAACTTGTGATGGGAAAGTATTCTAACATATAAAAGACATCTGAGCCCTAATTGGTTTGGCTCAGTAGATAGAGCATTGGCCTGCAGAAAGAAGGTCCCTGGTTTGATTCTGGTTAAGGACAAATGCCTGGGTTGTGGGCTCGATCCCCAGTAGGGGACATGCAGATGCTTTTACTATAAAAAAAAATGTTGCTATAAAAGAATTATTAGAACAATTGGCCAAACTTAAATGGGGACTGCGTATTACTAGATGGTATTGTTAATTTCTGGATTTTGGCTATGTAGAAGAGTAGTCTTATTTATTGTAGGGAAACACAAAGAAATAGTTAGGGGAGATGTGATGTCAAATTGACAACTTACCCTCAAATGAGTAAGGAAAATAAAATTCTTTGAACTGTACTTTCAACATTTCTGTGAGTGTTTCAAAATTTAAATGTTATTTCAAATTTTTAAAAACAAAAAAGTACATTCAGAAGGGTCAAGAATTACATTTATATTTATAATATCAGAAGCAGCATCCTATATAATAAAGGCCTAATATGCTAAGTGTCAGGTCATCCGGTCATCCGCTCAACCAATCAAAGCGTAATATGCTAATGATATTTGCTTTCTATGCTAAGGCTGCTCAACCGCCTGCTATGATGTGCACTGACCATCAGGGGGCAGGTGCTCTGACTGGTAGGTTAGCTTGTTTTTGGGTCTGGACGATCGGGACTGAGCGAGATGGGACGGACACGCCCTGGAGCCCTCCAGCTGTCCCTCCCCAGCTGGCCAACCTCCAGTGACCCTCCATGGCCCCAGTCGTGCACTGGTGGGGTCCCTTGGTCTGGCCTGTGCCCTCTCGCAATCTGGGACCCCTCAGGGGATGTCAGAGAGCCAGTTTCGGCCTGATCCCACAGACCAGGCCAAGGGGCCCCACTGGTGCACAAATTCATGCACCGGGCCTCTAGTTACTTATATCAGAAAACTAAAAAAAAAGTATAACAATTTTAGATAATGGCCTCAACTGTTTAAAAATATAGAAAAGTTATTATAAAGAAATACATTAAAATGTTAATATTATGTAGATCTATGTGGAAGGACTATGGTTTTGAGGGGGCATATTTTTTGGGGGGGGACTTGCATTATATACAGAAAGAATGGGAAGGCTCACTAGAATCAAGTAGTAGAATTTAATCATAGAGTTGATAGAAATGAGGAAAGGGATTAGATGAAATATATATATAGTAAATAGCAGGATTTAAGAATAGAGTGAAATTGCATCTATATCTTTATTTTCTGATAAGTCAACTATGCATACGCAAACTGTATTTCTCACACAACCTAGACCTGAAATGCAAGCTAATGACTTCCTCTGTTGCTTAGCAATAGAAATAGTGGTGGAGTCCAAAGCTGGAGAAAGGTTGGTTGCACTGGATTTATTAAGAAACCAGAGGCCCAGTGCATGAAAACTCATGCACTGGAGTGGGGGTCCCTCAGCCCTGCCTTCCCCCTCTTCCAGGAGCCCTCAGGGGCAGGAGACAACCTGGCCATCAGGGGAAGGCGACACCTCCATCACACCTCTGCTGCCATGGCCCTTGTTACCTGAGCCATGGGCAGCCCCAAGCAGCTGGGCAGCCACCACCCAAGGCTTGCCTGCACCTTGGACTGGCCCTGGGTGGCTGGGCAGCCACCATCCAAGGCTTGCTGGCACCTTGTCCGGCCCTGGGTGGCTGGGCAGCTGCCATCTGAGGCTTGCCTGCAACTCAGGCATTGGCTGGACAGCTGCCATCCGAGGCTTGCCTGCACCTTGGGCCAGCCCTGGGCAGCTGGGAGGCTGAAGGGACTGGGGGACTCCAGAAGCAGGCGCACCGAGCAGCCAGACCCACCTGGGGGCGGGGCTGAAGGGACAGGGCGCCACCATCTTGTGGCTGGTATAATGTCCTCAAAGTTCATCCATGGTAATGGATGATGAAAGTACGAGTGGGAGGGGAGTGGGTTGGAGTGGAATGGCCTGGAATAGGGACAGGATGCAAGTAGGCCCAAGTGGGGTGTGGCTCTCCTCTCTCTCCCCTTTCTCTTCCTCTGTCCATTCAGGGTTCTGCAAACCTGTCTCTCCTCAAAGGACACCCCCCACCACACTTCTGCTCCTACCCTGTCTGCACCTGGGTGCTCCTACAGCACATAACTGCTCTGCAAAGGCCCACAGACCCTTCACCACCTCTCACAGGCTGCTGTCCTCCAACGGTGTCCAGTCCACTTTCAGAGCTGCCTTCTGGGCCTGGGGCTTGGGGCTGGCAGTGGCAGATGTGGCAACGCGGGTGGCTCAGGCCCATCTGTGTCTCCCTGTGCTCGCTGAGAGCACCTTGGGGTAGCCTGGACCCGCACTGTGCTGAAGTAGCCACAGAGATGCACTTGCAACTGGCAAGCTCAGGAGTCTCTGTGTGCAGCACCAGGCCTCCTCCTCCTTGATGTCTGCGCCCCTCTAGGTTGCTACCCCAGCGGCCGCAGCCCTGGTGGTCTTGGGTGGCCACATTCCTCGCAAAGTGTGTGAAAGTTGTGTGGGCAGTCCAGGTGATGGAAGACCTGAGATCCAAGCCCGTGGCCAGAACCATAATCTCATTCTCCAAACCATGGTCCATGGGTAGTGGTGCCCCAGGCAGCTCAGCAGCCACTGTGAGTGCCCACAGGGCACTGGCACAAGTCACCTGCCACGCCCACCATGCCTTTAGGGACTGACCTGTGGATGCCAGGTAGTCAGATGGTGACTTTCACAACAATTTGTAAATACAGGTTCTTATTCCCATTTTGTAAATGAGGAAATAGGCACAAGAGCTCCCCCAGCTGTCTGTCCCAGGTCATGTAGCTAAGTCCTACCTGGAACAAAGCCTTTTTTGGGCACACATACCTTCACTAGCCTTTGTTGAGGCAAGAAAAAACATAGATGGAGAAGTTTGTTCAGTGGCTGAACATTCTCCGAGAAAGCCTGGGGTTCTGATGAGAGAAACTTTACCTTGTCTTTCAGCTCAACCAGCTCTTCCGAAACAGCAGCATCAAGAGTTATTTTTCTGACTGTCAAGTTATAGCATTCAGGTGAGTTTTAAATCAGGCCTAATGCCTCTGTAAACTTCTCTTTTACATAAAGGATATACGGTCTTCTTTAGGTAAGAGAATCCCTATGCTACGATCTCTCAGTTCCTAGCTCAATTCTCTCTCACATTAATGTTTCTCTCTCTCTCTCTCTCTCTCTCTCTCTCTCTCTCTCTCTCTCTCTTCCCCCCCCCCTCCCTCCCTCCCCTCTCTCCTCCCCCTTTCCACTCTCTCTAGAGATCAATGGAAAAAATATCCTCAGGTCAGGATTAACGCACATATATTTGTACTGAATGCAGCCTTTTTCTGTGATGATGTGAGATGATAAAATGTCTACATAATGAGGTGAAGTGAGGTCAGTGACATTTGCTTTGTGATGTAATGTTAAGCTACTACTGATCTTCTGGGGATAAGTCAGAAGGAGGATCATCTAGGATCACCTGAACCATGGATCCTGATGGTTGGGTGTCAGGAGCAGATGATGTCAATGGTTGGAGAAATGGAACATTTTCAGACTGTGGTTCACTTTGGGTATGGGGGGCAGGGATATTGTACTACTCAGAACAAACTATTGATTCCTACTGCAACCTGGATGAGTCTCAAAATCACTATGCCAAGTGAAAGAAATGAGATTGGTTCTCCTACGCACAAAAAGTCCATACTCTGATTCATTCACATAAAATGTTAGGAAAAGCAAAATAATCTATAGTGACAGAAAGCATATTAGTGAGCCCTGGCTGGGTAGTTCAGTTGGTTAGAGCATTGTCTCAATACACCAAGGTTGTGGGTTTGATCCCCAGTCAGAGCACAGACAAGAATTAATCAATGAATGCATAAATAAGTGGAACAACAAGTTAATGTCTGTCTCTGTCTCAAATCAATTACAAAATTTTTTTAAAAAAGCAGATTTGTGGCCCTAGACAGTTTGGCTCAGTGGATAGATGGTCAGCCCGCGGACTAAAGGGTCCCAGGTTTGATTCTGGCCAAGGGCACATGCCCGGGTTGCAGGCTCAATTCCCCAGAAGGGGGAGTGCAGGAGCAGCCAATCAATGATTCTTTCTCATCATTGATGTTTCTGTCACTCTCTCTCCCTCTCCTTTCCTCTCTGAAATCAATAAAAACGTATTTTTAAAAGTCACCAAATTATTTAAATATATAGTTTATTATACATTATGCCTCACTAAAGCTGTAAAAAATGTAAAAATTAAAAAGCTGTAAAAAAATCTTACATGTCTAGTTCCTAATGGGGCATAGTTACTGAGACATCCTTTCAGATACTGTCACATGTCAACAAGGCAACTTCACATAACGGTGACGACTGTGGAATAAGATACTCAGGTTCTGCTCTTTTAACAGGTATGTCACGTTGGGCAACTTCTCTGTTTCTCGGTTTCTTCCTCTGTACCTTCTTCATTGAGCTGCTGGTAGGAGCCCACACATGATGGAGTGAAACAAGATAAACAATAAATGTCAGCTATTGTGATTGTCCTTAACCTTTACTGGAGGGAGCATTCATCATGTTTGTTTAATTCCCTATATTTTATGATGCGTTGACATCTTAGGGCCTTGCAAATTGGGGGGAAACCACCCCTCCCAGGTAATTCCTAGAGACAGCAAACTTGCCTTTGAGCATGACTTTTAAATGCAAGCCAACCAATTCAGCCACCTCCTTTACCCAACTCTCCCACTCTAAACCAACCTGCCCTGCCCTAAATCACCCCAGGACCAGGTAACAGACAACTAGGGACCACACCTAGGCCCACAGAAATTATTCAAACTAGTCAATTCTAGGCTTGCTCAGCTTGCCTCCCCCGCCTCCCCCATTCCTTCCCATAAAAATCATAACAAAGGCTCTGCCCATGCTTTCCCCTCACTCTTTCTGACCAATTCTGGTGCTCCTCCCATGTGGCCCTGAGTGGCATGGTGTGCCCCCTTTTCTTGGGAATTGTATGTAATAAACCTTTTTTTAAAGACAATTGTCTTCCTGTCTGTCACTATCCATGACTAAAACAAATTCCAGATATATTTTTATTTATTTATTTATGTATTTATGTATGTATGTATGTATTTTATTTATTTACTAGGGGCCCAGTGCACCTTGAAAGGAACTGTGAGCCATGAGGCTGTGGTGGGCACAGGGGTGGGTCTCAGCCCATCCTCTGCACTTCCGCCCGACCCCTCCTGCCACGGCCCCCAGTCCCCTCTCTGCCAGCAGCCACACTACTGCTGCTCCTGCTGCCGCTGCTCCCATGCACTGACGGCACCAGCCCCGCTTGCACCCACTGACAGCGCAGAGCGATTGGGGCCAGCGCCAATAGCGGGTGTGAGCGGGGCCAGTACCATCAGTGGGTGCGATCGGGTGCTGGCAGCAGGTGTGAGCAGTGGCTCTGGTGCTGGCTGTGGGAGCAAGAGGGGCAGGCGCTGGCAGTGGGTGTGAGCAGGGCCAGTGCCTGCAGCAGGTGCAAGCACTGGGCGAGACCGCGGCGCACAGGACCAAAGAATTTTCAGTAACTACCATAGGCTCACTCAGATGACAGCGACCGGTGCCCCACCTTGGTCTGGCACCCCCACTCACCTGCTCCACCATCCGGCCACAACCGACACCCACCATGTTCCGTGCACACCCCCTGGTGGTCAGTGCACGTCATAGCGACCAGTTGTTCAGTTATTCCAGTTGTTCCGCCATTTGGTCTATTTGCATATTAGCCTTTTATTATATAGGATTTTTTTTTTTTTTTTTGGTTAATCCTCATCTGAGGATATTTTTCCATTGATTTTTAGTGAGAGTGGAAGAGAGAGGAAAAGTCAGAAAGAAACATCAATGTGAGAGAAACATACTGATGGGTTGCCTCCTACACAAACCCTGACCAGGGCCTGGGCCAGGGAGGAGCCTGCAACCAAGGCAAGTGCCCTTGACCAGAATCAAACCTGGGACTCTTTGTTCCGCAGGCCGATCTCTATCCACTGAGCCAAACCAGCTAGGGCCCAGGTATATTTTTAAATGGAGGTTATTCTTAAGCCTGCAGACCCTTATTTGGGAGAAGGCAATGGTTAGGAGTGGGGGAATCCAAAGAGGGGAGGAGCTCTGTCTGATGTCCCATAACCCCACCACCCCAGGGAAGTGAGTGAGTCCTCTAAAAGTAGGACCTCTCACCAGTGCCGGGCTCATGGCAGCTCAGAACCAACTTCTAAACTTTCAGGAATTTTGTGAATCAGTTGTTAAACTATTGGTAGCTTGAAACCAGCCACGATGACAGTATTTATACCACAGAAGTCTACACACTCTACAAATGTAACAGATCAGGACTTCCCCACCACCACCTGCTAACACTGTCTGTTAAATGTTTATGTGTGATGAACAACATAAACTGATGAACAAAAATAGATCCAGAGACAGAGAAGCATTGAACAGACCGTCATACCTCATAGGGGAGGCAGGGGAGGGGCATGGTAAGAGATCAACCGTAGGACTTGTATGCATGCATAGAAGCATAACCAATGGACACAGACAGTAGTGGGGTGAGGGCCTGTGCTGGGGGGTGGGGGTGGGCAGGGAGAGTTCAATGGGGGGAAAAGAAGACATGTAATACTTTCAACAATAAAGAATTTTAATTACAAAAAATGTTTACATGTGTACCACTGCCTCTAACTTCATATCTGCTTCTCCATTTGTACTGGAAAGGCAGAGTGAAAGGGAGCGTTTCCCCCTGGAGCTGCTCCAGGCGGGGCATCTGCAGCCCACTCCCAGGACCAGCAGGGCCCAGCCCAGGACTGGTGTTGACCCTTCCATCATACTCCACACAATGGACCCCAGATCTCCAGAGAGACCTCATTTCCCTGCCTGACACTTCTCGTCCCCGGTGCCCCAGCCTGGATCAGCCCAGTCCCCCAGATGCTGAGCTGGAACTGCCGGGTTTGTCAGTGTGGGACCAATAGACCCTAACCATGGCCACACTAGGGAGAACTCACACCCCAGTCCTCATGTGGCCAGATGGGGAAGGAACTTCCACTCCACCCTCCAGTGGGAAAACCATGGGGAAACATCCAGGTCTTCTCCAATGGGTGCGCTTGGCATAAAAAAATCAAGGGTACCCAGGTGAGCCCTCTTTTCTCTCTCCTGGCTCTGCCCACCACAGAGCAGGCACACTGCTGATGGGGCCGCTGGTGAGTCCTCAAAGCCCTCCCACCCAGCTCAGATCAGAAGTAACGCTCAGCTTGTGGTTGGGGCCCATGATTACCCTCAGTCCGCCACCTGCACCTTTCAAGTAGTTCAGACTCAAAAGGCAGGAAAAGGAGCCCCTAAAACCTAAGCCATCTGTGAGGCCCCATTCAACCTCACCCCTTCACATTCTATTGCTCGCCCCTTGTTCCCCCAACCACACTGACCTTCCTCCAGTTCCTGGAAAATGCCAAGTTCACCCCCAGCTCCGCATCTTTGCCTTTTTCATCTTCCTCAGTGCTTCCCAGGGCTGGTTCCTCCTCACCTCTCAGGTCTTGGCTCAGAGGCCACTCTACGAAACATCCGCCTCCATCATATAACCCTGGTTTATTGTCTGAGTTTCTGAAACTGTGCATGTGCTTACCTGTTTATCACCCTGTCCCCTCAGGTCTTATCCGTTTGGTTCACTGCTGTGACCTAGCACCTAGGACAATGCCTGCAAAATTGCAGAGGCTTAGAAATGTTTGTTGAATAAACTGAATGTTTTGGGGACAAGGGGAAATGAGTATTTTTCTTTGTTTGGGGTGTTTTTTTAAATTCTCACCTGAGGATATTTTTCCATTGATTTTTAAAAAGAGTGGAATAGAGAGAGGGAACAACAGAGAGAAATATCAATGTGAGAGAAGCACATCGATTGCACACATTCTGACCAGGGCCTGGGCGGGGGAGGAGTATGTAACTGAGGTGCTTGCCCTTGGCGGGGATCGAATCCAGGACCCTTCGTCCGCAGGCCAACACTCTAGCCACTGAGCCAAACCAGCTAGGGTGAGTGTTTTTCTTTAATAGCAAAATATAGATTATGAAAAACTTGAAAATATAAAAAAATAGTTTAGAACCTTCATTAACATTTTGATCACAAGAGACAAGTCACACCTGCACTTTCTGTGTCTTCTCCATGCATGTAGGTATAATCAGTGGTGTGGGGTGCACAGGTAGACAGTCCTTCCAGGCTCCTCAGGGCCCCCTGACTCCCAACCACACTCTTGTGCACCCATCCTGTTTCTGAGGACCACCCTGAGAAAGACCCTTCGTTGAAGACCTCTGGGGCTCAGTAAAGTGTAAGGCTTTGCAACGTAAGCATGAGGTAATGACGGTCTTCCCCACTTCCAGATGTGGGGACCAGACTGGCTGCTGTCACAGAAGCCACACAACTGACAAACAATTCCAATTGTCTGGCAGTGCCAAGGCCTCATTTCTCCCTACCTTTGGCCTTCAGGGCCGTCTAGCCTAATTACCTGCCCTCTGCAAGGTGCTTGCTCATTAATGAAAACTGAGAAGGGTCTCAGGGACAGGTGGTGAGTCATAGCCACCAGTCCGTAGACTCCTTGGGGCAGGCCCTGATGATGACCAGACAGTGGGGCAGGCCCTGACACAGGATCCTCTCTGCCTCCGGACCCTCCCACTCCAGCCCCTGCAGCTCAAGGACCCTGAGCTTGGGCATGGTGCTGCAGGAGGAGATTATTTCAGCCGGGGAGAGCATTTCCAGGGTGCCGTGCGGGGCCTGCAGGCACAGGCTCTCCAGCGCCGGCATTCCCTCCAGGACAGACAGGCCAGCAGCTGAGAGGCCCGTGACGGTGAGCCGGATCTTCCGCACATCCCGGAGGTGGCGGCTGATGGCTAGGAGGGTGCTGTCGGCCGAGAGGGCACAACCCAGCACCTCCAGCCTCTTCAGGTAGCTCAGCTCCTGCAGGCTTGCATCCAGCCCGGCCTCAGTCACCCGGTACGTGCCACCCAGCACCAGTGAGCGCAGGGCGCGGAAGCACGTCAGGCTCTGTAGGTGCTCGTCCCGAAAGGCAGGGACGCGGTCCAGCACGAGGCACTCGAGCAGGGGCAGCACAGTGGGGTCCTGCCCCTTGAGGAGCCAGGCCATGGAAATCTCACAGCTGTGCAGCTCCAGGGTCCTCAGGGTGCAAGGCAGGCTGGTGACTGGCACCATGCTCAGGTCAGCACCGTGCAGGCAGAGACGCTGGAGGTTGGGGCACTTCTGGCCCAGGGCCCTCATCAGGGCTGGGGACAACTGGGGAGCCTGGGAACCTGTGGACAGGTAGCCACACAGCCGCAAGGAATGGAGTCTGGATGCCATGTACCGGCGAAGGAGGTGCCACATGACTTTAGGCCGCATCTGTAAGAGCCAAAGATAGGGGTGAGGAGGTGAGAGATACAGGGGATCTTTCAAGGTCCCCGCCCGCCTGGAGTCAGACAAGCCCCAGCTGGGGTTCTCCTGCCCCCCTAGAATTGTCCTTCCACCACCAGCCTCACCCAACCAGACACCTCTCCGGGGGGTGGGGGGGAACAAAACAGTTTAACTCCACCACTTTGACTCCCAGAATTGAACAAAAGCAGTGAAGGAAAGAGAAGATCATAGCAGATCTGTCTTTAGCAACAGAGTGGATTCTCATTATGTTCTGGAGTAAGTAAAACAGCAAAGCAGCCCCCCAGGTTTTTCTCAATTTTTTAATGACCACCATGGAGAGAAGTAAGCAATGTAAAATAAAACTGAAAAAGGCTAAAACTGCCCAGGGTACATTAGATCTAGGTTTTTAAAAACAAAACAAAACGCCATAGCCTGATAATAGCGAAAGCTGTCAAAAATTTATCTAGGAAGTTAGACTTAGTAGAAAACAAATGATAGGGGCCCGGATCAGGCTGGTTGGCTGCTGCGGTGCGTGTCATAGCCATCCCTCATTCCGCCGTTCTGGTGGGTGGCCTTTTATATATATAGATATCTCTCTCTCTCTCAAATCAATCTTTACAAAGTAGTGTGTGAATAAAGCTAATTGTGGGTGGATATAAGTTAAAATAGTATTTAATTATCTAAATAGTAGCAATAGCATTATCTAAACTTTAGAAACACATTAACAATACTGTATGTTGCTAATGGGCACACACATAGGAAGTGAATAAAAACGCCAAAGGAAGGCTACAATTCCATTTTAGAATAGTGGTTACCTCTGAGGAGGGTTTCAAAAAGTTCAATAAACATATCAATAAATGTTGTGTATATATATATATATATATATATATATATATATATATATATATATATTTCACATGACCTGCAGTAAATACGGCCAAAGGCTAAAACAGGTTAAGTCTTGGTGGTGAGTACCTATTTATCTGAAACCATGTCATCCTCTATACATTTCCATATATTTGAAATAGTTCATAAAAACAAAAAAAGTAAAATGCAAATGATAGAAAGTGGAAATAGTTAACTACTCAGGAAGTTAATTCTGTTAACTGGAAAATGATGTCCCCATAAAGACTCGGTAATAATGATCCTAAGTGATAATCTCATCACCAGCCAGCATTTATCGCCCATTCCCCGCACTGTCTCGGTTATTTACATTTTGGAGATGGGGAAACAGGCCAGGAGGTCGCAGAGGAGCGGGTAAGCGACACGGCCGGGTGGGGTGCGCCCCGGAGCGCCTAGGCTCGAACCGCGAGCGGCCCAGGCCCGCCCGGCCTACCGCACTCACCCTGCAGACGGTCAGGTCGACGTGTCGCCACAGCCACCGGTCGTCCACCAGCCTCTTCCAACGGTGACAGACCCTGAGGAGGGAGACCGCCGTGAGAGCAACCCCGACCTGCCTGGCCCTTCGTCCCCCGCCCTGCCCCCACCGCGAGGCGAGGCCGCACCTGGAGAGGCGAATCCGGTCCCGCACCGGGAGGTAAGAGAAGATCTCCAATAGGACCGAGTCCGGCAGGTCCGAAAGAGTGGCCATGACCCCGCCGACTCGCATTTCCACTTCTGGCTAAAGGAACTCCGGGACTCGCCCGGGGGCGCCCCCGGAGGCGGGGGGTGTGGGGTGCCAGCTGGGAGGTAGCCACGGCTCCGGTAGCCGATGGAAAGTTTTAGCTTTCCTTCTGAGGGAACGCGGTTGAGTTCCTGCCGGGGATCTGCCCCGGCCGCCAAGGAGCCTTCAATTTCAAACCAGAAATAAGCTGGGAAGGCGTGGCTGGGCCGCGATGACGCAAGGGGGCGTGGTTAGGGCGGAGACGATGTCGGGGGGGGGGACCAACCCGGAAGGCGTGGTTAGGGCGGTGACGATGGTTCGGGGCGGGGCGGGGCGGGGCGGGGCGGGGACCACGCCCGGAAGGCGTGACTGGAGCTGTGACGAGAGGCCCGGGGGCGGAGCTGGGGCGGTGACGAGGCCGAAGCCGGGGTTAGGCGCCCGGGCCTGGACCAAACTCAAAAGGCTGGCTGAGGCCAGGGAGCAGACGGAGAGAGTCTTGGAAGGCGGGGCTGGGAAACAAGGTCCAGCTGGGAGGCTGTAGCGGAGGCGGTGAGGAACCCTGGGAGCGGGGTTGGGGGCAGAGGACCTGGCGGAGAGCGAGGCTTCTACTTTTTAATACCTAACAATGCTTTTTGATGCATATGCACGAGGATAAATTTGTTGAAATGGAATAACTTAAGGGACGTGTTAAGTTCTAGCTGGTTTGGCACAGTACATAGTGTGTGGGCCCGTGGACTGAAGGGTCACGGGTTTGATTGGGCACCTACCCAGCCAATTCCGTGTTTGATTGCAGACCCCATCGCGGGTTCCACTCTTGTGTGCGAGAGGTAACCAATTCACATCTATGTTTCTCTCTGTGTGTCTCTCTCCCTCCCTTTCACTCTCTCTAAAAATCAATTTTAAAATGTCCTCAGGTGGGGATTAACAAAAAAATCATGGGCTCTCTTATAAAAAAAATAAAGGGCGTGTTGACATTTCATTTTGATTGATAGTGACAAATTGTTCTCACAGGGGCTGAGTTGATGATCCCATCAAATATCACTCATTTTTAAAATAGCAATTCATAAGGAAAGTAATTTATTGAAACATTTTCATATTGATGAGTGTTCAGGTTGCTTCCAGATTTACCACAATTATTGGAGCTAAGCATTCATATATATATATATATATATATATATATATATATATATATATATATATATATATATAAAATCAAATAAAAGAGAAACATGCAAATTGACCGTACCTCCGCTATGCCCACAAGCCATGCCCACCAGCCAATCAGGAGCTGGTATGCAAATTAACCCAACCAAGATGGAAGCTAATTTGCATATCCAAGCACAGAGGGAAGACTGAAGACAGTGTAGAAGGAAGCCAAGCACTGCAGAAGGGAGCGAAGCTGTGGAGAAGCAAGCAGGGCCGCGGAGATGGGAGAGAAGCAGAGATGGCCGCAGGAAGCCCTCTTCTTGCAGGAATCTTCCTGCAACGGGCCTCTAGTATACATATATTCGTACATTTATATGAACGTATATGTATTGTAGGGGTTCAGAACAAGTCACCCCAAGATGTGCCTCTAAGGTATGGAAATTGTTTTGAGCTAAAGGCAACTTGAGCCTCCAGCGCCCGAGAAACTTCTGTTCCTCCCTTGACTTCCTATGACTTGAATTACGGGGCTTGTGCATAATAAGAAATTGAGGTAACTTCACCTGCTTGTAGGACAGGGCAAACTTCTATTTGTTAAGCATCTGCTCTTCCCATCATCCTGCAAAGACCTTGAAGCCCCTAAGGCACCTTACCTCATCCCTAGTTTTTCCTTTGTCTCTGAATCTCATGCATTTGGGGTCTCTCATGTATGCAGGTACATATATATGCGAATGATAGAAAATGGAAATAGTGGCAACAGTCGGAGGTGGGGCAGGAACCTGGACCAAACTCAAAAGACATTTGGTTATTTTCTCCTGCTAATCTATCTGATGTCCATTATTAAACCAGCTGAAAGAACCTTGAAGGTAGAGGAAAATTTCTTCCTCCCCGACCCATAGTGTGTATATATGCATATATACACCTCCTATGTTTTTGTTAAATAACCAGGAATCACTTTGATGGCTTAAAGATCAAATAAAGTCTAGTTTTGAATAGGCTTTGCTAAATCACACCCTCAAGAGCCTACAATGGCGATAAACATGTTTTTAATACATACACACTAAAGCAGGAATTGGAGTAGTTGAAAACTGTTTTCTTTTTTTTTTTCTTTTTTTTTTTCTTTTTTTTTTTTTAATAAATCTTTATTGTTCAGATTATTACAGGTGTTCCTCTTTTTTCCCCCTTAGCTCCCCTCCACCTGATTCCCCACCCCACCCCATGCCCTTACCCCCCGCCACTGTCTTCATCCATAGGTGTAAGCTTTTTGTCCAGTCTCTTCCCGCACCCCTCACATCCCCTCCCCCCTGAGAATTGTCAGTCTACTCCCTTTCTATGTCCCTGATTCTATTATATTCACCAGTCCATTCTGTTCTTCAGATTTTTTATTCACTTGATTTTTAGATTCACTTGTTGGTAGGTATGTATTTGATGTCATTTTGTTGTTCATAATTTTTATCTTTACCTTTTTCTTCTTCTTCCTCTTCTTAAAGAACACCCTTCAGCATTTCATGTAATCCTGGTTTGGTGGTGATGAACTCCTTTAGCTTTTTCTTGTCTGTGAAGCTCTTTATCTGACCTTCAACTCTGAATGATAGCTTTGCTGGGTAGAGTAATCTTGGTTGTAGGTTCTTGCTGTTCATCACTTTGAATATTTGTTGCCACTCCCTTCTGGCTTGCATAGTTTCTGCCGAGAAATCAGCTGACAGTCGTATGGGTGCTCCCTTGTAGGTAACTAACCGTTTTTCTCTTGCTGCTTTCAAGATTCTCTCTTTGTCTTTTGCTCTTGGCATTTTAATTATGATGTGTCTTGGTGTGGTCCTCTTTGGATTCCTCTTGTATGGGGTTCTGTGCGCTTCCTGAACTTGTAAGTCTATTTCTTTCACCAGGTAGGGAAAGTTTTCTGTCATTATTTCTTCTAATAGGTTTTCAATATTTTGCTCTCTCTCTTCTTCTGGCACCCCAAAAATTCGGATGTTGGTACGCTTAAAGTTGTCCCAGAGGCTCCTTACACTATCTTCATATTTTTGGATTTTTTCTTTTTGTTTTTCTGGTTGGGTGTTTTTTGTTTCCTCATATTTCAGATCTTTGGTTTGATTCTTGGGGTACGTTGATCTACAGTTGAGTTTCGGTATATTCTTTATTTCAGACAGTGTATGCTTAATTTCTGACTGGTCCTTTTCCATTTTTTTGGCATTCTCATTAAGGTCCTTGAAGGTCTCATCAAGTTTCTCGGCAGTTTTTAGAAGATTCTTGAGTAACCTTATAAATGTGGTTCTGAACACTATGTCGTCCATTAGTTTGCTTTCCTCCATTTCTCTCATTCGTGACATGTTTCTTTGTCTCCGCATTTTGCTGCTTCCCTGTGTTGATGGAGTGGCTTTGTGTGGTAGGTGACCTATAGGGGCCAGTAGCTCAGCCTCCCCAATCACCTGAGGTGGACGCCTTTGGTACACCCCTTTGTGGGCTGCGTGCAAAGTCTTGGTGTAGTTAAGCCTTGATTGCTGTTGGTACACTGGGAGGAATTGACCTCCAGGCCAATTGGCTGTGAGGACCCGCTGTGTCTATAATGGAAGAACTGCTGCGCTGGAGACACGCTTATGGTGCAGGGCTTGTTTCAGTGGGGCTTTGGTGCTCACTGAGTCTGCCTCTTGAATGTATCACTTATGGATGTGAGGAGTTGAAATCTGGTGTCTCACACTGACCACTAGGTTCACTGGCTTCTGGATCTCCAATGGGGTGCAGGTCAGCTACTGTCTGAGGCCACCCAGCAGGAGCTACAGCAAGAACTACAGTTTTCTCCTCTTTGCTTGGGGTTTGGAGGTTTTGGAGCTGTCTGACCTGGGCTGCAAGTTTGCTAGGTTAAGCTGCGATAGGGCAGGCCATTCATATGCTAAAGCTGCTGCTTGGAGCTTGGGTGGGTTCGTAGATTGTGCAGGGCGGGGTCTCAGGGCGTGACTAGGCTAGGGCGTGGCAAACAGCGATGGCTGCCAGTAAGCCGGCTCTGCGGCTCCGACCCTGTCCCCGAGTCCCGCGCCCCAGCACAATAAACAATTGTTCCTGCGCGTAGCCCTGCAAGCAAGCCTCCCTCACTTTCCGACCCCACGGCAGACAGTCCAGCTTCTCCCTGTAGGAGTTTGGGTCCCCCGTGTCTCCCCAGAAACGAGTTCGGAGTAATCGGGAGCTTATCTCCCTTCGGGTTGAAAACAGAGCGCTTTCAGTCACCCGTCGCCAGCCCAATTCGCGCGTCTCCGTACCTCAGCTTTTCAGCGCTTGTGCACCCCTCAATGCTGTTTGCTCTTTCCTTCTAGTTGTAGAACTTCCACTCAGCCAGCTTTCCCGTGGTTCTGGGTGATAGACGTTCTGTCTTTTAGTTGTAGTTTTGAAATTGTTGTGCGAGGCAGCAGTTTAGGTGCTTACCTATGCCGCCATCTTGGTTTCTCCCTCTGAAAACTGTTTTCAAAAGAAATGCAAAACTCGTTAAGATGTATACATTAAATTTTGTGTGTCAATTATATCTCAGTAAAGCTAAAAATTACATCTGTATGCTCATACTTACCCATAAATAAAAAGTAAAACACTGTGATTTTCACATATTAGATTAAGAGATGAAGCCAGAAAATGCCTACACTGGCCTTGGTGTGGGGCCACAGACCCTCTCCACCAGTGCAGGTGGGCAGAATTGATGCAAACTCTTTAAAGACAGTTTGGCAATATCGATTGCAGCCTCTGTTGGACCCAATACTACTACTTCTAGGATCTCAAATTGTCAAAAAGAGTGAGGTGGGTTTTTCTGTGCTGCTTGGAACAACCTATAGGTTATTGTTTGCTTAAAAAAAAGTGTAGATTGCAGTGTATATGTATGTGTGTGTATATATATGCATATACACTGAGTGGCCAGATTATTATGATCTCTGAATGCATAATAATCTGGCCACTCAGTGTATATCCTACATAATAAAAGGCTAATATGCAAATTGTCCCCTCGACCAGGAGTTTGACCAACAGGCAGGCCGGCCAACCTCCCATGTCCCCTCCCCCTGGCCATGCTGGCTGGACCCTACCCATGCACGAATTCATGCACCAGGCCTCTAAAATATATATACTGAGTGGCCAGATTATTATGCGTTCAGAGATCATAATTGTAGAGGGCTGCCTGGGAAGGCACATGGGCATTTCTTTAAATTGTTGTCAGCTGAGCCCGAGGCGACTGGCAGAGCCGCGTCTCGGTTACGCCCTCCCCAAGAAGGTGGGGGGCGTTATCAGTACTGACTTTTTACCTTTGTCCAGGTGCCGGGGAGCGGGCTTTGATATGTAAATCCAGGCAAGCACCAGGAATACTAGGGCCTACTCAAGAATGCAAATAAGCTCCTTTGATCCTAAATTTTGGTGATACTTCCTGGTATTTGGGGGTATAAAATAAATGTGCTGTGTGGGCTCCGGGGTCCCTGCCTCTCCATCAGAGAGGATGGCGTCCCACCTGGCTCCCAGCTTTGTTTCTATCTTTCTATCTGGTCTCTTTCTTTCTTTTATTTCTTAATCCCCAGCTCCTCCACTCAGGAACTGGACCTGTTCCTTTTCCGTGCTGGAGGCGGAAAAAAGAGAACACCTCTACAATAATAATCTGGCCACTCAGTGTATATACCTCCTATGTTTTTATTTGTATAAGATAAATAACCAGGAGTCACTTTGATGGCTGGGGATAGCTATAATTCCAATAAAACAGATACACAAGTTATTGTACATAAAGACCTGTAGAAAAACTCAACTGGTTGGCATCGTCCTGAGCACCAAAACGTTGCTAGTTCAATTCTCTGTCAGGGCACATGCTTGGATTTCAGGCTTGATCTCTGGTAGGGGGCATGCAGGGCGCAGCCAATAGATACCCTGCTCTCGCATAAATGTTTCTCTTTCTCCCTCTCCCTTTCTCTCTCTCTAAAAATCAATAAAAATATATTTTTTTAAACTAAATCATTAGCCCTAGCTGGTTTTTCTCTGTGGACAGAGTGTCGGCCTGCGGACTGAAGGGCACATGCCCAGATTTCAAGCTCCATCCCCAGTAGGGGGTGTGCAGGTGGCAGCCAATCAATGATTCTTCCTCATCTATCTCTCTCCTTCTCCCTTCCTCTCTGAAATCAATTTTTTTAAAAAATCTAAGTCATTAGTTTCTGCCCTTTGACATAACTCAAAAGGTCCCTCCCCCTCATAGCACCTGTCACAATGTGTTGCAAGGACTGCTTCGTTTGTCTTTGTACTTGTCTTCTTCCCTTACCAGACTGAAGTCTGAGGTGGTAGGACAACCTGGGTCACTGCTGTATCTCCAAGGCCTGCTGACACACTGAGATGTCGGGGAAAGGGACCTCCTGAGCAACTCCCTCCACCCCTAAGATTATTCCCCCCGTGGTAAACCCTGGATGGGAGGGTTGCCTTTAAGTTCAGCAGAACCCAGGTGTCCCTGCTCTCAGCAGTTTCAGGAGGTTCCTAAGAACCATCTTCTGCCCTGCCTGCAGAGTGAACAATGAGGCTGTTCTAAGTTTTTATTAACATGTGGATCCCCACATCCTTCCTGTGGGTCGGAAACCCGGGAACAAGGAGGGCTGCCCAGCTTGCTCCTTGCGTCATGATCCGGAACTCTCCTTCCTGGGAAGCACCTACCTCCCCCAGAAGCAAATCTGGCTACAGATCCTACAGCCTCCCGGACAGGGGGTTGGGGCTGCCCTGGCCCTTCAATGGGCAGTCACTGAGCCCCTTCATGGGAAGCCCCAAGTTATAATTACCGGAGTGTGGGGATGGTCAGGAAGGTGTGGTGTCCCGTCCCCTGAGGCTCCTCCCCCTCTCACCTGGGTTCAGGGAAGTGTCTGTAGCACTGGCGGCCTAGGCCTGGGACTTCCCATTAGCCCATCTGGAGCTGGCAGCCCACACCTCCCACCCCAGGATCCTCACCACTCCCCATGGAGCCCAGCCCCCAGCAATCTCAGACTTTCTTTTCCTCCCCTTTCAATTCTCCCCCAGCCCATAACTACCCCCAATTACAAAAGTAACATATGTTCATTGTAGATAATCTGGGAAAATACCAAAAATCAAACAAGGAAAATTAGCCTCAGAATTCCATCTGGTGGTGTCAACGTAAGAAACATCCAAACCTGTAGAGAATTTTTATAAGAGTTCATCTGAGCCAAACTGATGACCTGTGCTGGGAGGCCAGATCTGAAATGCTCCAGAGAATAACAGTTTTGCAGCTTTTATGCATTTGAAATTGAGGGAACCTACATGCAGATGAGAGAAAGCAAGGCGGGGATTGGACTACATGATAGTTAACAAGATTGCGTGCTCTCTCGCTGGGGGTGAAGCTTATTACAAAGGTGATGATCTAGGTGCACAGAAACAATGGACAGGGCTTGCTTAAAGCAAATATAATTTTACAAAAGCAGCATACGCCTGGGACGAGACTACCCACCTTGACCTCCCAGTTTGGAATGTATGATCAGAGCACCCTGCGAGATTATTTTCATCCACAGCATTTAGGGAAGGGTGACCCCTGTCTCATCAGCCCTGCAGTACAGGGGCTACACCGCAAGTTTAATATTGCCTCAGAGTGGGAGTGACCTTTCTTTAAGACAAAGGCCTGGAAGGTTTTGCATGTGCTGTTACCAGTTTCTTTGCTGATGTTGCCGGTTAGCGCGCAAAGTTCATTCTAATAAGTGGTGGCACCCAGGCCAGATCAGGCGGTGGTTCCCTCATTTATTGACTACTAGAGGCCCGGTGCCCAACATTTGTGCACCGGAGGGGGGGGGCGGTCCCTCAGCAGGGCCTGCGCCCCCTTGCAGTCCCGCACGCCTCAGAGGATGTCCGCCTGCCCAGCTTCTTGGCTAAGCAGCGCTCCCCCTGTGGGAGCACACTGACCACCAGGGGTCAGTCCCGCATTGAGCGTCTGCCCCCTGGTGGTCAGTGCGCGTCATAGCGACTGGTCCTCCCGCTGGCATATTAAGGTTTAATTACATATGATAGTCTGCACCGCAGGTGTCCCCAGGCGGCAGAGCAATAGCCAGAGGGAAGGCCCAGCCCTGAATGAAGGCAGGGGCCCCCAGGATGACTGCAGGGCTCTACCCGCTCCCGGTAGCTGCAGTGAGAGGCTCCGTCGGGCTCAGCAGCGACAGGTCACCTACCCCTCCCCGATGTCACCCGGGCCCCTCTAGGGTCCCCACCAACTGACGGTGTCTCCCCACAGCGAATAGCGCCTCAACCAACGAGCTGGGCCCCGGCCCCTGACCTCTGACTCTCCCTCCACGGGGCCGGGACCCCCACTCGGCCCGCACACCAACCGCAAAGATCCCCCTGCCCAGTCTGGAGTCCCCAAAGCCGCGCCGGAGGACCGCACTGTATGCCGCCCGCGATACCAGGCTCCAAGGAAGGGGCGGGCGCTTTACGCTGCGCACTTCCGCTTCCGGTTTCCAGCGCAGCCTCCGGCCCCCGCTTTGCTGTCCAGCGACAAGGTTGTGGCGTCGGCAGGTTCCAGGCGGTTCGAGGTGAGGGGTCAGGTGGGGCGGTCCCGAGTTGGAGAAAGCGGACGGGATCCGGCCATCGACGGTCCAAGGGCCTGAAGCGGGGAGGCTCCGCGGTCCTGGGACACGGAACTTGGGGCCCCAGAGGACTCGGGTCTGAGGGGGTGGGAAGTGAGCGCAAGTTTCAACCTGAGGTCTTGGGGTGCGGGAGACGCTTAACGTGCTGACTGTGCTGCCTCCCAACCCCCACCCTGTGTGGCTCCGGACAGGATGATCGAGGTTGTTTGCAACGACCGTCTGGGGAAGAAGGTCCGCGTGAAGTGCAAGTATCCACGGGCGGCGGAGAGACAGTGGCGGGGGGCGGGGGGCCTGGCATAGGCCACTGGGTCTGTGCTGTAGGGGGGCGGGTGGGGAGCCTGGCATAGGCCACTGGGTCTGTGCTGTAGGACGGCGGGTGGGGAGCCTGTAAGTGCAGTTAGCCGGCGTCCTACCACCCGTACCGTTTCCCTTAACTCCTCTGCGCCAGCACCGATGACACCATCGGGGACCTGAAGAAGCTGATCGCAGCCCAAACGGGGACCCGTTGGAACAAGATCGTGTTGAAGAAGTGGTGAGTGCAGTGACCGAGCGGGGGTTCGGGGGCTCGGGGACCAGGCCGGAGGTCCGGGTGGGGGGCGTGCTTGCCTCCAGGGTGAAGACCGCCTTAGGTTTCTGTCTGAAAGGTGTCTATCCCGCAGGTACACGATTTTTAAGGACCACGTTTCTCTGGGGGACTGTATCCTTCGTGTGATTTCTTGAGGAAAGGGCTCCACACCGTGTCCTGGTTCTTGGTTCAACACTGGGTCTGTCAGAGACTGTGCACATACGGTGTTTAACCAAGTATGTAGCACGTGGTAAGCATTTGGAGAATGCGAGTCATGTATGTCATTTTGCTGGGGGAGGAGGGTGGTTGGTTGGAGAAATATTTTGAGGCTTAGAAGACACTTTTGAGGAGGTCGGGGTGGAGTGAGACTCCACCATGTCTGCGGTGCAAAAGGAGCATGAAATGTTATAGTTTGTATTTTTTCCAAATCAAAATGACCCAGTCCAGAATGGCTTCCTTGGCCCTGGGCGGAGCGAACAGGCCCCCCTGGCCCAGCTGTGAGAGATGAAAGGGTGGGGGCCGAATCCACAGTGAAGGATTCCTTAACACCTTCACTTCAGATGAAATCCATGATGGGATGAACCTGGAGCTTTATTACCAATAAAGCGGAATTCCTTCCTCGTGCCCTGTCCCCCCTCCCCTTTCTCCTGCCCTCAGCCCCAGCACTGGTATGGATGCTTGTTTTTAAAAAGTCATGTTAATAAAAACTTAGAACAGCCTCATTGTTGTCATCTTTGAATGAGGCCTGTCTGATGAGGGAGGGTTGGTATCTGGTTGTCACTATACTCTCAGTGCCCAGCTGCCCAATAAGAGTTCAAGATTGACTGGATCAGTGAGGGAAGAGCAAGCCAGGAGACTGGGAGCCTGTGTGGGTTTCTGGAGGGCAAGAGATCCTGGGATTATTGTCACCCTAAGAGACCCAGGGCCCTCTGGGTAGGGACAGTAGATGTAGTAGTTAGGAATACAGATTCTGGATTGAGACAGACTATGGGTGGAATCCCAGCTCTTATATCAACAATGACCTGGGCAAGTTACTTGACCTCCCTAAGCCTTCATTTCCTTTTCCAAACTGGAACTGATAGTTCATGGTCGTGTTGCAAAGTGTAGATGAGATAAAACGAAGGTAAGCACTTACAGTTCTTGGCACTTACAAAATCCTAGTGGACAGAGCAAAACAGTGTGGCATAGGCTGAATTTTGATTGATCATTAGTAGTGGGATTTGGGGTTGTCAGCTTCCTTTGATCTTCAGTTTCCTCTTCTAAAATGGGGTACCATGATGATACCCACATCTCAATGAGATAATGTAGATAGAACAGCAGGATGTCTGTTATGTAGTGTTACCAGCTGTCTCCAGTTTTCTTCTCCTGGGTGTGAGTAGACAGGACACCAAACACCCCATCTCTGTTCCCTTAGCCACAGATCCTGGGGCCGACCTGGTCCCTGTCCTTTCCCAGAGCCATATTCTGGAGCCCTTCTCAAGAGCTTCACCCAGAACCTTGCTCTATTCTTTCTCCCCTCTCTTGTATTGACCTGCCCTATCCTCCTCAGTAACTCAACAGTCAACCCCAGCCCCCTGCAACCCCCCCAACCCCCAAGCTCCTGCCAGCATCTGCCTTTGCTTCACCACCAAGCTTCTGGGGAGATGGACCTGCCAGCTGCTTGGGAGGCTGCTGGCCTGGAGTCCGTTGAGAATGGTTTCTCTTTGGTCTCTCTACCTGCCTCTTGGCTTCCCTTCTATCCCTAAGACATGTCTGTCTCCCACTAACCTCGCTCTTCCTACCCTTAGAGCTCAATATCCCCCTTTATCTGTTAAAAAAATTTTTTTTAAACTACAGGACAGCCTTTTATTAACCAACTAGAGGCCCGATGCATGAAATTTGTGCAAGAGTAGCCCTTCTTTCCCCCAGCTGATGGCACAAGCTTCCCTCTGGCACCCGGGACTCAGGCTTCCCTTGCAGAGGGAGGCACCGCCCACCGGCCACAGCCTGCCTGTCAGTGGCCTGGGCCTCCCTCTGCGGGGCTATCATGGGGTGATGGCCCGGCCCGACCAATCGCATCGCACCCACCTTGGCTGGCCTGGTGCCAGTGGGTATCATAGCATCCCGGATGGTTGTCCAGATGGTCGATTTGCATATTACACTTTTATTATATAGGATAGATGTCACCTCAATAAATTTAATTTAAAAATATAAAGAAAGAAATTAAATGTAAGACCTGAAGTAAAGCAAAATAAATAAACTACATGACAGCCCTGACAAGGTGATTCCTTATTTCAAATCGGCATAGAAAATATGTGCTAAAAGTAAAACCCTTTTCCTCACCCCTTTCTCTCCTGAGGTCAGAACTTTTTAAGCGCATTTGTATAAACGTCAGTTTTACTTTTAAAAGATAACTATGCTAATATCTGCTTGTAAAAAATATCCAAATGTTTTTTCAAACATTGTTTCAGCCCTAGCTGGTTGCCCAGTGGTTAGAGCGTTGGCTTGAGGACTAAAGGGCCCCAGGTTGGATTTGGTCAAGGGCACCTGCCTCGTTGTAGACTCCATCTCTGACACGGTCAGGGCAAGTGTGGGAGGCAACCAGTCGATATCTCTCTCCCACATCAATGTTTCTCTGTCTCTTCCACCCCCCTTCAACTATATAAAAATCAATGGAAAAAAATATACTCAGGTGAGGTAACAACAAAAATTGTTTCATATTAACATCCCCCCTCCCACCACTGCAGTTATTAACATATTTGAGTGAATCCAGACATTTTCCGAAATACAACCGATAGTTTTTATAAAATTGGGAGAATTATACATTTTATAATATTCACATACTGTGCATCAGTTTGTTTTTTATGCTTTTGATATCTTTCCATGTAAATTATATGTTTCATTCTTTTTCATTGGTATTTTTATTGATTTTTTTTTTTTTTACATAAAAGGGCAGTATGGAGGGATTCTTTGATGATGGAACTGTGGTGGTGGATGCAGGACTTATTTGTCAGAAACAATGTAGGAAGAAATGGAATGCAGACCATCTAATGAATCTGCTTGTATTACAAATGAATCACATGACCACACTGAAGAAGGTGGGGAAGATACTTTATTGGAGTAAATCTGAATGATCCTATTCCTTTGGAACAAACTTAGTGCTAACTGGTTTCCAATTGTATTTAGCTTGTGGTTGGAATTTGAAAAAGTGAAAACCTAAATAAAATAGGTGAAGTCCCCTGACTATTCAGGTGAATACACACACACACACACACACACAAAAGAAGGTGGGGAAGAAGCTGACCTAAGTTTGGGAAAAGTATATGATAGGCTACTAGAAGGCTAAAGACAAAAAGAAGTGTAGAAAAACACTGTACTCTAGTTGGTAAATATGTTCCTCACAGGGATAGGATTTAAAAATTCTGAAACTTTTATACATACATATGTATCTACACATACGAGTTGAACAAATGGGTAAATATATTGTAGGTAATGAGAGCCAGGTTTCTCACTGCTGGAGAAAGAAGTTACAAATAGCCCAGCCAGCATGGCTCAGTGGTTGAGTGTCGACCTATGAACAAGGAGGTCATGGTTCGATTCCCGGTCAGGGGATATGCCTGGGTTGCAGACTAGATCCCCACAGCTCAGGAGACAGCCAGTTGATGACTCTCATCATTGATGTTTTTATCTCTCCCTCGTCCTTCCTCTCTGATATCAATAAAAATATGTTGTTTTTAAAGTTACAAATAAAATGAGGCAGGAAGGGTGTTGTTAGAATGAACCTGTGGGACTGGATTAGAGGCATCAGTGTGGATGCATGGTTTTTATTTACTCTGTATATAGACATGCAGATATGTGTGCATACATATATATACTTGCTTTTTCCACTTAGAGGGACCAGAAGCAGTGACACCCCAGTGCAATGAGCATGTCCAGCACCCAGATCTTTAACATTCTCCAATGAAAGGAACTAGAGCTTCTTGGAGAAGTGATTGGTTCTAGAGCAAGAGCAGGGAAAATACAAGCTGGGCATGGAGCATCTAGTGCCAAAATAAGAAGGATGGAAGCATGTTGAAAGGGCACAGCCTCAAAGTATCCCTCAAAAGTATTAAGTTCAGAAATTACCTTAACCAAAGTTAATATTGCAAGTGTGGTAGGCAGCCTCTAAAATGGCCCCTAATGACCCTCTTATCTTTGTGTAGTCACATCCTTGTGTAATCCATTCCTCTTGAGTACAGGCTAGGTGTAGCTACTAACAAGTAGAGCATCGCAAAAGTGGTAGGATATCACTTATGAGATGAGGTTGCAAAGAAACTGGCTTCTGTCTTGCTTGCTCACTTGTTCATTGATGAAAGCCAGCTGCCATGTTGTGAGCTGCCTTATGGAAAAACCCCCAGCAAAGAAGTGCGGTCCTCAGACAAACATCCTATTAGTACTTGAATCCTGCCAGCAGCCACCTGAGAGAGCTTGGAAGTAGATCCTGCCCCAGTCAAGCCTTCAAATTAGACCACAGCCACCAGCTAAACTGTGCTTGGATTCCTGACCCATAGAAGCTGTGAGAAAATAAGTGTTAACCCACTAAGTTGTGAGATAAGTGTCATTGCAACAATAGATATCTTAATACAACCAGGAATACATTGCATACCAGGTATGATGCACTGAGGTTATATCATCTCTGTGGTATCCTCCCTAAAAATGTATAACCTCAATCTAATCATGAGAAAATACCCAACAAACCCCATCATGATAAAACATCAGAATGGGCATTCTGCTATTCAAAAGTATCAGGATCGTGCAACACAAGGAAGACCTAAAAATTGTCACATGTTGGAAGAGACTAAGGAGATGTGACGATGTGGATTCAAGTCTAGTCTAAAAGTATTGTACTGCCCTAGCTGGTTTGGCTCAGTGGATAGAGCATCAGCCTGCGGACTGAAGGGTACTGGGTTTGATTCCAGTCAAAGGCACATGCCTGGGTTGCAGGCTCGATCCCCAGGGTGGGGCGTGCAGGGAGCAGCCGATCAATGATTCTCTCTCATCATGGATGTTTCTTTCTCTCCCTCTCCCTCTCTGAAATCAATAAAAACATTTTTAAAAAGAGTGCCAATGTACAATGTACCAATGTTGATTTCTTTTTTTAAATGTATTTTTATTGTTGAAAGTATTACAGATGTCCTCTTTATTCCCCCATTAACCACCTCCACACTGCTGCCACCCACCATGTTGATTTCTTAATGTTGATAATTACTCTATGGCAGAGTTTCTCAGCTTTGGAACTGGTGGCATCTGGGGCTGGATAATTCTTTGTTGTGGGGGCTGTGCATTACAGGATATTTAACAGAATCCTTGGCTTCTACCCACTAAATGCTAGTAACAATGCCCCCCCCCCCATCCCACCCATTTGTGACAACCAAAAACGTCTTAAGACATTGTCAAGTGTCCTTTGGGGAACAAAATCACCTCTGGTTAAGAACCTCTGTTCTGTTATTAGCATCTGCTAATACAAGGGAAGACTAGATGAAGAGTATATGAAATTCTATCTTCTATAATAAAACACTTATACTACTTTTGTAACTCTGCCCTAACTCTAACATTATATATTTTTAAAGGATTATTATGCTAATTCTTGCTTGTAAAAAATCAAAATGGCATTATTTAAGTTGTTCATTTCTTCATCTGTATCACCAGTGGTAGTTATAATATATTTGATTGAATCCAGAACTTTTCTGTGATATAAATCTATAGTTTTTACACCGTTAATTATACATATTCTAATACTGATACTGTTCATTAGCTTGCTTTTTTATACTCTTAATACTTCGATATATTTCCATAGATGATGTCATTAAGTAATTTTTTCATTTTGTTATGCCTTTCTACATACTATAATTGCTATGCTGTACTATGATTTGCTTTTTTCCACCCAGAAAATCATCCCTGCTATGTATGGGCCAGACAGGCACTGTTTTGAGTGCTTTACATAAATTAACTCATTTACACTTTACATCAAAGATATGCATGAAATATATTTTATTTCTTACCCTCATTTTTTCAGGTGGGAAAGCTGAAATGCAGAAGTTAAGTAAGTAATTTGTTCAAGGTCACAGCAAATGGTAGAGCCAGGCTTTGAACTCAAGCGATCTGGCTCTTAAGTGCTCTTTTTTTTTTTTTTTTTTTAATATATATTTTATTGATTTTTTACAGAGAGGAAGGGAGAGGGATAGAGAGCTAGAAACATCGATGAGAGAGAAACATCGATCAGCTGCCTCCTGCACACCTCCCACCTGGGATGTGCCCGCAACCAAGGTACATGCCCTTGACCGGAATCGAACCCGGGACCCTTCAGTCCGCAGGCCGATGCTCTACCCACTGAGCCAAACCAGTCATGGCTCTTAAGTGCTCTTAACCTTCTCCCGAATCCTGTCTCTACTTTCTTGTGAACATGTTTCCCTCTTTTTCACTGTGCCTCATTCTTTTTAGTGATCACATGAGGGCCCATGCTGTAGATGAACTATAATTGAACTCTCCTGTTAGTCTCTTTTACTTCCATATCTATGTCCAGCCTTGGGTCCCCAACCACCTCGTCAGTGTCCCGTGGACGCCGCAGACTCCATTTTAAATTGACTCAGATTGAACTCATCATCCTCCAACCTTCGCCTCTTTCTATGTCCCCATCTGAGTGGCAATGCCAACACCCACCAGTCATCAGGATGGAGGCAAGACCCAGCTTGAGAAGGAATAAGTGAAGGTGTTTGGGTCAGTGGCACAGGAAAAGGGTTAGCTTTGCACAAAAAATAAAATAAGGGTTAGTCTTGAACATCTGAAGGAAAGAGGAAGGATAGAGAAGCCAGATTTAGGCTTCTGGTTATTAGATGCTTTATCACCAAGGCAACTGCGTTGCTATGGCAACAGTAAAGGCAGCACCGCCTCTCCCAAGCATCTGGTCGGCTGCCCTTACCTCCGCACTAGCTAGACACTTCCGTCAGGTGGGCTGCGGCCCTCCGGAAACGGCTTAGGAAGACGGGAATTGCGGCTGCAGTAGCCAATCAGATAGGTTCTGAGGCTAAGGACGCGCAGGAGGGATGGGGACTTCTTTGAAGCTTGAAAAAGGGAGTTGAGAAGGCGGGAGTGTATCCCTTCCTCACCACTTAGAGGCCCGAGGAGAGCAAGGAGGGGGGCCCAGGTAAAAAAAGGTGGGATGGATACGCCCGCTTTCGCTTTTGCCCAATAGAAAGCCAGTTAAGACGCCCAATGGGAGTCGTCGCCAGGCCCGGTGCAAGGCGCGCCCCGCCAATAGGCGACAGCGCTGGGCGGGTGCGGGCGGCAGAGGCGGTGCGGCGGAGGCGGAGGAGGCGCTGCCGCAGGAAGGAAGATGGCGGACGAGGAGAAGCTGCCCCTCGGCTGGGAGAAGCGCATGAGCCGCAGCTCAGGTGCCGCGGGGGTCCGGGCTGGGGCGGGGCCGCGCGGGTCTGCGGGAGCAAGGCTCGAGCTCGCCCTCGGGCGCGGCGCCGCCGCCCTATTCCCGTGGGGTCTTGGCTCCGCATCATCCCGAGTAACGGCCCCGGCCCGCCCTGTGGAGGCTTCGAGCCTCTGGAGCCGGGAAGCGAGAGAAAACAGGCTGGGCCGGGGCCAGGGAGGCCCAGCGCATTGCGGGGGATGGGGGGGGGGGGGACGCGGGGAGGGGCTGGTGATCCCACAGCATTCCTCCAGGCGATGGTCCTGGCCCTGCTGACCGGGCTGACACCTTTCGGCCTAATGCACCTGACCTCGCTAGGGAACGTGTCTGCACCCCGCTGGCCCTGGTGGTCCATCTCTGGGGGAGAACACCCGAAGCCCATGCTTAGAGTGTAGCCCCAGGGTGTGCCCCGGCCTCTGATGCACAACCTACTCCTGCTACCACTCCTGCCACCCACACCTAATGCTGAGCCCCTGTTCTTGGGTCCGATATAAGGCTTATCCATAGTAATAATGTCAACAACAGGGTACTTTTATCAGCTGCAGGCATTGTGCCAAGCGTTTAAGTGTCTTCTCTGAATGGCCACAACTCTGGGTAGTCGGCAGTCATTAACCCCATTTTGCAGGTGAAGAAACCGAGGCCAGAAAAATGAAGGAATTTGCCCAAAGTCATTCATTTCCGGGGGCAGGGGCTAAGGACCGGGTTAGAACCCAGTCGTTTTGACTCCAGGGCCCCATACCCTTGTCACTGCAAACTGCAGAGCAGCAGGCCCTGCATCTTGTTCCACCCCTTCATTGTCCATAGTAGTCATCGTCGCAGTAATAACTCTGATGAGCACTTTGCATGCCTCATCATGGACTCTCCACATTAACCCCATGAAGTTTGATGGCCTCATCTCTCACTTCACCGCCACTTTTCAAGGAGATAGAGTCCATTACCAAGGTTTTATAGACCTTCCATGGCTCAGCTCTCACTCACCTTGCTCTAGCCTGGCCTGTGACTGTGACCTGTGCCATAAACCTGATGCTCTGCTCAACTCTGGCCCCCCAGTTCTGCCATTTCTGCTTGGCTTGGCCCTGACAGCCCTTAGGATGACATCTAGCCCTTCACAGTGCTGGGCACAAGTCCTCCATGTAACCCAGGCAAACTCTGGGCCCGTGGAATGACACCCCTTTTCTACTGGGCCCCTCCCACTTCAAGTTTCTTGTGTGCCGTGTTCATTCCATACTTCTCAGTCGCTGAGTAACCTCTGACCCCTTGTTGTGTAGCACAGTATGCTGTAGGGGAAAGAGCAGAGCTTTGGTGTCGGACACACCTGGGTACGGTTCCTGCCTCCCTCCATAGTGAGCCTGGAGCACAGTAAACACTTGGGAAACATTACCTAGTTTTGTCATCTATAAAATGGAGATAGTAATAGCTATCACACTCTTAAAGGTGTGCCAGGAACCATCCTAAGCACTTGACAGATGTGAACTCATTCAGTCCTTACAACAGCCCACCAGGCAGGTACTGTTGTCATCTCCATGTTACAGGTGAGAAAACCGAGGCCTGGGGAAGGTAGGTCATACAGTGAGTAAGAGGCAGAACCAGGTTGGAATAGGTGGTCTGACTGCCGAGTGCATGCTTGGAACCACTTCATCTCCCCGACCCTGGTCCACCTCTGGGGTGGGGCTGGCTTCTCTGTGTCACCCTGGCTCATTCAAAGTTATTAGTGACTGAAGTTACCGTGTCTTATTTGCTTGACTGGTGGCGATCTGTCCCCACCTAGAATGTTAGCTCCTTAAGGGCCTGTGGCATGCGGTGGACACAGTGAATTTGCTGAATCATGGCATCTCTTAGGCCAGTCCCTTATTCTGGCCTCAGGGTGGTGTCCTTTGAGCAGGCCCAGCTGAATATCCACCTCCTCTCCCTCCAGGCCGGGTGTACTACTTCAATCACATTACTAACGCCAGCCAGTGGGAGCGGCCAAGTGGCAACAGCAGTGGCAGTGGCAAAAATGGACAGGGGGAACCTACCAGGGTGCGCTGCTCACACCTACTGGTCAAGCACAGCCAGTCACGGCGGCCTTCATCTTGGAGGCAAGAGAAGATAACCCGGACCAAGGAGGAGGCCCTGGAGCTGATCAACAGTGAGCAGAACTGGAGACAGGATCTGGGGGGGAAGGGGAGGGGAGGGTACCTCTCCCTGAGGGGGCAGAGCAAGCCTCGTAGAAATCACACCAGACCCTCTACCCCAGCTTGCTCAGCTGTGAGGTGTGGCATTGGCCGACACAAAAGTGCCTGCACATGATGTGAGCCTGGCCCACATGGCCACCTCTCCTTTTCTTTCCATCTGTAGGAGTGGGAAGACCCAGCGTTGGGGCTAGCAGATTGCTGTAAGCTCTATGACCTCAGGGGCCCACATCACCTCCCTGAGACTCAGTTTTCACCTCTATAAAATGGGCATCGTCATATACCTGCCTCTGAGGGTCGTTGTGAAAATTCAGTGAGATGCGACAGTGCATGGCACGCGGTGTGCCCTCAGTCAGTGCGAGTGATTGATGATACTGTCATCAAGCAGGATTCTGCGGTGCATCCAGGAGTGGGTCGGGAGGGAGGGAGGGAGGGTGGGAGGGAAGGTAGCAGTACAGAACTGGCCAGCAGTTGGTAAGTTCATTCTGCCGGAGAGAGGAGGCTGTCTTGGCTCTCTTCTGTTTTCTCCGAGTCTGGAACAATGGTTGGCAAACTTTTTCTCAAAAGGCCAGATGGTAAATATTTTAGGATTTACAGGCCAAACAGTGTCTGTAAGCTCTGCTTTGTAAAATAATAACATTAGACAAAATGTAAACAAATGGGCGTGGCTATATGCCAATCAAACTCTGCTTATAAAAATAGCAAGCCTGTGGGTCATTGTTGGCAGAACCCTGACCTAGAGCTGTCCAGTATAGCTGCCACTACCTACATGCGGCGATGTCCACTTACATGAAGTAATGTTAAAAATTGGTTCTTTAGTCATGCTGGCCACACTTCAAGTGTTCAGCAGCAACCTGTGGCTAGGGCTGCCGTCTTGTACAGTGCAGATTTAAACATCTTCATCCTCGGGAGAAGTTCCTGTTGGACAATGCTAATCTGGATCTCACCTGTGACTTCATCAGCCACTCAGCCTCTCCCACCAGAGACCCCAGACCTCTTCCTGGCTGCTCCTGCCCCACATAACTGCTCCCTCATCCATGCCCCGACAGCCTGAGTTCCCATTGGACTCTGCCAGGTCCTGGCTGTGTGACCTTGAGCAAGTTGCCTAACATCTCTGAGCCTTAATTTCTTACCTGTAAAATTAGTATTTATAATAGGACCCACCTCACAGGGCAGTTGTGAGGACTCTTACCTAATACAGTAAAGCACGAATAACAGCACCTGGCACTTAGTTAACATTCTATAATTACTCGCGGTGATTATGATTGTTGTTATTAGCACAGGCCTGGCAACGAGTACACAGCCAGTCAGTATTGGCTGTGCTTAGCTATCATATCACTTGGTCCAGTACTTGGCCGGTAAGATATTACTTACACACATGCATACCCCCTCCCCCATAGGGTGTCTGGCATGATAAATGGCACCTGTTAGCCTCATGCCTCATAACATTATAGGGAGGATCTCAGTTCTTGCACAGAATCTGAGGCAGATTTAAAAACTGCCTCCTGAGCTTCACAAGGGCAGGGACTGGATCTGCTCTGTCCCCCCGTTTCCCCACTACCCAGCACACAGCCTGGCCCATGTGAGCCCTCAGCATTATTTCGTGGAGCAGTAAGAAACAGAGGATTCCTAGCCGAGGAAATGTCAGAAATAAAGGCCTGGTGCTAGGCTGTGAACGGAACTCTGGAATGCTGTGCAGGGGACTGAAGAGGGACCGCATCCTTCAAGGGCAGGTCCTGGCCAGGTTGAGGAGGGCCTACAGTAAGGCAGAGAGTTGGGGTCTTTCCTGGTCATTGCAGGAAACATGGCCAGGTGTGACCCGGAGAGGGGCCCTGCAGTGGTGTGCTTTCAGAATTGTGTGGCTGGAGGGTGAACGGCCAGGGAAGCCAGAAGGTCCAGAGGCCAGGTTGGCTGGGACCAGCTATGAGTGATGGGGAAGAGGGGGTTGTCGCGGGGGGTGGATCTGGCTGCCTCGGGGCAAAGGAGGAAGCGAGTGGAGAAAGCCCAGAGAGAATCTTGAGATGACATCCTGGGTCCTCCCAGCTCAAGTGGTCCCTGTTTCAAGGCTTCTGGACCAGAGGAGAGAGAAAGGCGTTGGCGATTGAGGGACAAGAGGTGCCACCACTGGTAGAGAGGACTTGGAGAGAGATGCAGTCTGAGGAGGGACTCACTAAATCTGAGGGGCCTGAGGAAGAGACGTTGGGAAGGCAGCTGGGAGGGGGCTTGGGCTCAGCTGTCAGGCTGTGAGGACTGCCTGGGAGTGGCAGGCGAGGATGCTTCCCCATCACTAGGATGGGACAGGTGTGTGGTAGGGCTGACACTGTTGTGGGGCCTGAGAGTGCTGAAGTCGGCTTGGGTCTTGGGGAGGGTAACTTGGGAGAGGATGCTCCCCGTAAGCAGCTGGGCCCTGGGGCCTAACCTTAAGTGGACGCAGACTGGGTTAGCAGGGGTAGGGCATGCCCACCTGTGCTGGAGGGCCTGGTGGAAGCTGTGGGAGGAATTGCATCTACAGATGATGTGACTTGAACTTGGAGGTGGGTGGGAGGGGTGGAGCATTCTAAAGATTTAGGAGGCAGAATCCAGAGGAATAGGTGATGGATTAGATGGGCGGGGGTGGGGTAAAGTCGGAACCATGTAGCCCGACCTGGAGTCACACAGAAATGGGTCCTGGTGCCAGCTGTGTGGCCTTCGGCAAGTGTCTTCATTTTCAGAGCCTCGGTTTCCTTTTCTGTAAAATGGGGACAAGGTGGCCCTGAAGGTCCAGGGAGTACTCAGAAGAGCAATGGGCTCATTGTCTGGCGCTCACTGTCTATGTGCTGAGCCTTGACCTCAGTCATTTAGGTGTGTATGGTGGGGGCCAAGGTCAAGACCAGGCCTTTGCTCTCTGGCAGCCCCTGCTGCTTCCCCGAGGCTGATGGAAAGAACTCGGGCCCATGGAGAGAGCTTTGGGCAGGGGTGCAGGAGCTGGTGGGCTCAGGGGCAGACCCTCTGATGATCTTGGGCAGTGATCTTCCTCTTCTGCCTCCATGCCCTGAGACACTGAGCTGGGGCTGAGGCAGGCCTCCTTCAGGGTTGTTAGGAGGGAGCAGTGAGATGCAGTCTGGTGCCATGACAGCGAGCTTGGGGCGTTTGGGCTCCTTTTTTCTCCCATGGAAGTGAATGTTCCCCTGTCATGGGCTTGTTCCAGGTGATCAGGAGATGAGGATTTGGGCAGCACACTTTGTAGCTGGCAGCCAGGTCTGGAGTCTCATCAGTACCCATTCAGAGCCAGTGCTGCCCGTTGCCCAAGGGGACAGGCTGCCTGCAATGAGAGCCAGTGCTTCCAAGTTTTCTGCTGATGCCCCTGTTCTCAGCGCCGGCTCCTCTGCAGCTGCTGGGTTGTGGCCAGGAGCTATCAGAGCTCAAGAACTGGCTGCCTGTAATCCTGGTGTCCTTGTCTGCGGAGGCCAGGCCATGGAGAAACAGAGGGATGGAGAGCAGGTGGGGAGGGCTTCTCCATGAACCTGTCCAAGGATCGAGGGTCAGTTAGTGCTGTGGTTCAAATCTTCCCACCCTAGGTCAGTGACTCCCAGCCTGCTGGCTTCAGGCTGGGTCTCTGGTCTCCCGGGGCCCTGTCTGCTGGATCTTGGGACTTCTGGGATGACAGAACTAAACCCGTTACCTTTTTTCTGTCCAGGCTTCTTCCCTTGTTTGTCTCCAAACCTTTTTAGGGTCAGAGACGACCCTATTTGTTCATTCACTTCCCTCAGGTAATTTGCTGTCAGCACAAAGCCTGTCCTTGGTGTGTGCCCATGTAGAGAGAGAGATGGAACTCTCTGGTGTCTCTTCTTATGAGAACACTAGTTATTGGACTTCACCTAACCTTAATTTTTTCTGTAAAGGCCCATCTCTCAATACAGTCACATTGCGGGGTCAGGGCTTCAGCACATGAATTGGGGCACACAATTCAGTCCATATTGTGGGGACCGATAGCTAGTACCTGTCAAGGGCTTGCTCTGGGCCAGGCCCTGCTCCAAGGTAGGAGCTGCTAATAGCCCATTTTACAGGTCAGGAAAGTAAGGCTCCAAGAGGAAAAGTCACCCACCAGGGTCACAGAGTACAGGAGCAGTAAAGCTGGGATCTGAACACAGCAGTGAAGGTTCCAAGTCCACCCCCTCAGCCTCAGGCCTGTGTTGTGATCTGCCAGCAGAGGCTGTTCTGTTGCGCATCCTGTTTCAGGAGTCCTGAACTCCCCAAGCAGGCGGAAGGTGCCAGCTCCAGACTGGGAGCTCCTGGTGAGGCTGCCTGGTCTGCCTAGCTCTCTGTCCCAGCTGGAGCTCCGTTGGATGGGGGTTGGGTGGGCGCTGTCTTGGTGACTGGTGTTGACGCAGTCAGGTGAGGCCAGGGCATTGCCGGGAAAAGGCCAGGGTGTCTGGTTCATTCTTTCTGTCTTGCCTTCTCTTTAATATTTGGGCCTGAGGTTCACAGAAAAAGTATGAGATTCTGGCATTTCTGCCTACAAAGCTCAGTGGTGGATCCCTCTCCCTCCTTCCCTGTGGCCTGTTTCTGTCTCATTTATTCATGAATTCCTTCAACATTAGTGAACATCTGCTCTGTATAGTTCCAGGTGCTGGGGACACAGCAGTGAGCAAGGCTAACCCAGCCCCCGTCCTTCTGGTACAAGGCAGGCCACAGACGCACAAACAGGACAGTGTTAAATGCAGGGCCCAGGGGGGCACCTCACAGAGCAGGATCTTAGGAAAGGCTCTTGGGGCGGGGGAGTTGCGGGCAGAAGACAGCAGGCCAGCTTCAACTGGGAAGAGTTGCCTGAGTAAGGATGGCATTATGGACACCATCAAGGTGGCGGGTAGATGGGGCTGAGGGAGCATAGAAGCAGGGTAGGACTGGGAGGGACACCCTGTGGGGTATAAGAGTGGAGCTGAGGGGACACAGGAATCTGAAGGTTCCCTTGCATCTTGGCATGTGGCCAAGACCAGACTCCTGAAGGTCAGCCTCTAGAAGGTGAACTAAAGAGGGAAACGTTTTTTTAAATATCATTTCAGGCTCCATCTGAGCAGAATGTTTTCTGAGAGAGCTGGCTGCTCGGAGAAAGATTTGGGTGCTTGAACTATAGGGCAGGGGGTGGTTAAAAGCTTGATTTTTGCCCAGGCCAGTAGTTATAGTATTGGCCCACGCACTAAAGAGTTGAGGGTTCAATTCCCGGTCAAGGGCATGTACCTGGGTTGCATGTTCAAGATCCCCTACCCAGTTGGGGTGCGTCCAGGAGGCATCTAATCAATGTGTGTCTCTCACATCCATGTTTACCTCTCTCCTCCCCTCCCTCCCACTTGCTCTAAAAATCAATGGAAAAAATATCCTCGGATTAGGATTAACAAAAACAAAAAGCTTGACTTTTATCTGGTTTTCAGGCTGGCAGCGCCTGCTCACACACACACTGTGTGCTTCTTGGCCAGACCATCTGGTCTTGAGGGTCCCTGCAGTTATGCCCATGGCCCAGCTGCTGGAGGATGCAGCCAGGCGGTGCTTGGAGTGGGCTCAGGTCTCGGCCTGGCTCTGCAGGTGCTGGGCATGTGCGGACAGTGTGTCTCTTTAAGGCAGGCAGGTACACATGAAGGGGGTGGTGCGCTGTGTGCTCAGGATTCCCGGGCTGGCAAATTGAGGTCCAGACAGAAGAGAAGAGGAGGAGAAACCTTGGTGTTCCGAGGTTGAGAGCAAGGAGATACCTGGAAGTCCAGGGAGAGGAGGAAGAGGGGTATCCTAGTGACATCTGGTGCAGGTCAGAATCACCTATGGTTGTATCTGGCACAGAGGCACCACCTAGCAGCCCCAGGGAGGTGTTCCAACCACACCAGGGCATTATGGTCAAAAGCCACCACATCGTGCAGGCAAGCAAGTGGGGCTTCTGTCACATCAGTGAGTCTGCCCGAGCAAGCAACACACCAGACCAGACAGGTGTGCCAGCGAGGAGGACCAGGGATGGGCAGGTCAGGGAGAAGTAGAGACAGCCTCATCAGGGATGTTAGCCCATAATGGAAGGGGGAATGATGGTAGCAAGTGACATTTCTCAAGTTCTCCATGTCCGGCACTGTGTAGCATGTCACTGTGGTCTGCTGGCAAATGACTAAAAATTCAGACTCAGAGGCAAAGGGATGGTGAGGACAAGACAAGAGTGACAGGGACATGGGGAAGGCAGGGGTGATAGGGATGGTTGTGGGAGCATCAAGCAGATCAGACACCAGGACACTGTGGTTGCTGCTGTGATGTACAGTGAGACAGGTGGTAAACATACTGTCATGGGCATGCCAATTTAACGGGTCCCTGGCAGATGGGTGACCATGACCTTGAGGTCATACAGGAGTCCGAGAGAGCTGGCTGCTCAGAGGAAGATTTGGGTGCTGTGAACTATGGGGCAGGGGGTGGTTAAAAGCTTGACTTTTTGCCTGGCCAGTGGTTAGAGCATCGGCCCACTCACTGAAGGGTCAAGGGTTCAATTCCCGGTCAAGGGCACATACCTGGGTTGCTGAATTCTTGTTATATTTGTGTGGATTGGGGGAGAGTGATAAAGGCAGCAGGAGTTTAGGATGGGTTGTGAGACCAGCATGGCTCTTGAGGTTACTTCAGGGTCACAGCGCACATACGTGTGGAAGGCATCACTTCATGGACTCCTGTGCCTTCAGGCGTGTGCAGGGAGAAGGCATTTGTGGCGATGTGTTAGCCTGTGCGGGTGGCGAGTATTCACAAGTGCATGCATGTGTGCGTGTACACAGTAGAGCAAAGGTAGCACAGCTTCCTTCTGAGTGATGTGCTACCGCTCATCAAGCTCTCTGCCTGTCCCGCCCCTGACATGGTCTCCTGTGTCCCTCATGTCGTGTGTCCACAGGCTACATCCAGAAGATCAAGTCCGGAGAGGAAGACTTTGAATCTCTGGCTTCACAGTACAGTGACTGCAGCTCGGCCAAGGCCAGGGGAGACCTGGGTGCTTTCAGCAGAGGTGCGCAAGTAATGGGCACCACCAAGCCCTGGGGGACCTTCTGGCCCACCAGCCTGTGGAGCAGGGGTGGGGAACCTTTTTCTGCCAAGGACCATTTGGGTATTTATGACATCATTCACTGGCCATACAAAATTATCAACTTAAAAATTAGCCTGCTAATGTTTGCTCAAACATTTAATTTACTCACCCCTAATGCCTGGGCAGGGCCAGACCAAATGATTTCTTTTGCAGGCCTACACTGCGGGACATTCCCCCCACCTGCTGTGGAGGATGGGCGGGGTGGCCCCTGCGGCACAGGCCTTCAGGGTCCACCAGGTGGCAGCACAGTCCCTTCCTCAGGCTTCAGAGGCTGCCTTGCTCGTAGAGGGCAGGGATGACTGCAGAGCCTTCTCCCGAGTCATTCTCTCCTGGGATAGGGAGTCAGTCTGTGTTTCTTTGCACACTTTTCTCCATCACTGGGAGGCCCCCAAGCTGCATTTTGCCTCTCCTCCAGTTGGAAGTATAAGGCAGGGCCCCTGAGAGCCCCAGGGTAGTCTCCCATAACCTCTGCCCCTCCCTTGCTGGTGGGGAACTAGGGGTGAGGGGAGGATGGGTTGGATCAGCAGCTCTGAGTTTAGGGCTGACTGGTTGGGGCAGTGGAAAGGGAGGAGCAGAGGGGACCAGCTGACCACCACCTCCTCTTCTTAAAGTATCTGCCTTTCCCTCCATCCCAAGATGCCCAGGATGGGGTAAGAGGTGTGGGGTAACCAACAAGGAGCTGCCACCCACCCCGGGAGGCCGACGGGGCAGACAGGACAGATGATGTGGCAGGGGCTGGGAGCTGGGTCTAGGGAAACATTCATCACTAAAGTGCATCACTAAGCACGCAGCAGCAACAGCAGCTCTGCCTGACATCCCTCCTGCTGTCCTCAGGCTTCCTGGGGCCTCTTTAATGGCCCTGCCACCTCCAGCTGGGCTGCTCAGCACTGTGACAGGGCCATAAACCAAGTGACAGATGAGTAGGAGACCAGGCACAGGCGGGAGCCCCATCTGGCCGTCCTGCCTGGTCCGAGTTTCTGCCTCGTCTTGATCCCCACACTTCATCCCTTACGTTTCTCCAGGTCAGATGCAAAAGCCATTTGAAGATGCCTCCTTTGCGCTTCGGACGGGGGAGATGAGCGGGCCCGTGTTCACGGATTCCGGCATCCACATCATCCTGCGCACGGAGTGAGGGGGCAGGTGGCCCAGCCTGGCCTTGGGGTGGGGCGGGGCAGGCAGGGTGGCTGGGCCTGGAGGCCCTGCTTACTGCTGTCAGCCGAGCATGGGCGCCTCTCCCTGCTGATGTCACACAGTATTTATTGTTCCCAAAATGGCTAGGAGATGGGGCTCTGCACCATTAGGGGCTCCCTGTCGGACCCAGGTTGGGGCTGTCCCCGCCAGATTCCCCCCTCTTTTGGAATTGACTTCGGGAGGACAGCGGTGTGGGGAGGCTCCCAGAGCTCCCAGACCCAGGGGCTGGGGGTGACCTGTCCCAAAGGGAAGGCCTCGTCAGCTGAGCTGTCCCGTGTCCAGGATGGGGTAGGAGGGCCTTCTGTTGTTTCTGGTTATGCCATGTTCCTCTATTAAATTGCAAAAAGCAGATGCTCTATGTGGTGCCCAGGCTGCTGCTGCGGTGGGGCCCTCTGAGCAGCAGTGCAGCACCCTCGCACCCTCCATTAAACCTGGAACCACTGCTCCACTGTCCTGTGTCTCATTTCCTCCCGCTGAGGGGAGGGCGCACTGTCGGGGGAGCAGGCCTCTCCCGTCACCCCTAGTGTCCAGCCTGCATTTCCTCCCCGAGAAGCCTCCACATTCTGGGACTGAGGACAGCCAGGGTGCATCCCAGCATCCAGGCTCCAGGGAAGCGGGGCACCAATCTGCCAGCGGTCCTCAGACCTGGATGTTCCAGAATGCAAGGACCCTGCCTGGACCCCACAGCCCTGGACTCAGCAGGGCAGATGGAGCTGGAGACCTGCAGGGGATCCTGGGAGAGCCAGATTTAAGCCTCTCTAGCCTGGGTGCTCCCGGCACACACACACCCCCACCCACAGGCCACCCCAGTTAGAGTGAAGGATGCCCGCACCCTGATGCTTCCCTGGCAGGTTGCGCCTGGGTCCTGCCGCCTCTGCAGATGCTGGGGAGGCCTTGTGCTGAACGGGGCAGGGGAGGAGGCTGTCAGAGCAGAGGGGATCCCTGTGGCTGATGGGGGAGGTGGTGGGCTCTCCCTCTTAGGGTGGAGGCTGTGGGTATAGCCTACCTGCTCTTCATCCCTTCCTCACAGCTGCCCCTGTGCCAGGGCCTGGGCTGGGGACTCAGAGTTCATTCTGGGAGTTATGGGCCTGTTCGGTGGTTATGCCCACTCCACTGCCCCCTTAATGGGGACTAGCCTGCATCGGGGGATAGCAGACTGCCAGGGGTTGGGAACCTGAGCAAAATAGAGCCTTGACTGCCTTGACCCCAAGGGAGGCACGAACCCAGGGCTGAGTCTCAGTCACTTGGGCAGACTCCAATCTGGCAGGTTTCTGGAGCAATTGCTCTCCGCCTGCCGCCTGCTGGAGCATTTATCATTAGGAAGGTTTAATGAATTTCAGCTCTAGTGGGCTGGTGAGAGTCGGCTAGTTGGCTGCACCTCCTGGCAGAATCTTCCATCACCTTTGGGGGCCACAAGGCAGGCAGCAAGCAACCCCACTGTTTGTGTCAACAGATCTGTATAGTCAGGGGAGTGATCACACCCCTCCTGGCCCAGTGGTGCCTCTGGGAAGGATCAGAAGTGAGTGCTTGTGGGGCAGGAGGGTGTCAGAGTTCTGCTTTAAAGCGAAGGCCCAGAGGAGGTGTCCCTGGGCTCCCAGGTGGCTAAGATGCTGCCAGGGAGAGGGGGGGTGTTTCCTGTCCTGGTCTTTGTGGCGCTCCCTGTCACGCCGGGCATCCATGTCTCTCTCACGCGTGCATGTGGCCATGTATCCCTAGTTGTGTCTAGGTGGGACCCTGGGAGTAACCCCCTTCCCATCTCCCCACCTCCCCAGTCTGGGTGTGCCCCTGCCTTTGTGGGCCCCCCTCCCCTTCCTTTGTCTAGCTGTGCAGCAGCCAAAACCCAAACACAAAAGAACGTCCCTGTTAGATAAACATGTCCCCAGAGCCCACTCAGAGTCAGGCTGATTCATGGCTCAGTGGCTGTGGCTTTCCTTACCTGCTCCACATCCCCCCACCCACCCCCTCCTGCCTTCAGGATGGTGACAACCCTGTAGCCTTCCCTCCCCGCTGAACTTTGTCCCAGGGAACTGGTGCTCACTCCTCCACCCTGTGCACCAGCCCAGGTTTCTGTGGCCACAGGGCAGGGCCAGTTCGTGTCCCCTCAACTCAGGGAAACGCTGGTACTGCAACTGCTTTCCAATGGAGCCAGGTGCACCTCCATGAGGGGAGGTCAGAATTAGCAGAGAGGGTGGCCAAACAGATGACAGATGATCCTGGCCTGGGGAGGGTGTGGGTGAATTATTCCTGCTTGTCCTTTGTTGGCTATACTGTTGACCCTGGAACAACGTGGCTGTTAGGGGCACTGACCTTCTTGCAGTCAAAAATCCCCAAAAACTTAACTACTAATAGCCTACTGTTAACTGGAAGCCTTATGGATGATATAAACAGTCAATTAACAGATTTCCTATGTTATATGTAGTATATACTGTATTCTTGCAGTAAGCTGGAGAAAAGGAAATGTTGTTAAGGAAATCTGTGCTCTCCCTCTCAGAGTACATCCCGACTTGCCCTTCTCCCTCTTCCCCTAGGCATGTGACCTTTGCCCTTCTCTCCTAAGCTCCACGGGCCCTTTTGCTTCTGTAACTTGCTTGCACCTGAGCCTACGCAACCCAGCAGGCTCACTTCTACTACCTCTGTAACTTTCTAAATAAACTTTCTCATAGTTTGAAAAAAAAAAATCTTAAGGAAGAGAAAATACATTTGCTGTAGTGGGGGCAGGGGGGACCTGCACAGTTCAAACCCGTGTTGTTGAAGGGTCAACTGTATATCCCTGTAAGTATATCCAATATAAGGAGCGCTAAGCCTGCCTGTATGTGAAGGGGGTGGTGGGGAGGTATGATGCCAGGTGCCTGTGGCATCCATTTGAGGACTGGCGTGCAGATGTGACAGACACACACCCGCCTACCCCTTTTCTCATGTGAGTCTCCAAGTCTGTATATTTTGGACAAAGATTGTGGAACTCAGCAGTCCCAGTCCCTCACCTTACTTTGGGAAAATAGGAGAACAATGCCCTATCTCCCCACCCCACGCCCTGCTCACCTTGGAGATTTGCCTCCAAATAAATACAGTCGGAGGGTGGCGGGTGGATGTTCTGAGTGCCCCAGCCCAGGGCCTGTCTTCTAAGCAGGTACAGAGCAAAGTGCCTTTCAACGTGTCTATCCAGGGATCGATTCTTTTCCTGTCAAACTTGTTAATTTAAATGGAAATTAATTGCTCCTCTTTGAACATTTCTTTAAAAATTGGTTTTAAATGAATGCATTAGGCAGTCACATTTATTATTCATTGGTTTCCTTCACAATATGGCCCTGGTGTCCCGAGTTCCTGGAGATGCCAGTGTGGAACGGAGATGATTTAATCAAGGAGGCCATTAATTAGAGCTGAGGAGCTAGGGGAATGGGGGGTTTACACCCAGAGGAGCAGATTTCACAGCCTCTGGCCTCAGCGGGGTGGGGGTGGGGTTCTTTGCACAGTTTCTGCTCAGGATTCAGTGGGGACCATATGTTGTGATGGACAGTACGACCTTTGTTCCCAGCCACCGGCCCCAGAGGTCACTCTCCCACTCCCCTTGCTGTATCATCCAGGCCACTGGGGACCTGGCAAAAACAAGCCTTCATCTGCTCTTCCCTTCTGTGACTCCACAGCTGCCCCCATCTCTACCTGACTCCCTCTCACACCCCTTCCTGTCTCCAATACTTCCCAGCTCTTCCTGTCCTCCGCCTCCAGGAGCTGCAGTCTCCACATTGGGTCCTCGATGTCAGGCCCATGCCTGCCCAAGCCCCTTCCAGGTGAATGGGGTCCAGGTGTGGGTGTGTTCAACTGAAGGCGCCAGGGCACCTTCAGGCTGTTTCTGGCCTTTTGTTAATTCAGAACAGGTGCCACTCATATAAAATGATTTTGTAATTACAAAGCAAAGAGAGAAGAAAAATGAAAACTTCTGTGTCCTACCCACTCATACCCAAATTCTAGAAGCAGCCAAATTGTTATAACCCCCTTTAAAAAGTTGCCAGAGGGCTCAGCAATGCACCAGACTGATCAATGAGTGAGAAAATGGAGAATATTCGAGGCCACTTTTCATTGCTGCGACAGAATTCTCAGGTGTTTGGATCAAATTGCTTTCAAACAAATTGTTTCCCATTGAAACAACTTTGCCTATTTCCACAAAGGGCTTGGCCGCCCCCCTCCCTGCCCCCCAGTATGGGCTTCCCTGCCCTGGCTCACAAAACTTGCTGCATGGGATAGGGATCCAGCGGGGATGGGTCTCCAGGCTCAGACTTACCCTGCACCACTGCCTCCTCTGCCCCTTCTGGACACAACAACCAACGCATCAAATGTCAAAGGTCCTGTTTATTCCAGCAAACAAAAAGGTAAAGGTGTAAATGAAAATAAAAATAAACAGATCCATGCACTCAGCTCCTTGGAGGGGAAGAGGAAAGGTTCAGAGAGAGGGAGAAGGGAATGGGTGGGAGGGAAGCAAAGAGGAGAAGGAAAAGAGACAAGCAGAGACAGGGAATGATCTGGAGAGTCGGATCAGTAAAAAGAAAGAGGGACATCAATAAAAAGGCAGGATGACAAAGAACTGGAGTATCAAAATCAGATCAATAAAGGAGAAGAGACAACATTGAGAAAATGCACCAATAGAAATACAGAGGCAGAGAATGAAAGCTGGGCAAAAGGCAGGGAGAGAAAAAAAAAGACAGGAGGGGAGGTGGGGCAGGACAGAGACAGATCAACTTGAAGGGACACAGGCAGAGTAGAAAGGGCCCCTGGTGGCCCTCTAGGGGTCCCCAGCAGTGCTGATGACGTGGAAGAGGGTGACATTGTAGAGCACCTGGTGGCCGTTGTTCCAGGTATAGAGGGCCCGCTCCCGGGGATTGTAATCCAGCATGGAGATGTGGGAGTACTGATTGTGGAAGGGCACGTCCGTGTACTCGTAGCTGGACGTGTTGGTGAAGTAAGCAAAATAGACCTTGGCCCCGGCCAGATGGGAGTTGGTCACGTAGAGCACGCCACAGATCATGAAGGCCTCACCAGCACTGCGCTTGGGGTAGCCAGTGTCCCAGGATCGCATGACCTCAAGGGTGTGCGGGTCTAGCCGGCTGACCACAATGTTGCCTGCATTCTGGTTAGTGGTGTACACGGCCCAGAGCCCGCTCTCATCTACCATGAAGTCCATGTCAGAGAAGCCACCCCAAGAGTAGGGGAAGGTGTTGTTGTAACCAGCCCCTGGAAGGCTCCTCTGCACCAGCACGGAGCGTGAGCGGAAGTGGTACTTGACTACCACATTGCTCTGGTACTTGTTGTAGAACAAGGAGCCATTGTATACCACATGGCCTGTGCCTGCCCACGGCTGGGGCAGCAGATGCTGGATAAAGTTCTGGCCTTTGATGAAGTCTCCCAGAGTGCGGAACTCCAGAACGCGCCGGCCCTTGTAATAGCCATCCATGTACCAGACCTATGAGAGAGCCACTGGTCACTAGGGGACCACTGCCAATGACCCAAAGTCTGCAGCAATCACTCAGGAATCAACCATGGTCATTAGGGATCAACAGTCACTAAATAGTCAGTAGTGATCATTCATGACCTATCATAGTCATAGTGATTGGGATCCTTACATCAGGGAGTGCCATTGGTCTTAAAACACACACTAAATGGACAGGGCTTGATCCCTACGGATCAGGGGATATTGCAGTCTCTAGGGACTCACTGGACCTGGAAAATTACTGGTCATTGGCTATTGGATGGTTAGTGGTCACTGGACAGCCATTGGCTGATGAGAGGTCATTTGAATTCATTGCCCATGGTAACCCCTGCAACCATGAGATGACCAGGCCTGTGATCAGCACCTTCATCATCATCATCACTCATCAGCATATTCATTAGTCCTAGAGCCCTTACTAGGGCTGGTTACTGGGCTATGCATCTTAACTTTAATGCCAACATCATCACGGCCCTTTTGGAGATAAGGAAATTGAGTATCCAAGACATGACGGAACTTTGGGCAGCTAAGAATTGGAACTGAGATGCAAATCCAAGTCTGGTTCCCAAACCCAAGCTCTTAACCACGTGGTTGAACCACCATAATCCCTGGGAGGCCAATTTTCATGGCAAGGATATCAGTCACTAGTCACTGGGCAGTTAAAGAACGGTTCCTCTAGATCAGAGGTGATTGGCAATTCTGGACATAGAGGCCACTGGAAATCCAAAGGTCACTGAGTGGTGCTGAGTGGGGGGCTTGGAGGGAGCTCTAGTTCTTGTGAAGGCACAGGTTACTAGATAGTTACTTAAAGGTCAGTGGCCATTGGGAGCTGGTCAGTAGTACCAGTAACCATTAGTCTCTATACAGACATCAGAGGTCAACAGACTTGAGGACTCAGATGACTAGAAGGTCCTGATCACTTGGTAATCACCAGTCAAGGGGAGGTCCAAGGGCTCTGAAGATCCAAAGACACTTTGGGCTACAAGAGAATCATTGGTGTGAAATCACCAGGCACTTATGGGCAACCACAGGATGTCCCTCCCAGGTTCCAACTCCTGTGGTGGGCACAGTTACTCACCCGGCTGTCCGCACTGGGGGCCATCGTGTCCGTCATCCAGGAGCCAAAGCGGGACCCCATGGCTCTAATGGTGATGGGGTTACTGACCCCAGTCAGCTTCCCACAGCCTGAGAGGCAGGAACAGGGGGAATAAGGGAGTCAGGGGTGGAAAGAGCCCAAGGGAGGTAGAGCAAGGATAAAGTGGGACTGGGAAGAGGTGGGACCAGGGGTGAGAATGGATCCAGAGATCTGGTTCCAAGATGGAGTTAAGTTGGGGGTGAGGGGCTAGAAGTCAAAGGTCAGGGCCATTTTCAGCTTTGGGGTCTATTTGTGGCCTTGGAAAGGGAGATCAAAGGTCAAAGTTTAGATGTTAAAGGTCAACATTGTTTGGCTTCTGCATACACAGGTGGTACTGGGGTTGGACATGGAGGTAAGGGGTCAAGGTCAAGGGTCAAAGCATACCCAGCTTCTGGGCGCAGGCGTGGAGCCGGGCCTCCAGAGCCATCACCCGCTGCTGCAGGTCCTCATACCCGTAGGCACCCATCTCCTCCTGGATGGCTGCAAGACTGCCGGACAGATTCCTCACCTCTTCCCGCAGGCGCACAATAGTCCGCGTGTCTGCCTTATACTGCTCCAGGACCGAGCTCAGAGGCAACAGCTCCGTCATCCTGTCCTTCAGTTCCTGCTCACCAAGACGGAACTGTCGCTGATCCCTATCCCTGACCTTTAACCCAGACATGACCCCACCCTTTGACCCATAGCCTCACCCCCTATCTTTGACATTTGGCCCATAATGGACCCTAGATCCCAGCCAACCCTCAGTCTTCCCAGATGCAATCTCACTCTCAGAAGAATGGGCAACATTCCCAAATCTTCCTTTGACCTCTGACCTGACCCCAAAGGACCCACCTGGAAGCTCTTGGCAGAGAGGGATCCATCAGCTGTCCGGAGCCGCGCATCCAGGTTCCGCATGAGGGTCTCCATGCTGCGCACGTACTGGAGGTCACGGTACGTCCGCAACTCAAGGACCTCCATGGACTGGGAGACATTCTGGACCTAGGAGCTGGGAGGGTTAGAGACAGCCAGACTCCTGCCCCCAGCCAACCTTCTCCTCCCTTGATCTTACCAACAGCCTCCCGATGGCAAGCCCGTCTATCGGTTCCACCCAGAATGGCCACCATCACTTTTCACTTCTCTCCTCTCCTCCCTGGCCTCCTGCTCCCACCCTAGCCCCCAACAGACAGTTCTCCATAGAGCAGCTAGAGGGAGTTTTTCAAAGGGAAGACTGGATCTCCCTTCCTCTGTAGACTCTGCAGGCTGGTTCTGTCCCCTTGCCTGCCTCTCTGCATGTGCATCCACTCCAACCACCAGTCCCTTTCACTCTCACAGATTCTAAATTCCTTTCCTCCTCAGGGTCTTTGCACTCTCTGATCCCTCTACCTGGAGCACTGTTCCCGTTGTCTTCCCACAGCTGGCTCCTTCTCATCATTCAGGTCTCAACTCCAGCATCACCTCCTCAGAGTAAGTAGCCTTCTCTGATCACCGTCTCAAGTAGACACTCACCCACTCTCCCCTCACCCAGTTATTATCTTCCCAACTATGACTGTTATCTGAAACGGTCTTATTCATCTGTTACCTTCAGAGGGGATCCTCAGAGGCAGACCCGGTATCTAGCATGTCCACAGCCAAATCTCTAGTGCCCAGCATGGGTCCTAAGCAGACACTTAATAAATGCTTTTTGGCTAAATGCATAACCTGAAATTCCCTATCCCTTGGCCTCCTAACCCAGACTTAAGGCCCTCTAGCTCCCACCTCCACCTAGGTCAAGTGAGCTGCACATAGCCAAGGTGAGCCCCACCTGGCTAAGGTGAACTCAAGGGCAAGTTGTTGAAACACAGACTTTCCACATGACCTTGGAAGTTCTCAACAGCCTGATACCCACCCTGGCCACCACAGAACAGGATATAGCCATTGTAAACAACCAGGGACATCACATGGAAGTCCCAAACTGTTGGGGAAAGCAATTCTGGTGTAGTGGGTAGGAGGAGCCCGCAGAGGTAATAGGTGGGAGACTCCTGTGATGACAGGGTCTCTTCCATTCTCTGCCAAGCCTCAGCTTCCTCCGTTATAGGGTGATTGTGGGAGTTAGCTGGTCCCTTTCAACACCAACATTAGAACTGTCTAATGGACAGTCAGCTGTGCAGTGGCAAGGACAGCAAGCAGTGTATAAAGGGCACCAAGTCTACAGAGGGATGTATTGAATGGGGACCATTTTCTATTGACCATGATCAGAAGGGGAAGGAATCTTTATACGAGCCTCTTGGCAAAGAGGGTGAGACCCCTCCTCAAGGGACACAAAACACCTTCTTAGCAGGTGAGTATGACAAACTAAATGGCTGAGTGGGGCGTGCACAGTGAGGGTGGAGCTCACACATGCAGGCGACAGATACTGCCACTGGGGTCCTCTTTCCTCCTGGTTCCCACACAGAGTTCAGCTTCTCCGCCAAAGAATCGCTGAACAGATACTAACTAAAATATCTATCTGGAGGGGAGGCCGGTTGTCTGCCAGCTCCGAATAACCTGCATGGCTAGACATGGCCCTGGCTGACCTGGATGGGAGCGGAGGGAAAGATGAGAATTGGGAGATTTCTCCGAATTCCCCAAAGAAACCGGAAGGTTCTCACCTTCTCCATCAACTGCCGCAGCTCCCGACTCCTGCCGTCTCGGGCGCAGGTGCTCTGTGCGGGGATCACGGCCGTGCAGATGCATTTCCCATCAGGGGCCTGGGCCGAAGTATACAGCTGCCAGCCTTCTTCTGGGCTTTGGAAGAGGGTCTGTGGGGAAGCCACGGATTAGAGAGCAGGAATCCAGGGGCGACTCACCCAGCCCTCTCTGGTGAAGAAAGGGGAGCTGGAGAAACAACAAATGCCTTTTACTGGATCCCTGGAATGTGCAGAGTGACTGATGCATGGGACCCCATATTACAGATGACAAGATTGAGGTATGGAGAGTAAGAGAACACCGCAAGGAATTGTGGGATTTGAGCCCTTCCACAGGCAGGAATTTAATCTCTCACACACATTTGCGCACACACAACATTGCCTCCATAACCACCATTAGAAATAGGGCTGCTCGGACACCCAACCCCGGACCTCCCTTTCTGCTTCCTCAGCCCAGAGACACATAAGCTCCGGATACACCTCAGAGGCCACTAAGCACAACCCTATTGCTGTCCCCTCCCCATCTCTGCCCCTGCTCCTGAGATGCCCAAGCAAGGCAATGGCCACAGGATGACAATCCTGATGGAGCCTCCCGGGCCCTTGAATAGAAGCCATCACTTTAAGACTCCTCCTAAGCAAAACTTCAAGTTAGTTGATATAACTCAGGTAATTCTGGGATCTCTTGTGGCTGTGTTTGCAAGCCATGATCCTTGGAATACTGGCGATCTTACCAGGTGTGCTGGAAAAAGGGTCCTCTGTGGTCAGGTAAGTTTGTGCCTTGTTCAAAAAAACACTGACTGCCAAAACTCGGGTATTTCTTTTAGCAATATATTTCTTTTATTTACGTCAGGCAAGTAAAACAAAAGAAAAATAAATCAGACTATATCAAACTAAAAGGTTTTGCACAGCAAAGGAAACCATCAACAAAACAAAAAGACAACCTACTGAATGGAAGAAGGTATTTGACAAAATATCCGATAAGGGGTTAATATCCAACATTTATAAAGAACTCATAAACTCAACACCAAAAAAAAAAAAAAAAGTCCAATTAAAAAATGGGCAGAGGATCTGAGTAGACAGTTCTCCAAGAGGACATACACATGGCCAATAGACATGGCAAGATGCTCCATGACCAGGTAGCTCAGTTGATTACAGATTCGGGTATTGTCCTGATACACCAAAGTTGCAGGTTCGATCCCTGGTCAGGACACATATAAGAAACAACCAATGAATGCATAAATAAATGGAACAACAAATCGATGTTTTCTCTTTCTCTCTCTCTCTGTCTTTCTCTCTCTCTCTCCCTTCCTTGCACTCTCTCAAATCAATCAATAAAAAAATTTTTAAGGATGCTCAACATCACAATAAAAAAAAAAAAAGACCACAATGAGATATCACCTCACACCTATCATTGATAAGTCCAACAAACAACAGTGTGGTGAAGATGTGGAGAAAAAGGAACCCTCATGCCCTGTTGGTAGGAATGCAAATTGGTGCAGCCACTGTGGAAAACGTATGGCGGAGCCTCAAAAAACACAAAATGGAACCACCTTAAAACCCAGCAATTCCACATCTGGGTATATATCCGAAGAAACCCAAAACACTAATTCAAAAAGATATACGCACCCCTATGTTCATTGCAATGTTATTTACAATAGCCAAGATATGGAAGCAACCTGAGTGCCATCAGTAGATAGCTGGATAAAGGAGATGCAGTGCATATATACAATGGACTATTACTCGGTCATAAAAAAGAATGAAATCGCTTGCAACAACATGGATAGACCTAGAGGGAATTATGCTACATGAAATGAGTCAGACAGAGAAAGACAAATACCACATGATTTCACTTATATGTGGAATCTAAAGAACAGGATAAATGAACCAACAAAACAGAAATAGACTCATAGATGGAGAGAAAAAATGACATTGCCAGATGGGAGGGGGTTTGAGGGATGGGTGGAAAAGGTGAAGGGATTAAAAAGTACAAATAGGTAGTTGCAAGACGGTCACTGGGATGTAAAATACAGCATAGGAAATATAGTCAATTATATTGTAATAACTATGTATGGTATCAGGTGGGTATCTGGATTATTGGGGGGATCACTTCTTAAATTATGTAAATGTCTAACCACTATGCTGTACCCCTGAAACTAATGTAAAATAATATTGAATGTCAACTGTAATTGAAAACTAAAATGAAATTTAAGAAAGCATTGACTGCCACTGGCTGGAACATGCTGGGTCTCCAGATCAGGCCCCCTTGAGCTTCTGGAGTTAGTCACAAGTCCCAGTCCTTTTGTGTTTTATCGGGGCATGCCTCATTTGTTCAACAAGTATTTGTTAAGCGCCTACTGTGTGTCCAGCTCTGTTCTGGATCCTGAAATCACAGAGTGAACAAAACATACAAATACAAAAGCTCCTCTAGGAGTGCACATTAGAGAAACAGAAAAAAAAACATTAAGTAAACGTCCTGTATTTAAAGGGCGATGAGTGCCATCGAGAGAAGTAATGCAGGGAAAAAATGATGGGCGACAGGGTTAGAGGTGGTTGGGGTTGCAATTTTAGGGTGGCCTGGGAAAGCCTCCATGAGAAGATACATTTGAGTCAAGACCTGAAGGCGGTGAGGGAGAAGCCAGGGAAGGATGTTCCATGCAGAGAGAACAGAAGGTGCAAAGGCCCTGAGGCAAGATCCTGCCTGGCATGATTAGGAAACATGGGAAGGGGCTGGTGTGGCTGGAGCAAAGGGGTAGGTGGGGGGGGGCAGGGAGGAGGGAGAGGAGAGCAGGGAGGGGACAGGGCCACATGTTCAGGGCCTGTAGGCAGTGAGGAAGAGTAGATGTTTGCTCTGAGTGAGGTGGGAGTCAGAGGGTTCTAAACAGAAGATAGACATGACCTGAGTCTAGTGCTCACAGGCTCCCTCTGGCTGCTGTCGGGGGAACAGACTGTGGGGGTCAGGGAGCAGGATGAGGGCAGGAGACCAGGGTAAGGGTGACTGCACATCCGGCAAGAGATGGGTGGTGAGCATAGAGGTGGAGAGATGATGGGTGGTGAACATAGAGGTGGGAAGTGAAAGATTCTGGTCCCATCCAGGATGTATTCCTACGGGCACTGAAGAAATTCTGATAAAAGTCCAAGTGTTTTACAGAGAAACAAAGCCCTGTAATAACTGATCATTTGCAAGCCATTCACTGAGCGCCCAGCAGAAGCCAGGCTGTGTTATGCACAATCCTGGAGTCTCCAGCTATTATACGCCCACCTTTTTCTCTCCCACTCAATAAAGTCTTTTTCTGAAAAGCTTATTAGAATGTGAGTGATATCATTGTACAGACGAGCTTGACTCCTCATTGATTTATAAGAAACTACTGTAATTAGTCATTGTTTGTGCCTATGCACAATCTTCTGAAGTTGGGGGAATCCCTCTTTACGAGCCCATGTGGAGGAATGACGTCACTCACCTTCCCACACTCCCCTGCGCGCAGGTATGATTCAGGTGGAGCCAACACTCATGCCTCTGCAGTCTTGTGGCAGCAGCGCCCGAATCACCCAATGCCGAGGGCTTTCCCTGGTGGTCTGAGCCCGCTCTGCCTTTGCACTGAGCAGGTTTCTCCCACCCGCAGGCCCCATCCCTGCCTCCTAGGAGTTAGTGATAAATACCTCCCTCTCGCCTCCCTGGTAGGAGAACTCTGAGGTGTGCACAGCACGTAGTTTCCCAGGGGAGCCCATTAGGACCTGTACTCCAGGTGCCCACAGCAGCATGCTGCTCACTAGCTCACCCTGCGTGGGTTTCCTTCCCTTCTCCTCTCACTTGTCCCACTGGGTCCTCTGGGGATCACCTCCCAGGTGAATACTTGTACTCAACTCCTCTCCACCTCTGCTCCTGAGGGAGCCCAACCCAAGACAAGAAGGGTGACTCAAGACAAGAAGGGTGAGTCAAGAAAGCTTTCCCCTAGTTTCTGGAAGAACATAGCTTGCTTTGCCTCCTTTCACAACAAATCCAGTTCTTTAAAACACACACACACACACACACACACACACACACACACACACTCTCACACACACTCACAGCAACAAACTGAGTCCAAGCTTCCCCATCCACGTTCCCTGGCTCTGATCCCCAAGCAATTTGGACCGAACCCCCTGAAAATTCTCACTTGTGCAGAGACCAAGCTGCCCAGTTCAACCTATTTAACATCTCCTTTCTACATCTCCTGGGCTGTGCTTTGAAGCAAATAATCCATGTTCTCTCAACAACTGAAATATTGAATTGCAAAAGAGAAGCAAGATTTAAGTGGGGAGGAGAGGTGGCATCCACGGCTTTCCTAAAATAATTGTCTGTGTGGACACCCCTCGCCAGAGTGCTCTCTGCAGCAGTGTAATTAAATGCCTGGCGTTTGGCCGCCAACTCTCAGCACGGCAGAGATCACCCGTTGTCAGGTTCAAGATCAAATACTAAACAGGGGCCACTGGGATGGCCTGGAAGGCTTGATGTTTGAGGGTCCAAGTGCCTGCTCTCCCAGACTGGGTTGAGCTTGGAACCAAAGTCATGAACTCTTGGAGGTCACAGACCGAGGGACAGAGCATGGCCTGTGCTATGGGAAATGCTGTAACAGCAGGTGTGAGAGCCCAGGTAATGACACCTCCAATGAGGTGGCCTGTCTCACCTCAGATGTGGCAAATGCTCCCCAGAAGCCAGCTGCTGTCTTGGCTGAGACGCTGGTTCCGAGTTTAATATCCCTGCTAATGGCCTCTAAGAGGGTATGTGCTCAGTGGCTGCTCAGCTCATCTTTCTGGCTGGGGTTTTTCAAATACTTTCACAGAGGCTGCTACCCCAGTTAAGCCGATGTCTCTGTAACAGATTCAGGATTGACTGAGTCTGAGAAACTCACGAAAAAATTCTCTTACTGTCACACCCAGGTCTCAGTGCCTAGCTCCACCACCCACGCCTTGGTTTAAAAACAATTCCTGGGTCTTCCAGGGGCAGAGGGATTGCTCCAAGATCCTGGGGGCAGCCAGCCAGCCAGCACTGGCTACGGGGGATTAGCCAACAAGAATAGAGCAAGCAGCTGGCTCTTAATAAGACAAGGATATTATTGCATTTGAGGCTGGACAATTTAATCAGGAAGCAGAAGTGGCTTGGGGCTTATACATTTATTTGTACCCTGCCTTGTTCCAGAGAGGACTCGAGTGGTTTACAAGGATATGTAAAATACCACAGATAGCTCCAATTTAAAAAAGAGTGGGAATTAGGTGTTACTGGAGGCCAGTCTGCCAATCCAAAGCCAAAGCTTGACGGTTTTTGCATTTGCATTTGACCCAGCCAGTCCAAGTCGAAGAATTTAGCCCAGGGAAATCATGTGGACGAACAATTGCTACAAGGATGCTCGTTAAAGTCCTGGGGAAAAATTGGACAGCTGGAATTTTCCCCTCATGTTGTCCAATCATACGAGTATTGATTTCAAAACTTAAGGTGCATTCACAGGAGGGAATACCATGCAGACATTCAAGTTGGGGATTAGTGGGGATTTTTATTGCCATCTTCAAGGGTATCTTATTTTCTGAGTTTTCCACAATTAATGCATATTGATCTTGTAAAGATTTTTTTTTTTTTGCAAGGGAGAAAAGGAAGACAGAGAAAAGCAGGGACATGGAGCCAGAAGAGAGGCTAAGAAAAACTGATCCCTCAAGACCCCGAACAACCAGCATATGGTTGGGCCATAAATTTGGCTCCTAGCTCCTTAGCTGCCAACTCAGAAAAGGAAAGCTGGTCATTTCTGCGGTTCCCCGTGTCCTGAAACAAAGTACACCAGATGCTCAGGAGAAAGCTCAAGTATTTTTGGTACCAAGAACAGGCAAGGATCTCTCCCACGGTCCTCCCAAAAAGGACTCTGTGTGATGTCACCAGCATCTTTCCAGACACCACCGTTACGATAGAAATGACCCCTTCCTCTGGCTGTCTCTTATTCCCACTCACATGGTAGAGGAGAGCCACACGGTCAAGAACAGTGCCCTGGATCAGGCTGCCTGGGTTTATGTCCTGGCTCAGCCACTCACTTGCTGTGTGACCCGGGCAACTCAGTTAACCTCTCTGTGCTGCCATTTCCTCATCTGTAAAATGGACATGATCACTGTACCAGCTCGCAGGGTTGCTGGGAAGTTTGAATGTGTTAATACTATACGTACGAGCCATGAGAACAATCATCATACGTGTTTGCTGCTACTGATTATCAATTATAACCCTCATGACACTAACTTCCTACAGTTAAAATCGTTAGAGCTTAAGTCACTAAGTGGAGACGATCTGGAAGGACTGATGAAAGTCCTGTGGAGTTGGGGCTGAGGCTGCAGAGTGAAGAGGAATCACGGGAAGTCCAATGGCGCTGCAGAGTGAGCAAGAGAGGAACCCCGCAGAAGATGGGCGGAGCCGCTTGCTGCGTCCTGGCCCCCACATGGCCTGGCGGTTTCCTGTCTTAGGACATGGCCTTGATGTCATTTGGCGGAGGGAGTCCTGCTTCATCTTTACCAGCAGTCAACGAGGCTCGCAATGCCGGGTCCTCTCTGTGCCATCTTCTAGTGGTCCAACCCTTGCTGAAACACACCATGCTTTTTTCTCCTCCAGACCTTTGCACTGGCTGGACCCTCTGCCGTCAACATTCTCACCCCATCTCCTGGCCGGCCTCCCTCTCCCCACTTCCTGGGGCTCAAGCATAAATGTCTTTTCCAAAAGCAGCCTCTGTTGTACCTTTTCCAGTAACCCACCTCCCATGGCATCCTGTGCTAATCCAGTGGCTCCCAACCTTTTTTTGGCCATGCCCCACCTAAGCATCTCTAAAATCCTGACCCCCCTTCCCCGCCCACGTGACATATAATTCTTATTATTCAAAAAGTGAACTCCCAGTCACGTGGAGGAAGCCTAAAAGGCCACTAACTTGGTCTAAGCAAGCTTCCAAAGACCATGGCATCCATGAAAGAGAAAAATAAATGAACGAAAGGACAGTTGAAGTACTGAGGAAGAAATCACTAAGAAATTGTTTAAAAAATAATGATAATATGAAGTGATATGAAAAAAGAGCAAATAAAGTTTCAAAACATATAATAGAGAACTGAAATGCATAAATATGTTATAATATATATTTACATACTGTACATGAGGCCCCTAGAACCATAAGAAATGCAAAAAATTCACTGTTAATAACTCATTCTCAAATTGCCCCCCTTAAAAATCAAATTGCCCCCGGGGGGCGTGTGCCCCACGCTGGGAACCACTGCCCTAATCCTTCTATTTCTTACTATCTGTTAAGCATTGTTCTAAGTACTTCGCATGTTTTAACTGACTTGATTCTCACCACAATGCAAGGAGGCAGGCGCTGTCATTGATCCTCCTTTGAGAGGCAACAAAACTGGGTGCAAGAGGGCTCGTGTCTCCTGCCCAGTCTCACAGCCTGCAAGTGGTGGACCTGGGATTCGAACCCGGGCCATCTGGCTCCAGTCCGCAGCACCACGCTTCACCTCCCCTGTCCTCCCGCAAGCCTGATCAGTGGCCTAATGGACCTCATGGGTGGGAGGAACTCTGTGTGCTTTGCTCATCACCGAATCCCCAGGCCTGTCACAATGAATATTTGTTGAATGACTGGATCTAGTGGGCCGGTGGGACAGAGAGCAAACCTCCCGAAGATCCACCGTGCGTTTCCCCTTCTGCCTCTCCCAAGGAGGCATGTTCTGAGATCAGGCTGCAGACGGACACCCAGTGGGCTCGGAGGCAACCGTGGCTTCTCTTAGAAGGGTGGCAGGATGGCCACGATGAATGATCGGGGACACGCTTGTCTGCCATTTCTGAGCTCTGACAGGGGCCACGTCCCTTTGGAGGGCTTGAGATAATAGCAGGCTGCCCCTGTCAAACCTCGAGGCACTGGGCAAATCCTCGGAGTGATAAGCATGACAGGCCTTAAAGAAGATATCAGCTCATCTATGCCGAGAGGGAGCGCTGGGGCCTCCCTCAGCCTGAGCGGCTGGGGCTCTGCCTGTGAGAGCCTGTGGCTGGGGGAGGGGCCGGCTGGGAGAAACCTCTAGTCTGTCTATTCATTCATTCACTCACTTGCTCATTCATTCACTCATTCATTTTTTCTTTCCCTCCCAATGTAATTAACCCATCTTGCCCTGAGAGGCTCTCCAGGCTGGCAACACAGCACAACCCTCTAAAGCCACCCAAGTCTTAGCAGAACACCCCAGCGCCCTCCCAGCCCCAGCCCAAGCCAGTACTTATGTTCCAGCATGCCTTCGTCTCTGCCATCACAGTGCCGATGTGGACCAATAATCAATGAAACAGACTTTCTCAGGAAAGGCGGGAAGAGACACAGGCCTCTGAGTTCAACTGACTTCCTGCCCTGGAGTCCAGGGAAGGGGTGGAGGAGCTTGCCTTGTGAGAGAATTTACAAATACGAAGACTCAATGTAAATTCAGAAATGAGCCAAGATTTGGAAGCAGTCCAAGTGCCCACCAGTAGATGAGTGGATTAAAAAAGAAAAGAAAAGCTGTGGTACATTTACACCGTGGAATACTACCTGGCCGTAAAGAAAGAAATCAGACCTTTTGGGACAGTATGGAGGGACCTGAAGGGTATTGTGCTAAGTGAAATAAGCCTGTCAGAGAAAGACAAGTGCCATATGATTTCACTTGTATGTGGAATCTAATGAACAAAATAAATGAACAAACAAAATAGAAACAGACTCATAGATACAGAGAACAGACTGACAGCTCTCAGAAGGGAGGGGGGTTGGGGCAGAATTAAAAAGGTGAAGAAATTAAGCAAAGAAAAAAAATCATAGACACAGACAACAGTATGAAGATCACCAGAGGGAAGGGGGATGGCGATGTAGGAAAGGGTAAAGAAGGGATGAATTGGGATGGAAGGAGACTTGAATTTGGGTGATGAACACACAATACAATATACAGATGGTGTATTATCGAATTGTATGCCTGAAATCTATATATAATTGTATTAACCAATGTCACCCCAATAAATTCAATAAAATAAAATAAAAACTTAAAATTTTTTTCAGAAATGAAAGAGGAGAAGTTACAATGGACACCCCAGAGACACAAAGGACTATGCAAGAATACTATGAAAGGCTGTACAGCACCAAATTCTATAACCTAGAAGAAATGGGCAAGTCTTTAGAAATATAGCCTTCAGAAACTGAATCATGAAGAACTGGAAAATCTAAATAGACTAATCAAAAGTAAGGAAGTTGGAACAGTCATCAAAACCTCCCCAAAAATATACATCTACACAATGGAATACTACCCTGCAGTAACAAAGAAGGAATTCTTACCATTTGCAACAGCATGGATGGAACTGGAGAGCATTGTGCTAAGCGAAATAAGCCAGTCAGAGAAAGGTAAATATCACATGATCTCACTCATATGTGGAATATAATGAACAACATAAACTGATGAACAAAAACAGATCCAGAGACAGAGAAGCATTGATCAGACCATCAAACCTTAGAGGGAAGGTAAGGGAGGATGGGGGTAAGGGGGAGAGATCAACCAAAGGACTTGTATGCATGCATATAAGCCTAACCAATGGACACAGACAACAGGGGGGTGAGGGCATGAGTGGGGGCGTGGGGGAGGGCAATGGGGTGATAAAGACACATATGTAATACCTTAATCAATAAAGAAAAATAGATAATTTTTTTAAAAACTCCCCCCCAAAAAAAGTGCAGATTTAACACCTATCCTTCTCAAACTCTTCCAAAAAAAATTGAAGAAGAAGCAATACTTCTTAACTCATTTTATGAAGACAACATTACCCTGATACCAAAACCTGGCAAGGACAACACAGAAAAAGAAAATTACAGATCAAAATCTCTTGATGAACATAGATGCAAAACTCCTAAACAAAATACTAGCAAACTGAATACAACAATGCATTACAGAGATAATACATCACGGTCAAGTGGGGTTCACTCAGTGGTGCAAGGATGGTTGAACATATGCAAATCAAGCAATGTGATACACCACGTTAATAAAATAAAGGACAAAAACCATATGACCATATCAATAGATGCAGAATAAGCATTTGACAAGATACAACATCCATTTATGATTAAAACACTCAATAAATGGATATAGAAGAAAGTACCTCAATATAATGAAGGCCATCTATGACAAACCCTCAGCTAATATACTCAATGGTGAAGAACTAAAAGCTTTTCTTCTAAGAACAGGAACAAGACAAGGATGCCCACTCTCACCACTTCCTCAACATACTACTGGAAACCCTAGCCAGAGCAATCAGGCAAGAGAAATAAATAAATGACATCCAAATTGGAAGGAAGAAATAAAATTGTCACTTTTTGCAGATGACATGATTCTACATATAGAAAACCCTAAAGACTCCACTAAAAAAACTATTAGAATCAATAAACAAATACTGTAAAGTTGCAGGATACAAAATCAATGTACAAAAATCCATATATACTATATACTAACAATGAAATGTCAGAAAAAGAAATTAAGAAAACAATTCCATTTGTAATTGCAACAAAAAAGAAGAAAATACCTAGGAATAAAACACATGAAATGAGTGTGGCAGTTACAAATCTGGAGGGAGCCCTGGCTGGTGTGGCTCGGTTGGACGTTGTCTCATTTACCAAAAGGTTTCCGGTTTGATTCCTGGTCAGGGCACATGCCTGGGTTGTAGGCTCAATCCCTGATGGGAGGATGCAGGAGGCAACCAATCGATGTTTTGCTCTCGCATCAATGTTTCTCTCTCCCTCTCCCTCTCCCTTCCTCTCTCTCTCAAAATTAATTTTTTTTAATCTTTTAAAAAAAATAATCTAGAGGGATATCTCTGATGCAGAGGACCTCTCCCAATTTCCCACCCCCACCTTGAGGAGCGAGAGGTCCCAGCCCCACACTTGGCTCCTCAGGGCACCAGTCCCTATAACAGCTGGCTGTGAAAATCAGCAGGTACTCAGTCCTGGTGAGACAGGGGCTGCTGTAGACTCGGGCATCCTCTTAAAGGGCCCCCACACAGACTCACTCACAAACACTCCCCCTAAGCTCCAGAAGAGGGACACCAGCTCATAAAGCACCAGGGACAGCCCAGCCAGTGTTGCTCAGTGGTTGAGCATCAACCTATGAACCAGGAGGTCACAGTTTGATTCCTGATCAGGGCACTTGCCTGGGTTGCAGACTCGATCCCCAGTGGTGGGAAGGGGTGGGGGCAGGGTAGGCATGCAGGAGGCAGCCAATGAATGACTCTCTCTCATCATTGAGGTTTCTATCTCTCTCTTCCTCTCCCTTCCTCTCTGAAATCAATACAAAATATATATTTTTAAAAATGTTAAAGGCACCAGGGATATATGAGGAGGAACTGAATTCTCTGGCTTCAAGGCGAGGGTTGGAGGGGCAGCTCTCTCCGGGACAAAGTGCTGGCCGGCAACACTGTTCCTTGTGGAGCCCTCCACACACACAGCCTGCAGGTGCCAGTCGGTGCCAGAGCTGAGTCGCCATCAACCTAGCTGACACTGATCTCCCTGCCCTAGCCATTCTCTGGCACCCACCTCACCCGATTCACATGCCTGGCCCGAACCTTTTTCAGAGGCTAATTGACACAAGAGGCACTGCAAACTTTCCTACAATCTCTCCAAGGTCCAAGAACCCCAAGCAAGCGATGGTTGGCCTCCGAGGGCCCTGTCCCTCTGGCTAAGTGGCCTCCAGACTGGCATGATGGCCGCCAGCCTCGGTTCACAGCATAACCACTCCCAGGCCCCTCCAAGCCTAGCACATACAGCTGCCAACTGCAGAGCACTTCCTAGCTTCCACCAGGTGGCCCGGGCCTGGCCTCTTGGGAGGGGCTCAGATGGAGTGGCTGACCTTGGCCTGCATCTGAGCCCTTCCCAAGAGGCCCCAGAACCAACACTCCTGGTGGCTGGGGTCAGACCACCGAGCACCACACAATTAGTGCCGCAAATGACACACACAAAGGGTGGACTTGGCAGACACCAGAGTCGGGCTAAAATGATGCTGCTCCATGGGGCCAGCCCACACACAACAGCTGGTTTCCTGAAGTCACAGCCAGTCCTCACAGCCAGTCAGCCTGAGGGTCAGTCTCACTCACTCATGTGCTAACAGCCATCAGGGCTCAGCTACAAGAGGAAGGGACACACCACCCACACAAGCGACACCCCTGGAACATCTGGCTCAGGTGATCAGTGAGAGTACGTCACTGGGCCCCCAGGACACCTACCACATAAGGCCACTCTGACAAGACTAGGAGATGTAGCAGATCTACCTACTACACAGGAACAAACACTGAGAGGCCGCCACAATGAGGAGACAAACAAACATGTCCACAATGAAAGAAACAGAGAAAACTCCCGAAAAAGAACTAAACAAAATGGAGGTGAACACTTTACCAGATGCGGAGTTCAAAACACTGGGTATAAGGATGTCCAATGAACTGCGGGGAGGAGTAGAAGGGAAAGAGGGAAATGGAGGATTTCTTCAATATTTGGAACCCAAGTAATGGAGTGGATGAATAGGGGTGCCATTTACTGAGCTGGAGAACGCTGGAGGGGGAATCCATGAGAAGTGGGGGAAGAGCAGCTTTGGGGGCGGGGGATGGAAATCAGGAGTCCGGCCTGAAGGCATGTTCAGGTCATGATGCTGTGACCACATTCAAGTGAATTTGTGAAGTCGGCAGCTGAGAAGGGGAGCAGAGAGATACGCATTTGGGTGCTGTCAGCAGACAGACAGGACCAAAAGTCATAGGAATGGATGAAGGAGTGGGCCAGGCACCAGTCACCCACCACCAAGGTTTTCTATTTTATTTAACACTTACAGAGCTCACGCTTTGCTATAGACTGAATGTTTCTGTCCCCCCAAAATTCATATGTTGAAACCTAACCGCCAATGTGATGGCATTTGGAGGTGGGGCCTTTGGAGTGGAACTCATGCCCTGGGGACACAGCAAGACGTGGGCTATGACCAGGAATCCGGTTCTCCTTAGACACTGAACCTGCCAGCGCCTCGATCGCAGGCTTCCCAGCCTCCACAGGTGTGAGAAATAAATGTCTGTTGTGTAAGTCACACCATTCTTTGGATTTCTGTTACAGCAGGGCACAGTTTTGACCCCCTTTCTCTGCCTCCTGTGCTCTGCAGTGGCTGCACCTCCTCTGTGGCTTCAGCTCCCACTGGTAGTCACACTCCTGGACTTGGTCTATACCACCTCTTCTATCTGACCCCCAGTCCCGGGGCGGGTGTGGGGCGGGGAGAATAGAGGCTCTCTGCTATTGCTCATCTCTGAGTATCAGCTTCACCTTCTCTTCAGTTTCTCATCTCTTCCATCATCTTGGTAACCAAGCCCCTGACTTAAAATCCCTGAAAGACCGAGAAGAGTTTTATTTCCCTAGTCAGCCCCTGAGGGGCTGCTCACTAAATACCTGTGCGTGAACAGGCGGTTGTAGCGTTTAACAGCTCAGGCTGTTTAAATCCAAATTCTGATCTTTTCCTTCCTGTGTCAGCTTGGGCAAGTAGCTTAACCCCTCAGTGCCTCTCTTGACCTTTCTGCTTACTCATCTAAAAGTTGGGATCTGCCCGGCCGGCGTGGCTCAGTGGTTGAGCTTCGCTCTATGAATGAGAAGGTCACGGTTCGATTCCTGGTCTCGGAACATACCCGGGTTCCAGGCTCGATTCCCAGTGTGGGACATGCAGGAGGCAGCTGATCAATGATTCTCTCTCATCATTGATGTGTCTATCTCTCTCCTTCTCCCCTTCCTCTCTGAAATCAATAAAAATATTTAAAAAAAAATAAATAAAAGTTGGGAGCATAATGGCTGGACTTTACAAGGTTGTTGTCAGGACGGTGAATTACGTCAAAAGTCAATCACAGGCCCTGGCCAGTGTGCTCGGTTGGAGCATGGCCCCATGCACCAAAAAGTTGCCGGTTTGATTCCCAGTCAGGACACATACCTATGTTGTGGGTTCGATCCCCAGTGGGGGCCCATATTGGAAGAAACCAATTGATATTTCTCTCATACATTGATCTCTCTCTCTCTCTCAAATCAGTAAAACATATACTCCAGTGAAGATAAGAGGAAAACAAACAAGAGTCTCAGAAGGAAGAGGCAAGGGGATCAGGAAGAGATTAACCAAAGATCTTATATGCATACTAGAGGCCCAGCACACAAAATCATGTGCGTGTAGGGTCCCTAGGCCTAGCCTGTGATCAGAGCCATGTCCCTGCTCCGCGACACTGCCTGCCACCCTGGGACACTCCGCAAAGCTACTGCTGCCCCATGAGTCCAGTCCCCAGTCCCGCTCCACTGCCTCCCAGCCTGGCTCCCGTGGTTCCCCGCTGGCCATCCAGCGACGGTAGCCTGCTTGCTGGGGGGAGAGACCGAGAGGTGGTCAATGCACCTCATAGTGACTGGTTGATTGGTCGTTCTGGTCATGACGCCTGGACTTTTATTATTATAGACTAGAGGCCTGATGCACAAAGATTCGTGCAAGAATGGGCCTTCCTTCCCCTGGCTCCCGGCACCACCTTCGCTCTGGCCGGAGCCGCCTTTCCGCCTTCCCACGCTGCCCAGAGGCCCGCAGGGGCTGGGGTGGGGTGGAACGCCTCCATCGTCACCATGGCAATGATGCAAGCGTCTCTCCCCACCCCTGGCCACTCGGCACCTGCGTATGCAAATTAACCTGCCATCTTTGTTGGATTAATTTGCATAATCACTCCTGATTGGCTGGTGGGCATCGCAAAGGTATGGTCAATTAGCATGTTACTGTTTTATTAATATAGATATGCATTACCTGTGGGCACTGACAATAGGGTGGTGAAGGCCTGGGGCCAGGTGGAAACCAGGTGGAGGGGGGAAATAGGGGGAAAAAGGGAGACATATGTCATACTCTCAAAAATAAAGATTTTTTTTAAAAAAGTAGTCAATCACAGCATCTGGCACTGTGTGAGTGCCCGCCCAGTGACGGGGAGCTTTTACATCAACTCACAGAAACAGCACTGTTCTAGAATTGTTCCCTGTTCCCCACTGACTTTTTTAAAATAAACTTTTTATTTGGATTTATGGAAAAGTTATGAAGATAGTACAGCGCTCCCAGATGCCCCTCACCCAGTTTCCTGTTAACATCATTACATACATCCATGGTCCATTTGTCACATCTAAACAGTGCATCACCATTACTAAACTCTAGACATTATTTGGATTTCTCCAATTTCTCCACTCATGTCCTTTTCTGGTCCAGAATCACACCCAGGATCCCATGTTGCACTTCGTCGTCACACCCCCTTAATCTTCTCTGGTCCATAATCATTTCTCAGTCTTCCCTTGTTTTTCACGACCATGATAATTTTGAGGACTAGAGGTCGGGGATCGTATAGAATGCCCCACTGGCTTGTGAGGGCAGGAACGGAGTTCTAATTGTCCCTGCAGTCTCCCCAGCTCTCAGCCCCATGCGGGGCACGCAGCAGCTGCTTCACAGACACTTCCTGAATGAATGAATACATGCATGCAGTCATTTACGGCTTTATCCTCCCACACTCCGTGTTCTGCAGACATCCCTGCCAGAGGCTAGATCTAGAAAAGTTCACAGAGGAATAAAAGCCCTTCTCCTTTCAGAAAGAAAGAATCATTTTTGATCCCTTTTTGTAGACATCAAGGGTTCATTTCTTTAATATTGTACCAAAGAGAAACAGCTACATTTGCATCAGACAGTCACTTTTTTCAAGGCAAGCGGGAGAGATCTTTCTAGCAAGACGGCATCTCTTTCTTCACAGAGCTGCCCCTTGGTGTCTCTGTTTCTCTCTCCACCATGTTGGGCCTCTGGAGGGGGCAGAATGGAAGTGAGGGGGCTCCAGGAGTATGCACACTTGGATGTCCTCTCTGCTGCAACCCAAGGAAGCTTAGAACCTTGCCAAGTTGCTGAGACCGAGTCAGCCTCCGGAGCTGGTGCAGGAGCCTGGCCATGAATTAGAAGCTCTACTGCCCCTCCCCGCTGAACGGCCCGGTATTTACCACGGGGACCGAGAGGCCTGCCTTTGGGTACACAAAGTGTGCCCTTTTCCTAACATTAGCTGATCAGAGGTGGGAATTCCCTTTCACCATGCAGGCCTGCGGGCCTGGCTGCTTTTTCTTTCTCAGCCCTTGGAGGCCACGCTGAAGGCAGGGAATGTAAGAGAAATGCCCACAGTGAGTAATTTCCCCATCACCACGGTCCCTGCTGCTGGAAGACACCGGCCCGGGTTTAATCTCTCGACTGAAGTTTGTCAGAAGTAAAAATGAGCCTGGGTGAGCTCTTCAGACACTTCCCTCGATGTACAGGAATTCAGTTTCTGGCACGGGCATAAATTTGCAGCCATCATCGCCTATGGTGGGGGCTGGGGCTGAGCACACTGGCTGGGGATAGATTGCTAAAATCAATCCGTCAGCACGTGGAAAAGGTCGTCATGGGGTAAATTTATCTTCCAAGGCATTTCACACGGATAGCTGCAGCCACCCCTTCAAAATGGAGGTGCTTGCTGCAAGGCTCCCGGGGCGGGCGGGGCTGCGGCTGCATGGGGGAAGGCCTTGAAGACTGAACAGTGTAGCTAATGAAGCAGCCACAGGAGCCTGGGGCTGGGGGCAGAGGAGAGTCTGCCAAGCAGTGGCTCCACAGTGGCTGTATCCCTCCCCTGAATCTGGTGGCTCCTCTGGGTATCCCTTACGTTATGGACGGAGTTGTGTTTCCCCTAAATCCCTATGCTGAAGTCCTCACCCCCAGGCCCTCAGAATGTGACTGTATTTGGAGACAGGGCCTTTAAAGAAACTACAGGGGTGATTAGGGGAGGCCCCAGTTCAATGTGATTGCTGTCCTTATAGAGAGATCAGAGCACAGGTATGTACAGAAGGAAGACCAGGTGAAGACAGGAGAAGGGGGCCATGAACAAGCCAAGGAGAGAGGTCTCAGCTCAGGAGCCAACCCAACCCTGCTGACGCCTTGTCCTTGGTCTTCCAGCCTCAAGGATGGTGAGAAATTAAATGTCTGTTGTTTGAGTATTGGTATTTACTCGGTCTGGTATTTTGTTATGTTGTTTGAGTATTGGTATTTACTCGGTCTGGTATTTTGTTATGTTGTTTGAGTATTGGTATTTACTTGGTCTGGTATTTTGTTATGGCAGCTCGAGCAGACTACTACCCTCTCCTGCAGCCAGGGCTCTCCCTGAGGCCTGCGGGTAGCCGCAGCTCCCATTCGTTGCTGACCCCAGAGGTCTTCAACGCCCCCTTGCTTGTTCTCTTACCCGTGCCCACTGTTCTGAAAAGAGTCATTTGTTGGACTCTCCCTACTCATCCTTTTGGAGGGAGCCAGGTTTCGCACTGGGACCCTGCCAGACACAGTGTTGTGGAGCTGGGCCACACAGGGTCTTGAATAATGGACTCAGAGTTCACCCTGAGGGGGTGGGAAGCCATGAAGGTTGTGTGCATTGGTTTGCTGGGGCTGCCATAACAAAGTACGCCAGACTGGAGGGTTTAACAGAAATTTAATTGCTCACCATTCTGGGGCTGGAAGCCCAAGAGGAAGTGCCGCCAGCACTGATTTCTCCCGAGGCCTCTCTCCTTGGCTTGCGGGTGGCCATCTTCCCCCTGGGTCTCCCCATGGTCTTCCTTCTGTGCGTGTCTATGTCCTAATCTCCTCTTATTTTTTTAAAAAATATATTTTTATTGCTTTCAGAGAGGAAGGGAGACAGAGATAGAAACATCAATGAATCATGGATCAGCTGCTCCTATAGGCCGCCTACTGGGGATCAAGCCCGCAACGCCGGCATGTGCCCTGACCTGGAATCAAACCGTGACCTCCTGGTTCATAGGTTGATGCTCAACTACTGAGCCATGCCAGCTGGGCCTAATCTCCTCTTATAAGGACACCAGTCATATTGGATTAGGCCCATCTTAATTACCTAATTTTAACTTAATTACCTCTTTCAAGGCCCTTTCTCCAAATACTGTCACATTCTGAGGTCCTGGGGGAGAGGACTTCAACATATGAATGGGGAGTTGGGGAGGGAGTTCTGCCCATAACCATGTGTGAGTGGGGGAAGGATCTGGTCAGGAAGATCATGGAGGGTGGACTGGCCGGGGCAAGACAGACAGAGATATCTGCCAGTGAACTGCAGGTGAGTACCTGAGGGGCTGAAAACTCCATCCTAGGATTTTTCCAGAGCTTTCAAAGAAATGAATCCCACAGACAGAAAACAGCTCCAGCCAGCAGCAAGGCACGTCCTCCGCTCAGAGGGGAGGGGGCAGTGGCGGCCACCTGGGTCAGGGAGCTCTTTGTTAGCGAGAATGGGCCCAGTGAAGGGAAATCGATTCTGGCTAAGCGCTGAGCAGCTGCTCCCAGCCAAAGCTGCGAGGGAGAGGCCCTCTGCCCCCGCTCCCCCAGGGCTGGGCCAGGCGCCAGCAGGAGGCTGAGGGATGTTCTTCCAGGTGGCAGATCCCAAAGGGCCTTCAATCAACACGCATTGTGGCCGCCGGTGCCTGTGTCCATCCGAGGTGGAGTTTCAGCATCACCTCCATCCTGGGCCTCACCAGAGACCAGCCACACGTAGCAACGATCACTGTCCTCAACTTGCCAAGCGCTGCCCATATGCCAGACACTTCACATGCACGATGCATGCGTGAGGGACTTCCTAGCGCCACCTCCCAGCTGGGTGACCTTGAGCGAGTGACTTAAACCTCACCGTGCCTCCGTTTCCCCGTCAAACGGAGCTAACAGTAGCACCCGTCTCTTAGGATGGTTGTGGAGGTTAAATGAGTGCCTGTGCAGAGCTCCAAGCCCTACAAATAAGAACCGTGTAATGTGGGCTACTGCTACTGTCTCCACTCGCCTCACAACAGCTCCGGGAGGTTGGCGGTATTACAAGCTGAAGGTCAGGGAGGAAAAGTCGGGTGGCAGTGGCTGGTGTGTCACCAGCCTGTTCAGGGTCAGAGGTCATGCCTGATGGCTCGTGGAGGAAATTGAACGTGGGGAATGTGGTGCAGAGGAGCCAGAAGGGTTGAAAGAGGGCAGGGGAGAAGGTGAAATAACCCAAAGAATAGCAACTGCAAGAAGCTGCAGGGCTGGCAGGGGAAAGGGAGGAGTAGTGTTACTGAGCCCAGGAGCCAGGCCACCAAGCTGCCTGAGTGGATGCCAGGTGGGCACTAGACCCAGGGGGAGACAGGCCCTGCCTGCAGCAAAGAAACCGGGAGAAATCCCCCAGGTTCTTTCTTCCTCCCGCCTCTAAACTCCCACCACGGCCTTGTATTGGCTGAGTTTAACAGGAAGCCAGTGAGCAAGGCAACCTGGAAAATGTAGTTTTCAGTCAACTGCCCTGAGATAGAGAACAAGGGAAGGGCGAGGAAGGAATGGATCTGAGGGACACCAGGTAAATGACCAGCTAGCTAACAGGACTCAGGACCCAGGCTGCCTCTCTCTAAAATTGTCTTAGTTACTGAACAACACACTCAGGGAGCTTTTGCTCATGTCTACTGTCCCATTTCATCACCTACCATAAGCCTATGAAAGAACAGTGGTAATGCTGGATCCTTCTTGTCCAGAGTTAAGAATTAAATTTAAAAGTCACCTCCTCAGGGAAGCCTCCCCTGACTGCCCCCTTAAAGAAATCCTTCTCAGTCTCCATCTCCCAGCCTGACATTTGTCATGGCAGAAACCATACTATATATTTGTTGGCTGGTGCGGTGTATGACCCACTAGGAGGGACATGTACAAGGACCTTAAGTCTTGGTCTCTACCATGTTCCAATGCCTAAAAGCACTTGGCACATAGTAGGTACTCCATAAATATTTGTACAAGTTTTTTTTAATTGATTTCAGAGAGGAAGGAAGCGGGAGAGATAGAAACATCAATGATGAAAGAGAATCATTGATTGGCTGTCTCCTGCACGCCCCACACTGGAGATCGAGCCTGAAACTCGAGCATGTGCCCTTGACCGGAATCGAACCTGGGACCCTTCAGTCTGCAGGCCGATGCTCTATCCACTGAGCCAAACCGGCTAGGGCTGTATAAGTTTTTAAAACCTTGAGGTAATGGTGCTTGCTCTATATATTAAGTAGCAGAGCTGGAATTTCAAACCCAGGTCTGTGAGCTGTACAGATGCTGGTATTTCTTCTCTGCTGCACTCCTGTCAGCTGCCCCAGGACTCTTCAAACTCTGTGCATCCTCCAGGGCTCAGAGTAAACATCACCACCTCCAGGAAGCCTTCCCCATCCCTGCAGACAGGTCCCGATCTGCTGCTGTGTGTGTCTCCACAGTTCCCTACCCCTCCCCTCTAGCAAGTTTCTTACATTTTATTCTCTTCCTTGCCTAGGTGAGAGTCTGTGTGTCCTGTTAAACTGTTAGCTCCAAAAGGGCAGGGCTGAGGTCTTTCTTTCTTTTTTTTTTAGGTCTTTCTTCTTTTCCACTGTGGCCCCAACACCAGCACATGCTGGACAGAGTAGGCAGGCATCAGCAGGTCAGGAATGAATGAACGAATAAATGAATGTCTCTTGCACATGGCAAGTCCTCAATGTCACCTCTTTCTCCCCCACTCTCCACACACCTTCTGTTCCATTCCCTCAGGATCCCCTCCCTCCTTCCCCTCCCTCTCAGAGTGGATACAGGGGCTCTGGGATTTTGAAGGAGGCACGGGGTTTAAGGCAGTTGAGTATAGCTCTGAAGCACATAGACCCCAGAGCCTAATGACCTGAGTTCAAATCCTGGCTCCTCCACACTCTAGCTGTGTGAACTCGGGTAAGTGATTTAACTTCTCTGTGCGTCCATTTCCACATCTGCAAAATGGGGGTGAGAGCTGTGCTGCCCCCTAGGGCCGTGGGAGAATTAAACGAGCCGTTCCGGCCTGTTTCGGGGCAGCATCTCTTCCCCTCAGCTCCCTTCTGCAATTCCCAGGCAATCTGGGAAGCAAAGGGCTGAGGCTCTGGCAGTTAATGAATCCGGAAAGGATCTCAGCTGTGTCAGGGGAGCCCCGGTGCCAAGTTGGCCTGATTTCCATACCGAGCGAGCTGAGAACAGGCCCTGGTGTCAGACATCCATGCTGTGATTGGCATAAATGCCTGGTGCTCCTCTGACCCTCTTTGGGGGAGCCTGGGGCGCTGCCCAGATCCCCTCCCTGACCGGGTGCACCCACCCTGCAGCTGCTGAGAGCGAAGGCCCGCAGCTAGCACCTGTGACCTTCTCTGGAGACCTGCCCTTGGTTTTTGGGAGCCAGCACACCCTGGAGACACCTCGCAGGTGTTCCCCACCCCCAGGAGCAGCCTATGGTTGATTGATGCAGGAGCCCAAAAGCCCACCCCTTTGCAGTACAATTTACCTTCTGGAGGGAACCCCACCCCCCTGGATCAGGCCAAGCTTAGACCTTACTGGAAACTTCATCCTTGGTCAACCCATTCCCCGCTCAGTTCTACTTCGCTTAGGCCCCACTCTCAATTAATCATGCACTCCAACTCCCCATCTCAGGTTCTGCTTCTCAGGAACCCAACCTAACGTGGGGGGGGAGGGGAGAACAATGACCATTCAATGTAAGGAAGTATTCTTCAAAGCTCAAATTCACACCCAGGCACCAAGTTCTGTCATTTCCACCTACACATGCAATCTGTCAGCCAACCTGAGGGGAGCCCTCGCTTCAAAATGCATCACAAATTCTGCCCAGTCCACCCAATCTACATGTGCAGCGCCCATGGCTCCCCGAGGCTCACTCTGCTGCACTTTTCTGTATGAAACTCCCTACTCCTTGACCCTAGATTAAATGCATCCTGTTTCTTGCCTGTCTCCTCCATGATATTAATAGATCCTCAAGGGCAGGATGATTTTCACTTTGTTCATTGCTGTGTTCTCCAGTCAGAACAGTGCCTGGCACATAGTAGATACTCAATAAACATTTCTGGAATTAAAGAATGAGTTCTTGAATGCATTCATTTACAGACGGTTTTCATTGTCTCTTCCTTGTACAGCTTTATCATCAGAATCTACTCACTGCTCCATCTCCCAATGACCATCTACCCAGTACAGTTGCCTCTGCCCTGGCCCCCTGACTCCCACCCTCACCTCCCATAGTCTGTTCCCACCACAGCAGCCAGAGGGCACCTATGAGCACCTGAGTCTGGTCACATTTTTTTTTTTTTTTCTTTCAAATACAAGCAAAAGTTTATTTAGAAACTCACAGAGGTAGAAAAAGTGAGCCAGCTGGGCTGTGGGAGCTCAGAAAGGAAGTTACAGAGGCAAAGGGGGCCCTTGGAGCTTAGGAGTGAGCGAGAGGGCAAAAGTACGCACCTTGAGAAAAGAAGAGAGGGAGGGAGGGAGGGAGGGAGAGAGAGAGAGAGAGAGAGAGAACGCGCATGCCAGGTCACATTCTCATCTCAAAATCCTGCATGGCACTCATCCAGTGTGGCTCAGTGGTTGAGCATTGACACAGGAACCAAGAGGCTGCCGGTTTGATTCCAGGTCAGGGTACATGCCCTGCTTACTCGATCCCCAGTAGGAGGCATGCAGGAGGCAGTGGATCAATGATGTTTCTCTCTCATTGATATTTCTATTTCTCTCTCTTTCTCTCTCTCTAAAAATCAATAAAAACATATTTTTTAAAAAATCCTGCATGGCTCCCACCTCACTGGGGGTAAAAACCAAAATCCTCGCCATGGCCCACAAGGCCCAGCAAGATCAGCCCAGTCACCTCCCTCCCCTCACCTCCTCCATACTCCCCTCAGCTCACTGTGCTCCAGCCGCACAGGCCTCCTCACTATTCCTGCAACACCCAGAGCATGTTTCTTTTATATCCAGTCTTTGCTCAGGCTATGCCCACTACCTGGAATGTCCTTCTCCTTCCTTCAAATCTTTACTTAAACGTCATGTTTCAAGAGCACTTCCCTGAGCTCCCCTCTCCCCCAGTCAGAACTACATGTATCTCAGCACTAGTCGCCCCCTACTTTAGCAGCTTCCAACACACCATTTGCACATGAATTTTGCGTATTGCCTTCCTTCCCCTCCAGATGTCAGGCAGGGATTTTTTACCTTTTGCTGTTCGTTGCTGTGTCGCCAGCACCTAGAGTAGTGTCCTGCACACAACAGGCACTTGGTATCTATTTGTTATTTTTATTTGTGTGTTTTTTTTTCAAATATATTTTTATTGATTTCGGAGAGGAAGGGAGAAGGAGAGAGAGAGATAGAAACATCAGTGATGAGAGAGAATCATGGCTCGGCTGCCTCCTGCACGCCCCTCACTGGGAATCGAGCCTGCAACCCGGGCACATGCCCTGACCAGGAATGGAACCGTGGCCTTCCTGGTTCGTAAGTTGACGCTCAACCACTGAGCCATGCCAGCCAGGCTATTTGTTGTTTTTAAAAATCTGCACAGCCACCCTCTGAGGTAGAGACTCTCAGCATCCCCCTTACAAAGATGAGGAAACCGAGGCCCAGACAGGGGAAGTACCATGCTTAAGCCGTGGGTCAGAGAGAGGGCCTGTGAGCTGCAGCCGGGGGCCTCTGTGGTGTGTGGGTGTGTGTGTGTGTGTGTGTGTGTGTGTGTGCACGCGCGCGCTTACATGCAACTTGTAGTGTGTGCCAGTCTGAGCCCAAGTGCTGTATCTGCCTGAAAGTGGACACAGGAGGCTGCCAGACAAGTTCAGGCAGATTTTGCATGTCAGTGTCTGTGTGTGGGAGGGAGGCAGTGGGGCCAGGCCCCAGGCAGGTGCGGACGCGTGTCTGTGTTCAACCGCATGTGAATGTGTGCATGTGTGACAGTGCGCTGGAGGACAGGAATTCGTGCATCCACAGCCACGCTGTGTTTGTGCGTGTGTGTGCACGCGTGTGAACGTGCACAGGGGTAGTTCTGCGAGGCTTGGATGGAGCTAGAGCCAAAGTTGAAGGAATGTGGGGGGTGAGGGAAGAACCCCATCAGCCACAGGCCTGTTATTTATAGACGTATCCTGGTTCATAAATTCCTTTTTTTTTTTTATCTCCCTCACTGCTAGGGCCCTATAAATATTCATGAGTTTCCTGCCTTGGAATATTTAAGTAGTTGGAAGGAGGGAGGAGTGGGGCAGGCCTTGAGAGGAAGGAGAGGGCCCCATGTGGTGGTGGGGGGGGGGTACCTGCAGTGGGGAGGATGGGGTCTCTCTGGATTTGCCTTCTCCCCTCCAGCTCCCCTTCCAAGCTGCAGCTGGCAAGATGGGGAGGGTTTTTGGCCAATACGGAGATCTCTCAATGCCTATTATTATTCTTCCCCAGTGTCTGTGGAAAAATACCGCCCACTCCAGGGGCAGGGAAGGTGTCTGCGCTGTTGTCTCAGCCCTGATTCTAGCTCCAGCTTGGAAACTTATTACCCTGGGACCCCCAGCTCAGGAGGGAGGGGGAGACCGCTCAGATGTGCCACAAGACAAAGGCACTCTGGAGGCAAACCAGGCGAAGGGCATGTGTGGCCTCCTGCCTCATCCTATGGAGAGGAACAGGTCAGAAAGACTGGTCCATACGAGAGGGAATGAAGTGTGCGTCTATGGACTGCATATGTGAGCGTGTTAACTCTCGGAATGTGTAAGAGACTGTGGCAGTCAATAGAAATGTCCACAAATTTTCTAGTTCTTCTCTCTAGGACTGTACTTGGGTGCTGTGTGTGTGTGTATGTGCTGTGGTGTGACTATGTGAGTCCCCATGTGTGATGAGCCTGTGCGGAGTATGGGCATCACTCTAGTCTGTATAAGTGGGGTCACCGCCAGCATGGATGGAGGGATGGCCACCCTGGGCATTCCAAGCTGTCAGCTCTGCTGAGCATGTTTCCAGGTCCTTGGGCCTGAGCTAGCTTAAACTTGGGTCCTAGGATAAGCTGCCACTGGAAAGTTCACTTCACTTCCCCTCATTAGTCCTGGAATACGCCACGTCATCTGCCATGGACATTAATCCCAGAGGTCCTCAATAGTTTGAGCAAAGTGGCTCAACAAGCAGGGAGACCCCCACACGGCAAACCTATTCTGCCCTAATTTCCCCACGATCAGCCCATTTTCTGTTTCTATCCTCATGAGCTCTGTTCTGGTCTATCTCAGGATATGGGTTCAGCACTAGTCCATCCCAGTACTCTGGTTCAACTCTGGTCTATCCCAGGAGCTGAGTTAGGCCTTGTCTATCTTACCCTGCTCCACCCAGGACCCAGACTCTGTCCTGGTCTCCTAGGACCAAGTTTGTCTTTTGTCTGTCCCAGATCCAAGTTCAGCCTTTGTCTCTCCAGGCTGAGGTTTGACCCTAGTCTGTCTCGGAGTCAGTCATGGAGTATCTTAAGACCTCAGGGGCACCCTAGCCGGTTTGGCTCAGTGGACAGAGCATCAGCCTGCAGACTGAAGGGTCCCTGGTTCGATTCCGGTCAAGGGCACATGTCCAGGTTGTGGGTTTGATCCCCAGCGTGGAGAGTGCAGGAGGCAGCCAATCAATGATTCTCTCTCATCATCGATGTCTCTCTCTCCTCTCTCTCTCTCCTCTCTCTCTCTCTCTCTCTCTCTCTCTCTCTCTCTCTCTCTCTCTCTCTCCTTCTCTCTGAAATCAATAAAAATATATATATTTTTAAAAAGACCTCAGGGGAATATCCCTGCTCTGTCCCAGGACTTGAATTAATTCCTAATCTCGAACCTGAGCTGAACCTGGTCTATCTCAGAACCCAGTCTCCACCAGGTCTATCTCAGTATCTGCATCCACCTTCCTCAACTTTCACAATCAAGTGAGAAAGCCATAGCTAAAGTCTCCTTTTCCTGAGCATCTCCCAACTCATGGAGCATTTTCCCCCAAGTGCTCAGGACTCTTGGATGAATGTCCACTGCAAATGATTGGTGTGACTAAGGATTACTGAGGGTGAGGGGATTTTATTTTTCCAATGCCATTATCTAAGATTCATTAAAGTAGATTATATGAGTCTTTCTCAAGAATTATTACAAGGCTTTCTTGATGGGCTATTATGAATGGCATTAATATTCACAAGTTGGGGACTTTGAGAATCCATCATGAGGTTACCTCATAAATACTGGAGTTGGACATCCCCATCTGAGCCCTCTCTAGGCTCAGATGCCAAACCTTAGGCCAGGAGTTCAGGAGGGGACTTTGAAGAGGGCTTTCTTCATAGGAAGGCCAACACACTGTCGTGGGGCGATTTGAGCTGAACAGGAAGACTCGAAACATTCTCCATTCTCCTCCACCCTCCCGTGAACTCCCGGAGAAGACGAGAGCCATAAAATGGAGTCTCTCTTCTCCCCTGTTGTAATTGATGAACTTTTGCCCCATCCTGGCCCCTCTCTCCTGTTATAATGGAAGAGCTGCCCTTCATCTTAAGGTTGGTGCAGCTTTTCTTGCTTTGTTCCTCTTCTACCTTCTTGGGAATCTCATATCATCAATAAATTGTCTTTATCTTGCGTAGTCAACCTCTTCCTCTCAAGAAGCACTTTCTCAGTAGTTAAGTAAACTGAAGTCTCTCCTATTAAAAAGCAAAACACCTTACTTGACTGGTCCCTTCATCTGTCTCCTACTTCTCCCCTCCTCTTCTTAGTTGCCTACACCAGTGGTCAGCAAACCGCGGCTCGCGAGCCACATGCGGCTCTTTGGCCCCTTGAGTGTGGCTCTTCCACAAAATACCACTTCTTCAAAATAGACTCAGCCTGGGCAAGTCTATTTTGAAGAAGTGGCATTAGAAGAAGTTTAAAAAAATTGGCTCTCAAAAGAAATTTCAATCATACTGTTGATATTTGGCTCTGTTGACTAATGAGTTTGCCAACCACTGGCCTACACCAACTGCCTCCATTTCCTCACTTCCTGAACTCCCTCCTCCACCACTCCTATCCTGACAGTACCACCAGCATAGCTCTTGCAAACTCCACCTCATGTTTCTAAATCCAACGGATGCCTTTCAGCCTGCCAAGTTTCTTGACCTCTCAGCAGCATTCAACTCTGTTGACTGCCCTCTTTTTCTCCATATGTTTCCTTTTCTTGGGCACCATCACATATACTTGCATGGTTCCCTCCTACCTCAATGCATCTCCTTTGCAGACTCATCTTCCTCCACCTGGCTGTTACATGTTACTCTAAACCCAGGTTTCTCTACCTGAGCGCTATTGATTTTTTTACCAGAAAACAATTGTGGGCATTATAAGATGCTCAGCAGCATTCCTGGCTTCTACCAGTAGTATCCCCTCCCAGTTGCAACGACAAAACATCTCTAGACATTTCCAAATGTCCCCTGGGTGCAAAGTCCTAGCTGAGGACCACCACTCTAGACTCAGCCTAGGGCTCTCTCTTTGCCTCGATCTTTCTCTAAGTGTTCTTAACCCTGTCAAACCTCCCATCACCACCTACATACATATACATCCTCACAACTCCAGATCCAAATATACAATGGACTTCTTGACCCTCACCCTTGGATGTCTCAAAAGTATCTCAATCCCAGCATGCTCAGAAGGAAATGCAAGTCTGTTTCTCTTGAACCTAGTTCTCAGGCGGTACTCCCATGTCACCATTCCCACTGCCCCAGGTCAATGGTTCAGATGCCCAGGCACTATCCCCACCCCCACTCCTACTCCCTCATCAAGTCTGGTTGACTTTAATGCCTAGGTATTTTCATACTTCATGCATGGTTCTCCATCTTTAGCACCACTCGGTGATCCAAGCCACCCCCACAATTCAGAAAGTCTGTCTGGTCTACCTTCATCTACCCTTTCCCTTTCCAGTCCATTCTATACATAGGAGCCTCAGAGAACTTTTACAATGCACATCTGATCATGTTATCCTCCCAACCAAACCTCATTGGTAAGTTCCTTTTATTCTTAGGATATAGCTGAAACTCTTTAACATGGCCCCGAGGCCCAGCAGGTCTGCCCTTTCCTTACCTCTCTGCTTTCATCCTACTCTGTCTTTCCCCTCCAAGGCCTTCTTTAATCTGTCACACTGTCCACACTTCCTCTCACCCCCAGGGCCTTTGCATAAGCAGTTCCCTCTGCCTGGAATACCCTTTGCTTTCTGCTTCAGATCTCAGCTCTGACTTCCTCTGAGCTTCCAAATTAGATTAAATCCTCCTATTAAAAGCTCCTATGACACCAAGGATCTTTTCCTCAAGCTGTTATCACAGCTGCCAGTTCTATCCGTGAATGTTTGATCATACCTGTGTCCTGTTTTGAAAGAAGCTCCATGCATCGATGTCTGCTTGGCTCACCATCTTAACTCCCATGATGAGCACCTAGTAGGTCCTCAAAAAGACTTGTTGAACAAAAACATGGTGGGTAAATGGCCCCGCTGCTTTCAGGATCGAGTTCGAGTGGTATGCCCTGGCATTTGGGGCTCTCCATCACCTCAAGATCTAAGCTCTCAGTCTAGATAAAGATTAGAGCAGAGACCAAAGGGCAATAGATGCCAAATGGGGAGCAATGATCAGCAGAAGCAGGGAGACAGAGACAGGAATGACCAAGAGAATATAGGCCCCCAGGAAGGGTGGTAATCTTGGGGAGACACTGGCCTTCCATGGAGCATGGAAGGGGGTGCAAGCCATTATCTCCCCCCGGTCATTAAGGCAGGGTGACCAGCTGACATCTGGTCTGCTCTTATTCCCCCATTTTTAAGAAATTCTCCCTAGGCCTCATGCTTCTCTCCAGCTACCACCCTGTTTCTCTCTTCCTTTCTCTCACCCCTCACATCTAATCCATCAGCAAGTCCTGATGGCTCTACTACTAAGAAATGAGCCGAATCTCCCCACTGCTCATGATTCCAATGTTTCGGTCTGGCTCAGCCACCACTGGCTTTTGCTTGGACTCCTCCCTGATCTCCCTGCTTCCACCCTGTCTCCCTGGAATCCATTCCCTGTAACAGAAGGGACCTTTAAACATTGGGGATCAGATCATGGCGCTTCTCCCCACTGCAACTTGTCCTCTCATTGCATTTAGAATAGAATAAAAACTAACAACTCACTTTGGCCTGTGAGGCCCTAATGCAGTGTCCCCTGCCAGCCCATACCACCTCATCCCCTCCTCCTCTCAAGCCACCCCAGCCCTCCCTTTCCAGAAGGCAGTCACCGCGCTCATTTCCATTCAGGGACAGTGGCACTTGCAGTTCCCTCTCCCATTCAGGGACATTGGCACTTGCAGTTCTCTCTCCAGAATGTTCCTCTCCTGTCCTTTCCATGGCTGACTCCTCATCTATCAGGTTTCTGTACAAATGTTGCCTCCCCAAACTTCCAAGTGTAAGATGAATAAGTTCTGGGGATCTATTGTACAGCACGATGACTACAGTCAACAATATCTACACTAATAAAAGAGTAACATGCTAATTGACCGTACCTTTGTGACGCCCACCAGCCAATCAGGAGTGAGTATGCAAATTAACCCAACAAATATGGTGGGTTAATTTGCATACGCAGGCACCGAGCAGCTAGGGGTGGGGTGGGATGCTTGCCATGGCAATGACACAGGCCTTCTGCACCACCCCAGCCACTCCAGGCCTCTGGGCAGTGTGGGAAGGCGGAAAGGCAGCTCTGGGCAGAAGCAGAAAGGCAGCTCCGGCCAGAGCGAAGGCGGTGCTGGCAGCCAGGGGAAGGAAGGCCCATTCTTGCATGAATCTTCGTGTATCAGGCTTCTACTTGAATTATATACTTGATAGTAGATCTTAAATGGTCTCACCACACACACACACACACACACACACACACACACATAATTATGTGAGATGATGGAGGTGTTAACTAACTCTAATGTGGCAATCATTTTGCAATATATACATATATCAAATCATTTCATTGCACACTTTAAACTTACACAATTTTATACATCAATTATATCTCAAAAAAACTGGGGGAAAAGTCACCTCCTCAGAGAGCCTACCCCAATGTCCCAACAAAATGAGGTTCTCTGGTCACTTTCTTTCACGTCTATTTTTTTTTTTTTTTACAGCACTTAGCTATCCAAAATGAATTTGTTTAGTTATTTGCTTACATGTTTATTGTGTCTCCAGTATAAATAAACATCACAAGATAGCGGCAGATCCATGATATTCACAGCTGTGTCTCAGCACCTACGACAGTGCCTGAGCCTAGGCACTCAATCAGTTGGTCCAGTGAGTGAATGAATGAATGATGATGTCTATCACTGCCTCCCCTCCCAGTGCCCCTTCCCAGAGAATGCCCTTACCTGTAAATACCTCCTGAGAGGGAGACCTCCCTACCCACATGTTCCCAGGGGCCCAAGTGTCCAGCCTCAGAGAAATGGACAAGTGGATTCCTGATATATGTTGAAGGCAAATTCTCCAGTCCAGGGAGTTGGAATTGAAACATGGAGGTCAAGGTGATTAAAAGGTGTGGGGCCATGTGGAGCTAAAGGTTCATGGGGGACCAGAGGCTGCAGAAGCCCAGAGTCATGGACAGGCTAGAGTGAGGGGTGCAGAAACAAAGGGTGCTCAGAGCGGGGTGGGGACAGGAAAGTAGAGATTTGCTTCTAAATCCAAAGTAGCCCCAGCCCCACCGCCACCCCTCTGCACAGTGCTATTACTGGATGATCATTTCTCACGTATTTGTTTATTACTGGCCTCTTCCCACTAAAATGTCAGCTGCATGAGAGCAAGCATCTTCTCCATCTTGTCTACCTGGTGCATAGTAAGTGCATAATAGATATTGGCTAACTAAATTGAGAAATGGGTGAGTGGATTATTGTTTTCCAGGTCTCTGGAAGCCTCAGCTATTGGATTTTGTGAGATTCCCTGCATTCATTACATGAAGCTCCTATTTCACTGGGCCATTTTAGGCGGCTTTCTATTCCAAACTGACTCTCGGATACCCAACCACCCCTAAGCAGAGAGACCGGAACTGTGATGCTTGGAGGCAAATGAGGATGAAGAGAGGTGTCAGGAAAGAGCCCACCAGTGAGAGAGGAAACCAAGGTTTTCAAGGGCTGGCTCTCTCAAGGGAGAGCAGGAGAGGAACAGATGAAGCTGGGAGGCTCGAGGGACACCGGGCTGGGTGCCAGGTCAGGCAGGGGGATGAGAGGAAAGGCTGGGAAGCTAGACACAAAGGACCAGGGTCCATCTGCATTTCCTATGGTAATAACGATTCCACTCAATGACAGTGATGGTCCCTCACATGCACTGGGCTCTTCCTTGTGCCAGGAACCACTCTGAGCCATTTCTGAGCACTGGCTGCCCCGATTAGCTCTGATGGGAGGGGGTGTCAACAGGGAAGAATCTCCACTAGGACAGCCAAGTGAGCAAGGCTCTGTATTCTTGGATGGTGTGACTCTGTACTCCCTCTCCACTCTTGTTGGCTTCAAAATCTCCCTTTGCCAGAAGTCCAGGGACTATGAAGAGATTTGGTTATTTGTATCCCAAAATAGTGGCATGTAGTTGTTGGGGCATACAGGGGTTCTGTGAGTGTCTGTGGACATCAATGTTTATCCACCGGCATCTGTGAGCATCATTCTGGACACATATGGAACATCTGGACACATCTGTGACTAGCCATGTGTATCGATGCACGTACCTGTAAACCCAGACGAATGCCAGTGGGCATCAGTGGACATGTGCAAGTGTATGTGCACTGTTGCCCACGGCCATGAGCATTTCCTTCCGTCAGACACGGTCACAGCATGCTATTCCTTTATACTCGGTACAGTTCATGAGCCCGCAAGTCAATCTTGATATTTGTATACCGGATATATTTATGTTTATCTGCCTCTCTCCTTGAGCATTCATGTCCATGTGCCGCCCTACAGCCATGTATGTAAATGTGCATTGCCTAGACCTGCAAACAGCCCTGCCACAGTGTGCCCATCACACAGGTGAACGCCTCCTTAAAAATACTCTTCGTCCACCCTAGCCAGTTTGGCTCAGTGGTTAGAGTGTCAGCCCGGGGACTGAAGGGTCCCGGGTTCGATTCCAGTCAAGGGAACGTACCTTGGTTGCAGGCTCGATCCCCAGCCCTGGTTGGGGCGCATGTGGGAGGCAACCAATTGATGTGTCTCTCTCACATCGATGTCTCTCTCTCTCTCTTTCTCTCTCTCTGTCTCTCCCCCTCCCTTCCACTTTCTCTAAAAACCAATGGGAAAATATCCTTGAGTAAGGATTAAGAACAACAACAAAAAAGACAGAAAGAAAAAAGAAAAAATAATAATCTTGGCCCTCTGTGTGCTATTCTGAACAGCCATAGATACATGTGTTTGTCCACCCAGAAACCACAGACATGTCACGCATGTCCACTTAAGAACATGCATGCCCTTCCACGTCTAATGCTCTACATCCATATGCGTTCGCCTGCCTGTGTCTGGAAACATTCCCACACTCCTCTCAGTAGGCAGTGACATCTGTGTACATTCTCCCAGCTGCCCTCTCAGGGCTCCCTGACTAACTCATTAGCATTGCAATCAGCCCTGAAACACTCCTGCGGAATTCATGCTTTACAAATAAGCCTGGGGTCCTGCTGAGGTCACAGGGCACTTACCAGGGCTAATGAAGCCAGCCTCGGCCAGGCCAGTGGGGGGTGGGGAATCCCGGCCTCCCGGAATAGCCAGGGAACGCACTCACCAATGAGCACACTCCCCTTCCTCCGACTGCACCAAATGTCCCAGCCAGTGCCTGTCTGCAGAACCGAAGTCACATTTCAAGGTATTTCGAGTTTACGGCCCCAGCACTGTCCGGGCACCACACTAAGGCTGCATCACCAGATCTGTCACCGTGCTGACGGCTGCACCACTCGCCGGGGCGCGACACTGAGGGTTCCATCAACAGACGTGTCATTACACCGAGAGCTGCGTCACCTTGTTGGACATTACAGTCAGGGCTGCAGCATCACGCCTGTCTTCATGTGAGGCCTGAATCGCCCTCTAGGTCATACCGCGAGGGCTCCGGGCTGAGTATTACACTGAAGGCTTCATAACTAGAAAGTAACCATTGAAAAGCATCGTTTTCCCTCTGCACTGGTGACTCCTCTGTAGGGGGTGGGAGGGGCAGGCAGAGGTGCGCTTGCGAGGTCATCGGAAGGGGGCTGGTAAGTCTATAGCCACGGGGGAAACTGGGGGCTCTGAACTCATGCACGAAGGGAGGGAGGCCACAGAGGGCAAGGGGCAGACAAGAGCTGGAACCCAACCCTTCTCGTTCACCAGTGCTGAGGGGCTGGGGCTGGGGGTATGGCCAGCTCCTCCTGGAAGCTGTAGACATTGTCATGCCTCCAGGCTCCCAGCCAGGGGCCCTGCAAGACATACCTGGCCATGCCCTCGAGGAGAAACGCCCGACACACGTGGGCATGCTGGGCTCAGACATTCTCCGGAGAGACAGGCTCTGACCTGCGCCTACATGTCCATGTGCTCAGACATGCCCAGTGGCCATCGGACTCTCCCCATACAAAGCGGCATGCCTGCCACAGAGACATGCCAGGCATGTTCAAACGTGCCATGATCTACCCTGACACGCAGGGCAGGCTCCATGTACATGCACACGCCCCGGCACGCTCTGAGTCTATACCCATGTGGCCACCTTGCCCTTCCGGATGGGTTGACGGGGCGCGGAGAGAAGGCTGTTATAAATTAAACATTGAGACAGCCATCCACTCACTGGCTGCTTCTCTCCCAGGAGGCTGCGGGACGACAGGGTGGAGGAGAGGGCAGGGGAAGAGTGGCTCGCTTAATTAATTAGTTCTAATTGAGATATCTTTGTAAATATCTCTTTATTGAAAGACAGGAGCCCGTCGTTTCCTGGGAATTTGCCATCTCTACTCGTCTCCAGCCCCTGAGTAGCGCAGAAATGACAAGAAAAAGACAGAGCAGTCCAAAAGGCTGCTTGAACCTCAGCTGTGCTTCTGATAATGACGGCAGCGACGCTCTGAGATGCAAGAGATCCGGGCAGAGTGGTGGGCAGAGAGACCGTGATCCAGGCAGGAGAGATGGGGAAACGGAATCACGGGAATCACTGGGCAGGAGGCAGGACAGCAGGAGCCGGGAGACAGTGACACAGGCAGAGGCAGAGACGCAGGAAGAGGGAGCGACAGGCGGCGAAACTTCACAACAGGGAGGACCAGAAGTGGGGACAGGTGGACCCGCGGCTGGGCAGACAGACCTCCCTCTGCCTTTTCCCAGTCTCCCCATCTCCTGGGCAAACCACCCACTGCGGCAGCAGCAACAATCACGCCTGATTCCTTCTGGCCCTGCGGCCCTCCCCTTTGCTCTCCCTCCCCCATCGCTCCTGCAATCATCTCCCTTGTTCAAAATGAGCTTCTGCAGCTGCAGCCCAGACAGCTGTTCCATCCTGGAGCCAGCACTGGGGCTGGATCCTAGAGGGGCATATGTCCTCCTGGTGGCAGGGGGGAATGGGGATGGGGGGAAGGAGAGGGGGTCACTGGATACCCCAAGAGTCCAACACCCTTCAAGGGCTCGTGATGGTCTGGCCTGCCCAGCACCCCCCACAGGTCCTGGCTCTATCCTGACTCAAGAGCTTTCTCAGGTCTGAGAATTCTAGTCTCTCCCCCACCCCCTGTCAGGGTTCTGGACGTGAGACGAGACTCTGGCAACATGAAAATAGACTCTCAGAGAGAGAAAGACAGAGACAGACAGACAGACTGAGAGACAGAGACACCAAGAGACAAGAGAGAATCAGAGTGGAAAGAAACAGAGACAGAGACACACGGACAGAGAGGACAAAATAGACTCAGAGAGGACAAAATAGACTCAGATAGAGACAAGACAGAGATGGGAGAAAGACCTTATGACAGAGACAGACAGGCAGGCAAAGAGATAATCATCAATATTCACTCAACAAACATCTATTACATGCCTGCTGTGTGTTATGAATACACAGCTAGAAAGAGAGAAGGAATAAAGACAGTTAATGGAACAAAGATATGAAAAAGAGAGAGAGAGAGAGAGACTCAAAAGACGAGAGTTTAAAAATAGAGACGCGTTAAGACTGAGAGAGACAGGGACTGGGAAGGAGCTTGGCCCCCCTGGTCTCCCAGGGGGAGCCTCTTCCCTCCCACGCGTGAACACATCCAACCCCACATCCGACTCTCAAAGCGCCTGGGGCCCCCAGAGGGCTGCCTTTCTTCCTCGCCCAGCTTCCCGGCTGCTCCCTGGCCGAGCTTCACAAAGAGGCATCAATCACCAGGGCCAGAGGTGAGAGGACGCTGGGGGCCTGAAAGACGCCAAGAGGCAGAAACCAGAGCCTCCTCTGGCAGAAGAGGAAGCCAGCGTTCGCCTCACTCCAGCGGCCCAGACCACCTGGCCTTGAAAGCTGCCTGTGGTCTGACTGGGTGGGCGAAGGCCACACCTCAAGCCATTTCTATAGGTGTTGGCATCACACTTGGGGTGGACTGGGCCCAGGGTGGTGGTCACCTCATGGGTTAAGGCTCCTTCCTACCTTCCCAGCTCCTCAAACACACACCCCGCTGTCCCACTCCAACACTTTCACAAAGCCCCACCCCCACTTCACTTGGCCTCTCTCCCTCCACCTTACCCGCTCTGCCTTTGCTTTATTCATCCTTCATGTCTCAGGGCAAATGTCATCTCCTCGGGGAAGCCTTCCCTGACCGCCCTTCCCAATCGCATGCCCTCATGGCTCTGCATCAGCTCCTTCCTCGCCCCTATCGAACTGCAATTACACAGTCATTCGCACCGTTCCACGCTGCCTGTGTCTCCCTACGGAGCTTTGTGAGGGGGAGACCGAGTCTCTCCCGTTTGCTGCTGCGTCCCCAGCCCCACCCAGGACTCGGCACGTGAGGGGCTAACACTGCTCCCTGGGGATGACTGCCCTGCTCTTTGGTGGCAACACCCCCCAGACCTTTATGTGGGAAGTTGGCAACGTGCACCCTTTCTGGACACTCGTTCAAACCAGGACTCGAGAAAAACTGCTTTGAGAAACAGGCCCTTCTGAGCCCTGGGAGAAGACGCGGGTCACAGGAATACTCTTCCAGACCCACGGGTGTCCGCGGGAGGACTCAGGGGCCGTGGTCTCCCGGGGCAGAACCGAGACCATTCGGAAAACACCTACCGCTTGAACTGAGATGTTCCCGGTGATAAGCAAGAGGGGCAAAGATTTTGCTCACATGGCATTTCCAGTTCTGATGGTGGTAAACAAACAATTACCATGATGATTTCCGATCATTAGGAGTGCTGGGCAGAAAATAGAACAGGTCCACATAATAGCGCGGGGACGTTTCAGCCGAGGCAGGCAGGGACATCTTTCTGAGGAGGTGACATTTGAGCTAGGACCTGAGCCGTGACAAGGAGCTGGCTAGAGGGAGGGTTACGGGAAGGGTGTTCCCAGAGGGTGGCACGGCAAGTGCGAAGTTCCGGAGGCGGGAACAGGAAGAGTGTAGAACCCGGCCAGTGTTGCTCAGTGGTTGAGGGTGGACCCATGAACCAGGAGGTCACGGTTCAATTCCAGGTCAGGGCACATGCCCGGGTTGCAGGCTCAGTCCCCAGTAGGGGGTGTGCTGGAGGCAGCCGATCAATGATTCTTTCTCATAGTTGATGTTTCTATCTGTCTTTCCCTCTCCCTCCTTCTCTCTGAAATCAATGAAAACATTTTAAAAAGAGAAGAACAATGTGGAGGGATAGATGAGTGGTCCAAGATCTGAGATTCAGGCAGGTAGGGTCTTGTAATAATAACGGTGATGGCGAGAAATAACAACAGCTAACTTTTATAGGCACCTTCCATATGTCAGGCACACTGCTAAGCACAATGCTATAAGGTACATCTGGCTATTATCCCCATTTTATGGATGGAGAAACTGAGGCTTCACAAGTTGGGCCAGGGTAAGGAGTTTAGATTTTGGGCAAGTGAGGTGAGCAAAAGTTAAAAGGAGGCAGATTTCACACTCACCATCTTGAAGTATTTTCCAATAATTAGGTCTCTTGAAAAAATGCAGTAGGCAGCCTCATATTAATTCCTGACTCCTGTCCCCTCCAAGGCTCCATCTTTGACACTCAAGATGAAGTACAGGCACCTCAAGCAAAATCCCTTTGTGACACAGACCCTTCTGACCACTCGGGGCCACTTCCACACTCCCCCTAACCTGGTGTTAGGTCTCCGCCCACTCTGAACTGCCTCTGAGCCTCTGAGCCTTTGTCCATGCTGTTCCTTCTGTAGGGATGCCCTTGCTCTGTCTTCATCTGGCCAATTCCTTAAAGACACAGTTTGGGCATCATCACCTCCAGGAAACCTCCACGGCACCCCAGCCGGTATCAGCACCCCTCCTCTGTCCCATAACACTCCAAAACATCACTAGCATCTCTGTTGATGAGACTGTGATGTGACTGAAGTTGGGGGCGTTGTTTATTTTTATATTCCAGAGTCTAGAGCCCTTCCCAGTTCAAAGTAGGTGTTTAATAAATATTTCCTCACACTTTGAGGTGTTTGAGCAGCAGCTGTGAGTCCACGATTGGGAGCAGGTGAATATGGCAGGTGTGGTCAAATCCACAATCACCTACTTTTCTCCACCTGCCTGGCCCCTGCTCTGGTCCAGTCCCCATCATCACTCACCTGGACCAGTGCAGTCATCTCCTCCCTGGTCTCCCAGTTCCCACCCTCACTTCCTACCCTGCCCTTCCCACTGAGGCCAGAGAGAAACTGAATACCTGAGCCAAGTCCATCCCTCCTCTGCTCAGAACCCTCATTAACATCCCATTTATTCATTGAACAAGTATTTCTTTTTTAAAATATATTTTTATTGATTTAAGAGAGGAAGGGAGAGGGAGAGAGATAGAAACATCAATGATGAGAGAATCATTGATCGGCTGCCTCCTGCATGCCCCACACAGGGGATGGAGCCCACAACGCAGGCATGTGCTCTGACCAGGAATCGAACCATGACCTACCTCCTGGTTCATAGGTCACCGCTCCAACACTGAGCCATGCTGGCCAGGCTTAACAAGTATTTCTTAAACACAAACTGTGTATTAGGCCCTGGGCTAGGCATTGGAGCTACAACAATCAACAAAAATTGATTTTTTAAAATATCCCTTCCTCAAGTTGCTGACATCATAGTGGGGAGAATCAGACAAAATAAATAAGCCAAATACATAGAGTATATTAGAAGGTTAAAAGAGCAACAGAGAAAAGGAAAGCATGAGAGGGAAGGGGATGCATGAGGAGTTTCACGTTAAATCTAAAATTCCTACAAGACTCCCCATCTCAAACATGATGTGGCTTCTGCAACCAGCCCACCTTCATCTCCTCACACTCCCCTGCCACCCCTTGCTCACTCTGCTCCAGCCACACTGGTTTCCTCACCATTTCTCGAACATTCCAGACATATTCCCACCTCAGGGCCTTTGCACTTGCTGTTCCCTCTACCCATAATTCATTTCCTCTAAGCCCATCTCACTTCCCTCAGATCTCTGCTCAAATGTTGCCTCCTCACAGAGGCCACTCAATCTAAAAGTCCGCCTTGTCACTCTCCACTCTGCTTTTGCTGACTGCTGTGTTTCTTCATAGCACATTTCAGCACCTGAAACAGTGTAAATTTTCCTATATACTTATTTCTCCCCACCCTGCCCTAGAATGTTAGTTCCACGAGGACAAGGATATCTGTCTATTTTGTTCACTGTTGTATCTTGATACCTAGAATAGGGCCTGGCACATTATAGGAACTTAATACATATTCATTGAATGAACGAATGAATGAATGAATGAATGAAGACATGCTCTAAGAGAATTCTTGTCACGTAGGATGAAAGGAGGAGAGATTGAGTGCAGCAGTACAGTATTTAGGGTTGTTCACACATATTAGGCCATTCCTCTCCACACAGGTCATGGTAGGACCACACTTCTTAACCCTCTTTGAGGTTGGGCATGCCATGTGACTTGCATTGACCAATGAAATGTGAACAAAGGTAACATGTGTTACCTTCAGGGCAAGGCTCTAGCTGGGGGTGGTGGGGAGGATGGAGGGTTGCTGGGTTCTCCTTTTCCAGTCTCTGTGATTACATCACCATAGAGCCTCCATCACCCCGGATCCCTGAGTGACCATCATGGACAGTGCTCTCCAGCCAACAATGGACACGCAGTGCAAGAGAGAAATAAATCACTGAGACATGGGGCTGTTTGTCACTGCAGTGGAACTCGGCCTCTCTTGACTCATATAGAGCATCTGGGGTCTTTTCCTCCTCAAAACTGTCAAAAAAAAAGACATGGATTCTGCACTTGGGTTCTTCACAGGAAGGTCCTCAGAGAACATTTTGCTGATAGCTGCTTAGCCCCTCCCATTCCTCTCCTGAGGAAGAGGGTCCTTCCCAAGCAGACTAGCCTCGTCCATCTCCCCTTTCTTCCCTCCAGCCCTTAAGGATGCGGGAATGGACAAGGACATAACATATAAGGTGCAGGTAACTCACTTCAGGCCCCATAATGACAGCGGCCGGTGGCAATGAGGCTGGCAGCTTTTAGTCTGGTTCTGGATTTATGACCCCCAGGTGAGGAGCCATTCCATTGAAGGCTCACATCCCACAAGAATGGTTTATGGCTGGGAGTTGGCCAAAGATAGCAGCAGTGGCAGCTTCCTCCCCATCCTTTCCAGAGATGGTCTATAACACCCTCTCTTAGAATCTCTTGGGATGCTAAGTTGCTCCTCTGGATCAGATCGGGCAGGGGAAGCCAGAGACAAGAAGGCCCAGAGAGTCTGGGCTCACCAGCTCTCACACCTCACAACTGAGGCTCTTTATTAAGCCAAATACCAGCATTCAAACTTCTGCCTTGTAACTGGGGATTCTCACTCCCTGCGCTCCTGAACCCGTCAGCTTACTTACCCATGTTGGTGCTCCATAGCTTCTTACAACTCCTCCTTACTAAGCACCTGCTATGTGCCTAGTCACTCCCATTTGTTCTTCCCACTCCTTAGGAAAGTGGATTATTGATTTAAACACTTAAAAATATTTATTCCAGGCATATTATGTGCTTAGCTACAATGGCAAACAAAGTACCTCCTCCTTACTGAGCACCTATATCAGCAATGTTCAACTGGTTTGCCACAAGAATTTTAAAAACGTGCAATACCTGACTATTTAGTCAAGGGCACTGACCTCTTTTCCCTTAGATTGTCAAATAAAAAAAAAAAAATGACAACAGCCAGCACCACAATAGCCATCTAGCATGAATGAACCAATAGTATACCTTTTTTTTTGTCAGCTCAGCAAAAAATATATTTTTGGTGTGCCGCAGAATTTTAGTAATTAGTTTATATGTGCCATGAGACGAAAAAGGTTGAAAATCGCTAAGCTATGTGCACCCAACCATTTGTTTCCATTTGAAAGTTGAATCCTTGAATCCTTATGAAGATTTGATTGTTGATTCAGCCACTTGACAAATACAGAGTGTCCCTGTATATACACTTTAACAGCTGACAGCTCAATTTTGAAAATGAACTGTATTTTTAAATTTTTAAAAATATATTTTTTTATTCATTTCAGAGAGGAAGGGAGAGGGAGAGAGAAACAACAATGATGAGAGAGAATCACTGATCAGTTGCCTCCTTGCACATCCCCCACTAGGGGTCGAGCCCACAACACCAGCATGTGCCCCAATTGATCGGGAATCAAACCATGACCTCCTGGTTCACAGGTCCACGCTCAACACTGAGCCACGCCGGCCCGGGGGTGGGGGTGGGGAATGAAATGTATTTTAATAACCACTGTCTTTATAATTATTCAAAGTGTGTATATACATTTTGGGAGACATTCTATATTTATTGCATGCCTACTATGCATCAGGCCTTAGGGTTCAGTAGTGAGCAAAACATTGATGTCCACGTGGGTCCTATGGTTTAATGGGGAGTCTGACTCTCCTTGACAATGGGGATATTGGAGCTTAAAGAGATCAAATAATTTCCCTCAAGGTCATCCTGCTAGTAAATTTCAGGGCCAGAATTCAAACCCAGGTGTCTGACTTGGAGTCCTGTCTCTAACTGAGAATCTATATCAGGCACTGGGCTGGGGCTTTCAAGCATACATGTGCTTGACACAGAGGAAGCACTCAATGATTTTGTTGACTAAACAAGATGGATGGAAGGATGGATGGAGAGATGGATGAATAAATAGAGGATAGATGAAGAAATGGTTGGATGGTGGATAATGATTGAATGGAGGGATACTGAATACATGGAATAGAGAAATAGACAGATGGAAGGAGAAATGGAGAGACAAATTATGGCTAATGGATGGAGAGGTGGATGAAGAGATGAATGGAAGAATGAAAAGATAAATGGATGAGTGGATGGATGGATGGATGGATGGATGGAGAGATGGATGGAAGAATAGAGATGGGTGGATGGATGGATGGATGGGTGGATGGATGGAAAGCTGACAGTAGATCTGTTAACCATGACAATTCTGTGAGGTAAGAATCACCATGCCCATTTTATAGATGAATAAACTACACAGAGGTGAATTCACTGGCCCAGAATCAAGAGCAAGTCATAGAGCAAGTTGGGAGAAAGTCTGGATCCCACCTAGATCTATGAGATACTCCCAAGACCCTTCTAGAACACCTTCATGTCACAGTTCCCTCCCAGATCCTGGCTCTCACTCCACAGAGCCCTTCTGGCAAAGCTTAGTGAGACTCAGGGGTGGGGTGGGGATCAGGGGTGGGAGAACTATTAGCTTCAGCAGGCAATTTCATGGAAGCATTGATCAAGGTGCTATTAACTACGGATGGGCCAGAGTGGAGACCAGGTCTGTTTGAGCGCACACACACACACACACACACACACACACACACACATACACACACACACTAATATTTACAGAAAACACATGGTACACAAAGGAATCCACCCACATACATATAATACAAGGTAGGCATAGATACACACTTGCACATATATGCACACTCTTCTGAAGACATACATGTCTACATTTAAAATGCACATAAAATACACATATGCATATGTACATACTTGTACAGACACATATGCACACACACAATCATAACTCAGAGACCCACTCTTACACACTTATGTACATGTTCCTCAGACATAGCATATGCTCTCATTTACACACCATACACTGCACATAATCCATGCACACATTTACAAAAACTCGCACTCCTAAGATGGTGGGGGAGAGGAATCTGGCTTCTAATTTCAATGAGACAACATCATCTTTCTTGCCCCTCAGAAGGTAACAACAAGAAGGCTGTCTCATGTATGCAAACTCACATGTGCACATGCAATCACATGACACATGCAAATCCACAGTCAGGGACATACAGCTGCAGATACACACTTAGGTGCATCTGCACCTAGACACACTCACTCAGGGACACACTCACACTCGTCCTGGGCTGCACCCTTACACACGAAGATACACTTAGACCCTCATGCTGGCAAAGCACATGAACTTTCTCGCAGCCCCCTTTCACACACCCACCCACAGACACACTGAAATTTATGCAGAGATGGGCACACCAGGGCATACTGTGAGACACACAGAAAGACACTGGTTCACACACTGGCTTCAAGTCTGAGAATTTGGACTGAAAGCCCTCACCTGTGCCAAACCCAGTGCCATTTCTCCCCAGGGGCTGAGCCAGCCAGGCCTGGGCACAGTGCATGGCACCCCCTCTCCGCTTGCCTGAAACTCTTTGGAGCAAAGACCCCTTTTCTTTCATGGAAGGGATAGGAAGAAGCAGCGTGGTAACCATTGGAAGCTAGACCGGGTTGCTGGCGAAGTTGGGGGGAAATTAAGCAGGAGAGGGAGCCCAAGCATCCCAGCTCCATGCAAGGGGAGGAGTCCCGCGAACAGATTGAAGAGGGGAAGGGGTGGGAGGGACATATCTGGAGGAGGCTGAGGGAAGTTTTCGATGGAGGATGCCTCCCCGCCTCTCCTCAGGACACCAGGACCACCATTATACACCCCCTCCCTCCCCTCCAGCTCTGTGGCAGGAAAGCTAGAGGATGAAGGTGATAGAGGGTAGGATGGCATGGGGGAGGGGGCAGTACTGGAGCTTCTGGGGGCAGCGTCAGCCTCCGCTCAGGCTGAGACCCTTCTGGGAGGGCAAGTTATGGGAATAAATATTCAGCACGTGGTAAGGCAGGTAATGAGGAGGGAGATGCTGGGGCGGGGGGTCGGGAGAGAGACACGCACACAAAAAGAGATACACAGTCAGAGACAGCGCAACAGAGACAGGGAGAGACAGAAACGGAAGCAAACCACAGGCAAAGGAATAGAGACAGAGAGACACACACACAGGCAGACAGACAGACACGGGACTATTCAGAGACACCGACGCAAACAGGGAGAGATCCTGAAGGGGAGGCACTCAGAGACCCCGAGGCTGCCCCGTTCGGAGGCAGTGTCCCCCACCCTAACCTCCGCTCTGTCCCACTCAGCCCGGACCCCGCCGCCTCCACCCCGGGCGGAGCGAGCCTCGTACATGGTTGCCACTCGGACGCTGCTCACTCATAATAAGAAATAGCAATAACAGTAGCTGAGGGTCCCGGGCCCGCCGCCTCTGCGCCCAGCCCCAGCCCCAAGAGGGCGCCCCCGGGCCGGGAAACTGGAGGACGGGGGTCCCCGGGGGCTGCGGCGGCGGCGGCTGCACGGGCACCACGCCCCCCGGGAGCGCCCCCCGCGCGGCAGCCACTCACGATTTTCTCGGAGGCGCCGGCGCGGGACACAGTGCCGTTGAGCCCCACGAGGGAGGGCAGCGTCTGCGACATCCAGTTGGTGACCATGGCCATGGTGCTCAGCACGGCCCCGATCTTGAGCAGCGGCACCGACATCGCGCCCCTGCCTCATGCCCCGCGGCCGCCCGCCGCGCGCCCCTGCTCCCGCCCGCCGCCTGGCGCTCCGTCCCTCGCCGCCCAGCCGCCCCGGGGGCGCGAGCGCGAGCTGGGGTCGGACCCGCCGGCCGGGGGGCTCAGGGACGCGGGCTGCGGCTCCGCGCGCCGGGCGGGCTCCGCTTATAAAGCGCCGGCTCGGCCCCCGCCCCCTCCCGCGCCTCCGCGCCGGGCACTTCCAGCCGCCGTGACGTCACGGCCCAGGCCCGGAGCCCGGCGGGGGGCGGGGGGTGCCCCGACTGCCCCACACCCCTCCCCAGGCTGGCCGCCCCCAGCCCGGGACCGCCCCTCCCGGAGAGGTACCACCTCCGCGCCCCTACCCGCCCCACTCCCCCAGCCGCGGCATCCCCAGCCCCGCCCCAGCGGTGTCGCCCCCCTTCCCAGCACCAGCGGGGTTCCCGGGCCACCCTCGCGCACAGAATCCCTGGCGCTCGGCCCCCGCGACCACCCCACGCTGGCAGGGGACCGGAGTCCCAAGTCCCCACTCATCTCCGGTTAGGACAGCAACCCCGCTCTAAAACCCGGGACACAGGTATGAGAGTCTGGGGGGCGGGGGGCAGGATGGTGCGCCCCCATGAATCCCGCAGCCCAGAGTCTCCTTTTCCTTGGGAAGGGGCTTTCGGGGACCTGGGCCACTCTGGGTCGTTTCAGAACCAGGGAAGCCCAGAGTGGCGGGTCCGAAGCCAGTAGACGCGGTGACTTGGATAAAGGTGCGGAAATGGGGGTCACTAGGGCAGCGGAGGATTCCCCGGTGCACGGGGGCGGCATGATGACCGGGTACAGCGGAGACTGGCAGCCTTTTGCAGACAAGTCCCAGGCGGCTCTCCAGTCACCACTGGAACCAGGAGTGAGGGCGGGAACTGACAGTTGGGACCCTTCTCCAGGCCCCAGGACTCCGGGGCCCACCTCTTGGGGGAAGCGGGCGTGCAGAGCCCCCGCACCTCCCACCCACGCACCAGCCGCCAGCAGGGGCGGCGAGCTGCCGGGAGGAGCGCCCGGCGAGTTTAATTTCCTCTGTTTTCCCTGCACTCACGCCCCCTCCTGGCGTCCCCGCATCACCTCGCGCCGCCACCGCCCTCAGTCCGGGCCGCCGCCGTCTGGAGGCGGCGATGACTCAGGCTTTTGCAAGGTCTCGCCTGGGGAGCAGCCCTGAACATGGGGGTGCGTGCCTTGAACGGTCCTTCTTTTCTGAGCTTAGCAACAGGGAGAGGTAGGTTCTGCCCCTGTGTGACTTCCGACAATGACTTCTCTCTGCCTCAGTTTCCTCATCTGCCAAGTGAGTGGATGTAAGGACCATGGACCGAATGTGTGTAAAGGGCTCCAGTGTCCTGAGAATCACTGAAAGATATTGAGCATCCCCGTCCCAGGCACTGTGAACAACAAACAAAATGCCTGCCTTTGTGTCGCTGAACATTCTGTGGGGTGAATCAGACAAGAAATAAGAAAACAAAAGTAAAATAAGACATTGGGATTCAGGTGGGCAGATAAATAAATACGGAGTAAACCTTAAGCAGGGTGGTTTGGGGAAAGGGACATTTGAGCAGAGATTTGAAGAAGGTAGGGAGGGAGCCATTTGGATATCTGAGGGAAGAGTTCCAGGCAATGGGAACAGCAAGTGCAAAGGCCCTGGGCAGGAGCATAAGTGTTCAAGGACCAGGGAGAAGGCCATTGTAAATGGAGCAGAGTGAGCTGGGGAGAGTGGGGGGAGATGGTGCTTGTAAAGCATTTTTCAGTGTCTGGGACATGGTGTTTCATATATAGTAACCGCCGTTCTTTTAATATATATATATATATATACATATATATATATATATATGTATATGTATATATATACATATATATATATTATTGATTTCAGAGAGGAAGGGAGAGGGAAAAATAGAAACATCAATGATGAGAGAGAATCATTGATCGGCTGCCTCCTGCACGCCCCATAATGGGGATAGAGCCCACAACCCAGGCATATGCACCTATTGGGAATCGACATGACCTCCTGGTTCATAGGTCAACGCTCAACCACTGAGCCACGTGGCCGGGCCACCGTTCTTATTATTATTTGCAACTGATATTGAGCTTTAAAAAATGAGATGTGTCCTTGCCTACTTGTGCTACAGCTTGCATTTATGAGGGCTGAACACTGCAAATTTGCTTGCTGAGCAGTCGTTGCAACCTCCCGTGAAAAGTACAGTGACTTCCCTATTTACAGGTGAGGAAACTAGGCTCAGCCAGGAGAGGGGACCAACTCAGGGTACCCAGTAGGTACATGGGGTCCCAGGATTTGAACCCCGGTCTGATTTTAGATGCCAAAACCACTGGGCTTCAAGCCTCCTGGCTTAGAGGATTTGGAAGCCAATGATAATCTCACTCAGCATTAGTGCTGTAGGAAATGGCCCTAGCTCCTTTCAGCCAAGCTTGTCTAAGGAGTGGACTTCACTCACATCTGCCCTTGCTATCTCTACTTCCTCCCACCTCCTCCATCCTTCCAAAACTCCTCTCCAAAGTGGCTGATGACCTTCCAAGGTGCCAGTCCCACAGCCTCACACGAGCCCTCAGTCACTCTCATAGGTTAGTCTTCATGGATCATTCCCTCCTTTTTTTAATCACCTGATCATCTCAATAGATGAGAAAATTATTTCTTTTTTAAAATATATATTTTTAGCCCTAGTTGGTTTGCCTCAGTGGATAGAGCGTAGGCCTGCGGACTGAAGAGGGTCCCAGGTTCGATTTCCAGTCAGGGCACATGCCCAGGTTGCGGGCACAATCCCCAGTAGGGGGCGTGCAGGAGGCAGCCTATCAATGATTCTCTCTTATCATGGATGTTTCTATCTCTCTCTCCCTCTCCCTTCCTCTCTGAAATTAATAAAAATATATTTATAAAGAGATAGAAACGTCCATGATAAGAGAGAACCATTGATAGGCTGCCTCCTGCACGCCCCCTACTGAGGATCAAGCCCACAACCCAGGCATGTGCCCTGACGGGAATCAAACTGTGACCTCCTGGTTCATAGGTCGATGCTCAACCACCGAGCTACACCAGCTGGGCCATTCCCTCCTTCTTGAAAGTCATTTGTCCCTTGATTTCAGACACCTTATTATTTCTAGTTCTGCCCCCACTTCTCTAGCTGCGCCATCACTGTCTCCTGCCTTCTCACTAAATATTTATATTTTCCAAGGCTTTGTCATAGGTCCCCAGCCCCTCTCACTCTGTACACTTAGCCTAGAGGGGCTTAATCACAAGGAACAACAGCCTGTAATTATTGGAATCCTAGACCATCATGCCAGAGTTTGGGTTCCATCTGGCCTCAGTACCTTAGCTCTTGCTGTCCTTTACCCAGAACACTATTACCACAGATATACATGGTTTGCTCATTTACTTCATTTATACCTCTGTTCTGTCATTGAATGGGTAAGATACATGCACTACCCTTCTCCAGAAAACTACATTTCCCAGGTTCCCTTGCACACAGGCTTCCTGTTAAACTCATCCAATAGGAGGCAACGGAGGGAGATTGGAAAGTGGGGAGGAAGGAAGGAGCCAAGGTATTTCTCTCCTTTAGCTTGGGGTGTGGGTGGGGTATTCTGACTGGTTGAAGCCAACTCCCACACAAGAGCCCTTTTCTCATCACATCACCCTTTGTCATGTCCCCCTAACACAGTGGTTCTCAACCTTTCTAATGCCACGACCCTTTAATACAGTTCCTCATGTTGTGGTGACCCCCAACCATAAAATTATTTTCGTTGCTACTTCATAACTGTAATTTTGCTACTGTTAATGAATCGTAATGTAAATATCTGTGTTTTCCAATGGTCTTAGGCGACCCTGCTAGTGGTTCTCAACCTGTGGGTCGCGACCCACAGGTTGAGAGCCGCTGCTGTAGAGCCTAAGACCATTGGAAAACACAGATATTTACATTACGATTCATTAACAGTAGCAAAATTACAGTTATGAAGTAGCAACGAAAATAATTTTATGGTTGGGGGTCACCACAACATGAGGAACTGTATTAAAGGGTCGTGGCATTAGAAAGGTTCAGCTTTGTACTATGGCTTATTGCTGGATTCCATGATCATTCCATCAGTTTGGCTTCTCAGCTCTTCCATCTCACACTCAACCAATCCTGTATTAAATTCCCTCTCTTTGAAACCCTAGAATAGTTTGTTTCCCTGACTGGGCTCTGAGTAATATGGCCATTATAGACCTTCCCTGGCCACCTCATCCACACCACTCTCCATCCTTTTGACTGCTCTATTTTTTTGAACAGCATGTGACATTCTATTCTTTATGGTGTGTCTGCTCCATTAGACTTGCAATTTCACAAGTCTGTATTTTTCACAGCTGCATCCCCAAGACTTAGGGCAGTAATTGGCCCAAGAATTTGTTGAATGACTGATTAAATAAATGTACAGCTGGGGCCTCCCAGAGGTATATCTACAGCCCAGATCTCCACCTGGAACTGAGAGGCCTGTGCCCATCTGCTTCTTGGACAGCTCCATTTGTGCCTTTCACAGTGGGACTAGAGCAGGTGGCATCCACCAGCACAACCTCAATCAAAAAGGCAGGACTGCCCTGGCCGGTGGCTTAGTTGTTGGAGCATCAACCTGTACACCAGAAGGTTGCAGGTTTGATTTCCAGTCAGGACGCATACCTAGGTTGTGGGTTCAATCCCTGGTCCTGGTCCTGGCGTATATTGGAGGCAGCTGATTGATGTTTCTCTATCATATTAATGTTTCTCTCTCTCTCTCTCTCTCTCTCTCTCTCTCTCTCTCTCTCTCTCTCCCTCCCTCCCTCCCTCCCTCCCTTCCTCTCTCTCTAAAATCAATAATAAAAACATATCTTTGGGTGAGGATTTAAAAAAAAAAAGGCAGTACCAAGTATTGGTGATGATGTGGCAAAACCAGAACCTATTGCAAGTGGGAGTATAAAATGTTGCAACCACCTTGAGAAACAATTTAGCAATTTCTTTAAAAGTTAAACAGAAACTTACCATAAGACCCAACAATTCCATTTACCCAAGAGAAATCAAAACATGTCCATGGAAAGGCTTAAATGTGAATATTCAATGCAGCATTTTTCATAATGAAGGAAACCATCCAAATGCCCATCGACTGGTGAATGGATAAAACTGGCCCACCCATATGATGGAATGCCATTCAGCATCAAAAAGAAACAAACTACTGACACATTCTACAATATGGATAAGCCTCAAACTATTTGGCTACGTGAAAGAACCAGACAATCACTAATTTCAGGCAGTTTCATAATTTCAGGTGAGAGTGAGGATGGACTGAAATGGGCACGAGGGATCTTTTGGGGGCAGGGGGTGATAGAAATGTCCTAAAACTGGATGGAGGTGATGTTTGCACAACTCTGTAAATTTACTAAAAGCCATTGAATTGCACACTTAAACAGGTGGATTTTATGGTATGTAAATTATACCTAAACTAGAGGCCTGGTGCATGAAATTCGTGCACGGGGGTGGGAGTGTCCCTCAGCCCAGCCTGAACCCTCTCCAATCTGGGACCACTTGAGGAATGTCCGACTGCCCGTTTAGGCCCGATCCCACCTACGGGCAGTTGGACATCCCTCTCACAATTCAGGACCACTGGCTCCCAACCGCTCGCCTGCCTGCCTGCCTGCCTGATTGCCCCTAATTGCTTCTGCCTGCCAGCCTGATCACCCCCTAACCACTCCCCTTCCAGCCTGATTGACAGCTAACTGCTCCCCTGCAGGCCCAATTGTCCCTAACTGCCCTCCCCTGCTGGCCCGATTGCCCTAACTGCCCTCCCCTGCTGGCCTGGTCACCCCTAACTGTCCTCCCCTGCAGGCCTGGTTACCTCCAACTGCTCTCCCCTGCTGACCCAGTCACCCCTAACTGCCCTCCCTTGCCAGCCTGATCACCCCTAACTTCCCTCCCCTGCAGGCCTGGTCCCCCCAACTGCCCTCCCCTGCAGGCCTGGTGTCCCCCAACTGCCCTCCCCTGCAGGCCTGGTTACCTCCAACTGCTCTCCCCTGCTGACCCAGTCACCCCTAACTGCCCTCCCTTGCCAGCCTGGTCACCCCTAACTGCCCTCCCATGCAGGCCTGGTCCCCCCAACTGCCCTCCCTGCAGGCCTGGTCCCCCCTAACTGCCCTCCCCTGCAGGCCTGGTTGCCCCCAACTGTCCTCCCCTGGTTCCCCCCAACTGCCCTCCTCTGCCAGCCCAGTCACCCCTAACTGCCCTTCCCTGCAGGCCTGATCGCCCCCAACTGCCCTCCCTTTCAGGCCTGGTCCTTCCCAACTGCCCTCCCCTGCCGGCCATCTTGTGGTGGCCATCTTGTGTGTCAGAGTGATGGTCAATTTGCATATTACCTCTTTATTATATAGGATAAAACTGTTAAAAGAGGGAATATTCTTAAACTTCCCCTGCAAGGCCCCTTCCCTGAGGTGCCCTGTGCTTGCACTGACATGAGAATGAGTTCTTCCTTAAATTTTGCACCCTATGCTCCTTGTTCCCAGAAACATAGCCCAGGTGTACCCATAGTTAGAAACTACAGATCTTGCTCCGTTTTACCCCTTTGTTCTCTCTTCCTACTCCACCAGTCAAGCCAGCAACAGTGCGGCTGCTTTTGATGCAGAAATATCTCCAGAGAGTGTCCTCCCCGCTCCGTCACCATCATCACTCTAAGCATGGTATTTGGGAGTGCTGTAGATGGAATGTTTGTTCTTCCAACATTCACATGTTGAAGCCCTAACCCCCAAGGCGATGGTATTAGGAGGTGAGGTGTTCGGGAGGTGATTAGGTCATGAGGGTGGAGCCCTCCTGAACGGGACAGTGCCCTTCTAAAAGAGACCCCAGAGAGCTCCCATGCCCCTTCCCCCACGTGAGGAGGACACAGCAACAGACACTATCGGTGAACCAGGAAGTGGGCTCTCACCGGGCCCCATCTCTGCTCGCACCTTGATTTTGGACCTCTCAGCCCTCCAGACTATATGATATAAATGTCTTTTGTGTGTGTGATAGAAATCTATGTTGTTTATAAACCACCCAGTCTTGGTTTTCTGTTATAGCAGCCTGCGTGCACTAAGACTGGGAGCCATGGAAAGTAATGTTTTTTCCCCTGAGAATTCCCAGGAGGAAAAACATTAACAACTGTCAGAAACAATAACAATTATTGCTAAGGTTTATTAAATACATATCATGTACTGGGCACTGTTTGCAGTGCTATACATGTAATAACTCATTTAACCCTCAGAATACCACTATGAAGTAGACATGATTCTAGTTAAAATGAGGAAATAGAGGCACAGAGATGCTAAGAAACTTTCCCAAAGGCCCCCAGGATTCTATCCCAGACAGACAGGTTACATGGTGCTTAGTCCATCAGACCTATTCATAGGGGAAAGAATTAATGTTGATCCCTACCTCACATCATATGCAAAAATCAATTCCAGGTAGATTGTACATCCTAAAGGTGAAATGTAAACAATAAAGCTTTTAGAAGAAAATATGGAAGGATATCTTCATTACTCTGAGGTAGGCAAAGATCGCTAAAACAGGACAGTAGCAAGCACTAACCTTGAAGGAAAAAAATCATTTGAACTACATTAAAATTTTAAACTTTTATTGATCAAAGACACCATGAAGAGAATGAAAAGACAAGCCACAGAGTAAGAGGAGGTATCTGCAATCCTATGTGCAATAAAGAACTCATATCCTGATTTTCTATTTATATAAAATATGTATGGATAAAGATATTCCTGCAAATCAATAAGGAAAAGGCTGACAGCCTAATAGAAAAAATGGGCAAAAGACTTGAAAAGACATTTCACAAATGGAAATACCTGAGTGGTAAATAAACATGTGCAAAAGTAGTTAGCACTATCAGCCATCAAGAACTGTAAATTAGCCTGGCTGGTGTGGTTCAGTGGTTGCGCATCGACCTATGAACCAGGAGGTCACAGTTCAATTCCAGGTCGGGGCACATGCCCCGATTGTGGGCTTGATCCCCAGTAGGGAATTGCAGGAGGCAGCCAATCAATGATTCTCTCTCATCATTGATGTTTCTCTCTCTCTCTCTCTCCCCCCCATCCCTTCCTCTCTGAAATCAGTAAAAATATATTTTTTAAAAAGAACTGTAAATTAAACCCATAAAGTGATATCATTGCACACCCATGAGAATGTCTGAAATGAAAAAGACAACACCAGGTGTTGTGACGATGTGGCCCTCTCAGACAGTACTGGTGGAAGAATATTGGTAAACGCTTTGAAGAGCCTTCGGAAGCCTGGAAGGCTGCTTGGTAATATCTCCTAAAGCTCTGTATACCCCACACAACCAGCAATCCTACTCTTAGGTATATACAGTTGAGTCTCACTATTGGCAGATTTTGTATTGGCGAGCTCGCCTACTCATTACTGTGTATTTATAACCCCCAAATCCATAGTCGCAGGGTTTTTGTGGTCAATCGTGGACATGCACAGAGGGGCAAAAACTTGGTCACCCTCAGCCATGCTCTGCCTTCTTGTTCCAGCTCTCCTAACTGTAAACATGTCCTTTTCAGTCTATTGAGTGCCAAATTGTTCACATTTTCATGGTTCTTATTGGTGATTTCTCTATTTTAAGCAGCTCCTACGCATAATGCTGAAGGGCTGTCTAGCATCTCCAAGCACAAGAAGGCTGGGGCGGGTCTTCAGGAGAAAATACGTCTGGTCGATAAAGTTCATTCAGGTATGAGTTATACTGCCATTGACTGTGAGTTCGATGCTAATGAACCCACAATTTATATTAAATAGGGTGTTTTAAACAGAAACACATAAAAAACAAGGCTGCTATTGTTTGGTCCACAAATACGTTGTGACCAGAGGCTTGCAGGAATCTAACCCTGTGATGATTCAGTATTTGTTAATTCCATGTCCGCGGGGTCTTTATAGAACACTAGAGGCCCGGTGCACGAAATTTGTGCTAGGGTAGGGTCCCAAGGCCTGGCTGGCAATCAGGGCTGATCTGTGGGGCGACCGGCAGGGCGATCGGGGGGCCCCCTGCTGGCACCCGCTGTGGCTGGCCTGGGGCCTGCAGGCTGGGGCAGCTCCTGCATTGGGCATCTGCCCCCTGGTGGTCAGTGTGCATCATAGTGACCGGTCATTCCACCGGTCATTCTGCTGTTTAGACTATTTGCATATTAGGCTTTTATTATGTAGAGCACTAGAGGCCCGGTGCACAAAATTTGTGCACTCAGTGGGGAGGGGTCCCTCAGCCAGGCCCATACCCTCTTGCAGTCTGGGAGCCCTCGGGGGATGTCCAACTGCCGACTTAGGCCCGCTCTCCTAAGCTGGCAGTCGGACATCCTTAGTGCTGCCAAAGAGGCCGGAGAGGCTCCTGCCACTGCTGCTGTGCTCACCAGCTGTGAGCCTGGCTTCTGGCTGAGCTGCACTGACCACCAGGGGGCAGCTCCTGGGTTGAGTGTCTGCCCCCTGGTGGTCAGTGCATGCCTTAGTGAGCAGTTGAGCAACCTTAGCATATTACACTTTGATTGGTTGAATGGACGACTGAACGACCGAACACTTAGCATATTAGGCTTTTATTATTTAGGGTAACTTCTGTGAATGAAAAGAATCTACTGAACATGTATAGCCAAACATCCTTACAGACATGTGTCAGAGTGTCTATGTCAGCACTGTTTGTGTCAGCCACAAACTTCACCAACCCGAAAGCCTAACCCAGATATATCATGGTATATTCACACAATGGAGCACCATAAAGAGTTGAAAACACACGATCTATCACAAAACAACCATATGGAGGAATCTTACAAACACTTTGCTGAGCAGAAGAAACCGAATACCAAAAACTACACACTTCATGACTTCATGAAGTTAAAAAGTGGGTGAAACCAGCGTGTGGTGAGAGATGTCAGCTTAGTAGTGGGTTACTCTGGGAGAGGAGGGTGAAGCGGGCACCTGGAAGGAGCATGAGGGCGCCTCTGGATTTTTGTAAAGTTCTGTTTCTTGGCCTGTTGCTGGTAACACTATGTCACCTCCAGACAGTTTATCAAGCTGCACCTTTACCATTTGTGCAGGTTTTATGTCAAGAGGAAATTTGTTCAAAAATATGAATTAGGGCATCAAGCATAAAACCTAAGTCCCATCTCTGATGGGCAGCAGGTGAAAATAATAGAGCTTTCCAGCAGAAAAGCTAGAAATCACACACCAAGCAAAACCAAGTGTCCTTGGCAGCAAGCCAAGTGGCCTCTGTCGTCTGGGCCATCTCAGCCCACACATAAAACAAGGTATGAATTCCTGTCCACGCACACACCGCTCTGTGTCCCTCAGAATACAAATGGTGTGAGCCTTCTAGCCTGTGGCTGGTTTTAGGTTTTTTTTTTTCTTGGTTACAGCAAGTTTTTGGAAATGGTGTTGAAATATGTCTCTTCCTCCCCACCCCCTCTTGGAAGAGCTGTTTTTTCTCTCCTCTCAGCGCAGTCCTTCTCCTGTCATCTCTGCTTCTCGCCTGGTTCCGAATTCCAGGAGGAGGTGGGAAGGAGCCAGTGGGCCTCGTTAAGGACTTCAGACACCAGACAATGAGAAGTACCCTCCCTCCGCTCACCACCCCCAAGTGTTAGTCTTGCTGCGCCTCTGGTTGCCACCAATCTGCCTCAGGCCTTGTCAGCTCCTGAAATAATTCTGTCTTCACACCTTTACTCTTCCCACTCCAGTCTGCCTTCCATGTTATCTGTCCCTCGCACAAATCCAACCATGTCTCATTCCTGGCTTTAAAGCCTCTTTAAACAACAACAACAAATACAACCCAATTTAAAAACGGACAGAGGACTTAGCCAGACATTTCTCCAAAGAAGATGTACAAATGACCAATAAACACATGAAAAGATGCTCTGCATCACTAACCCCTTAAGGAAATGAAGATCGAAGCCACAGTGAGAAAGCACCTCACCCGCATGAGGATGGGCCAGAATCAAAAGTCAGATAGAAACAAGCGTTAGTGAGGATGTGGAGAGATTGGAACCCTTGTGCACCGCTGGTGAGAATGGAAAATGGGGCAGCCACGATGGAAAACAGTATGGGAGTTCCTCAAACTTAAATGCATTACTGGCTTCTGGTGCTGCTTGTGTGCTCATTCAGGGCGGACCTGGTACGTCTTTTGTGAAGCGACTCCCACACGAGTCAACAGAAAGCCCAAGGAGTCAAGACTAAGAACATGATCATAGTCTTAAAGGTGTCGGGCAGGATGGCTCTGGGTACCGCTGAAGATTAAGAGGCATACGCCACTTAGTAAACAAATGAAGGCCTATTGTGAAGGACAGGGTTTGCCAGTGAGGCAGATCAGATTCTGATTTGACGGGCAGCCAATCAATGACACAGACATGCCGGCACAGGTGGAAGGGGAGGATGAAGATACAACTGATGTGTTCTGGCAGCAGACGGGAGGCGTCCACTACAAAGGGAACCTGCTACTTTATGCAGAACTCGGTTCCTCCAGGCCAAGAAGACATTCTCAGTTAGAACACCGCCATTTCCCCCATCCCCATTCCCTTATGGTGCATAAACTAACTGATGCACGTGCACAACATTTGCATTTTGTACAATAAATGGCCAATGGTATTTGATGGGCTGGGGAAAAATACTGGTTCTGTGAAAGTCCCCCCTTTCTCCATGAGTGGAAACTCATTCAGCTTTTATCTTTACATCCCAGTAAGTTATTTTGCTCTCACTGTTTAACAACAACAACAAAAAGAACAACATAAAGATCCTTGCACACCTTGTTTGATTGCAGAATTTTCATGTTTTTCATTTATCATTGTAAAACTAAGGACAATTTTATGACTTTTTTGTACATAGCTGTTACATGGAGGGCGATCTGTCTTTAAGGAGGGATACATTACTCTAAAAGAAATGAATCCTAGCTAGCTTTTCCTTTAAGTCAAGCATCTTGTTGTTTCAATTTCTTGTTTAAAATGAAAAAAGCCGTAAATACATTATTACCATATAATGCAGCAGTCCCACTTCTGGTATACATTCAAAAGAGCTGCAAGAGCCCAGTTGGCATGGCTCAGTGGTTGAGCATCGACCTATGAACCAGGAAGTCACGGTTCAATCCCCGGTGGGGTGAGTGCAGGAAGCAGCTGATCAATGATTCTCTCTCATCATTGATGTTTCTAACTCCCTCTCCCTTCCTCTCTGAAATCAATAAACATATATATTTTTTTAAAAACTGGAAGAAAGGTCTTGAAAGATATTTGTCCACCCATATTCATAATAGCATTATTATTCACAATAGCCAAAAGGTGGAAGCAACCCAAGTGTCTACCAAAGGATGAACGGATAAACAAGATGTGGCATATACATACAATTAATATTATGCAGCCCCCCAAAAAGAATGAAATGCCTTTTTACAACATGGATGGACCTGGAGGACATGATGCTAAGTGAAGTAAGGCAGTTACGAAAAGAAAAAGACTGCATGGCTCCACTTATACGAGTTCCCTAGAGGAATCAGATTCGTAGAGACAGAAAGTAAAATGTTTGTCAGGGGCTGGGGGAGAGAGGATGGGGAGTTATTGTTTATTGGGGACAAAGTTTCAGTTCAGGAAGATGAAAAGAGTGCTGGAGATGGATGGTGGTAAGTAACGGTTACACAAAAACACGAATGTACTGCCCTGGCTGGTTTGGCTCAGTGGATAGAGCATTGGCCTGCAGACTGAAGGGTCCCAGGTTTGATTCTGGTCAAGGGCACATGCTTGGGTTATGGGCTCAATCCCCAGTAGGGGGCATGCAGGAGGCAGCCAATCAATGATTCTCTCTCATCTACCTCTCTCTCCCTCTCCCTTGCACTCTGAAATTGATAAAATATATATTTTTTAAAAATAAAATAACATGAATGTACTTAATACAACTGAATTGTACACTTAAAATGGATAAGAGTATAAATTTTATGTGTATTTTGCTGATTTTTTTTAAAGACCTTCTATTGAAACACACACAGAGAGACATGCACACACACTCCATTCCATGGCCTCATACTGTCAGCTCAATAAATTGTAAAATCCTTAACCAGCCCGCAAGGTCCTTATAGCCAGATTACAACCTACCTCTCCAAGCTCACCTCCTTTCCCACCTCCCCATGCGCATCATCCCCACTCCACCTGATTCCTGTTTTCAGAACCCACCGTGTGCTGTACGCATCACTAGCTTGGCCAACAACCTTCTTCTGCATGGAATGTCCACCCTCCAATCTTCACTCACTCATCCTTCAAGGCCCCACTCATATGCCACCTCCTCCAGGAAGCCTGCCTGACTCGACACTGTCCCTGTGCCTGCTGCATGCTCCCCAACGTGGCCCTGAGAACCCCTCCACAGCGAGCTGCGTCACAGCCCTCCACATCCCCAGTGCCTCACTTGCTGTCTTTCACGTGGGAATGATGATGTATCTATAGCGTGCGTTTTTCTTGTGAATAACCGCAACTCTCTCAGGGCCTAAAAGGTCAGGAGCTGCTTGGCATATCACTCAGTGGCTTCAGCAGACTTTGCCTTTTGGTTTCTGTCTTCCACACTGTGACTCCCTGTCTTCCTTGCCCAGGATTGTTAGGACTGTGTGCAAAGGAAGAGGAAACAGCCACTGACAGAGTCTATTCTGACTGCTCTCTGCTCCATCTGGTTTCTCCTTGCTTCGTTACTGAGCTCTGGATGGATGAGTATAACACAGATCAGGCTTCCACTCTGGGTGTGAAGACACGTTGATGTTCTCAGACAAGAGCTCCCGAACAGTGGGAACAAAGTCTCCTGCTTCTGTCACAACTCCCTTCTCCCCAGCACAGCCAGACCCAACATCACAGAAGTGAAGTCTTCCATCCCGCCCCTCAACAGCTCAAACTGTTGCCCAGCCTTTGGTGTCTGGTTTAAGGTTCGACACACAGAAGGCTCCCAGTGAATGCTTCCTAAGTGAACACACAAAGGCATGAATAAAGGAAAACAGCAAGTCACTGCCTCCCAAGCACTGGCAGTGAATTCTGGGCACACAAAGTCACTGCCCACACCAGCTGCTGGGCTCATGAGAAATACACACACGCCCACAGGGTCAATGCATAAGGACACAGAGTTACTGGTGTACACACCCACAGACATGATTATGGCACACACGTCTCTGTGCCCAGCTTGGTCAATGCCAAGTGCACAATCCCTAAACACACACCATAGACTACAGACACACTCCTTTAGAGCCAGGGTTATGGTGAGGCAAGTAATGTGAGTGGTGCAAGTGCAGAGTTGGATTCTGTCTTTACTTAAAGTTTTGTTTATTGCAGATTTTTTTAATGAAGTTTTATGTTCTTAAGATATTGCATTAATTTATTATTTATCTTGGTTTTGGTGCTTTTTGGCACCCCTTCAACTTTGCACCAGCGGCGAGCGCTTCACCCTGGACGGGGCCGTGACACACACAGGAACATCAGCCAGCACAGCTTTGCCATAGTCACACACACACACACACACACACACACACACACACACACACACACAGAGTCTCTGCACAGACCTCATTCCACCACTAGGTGTCACCCAGTACCAACCCTGATCTTCCGTGAGAAGAAAATATCCAATTCATTTATTAACTGCGAGTCCTTAAGATTTCCTTTTACTTCCCTCCACCTGGGACATTTACATTTTCCACAGGGGCCTACTAAAACAGTGTCTTAACTCCAAATAACAGCACCCGGTAATGTGGAATTTTAGGCACCGGGAAGAGGGGTTTTCCTGATGCTTCATATCCAGGAGAGTGGTTGACTAGAAATGGGGATGGGATGGTGCAAGGCAGTGTTTCTCCGACTTTCCCGGGGCACAATAGTCCCACAGTTTGAGAAAGAAAAGATTCTGTGAGGATGAGGGGAATTCATCCATCCATTCATCCATTCAACAAATATTTGTTGAGCACCTATGAATTAATAAACAAATTGTGTAAAGATAGTGATGAAGGCTATGAAGAAAAATACATCAAGAGCTCAGAGAATGACAGTGGATGTTCAAGGTGGGCCTCTTGGAAGAGGTGCCATTTAAGCAAAAGGAAAGAGAGGGGGTCAAGTAGCTACAAATTGTGGGGGAACAGTGTCCCAGGCAGAGGGAATGGCCCTGAGGCATGCAATACAAACTGAACTACTACTCCTGTCCTATCCCATGGGGACCCCAGAAAAGAGGTGACCCCAAACCCAGATAGTGCCGAAGATGTCGCTAGATCTTAGGGAGGCTCTAGTGGTCAGGAAGGGGGCATCTTTCCCACAGGGAGAGCTCTCTGGTAGCTCCAAGGCACTCATGGGCCACACCTAGAACACCCCAGATAGACCCTGGAAGGACGGACGACTCCTCTGACAGGTGCTACTCCCCTGCTCTCAAGGTCAAATCCAAACTCCTGCCCACAGCCCACAAGTTCCCATGTGGCCTGCCCCCTCCTGCTCTCCCCACAACCTCCCTTTTGCTCACTCCTCTCCAGCCACACCAGCCTTCTCGCTGCTCCTCAAACTCACCAAGTTTGTTTCCACCTCAGGACCTTTGCACTTGCTTTCCCTGCCTTGAATGCTCTTCCTCTGGGTACCAGAAGGCTCCCTCTCTCGCCTCTTTCACGTGTGGCCTTAGATACCACCTCCTTAGAGACACTGTCCCTGACCATTCTGCTAAGATAGCCCCCACCCCACCACCATCGCTCTTTAATTCCCTTCCCCTACTTCTTTATGACACTTTTAGCTTTGGCATTGTGCTGTGTATTTATTCGATTCTTGTCTGTCTCTCCTGCAGATCTGCTCCAGGAGAGCAAGGATTTGATTACTTGGTTCATGGCTGCATCCCAGTGCTTAATCATGTCGACTGACAGAATGGACGAATGAATGCTTCCTAGAACGGACCCCTTGGTGGTGCCGAGGGCCCAGCAGGGACCGAAGAGGGAGCTCTGGGAAGCGATGCAGGGGGCGGAGGGGACAGAGCAGCCATTCTTCAGACCCCTTCCCTCCCTGGGGCGTCAGGCTGGTGGGCAAACTGCGGGCTGAGGGCGGTTTACGACACGGTATTGCCCGAGGTGGCCGCCTGCGGGAACTGCAGCGGGTGGTTGGACCTCACTAGCCCCGCCCCAACGGATTACCCCAGTTTAGCCCCGCCCACCCGCCATTTAGCCCCGCCTCCACTGACCCCAGTTTAGCCGTGCACCCCAGGAAACCTGATGTTAGCCCCGCCCCCAAACCACACCCTCCCCGCCCTGGGTCTGTAAGATTTACACACGCTCCCGTACCCCTAGCCAATCTTGGCTGGAAGTCAGGAAAACTAGAGTTCCTCGGGGCTAGCAGGGGCGGGGGGACAGCACCCAGGTGGTGGTTGCAAGGATACTTCTTGGAAATCAAATTCGACTTCACTCCTGGTTCATTTTTTCCCAGCAAATTCTAAAGTATAAGCCTCTTTTGATCTCTTGTCTCTCCCAGTTTACTCTCTTTACTTTTCTCTGGTTCACATATGGGGTACCAATTGAGCACCTACTATGTGCAGCCTGATGCTAGGTACTGAGCATGCTTCCTATCCCGCCCAGTGTGTGGGTCCAAAGATGGGAAAACAGAGAAGTCCTTGAGGAAGGGGACCCCCCAACCTCTCCTTGAAAATCCTACCTAGAGTCTGACCGTCTCTCCCAGCGCCCCTTTCAGGTTGGGGTACAAAGGTCTGATTCCTTTCTTCTCTTGACCAGGAAAGAGAATGTGCGAGGACTGGTTTCCTTGGAGCTTCTACCTAAACCCCCCTCCTCGCGTCTACACAGGTGCTGTCCACACCATGGAGTGGATTATTTTACAAGAGGGTAAACATGTGGGCTCAGAAACCGCACTGCCTCTGTGGAATTCCAGCTCTGCCACTCCCAAGTGTTCTGAGCTTGAGCAAGTGACTTAATTTCTCTGTGCCTCAGTTTCTCCGTCTGTTAAGTGAGGGTAACAATAGCATCCACCAGTGGAGTGCTGGGAGGATTCAATGACTTCATTCATGCTTGTGCTTGAAACGGTGCCCAGTACATAATAAGCACTTAATAAACGTTCGCTGTGATTATCAGTTTTTGTTTTTTTCCAATTCCAGCTTCTCTCTGAGTTCCTACAGATCTGCGAGCCTGAGGGTGCTCCCACCTCCAAGATGGAGGAGGAAAGAGGTTTCCCAATAGCTGAAGAAAGCTTGGACCCCCACATTTTGCAAGATCCTCAAAGCCTGCCAAAGAGATGGGGCAACATGGAGAGGGAGACCTGCTTCTGTGAAAGCACAAATGGAGTGTTCGAGGCACCACCAACACACACACACACACACGCACACGCACGCACACGCATGGGTGCACACATTGCACACACAGCTAGGTACTGAGCATGCTTCTTCACGCCCCCTTTTAAGCGATTTACTCAAAGGCACCCAACAGCGCACTGTCACCCCAAAGCTCTCACACAGCTACACCTGGTCACAGACATTTTGTAGGACACCCCGGCAGGTGAACACTGACTGTCACACACAGTCCTTTACACTCAGCTACAGCTGCCCAAATTCAGCCAGGATGAAGTCCTTACTTGCTGTCACATCACCAGTCAGACACCCAACCCCCAGTCACAGCCTCACAAGCCTCACATTGTTACACCAGCCTCCCAGTCACAGCCTCCCGCGGTCACGCAGGCTCTTCCTCACGTACAAACACCCTCCCTGATCACACCCAACTCACGCACAGCTGGACCCACACCAGCCAGCCACACAAACTCTCAGTCACACCCAGCCATGACACAAAGACACACGTTTACCCAGCACCCATCGGCTCCTCACACATGTCCCCGTCAGTCACTCACACGTGAGCCCCGCCCCCTTCTCCACCTTGGGGGTGCAGGCGAAGAGTGGGGGGCTTCGGAAGCTGGGCACCTCCAGCCATGATGGGGGAGTGAAGGGTAAGCAACACCCCAAAGCCCCCTGAAGTGCCCCCCCCCCCCAGCTCCCCTCAGCTCCAGCGAGATGGCGGGCGTGGTGGGCTCCGGGTCACCAAGGAGTCGAAAACCTCGAAGCTGGGGTCAGACTGTCCCCCGAACCATCCCAGCTTGAGGCTGCATCTAAAGCCCTACTTCTGTCCCCCAAAGCCAGAGTGGACCTTCCAGCCCCTCCCCGCGGCGACTTCCGCCCCTCGCAGCCCTGGGGGCCTCGTGGAACCCCAAATCCCGTTTCTGAGGGAACCCTCTGAGCCGCCCTCCCCTCCTGAAGCCCCCTGCGCCCGCACCTGCTTGCCGGGCCCCTACCTGTCCGGCGAGGCCTGAGCACAGCAGCAGCAGCAGCAGCGGCGGGACCGTGAGCGGCCACATGACGCGCCCCCCGCCCTGTCCCCCCACCCACCCTCGCGGCGCCTTCGCGCGGGGACCGCCACCAGGCGCGACCCCGCCCGCCCGGCCGGGCGACCCTCGGCTGCCGCCTCCCCCGCCTCCCCGGCGGCTGGGATTCTGCCCCGCCCCCGGCCCCCTCTCTCGCCGAGTCTTTGTTACGGGCTCCGCCCCCCAGCCCCGCCCCCAGCTGGTCTTTGGGCGCCGACCCGGGGGGGTCTGGGGACACAGATGTTGGGGAGCCCGCTCTGGGGTCGGTAGCTCGAGACAAAACCCCGCAGCCCCCCAGGCCATTATGCAGGCGGGTCACGGAGATGGGGGAGGGGTTCCATCACGTGTTTGTAAATTTCACCTCCCTGGACCTTTTCCACGTTGAAAATGGGGACAGGAGGAGGACCAAGAGGCGGGGGGAGTAGGAGGAAGGCCTGATAGCAAAGACGAGAAATTGAGAGGCTCCCCCCTTAAAGAACTCGAGAAACTGAGTCAAAGCCTGTGAAACTGGACATGGGGGAGGGGTGTAGTAGATGCAGACTGGGAGTGAGAAGCAAAAACAGGTCGTCTGAGACGGACCAGAGGCCGATGGGGATGACCAGCAGGGTGGGCCTGGCGCCCAAAAGCGGCACCCTGTTTTCACTCTCCTCACCCCAAGTCCCATTCCCCAGGGCCCTGCCCCTCAAAGTCGCCCCTCCCCTGCACACCTGGGACAGTCTCTTACTCCCAGTTTCAAAGGCCCAAGATGTGAGACCAAATCTTGAGAGAATCAAAATTAAGGCTGCCTTCGGACAAATTATTTGCATATGAAGAGCGTCCTGATCCTGCCTCCAACCTTTCTCTGCCTCTTCCCACCCCTTGGGTCTCCCCAGGCAACTTCCCTCCCCATAACCCCTCAATGGCTTTTTTTAGGGGCCAGCAAGCAAGTCAGGTTATAGAAGAATCAGCCATAATATGGGGCAGGCCTGGCATTTTATCGACCCTTCTGTGTGCCAGGCAGATAACACATTATGGATGGTTTTGTCAAAGCAAGGAGGAAGAGCTTGGTGTCCAGCAGAACCTGGGTTCAACCCTGGTTCTGTCATTTCTTGGCCATGTGACCTGAGGCAAGAGCATTCCTTCTCTCAGAAGACCTGCTTCTTCTTAGAATTGCTGAGAGACATTTGTGAGCCCCTAGCCAGAGCTCAATCCCCAGGGGGCTTTAGAAAAAGAAATGTGAGGCTGATGACACTGGCTAAGGGATGAAGGACACCGAACAGAAGCTGAGCCAGGAAAGGCATCTCATCCATCCCTTCACCTCCTCTTTCCAAATCAGAGCTGGTCCTTTGCTGACCTCAGGCCAAGCCTGCAGTAGGCATGGGATGGGAGAGGGATGTTGGTTGGTCTAACTCTCAAGCTCTTCACCAAGTGTGGGCTGTGGTCAACACTGGTACGGAAGGGCCCTGCTTGTCCCTTTCCTACGGAGCAATGGCCTTGTTAGTGCTGTGTTTCAAGACTGTGAACAATATCCTTCCTGGGCTCTGGTCACTGAAATGTTCATTGTCATGGTCAAGCTATGGCCTGTGTTGTGTGATTGGCATTGGTCAATATGCCCTAAGGTATAAACTCCCCACCTGATTTCTCTGTATCAGGGGAGATGGTCCCTGAAAACTACATATTCCAGGTTCTGGTGACCCCCTACAAACTATACTTCCCAGGCTCTGTTGCATCTGGCTAGGCTCAGCCAGGGAGGCCTGAGGGAGACTGGCAAGTGGGAAGAAGGAAGCCAGAATATATCTCCCTCTCTCCCCACTTTGGGTGTCTCTATAAGTGGCTGTTGTGTCTCCTCTGTGTTTTCAATCACACTGAACAGAATCCACCATGGCTCAGCCCCTGGACTCTGGCGACCACCTCCTCTCTTTGCTGATGGCAGCTTACTAATCTAGAGTCAATTCATCTTCTCCCATTTGCTCTTAAAGTTTAACTAACACCTCTGTTTTAATCCACATATTAAATTTTTGCTATTGAACTACCTGAGGTGGGCTTTATTCCTCTGACTGGACCCTGGCCAATACATTCAGTGCTGTGGTCGTGACCACAGTTATGGTCAGTGGCAAACACAGTGTCCTGAACATGCTGAGGTCAGTGTTCTGTTGAACTGTGATCTGGGCTGCCATCAGCAACCTGGTTCTACTGGAGTCAGCATTGTGGTTAATATTGTGGTCTCCACTGGCCATTCCTGGTTGTGTTGTGGTCAGTGTGGTAATCAGTTTCTTGGCTATATTGTACTCAGAGTCGCAATCACTGTCCTGGTCAGGTTCTGCCCTTGCTTTGGACACTTACCTAGACATGTTATGGTCAAAATTATGATCAGGTCCTACTGTGGTCAAGGTCATACTCAGTGTCCTGGTTGTACTGTTGTCCACTTAAAAGTCAGTATTGCCCTAACCGGTTTGGCTCAGTGGATAGAGCGTCGGCCTGCGGACTGAAGGGTCCCAGGTTCGATTCCGGTCAAGGGCATGTACCTTGGTTATGGGCACATCCCCAGTAGGGGGCGTGCAGGAGGCAGCTGATCGATGTTTCTAACTCCCTCTCCCTTTCTCTCAGTAAAAAATCAATAAAATATATTTTTTAAATAAAAATTAAAAATAAAAGTCAGTATCATGGTCAGTGCTATAATGAGCATGGTGTCTACCTTCCTCTGGGATTAATGTAGTGGTCAGAACTGTAGCCCATCTTTGAAGAGAGATCAGCTCCTCTAGGACCTCAAGCAGCAAAACTGATTGACCAGGTGGCTCAGGATCTGGCACAGGGCAGAGTCTGCTTTCCACCATAGGCAGGAGGCCAGGTTGGGGGGCATTGGATCCCCACTAACTCTTACCACCTAGCTAATAGGTTTTCCTAATTGGTGTTTGAGTAGTCATTCAGTCATTGCCTCTACTCTCCTGTGACCCCTTCATGTGTCCAACCAGAGGAGGATATCGTCAAGGCCTTTGTTTTCCCAAGACCCTGCATAGGGCCTGACCAGGAAAAAAAAATGATCAAGAAGAATTTAATGGCCCTAGCCAGTTTGGTTCAGTGGATAGAGCGTCAGCCTGTGGACTGAAGAGTCCCAGGTTTGATTGCAGTCAAGGGCACATGCCTGGGGTTACGAGCTTGATCCCCAGTAGGGAGCGTGCAGGAGGCAGCCAATCAATGATTCTCTCTCATCATTGATGTTTCTATCTCTCTCCCTCTCTCTTCCTCTCTGAAATCAATAAAAAAAAAATATTTTTAAATAAAAAGAAGAATTTAATGAGTGAATGAATCTACAGCGTGCATGTCTACACTTGCCTTTGCTCTTGCTGATACCTCTCTATATATTAGTCAGGCTCCTCGAGGAGCAGGTGGTAGAAAGGCAACTTGAACAATCCTAAACAAAAAAAGGTAGCCATTAGCTGACATTAAAAAATTCAGGGGTAATGGAATTCAAGCATAGTTGGATCAAGCATGTTATATCATCAGGATTTTGTCTCTCTCATTTCTTGTCTCTGATATTCTCCACAAGGGATTCCATTTTAGCGAAAGATGGCTCCCAGGAACATCTTCCAAGCTCCACAGCTTCAGCAAAAAGAGAGAGCTTGCAAAGTAATGACTCTCATTGGTCCATCCCAAGTCATGTGCCCATCCCTGAGCCAATCATGGGTTTGGAGCAATGTATTATATGGTTTGGCCAGACCTCCCTTGTAGATCATTCCCTGAATCCAGAGAGTGAAGTTAGCTTCATTCAGCCTATACTGGATAGAGAATAAAGGCAGATGTGGAAAATAGACGCAGACATGGAAGTTTTACCATTGAAAGGGAAAGAATGCTGTACAAGCAAAACCAAGAGATGGCAAGTGTTGAGGCACCCCCCAACCTCGTAACGTGCAATCCGATACTACAGAGGTGGCAAAGCTAAAAACTATGTGTTGCAGACTTCCTTGCAGCTACACTTCTGTATGCCAATTAGGTTCTATAAAGTGGAAGCATGAGCCTGGCCGGCATGGCTCAGTGGTTGAGCGTCAACCTAGCAACCAGGAAGTCGTGGTTCAATTCCCTGGGGTTTCTGGCTCGATCCCCAGTAGGGGGCGTGCAGGAGGCAGCCAATCAATGATTCTCTCTCATCATTGATGTTTCTATCCCTCTCCTCCCTTCCTCTCTGAAATCAATAAAAAAAATTTTTTTTAAAGTGGAAAGCATGAGATGTGTGTGGGAGAAATGGGTGGAGGTCATCTTTCTTCTGCATTGCAGTGGCATGTGGCAAACACATTGTGGAGACAACGCGTTTTCCTGCCAGAATGTTACTGTATTCAGTCACCAATGCCACCAGCTTTTACTGAAAGACAGTTGCAAGTGACAATGATGGTAACTTCCAAATCTCTAAATTGCAACTATCGTCATGCATTGTGTTTTTTTAAATAGTTTTATTGAGATATAATTTACATACCATACAATTCACCCTTTAAAGTAGTTCCATGCTTTTTGGTATATTATGTGATTAATATTTAAGTTGTAGTAAAAATATATATAACATAAAATTTGCCGTTTTAATATTTTAGTATACAACTCAGTGGTATTAATTCTTCTGCATTGTTGTGCTACCATCAATAACTATTTCCAGACTTTCTCACCTCCCCAGATACCCCATAATTATTAAGCAATAACTCCCCATTTTCCCCACCCACCCTGTACCTTCTAATCTGCTTTCTGTCTTTTTTAATTTGCTTAGTCTATATATTTCATATAAGCAGAATCATACATTTGTCCTTTTATGTCTGGCTTCTTTTGCTTAGCATAATGTTTTTGAGGTTCACCCATGTTGTCAGAATTTTCTCCCTTTTTATGGCTGAACTAGAGGCCCAGTGCACAAAATTCGCTCACGGGAGGGGGTGTCCCTCAGCCCGGCGTGCACCCTCTCGCAATCTGGGATCCCTCTCGCAATCCGGGACCTCTGGCTCCTAACTGCTTGCCTGCCTGCCTGCCTGATCGCCCCTAACCACTCACCTGCCTGCCTGATCGCCCCTAACTACTCACCTGCCTGCCTGCCTGATCGCCCCTAATCGCCTCTGCCTTGGCCCCTGCACCCAGGACCTGGGCTCCCCTCCCTCTGGCCAGCCACAAGCACCTGGGACCCCAGGCAGCTTCGCCCAGGCCAGCCACAGGCACCCAGGACCCTGGGCGGCTTCACCCGGGCCCCAGCTTTGTCAGGAAGGATGTCCGGAATGATGTCCGGGAGACGTCCAGTCTATCCAGTCTAATTAGTATATTACCCTTTTATTAGTATAGTTAATATTTCACTGTATGGATGGGCTTCATTTTGCTTATCCATGATGGTGATATATTCTTGAAGTCAGTGGTTCCCAGAGGGTGATTCCCCACCTTCCTATAGGTAACAGAGGCAGAAGGTCCTAGCGGGGCCAATTGAGAAGTGATGTTCTGTAGCAAGTCATCCTAAAGGCTCAGCTAGAGCCCCATTGGCCAGCCTTTCTACAGTTTTTAAGCACCAAGTTCCCTGGTTTGGATCCTTTTTCCTATAGTGAAACTCATTGATATGCGCTTGGAATGTTCATTCTGCTGACCTGTCTGGAGAGGACCTTGTCATTCACAAAACCCAGATACTCCGGGTTGTGTGATGACCTACTCAGCACTGCACCCCTTTAATGAGAACCATCCCCACTCATCAGACTCCCACTAAGAACTCCACACCAGACTAAGTCCCCTCCATGCATTATTTCCTTGAATTCTTAAAATGACCCGGTAAGGGAGGAATTATTATCCCCCATTTAAGAACAGAAAGTTTGAACCACAGAGAGGTTAGGTAACTTGACCAAAGCCACCATAAACAGCAGATAGGGGATTCAAACCCAGTTCTGTCAGACTCAAAGCCAACTATTGACCTCTATAGTATTATATTGGGTTGTTGTGCATTCTTCCTTTCCCATCAAATCCACGTAGGCAACTGAGGGTCAGTCCTGCTGGGGACCCCTGGGAGAGAAAGTAGAACCCATGCCTCAGAGTTGTCCCACCCTGGCTGTTCATCCTCCAGGACCCATGGTTATTGGAGGAGGGCTGCGTCCAGGGGCGTCAGCTCCTCAGCATTTCTGGCCTGGCCAGTGTGTGAGCTGAGGCAGCCCTGAGGCTGGACAAACAGTGCACAGAACATGTGAGGGCTGAAGGGGTACAGGCAGGGCACCAACATCATCTGGCTGGGGCCCATTTCTCAGATGGAAAAATCGAGGTTCAGAGAACTTAAGATGCTTGACCAAGGGCACGAAGAGGAGGTACAGCAGAGCTAAGACCATAATTGGGTTCATGTCTGACTACAGAAGCGAGGCTCTTTATGCTGTGTTTGCAAGGGAACACCCTCTAGTGTTCACGAGGCATCCAGGAGGCCTGGCCCTGCCCAGGTGAGCTGAGCATCATCCTCACCGCTCCACAGGCCCTGAGGGCCCATTCATTCCAGCCCCTCCAGGCCCAGGCTTCCCAATCCCCCTTCCGAGTGCTCACACAGAACAGAGCACAGCCCCTTTCAATGTCCAGGAGAAGGCTCCTGAGGGAAGCCTGAGTTTAACCCTCAATTCTTGGAGTTCCCCATGTACCGTCCCCACCACTCAGCCCCATTTTTTCCTACTCTTGGGCATTTCTCACTGTGGAACTGCTGCCACTCCTGAGACTTCCTTACCTCCAGGCACCACACACACACACACACACACACACACACACACACACACAGGCATGCTGAATGAGCCAGCCGTGGGGGTGGGAACTTATCCCCCAGTTGCCCAGGCAAACTGTGAACTGACGCTCAAACATACAACATGGGCACACTGTCACCCAGGGACGCACACCTGGATACATGGTCCAGGCACAATATCACACCCACTCAGAAAAAGCACACACAACAAACAGCCAGATACACATCCCAGGCACTGGGGCCCACAGAAACATACACCCACCGTCAGATGGTGGAAGAATATCAGAGGTGAACCCCGCAACACTTACCTAGCACTCGCAAATACAGCGACCCAACACACACACAGACTCCCCCAACAAAAAATACTCACACCCCATGATTCAGGCACACAGCCCACACGCAGAGATCCCGAGTATAGACATGTAGCTCCCACATCAACTCACCCATAACCCACAACATAGTCACACAAACAACATGCAATATGAACACACAGTTCACACACATAGAGAGTCATAAAACAGACATACAGTTAACACATGCACAGACCCATAGATGGTCACACAAAACAGACAGGCAGTTCATATGCAAACATACATACAACATAAGCACATAGTTCATACAAAACACACCCATACACCTACAATTCAAACACATAAACACACATAAACACAGTACAGACAGATAGTTCACGCACACACACAGAAACCCATGACATGACACACCCTCTGACATGTGTATCCCAGGCCAGGGCAGCGTGGGAATGAGGCTGTGAGAAGGGGTGAGGTGACCAGGATGACTCAGGGGGCCTCTCTGGGGGAGGAAGAAGGGGAGGGGAGAGGGGGGCTGGGCAGGCATCCAGCACATGTGATTCCCATTACAGGCTTGGGAATTGAGGGATGAGCTGGCTGGACAAGGAGACCCAGCATTGCTTCCCAGCCCTGCCAAACCAGGAAGGAACAAGGCCCCAGTCCAGGGTTACAGGGCCAGAACTTGGCTCAGAACCATAGTAGCTCCTACCAGGCGTGGTCTACCCTTAGCCAGGCCTGATGGGCTCACCCATTTCAACCTCTGCAACAGCCCTAGAAGGGTTTCACAGGAAAGGAAAGTGAGGAGCTCAGAGAGGTTAAGCCACTTGCCTGAGGTCACACAGCCAGGAAGTGATGGACTGGAAAGGGAGACCAGGTCTCTGTGCAGTCCCTGCCCCAGCCAGGAGGTAGATAGAAGGATTCCTCCATTCATCCACAAACACAGACCAGGTGCTCCTTCCAGGCCCAGCCTGCACGCAATTTGTGGCTATGAACAAGGCAGCCTCTATCGTTAAGTAATTGAAAGTTAAGAGTGTGGCTCGGCAGTTGGCTCAGCATCATCCATCAAAAGGTTGCCAGTTCTGTTCTGGTCAAGCCACATACCTGGGTTGCAGGTTCAATCCCCAGTCAGGGCACATATAGAAGGCAATCGATCGATGGTTCTCTCTCACATTGATGTTTCTCTCTCTCTCTCTCTCTCTCTCTCTCTCTCTCACACACACACACACACCTAGCGTGTCTCAGGTGAGGATTAAAAAAAAGAAAAAGGAAGTTAAGATTGTGGTGCATGCACAGATGGGCAGACTTCTCTGAGCATAATTGGGGGCCCTGATCTAGCTTTGGGGTTCAGGGTCAGGGAATGACCCTGCAGCTGAAACCTGAGGGATGAGTAAGAGCCAGCAGGGCATGGTGGACAGAGAGCAGAGCAGATGCAAAGCTCGAGGCCCACAGGTGCAGGAGGCTGGGTCCTCCTAAGGTATGGTGACAATGAGGTCAGAGCTGCCATATAGAAAGACTGGACTTTATCTCCACACTCATCTATCTACCCTTGGTGGGGAGAGGAAGGGGCAAAAGGGAACCTCAGGAGAGTGAAGAGAGGAAAAGGACATCGTGACGTTTGGGCAACAGCATGAACATCCTACGTCAGGGCGGTACCCTGAATTTCCGTTCTTTGGTGTTATACACCCCAGAAACATTCATCCTGTGCACAGACAAGCCGGGATGTGTGAACAGGAGCAAACTGGGAAACAGCTAAAAGGTCATGAGTAGGAGAACGGATAACCATGCTGAAGCAAGCATCTATTTTTTTAAAATATATTTTTATTGATTTCAGAGAGGAAGGGAGAGGGAGAGAGATAGAAACATCAATGATGAAAGAGAATCATTGATCGGCTGCCTCCTGCATGTCCCTCAGTGGGGATCAAGCCCACAACCAGGCATGTGCCCTTGACCGGAATTGAATCCGGGACCCTTCAGTGCGCAGGCCTATGTTCTATCCACTAAGCCAAACCAGCTAGGGCTGAAGCAAGCATTTTAAAAGCAATTAAAAAGACAGGACTAGAAATACTTGTGTCTACATGGGTAAGATAAAAAAAAACACACACCCCAATTGAATAACAAATCAAGTTGCAAAAGAAAATGTTCAATGCTGTACAGTTATAGTTTAAAAACTTGCCAGATGATGTTGTGTGTCATCCATGGATACAGCCTGATTTGCCGGAAACATGGAGCAATGCTCTGAGCAGAAGCTCCCAGGGGAAGGGGAAACAGGGAGTTAGTGTTAATGGGGACAAAGTTTCCGTCTGGGAAGATGAGAAAGTGCTGGAGGCGGTGGTGGGGATAGTTACACATAGTGTGAATGTACGTAATGGCACTGAACTGGACACAAAAATGGCTAAATGGCAAATTTTATCTTATGTATACTTTACCAGAATTTTAAATGTTTAAAACATTCTCCACACTCATCTATCTACCCTTGGTGGGGAGAGAAAGGGGTTGGAAAGGAGAGACATGCAATGGCAGAAATGTATGTAGAAGGCGCCAACTACATGTGTGATGCTTTATTTCTGAGGTTGGGTGGTGCACACACAGTGTTCATTATAAAGTTCCCCCGACGTGTGTCTTTTAAAATAACAGCAACATGTTGACAGCATTTACCACACGGCAGACATTGTTCTAAGTGTTAGATCTAATTTAACTAATTTAACCCTAACACAACCTGATGCTATAGGTGCTATTATTTGCCCCACTTTACAGCTGTGAAGACTGAGGCGCAGAGGGTTGAAGGTCACACCTGTGATAGTGGAGGGCTAAAACTTGGACCAAGTGCGGAGGCATGGACGCATGGAACAGAATGATAGATCTCAGAGGGAAGGAGGGTGAAGGGACAGAGAAGTGATCAACCACGGAACATATGTGCATATAGGCATAGCCCATGGACACAGACAATAGTGTGGGGAAGGCTTGGCGGGAGGCAGGGGCTGTGTGGAGGGGGACAAAAGAGGGGGAAATGGGGGACATCTGTAATACTGTCAACAATAACTTTTTTAAAAAAACTTGGCTCGGCTGGTGTTGCTCAGTGGGTGAGCATTGACCTATGAGCCAGGAGGTCATGGTTGATTCCAGGTCAGGACACATGCCCTGGTTGTAGGCTCAATCCCCAGTAGGGGGCATGCAGGAGGCAGCCGATGAATGATTCTCACCATTGATGTTTCTATCGCTCTCTCCTTCTCCCTTTCTCTCTCTGAAATAAATAAAAAAACTTGGACCAAGTGGCTTAGCTCTGATCACTACATCACACTGCCTCTTTCATTCATCCGTTTTGTCCCACTAGGAATGTATCTGAGAAGAGCTCGTGTCTTGGAGGGGTCATGAAAAGAGGCATGAGGAATTTTCTGGGGTGCTGGAGACAGCCTACCTCTTGCTTAGGGTGTGCAGACAGTTGTCAAAAGTCATCCAACAGAGCACTTGAGATCAGTGTGTTTTATCATATATTGTGTGCCTCAATGAAAGCATTTTTTTAAAATATACTTTATTGATTTTTTACAGAGAGGAAGGGAGAGGGATAGAGTGTTAGAAACAACGATGAGAGAGAAACATCTATCAGCTGCCTCCTGCACACCTCCTACTGGGATGTGCCCGCAACCAAGGTACATGCCCTTGACCGGAATCGAACCTGGGACCCTTCAGTCCGCAGGCCGATGCTCTATCCGCTGAGCCAAACCGGTTAGGGCTGAAAGCAATTTAAAAAAAAGGAATATGCCCAATCGAGCAATCCCCTTCCGGGAATACGTATCCAAAAGAATTGAAAGCAGGGTCAAAGCAGCATTACTCACAGTAGCCAAGAACTGGAAGCAATCCAAGTGTTCCCCAACGGATGAGCACACAAACAAACGTGGCAGGCCTATGGAATGGGATGGTATTCAGCCTGAAAAGGGAGGGGGATTCTGACACAGGCTACAAAGTGGATGACCCCTGAGGACAGTATGCTGAGTGAAGTAAGCCAATCACAAAAAGGCAAATACTGTATAATTCCATCCATAGGAGGTCCCAGGGGAGTCAAATTCACAGAAACAGAAAGTAGACTGGTGAGTGCCTGGAACTGGAGGAGGGCAGGGGGTGGGGCGTTCCTGTTTCATGGGGACAGAGGCTCCGTTTTGCACGATAAAAAAGTTCTAGAGATCTGTTGAATAGCAATATGAAAACTTAACGCCACTGAACTGAACACTTAAAAACGGTTAAGATGGTAAATGTTATGTGTGGTCGTTTTACCACAAAAATTAAATAAATAAGAAGTAGACCGGCGGGCGGTGGGGGGGGGGGTATGTATAAAGGAGAAGAGAGCAGCATCGAGGCAGAAGAGGGCAGCTCTCATGGTCAGTGGAGTCTCTGGTCGGCTCAGCTTTCCCTGCCTCCCCAGCACCTCCACTGTCACCTGCAAGGCCCGGGCCCAACCTCTCAAAAGGAAGCTCTGGTGTATGGGGGCGCTCAGGACACAAGGCCAGGCACCTGCCCTGGTGGGGACGGGCCCTTGTGACTCTACATGGCTGTGCTGGCTCCCTCCCTCTCTCTGTAGGAACCGCTGCTTCGAGGATGCCTCCCTGGAGGAGGCTTTCGGCCTGCCTCACTGCCTTCTTTTTTTCCATGGTGCCACCTGACATCTCCTATCTGTGTTTGCTTACTGCCTATCAGCCCCACTGGAGTGTTCATTCCACCATCTTTGTTTTGTTCACTGCTGGATCCCCCGAGCCTAGAACAGCATGTAGCACATAGTAGGTGCCCAGTAAATCTTTGTTGCAGAGGGGGTGGGGATCTCAGAGATGGTCATGATGGAGTTCACCTGGCTCTGTGCAGGGCTGTGTCCCTCTGCATTCCTCGCGTGTCTCTGAGTGTGACAATGGGTGTCTCCCTGCAGATGTGGCTCCATCTCTGGGTGCGAGTTTGTGAACACAGTTGTTTGTGTGTATGTGTGTGAGAGGGCTCTGGATATGTGTCCAGGCACCATTGGATGTGTGCCGCTGTGTGTGTGGCCTGCTATTTGTGTCAACGTGTCTGATCTGGCTGCGGGTATAGGGGTGTGTATAAAACGGGCCTGCCCCTGGGAGGCTGCCTGTGGGTCCTGGATGTGGCCTGCAGCTGTGGCAGGGGAGGGGGAGAAGTGAGTGACAAGATGAGGATCTGATTCCCTGGGCTCTTGGTCTGTGTGTATATGTGTGTAAAATCTGCAACTCCACATACTCCCCTCCCCTCCTCCCAACCATGTCTGTAGAAAGCTACAGATGCCTCCAAACTGGCTGCCTCACCCAGCTCCGTGCTCGTGCTCGGAACAGTGGGTGTAATTGCTCTGGAAGCACAAGCAGTGATTAATTGTGGCCGCTGAATATGCAAATCAGCTGGGGGCTTTCCCAGCAGCACTGGGTGCTGGCGTCGCTGCTGAGTAAGTACACAGAGCTGAGGGAGCTGAGCCTGGGAGGTTGAGAAGTCCCTCCTTACACCTTTGCCAATTACCCTTTAATGTAGCAGCACCCCACTTTCTTAGTTCTTTAATGAGCTTTTAGCTAATTAAAGAGTTCTTATTACACTATTAATTGTTCCTCCCTCCAAAATACCTGCACCAGGGTGAGATTGGAATTACAAAGGCTAATGCCAGCTGACTGTATTCAAACCATGGGCGGTGTATTGGGTGTATATTAATATACATAAATATATATTTTTTTCATCCTCACCTGAGGATGTTTATTGATATTATTTTAGAGAGAGAGAAAGAAAGAGAAACATCCATGTGAGAGAGAAACATAGATCGGTTGCCTCCCATACACGCCCTGACCAAATGGTGATGTATTCTGACCAGAAATCAAATGCAACCTTTTGGTGTATGGGACAACGCTCTAACCAACTGACCACCCAGCCAGGGCAGATGTCATTTTTAAAACGATAGGAAAAAATTATATCAAAGGAGATGACGGGTTTTTGTTTAGCAAAATTTCTCCACCTCTTTGTTCCTCAGTTTCCTCATCTGCAAAATGGGGATAGTAACAGCAACTTCCTTTAAGGTTGCAATGAGGAACAAATACATCCATCCAGGGAAAACATTTGATGAACAGTGTTTGGCATGTACATGCTCAGTCATTATCATTATCATTATTAACAGTGTCAGTTGAACTAATCATGGATCATGTGGGCGTGAAGATATGATCTGTAAGAAGGGTTGAGTGATGGTTCTTCATAAGAAAGTGAGATAAATTTGATCTGAGTGTAGACAGCCTTAGAGGAAGGGGATGAAGGGGGTAGGCAGGGAGAGATGTCAGGGAGGGAGAGATGAGAGAGGGCAGCAGAATGGTAGGAAATCCAGACTTGGGGAGAGCACACCTCCAGTGGCAAATTCACAATGGTGGGCAGTTTTGAGGAAAAGGATATTCCATATTAAATTTTAACTTGTTAATTGTCCTACAATGATACCTCCTGGTTCACACACATGTTCACATGCTGACCTTCAGTAAATGTCAGATGCATTCACTGTATTAGGATAATTAATGTTAGCTGCTATAACAAGCAACCCTTAAAAATCTCAAAGGCTTAGTTAGTCCTGGCCGGTGTGGCTCAGTTGGCTGGCGCATCGTCCCATGTACCAAAGGGTCTCAGGTTCAATTCCTGGTCAGGGTACATATCTAGGTGTCAGGTTTGATCTGGTTATGGCGTACAATCGGTGCTTCTCTCTCACATAGATGTTTCTCTCTTTCTCCTTCTCCCTTCCTCTCCAGAATCAATGAAAAACATATCCTCGGGTGAGGATTAAAAAATATATATCAAGGGCTTAAAACAAGTTATTTCTTGGTCATATCTGATGGAGGTCTCCTTGGTAGCATTCCTCCAAGCAGTAACTCAGGGAACCAGGCCCCTTTCTAGTTTTGTATCTGACACCTCCATCCTACATATGGGATCTCTAAAGTCACCATGGAGTCACCATGGAATGGGGAGAAAGATCATGGAGGACTATGGAGAACTATGTAGGAAGTTTTATGGCTACCCACACCCCCATTAGCCCAGACTCAGTCACATGGCCCAAATCTAACTGCAAGGGAAGATGGGAAATGTGTTCTCAGGTGTACCCAGGAAGAGGAAATAACACACAGCATCGGTGTTACCATATACATTCTTGAGGTAAAGAGATAAAGATGTTTGGGAGAGCCCTAGCCTGTTTGGCTCGGTGGATAGAGCATTAGCCTGCAAACTGAAGGGTCCCAGGTTCGATTCCAGTCAAGGGCACATGCCTGGGTTGCAGGCTCGATCCCCAGTGGGGGGCGTGCAGGAGGCAGCCGATCAATGATTCTCTCTCATCATTGATGTTTCTATCTCTCTCTCCCTCTTCCTTCCTCTCTGAAATCAATAAAAATATATTTTTTTTAAAAAAAGATGTTTGGGAGAGAAACTGAAAGGAAAGCAGGTCCAGTCTACATTTGGGTTGACAGAAGAAAGCACAGGGTGAAGAAATCAGCAAAAGCAACAAATCAGGAGAAGAGGTGACCAAGAGAAACAGCATCCCTTCAAGAGCCCTCATTGGTATTTGAGGGTTTCTGGGTTCTTCACTGTGTGTGGAATACTTCCTCAAGACTCCATAAGACTCTACATGGCTCTTCCCTCACATCCTTCATGCCTCCACTCAACATCACCTCCTCAGTGAAGCCTCTCTAACTGCCCACACCATCATTCTCTAGCCATGCAACCTGTTTGATTTTCCTTCACAACAACCACTACTTGAAATCACATTTATATATAACTATCATGTCCTTCAGGAGTAACATTCTGAGGGCAGCAACCACATCACTCTTCTATCTCCAGCATCTGGAACAGTACCTGGCACTGAGTAAACACTCAATAGAATGAAACAAATAAGTGTGTGATGAGTGAACACATCAATCAACCTCTGGACATCAACACTCTTCATGGTGGTAAGATTCTTAGTGACATTTATTGAATAAGGGAATCCAAGACAATTATTCAGGTGACCTTAGTGGGTCTGATGGCAGGAGAAGTAGGGTAAGCTCCAGGTTTGGGGAAAGCACTTACCCTAACCTACAACCTCTACCCACCCAACCTCACCTGACCCAATTCAACACACTCGCTCTCCATCACTCCTACCTCAACTCAACAATCTCCATTAACTGATGAATGGGTAGACAAAATGTGGTCTATCCAGACAATGAAATATTATCTATATATATATAAAAGCCTAAGTGAGTGAACGACTGGTCAATCAGTTGCTCTAACACGCATTGACCACCCTGAGGGCAGACACTCAACACAGGAGCTGCCCCATGGTGGTCAGTGCACTCCCACAGGCAACCTCCTGCAGCCAACCAACCTCCCACAGCTGGCCAACCTCCCACAGTCCCTCTCCCCAAACCAGCAGCCCAAATTGGACCCGATCGCCAGCCAGGCCGAGGTATCCCACCCATGCACGAATTCGTGCACCGGGCCTCTCGTTCAACAATAAAAGGAATGAAGTATTGATACATACTACAGCATACACCTTAAAACAATTAGACACAAAGGGCCACGTAGTGTAAGATTCCATTTACATGACATGTCCAAAATAGGCAAATCCATAGAGACAGAAGATGAGTGGTTGCCTAGTGCTGAGAGGTTTGGAGGAAATGAGAGTGACTGCTAATGGATATAGGATTTCTTTTTGAGGTGAGGAAAATGTTCTAAAATTGATTGTGGTGATGGTTTCACTAGTGTGTGAATGTACTAAAAACCATTAACTGTATACTTCAAATGAGTGAATTATATGGTATTAAATTACATCTCAGTAAATAAAAACTCAACCCAACATCAAATCCCCAATTCAAGCCACCTCAAACTCAACTCTCATCTTAACTGATCCCATCTTGACTTACCAAACTGACGATTCCCACCCCCTACCCATAGCAACTGCTATGTACCTCTACTCGGTTCATCCTACATCTCAAAGCAACCCTAATTCAATTTAATCCAACATCCAATTCCAGTCCCTGAACTCAATCCACTCATTGTCCAACCTCCACCTCAACATATATCATTAATTCACAACCCCAAACTCATTCAACTCACTCTAAACCAACCTCCAATTCAACTCATCTTCAACCCATTTTCAACTCCTAAATTCCAGCCCCAAACTCACTTCAAGGCTCAACTCCTCACTCAGTTCTCTTCACCTCCAATTCATCCCCCAACTTTCTACCCAGACCTTTGATATCTAGTCCTTTCATTTCTAATCAAAACCACATCCATGTCATCTCTCCATGTATCCCCTCAGCTCAGCCAGTGTCTCCTGGACTAATCAAGATTAACATGGAGAACTGGCTGTCTTTTCTTTCTTTCTTTCTTTCTTTCTTTCTTTCTTTTCTTTCTTTCTTTTTTTCTTTCCTTCCTTCCTTTCTCCCTCCCTCCCTTCCTTCCATCCTTTCTTCCTTCCTTCTCTCCTTCCCTCCCTCCTCTTTCTTTTCTTTCTTTTTTCAAGTTTGATGCCTTCTTAATGGGTTCACATTTTTTCCAGCTTTACTGAGATATAATTGACATATCCTATCTAATAAAAGAGTAATATGCAAATTGACCATCACTCCAACACACAAGATGGCCACCCCATGTGGTCAAAGATGGCCACCCCCATTTGGACACAAGATGGCCAGCAGGGAAGGCCAGCAGGGAAGGAACAAGGCCTACAAGGGAGGGCAGTTGGGGGCGATCAGGCCAGCAGGGGAGGGTAGTTGGGGGGACCAGGCCTGCAGGGGAGGGCAGTTGGGGGGGACCAGGCCTGCAGGGGAGGGCAGTTGGGGGGGACCAGGCCTGCAGGGGAGGGCAGTTGGGAGCGACCAGGCCTGCAGGGGAGGACAGTTGGGGGGGACCAGGCCTGCAGGGGAGGGCAGTTGGGGGAGACCAGGCCTGCAGGGGAGGGCAGTTGGGGGAACCAGGCCTGCAGGGGAGGGCAGTTGGGGGCGACCAGGCCTACAGGGGAGGGCAGTGGGGGGGGACCAAGCCTGCAGGGAGGGCAGTTGGGGGCAACCAGGATGGCAGGGGAGGGCAGTTAGCAGCATCCAGGCTGGCAAGGGAGGGCAGTTAGGGACTACCAGGCCAGCAGGGGAGGGCAGTTAGGGGCAATCAAGCTGGCAGGGGAGCAGTTAGGCGTTGATCAGGCTGGCAGGGGAGTGGTTAGGGGGTGATCAGGCAGGCAGGCAGGCGAGCGGTTGGGAGCCAGCAGTCCTGGATTGTGAGAGGGATGTCCGACAGGCAATCGGACATCCCTCGAGGGGTCCCAGATTGGAGAGGGTGCAGGCTGGGCTGAGGGGGAACCCCCACCCGTGCACGAATTTTGTGCACTGGGCCTCTAGTATAACACATAAGTTGCAAGTCTAAGGGTACAATGTGGTGATTTGATCTGCATATATATTGCAAAATGATTCACGAACACCTGTATTACATCACATAATTATTCTTTATTTTTTTGTGGTAAGAAAAGTTAAGATCTACTCTCAGAGATCTAGTATTTTCAACTTTTCCTGAGTTAATAAACAGGCCCACCACCTCCAGTGAGTCCCATTATAATTGGGTTCCCTACCCCCTCAAACCACCTCCACCAAACAACACAATTAAGATAGGTGATGGCAATACCTCAGGTGACACAATAGACAGACCCTAAGAAAGATGCGGCCAGCACCAGATGAAGGACACAGACAGGGACACACACAGTTCAGTGGTTTATTCTCAGACTTGAGATGCCAATTGTGCCCTGGGGACGGGGGGGGAGGTGTCATGCTAGAATATCTTTCATCATATCCCAGCCTTCTATAAGGAGGAAGCAGATTAAATATATAACAGAGGGGATTTTCCCTTTTAATATAGATTCCCGATATAAATAGGGCAGCACCATTAGGATCCTGATTTACCCCGCACCTTGGTCCCCAAACCATCTGGCATGGTGGGATATGAGGGGGCCCGTGTTCAGAGCTGGGCTGAGGCAGCAAAAGGAATACATAGCTCAGTTCAGGGAAGTCTCACTTCCCTCGGTGTCTGACCTCAGCTCCTTCTCTGTGAACCCACCGGAAGAGAGGAATGAGGGAAGGGGCCCAGCCTGGGATCAGGAGACGTCCAGTGCTTAACTAGTGGGAAGGGTAGCACCAAAGGGTGTTGGGGCACTGCCTGGGAAGGGAAAGACAGGTGCGGGGGGCACTCATCAGCTCTGAATTAGAAGTTCATTGCGTGGGGGATCAGGCGTGGGAGTTGCGGGTGGAATGGGCACCGAGGGGAGAAAGACTGCATCACTCCAGCAAGGGTGGGGGAGGGGCTTGGAGAGGGAGGCTGGACTCCTGGGCCAGGGGAGTCCAGACCGCAGCCCCGGGAGTGGAGAAGGGACATTGTTTGACCATGATGAGCAGACTTCCCTCTGAGTTCACAGGCACAGAAGACGATAAATATGATGGCTTCAAAGCCTCAGCACCAAATGTGCCCCACCTGGGGCTCCCTCGTGGCCCCGCCCACCCCCAAGACTCTCAGCTGCTGAAGCAGACAGGGCCCAGTTCAAACCCAAACTTCTGGTTCGTCTGGCCAAAGTCGGTGGCGGCCACATCCCACAGGGGCAGAAACCCCACTCGGGAAGAGCTGAACTCCAAGAGGGTTTTCGCCTGTCCCTTCCGGAGCTGGCGGTGGGAAGACACAGACGGGGAGTCAGCGGGGGGAAGGAAGCGAGGCCTCCCCCCGCTGCCGGGCCAGCCCCTGCCCCTCTCCCTTACCTGGCAGCCATCATAAGGGACAGTGACGGTGGCTGCTGCCGTCTCGTTGAAGGACAGCTCCTCTCCGTTGGTCCCGAGGAAGCGAAGGGAGCGGCTGTGGTCGCCGGTGGCTGCATCCAGCCAGGCAGCCGCGTTCTGGCAGGAGTAGGCAAAGCTCTGGCGGGCGCTGGCGCTCAGCAGCTTCAGGAAGGTCAACTGCACCACGCTCACCGGGGACCCATCGGCGTCCACATAGGAGAACTGGGGTGGGACAAAGCAGCAGGTGAGGGCGCCCCCTTCGCCCAGCCAGCCAGTCCTTCATCGCTCTCTTGTGAGCCCTTGGGCATGGCGGCTACTGAGCACTTAAAATGTGGCTGATGAGCCCTGGCCAGGGTGCTCAGTGGTTAAAGCATGGGCCCATGCCCTGAAGGGTCTCGGGTTGGATTCCTGGTCAAGGGCATGTACCTGGGCTGCAGGTTCGCTCCCCGCCCCCCAGTCAAGGAGCGGGTGGTGGAGGCAACCAGTCTGTGTGTCTCTCTCACATCAATGTTTCTCGCTCTCTCTTTCTCCCCCTCCCTTCCTCCCTCCCACTGTCTCTGAAAAGCAATGGAAGAAATATTCTCAGGTGAGGATTAACCCTAAAGAAAGATGTGGCTGATGAGACTGAGAAACTACTTTTTGACTTTGTTTAATTTTAATGTTTCATTTAATTATTTAATTCAAATTCTTCACTTAAATTCATAGCTCTTAACTTAGCCTCCACCCAGTTATCTGAAAACTTAGGCTTGGAACAAACTGAGTATGGGGATCTCCTTTCCCAACTGCAGGTTTTATGAAAGGTAAGTACAGATCAAGCATTTCTGATGAAATTTAGCTTCCAGATTACAATGTCCTGTGAAGGTAAAATATGCACAAGACTCTGAAGAACTTCTATGAAAAAAAATGTAAAATGCCTTCATGATCTTCATATTGCTTTGCCAATACTCTGGATATATTGGGTTAAATAAAATATATTATGAACATATCACTGGCTTGAGACAATTCGCCCTGTAATGCATCCTTTGACTTCCTTCTCTTTCCTGTCTTATGTCCACTTTCCCCGGCTGATATTTTCTGGAATCACCTCCTAGATTTGAGAGGAATCCAAACCAAGACACCGACTTAACATTATACCACAGCTTTATTTGTTTCCTTGGACCGTCTGTTTCCTTGGTTATATTCCCAGGAGAATATCAACTTCATGAAGTCAAGAACTGTGTTTAATTTGCTGCTATGTTCCCAGTGCTTGGCATATAAATATACATTACATAAAGGAGTCCCAAACTGAACCCAAGATCCCTCGCGCCTTAAACCTGGTCTTCTCACATATCTCAGCATCTCGGCAGACATCATATTCCCCAATCAGGAACCTGGCCATACCTGTCTCCGCCCTCCCCTGCAGCTCATCAATTACTAGGTCCTATTAGCTTGCCCTCTTTGATATTGTTCCAAGTCATGCCCTCCTCGCTATCCCCATAGCACCAGCCCCAGCCTGGACCCCTTCCTCCCTCTCCTGGATCAACACATCTGTCTCTTCCTGGTCTCCCAGGCTCCAGTCTCAACAACCACCACCACCAGCCCCAGAGGCATTTTTCCAACACAGAGATTTGATCTGGGCCCCTCCCTCTCTTAAACATGCCCCATGGCTCCCTACTGCCCACGGGTCTTTCTGGGGAGATGGGCCTAGCCTTCCCCTACCTCCCAGCCTCTTCTCTTCTCTAACCACATTCCCCCTTGCACTCTCTGATGCAGAGCACGTGGCTTTTTCTTCTTTAAATTCACCAGACCCCCTCTTGACTCTGGGCCTTTGCACATGCTGCTCCCTTGCCTGCAACACTTTTTCTTGTCCTCCTGAACTTGCTAACCCAGCTCACTCTTTCGGTCTCAGCTGAGCTGTGACTTCTCCCAGGGAGCCTCAGGTCCTTCCAGCACTGACTCTGGGTTTCCATCATGCCCCATGCTTCCCCCACCACACATCTGATGCCGCCCCACTCACCTCCCTCCCCAGCCTACAGCTCACCAACAAGCCAGAGGCAAGTCTGTCCTGTTCCCTTCACCCCTCGAAACCCCTCTCCCGACACCACACACTGATTCCCACACTTTCCATACCATCTTCCCCCTCAGCCTTCAGCAACTCACCTTCCTCCCTCGACGGAATGTGCTATACCAGCTTCCCGGCTTTTCCTTGGACCAGGAAGCCAGTTTCACCTGGGAAAGAGAGGGAGGGTCAGTAGCAGGCACCCACCATGTCCTTTCTGCATCTACCTCCCATCATGAGGGCTGCAGGTTGTAAGTATCTGGGACTGTGGGGCCATGGGAGTGGTCTTGGCTGGCGCACAGGGCAAGGCCCAAGGGGAAGGGCCTGCCCTCTGAGGCCGCCCTCAACTGATGACTGACAAGAGGTGAAGAGGTGGTAGCTGAACGCCCGGCTCCCTCTGCCCAGATGGGACAGCTTCCAGGTGCTTGCTCTACACGTTTCCCATAAGTCCTCAGTGGAACCGAGCCTCGGATGCTCATTGGTGACATTTTAACAATACCCGCTGCCTCTCTCCATCCCTCCCGCATCCTCCTCTCCCCTCCCACTGCCTCCTGGGATCACCTCCTCAATAAATGACTTGCCCAAAGTCTGGGGAACCCAAACCTAGAACTTCCTCACTCCCTCTCCAGCTTCTGTCTGAGCAGGAGGATGGTGAGCTGGTGTGGGAGCAGTCCTGGGATGTCAGCAACTGTTTAGAGATCAAGTCCTGCATTACGGCCCCTGTACCTAGGAGGTCTGAGTGCCACTAACCCAGGACTCTGACCCGTTAAAAATAATAATATATCAGAAGAACATTACCCTGCATTTTTGCAGGACCTATGCTGGCTGCGTGTTTTACTTGCAGTAGAGATATTAGTACAAAGTCCGTGTTTAATGAGTATCTCCCGATATGTGCATCATCAGTACTGCGATTGCACAACCACCCTGTGGGGTAGGTACTTGCTTATGCCCATTTTACAGATTAAAACACCGAGGTGACAGGCTCGGATTCCAATCCAGGCGGTCCAGAGCTGGTGCTGCTGCCCTCTTCTAAGCCTGGTGCTTGGTGTGAGAGGCAGTTAGGCTCAGGGCTGCCTGATGGAGGAGCCCGGGATTTCTGGGGGACCAGCTGATCTCACCTCTCAGCCTGCAGCCTGGAGAACAGTGAGCCCACGGGGCCCGTAAGATAGCAGGTCAGAGGAGGCAGTAGCCTGGTGGTTAAGGGCTGGGACTCTGGAGGCAGACTGTCATGGCTAACCTGGCCACCTCTCTGTGCCTGGGTTTCCCTGTCTGGGGGATGAAGACAGAACTAGCACATCTGGTGGTTAGGGCTCAGTAAGTGAATGCATCTAAGTGATTAGAACGGGCCTGACACAGGTAAGCATTACTTAAAGGTTTGCCACCATTCGTGATTTCTTTGCTAGGTTTTCTTGCCTGTCCTCCTCATAGAAGGCAAGCTCCATAAAAGCGGGGGGGGGGGGGGGGGGCGGGTATTCTCCGTTGTAGCCCCAGCACTTGGCACACACGATGCTCAGTAGACATTGGTTGAAGGAAGGCTAAGATCCCTGACAAAGCCTATGTTGGGGGCGGGGAGGCGGGACCAGTTCCCATTCCTCCGCCCACGAACGCCCCCAGGGGCACTCACGGTCTCAAACTTCTTGTCGGGGTACAGGCAGGTCTCTCCTCCCGCCGTGAAGTTGCAGAAAACCTTGAGAGCATCTCGCGCGCAGCCCTGGTTGGGGTCAATCCAGTATTCCCCTGCGGCGGAGCCAGGGGGGCGGGTGAGGGGGCGGGTGAGGGGGCGGGCCCCGACGGCTCCCCACCCGCCCGGGGTGGGGCATGACCTCACCATCCGGCAGGTGCGGGTGGTTGCGGTGCAGCTCGCGGCACACGAGACCCGGGCGCTGGGCAGTGCCGGGAGGGCGACGCAGCTGCTCCAGCTCCAAGCTCAGCGACGTGAGAGAGGCCAGTACCTCCTCCAGGCCGCCCTCCGGGGCCTCCAGCACCCGCGGGCCGGGGACCGAGCGCCGGCGCCGGCGCAGCCCGTGCAGCTCCGAGGGCGGACCCTGAGCAGAGGTGGGGATGGAGAGCCGAGACCAGGGAGGGAGAGACAGGAAAAGAGCCGGGCAGAAGTGGGAGAGACATGGGAGGCAGAGAGACAAGGGCGGGCGAGATGAGAAAGGTGAGCGGGAGAGTCAGAGGAGGGTCAGACAGAACAGGGACAGGGCGAGATGGAGACAGAGAGACCCACAGGCCGGACAGAGACAGAAAACACAGAGTTGGGAGAGATAGAAGTACAGGGGATGAGAGAGAGAGAGAGAGAGAGAGAGAGAGAGAGAGAGAGAGAGAGAGAGAGAAGGTAAAATAATGGAACAAGTATTTGAGACAAAGACAGAGAAAGGCCAGGGGAGACAGAAGAGTTGGAGAGAGAGACAGGGAGGAAGGATGGATTGGAGAGAAGACCCAGTCAGCGTTCCATGGATATCCCCCTAATCTCTCCACACACACAGCCCAGATCCCTCTTCAGCTTTCAAAGCACCTGCCTCCCCTGAACATCTGGTGGGTGTCCTGCCTCCCCTGAACATCTGGTGTGTACCTTGCCTCCCCTGAACATCTGGTGGGTGCCCTGCCTCCTCTGAACATCTGGTGTGTACCTTGCCTCCCCTGAACATCTGGTGGGTGCCCTGCCTCCTCTGAACATCTGGTGTGTACCTTGCCTCCCCTGAACATCTGGTGGGTGCCCTGCCTCCCCTGAACATCTGGTGTGTACCTTGCCTCCCCTGAACATCTGGTGGGTGCCCTGCCTCCCTGAACATCTGGTGTGTGTCCTGCCTCCTCTGAACATCTGGTGGGTGCCCTGCCTCCCCTGAACATCTGGTGGGTGCCCTGCCTCCTCTGAACATCTGGTGTGTACCTTGCCTCCCCTGAACATCTGGTGGGTGCCCTGCCTCCCCTGAACATCTGGTGTGTACCTTGCCTCCCCTGAACATCTGGTGGGTGCCCTGCCTCCCTGAACATCTGGTGTGTGTCCTGCCTCCTCTGAACATCTGGTGGGTGCCCTGCCTCCCCTGAACATCTGGTATGTGTCCTGCCTCCCCTGAACATCTGGTGTGTACCTTGCCTCCCCTGAACATCTGGTGGGTGCCCTGCCTCCCTGAACATCTGGTGTGTGTCCTGCCTCCCCTGAACATCTGGTGGGTGCCCTGCCTCCCCTGAACATCTGGTGGGTGCCCTGCCTCCCCTGAACATCTGGTGGGTGCCCTGCCTCCCTGAACATCTGGTGGGTGCCCTGCCTCCCCTGAACATCTGGTGGGTGCCCTGCCTCCCCTGAACATCTGGTGGGTGCCCTGCCTCCCCTGAACATCTGGTGGGTGCCCTGCCTCCCCTGAACATCTGGTGTGTGTCCTGCCTCCTCTGAACATCTGGTGGGTACCCTGCCTCCCCTGACATCTGGTGGGTGTCCTGCCTCCTCTAAACATCTGGTGGGTACCCTGCCTCCCCTGAACATCTGGTATGTGTCCTGCCTCCTCTGAACATCTGGTGGGTGCCCTGCCTCCCCTGAACATCTGGGCGCCCCACCTGGTTCTGAGCACTGGGAGAACCAGTGGGTACACTCCAACCCTCATCCCTGGGGAACTTACCGGGGGACCCGGGGGGCCTGGGGGGCCAGTGTCTCCACGGGGTCCGAGAGATCCCTGTAGGGAGAAGTCACTTGGGAGTAAACTCTGTCTATGGAGACCCCTTCCTGCCAACACATGCATGTATGCACACACACACAGAGCCCTGGGGCAGGGACATGCAACTTTCAGCACCAAGAATAAAGCACACATTTTCCTTCCATGTTTTAACATCTCTGAAATCAGCATCTTAACATCTCTGGCAAGTCATAATTCTTTGGCAGAATTGTTTTCGCCTATAGCAGTTTATAAAATAATGGTGTATCTTACAACTGATGGCAGCTTAGATTTGATGAAATACAATGGTACGTGTTGAATGTGTGACTGAATGACTAAACAAATGAATGAATGCAAAGGAATTGAGGGTTCTGGTGCAGTGGAGGGGTGGGGAACTGAAATGTGGGAGCCCAGGGAGAGGGAGTACTTACCGGCCCCCCCTTTGAGCCCTTCTGTCCCAGAGGCCCCTGTGGGGTAGAGACAGAGAGAGATGGAGTCCTGGCTGGCTCACCGTGGTGACCCCCACCTCACAGACCCTTCATACTCACTGCTACGCCTGGGGGCCCAGGGGGGCCCAGAGAGCCACTGGGACCCGGGAGACCCTGGAAAAAGGATATCAGGGTCATCACTGACAAGGTTCATCTCTGTGTTCCAGAAAAGCCTCCAGTTCCCTCAAGACACAGCCTCCAGCCTTCAGGTTCCCAGATAGGACCCCATTTTCCCCAGACACAACCCCTATCATTCCAGACACAGGCTTCCCTCACCCCCACAGCCTACAAACAAGCCCATCTCTGCTCCCCAAACATCCCCTCCTTTGAACACATTCTTCCCACTTGTTGCATTACATACACTTACCGGTTCTCCCTTGGGGCCAGGAGGGCCCTGCACGCCTGGCAACCCCTGATCCCCTTTCTCACCAGCCTCCCCAGGGGGGCCAATGAGGCCAATTAATCCGATGTGGCCCTGGAGGACAAAGGAGGCATGTGGGGAGGGAAGAAAAGAGGGTGCTGGGAAGTTTTTCTCCTAGAGCCTTGGGGTAATGCATTCTGGGAACAGAGGAGACCCCAATGGAAATGGAGGTACATGAGGGAGGGAAATAATGGAAGGAGGTATTCTTACCTTTTCCCCCTTGAGGCCAGCATCTCCCTTCAGCCCTGGGAGGCCAGAGGGCCCCTGGATGGAGAAGGAGAATCAGTTGATGAGACTCAAACATAAAATCTTAAGATCCATGTGGGTGATTGGGGGTGGTCAAATGAAAAATTTCCCAGACTTTAAGAGAAATTGCTAGGGATGTGATGATGGGGATGGTCAGGAGGGAGGAGGGATGACAAGGGGTAATGAAGGGATTGGCTGGAGGGTGGCCAATATGGATGCTCAGTGGTGGATATCAGCGTAGACTATCAAGACTGATGGTCATGTGGGCCTATAAAGATGGAGGGGCACTGTGGTCAGTGTAGACCATCAAGATAAGTGGTCAGGGTAGATCATATACATGGTCAGGGTAGACCTGCAGATAGTCAGTGAGGGGTCATCAGCACCCATGGTCATTCGATGGTCACTGAGTGGTTCTTGTGCCAGGGCCTCAGGGACAAAGAAGTCTCTTACCAGGGGACCAGGAGGGCCTATCTGTCCAGGAGGTCCCAGGAGGCCTGGTTCACCCTGGAATGAAACAGAACATGGGGAACTGCATCCCGCCAGAACCCAGTGTGGACGCCCGACCCCAACCAGGGCCAGCCCCTCCCAACTGTGATAAGAAATTAAAAGTGTGCGCACACAGGGAGGGTCTGATCCCACCCCCACCCACCCCTATTCCCGCCTCACTCACCACAGGGCCAGGGATCCCTCGAAGACCCTCAGGCCCAACATGTCCAGGGGGCCCTCGAGCCCCCACGGGGCCTGTCCTCCCTACGGGCCCATCAGGACCTGGCTCCCCCTAAAATGGATGGGGCAAGGGATGGGGCAGAGAGAGTCAGGGTGCACCTGCCTCCTGACTGCTAACCAAGAATTTTCAGGGAGGGGGAGGGAATTGGGACACCTGTGGTGGTCACCAGGCCCCTCCCCATTCTGACGGTCCAACTGCTAGCTGAGGGGTCAGGGCAGGGACCCCTCTCTGGGCAGAGGCACTCACCTTGGCCCCTTTCTCCCCTTCTCTGCCTTCTCGACCCAGGCGGCCAGGAGGACCCTGAGAAGGGAGAGAGTTAGAGGGGGCCCTTTAGGGATGAGTGGGAGGTTGTGTGAGTGAGTGGGGATCTGTGGGGGTAAGTGGAGACTTGTGGGGATGGAGGCCTGTGGGGGTGAGTGGGGGGCTTAGGAGGTGAGTGGGATAAGGTTGGAGCCAGGGGCAGCCAGGAGGCAGGTCACCACTCACCCTCTTTCCAGGGGACCCTGCGGGGCCAGGCTCCCCAGAAGCACCAGGCGGACCCTGTGGAGATTATAACACCAGGAGAGAATTAGCTAACATTGGTTGAGCATGACTACGTTTCAGCATGCCTTTGACCCAAAGACAGCCTTTCCCAAACATCACCCAGCACCAGCCATCTCCTGCTTCCTCCCTCAAGCTCCTCACATTCATGGTGAGGCCCCAGAGAGGCAAAGCAGGCACACCTACAGGGGCCCTGGGTATGGTATAACCCACTCCTCTGGCTACCCAATGCGCCTACTCACCAGCCCTGCCCCTTCTCCCAGCATCACATCCTGTTCCCTCACTCACCAGTCCTCCAACATCACCAGGGTCTCCTTTCTCCCCTGGGGAACCATCCAGACCCTGTGGTGGGAGGGAGGGAATAGAGTTGGGAGGGCTCATGGGGGCACATGAGAATTTGGGGGTGAGGCTTGGAGGATAAGGAGCGTTATTTGTTCCAGTGACCTTGTCTAGGTCCATGGGGTGGGGAGATGAGGACACCAGGTCTGTGGGTGTGAGTGGGGGCCTGTGGGTGTGAATGGGGGCTTATGGGAATAAGTAGGGGTGAGTGGGAACCTGTGGGGGTGAGAATTAGGGAATTTGATGGGTTTGGTGGGGACAGGAAGGCTCACACCCACCGAAACTCCAGGGTCTCCAGGGGGTCCTGGATCTCCTGGGAGCCCTCTGGGGCCCTGGAACACAGAATGATAAATAATCACATCTCAGAATTATTGCACGTTCATTCATTTAACAGATAAATGGTGCCAGGCACACTTCTGGTTGCTGGGGATACATGGTGAACAAAACACAACATTTCCACCCCAGTAGAGAGAACATGCTAGTGTTTAATGGGGGCAGGTGCTGAGCTAAGAACCTGATATGCATCACCTCACTTCATCCTCCCAGCAGCCTCCCGGCTCAGGACTCACAGATGGACTGACCCAGAGGGACACAGCAGGTGGTGGGTGGGGAGATCCAAATGGAGGTCCCACTGACTCTGACGTTCCTCGCTGCCCTCCCCCCGAGCCGACCCCCGCTCTGGCAGGAGGGTCTCAACCTCTGCCTGACAGCAAATCCTACATCAGAGCCAAGCTGGACCTTGCCGTTCCCAGCACTGTTAGAAGGATCCCATGTGGAAGCAAGTGTCACCCCCACAATGACATAGAACCACTGTATTTTCATGTTGATTCATTCATTCAATCAATCATTGGACCATTCATTCAGCCATATTCTGGGTTGCTCATAGACTCTGCACACGGGAGGACAGGACACCTGGCTGGAAGCTGGGGAGCAGGTTTGAGTAAACACAAGTGTCCCTCCCCCAGCTCTCCCTCCTCCTCCCCCAGGACTCACCACATTCCCTTTGGCTCCATCTTCTCCAGGGGGGCCCTTCTTGCCTGGGGGTCCTGCAGCCCCAGATGGGCCTGTGTCCCCCTTTTCACCAACTTCTCCCTTGGGCCCCTTTGCAGAAACAGAAGTCAGAAGAGCCTGGACTCTCCAGGGGTCAAGGTTAGCATGCCTGGATTTAGGAATCCGGGTGGTCTGGGATTTTCCTGGAGTCAAGGGTCAGAGTAGCCTAGACTTCCCAAGGGTAGGAAGTCAAGGGGATCTAGGACTTATAGGAGTCAGGGATCAGGACAGTCCAGTTGCCTAGAGGTCATGGGCAAGGTTGGTCTAGTCCATGTGCCACCCTTCAGTGAATTAGAAAAGGGGTCCCCTGTGGGAAGTTCATCCCCAAGCCAGGGCTTATGTTGGAGCTGGGCCCCATCTACCCCTCAGCCCCACACCCTTGTGCAGTGTACAACCTGTATGCAGCACTGACACCTTCCAAGGCTCTATCAAGATAACCCGGGGTGCCCACATGTTCTGGGTCAGTGGGTGACTTAGGACTGCCCAGAGGTCAAGGTGGCCTGAGATCCCCAGAAACCAGGGGTTCCCTGGGATGGGTGCAGGGGCACAGAAAACAATCACTCACTGGGATGCCTGGGGCTCCGGGGAGTCCTGGGTCTCCAGCCTCCCCTGGCTCACCCTACAGGAGGCGACGGGAGGGTTCAATGTTGAGAGACAGGGAAAGGCTCCCCAGAACAGCCACCCCAATCAGAACTGGTTGTGCCTCCCCAACCCTGTGGAGTCCTCTCTCTCTCACCTTCTCACCCACAGCACCGGGCTGGCCAACTCCTCCACGCAGCCCTGGAGAGCCCTGAAGGGACAACAAGGCATAGAAGTGAGACTGGGATCCCAACCCCCCTTCTTGGGAAATAGATGTCTCCACCTCTGAAGCCCTCCCCCAGCCCCAGAGTCCTCACCTCTGATCCACTCGGGCCATGGGGACCCCGAGGACCCGGAGCTCCATGGGGACCCTGTGGGACAGTCAGAGTAGCATCAAGTGACCCCATGCCCCTCCGAAAGGCTCCAGTAACCACAAACACCACCCTTGATGCTTGTGACCCCCATGATCCTTAAAGTGACAATGTGTCTTGTGATACCGCCCAACATCAATCTAATGGTCACCCTCACCCTGCCACTACCCTCCCGCTTCCACCTCTCCCCCATTATCCATACCATGGACCCCACGTCTCCAACCTCCCCCTTTTCTCCGGGAGGGCCTGGCAGTCCCTGTGGAACAAAGAAGCAAGATTGGGACATAGGGTATAGGGAACCAGAGGCCATACCCCCAAACTCAGACACCCACCTGCAGGCCAGGGGGGCCAATCACCCCCACGAAGCCTCTCACACCATCATCTCCTTTCTGCCCAAAGAGGCCTGGGGGTCCCCGGCGTCCCTGAGCCCCGTCTGCTCCCTGGGAGAAGAAGAGGGCCAGGCAATGTTAGGGTCCAGGTCAATGGTTGGAAATAGGCTCGGGGTCAAAGTCAGGATTGAGGTTGATGGTTGGAATCAGGGTTGGGATTAACTGTGGGGAGGGTCAAGGTTAGGTTTGGAGTTAGGGGTGTGGGTTAAGGGTCAGAGTTTGGGAATGAGTTCAAGGGTTGAGTCAAAGTTTTGAGATGGACATTGGGGGATGAGTCAGGTTCAGATTAAGGTCAAGATCATGAGCAGGATTCAAATGGGGTTGAGATGGAATTTAGGGTTGAGTTTGAGGTTGAGGCCAAGGCCAGATTCAAAGTTTGACCTCAGGTTTGAGGTCAGCATTGCAGGGTGGGTCGGGGTTGGGGTTTGGGTGGGACTGGGTCAGGGTTTGGCTAATGAGGCATTTGAAGACAAGGTTTGAGTTGGGACTGAGGTTCTGGATTGAGTCAGGTTCTGGGATGAGTGCATACTGGTTGTCAACATGGAGGAGTAGATGAGGGTTGGAATTGAGTCTGGGCCTGAGTCCAGATGTAGGACACTGTCCCTTCCCACCGGGGACCCAGGGGATGGTCACAGAGCCAGGAGCACCTACCGGGGAACCTGGGTGTCCCACAGGACCCCGTATCCCTGTTGGTCCAGGTGGGCCCTGGAGGAGGAAACAGAGTTGAAAATCCCTCAAGGTCAAGATTGGGGAGGTGGCACTAGAGATGTCAATAGTAGTCCCCTGCCCACTGCCCCCACCAGGAAGCCACAGCTGCGCACACACCCCAGCCCTGTCTTCCCAGCCACCAGCTGATGGGCTCAGACACAGACATCTGTCCTAAGCGCGGCCCATCAGGCTGTTCCCCAGACATCCCACCAGCACCAGGGACTGATTCTGGCAGCGGTGGCTGAAGCCCCAAAGGGAAGCTGGGGATGTGATGCCTCAGAGCCATGCAGAGTCACAGCCAGAGAGAATGACATGCCACCAAGGAAAGGCAGAGGCGAGAGTAACTGCCCGTCCTCCTGGGGCCCCAGCGACTCTGTTGGCCCCTTCATTTCAGGTAGCTTGAGTGGCTTCTGTTACTTGCAGGTGTCAAGATGGGGCTCAGGGAGGCGGGAAGCTCCATGGCCTCCCCTCTGTCCCCCTGCCCCACCCATCTCCACATCCCTCCCCACTCCCTGAGGACTCACCCTCCAGTGGGGCCCCCACTTACCGCATCCCCCTTATCGCCTTTGCTCCCCTTGTGACCAGGGGTGCCCACTTCCCCCTGCAGAGAAAACGGGATGAGGAAGGACCCCCGCCCCTCAGCCCCGCCCCTCAGCCCCGCCCCCCTCCTTCTCCAGCCCCTCCCTCTCCATGAACTCTCACCTTGTCCCCTTCCTCGCCTGAAGGCCCGGCCGCTCCAGGGGGTCCTGGAAGCCCCAGCGGCCCGGGGGTCCCATCTTGGCCAGTGGGGCCAGGGGGGCCACGTTCGCCCTGATGTGGGAATAGAGGAGGGACGTCAGGGCTACGGCAGGAGTGGGGTCCTGGTATGTGGAATGGGGTGGGCAGAGCACTTACCGGGGACCCCTTCTCGCCTGCAGGGCCAACAGGGCCTTGGCCTCCACTTTGGCCAGGAAGCCCAATGCCTCCTGCGGGGCCCACAGGCCCACGTTCGCCAGGGGAGCCCTGAAAACAGGGGTCAGGAAAAATAACAATAATAGTAGTTCTCATTTCTGGAGGTTTTTCAAGCTGCCAAGTACTGAGTTTAAGCGATTACCAGCACTTATCCAGTCTGTTCCCCAAAGAGCAGGGGCAGAGGGCGCTGTGAACACCTAAGTAGGGCAAGTGCCTCCTCTAACCACAGTCCCTCAGGACTTCCTCCTCAGACAAAAAGAGAGAGAGAGAGAAGTCCTCCTGGCAGCCCACCAGGTCCTGCACAACCTCCCCCTGACCCCTCCCTGCCCTCACCTCCTCCTGCTTTCACCCCGGCTCACTCCCCTCCAGCCATAGGTCTCCATGCTGTTTCCTCCAATAAGCCAGGAACAGTCCAGCCTCAGGGCCTTTGCACATGCTGTCCCTCTGCCTGGAATGCTTTTCTCTGCACGTCCACAGGGCTCCTTCCTTACCTCCTCAGGTCTCAACTCAAATTCTACCTTCTCAGGAGGCCTTCCCTGACCAGCCTATCTCAGCTGCCCTTCCCCCCTCTCTCTGCTGCTTTGTTTTGGGACATTCATCATTGCTCATTGCTTGTCTCTCCAACTAGAACGTAACCTCCAGGAGAAAGGAGGTTTTATATGTTTTTGTCTGGCACACAGGTGAGCATGTGTCAGAGCGATCATCTGGTTGAGTTATGTGATAACCTATGAGATGGGCTGTGTTACAGATGAGGAAAGTGAGGCTCAGAGTGACATGACTGCCCAGCCAGTGAGTAACAGAGTTGGATGTGGCCCAGGCCTGTCTGACTCCAAAAATAGTGGACTTCATAATGACAATGCCCAGCTTTCCAGACACCCCAAGTTCCTCCATCCTGCTCCCTACCCAGCAGATGGGGTTGCACTTACATTGGCACCAATGGAACCCGGGGGGCCCTTGTCACCCTTCAAACCAGTAGGTCCCTGAAGGAGGAGATGATTCACAGTCAAAAGACACCCCCATGTTACCCCTAGGTCCTGTCTTCACTTTGGGGGGCTCATAGTTCCCACCTCCTTCCAGGCACTGAGGTTTGCGGCAGGGGGGGGGGGGTGTCTCCTCCAGGTCCCGCCTGCTGCCATGCCTTTATTTTCACAGTCATCCCCACCCAGGATGCCACACCATGTCCCTGCCCTAAGCCCCCCATTTCCTTCTCTGCTTCAGGACCCAGCACATACAAGAGGGCCCCGAAGGATACTCACAGGGTCCCCTGGGGCTCCCTGGGGGCCAGGGAAGCCCCGCGGTCCAGGTGGTCCTTCCTTCCCAAGGGGGCCCAGCGGCCCCAGGTCCCCCTGCAGGAGTGCAGAGGAGGAAGGTCAGGCTCAGAGAGGGTTGTCGCCCCAATCTGTGAGCCTGCCCTACCCTGTGAAGCTAATTCTGAGCCCTCAGGTGGCATGGGGCCACTGAGGGATCTTTGGGGCCCCTCTGCCAGGTCTCCCACAGGCAGGGTCTCACCTTGGCCCCCTCTCTGCCTTCCAGTCCGGGGAGACCTTGTTCACCAGGAGGGCCGGGAGGGCCGGGCGGGCCCCTCTCACCCAGCAGCCCTGCTTCTCCTGTCTTTCCCTGGAGAGGAAGAAGGCACATCTTGAACAGAGGTGGTCTGGGGTGGGGGTGGGGGTCTGTCTGAGATCTACTCCCCCCCAGATACTATCCCCCAACTGGTACAACACTGGGGGAACTTGTGGGGTCCACTCTGACCTGAGGACCCACGACGCCGGCTGGACCAGGTGGGCCTGTTTGACCTTGAAAGCCCTGGGAAGAAAAATTAAAAGGAGAAGTCACCTGGGGGGCAAGAAATGGAAAGCTCAATGGGGTCAGAGGTCAAATGGTCACTCACCAATTCTCCTCTCTGCCCAGGGTGCCCAGGTCGCCCGTCTTTCCCCTGGGGGCCCTGAAGGACAAAGTGGGAGAGAGTCGAGGCACCAATAAGGAGCCTCTCCACGCCCCAGCTCCCTCCCACCCTCACCAGGGTGAGCTCACTTACAGGGGGACCCTTTGGCCCAGAGAATCCAGGAGGCCCTTGTAGGCCTGGGAGGCCCTGAAATGGAACCAGAAGTCATTACTCACGCCCCTTGCCTGGCTGTCCTCAGCTCCACATAATGACAAGAGCTAGCACACACTGAGCACCTTCTGTATGCCGGGCACAGGGCCCAACATACAGAAGTCATTTCATTCACCACTGCAGCCCTTGGGGTGGGGACTGTGGTTATTCCCATCTTGCAGAGGGGAAAACTGAGGCCCAGAGAGGTTCAGTGATTTGCCCAAGGTCACACAGCAGGTAAGTGGCCAAGGTAGGACTTGAATTCATGGCTATGATCTCAGAGGTTGTGCTCTTTCCACTGTGTTATAATGTCTCCCTACCTCCTGGATTTGTCTCCTCCCCAGAAACATACACACACACTCACACTCACACTCACACTCACACTCACACTCACTCACCTTTTCTCCAGGGATTCCAGGGGCCCCGTCCTGGCCCACATCACCCTAGGACAGAGTGAATGAGATTCAGGCCACAGAACAAACTCAACTGGGAGGGACTGGGAGGGACTGGGAGGGACTGGGGAGCCTGGGCAGACGGTCTGCCGGGGGAGCCTGATCGCCTACCCCATACCTTGGGGCCTAGTGGACCTGTGGGACCCGGTTGCCCCCTCTCTCCACGGGAGCCCTGAATAGAAAAGAAGCAAAGATTAGAAGTGAGAGGGTGGGGGGAGCCTAGGAGATGAGATCAAGTCCTCTGGGTCCCATCCCTCTTGTCCCACCAGGGACACCGACATAACCCAAACCCTCTTCCTTGCCCACTCTTGACCTCCCAACTCCCCTCTCCTAGTCCCTCCTTCCAGCCCTGCCCCCCAAGACCCTGTGGGATCGGGGAGGCTCTGCATTTCTTACAGGCAGTCCCCGCTCTCCTTCCAGTCCTGGCTGCCCAGCCTTCCCCTGGAAAATCAATCAGGTGAGGGGGCAGGAGAATTACAGTGCAAACACATGACACCAACACACAAAGGTACCCAGTCACAGACCTAGAAAGTTATCTGTCACCATTATTCACTGCCTTTCGTTCACACACACACACACACACACACACACAGTCATGCAAAGATCACAGACATATATGATTGCACCTATAGGATCCACGCATATAAGCATGTTTGTCCACGCGGACACCTATTTATCATAGTTGCACACATGACTGCATGCCATCGTGACAAGCACTGGCTGATCGCAGCCTCAGGCTGACATGTGAAGCCCGACATGCAATATGTTCCTTGAACACGTGTACACTCCATATAAACACATACATGCATGGGTTTATGTGAAGATGCAGTCCTGATAAGCACAGCGCATACATGCACTCGTGTGCATATACACAATGTCCATTTACTCAGCAACAATGCACACAAAGCAGAGTAATGCATGCATGTGTATGCAGTCGCTCAGTGTACACAGAAATACACACATATGTATATCATATCCTTTCACACACATATGCATGCCCCTCACACACATGTATGTCCACAATCACACACTGTGTGCAGGCTCATGCCCCGTTCACTCAGTCATAGGCCCACAGGCTGCAGCACCCAGACCTCATCTAATCTGCACTGAGAGATACACGGGACAAATGTGCACACATGTATGCAGAGGTACCTGTGCTACAATGCCGGGCGGGGTCACCTACATGTGTCCTGCATTGCACATGGGATGCAGTATGCCCTCAAGTGCTTCCAGGCATAGACACAGACACCCAGGCCCCCCCCCCACCCGCATCATGCACAGCCACGGATGCTGTCGCCCAGGTAAGCCCTTCCCTCCCTGCCCCTCACGACTCACCCGCCTCCCTTTCTCTCCTATTGGTCCCAGGGGGCCAGGCAGGCCCGTGGATCCCTGAGAGAGAATCGGAGATAAAAGGGGGGGTGAGGAGAGTGGGTGGTGGGCCACGCTGGCCCCTCACCCCATTCAACCACCCCATCCTTTCAGGCCTGTCCAGGCCACTGATTCCAGAAGCTTCTTAGGTCCTCCAGCCCGTCTCCTCCAGGGCGGCCTTCTGCCCTCCTCTCCCCTCTCTCGCCCTTGCTCACTCCACTGCAGCCACACCGCCTCTCCGTGCTCCTCAGAGGACACAGATGCGCTCCTGCCTGAGGCCTCTGCATGGCTGCTCCCTTCGCCTCAGATGCTCTTCTCGCCCGTCCCCACGGGGCCGCTACTCCTCATCACTGAGCCATCATGCACGGCTGGCTTCCTGCCACTCTCCTGACCACCACATCCTCTGAGTCACCCTCCGTCTACCACATGTCCTATTTTGTTTTCCCCATCATATTTGTATGGAAACGACCTGATTCACTTGCTCACTTATTCAACATCTGTTTTCCCCAGAGGACACAGTGCTCCGCTCTTATTCCCCGCTGTCTGGCATGCCATGGGGCCTCCTCACGGTGTTAACTAACCCTTCCTGCTCTGCCTGTCCTGGAGGCCCCCGCCCTCCACCTGGGGAAGACATCACAGGCTCTGACTTCCCTCCCACCTCTCACGGTGTTTGCGATCCCAGACCCACCGCTGTGTGGCCCTGGGAAAACGGCTTAACTCCCTGGGAATGGGCCTCCTTGTTTGTAGCCAACCATATCCTCCCCACAAGGTCGTGGTGAGGCTTACGCAGGGTGAAGTGTGGAAAGTGATTACACAGTGCTTGGCACACAGTACGTGCTCAAGCGATTAGCTGTTGTTATTTCTGATGATTACGATCTGCTAGGGGCTGTTTAGCCCCCCTCAGCATTCACATCTGAAGCCCTACTCCCCCCTGTGATGGTATTTGCAGGTGAGGTCTTGGGGAGGTATGAAATCATGTCAGTGGAGCCCTCATGAATGGGATCGTTGCCCTTAAAATAAGAGACTAAACGTCTCTCTCTCTCTTTCTCTCCCTTCCCCGCCCCCGACCCTCTCCCCGCCCCGCCATGTGAGGATACAGAAAGAAGATGGTCATCTATAAACCAGGAAGAGCCTTCACCAGAACCTAAGCATGCTGGCATTCTGATCTCAGATTGTCATCCTCCAGAACTGTGAGAAATGCATTTCTGCCCTGGCTGGTTTGGCTCAATAGATAGAGCGTCCGCCTGCGGACTGAAGGGACCCAGGTTCGATTCCAGTCAAGGGCACATGCTCGGGTTGCAGGCTCGATCCCCAGGAGGCATGTAGGAGGTGTGCAGGAGGCAGCCAAACAATGATTCCCTCTCATCATTGATGTTTCTATCTCTCTCTCCCTTCCTATCTGAAATCAATAAAAATATTTTTTAAATAAATAAATAAATTTCTGTTGTTTAAACCACCCAGTCTGAGGTGCTTTTGTTATAGCAGCCTGAGCTAAGACCCTGACCTCAGTTTAACAGACACACCAGGCCTCCTGTGATGTACTGCTCGCTGCCCAAGACAGGTCTTGGCTTTGCTCTAACTTTCATGAACTCCTTTGGCAGGCTGGGTTTTATTCTTACCTACTAGAGGCCCAGTGCACGAATTTGTGCTTGGGTGGGGTCCCTTAGCCTGGCCGGCAATGGGAGCCAATCGGGGTTGGCCAGCCAGTGTGGGGGAGGGACTGTGGGAGGTTGGCTGTGGGAGCGCACTGACCACCAGGGGGCAGCTCCTGTGTTGAGTGGCTGCCCCCTGGTGGTCAGTGTGCGTCATAGCTACCCACCGGTCATCCGGTCTTAACGGTCGGTCACTTAGGCTTTTATATATATAGATGGTGCCATGAGTTTATTCCCAAACATAGTTAGGTCAGTTGCCCTTGCTATTGGAGTCGTGTGGTTTAAGGAGAGTTTACAGAAACTGATGAAACATAGAAAGGAAAAGAAAGATGTCTATCAAGTCTAAGTTAAATGGAAAAAACTTGACATAAAGGGAAGTCACTAAAAAAAAAAAAATGCTGTCAGCAAAGTCGGTGTGGCTCATGGTTGAATGTCGACCTATGAACCCGTCGGGGCATATGCCGCATGTGGGCTCAATCCCCAGCGGGGGGTGGGGGGTGCAGGAGACAGCTGATCAATAATTCTCTCTCATCATTGATGTTTCTATCTCTCTCTCCCTCTCTCTCCCTCTCTGAAATCAATAAAAATTTACTTTTTAAAAATTGCTGTCCAATTAGGCATGGGCAGGATAACTGTACCAGGTGGGGAGGGCAAACGCATGGAACTCTGGAAGGATCCTACCCTGAGATTTCTTCCCAAGCGTCCCTAAGCTTCTGCTCCACTTCATATAAACAAAAACTATAAATCATTAATGATGTAATATGGGTGTAGCTTTGGCAGAAAGACGTGTCTAATCAGTAGCCTCATCCATCAAAACACTGGCAAGCAATGTACATTTTTATATAAGTGCATTTTATTGTAAGTTATAACTAATTCAAGATATGTAAGATATGTATTTTTTATGATTCTCTTCCTTGCTGACTTTGTTTAAACCAATTTCAATCACACCAAGTAAGAAGATCCTATAAATTTTTTTCATCATAAATATTGTCATTATTTTAATCAAATGGATGAATAAAAAGTACTGGTATCTCCGTTGTGCAACTGAAAAAATGGGCTCAAGAAACTTGCCCAGAGAGCATTTGAGATCTTGCTTCCCGGCAATTGTCTTCAGTTTGGGCTCCAATAAATTCTTATAAGAATTCAAAAGAGAGAGAGAGAAAGAGACTTGCCCAGCGTCACTTAGCGAGGAAGGGGTGACTTGCCCGAGGTCACATAGAAGCTAATGAGTGGGTATTGGAGCCCAGCTCTGTCAGTTACCAAAGCCCATACCTTATGCTGTTTATCAATGACCAGGGGTGGAGAGCTCAACTCCCAGACCACAGCCCAGACCCCCAGATGTTAATCAGTCTCTGACCCCTGCCCTTGCCCACCCTCAGCCCCCTAGCTTCTTACCTTAGGGCCTGGACGTCCTGGGTAACCTGGGAGACCTGGCACCCCAAGTTTGCCCTACAGAGGAATTATGGAACAAAGTTTAGAAATTGCAACCTGGAGGTCGGGGAGTGGGGAGAGGGCAGGATGGCTGGGGCATGTGGAACGCACAGCAGGGTGAGATTCTCCCCACCCCCCAACTCCCCTTTCCACTCTCTAAAAATCAATGGGAAAATATCCTCAGGTGAGGATTAACCAAAAAAGAAAGTCTGTGGCATGTGGTGGTCATGGGAACAAAAAGCAGGTAATTGCTCTGTAATGCGGAGCGGAGGAATCAAAGGAGATGGTAAGGAGGGTCACAGCCTCCTGAGGTTGAGAGAAAAGGGCAGAGGGCAGAGGGCAGAAGGCAGAAAGCCAGGAACCCGTGACCACAGGATGAAAAGCTGAAGGGTAGGCTGGAGGGGTGACCAAGGTCCATTCACCTTCTCCCCAGCTGAGCCTGGGGGCCCCTCCTCACCAGGCAGCCCCTCCTGCCCTTTCAGCCCTTCAGGACCATCCTCTCCCCGCGGACCTGGGGGTCCCGGGTGCCCCTGGAATAGAAAGGAGAGGCCCTGATATCAGTTTCTGGTCACTCTTACTCCATGAGGCCCCAGTCTTAGCCCCAACTCACCCCCTCCCTGTCTTCCCCAAGTCCCCCAAACCCACAAGACCCTTTATCTGGAGATCACCTTACCCGATCTCCTTTAAGCCCCCCATCACCCTTGAAGCCTGGGAAGCCATCCTCTCCCTGAAGGGAGAGAGTACAGAGGTCAGAGGTCAGGGTTCAGGGAAGGTTCACAGGCAGAGCCCCAGTATTAGGGCTCCCCCACAAGGAATCCCCCACCTTCTCACCTGCTCGCCTTTCTCCCCCTGGAGGCCGCGGTTGCCAGAGGTACCCTGAAAAATAAAGAAGCTCTCAGGTCCTTCCCCTGCTTAATTAAGGAGGGCCCCAAACTCAGTCCCCTGCCCCCCAAAGCAGGTTCCCCAAAGCCAAGAGGATGCTGGACTGGAGTGGGGTAGGGGCAGCCCACTAGTGTGCTGTGCAGGAAGCTGCCTCTCTCCCTCCCCTTCTCACTGGCAGCATCCCAAGGTCATCTGTGTGGGGATGTGCAGGGAAGGCCAAATTTCCAAGTAATTCATTCCCATCTCCTGGGGACACTGTGTCCACATTTCCTCCTGGCAGGAGAAGGAGGATGAACATTCCAGGCCCCAGCCTCACTCTAAAGGCAAAGGAATGCTCCCCATTGTACTGGCTACAATGTGACTCTGTGCCTGGCAACAAGGCAAGTCTGTGCTTGGGGACAGCGAGATTGCTCAGCGCAAGCCCAGATGCCGCTCACACCAAACTCTGGGCTCGGGCCCCAAGGAAAGCTGCACTTGGCTACAGTGTAACTGAGCTCAGAGATACAATGAAATGACAGTAGGATACCATCTAATTATGTGTTTTGACAATAGCATGACCCTGGGTCTCCTTCCACAGAGAGACACACTGTAACTGAGCTCGGTGACTACAATGAAATTGCACTTGGATGTAATCTCCTTTTGTGCTTTGACAACAGCGTGGCCTTCTCCAGGTACAGAGGGATTCACGTGACCACAGTGTAACTGAGCTTGGCAACAACTGTTCTCTGGCCCTGGCTACAATGTAACTGGACTCAGCCATCACAAAGGTTTCAACTACATATAACTGCACCTGACTACAATGTCACTGAGTGTGGCCACCCACAGGACTCTGTGGCCTGCTGTGACATAGCCTCCTCCCTGGCTATAGTGTAACCAAACTTGCCTACGATGCAAAAATGTGAAGAGCTGACTCTTGGCTACCACCACACTCTGTTCTTAGACCACAGGTAGAGTGCACCTGTACTTGGCTGCCGTGTAACTTGAGTTAGCTACCAAATAGACGTGAATCACAATGTCCCTGTTCTTAGTCAACAGTGACCTCTGTTTAGCCACAGTGCGGCTCTCAGCTGGTCCCCACATTGCTGTGCTCGTAGATCGCATGACTCTGGGCTTGAGCTTTAAAGCAACCTCTGCTTGACTACAATGTGCTGACCTGGACTTGGACGTGGCATTTGTGCTTACAGTGAAATGGGTTCAGCCTCAAGTGGACTGAACTGTTCTCAACAACAGGGCAACGACTGCACTACAATGCTGTCCTTTGGCTGTTCGGCTCCAAAGTAATGCACACACTCCTGTATATTGCCGCTCAGACCCAAACCCCACTCTCCCACTACACCTTGCCTGGCAGACTGATTCCTCTCATCACACAAGCAGATGTTTCTGATGGAGCAGGTTCCCCAAAGCCGATGCTGATGAATCACCTACCTTCACACCCCGAGGTCCAGGATATCCCCGAGGGCCTGCGGACCCTGCTGGGCCCTGCGGTGAAGATAAGGTTAGTGCCATCCTGTCCTTCCCCTCCCCCGCCCCATGTTCTCAGGGCCCTCATCCCTCTCCTCATAAGGCCCTGACTTACCAACCCTTATCCCCAACCCAGCCTCTCTCCCGATCACTTACCTGGGTCCCTTTCTCTCCTGTGGGGCCCTCGTGGCCTGGGTGACCCTGGGGGGAAAAACATTCTAAGTTATCAGAGACCCACATTTACCACCCAAATTCCCAAGCCTCCCTTTCTTCTTCCTCCTTCCAGCATCCAGGTCTCACCGGAGGGCCATCAGATCCCGTGAGGCCTGGGATTCCTGGGTGTCCTGGGGGACCCTGAAAGATAATGAACAGTCGGAGGAGACAGAGGGTCTCAGAGCCCAGATTCCACCAGGAACATGCCGCCACATCCAGATTCCAGAACAAGCAGACCCCTTGGGCCAGGAAATCTAACCCCAGCTCTGTCCTGACTTGCCTTGTGGCCCTGGCTAAGCCCCCTCGCAGCTCTGAGCCTCAGAAATCCTCTGCCTCTGGGATGGTTGAGCCAGGCATGGAAGAACAGTGTGGGAGAAGTTGAAGCGGGGGCTCCCTAGCCACACCCCTTTCTTTAGAAGTACCTCCCACCCACAGCTTCATCTGAAGAGGCAAGGGCCTTGGCAGGCAGGAGGTGAGGCAGGCCAGTCAGATTGTCTCCTGAAGTTTACCTGAGAGCAACCAGGATCAGCTGGATTGGGGTAAAGAAACTACAAGGTCATAAGGAGTGAATGAGAGCTGGGGTAAGGACACACTGAAATACGTGTAGCAAGCAGCGTGCCTGCCAGGGGAGACAGAAACATGTGCAGAGGAACAAAGCTGGCAGCACAGGGCCCCAGAGAAAGGGCTTTGCTGACCCGTGAGTCTTGGTAATATTCTCTGTGACTGGCATCTGCGGGTTCCCCTGTACCCTGACAATAGCCCCTTGTGTGAGCTAGCTTCGGTGGCTTTCCGTTTCTTGCCACCTACCCTTCGCCAACAATGGCACCGTGTCCCCCTGGCCTTGTTTAGGAAGTGTTGTGCTTTATCACTATCCAGAGCTAATGAAAGGGGCCTGGTGGACGCTCTTCCTGCACACAGTACTGAACAAGACCTGGTGGGGGAGAGGGGGCAGAGCTGTCACTCACCTTCTCTCCAGGAGTGCCAATGGGTCCCTGGGGGCCAGGGAGTCCCTGGGGACATAAAAAAAAAAAAATAGAGTGCAAAGGGAGGCATGAGAAAGGGGTGGTGAGGGCTGCAGTTGGAGAGGCTGGGGGTGGGCGGTCTGTGACCTGGGCTGGCCATCACCACCCACATTATTGGGAAAGGTAGCTCAAACCTGGGACCCGGGATTTCCCTGCTGTCCTGGGGGTCCTGGTTCTCCTGGAGGACCCTGGGGAGGAAGGGGGGGTTTGTGAAGCTGGAGGGGATCACGGTGTTGAGGTGTCCATGAAGTTGACGCGGGGGGAGGGGCTCACTGGGAGTAGACAAGGATATGGACGGTCCTGGGGTCCATGTCAGAAAGCATCGGGGTCGGAGGGTAGAACACGTACCACGTTTCCTTTGGCACCTGGCGCACCATCAATTCCCACTGCGCCCTGCGGGAGAGAAGCTGTGAGGCGGGGAGACACACCCGCAGCAGCCTGCACCTGAGACACTGCGGGGTGCGTGTGGGAAGTGAGTGCGCAGAGAAGAACGGGCAAGGGAGTGGGCATGCAGAGCAAGGCGAGCAGGCAGCACGGATGCGAGAGACAGCGACATTCTCACCGGGCTGCCCAGGGGCCCAGGCGAGCCTCTAGGGCCAATCAGTCCTCGGGGGCCCTGCAAGGAAGTAGGAGCATTATCCCCTCATCACTGCTCTGAGGCCCCATGAGTCCTGACTTCTCGTCCCCGGCGCCAGGCAAGGGGTCCAAGGGTCCCTGATACTCACCGGCTCCCCAGCCAGGCCGGTGGGCCCAGGAGGTCCCTCTGCTCCCTGTGGGAAAGCATCATCACTTGGAGAGGGGGGAGGGGGGAGGGGGGAGAAGGATCCTTGGAGAACCACCGTCCCTCATCTGGGCAGCCCCTCCCAGGGGCCCCAGAGTCAGAGCATGGGGCAGGATCCAGCTGATAAGCACATGTGACTCGATTCAGGCCTCTGACCCCAAACCTGGACCCACCACCCTGAGTCTCACCTCCTAACTCCAGTGCTAGCCTACAGCTCTCCCTCTGTCTTTTTTTTTTTAAATATATTTTTATTGATTTCGAGAGGAAGGGAGAGGGAGATAGAGATAGAAACATCAATGATGAGAGAGAATCACTGATTGGCTGCCTCCTGCACACTCCCCATTTGGGATCCAGCCTGCAACCCGGGCATGTGCCCTTGACCGGAATCGAACCTGGGACCCTTCATTCTGCAGGCTGATGCTCTATCCACTGAGCCAAACCAACTAGGGCTCTCCCTCTGGTTTGAGCCTCGCTGGGGCCTCCTGACCCTCCAGGTCAGACCCTCACCCCTCATCCTGTTTCCTGAATACTCCCCTCCTCTCTGACTCTCATTCCGGCTTTCCAGACCAAGCCATCTCCTAACTCTCTTATAAACTTACCTTCTTACCATCTTCTCCTGGGGGACCAGGCCGCCCCATATGGCCAAAGTCACCCTAGGGTGGGACCAGAAGGGAGTTCAGTGTGGAAATGTGGGGGTAGAGATTAACACACACACCCCCACACACACACCCCGGGAAAGAAGATGGGACACGAAGGGTGAGGACTCAGAACCAGGGTTGGAAGTTCTGATACTGGGGGTCGGGAGGGGCTCATGAATATGGGAGGGGTTGGGCACGAGGGAGGGACCCCACACACTCACCCTTTGGCCCTGCTCACCAGGCAGCCCTGGAAGGCCATCAAAGCCCCTGTCACCCTGCACAAAGAGACGCCAGCTGAGCCTTGAGTTTTTGCCCCTGACATTTCCCCAATCCCAGTCCTGGCCCCATCACCTACCTTAGGCCCTGTGTCCCCTGGGAGGCCTCGAGCCCCATCTGCTCCAGAGCGGCCCTGTGGGGGAGTGACATCCTCAGGATACCCACCGCCATTTACTGAGCCCCTTCTCATGCAGAGTCCTGTGCTGGGAGCTTCTGTGTTAATCTAACCTTCCACATGTACCTCACACCCATCCACTACTCTCTACAACCATTGCCCTTTCTCTAGTCCAAGTCACCATCGTCACAAAAATTAAGAACCCTCAGCTTCAGTCTCCGTCAGCTGCCCTGCTGTGTGTTTCTCCTGGCACTTAAAACTATCTGGAGGTATCTTGTTCACTATTTCCCGCCATGTGCCAGACTTCTCTTTTGCACATGCTGTTCCTTCTCCTGGAATGCCCTTCCTCTCCTGTTTACCGGGTTCTACCCCAGATTTCAGCTCAACCTCATTTTCTCTGGCAAGTCCTCCCTGCCTCGGGACCTGGCCAGACTCTTCTGTCACACACTCAGTGGAGCTGCCATTCTTTGCCCTCTAATCCCACCAGTGACACCAACACACCCTAGGAGCAAAAAGCTGAGGCTCATGTTGGGTGTTGAGGGGTGGATGAGAGATGACCTGAGGACCTAGGAGTCACTCACCATCTTGCCCTGCCGGCCAGGGGGTCCAACAGGTCCCTGAAGGCCTCGGGGACCCTGGAAGAGAAAGAAAACGAGAATGGAAAGAAAAATAAGCAGCAGGAAGGACTTGTTTTAAATCATTCCCTAGGAAGGGTAGTAATTGCAAAAGTATCCCAGCCCCTTTGTCATTTTCCCCAACTAGCACTTTATCCTGTGGCCCTAAGGGAAGACCCTTCCCATGCAGTCCTGTCCTCACCCCCCACCCCCCGATCTTACCTGTGGCCCCATTTCTCCCATCTCTCCTTTCTGACCTGCATACCCAGGGAGACCCTTGGAAGAAGAGATGGGGAAATGCCATTAGAGTAGCTTCCCTCTCCACGGACATATCTCCCTCTTTCACGCAGCCTCTATACTCACCACGGGGCCTGGACGTCCCGTGAGCCCTACCGGGCCAGGGGGCCCTTTCATAGAGAGCTGGAAAGACAGAGGGCAACAGAGCCTCAACTCTCCCACAAGACTCCAGCACACCCACCCCACCCACCACAGCCCCCACCCCGCCAGAGGGGATCTTCAGGAGACAAATATCTACCTGTCTCCTGACTAGCCCTTCATTACCCCCGTCTCTGCCATTCCCTCGCTGTCCTTCCACCACCCCCCGCCCCAATCAGTCCCCTGATTGTCCTCCACGCACCTGAGCCTGTTGCATTATTGCCTGAGCCTGGGCCTGCTGGAAGGAGACTGGGGGTCCTTTGAGGGAGCCGCTTGCAAACTGGAACTATCAGGCAACTGGCAGTGAGGGGAGCCCCAAAGAGAGGCTCCACCCCCCAAAGCTGTGCCATCCTATCTCCTTCTTACCGGCATCATGATCACAGTTCCTGGTAGGCCCCGGTGTCCATCCATGCCAGGGATTCCTGGGAGGCCAGCAGGGCCCTAAGAGAGGCAGAAGGGGACAGAGAGAGACTGAGGTGAGAGAGAGATGGAGGACGAGAGGGGTGGAGACAGAGAAATGGAGAGAGGGAGGCAGGGAGAGACAGAGAAAGGAGAGACAGAGAAAGATGGAGGCAGGGAGAAAGAGAGAGAGTAGGCAAGAGAAAGACATAGAGATGGAGGGAGAGAGCCATAAAAAGTAGCAGAGCCCCTAGCTGGTTTGGCTCAGTGGATAGAGCATCAGCCTATGGACTGGAGGGTCCCGGGTTCGATTCCAGTCAAGGGCACATGCCCGGGTTGCGGGCTCAATCCCCAGTAGGCAGCCAACCAATGATTCTCTCTCATCATTGATGTTTCTATCGTTCTCCCTCTCCCTTCCTCTGAAATCAATAAAAAAGTATTTTTTAAAAAGGTAGCAGAGACAGAAACACAGAGAGAGAGAGAGACAGAAGAGAGATAAAGAAACAGAGACACAGCCCGGCCAACATGGCTCAGAGGTTGAGCGTCAAACTATGAACCAGGAAGTCAAGGTTTGATTCCCAGTCAGGGCATATGCCCAGGTTGCAGGCTCAGTCCCCATTGTGGGGTGTGCAGGAGGCAGCCAATCAATGATTCTCTCTCATCATTGATGTTTCTATCTCTTTCTCTCTCCCTTCCTCTCTGAAGTCAATAAAAATATTTTTTTAAAAAAGAAAGAAAGAAACAGAGACACGGACATAAGGAGAAAACAGAGATAAAGGACACTCAGAGAGAGAAACAGGGAGAAAAACAGGAGACAGGCCCCCAGAGACAGGAGAGGGGCCTGAGCTCCTGAGTGACAGTTCACAGGTGGAGAGAGAGGAGCGGGAGGGGCCTGAACCAGCTCCAGGACGGTATCCCCAGTCCCGCCTCTCAGACCCATGTTCAGACATCCGCGCTGCCCACCTCAGCCCCACAGCCTGAAACCTCACTCCCCAGACGGATACACCCTGGGGGAGTCTCTTACCGGTAGGCCGGGGTCCCCAGGGGACCCTGGGGGTCCAGGAGGGCCTGAGGGGCCATCCACCCCCTGTTGAGGACAGAGGAACAGAGGTCATGAGAAGGGCAAAGTTTGAACCAGGCTGACTTCTGACCCACCACTGACCCTGACCCCATGCTGACCTCTACAGCCAAGCATGGAGCCATTCCTGGCCCCTAATCTTATACCGACCCACAGCAATCCCCTTTACACCCCAATTCCTATTCTGACTTCCTTTGAGCCTCAAATGTCCAATAGTCTTCAAATGATCTGACAATATCACATTCCAATGCCTCACCCCAGGGGCTCAAACACCCCAACTGGAAGAGAAAGACAGGAAGAGAGGAATGCAGCCCTGACTCACCCGAGGTCCTGGGGCTCCTGGGGGTCCCTCAAACTGCTGTCCCTGAAGGAGAAATGAGTGTGACTCCCCTTCTAGCCCAGATTCCACCACTTCCTCCCAGTCCCAGGCCCCTCACCTGTTCAATCACTGCAGGTTCTCCTTTGGCTCCCTTCTCTCCAGCGCCCTGGGACAGGGGGTGGAGAGAAAAGAGATGTGAGCCCTGCAGCTCAGACAAAGAACTTTCTGCCAGTCAACCTCACAGTCAGTACACACACACACACACACACACACACACACACACACACGTGCACGCATGCACACAGAGCCCATCCTCTGAGCTGCCTGGGCTGTCCTTTCTTCAACCAAGATGTTTTGAGCAGCTCAGCTGCCAGCTGCCGCCTGGCCAGGCCCCGTCAGGTGAAGAGCACCCGCTCTAGAGCCTGTTGTGCGGGCCTGATCCAGGAGCTGCCTCACACTAGCGGACTGATGGACAGCAGCTCCTTTAACTTCCCTGGTCTCCCCTGCAAAGTCGGTGGGTGGATGATGTCCCATGAACATAGGAATAAGTTCAAACAGTGCTTGGCACATATCAGGGTAAGTTCCTTAGCATTCTTCCCCTCCACCCCGTCCAGCACCAAAGCTGGAACCTGTGCCCCCTTCTCCGTCTGCATTATTTCCCTCGGCAATTCTATCGAATTCCTTGGCTAAAGATAGCATCTCTCGGCGGATCAGTCCCAAGGGTTTATCTCCAGCCTAGACCATCTCCCTTGAACACCAGAATCTTCTAACCAACCACCCGCTTGACATCTCCACTTGGAGGCCAAACAGGGGTTGCCGAGTTAGCACATCCAAAATGAGATCCTTGGCACTTCCTACTCGCCCTCCCTCAGGCTTCCTCATCTCGCTCCACGGTCCCATCGGGAATCTGCCGTCATCCTTACATCTCCCTCCACCTCCAGCAGCAAGACCAACATGGAGCATGACCCAAATCTGTCCACTTTATTCTACCACACCCCCACTGCCCTCCTCCAGGTCACCATGGCTGTTGCTGAAACTACGTTACCCTGCTGCCTCTCTGGCTCCCCCTATGGTCCACATGCTGCTCAGCAGCAGAGGAGCTGTTAAGACTCCAAATCAGATCTTGTTCCATCTCCAGTGGCTTCTCATCATGCTTAGTCGAAAAGTTGAATGAATCACCCCACCCACAGACCCATCTATTAGCACAATGTCTGTCACATTAACACAGTGCCTGTAGATAAATATTTGTCAACTCCACTGGGATGGTAGGAAGGCATTCCAGGCAAGATAAAAATAGGGCAAAAGAAAGAATGTGACCATGTGTGGTGGCGCCCCCTGCACCTAACCCAGTCTCCCAGACTCACAGGGAAGATGTGGAACTGAGTCTGCGATGGCTGTTCTGCTGCCCGGAAGTTGGGGCCCATGCTGGGGCCATCTCCTTCCTCATCCTCTCTGGCTAAATCAGTCTCCAGGGTCCCCAGTTCAGTTTCACTGTCAGGGTCCAGCCCCTCCTGAGGACATTAGGACAGACCAAAGTTTACCCCTGATCACCTGCCACCACCACTGCCCAGGGGCCTTCCCTTCCAGCCCCATCCACTTTCCACCAACCTCCAGGATGGTGACATTGCGGCCAATGGTCACCGTGGTGGCGATGACCAAGGGCGTGGGAGTCGAAGGCAGAGTTGGAGCTGTTGTCTCTGTCTTGGGGATGTCAGTAGAGGTCTGGAGAAGGGACACGGGAGTATCAGATTTAGGGTCAGGCCAATTAAGACAAAAAGGAGACAAAGGAGGAGTAGGCCCTGCCCCCCTCCCAGTCTGGGGAAGTGGGCATAAGAGGATTCCCAGAGAACATAAGAAGGGGGGAGGAGGGGGCCGTTAGAGACCAAGGTGTGCTGCCTGGACCAAGACAGCCAGCAGGGGGAGCTCTCATGTGTGGAGGAGGAGGGCTTAGCCTGGTGTCTGAAGCCTGGAAGACAGAGCCGGGCTGGCTCCAGAGCCCAATGATCAGGGTCAAGGTCCAGCACTCAGGGCCAGGCTCCCGGAAGCCTGTCCCACATGATCTCTCCCAAGGCGAGCTCCCATCAGCCAGCCAAGCCACAGTCAGTGAGGGAGCGGCAGCTCCTCTGGCCTGGACAGCTGCAGAGGAACTGGGTCAAGAGCACAAAGAAGACAGTGGGGGCCCAGGTAAGGGGCTGGGGCTGGGGCTGGGGCTGAGGAAGGGGCTAGAGGGAGAGGCAGCTACCCCGGGTGCCCCTGCTCTGGGCCTGAAATAATAAGTCTTTCTCCCCGCTAATACCGAAAGCACAGGTAGTACAACCAGTGACCCTGCCCTAACCAAGGACCCCAGCCAATGGCCTTCAGCAATGACCCCTGCCCTGTGACCCACCAACTATCAGTCTCTATCAGGGAAGTCAAATAGTGCTCCCAATTTCAATTAATGACTCCCCAATAAATAACCCTCACCAATGGCCCCAAACAGTCAACCCCAAGGAATGACACACTGATGAACCCCAGCTACCCTTAAACAGGACCCTCATCAAGATCCTTCTAATAATAAGGTTCTCGTCCTGATGTGGCCCCTCCCTCCAGCCCCCCGAACTTGGGGGCAGAGATGGAGAGCTCATAAGACAGAAACAGCACCCCCGCCCCACCACCCAGTGATCAGTCAGCTAAGGTAAATCAAAAGTCATGTGGGATTGGAGACTGAAAGCAGAGACCTTCATCAGCGGGAATCCGAAACCAGAAATCAGGCAGCCAACGATCAGAGGTGAGAGGTCAAAGGTCCCTTACCGGGTTCTCCAGGGAGCCAAGAGATGGATCCAGGGTCAAGGTCTCTTTGTTCTTCTTCTTCCTGCCCTTCCCCTTACGACCTCGCCCTTTTTTCTTCCCCTTTCCCTTCCTTTTCCGTTTGGGGGGAGGGCTTTCTGGCTCACCCTGGGGGACCTGGGAAGAAGATCCCAGTCAGATCCAGAGGCCATCCATGGAGGCCTCATCACTCAGGTCACTCGAGGCTATGTTAGCACACAGCCCACTCATCCTGTGTCTTGAAGCCAGGACTCATTCCGTTTTATGATCCCGGGTCAAGGTCACCCATGCCTATGATCTGTGTGAGGGCCAGAGTCACTCAGCCCCATGGATGGGGCTCAGAATTCACTCATTCCTGAGACCTGAAGCCAGGAATGACTCAGCCTGTGACCTAGGACAAGCCTGTCACTCACCCCTGAGGCTGTAGGGTCCAGGTGATCACAGCCAGGAAGGTAGCGCTCACAGGCCTGGAAGGCAGCCTGGGGATCGTTGCTTATCAGCAGCTCCTGAATATCTCCCTGGGGAGAGGGTGGGAGACAGGGAAGGAAGCCATAGGCTAACTCTGACACCCAATCCATGCATCGAGGCTTGGTGCTTCTCCACCCAGAGCACCCTGAGTATAAGGAGGGGGTGGCCCCCACCACAGCCCCAGTGACCCCTCGGTTCTTCAAAACTGAGAGAAGACAGATTCCACCAGGGTCACAGCAAATCACAACCGCAAACCACAGCCCACAGCATCCGTCCCAGCAGAGACACATTTGTTCCCTCGCTCTCGGGTGTCAGGTGACCTTCAAGGTACGGGGAGAAGGGGAACAACAGGATGGAGGAGGTTGCTGGCCTCCTGGAGGTGGCACACATCACAGTCACACGCAGCACAGTCACCAGCCACAGTCACCACACCAAAAACACGCCTGCCCCACGGCCACTCAACATCATGCCTTGCCAGCACCCAACATCATAACCACCCCGCACACAATCACACGCCACCACAAGGAGCACAGTCACGCATCACAGCCTTATCCTCCCACCACACGCCAAGCATGCGCATCACAAAGGATCGTTGCGTGGCTAGAACCTCAGTCACACACCACAAAGGTGCGCAGTGACGCACGGTGCTCCCTTCTCTCCGCCGCCTGGCAGGAAGTGGAAGCCGGACATCCCCTCCTCTAATCTCTTCTCCGGGTCAGGCTGTGGATAAAACTTCTGCCCGCCCTCTGCCTCGGTTTCCCCTATCATTGAACAGCTACCTCAAAAGTCTCCTCTCCGAGGTCCTGGCTCCCCAGCATCGTGAGTCCAGCTGTGCTGATGAATCGAGGCCCCTGACCCAACACAGGGGGCTGAGGTTCACAGTCAGCCACCAGGGTCACCATGCCGCCATCCACACTGACCGCCACGCGGTGCCACCTGCAGGGAGAAGTCTCAGTGGGGGGTGCTTCTCACCCCACCACTCTGTGGACCCTCCCTCTCCCTCTACTCACCTGCCATCCATGAGGTTGACCTGCTGGGGGAGGGGTCTAAAGGAGCCACCAAGGAGGCCCAGAGCTGGCCCCAGCGCCAGGCCCAGCTGCCGGGCACCATCCTCATCATAAACGGACAGAAGGACAGACTGGTTGGCTGGCTGGCCCCGCAGAGTGATCAGCACAGAGAAGTTCTCAGGAAAGTGTTCATCTGATGGGGGTACGGACGGAAAGGGGCAACTCAGATGACCTGGCAGTGACCCCTGCTCCCAGGATGACCCCCAGTCCCTCCCACACGGACTTACCTGGAAAGAGTTCCCACGTGGGGACACCGAGAGTGCTGGCTTTGCCCACCCTGAATGCCCGGTCGCCCTCTGGGGCCCTCTGGGGGCACAGGCCAGGCCCCTCAGGGACCCCAGCCTGGCCCCCCCGCACACCCAGAGCCTCCAGCACATCCACGGGGTCTGCTGCAGAAAGAAGCGGGGTGCATGGCAGTTAACATAAGCCCAGGACGCCATGTGAGTGGCTCAGGTTTGGGGACTCAGCTCCCCCCACACCGTGTTTATGGGTCAGGGAGAGGGAGCAGGTCTGGGACCCTCACCCGCCTTTCCAACCCACAGCTGTACCGGCCCCATTAGCCTGTTGACTCCTGTTTTGTTGTGTTTTTTCCCCTTGGTTTTGGTGAGAGAAAAAACACTGACCTAGTTCTGGGATGAATCAAAGCTTCCTGGCCTGAGCCCCAGAGCCAGACTGTCCCCCTCTCCGCACTCCCCCGCACCAGCTCCCTGGGGCTGCTTCCAGGCCTGGAGCCCCCTTGCCAGGGGAAACCCACTTGGAGAGGATGGGCCCTCTTGCGTGTTCCTTCCCCACCTCCTCCCTCTGACCTCTTCCTTTGACCACCACTTCCTATGAACTGCTCCCTCTGACCACCACCTCTCCTGACCGCTTCCTTCTGACCTCCTCCTCAACCACCATTACCCATGATCTCCTCCCTGGGACCACTCTTTCTCTGGCCATCCCCTCCGACCGCCTCCCTCTGCCTATCCCAGTCATCTGATCTGTGACCTCCCCATTTCATCTCCCTCTTTGTCTTCATGATGAACACCTCTCTGATAACCTCCTGACCTCCTCCCTCTGACCTGCTCCCTCTCACCCCAGCAAAGGAAGGAACTGGTCTGGCCCAATCAAAGCCTAATCCAAGCAGTTCTACCAGCCCCACCCCTTGCAGCCCAGGCTGGCCAGCAATAAGTGGAACCACATGGCTTGGGCAGGAGTGGGCGGGGGCTATCCCTGGCCCAAAGCCCCTGCCCAATCTCCCCTCCTCTCCACCCCCAGCAGACGTCCCACTGACCCCCTGACCCAGCCTCTTGGCAGAAGTCAGATTCTACTGGATCTGCCCATGACCTCACCTTGGGGGGCGGGGGGCCTCTTCTGACCTCACCATTGGGAACCAGGAGAGGGGCCCAGAGTTGAGGGAAATAGGGGCTTGGATGAGGGACCCCATTCCAGCTTCCCCTGGGTCAGACTCATCATTCTCTAGACTCAGTAGCGCCTGTTTCAGCCTCAGCTCCCTCTTACCCCCAACTTCCTTCTGCTCTTTTTTTTTTTTTTTTTTTTTTAATGTCTTCTCTCCCCCACCCCGCCCTCTCTCTGTCCCACTTTCTGTCTCGGTCTTTCCAGGTCTCTCTCCGAGTCCAGCTCAGAATCAGTCTCTCTCGCTCTCTCTCTCTCTCTCTCTCTCTCTCTCTCTCCCTCTCTTCCCCCCCCCCCAACTCCCCATCCTGCTACCATCATCAGCCCCATCTCTAATTGCCTGTTCTGTGGCTGGGCTGTCATTAAGAGGTATTTGGGTTACAGACCCCTGGGGCTAAGATCTGGGCTCCCAGGCTCTGCTAACCACAAGGGTCACTCCCTCGTGCAATGACCATCCCAGCTGCCCCCTCTCCAGGCTGGGGCCCAGGGGAGGGCTGAGATCCAGCATCTCGGTGTGGCTCTCCCAGGCTCTCCCCTCATCCAAACCTCAGTGTCTATGCAGTGGGAAAAATCTCCTCTCTACCAACTGCCCATTCATGTTTAAAAAGTCCTTCCCAGCATCTAACCCAAATGCCTCTTGCTTCAATCTTGTGTCCCTTCTGAAATGACCTTTCAGAAACTGACTTCCCTTTCTTTTCATGGCTGGCTTTGTGACAAGAAGACACACAAGAGGCATTGAGTCTTGCCTGCAGGGTCAGGGGGTGGGGGCCTGTCAAGGACCCAGCCCACCCTTCCCCCACAGACTCTCCCCTGTGGTGGTCAGGGCCCCAGGGGGATGTTGGGTGAGGTCTAGGATGTGGAGGGAGGCAGGCTGGGACATGGCTGGGATACCCTCAGAAGTGTAGGGAATCATAGGTGTGAGTGTCTGTGCAATGTGTGTATGTGCTACTGTGCACGTGCATGAGACTGTGCATGTGTGTGACATTCATGGAGCAGGGAATGGCTGAGTGTGATCTGCGGTGTCAATGGGTGTGAGTATGTGGCCTGTGATGGAAAGATTAGGTCCAGTTCTTTGACTTGTGGCGGTGAAGTCTCACAGGTGATCTGTGATTGTGTTTAGACTCCAGTTGGGGGTCTGTGGTAATATCTGAAAGTGTCGCCAAGCCAACATGTGGGTGACTGGTTGTGAATGTTGACCATGTTGTATGGATGCCAGTGGGAGCATATGTGAGAGTTTAAAAGTGTAGGAGGGTGACAAAAGCTGTGACCATGTGGCGGGTGGCTGATGGGGCTGCCTAAGTGTGGGCACCGGTGTTTAACATTCCGGGTGTCCCAGGGGCTTGCATTCTGAATAATTGCCCGAGATTGAACGCTAGTGTGGATGAGTGAGCGTGGGAATGGGGCATAGGCCAATCTGGGATTATCCACGTGAGCAGACACCTCCCTGAACTTCAGAGAAAATGGTGTGTGTGTGTGTGTGTGTGTGTGTGTGTGTGTGTGTGTGTGTGTTGGGGGGCTGAGTTTATCTTAGGGAGGTGTTTCCAAGAGGGCCTGCCTGGAGTCTCTCAGACCAGGGAAGCCCTCTCAATCATCACTTGAGGGACCAAAATCTTCCCAACCCCCAGGTGCCCCGCACCGGGAACCCTGCTTGGGGCAGGGGGGGAGGTGGCACCCAGCCAGAGGAGCGCAGCTGGGCGTGCGTCAGCGCTGACTCACCCGTCCGGCGGCCCCCGGGACCCTTCGGAGGGGGGAGGGCCTCCTGAGAAATTCCTCGGGGGGGAAAAACACCCTAGGCCCGCTCAGGGTGGGGAGCAACTTCCACTCCAGCCCCCGCCCGAGCTCCGCCCCGCCCCGCCCCCCGCCCCGCCCCGCCTCGCCCCTCACCGCGGCCCTCCCAGGGCCCTGTCCGTGGTGCTGATCCCGGCTCTTGGGAGCTCGGCGTGGGGGGAGGGGGAAGGGGATTGGGGAGGAGGTGGGAGCGCTCCAATCGGGGGACAGAGGAAGAAGAGGGAGAGTAGGGTGAAGGCATTTGGGAAGACGCAAAGGGAAGTCTGAATCTCCTATTAGCCCCCTCCCATACTCGCCCCACTCACCATCACTCTTAGAATCATCCGCTTATGTCCTCATGGGCAATTATTTACTATCACACACTCGCTTCAGGGATCAGCCCGTCACCCACATCCATACAATCAACTCTCACTCTCAAGCACACACACAGTTTCCCTCCAAGTGGCCAGGCACCCATTGCTACACACAGCATACGCACACACATAAATGCATCCATTCCCATGCACCCACCAGCAAACATGGTCCCTCGTTTCCCCGCCCCCTGCCCAGCTGTCACACCCACAAATCGCCCAGAGCTGGACAGTCGCACACGGTGGCCACGCGCAAAGAGCACGCCTCCCCCTTCCCGACTCCACCCCGTCTTGGGGCGCCTCGCTGGATTCTGCACTCCGTGTCCTATGCCCTCCCTCCGGGCTCACCCGCCTGTGTCCAGGGCAGAAGCTGCTGCGAGGCCAGGAGCAGGCAGAGGCCGGCCCACGGCTGGCCTAGGCCCCGGCGACTCCCCATCCCGGCGGGGCCCACACCCAAGGTCGGGGACCGGCCGGGGCGGCTGCGGGGAGTGGCGACTCCACGGGCTCCGTGCACGCACTGGCGGCGGCCAGCTCCACTCGGGATCAGCAGGAGACTGCCCGAGACCCCGCCCTGGCCTCGCCCTGCACTCCAGCGCCGGGCCAGGCGGGACCCGCGAGAAGGGAGGTGACTGACAGCTGGTGGGGGGAGTTTGGAAAGTTTGTGCTGAGCGCTGATTGGGTGGAGCCTGGGCCGGCGCTGGGCCCTGCTTGCCCCGCCGCACTCTGGAGGAGGAGGAAGGTCACTGGCACCCAGCCTTAGAATTCAGGGTTCCAGGCTTACCCCAAACCCTTTCCTCCTAACAGGCCCCTCAAAGGAGATCTTAGCCTCATTCAAACTTCAGCCTCCATCCAGGCCCTGGTATTAGGGGGTACAGCTTTATACCAAGTTCTTTCTGTGCCACGGAGGGTCCCTAAATGGAATCTCAGCCTCCCACCAAACTCTTACCCACCTGCCTTACCCCAATCGCTTAGCCCCACCCAAGAGGTACTGCCTCACCCCAACACCTTCCCTTCAGGTTCCTAAACAAGGGATCCTCTTCCCACCTTAAACCTCACCCCAGATTCTACAATGACACTCTCAGACTTGCCCCAAACCTTCATCTATCCTCCCACATTCCAGAATTAGATGTCCCGGCCCCCTCCCCAACCTCACCATAGATTCCCAAGCACAGGTCTTGATTTCCTCCAAACTCTTAATCTTCAAATAAAGGGTCCCACCTCCATCCCTAGCCCTCCTCTGCCCAACTCAGGTCCCCAAATGGATGCTCTACCCCCAATTCCAAATCTGCACACATACCCCCATTAAATGTGGGTGTCTGACTATACCCCAAAACAGAGCACTGCCACAGGGAGGAGCGGTTCCCTGCCATTTCTGGGGTGAGGCAGAGCCCCCCTCATCCTACTGGGACCCCCCAGTGTGAAGAGGCCCCAGGGGGTCAGGTGGAGCTGTCTGTGCAACTGAACAAGAGCAGACCTGTGGGATCTGAGAAAGCTTCCGCAGGGAGGAACCCAGGGGGCGGGCGTGGCCTGGGCCCTGAGCTCCCCCCTCACCACCAAGAAAGAGAAGCCAGCAGTGCCTCCCTCCCAGCCTCTGGCTCCTCAGACAAAGCGTCTCTGTGTCCCTGGAGAGGAGGGGGTGGGGGCCCATGTGGCCTGAGGGGAAGATGGGGGCTCCCAGGGTAGGGGCAGCAGGGGGAATCTCCTCAAGCTGCTCCTCCTCCCTCCCCAGGGACTTCTGAGGCTGAGCCTCTCAAAGTTTCTGCGCTGCCTTGCCCTGCCTTGCTGGGAAGTTTCTGCTGTTTCTAACGGCATCTTCTGACATTCCTGTGCACATCTGAAAGGACCCCACTGAGACCATGCTCTCTGCCACCTCCTCTCCCTCTCTCCCTCCAATCAGAGACTCTTTGCCCAGAATAGAGACAGCAGGAGAATCCCCCAGCTCCCTAAAACTCCCTCCACCCCGAATAATGTACAATCATAATAAAAAGCCCCCAGGTATGAGTGTAGCAGTGAGGAGAAGAAATTTTTACAGATAACAGAAAGGGGGTGTGTTGGGGTTAAGGAATTCCCCCCAGTGCCTGGCCTGGGTCAGCTCAGAATCAGGGCCTCGTGGGGACCCTTCACCCTGCAGGCGGTCCGTTCTGAGGATGTTTAGGGAGATGGGAGGCAGGAGGCAGGTGCTGGCCAGCAGAGGTCATGCGTCCAGGGAGGGATCAACATGGCCGACCTTCCCCGGACTGTACTGATCTCAGGCTGCTCATCCGGAATCGGCCTGGAGCTCGCAGTGCAGCTGGCTCATGACTCCAGGCAGCGCTACCAGGGTAAGGGGCCCAGGGCAGGGCAGAGAGGGGCAGGGATGGGCATGGCCTCCAGGACCCTCAGCCCCCTTGGCACTGTTTCCACCAGCCCTTCCCTTCCAGCTGCATTTGTGGGCTTGGGGAGACCCGGGACCTGTGGAGGCCCCTTCCCATCTCTCCTTGGGAATCAACCCCCCATCCAATGAACATTTCTTGAACACCTACTGGATGCCAGGCACTGTTCTAGGTGCTGGAAATACAGCTGTGAACAAAACAGACCCTGATTAGTGGTGTAGTGGGGGAGGGGAAGGAGGACAGACAATAAGCAGATTTTAAATTTTTATAATATGTTGAGTGCTAATGAGTGCTAAGAAGCAAAGGGGATGTGGTGGGCGGGTGATAGTTTTAGGAGGGCTGATCAGGGAGGTTTCACTCAGGCGGTCCCTAGGACTCCCCTTCCCCAGCCCTCCCCCTCCCCAGATTACTGCTCCAAGATAAGCCTCTTAAGTGAACCTGACCTTGAGGATTCAAGGGGTCCTAGAGGACTTGGCTTCCTGCAATTCTGGAGTCAACTGCCCCAGTCTGCACCCCACCCATGGAGACCTCTGGCCCAGAGCAGGCCTGAGTCAAAGTGGACAGAGGGCTATTACTTAAGAGGAGGCTGCAGGGGTGAGGGCATTGTCCCAGCTGGCTTCTCCCCAGCCCTCTCTCCACCCTCTGTCTTAGACGCAAGCACAGCTCGGATGTGACCGTCTGAATGACAGCACGCAGGACAGCCACTGGGCCGCGTGTGTCTCTGGCAGTCAGAGGAGTGCATGAAGCTGCTGAAGGATACATTTATTGAGCGCTTACAATGTGCCAGGCTAAGGGTTTTGCATCTAGTTAGAAATTTAATCCGAACAGCACCCCTCTGAGGTGTTCCCTGTCATTTGACCCATCTTAGAAATAAGGGAAGCGCTGGCCAGGTAGCTCAGTTGGTTATAGTGTCATCCAGATACGCCAAGTTTTGGGGTTCAATCCCAAATCAAGGCACATACAAGAGTCAACCAATGGATGCATGGATAATTAGAGCAATGGATCTCTCTCTCTCCCTAAAATCAATTTTTTAAAAGAAAATAGATGAGGAAACTGAGGCACAGGCTGCCAAAGGTTCTTGCCCAAGTCACCCAGCTGCAAAGTGGCAGAGCCTGGACTGAACCCAGGCAGCCTAGCCCTGGGACCATACTTGTCACTATACTGCATGTAGATGCATGTGGCCCCATTCATCTGTGCAGCACCGTGAATCCCACAGGCCCACAGGCAATGTGCAAATGCCCCCTAGGAGTATGCATGTGTGATTGTGGGTGCACGCATAGGGGGCGTGCTCACATACAGGCATGTGAGCTCAGCACTCTGATAAAACCAGGTTCAAATCTCAGTTTTAACGCTAACTAGGGTTGGGACAGACAGGAAATGTCACCTTCTTGAGCCTTAGTTTGTTAATCTATATGATGGGGATAACTTTACCTACCTGTTCTGGTTACCATTGCTAAATAATAAATCAAAATTTATGGTGTAGCCCTAGCTGGTTTAGCTCAGTGAATAGAGCATCGGCCTGTGGACCCAAGGGTCCTGGGTTCAATTCCAGTCAAGGGCATGTACCTTGGTTGTGGGCTCCTCCCCAGCCCAGGCCCTTGTTGGGGCTCATGCAGAAGGCAACCAATTGGTGTGTTTCTCTCACATCAATGTTTCTCTCTGTCTTTCCCTCTCTCTCCCACTCTCCCTAAAAATCAATGGAAAAATATCCTCGGGTGAGGATTAAAAAAAAAAACTTATGGTGTAAAAAACTATCATCATTTATCTCACCGTTTACAAAGGCCATGAACTCAGAAGGGCTCAGCTGGGTGGTTCTGATTCAGGGTCAAAGGCTACAGCTAGAACAGAGGAGGCTGGAATATGTCAGGGTTCAGACAAGCATCTCCCTCTCAGGAATCTCAGGGCTTCTGCATGTGGTCTCTCTGCCTGGGCCAGCTTGAGTTTCCTCCCAACCTGGTGAGCTCGGGACAGCTGGGCTGCTACAGGGTGGCTGAAGGCATCAAGAGTGAGTGCTCCAGCAAACAAGGCAGAGATTGCGGCACCTTTTCTGGCCTCATCTCAGAAGCCACACAATGTCACTAGCACCATAGTCTACTGGTTCACAGCTAGTCACAAGATTCAAAGAGAGTAAAAGAGAGTTCATGCTTGATGGGGGAGCAGCAAGGTTCTAACAAGCTTATGCAATGAAAGATGTCATGGCCATCTTTGGGAAAATGTTAGTGACCTGATCACAGGGTTCCTGTGAGGATGCGAGATGGTGCTTATAACAGTGTTTAGCACCATGTCTGAAACATAGTAGGTATTCAAAAGTTGCAACTCATGCTGATGATGTAAATGTGTATATCATAGCTGCATGAGCACACAGCACATATGTTGACCCTAGGTGTATATGCATTTCTCCTCAAGGCAATCTGTTTTATAGTTATTTTATTGTCTGGCCTACTAGGCTGTAAATTCCATGAAGGCACAGACTTTATCTTATTTTATGCAAGAGTGTCAACACCTAGAATAGGACATGGTATATAGTAGATGCTCAATAAACATGATGGATGGATGGATGGATGGATGGATGGATGGATGGATGGATGGATAAGCATGTAAAGATATGTACATAAGTGTGAATCTGTGGATGTGTGGTGAATGTAGGTGTGCAAGTCTGTGGGTCTCCATCCCTCTGTGACTGCTCAGGCAAGACCACAGAAACGTGCAAGTCCATACATAGGAGAAAGGAGGCAGTACCTGCCCCAACTGTTTTCTGTCCCCAGTGGTGGCCACCATGAGAGATCTGGGAAAGAAGGGGACACTGGAGGCAGCTGCCGGGGAGGCTCTGGGTCAGACCCTCACTGTGGCCCAGCTGGACGTGTGCAGTGATGAGTCAGTGGCCCAATGTCTCCGCTGCATCCAGGGAGGAGAAGTGGACGTGCTGGGTGAGACTGAAAAATCCCTGAGGTCACTCGCCCCCTTCCTGGCCTAAGCACAGATCCTCACCACAGCAAGGCCCTTCCGTGTCTGGGCACCAGCTCTTTTGCTTCATCAGTATTCTCTCGCCATGAACAGAAGAGGTAGACCAGTTGGCCAAAAGCCCAAGGCTTAATAAGAATACAGGAAATAAAATGAAATCTGAGGTCAGAGAGATTTTACTTAAGAAAACTTCTCACACATGGAGAAAATCATATGTGGTTTGATGAATCATTTGGGGAAGGGAGCACGATGAAGAAGCAACTCATGATTCCTTAACAACGTCTAAGGAGGGTGGGTATGGCTGTTTTGATGTAATTGGGGTCAGAGTTAAATTGCTCATTCATTAAAGTGGAGGTTGTTCCCGGCAGCCTTTCCCCTCCCTGGGTTCAGGATCCCCTCTAACAAATGTTGAATTATATGTAAAGATTATCAAGGCTCCACATTTGTCCACCCAATATACCCTGGACTGACCTGGATTCGGAGTGGGCAGATGAGGTGACTCAGGGAGTGTCCCCTGAGGAGTGACACTGGAAGGGTTGGGGGACTTCAGAGTAACCTTCAGCATCTCCCCCTTAGTGAATAATGCTGGCGTGGGCCTGGTGGGACCCCTGGAGGGGCTCAGTCTAGCTACCATGCAGAAAGTCTTTGATACCAACTTTTTCGGAGCTGTCCGTCTGGTCAAAGCTGTGCTTCCTGGCATGAAGAGAAGGCGACAGGGCCACATTGTGGTGGTCAGCAGTGTCATGGGGCTGCAGGGTAAGCTCTGGGACCCACCCCTGGGAAGTTCCCCAGTGTCTGACCTGCCTTAGCTGGAAGGATGGAAAATAGGTGTTAGGTCATATTCCAAATGAGCCTAAGTTGAGAAGGATTCTGAAGCTCAGAAGGGAAAATTCTGGGAAAGATTAACTATGGTGCAGGTCTAGGCAGTGGTGGTATAGATGCTGCCAATGGCCATCTAGATCCCAGCACCATCCCCACTTCCGAACACCACCAAAAATCTCTCCCAACCATCCCCAACACACACACACACACACACACACACACACACACACACCCCAGAACTCCTCCTGAGATCCTCCTTGACAAACATTCACCACCAGGCCACAGAGAGGTCTAGATATGGGATGCTAAAGTTCCTCAGAAAAGAGAGCAGTGATTGACTAGTGACATCTGCTATGGGCCTGCAATGGAAGCCACCTACTTGCCATCCATGCTCTTGGGTTTCTCCTCCTCGAACCCCTCTTGACTCCCTTCCTTCCCTGGACGTTTCCTCAGATCTGCCCCTCTCCTCAGCTGTCCCCTAGAGCAGTGGTCGACAAACTGTGGCTCGTGAGCCACATGCGGATCTTTGGCCCCTTGAGTGTGGCTCTTCCACAAAATACCACGGCCTGGGTGAGTCTATTTTGAAGAAGTGGTGTTAGAAGAAGTTTAAGTTTAAAAAATTTGGCTCTCAAAAGAAATTTCAGTCGTCGTACTGTTGATATTTGGCTCTGTTGACTAATGAGTTTGCCGACCACTGGCCTAGAGAACCCACCCTATTCATTATCCTGCCGCAGGGAAGCTGCATTTACTTCGCTCAGCCCTTTGGCCCCTCATCCGGCTACATTTACTGCTCAAAAGGACTCAGGGCCCTGGGATCCCAGACACAAGTGGCCCCAGGGGTTTAGAGCAGGGGTCCTCAAACTTTTTAAACAGGGGGCCAGTTCACTGTCCCTCAGACCGTTGGAGGGCCGCACTATAGTTTAAAAAAACAACTATGAACAAATTCCTATGCGCACTGTGGGCCCGGGACCAGTCGGCTGCTAAGCAGGACAGGCAGCGGCACCCAACGGGCCGGATAAATGTCCTCGGTGGGCAACACGTGGCCAGCGGGCCGTAGTTTGAGGACACCTGGGTTAGAGGATGGAGGGAAGTCAGAGAGTTTCCTGGGCTGAGGGCAGAGGGAGCAGGGCTGGGAAGAAGTGGCACCTGGCATCCCAGGACAGCCTCCACCTGGCCCCATATGCTCCCATTACACAATACCATACACCCATGACGTTGCGCCCCCCCCCCATAGCTCCTCATTCCAACCCCCAAACTCTCTTCGTCTGTCTCCCAAAGACCCCTTCCCTCTGGACCCACAAAACCCATCACCCAGACCCCAAGGGTCACCTTCCTCCATCCCTCTCAGGTGTCGTGTTCAATGACGTCTACGCAGCCTCCAAGTTTGCCCTGGAAGGGTTCTTCGAGAGTCTGGCCATCCAGCTGCTCCAGTTCAACATCTTGTGAGGCGGGCCCTTGGGCGAGGAGGGGAAAGGGGAAAGGGAGAGGGAGGGAGAGGGGAAGGGGAGGGTGGGGAGGGGCAGACAAGGAAAAGGGGGTAACGAGGAGATGGGGGCAGGGAGAGATGAAATAATGATGGGGGAAATGAGGGGTGAGAAGGGAAGAGGGACAGTAATGAGCAAATGGGGCTGAGAGTGTGTTGGGGCACCAGACCCCTCCCCTGCCCTGTCCCCAGCATCTCCCTGGTGGAACCCGGCCCCGTGGGCACGGCCTTTGAGGGGAAGCTGCTGGAGCAGGTTTCCACCGCCCAGTTCCCAGGCGCCGACCCCGACACCCTGCACTACTTCCGGGACCTCTACCTCCCAGCGTCCCGGGAGCTCTTTCGCTCTTTGGGGCAGAGCCCCCAGGACGTGGCCCAGGTGAGTAGGGGACTCCAAGACATGGTGTAGGTATGTAGGGGGCCCTCCCTACAGAACTGTCGTCCCTGGTCCCCGAGCTCAGGGCTCCACCCCACAGATTATTGTCAAGGTCATCAGCTCGGCCAGACCACCCCTGCGCAGACAGACCAACGCCCGCTACTCCGCCCTGACTGCGCTCAAGGCCGCGGACCCCTCCGGCCGCCTGTACGTGCGATCGGCCCACCGCCTGCTCTTCCGCTGGCCGCGCCTCCTCAGCCGGGGCCTCCGCTGCCTGGCCTGCGGCTGCTTCCCCACTCGGGTACGGCCTGGGTGAGCATCGCCCAACCCTGCCGACTCCTGAACAGCCAGATCAGAGGCCATGCAGGCCATTCACTCATTCATTCATTCACTCACTCATTCATTCACTCATTCATTCATTCACTCACTCACGCATTCATTCAGCAAATTGAGCCTCCAGGCACCCTCCTGGTCAAGGCTGGGGCAGAGAGGAGGAACCTAGGACCCTGGGCTGAGGAATCCAGAGCAGGGAGCTGGTGTTGCATCTGGGAAGGCCAGGGGGGCTTCCTGGAGGAAGGAGCATTGTCCATGGACATTGAAGGGTGAGACAGGCTGTCTCTCAGCATTTCATTATCTTGGGCCTGGGAATACAGGAATGATCCAAACACCTCCATCACCCCCCACCCCCAATACACACATGCATAGAGCTGGGTTCACTAGGGGGTCTCCAGACTTTTCTGGTCACACACACTCCATCAACAGAATGTGTTTGTGCACACACCAGCAATGCACATATACTTTTCATCAAATATAGATTTGTAACCACTAACAATCTCTATATTAAATATTTAATAAAGCTCAATTTCTCATGTCTAAATAAAAAATTAAAAAGCAATAGGGTCCGTTTCACACCCGTTAGAATGCCTAATATCAACAACAAAAAACGAAACAGAAAATAACAAGGGCTGTAAGGATGGAGAGAAAGTGGAACCCTTGTGCATTGTTGGTGAGAATGTAAAATAGTGTCGCCTCTATGGATAACAGTGTGGCAGCTCCCTGAAGACTGAAAAATTATTATATGACCCAGCAATTTCATATCTGGGTGTATGTTTGCACACCCACGTTCAGAGCAGCATGACTCAAACCAGCAACTCAAATGTCCATCAGTGGATGAATGGATAAACAAATGTGGCCGATCCATACAATGAAATGTTATTCAAACTTACAAAGGAAATAAGTTGACATATGTATGCCATGGACATTATGCTAAGTGAAATAAGCCTTCACAAAAAGACAAATACTGTAGGATTCCAATTATATGAGGTCCCTAAGGTAGGCAAATTCATAGAGACAGAAAGTAGAACGGTGGATGCCAGGGGCTGGAAGGAGGGGGATGGGGAGTTGGTGTTTAATGGGGAAAGAACTTCAATTTTGCAAGATGAAGAGTTCAGGAGATGGATAATGGTCATAGTTACATGACAATGTGTACTTAACACTAATGAACTGTACACTTAAAAACATTAAGATGGGCCCTGGCTGGTGTTCTCAGTGGTTAGAGCGTCAGTCAAGGGCACGTACCCATCTGGGCGTGTGTAGGAGGCAACCAGTGGATGTATCTCTCTCACATCAATGTTTCCCCCCTCTCCCCACCCCCACCCTTCTACTCTCTCCAAAGAGCAATGAGAAAAATACCCTCAGGTGAGAATTAACAAAACAAAACAAAAATGCTAAGATGGTAAATGTTGTGTTATGTATCTTTTTACCACAGTTAAAATTATTTTACAAGTGATAGGGGTCCCACCTGAGTCCCCAACAAATGACCCCAAGTTTCTTGGCCTTCCTCTGGAGAATTTGGAAGCAAACGGACTCTGGGTGTAACTGCTGGCTCTGCCTCTTTTTCACTGGGTGGCTGTGGGCCGCTGACTCCCTGGCCTCATCTTCTATGAAGCAGGGTTCGCAGCGACGGGGCTGAACCGACAGGACAGGCCCCTGCACTGTTCCGCTTCACTTGGAGTTTTTGCTGTGGCTCAGGGTCAGCTACCACCGTGGAATGCCAATCTCCAGGCAACGTTTTTTTCATTCATGTTTGCTCTGCAGCCTCCTCAGATGGAGACACTCAGAACCTCCCCAGTTCATAAATGAAGAATCGGAGGTTGTCAGGAGCAGAGGAGAGGGATAGGAGTCAGGTCTAGGGCCGCCCAACTCCGTTTCTGCTGGTCTTCAGGGGTCTCTAGTGACCTGGAAAAAGGGAAACTGAGCCTGGGGCCCTGGGAAGAGATGTCTGAGAGATGGGGGGGGGGGGGTGCTTAGTATGTTTTATCAAATTAAATTCTCTCTCCTATTCCTTATTGGATTTTTGGGATGATGTTGTAATACCTTTAAAAGAATATATGAAATTAGATAGTGGGGACGGTTGCACAAACTTGTGAATATACAAAAATCCACTGATTCTGCACTTTAAAATGGCAAACTTTATGGTATGTGAATTACATCTCAATTTAGAAATTAATTTTTAAAAGGTTATATAAAGCGCACAGATGCAGGTGGTCTTTGGATTGCCCCAGGAGGCTCACCCCAGGAGTACATCAACCACTCTCCTCCACCTTTGGCTCCCGGTAGGAGATCAGAGGGTGGGGGGAGAAAGACCAGCGCTCTCCATGGGGTCTCTCTGGAGCCACAGAATCTCTCCATCTAAGGCTCAGCGCCAGCTTCGGAGAACCACCCCCTCCCTTTGCCCCTTTCAGCTAAAGATGCTGATGGGACCCACAGCTGCCAGCAGAGGGCACTGCGCCAGCCGCCACAGGACTCCCTGCCCCTGCCCTCAGGACTCCCCATGGACCCACCTGAGTGTGCTGTCTTTCCCACCCAGGATCCCGGCTGACGTCACACATGTGCGTTAGACAGCAGAGGAGCGAAAGGCACACTCACTAGACCACCAACAGAACATTACCGACTTTCGCTGCCTGCCTTCCCCCCAAGGTCTCCAACTGTCCTGAATTTTATGTCCAACATTTCCTTGCTTCCTAAAATCTCCTTTAACTGAATTATCTTAAAAGACAAATTGCTCTTCTTGTCAACAAGGAAAAGCCATCAGAGTCACCATAAGTGAAGCCGAACTGGATATTCATTTGTGGGTGGGGCACACAGTAACCCAAACCCCCTACTCACAGACTTGCTGTGCGAAAAAACACCAGCTTCTTTCCCAGCTTCTCTTGCAGCTAGATGGTGAGCGTGCAAGCCCGCTTCCACTCGGCAGATGCATATGGTTTAGAATGGAGAGGCGGCCCCGGAGAAGGCAGGATCCGAAGAACACGTGGCCGAGGAGGCAGGAGCCGTGTGGCCAGGCTTGACAGCAAAACGTAGAGCTGCCGGCTGGTTTCAGGGGCGATGATTTAAGCTGTGGCCTTAGCTGCTGCCCTGCACCCCCACTTTGTTCCTTTTCTTTTTTCTATCCTTACCCAAGGATACGTTTTATTTATTTTAGAGAGAGAGGAAGGGAGAGAGAAACATCGAGGTGAGCTAGAAACATCCATCGATTGCCTCCCGTACATGCCGTGGATCAAACCCATAACCTAGCTATGTGCTCTGACCGGGAATTGAACCTGCAACCTTTTGGTGTACAGGATGACGCTCCAACCAACTGAGCCACCCAGCCAGGGTCACTTTGTTCCTTTGTATCTCCCAAGGCTGGTGATTGCATGAGCCCCCAGTATCCAGCCAATAAATTCCTTTGCAGCTTAAATCACCCTGAGGCAGTTTCGGATGAATTTAAGGAAGATACATCACCAATCCAGATGGCAACTATAAAAATAAGTGTCGGGGGGGAGGTGGGGGAGACAACTGTTATTAACTCTAGCTGGATGCTATTGCTATTTTATTGTTTACCACACAGTCGACAGAGATTGGCAGTTCAAAGAGTGTTCAAGACATGCCAAGCCTTGCCTCTTTATTTTTTTTTAATATATTTTTTATTGATATTTTACAGAGAGGAAGGAAGAGGGATAGAGAGTTAGAAACATCGATGAGAGAGAAACATCGATCAGCTGTCTCCTGCACACATCCCACTGGGGATGTGCCCGCAACCAAGTTACGTGCCCTTGACCGGAATCGAACCTGGGACCTTTCAGTCCGCAGGCCGACGCTCTATCCACTGAGCCAAACCGGTTTTGGCCTTGCCTCTTTATTTCAACACTCAGACCTGATCCCCCTGTCTTCCCCATCGTAACAAAGACAAGTTTGTTTCTCCAGTGGCTCCGGCCAAAAATCCTGGAGTCATCTCTAGTTCCTCTCTGTCACACCTCACAGCCAATATATCAGGAGATCTTGTTCACGTGACCCGCAAAATGCATTCAGAACCAACCACTTCGCACACCTTCTTGGCCTCCACACTAGTCCAGCCACCATCATTTCTCCTTGGAGTATTGCACCAGCCCTCTTCCCCTCCCGCCTTCTGCATTCACCCCCTACAATCCATTCTCCACATAGCAGCCCAGGGGAGCCTTAAAAAGATCTTTTGAATAAGTAAAATGTTCACAATGGTGGGGTTGGGTTTTTTTTTGGCGGAGGGTTTACATAATTAAAGGATTTTTAAAAACAATTCTGCCCTGGCCTGTGTGGCTCAGAGGTTAGAGCGTTGGCCTGAGCACCAAAGGTTCCACAACCAATTGATGTTTCTCTCTCCCCCCCTTCTCTCTCTTTCTCTCTCTTCTCTCTCCCCCTCCCTACCTTCCACTCTCTCTAAAAATCAATGGAAAATATATCCATGGCCCTCCTGGTGTGGCTCAGTGGTTGAGCATTGACCTATAAACCAGGAGGTCATGGTTCAATTCCCAGTCAGGGCACATGCCTGGGTTGTGGATTTGATCCCCAGTAGGGGGCATGTAGGAGGCAGCCCATCAATAATTCTCTCTCATCATTAATGATTCTATCTCTCCCTCCCTCTCCCTTCCTCTCTGAAACCAATATATATATATCCATGAACAATAATTTCTGCAATCAGTCCTGTACTGATGAATTTTGGATTTCAAATCATAGTAACAAAGGACATACCCAAAATGATTCTATTAAAACAGAAAAATAATGTCATCCCTCTTTTCAAAACTCTTCGATGGTTTCCCCTCTTACTTAGATTCAAATCACCAACTGTCAGGTCTCCTACATGATCTCATCCCTGAATACGTGTCTCAAATCATCTCCTGCTCTCTCCCCTTCACCCACTTCATTCCAGGAACACCGACCTCCTTGCTGTTCCTTAAACATGCTGTGCACACTCCCACCTCAGGGCCTTTGCACTTGCTGTTCCTTCTGCCTAGAGTGCTTTCCTCAGATGGCCACATGGTTTCCTCCTTCGCCTCCTTATGGTGCTCCAAGGTCACCAACTCAGAGAGGTCCCCCTGATCCCCACAGGTAGTACCCTGTCACTTCATCCCCTTAAGCCACTTTATTTCTCATCACGGACATATATGCTACAACTATAGTCACAATTTGTTTCTTGCCCATCTCTACCCACTTAGAATGTCAGCTTCATAGAGAGGAGATTATTGTCTGTTTGCTCAGCCCTATCCCCAGGACCTATTACATGATAGATACCCAAATATCTGATAAATGAGTGAATAGGTGGATAAATTAACACATTAAAATGAGACTCTCCTAGCCCTGGCCATTGTTGCTCAGTGGTTAGCACCTTGCCCCGCGCACTGAAGGGTCTCAGGTTTGATTCCTGGTTAAGGCAGTACCTGGGTTGCAGGTTCGATCCCCAACCCTGATCAAGGCATGCATGCAGGAGGGAACAAATCAATATGTCTTTCTCACATTTCTGTTTCTCTCTCTCTCTTTTTTTCTTTCTCCCTCCCTCCTTCCATCCCTCCCTTCCACTCTCTCTAAAAATCAATGGAGCCCTAGCCAGTTTGGCTCAGTGGATGGAGCATTGGCCTGCAGACCAAAGGGTCCCAGGTTTGATTCCAGGTCAAGGGCACATGCCGGGGTTGCAGGCTTAATCCCCAGCAGGGGGCGTGCAGGAGGCAGCTGAGCAATGATTCTCTCATCATTGATGTTTCTCTCTCTCTTTCTAAAATCTCCCTTCCTCTCTGAAATCAATAAAAATATATTTTTTAGAAATCAATGGGAAAATATCTCAGGTGAGGATTAACAGAGAGAGAGAGAGAGAGAGAGAGAGAGAGAGAGAGAGAGAGAGAGAGGATCTCTTTGACCTTATAAGAAGGATTTAAAGATTTTTCTCTGCTCCGCAAACCACCATGCTCCATCTTTCTTCCAGGTCTTTGCACAGGCTGTTCCCTCCCCTTAAACAAAGCTGCCTTCTTTCTCCCACCCTAACCCTTCACCTGATTACTCTTCCACTAAGGCTTCCAGGTCTCAGCCTAAAGACCGCCTCCTTCAGGAAGCCTTCCTGGACTCCCAGGCTAGTTGGGTCGGAGGCTCCTCTGGCCCTCACAGCTGCTTATTTATGGGTCGTCCTCCTTGATGGGGCTGTGAGCTCTGTGGGGGCAGATATCGTCATTTCTCGGACCTTTTTCAGACACAGTAATCAACCCTGAAGGTGACACTGACCTATCCCCCCACCCCCACGCTCCCAGCTTAGCAACAAGCTTCTTGTGAAAATTCTCACTGGCAGTCAAGACCTCCCTGGACCAAGGGGGGGGGGGGGCAGGCAATGCCCTTAGGGGCCAGGGAGCAAGGCCAGCTCCTGAAGCCTGGGGGGAAACAGTGGAGTGAGTGGTCAGAACCAAGAAATGACGGAATGAAGCATGGTAGCAACCATGCTAGGGTAAAAACTGCTGTTTAATATTTTAACCCTGCTGTTTGGCTTCTGTACTTATTTGCTTGCTAAAACAATAGAAAAGTTATTTTTATTTTCTGAACTTACGTATGCTATCCCAATCGATTGAATACTCCATGGATGGTGGTTTGAATATCCCATTGATTGTGATCTCACTGGTTATCGAAGCACATTCTTCTGGGGACCAGGACAGCTCAATTACCCTAAATTGCCTCAGTAGCTACAGATAATGCATTCCAGTTGACTCAGTGGTACCAGAATCTGGACAGCACAAGTATTCTAAATTGCCTTGGTGGCCCCAGATAATGTGTTTCTGTTGATTCAGTGATCCGTAGACCCAAAACTATAGATAACTTGCTCAATTTTGCTTCTGTAACTGCTTTGTGCAAACCAGGTTCCTCATTCCAAACCCAAAGATGTAATCGATACCTTTGTGATATTCTGCATATAAGCCAGATGTGGCGAGCTTCTCGGGCCTGCGAGATCTGGAGCTTTTGCCCCTCGTATGCTGCCGGCCTTTAATAAATGACTCAATATTCGACTTTTTGAGGCGTCCTTTGTGAGATTCAGGGTACAATGCAACAAGAGGAGCCTGATTGGGACTAGAAGTAACTCAGCTGGGCACCTCCTGGCTGCACGGTCCAAGCTAAGAGCTCTTTACACCTCCTACTTGAGCCAGCAAAGCACTTTCCTCATCTGTAAAGCAGAGGCGTGGCTGGAGAGAGAAAGTCCCTACTGAGTGCCAGAACTTAGTTGCTGTTTCAGAAATGACAGCCCTTCGTTGTGATGTTCATATGGGTATTATTCCTTGCCTACTGGGTCCAGCCCGGCCTTTCCCGGGAAGCCTCGGCTGGAAGCCCTGGAGGAGGAGATGGAGGCGAAAACAGAGACCACACATCCCTGCAGGGCCGCTCCTCCCGCCTCTTCGCTGCAAACCCGGGGTTCCAGGGAGAGGAAGGCCGGAGGAATTTGAGCGGCAGCAGCTGCTCTGGGCGGGCAGCCAACTTCCCCGCCCGCCACCGCCCGCATTCCCGCGGGAGGGGCCCGGGTACCTACTCGGCGTCTGACCGGAGGCTAGCTGGCGCCCTCTCGTGGCCAAGCGAGAGACTGAACTTGACCATTACCGGCTGGAGGGGGCAGGGTGAAGCCCACAGCTACTCTCCCCACCTCTGACCCTCCTCCTGCTCCCTCCTAAGCCCGGTTCGGGAGCTCAGCTCCATCACTTAGCTGCTGCGTAACCCTGGGAAAGTCACTCAACCTCCCTGTGCCTCAGTTTTCTGGCTGCAAAATTTGGGGCAGGGCACTTCACCTTCCAGTGCCTGGGTTTTTTCATCAGCAAAATGGGGCCGTAGGTTAAATTGCTGAGAGGATTAAAAGAGACAGTCCTGGGCCGGCTGACAGGCTTGGTCTGTGGTTGAGCGTTGACCTATGACCCAGGAGGTCACGGTTCCATTCCCGGTCAGGGCACATGCCCCTGTTTCAGTCTCTGATCATCGTTGATGCTTCTATCTCACACTCTTTTTCTCCTTTCCTCTCTGAAATCAACAAAAATATATTTTTTAAAAAAGAGAGAGACAGCCCTAGCCAGTTTGGCTCAGTGGATAGAGTGTCGGCCTGCAGACTCAAGGGTCCCAGGTTCGATTCTGGTCAAGGGCATGTACCTTGGTTGCGGGTACATCCCCAGTAGGAGGTGTGCAGGAGGCAGCTGATCGATGTTCCTCTCTCATCGATGTTTCTAGCTCTCTATCCCTCTCCCTTCCTCTCTGTAAAAAATCAATAAAATATATTTTAAAAAGAGAGAGAGAGTGAGAAAGAGAGAGACAGTCCTGGGGAATGTGTCTACAGTAACTATCCACTCCAAAAGGACAAGGGTTTTGTCTTGTTCACTGCTTTGTCCCCAACGCCTACAACAAGGCCTGGTACACAATAGGTGCCTCATACACAGTAATTGAGCAAAAGCTTATCATTCTTCTTTGGGGGGATCTGGAGTGGGATGGGGTAAGAGGGAACAGTTGCATGAGACGTGAGTGTCTGCTACCGCTCACTCACCCAACACCTGCTTTTGTCTCCATCCATTTGTTCATTGGATGGCAAGGTCCTATCCCAACAGGCACCCTCCCCACCACCACCCTGTTTGCTTTCAGTGTTTCCTCTGTTGTTCATCGGCACCCAAGGGCAGCTTTTCCCTTGACTGGGACCACCCCCAAGTCAAACAGAAGTTCAAGGAGCCACAGGCCTGAGCATGCTTCAAAACAGGCTCGGATGTGCCCACCTGGCAAGGATTCCCACTCGGAAGACAGAGCCACTGCTGGAGGGAGCTCAGTGGGAGAGGAAGTGGAAGGGACTGAGGCTAGCGCCTCTGTGCCACCTGCCTTTAGACAACACCCTGTCCTGGACCTGGGAGGCCCCAGGACAGAGGAGGGGGGACACAGACACCTGATGCGGGTCAGAGGTGGTAAGGAGAGGGCTCATCCCAGCCAAGGGAGAGCTGAACAGAACTGGTGAAGATTCCCTGAGAGCCTGGGACAGCAGTGGAGCATGCCGCCCCAAATGAACACCAAAGTTCTAGAACCTCCTGAATCAGATGTCACCTGCTTCACCAATCCAGGCCTTAATTTGCTTCTGTTGATTCCTTGCTTCCTAAGAGATTGTTTACCATAGATTTAAGTGCCTTTCCCATCCTCTTAGCTCATCCGCATGCCACAGGGCAAGTGGCTCACCCTCCTGGGGCCTCCGTTTCCTCGTCTTTACCATGGTGCTCATTCTTACTTCAGCATGGCTGTGAGACTTATGTGAATGTACACAGAGCACGTAAAACAGCGTCTGGCACATAGTAAGTGCTCAATAAATGCCTGAGGAATAAATAGCTGGATGCTACCTGCCCCCCTTGTTTCTGACACACTTGGGTTTCTGGTGCTCTACAAAGACGGTCTGGGAAGTCAGCACACATTGAATCTAATGCACAGAAGGCGAGGAGGTTTAAGAAGAAGGCACCCCTGAGGCCCAGTAGAGATTTTGTCTGTTGTGGTCACTGCTGTGTCCCCAGCATGCTAAGTAGGGCTGGGCTCCTGGTAGATATTTAATGAATCTTTGTTGGATAAATGTATATTATCATTGTTTGGGGAGATCTATGGCCCTCCAAGAGGCAAGACTCCCCAAGCTATCGGCATTGAGTTCCCAGAAGAAGGAAAAACCAGACAACCTTATCTGCAACCCCGCCTGCTTCTGAGAGGCAGACACCACAAAGCAAGCTCTTCATCCTTAGTGGGCTCTTTAAACAGCCAGGGAGAATTATTTCCCAACAGAGAAAGCTTTCTTCCAGAAATGCTTCAAGCATGATGTGTTTTTGTCCCTGGTTTAATGTGTATAATTTGCCTTTGGAAATGGAGCCCAGAAGAGCTTGGCATGATTTAGGGACAAAGGACAATGGTCACAGTTTACCAAGCATAACTTTCTCCTGCAAAGAAGGAGAAAGATGCTGGGTGCAGAAAGATCAAGAGCAAAAGGTGTGGAGAAACCAAGATGGCGGCATAGGTAAACACCTGAACTTGCTGCCTCGCACAACCACTTCAAAACTACAACTAAAAGACAAAACGGACATCATCCAGAACCACAGGAAGGCTGGCTGAGTGGAAATTCTACAACTAGAAGGAAAGAGAAGAGCACACTGAGACTCAGAGGAGCTGCGGAAGTAAAGTGCAGGGGTACGGAGGTGAGTGCGCGGAGAGGGCTGGCAACTGAGTACACGGCTGTCTTTTTCAATAGAAGGGAGACACAAGCTCCCAACTGCTCTGAACTCCAGTTCCGGGCGAGACTCTGGGGATCCTGACTCATATGGGGAAAAACTGGACTGTCTGGCAGCGGGCAGAACTCGAGGGCGGCTTTCTCTCAGAGGTGCTTGCAGTGATTACCAAGGGACACTGAGACCCAGGGGCCTCTTAGGGGAGGGCGGACTGTCAGCCATTGCTGTTTGCTCCACCCTGAGACCCCGCCCCACCCAAGCTGTGCACAGAGGTTTTTGCATATGAATGGCCTGGTCCTTTGAAATCTAAACTTACCTATCAAACTGCAGCTGAGTCAGAGATACCCAGAACATCCCAAAGAAGGCCCAAGGCCCCACAGCAGCTTGAATTGCTTCACAGCTGGGCCTCATCTGGGCACCTCCAAACCCCAAACAAAGAAGAGGAATCTGCAGATCTCTCTGTAGCTCCTGCTGGGTGGCCTCAGGCAGAGGTTAAATTAGCACCTCCTTGGAGATCCAAGAGCCAGTGTACCCAGGGGTCAGAGTGGGACCATGCAGATTACAACTCCTCAGATCCATAAGGGACACACTCAGGGGGCAGACTCAGTGAGCACCAAAGCCCCACTGAAGCAAGTCTTGCCTCATAAGGGTGTCTCCAGCATAGAAGTTCTCCCAGCATAGACACAGCTGATCCTCACAGCCAGTTGGCCTGGAGGTCAATTTCTCCCAGTGATACCAACAACAATCAAGGCTTAACTACAACAAGACTGTGCACACAGCCCACAAAGGGGTGCACCAAGAGTGTCCACCTCAGGTAACTGGGGAGGCTGAGCCATTGGGCCCTATAAGACACCTAGCACACAAAGCCACTCTATCAACACAGGGAACTAGCCAAAATGTGGAGACAAAGAAACAGGTCACAAATGAAAGAAATGGAGGAAAGCAAATGACTGGATATAGAGTTCAAAACCACGGTTATAAGGTTTTTCAAGAATTTTCTAGAAACCGCCGATAAATTTAGTGAGGCCCTCAAGGATATGAAAAAGGACCAACTAGAAATTAAGCATACACTGACTGAAATAAAGAATACTATACGGAGATCCAACAGCAGACTAGAGTATCACAAGAATCAAGTCAAAGATTTGAAATACAAAGAAGCAAAAAACACCCAACCTGAAAAGCAAAAAGAAAAAAGAATCCAAAAATATGAAGATAGTGTAAGGAGCCTCTGGGACTATTTCAAGCGTACCAACATCTGAATTATGGGGGGTGCCAGAAGAAGAGAGAGAGCAAGATACTGAAAACCTATTTGAAGAAATAATGACAGAAAACTTCCCCCACCTGGTGAAAGAAATAGACTTATAAGTCCAGGAAGCACACAGAACCCCAAACAAAAGAAATCCAAAGAGGACCACACCAAGACACATTATAATTAAAATGCCAAGAGCAAAAGACAAAGAGAGAATATTAAAAGCAGCAAGAGAAAAACAGTTAGTTACCTACAAGGGAGTAAGTACCCATATGATTGTCAGCTGATTTCGCAACAGAAACTATGCAGGCCAGATGGGAGTGGCAAGATATATTCAAAGTGATGAATAGCAAGAACCTACAACCAAGATTACTCTACCCAGCAAAGCTATCATTCAAAATTGAAGATCAGATAAAGAGCTTCACAGATAAGAAAAAGCTAAAGGAGTTAATCACCGACAAACTAGTATTATATAAAATGCTGAAAGGTATTCTTAAAGAAGAGGAAGAAGAAGAAAAGGGTAAAGATAAAAATTCTGAACAACAAATACATATGTATCGACAAGTGAATCTAAAAATCAAGTGAATAAAAAGTCTGATGAACAGAATAAACTGGTGAATATAATAGAATCAGGGGCATAGAAAGGGAGTGGACTGATAATTCTCAGGGGGAAAGGGTATGGGGGGTGCGGGAAGAGACTGGACAAAAATTGTACACCTGTGGATGAGGACAGTGGGGGTGGGGGGTAAGGCCAGAGGGTGGAGTGGGAACCGGGTGGAGGGGAGCTATGGGGGGGAAAAGAGGAACAACTGTAATAATCTGAACAATAAATATTTATTTAAAAAAATAAAAACAAACAAGGAGACGAACAACAACAAAAAAAGGAGCAAAAGGCGTGGCTCCATGGAGTGAGGGTGGTCCAATGCTCCAAGAGGTCACTGGTTCAATTCCAGTTGGGCACATGCCCTGGTAGGGGCATATACGAGGCAGCAGATGGATGGTTTCTCTCATTGAGATTTCTCTCTCTCTCTCTCTCTCTCTCTCTCTCTCTCTCTCTCTCCCTTCCTCTTACTCTGAAATCAATAAAAAGATATATATATTTTTAAATTAGCCTGGTCTTGATGGCTCAGTGGTTGAGTGTCAGTCTATGAACCAGGAGGTCAGGGTTTGATTCCCTGTCGGGGCACATGCCCAGGTTTTGGGCTCAATCCCCAGTGGGGGACTTGCAGGACGCAGCCTATCAATGATTCTCTCTCATCATTGATGTTTCTATCCCTCTCTCCCTCTCCCTTCCTCTCTGAAATCAATAAAAATATAGATTTATCCCTAGCTGGTTTGGCTTAGTGGATAGAGCATCGGCCTGCGAACTGAAAGGTTCTGGGTTCGATTCCGGTCAAGGGCACATGCCTGGGTTGCAGGCTGGTGACCAATCAATGATTCTCTCTCGTCGTTGATGTTTCTATCTCCCTCTCCCTTCCTCTCTGAAATCAATAAATATATACATATAGCCCGAGCCGGCTTGGCTCAGTGGATAGAGCGTCGGCCTGCGGACTGAAGGGTCCCAGGTTCGATTCTGGCCAAGGGCACATGCTTGGGTTGCAGGCTCGATCCCTAGTAGGGTGTGTGCAGGACGCAGCCAATCAATGATTCTCCCTCATCATTGATGTTTCTATCTCTCTCTCCTTCTCCCTTCCTCTCTGAAATCAATAAAGAAATATATTTTTTAAAAAGTTTAAAAAATAAATAAATATACTTTTTATTATTTTTATTTTTTTAAAGAGTGAAAGGGTCTGAGCTGGGCATTTCTCAGAAGGTTCTATTATGGTGGATCCTGGGGCCAGATGGCTAAATGCCTATGGCTGCTCCACCCTGTGAGTGGGAAATGAACACATCACTGTCCCTGGCCCCACAATGGAGGCTGGGCTGAGAAGGGAGGAGCAGCCCACTTTGCTCCCATTGGGTCTCTGGGGGTTCCCGCCCATGTCCGACTCAGCCAGGACAGGCCAAGACAAACAGGCCGGAGCTGGGGCAGACAGGAGGACAGGCATCTGCGGCCGGTGGCCCACATCACCGTCCCACTGCCATGGACTTGCCCTGGTCCCTGGGGTTGATTCTGCTCCTCTTGGGGATCCCCCTCACCCATGCTGAGCCACTGTGAGTCTGGGAAACTGAGGGGAACCTGCCGACCGCCTACACATCTGTGGTCTTCATGACTCCCCGCAGGGGACCCCATCTGTCTCTGCTGTTGCTTCCCCAACTGGAGCCCCCGGGGCCCCTGTGTTTGTCTCCCGGCAGGTATATCCTGGTGACGCCCCGTGTCCTGCGGGTCGGCAGCCCTGAGAACATCCACATGCAGGCTCACTCGGACTCCGGGCAGCCCCTTAACGGGACCCTTGAGGTGAACCTCACTGTGTGGGACTTCCCCATGAAGAAGAAGGAGATGGCCAGAAGCCAGCTCACCCTCTCACTGGAAAACCACTTTATGAGCCAGGCATCCGTGATGGTAAGTGACGGGCCAGCATGGGTGGCCACAAAGGAGGCTCCAGGCCAGCAGCAAGGGTGGAGAGTGGCAGACTCTAGGGGGAATTTCCACTAGATACGCTAGGGAATAGACGCTGGGCATGGATATACTTAGTGCTCCTCTTATGTTCTGTCCACTTGAAAATCCAAAATCCCTTCAATCTGGGCTCCCATGATTATTAGCATGATGCCTCTGTGCTAATTAATCAAGGCGCCCTCTGCTGGTGACTGGGAAAACTGACCATGGCCTGGATTGTATCTCCACTCGAGAGGAAATGTCCTTGTGCAGGAGCAAACTGCACAGCCACACGAGTCGACCTTGCTCCCAAAGGCAGAGCTGGAGGGCCCCCATTCAATCGGCTCTCCTAGGATCTGGCCCAGGGCTCTGCTCCCAGGGATGGAGACCCCAGCAGGGCCTGAGAAATGTGGGCATCTCTCCCCAGATTCCCGAGAGCCTGGTATACCCCCCACAACCAGGGCAGCAGCATGTCATCATCCGGGCATCATGGGCACCCACCTCTACCTCCTCATTTATGGAGAAGGTTGTGCTGGTGGCTCCCCATGCTGGCTACATCTTCATCCAGACGGACAAGACCATCTATACCCCGGAGCACATGGGTACAGCCTCTGGGCACTTGGCCTGGAGCAGACATTGCCTCAGCCCCAGCCTCCCCCAATGCCCAACATATTCCACCTGCCTAGGTCCCCCCACTGCCCAAGATTATAATAACTACACCCCCTCTCCAAACTCTACCCAACACTCAGAGTCTTCCCTCCTCCTCCAGTTCAATACCGGGTGCTCACTGTGAACCACAAGATGGATCCTGTGACCAGGACATTCACTCTGGACATCAAGGTGGCCTCTCCTGTTGGCAGGGTGGATCCCAGGCACTGGGGTTATAGCATGTGCTGAGGGCCTGTGGGCATGAACCACCTACCCGCTGTCCCCACAGAACCCGGAAGGGATCACTGTGATCAGCCAGGATCTGCTGGCCAGCAGAGGTATCTTCTCGAGTTCCTTCCACCTCCCAGAGCTCATCAGGTGCCCTACTGGGAGCCCTAGGGACAGGGGAGGTGGGGGGGGGGCTCCTCAGTCTCCATCTCTCCTAACTTTCTGTGCCTCAGTTTTGGGACCTGGAGCATCGAAGCCAGTTACCAAAGTGCAGCCAAGCTGAAGTTCAAAGCAGCCTTTGACGTGAAGGAGTATGGTGAGCAGCGTGGGACGGGGAGGGCGAGGTGGGACAAGCCAGAAGCAGGGCTGGCTGGAGATGCAGAGGAGGCCTTGTGGCACACCTATTGCGTGCCAGGGCCTGAACTGGGTGCCGGTGAACAGGGATGCCTGTTCCAGTCCTTGGAGGTGGCCAGAGTCACCGGGAAGGAGCAGGACAGGGAGGGGATTAGGGGGAGGACGGTGAATTGCTGAGGGTGTCCCCTGCCTTTACTCCACCCAGTGCTCCCTTCTTTTGAGGTCCGGCTGACCCCAAAGAAGAGCTTCTTCTACCTCAGTGATGAATCTCTGTGTGTGGAAATCCAGGCCTGGTGAGTCCCCTTACTCTGAGGACCACGGACACCAAGAAACTGAAGGGTAGTAAGAAGTGGGTCACTCCCATAGCACTTGGGGCTTAAGAAAGGCACTTTCTGACACCCATCAGATATTCTGGGTCACCCACATTGTCCCACGAGGTTGTACAGACCATGTCTGCTACCTGTGAGGTTGTACAGACCTTCCCTTCAGGCTTGTGGGGTTGTACAGGCCACCTTGTCTACCTAATGGAGCATCACATCTCATGATGTGGACCACCTCTGAAGATCCACAGGGTTGTACAGGCATCTTGTGAGATTATCCAGATCACCTCTGCAGAACTGTGAAATTACAAATGCCATATCTGCTGCCTTGTGGGGTTCACTGATCATCTCCACAGCTCTATGACGTTGCACAGGCCATGTTGTCCACCTAAGCTTGTAAGGGCCATGCCTGCCACTTCTTAACATTATACAGACCATTCCTGAAGCTTTATCATGCTGCACAGGCCACCTCTGCCATCCCACGGGTTGTCCAGACTCCTATGTGGCTCCAAATGGTTGTACAAGATACCTCTACCATCTCATGAGGTCTCACAAGTCACATTTACAACCCAACAAGGCGTTATGTGACTTATTTGTCACCTCCCAGGATTTTGTGGTCAGCAATGAAACCTTAGTTTCCAGGGGCCGCCTCTGCCCCTCCCCAAGTTTCACAGCCATCGTTGCAGCCCTATGAGATCATACAGGCCATCTCTGCAGCCACCGGAGGTTGTGCGGTGCTTCCGAGCCAGTGGAGCGTCTTTATCCCCCAGGTATATATTCAACAAGCCAGTGGACGGACATGCCCTGGCCATCTTCGGGGTGAAGCTGGATTCCCGCCGGATCGCCATTCAAAGTTCTCTACAGAGGGTGGAGGTAACCAATTCGGACCCCTCCCCAGCCTCCCTTTCCCCCCAACCCTCCTTCACTTCCCCAAGAAACCATCTCCTCTCCTCTCTCCTGCCCTGAGAGCAGATCTCTAAAGGCCAGGGTCACGTCTCCCTCCAGAAGGACATGTTGATGGCTGCATTCCAAGGCCCAGAAGAGGACTTCATAGGGGCCTCCATCTATGTCAACGTCACCGTGTTCTCCTCAGGTGCTGCCCTCACCCAGGCCCATGGCTGAGTTCAGGACACTGTTCCTTCCCAGACCAGACATTCTGCCCATGTGACCTCAGGCGACCTCCTGCCTGAGTTTCCTCATTAGAGAAATGGGAAATGCCAGAAGGGCTGGCAGGAGTTGAAATTGTGTTACTGTCTTTCCCTGTCATCATCACCAAGATGGGCCTCCCAAACCTGCAGCCCTGCAATTCCCCCAAGAAATTAAATTTGCTCCACAGACTTCATGGTCCCCTCTCTCCACAGGGGGTGAGATGGTCCAGGCTGAGACCTCAGGGGTGAAGATCACCCGGAGCCCATACAACATCAAGTTCACCAGGACACCCCAGTATTTCAAGCCGGGGATGCCCTTCCTTTTTAGGGTCAGGGTCTGGGTTCACTCTACCCAAGGACTCAGGGGCCCCACTCTCAAACAGCCACACCCCAGAAATAAAAATCCACACTGGACTCACCTGCCCCCAGTCTTTCTTAGAGTTGAGTCCATCATGCCCCCAGATTAATCCCAAGGTTTCCTCAAGTCTTAACCCATGTCTTCCCGAAGCACAGTGAGGGCTCCATAATTTCTCTATGGGAGCTTAGGAGTCACAGTCAGGCTAGAACATAGTGCTTAAGTGTTTATCTTGAGGCTGCATTTGCACAGCAAGCTGCTGTTTTCTCATACATTCATTTGGGTTGACCTTAGGCTGTCTGATGGGCATTATTTCAGTCCCAGTCCTGCTCTGTTTTCCCCCAAGCCCTCTATGCCTTCTCCACCCCCAATTCCACCCAATACCCAGGGCCACCACATATGGATTTGCATGGCAATGCTCTAGGGGTGCCGTTCATAAAGACTCTAGTGTGAATGGTATCCCTGGTGTTGCTCAGTGCACAACTGGCACAGCTGTCCCAGGCAGTCCTATCCGGGTGGCATTCACAGCTCCCACCTCTCACAGCAGGCCGCCCCCAGGCCTGTCCTTTATCTCACCCCACACTCCTCCCCAGGTCTTCGTCTCAAATCCTGACGGGTCCCCAGCCTCCCATGTTCTCGTTCGCTGCCAAAACCACAAAGTGTACACCTCAGACAGTGGGGTGGCCACTCTGACCATCAACACAGACGCACAGATGAAGCAACTCCCTATCCTGGTACCAATCCGATGGGGCAGAAACGGTGGGGTTGTATAAACGGAAAGGATGAGAGTTAGTTGCCCATCCATCTACCCAGGTGGTAACTGATGAAGATCTCCGCTCAGAGGACCAAGCATCAGCCAGGATGACCGCTTGGCCTTACTCAACTCAGGATGGGTCAGGGAACTTCGTGCACATAGAGGTGAACACGTTTGGCACAGAAGTTGGCAGCAACCTCCAGCTGAGCCTCAACACAAGGCATCAGAACCCTGCAGCCAAGGACCAGATCACTCACTTCACCATCCTGGTGAGGGACTAGGACCAGAGCTTGAGTCAAGGAATTCTTGCCCTGGAACAGTCTTGGGTAGCTGAGTTGGAGGAACTATGAACAACGGCGTGAAGGTGGGGCCCATCTGGGGTAGGCTCAGGCCAAGGAACAGAGCAAAGGGACTGAGGACCTCTCTTGTGGGCTGGCCCTACCCTTCTCATCCTTGGCTTCCCCTGTTTTTAAGGTCCTGAGTAAGGGCCAGATTGTCTCTACCAAACATCAATTTAAAATTCCCGGGAGTGTCTACACGTCAGCCATCATTGATGTGACTTCAGAGATGCTGCCCTCCTTCCGCATCCTGGCTTTTTATTTACTGCCCAGAGGAGCAGGCCAGGACCCTGAACTGGTTGCCGATTCCATATGGATCGATGTGAATGACAGATGCATGGGGACGGTGAGCCAAACTCCTTGAAGTTGTACATCACCATCATAAAGTTCGGGAGAGGGTCTGTCCAAGTTCAAGGGCTCCCAGACCAGGGGCAAGTGCATGTAAGAGGAAGAGATGTGGCTTTAAAGGCTCGACCTAGGGAGTGGAGATGATGCAAGGAAATGTGTGGAGCTGGAATTTGTCTGGTGGAGGTCCCTAATGCTCCATCAGAGTTGTAGGGAACATGAACCTGAAAGTGAATTTGGGCTCCTGGCCAGTGTGGCTCAGTTTGTTGGGCATTGTCCCATGCACCAGGAGGTTGTTGGTTCAATTCCTGGTCAAGGGCACAAGCCCAGGTTACAGGCTCAATTCCCAGTAGGGGGAATGCAGGAGGCAGACAATCAATGTTGTGCTCTCACATCAATGTTTCTCTCTCTCTCTCTCTCTCTCTCTCTCTCTCTCTCTCTCTCTCTCTCTCTCTCTCCTTCTCCCTCTCTTTGAAAATCAATAAACAAAAGATAAAATTTTAAAAAGTGGACTTGGGGAAGCCCCTTGGCAGTCTATAAGCCTTTTTTATGATATATCTATTTTTCCTGGCTCAGCTGAAGGTTGGCTTAAATAATGAAGATTCCTTCAGTTCTTTGGAGCCCAACAGCAAGGTGAAAATAAAGGTGACAGGTGATGCAGAGGCCACAGTGGGGCTTGTGGCCGTGGACAAGGCTGTTTACATCTTGAACAGCAAACACAAGCTCACACAGAAGAAGGTGAGTACATGTGCATTTGGGGTCAAAAGGTTGCTTGGACATTCTAGCTGGAGCTTCATCTTCTTCAACTGTAAAATGCAACATCAACGGTTGCAAGGATGCAAGTAGCTAGTGCACAGCATAGAGACTGGCAGGTGGTAAGAACTCAATGAATGACAGACAGTGTGAGAATTATTACTTGAACCAGCAATTACAGTGCATTATTGCTCTTTCCCTGGAGGGTCAGACAGGCTCCAAGTCCAGGTTCCTCTCTGGCCCCCCAGGTCTGGGATGTGGTGGAGGAACATGACATTGGCTGCACCGCAGGCAGTGGGAAAGACGGGCTTGCTGTGTTCAAGGATGCTGGCTTGGACCTGAAGATGAGCACAGGGATGGACACCTTGGCAAGCTCAGGTACAGGCAGGGGTGGGAGGTGGGCAGGAGGGCAGCAGGGGTGGAGGCAATGCTGTCTAGTGGTTAAGAACATGAGGTGTAGCATCAAACAGATGGGCTAAAATTCAGGATCTTAGCACTTACCATGGGCCAGTCACATTTCTTCCCTGAGTCTGAGTTTCTCTGTCCATAAAATGGGCATAATAATACAAGTAACTCACTCTGTGTTAGTTAAGGTATAGGTTTGTCCATATGAATCTAAAATAATAGAGCTAAAATAATAGTAGCTCGCCGAAACCGGTTTGGCTCAGTGGATAGAGCATTGGCCTGCGGACTGAAAGGTCCCAGGTTCGATTCCGGTCAAGGGCATGTACCTTGGTTGCGGGCACGTCCCCAGTGGGGGGTGTGCAGGAGGCAGCTGATCGATGTTTCTCTCTCATCGATGTTTCTAACTCTCTATCCCTCTCCTTTCCTCTGTGTAAAAAAAAATCAATAAAATATATTTAAAAAAAAAATAAAATAATAGTAGCTCAAATAAGATAGAAGTTTATATCTCACTCAGTCACCATCCAGAGGTCATTCTGGGACTCAGGCTGCTTCTAGCTTGGTGTTCTGCCATTTTCCGAGATAGCACCTCATCAGAACCTCATTCCAGGCAGTAGGACGAAGGGAAGAGGGAACGAGAGGACACTACTCTGCCAGGGTTCTTGTTCCAGCATTAAGAAGCGTTCAGCAATCTGGAGAAAGGCTGTGAATAGATTAAATAAGAGTCCAAAGATGAAAGATAATTTTGAAAGGCATTGGGGGTCAGAGGAGCCTAGCTGAAGGAACTAAATTCTCTTTGTCTCAGGACCCTTGCTTTTTATTAACACAATTTGTCCTAAGGCAAGGTGGAGATAATACACTTCAAAGGGTAAGGTTTTGTACAGAAGCATTGTCAGATTGGGGAATAGCCTACAGCTATTCAGGTGTTTGGCCAAAAGGAGGCAATAACATGTAGATTAAGATGCCCTGAGCTGTCTGGCAGCAAACAATCGTCCTATTCAGGTTTGCGGGAAATGCCTTTAGCCATTCCAACAGGTGATAACATATGTGACTCAGCCCATGTTGAGTCCCCAAGTTCCATCAACCTTTTGATGAAACTCTTGCAATTATGACATGCTGGAACTGGCTTCCGGCACTACTCTCACATTCATTGGCCAGAACTCAGTCACATGGCCCCACCTAGGCCCAAGGGAGTGTACTGGGAAATGTACTCTTCATTCTGAGTGATATATAAAGATGGAGGTTTAGTTGCTACAGATGAGAGAAGGAGCATGGGTACTGGGGACAACTAGGGGTGTGTTCTTTCAGCTACAAATAGTTATCTCCTGAGTTTCTATCTACTGCAAGCTCAGTACCTCTATATGCACGATTCCATTGATAGAACTCTATGATTCCATTGATTTGCATAGCTGGAGAAAGTAACCCCCAGCGCCTGGCCAGTGTTGCCCAGGGGTTGAGTGTTGACCTATGAACCAGGCGGTCACGGTTGGATCCCCGGTCAGGGCACATGCCCAGATTGCAGGCTCGGCCCCCTGTAGGGGAGTGCAGGAGGCCTATCGATGATTTTCTCTTATCAGTGATGGTTTCTCTCTCTCTCTCCCTCTCTCTTCCTCTCTGAAATCAATTTTTTTTTTAAATAACGCCCAGAGAGGTTGTGACTTGTTGAAAACTGCATAGCTTTTCAGTGGTGAATCTTAAGTATGAGGAACCCATGGAATAAAATTAGGTGATGGGCATACAATAAACTTCAACAGGGGTGTTGGTAATGATCTTGACAATTGTCCTCATTCTTCCCTCTGGCCTCCAGACTGGCACTGCCCCCAGAGCCGCCCTCCCAGCCGCCGCCGCCGCTCCCTGAAGAGCATGGAGACCAAGAAGAATGCAGGTCAGAGCTAAAGCTGGATGTCCCCCTCTTGGTTCCCTGGCCTACTGGATTCATCGGGGCTTAAAACAGAAAACTGAACCCATTCTAGGTACTTCAAGCAGGGAGGGAGGGATTTAATCCTAGGAATCTGGTGCTTTCAAAATTACTTGACTGGGCTATAGAAATGGAAAGTTGAAGGCTGCTCACTGGGACTCAGGATCACCCCACTGCAGTTCTTGCAATGCATGGAATCTCAGGAAACCTCTGACAGTATTCCTCATGAGACAGTGGAACATGGAATTTTCCCCATGAAAAAACCACACAGACTGGGGCCCACTCATTAGCTACACTGCTGCAGGGGAAATGCTCTCTGCTTCTCTTCCACAAGAGCATCTCGGGGCCAGAATCTAATTCCATCCAGAACTCCAGCAGCAAGGGAGTCTGGAAAGCCTAGTTTCCAGATGTCAGACAGAGGAGGGAATATAGACAAACAGAGAAATCAGTGCTGAGTGCCAATGGATAATGTTTAGCTCTGGGCCTGGAGTTCAAGGACGGTGGGGGCACTGCTGGCTGGTGTTAGAAGCATGCGTTCTCTGAGCATTAGATTTTTCAGTCTCTTTGAGCAATGCTAGGACTTGGTGGAACTAAATACAAAGAAAATAAGTAAAATCTAAAAAAAAATCAAGGTAAAATCTAATCTAATTTCCATATCAAAAATCATGCTAACCGCCGAAACCGGTGTGGCTCAGTGGAAAGAGCGTCGGCCTGCGGACTGAAGGGTCCCGGGTTCGATTCCGGTCAAGGGCATGTACCTTGGTTGCCGGCACATCTCCAGTGGGAGGTGTGCAGGAGGCAGCTGATCGATGTTTCTCTCTCATCGATGTTTCTAGCTCTCTATCCCTCTCCCTTCCTCTCTGTAAAATATCAATAAAATATATTTAAAAAAACAAAACAGCCCTGACTGGTTTGGCTCAGTGGATAGAGCGTCGGCCTGCGAACTGAAGGGTCGCAGGTTCGATTCCAGTCAAGGGCATGTACCTTGGTTGCGGGCACATCCCCAGTAGGGGGTGTGCAAGAGGCAGCTGATCGATGTTTCTCTCTCATCGATGTTTCTGACTCTCTATCCCTCTCCCTTCCTCTCTGTAAAAAATTAATAAAATATAAAAATAATAATAATAATAAATAAAAAAAACAAAACAAAACAAAAAAAAAACACAAACCTGAGACCTTTAAAAAAAAAAATCATGCTAACCTTCTGGAGAAAGTTTATAATATGAACTGCTGTTTTATTTATGGCACTGATCTGTTATATTATTTAACTATGGATCTTCTAAACGTGTTGTATGGTGGACAATAAGATTTTTAAATTGCTATAGTTTTATCTTTAAGTGCTTTCCTTAGGTTTGCTTTACAGCGAGGTTTATGTTTTTTACAAATAATTCATGAAAATTGGGAGGCGAAGTGGCATCTTTTATACATAAACATGGCGTTACCAATCTCATCGAAAAGGAGGACGAGGAGGAGGCAGGGAGGGGAGGGGAGGGGAAGCAGCAGCCTGGAGTCTAGTCCCAGCCCTGCCACTGTGAGGTGTGTGACCCTAGGCCAGGGGACAGACCCCTCTGTCACTCAGCTTCCTGATCAGAACTCCCCCTATGGGATCCATGTGAGCTTTTAGGAGGAAGATACAGGCAAAGTGCCAGGACCCACATCTGCCAGAGTTAAGGCTAAACAAGGCCAAGTATGCATGCACTTAGGCGGATGGCTCCCAGCTTCCTCAGACCCTGCTCAGCCTCCTCGTCCCTCTTAACCTGGCCCACAGTGAACAAGTTCAACTCCGACCTGGAGCGGAAGTGCTGCGAGGCCGGGCTCCGGGAGAACCCCGTGGGGCTGTCGTGCGAGGAGAGGACCCGGCACGTCCGCCCTGAGCCGGCCTGTGTCGCCGCTTTCCTGAGCTGCTGCCATCTGTCTGCGGCCCTGACTCGAGAGGCCCGGGAGGATGAGCTGCTTCTGGGGACAAGTGAGGGGGACACGGCAGGAGGACGGGGGAGGGGGCCTCCACCAAAGGGCCTGGAGCGCCATGGGGTCAATCAACGGGGACATTCGGGCCATGGGAACATTGCCTGGGAGGACCGTTCCTAAGAGCTGCTGGGCCGGCCCAGGGAGAGATGCGATGGTGATGCCAGCCCACGTCTGCTCCCTGCAGCGGATGACGAAGAGGACTTGGAAGACATCTTCCTGGATGACCAGCCTGTCCGGACTTTGTTCCCTGAAAGTTGGCTCTGGAGGACATTTACTCTGCCGAAAAGTGAATTGCGGTAGGAACACGCCCCCTCCCCCTGAGGCAACATCTGGTCCCCGGTCCCGTCCACCAATCAGTGGACGTCCATCATGGCCAATGCCCCCAGTGGTGCCATTGAGTTCTCAGCATAGTCCATGATAGCAACCGCCCTGGGTGGGAATGCAGATCCCAGTGGTTCCCCCCAAATGAGGACCCTCTCGTGAGGATGCCTCTCCTGGGGTGACCCACTCACCCCTCCATAGTGATGGTCACCCCTGGACAGAGGCTCTGCCCAGGCAGCACCAAGTCAGCGATGCCCCTGCCCTGCCTCTTCCAGGAGGAGCGTCTCCCACCACACCTTCTCAGTGAACCTGCCAGATTCCATGACCACGTGGCAGCTTGTGGCCATCAGCCTCAAGCCCGGACAAGGTGACCCCCGCAAGCCCAATGCTGAGAGAGCGCGGGATGTCCAGCCCCGGGACTGCGGGCCTCTGCTTAACCTCCCCGCGATCTCCTGGTTCTAGGTCTCTGTGTCTCAGAACCTTTTGAGATGACAGTTAGGAAACCGTTCTTTGTGGATCTGAAGCTGCCCTTCTCCGTGGTCAGGAACGAGCAAGTCCAGATCCAAGCCGTGCTGTACAATTTCCTGAGCCGCCAGGTCAAGGTGAAGCCTCCAGCCCTCCCTTCCTGCCGAAACATCTGCCCGTGTGTTTCATAGAAGGGGGTGGAGTGTGTCATTATTCGAAACGGCCAGCAACGTGGTGGCCATTTTGGAAGACTTCTAAGATATTTTCTTTCTTTTTTTGAGACATATTTTTATTGATTTCAGAGAGGAAGGGAGGGAGAGAGAAACATCAATGATGAGAGAGAATCATTGATCGGATGCCACTGGAGATCCAGCCTGCAACCCAGGCATATGCCCTGACCGGGAATCGAACCATGACCTCCTGGTTCATAGTTTGATGCTCAACCACAGAGCTACACCAGCCAGGCGAAGATATTTTTTTATTTAAACCTCTCAATAACCCCAGCAGATGGGTGCCATTATTGTTCTTTAGAGATGAGGAAACTGAGGCACATAGAGATCAAAGGGCTTTCTGAGATCACCCAGCACATACATGGCAGGAGGGGTTTGAACCCAGACAAGGTCTTTGCTATCAACCCCTATGCCGTGCTGTTACCTACTCAGGATTCTCAGGCCAGGGCAGGAGGGCAGTGTGACTCTAGGGTCCTGGGCCATCCATGCATCTGGACCCCTCCACTGCCTGCCCTGTCCAGGTCCGCGTGGAGTTCCCCCACAAGGAGCCGCTGTGCAGCGCGTCTAGGCCAGGAGCCCCATCCCGCCAGGTGGTGGTCATGCCCCCCATCTCCACCAAGATGGTGCCTTTTGTGCTTCTCCCACTTGAGATAGGCAAAGTGGACGTGGAGGTCAAGGTCATGGGCTCCGGGCTCCAGGACCATGTGAAGAAGACGCTCCTGGTCCAGGTAATGGCTCCGCGCACGCCATGCTGCCATGCAGACAGTGGCGCTTCCCCTGTGAGGGATGGGAGGGACAGGTGGGCCCAGGACCAACAAACAGGCCTCCCAGGTGGGAGTGAGCTGAGAGAATAGATTTGAAACAGTTCAATCACAGAGCCCCCACTTCACAACTTTGGAGTCAGACCTGGGTTCAAATCTTGCCTCTTCTGTGTGACCTCTGGCAACTCCCTTAACTTCTCTGAGCCTCCATTTTCTCATTTACAGAATGGGGGTGATCATCATAGGCATGCATAATCAGAGGCTATGACCCATCAATAATACTTTATTTTCTTAACAAACACCTGATTAGGCCTTACAATATAAAGCTTTAAGAATATTAACTCATTGCCCGGCTGGCGTGGCTCAGTGGTTGAGAGGCAAACTATGAACCAGGAGGTCATGGTTTGATTCCCGGTCAGGGCACATGCCCGGGTTGAGGGCTTGATTCTTAACGGGGGACGTGCGAGAGGTAGCCAATCAATGATTCTCATTGATGTTTCTCTCTCTCCCTCTCCCTTCCTGTCTTTTTAAAAATCAATAAAAAAATAAAATAAAAAGAATATTAACTCATTAACCCTCAGAACATCCCTAACAGGTAGGAACTATTATTATCTCCCTTTTATGGATGAGAAAACTGAGGCACAGAGAGGTTAAGTAATTTGCCCAAGGTCACACAGCTAAGGAGTAGAAGAGCTGGGATTTGAACCCAGATATTAGGGCTCCAGAGTCTGCGTTCTCACCAGCTGAGCAAAGCTTCCTCTTACTGTCATTATGATTGTTATTTTTTGCTATTGTTTTTAACTTGCTTCCTCCTTGCCTCCCACAGGCAGGGGGCAAGATAGAAAAAATATCTCATAGCTTCGTCCTGAACCCCCAAGGTTTGTGGAGTCTGCAAAGGGCATGTGGGATCCTGGGGACATGCTAGGGCAGAGAGAGGGGTTAAACGAGGTGCTCAGGCCAGGGGCCAGTCTAAGCTCCTGCTGGGTTCTGTGCCTTCTGACCTCCCTACCCCCAGAACCTGCTTGTCACAGAAGGTTGTGTCTGCTCAGGTCGGCCCCAGGTGGAGCTGGTGCCAAGAACAGACCTTTTGAACAAGATGCCCAATACAGAGGCAGAAGTGTTTGTCAGCGTCCAAGGTGCTTAGGGCACAGCTGGCTCCTGGGGGGAGGGGAAGGCGGGGGAGGAGGGAGCTGGCTCCCCCCGGGCCACCTGGGCACAGCAGCAGGAGGGGCTGGGAGTGCCCATGTGGAATGATCAGAAAGCCTTGGTGGCTTAGGCCATTCCCAAGACAACCCTGCCCACCTGACAGGTGACATCCTCGGCGAGACCATCCTGGGCAGCCTGACCTCCAAAGAAACCCATGAGCTGCTGAGGCTCCCGACTGGCTGCCCCGAGCAGACGCTGAGCAGCCTGACGCCTGTGATCATCCTGACCCGCTACTTGGACGCCACGGGCCAGTGGGGCAAGGTCGGGGTGGAGCACAGGGACCAAGTGATGAAGAACATTGTCAGCGGTGAGGCCCTCCTGTGACCTTGATGAGGGTTTCTGGGACTCTTTGGGAGGGTGACTAGGGTATCCCCAGGTTTGAGGGAGGTCCCATGGGACCCTCCCAGACAATAACACCCAAACTCTGACTCCTCTCCCAGATGACAACCTGATACCAACCCCCAGGTGACCCCCTAAACAGTGACCCCAAAGAGTCATCTCAAGGTGAACCCTAGATTGCCCTTGAACTCTGAAGTCCCAGGTAACCTCCATCAGTGACCCCCAGGTTATTCCTTCAGCGGGACTCCCTTCTCAGGTTACAATCTAACAACAGACCCCCTAGTTTACCCCCAAAGCAGCAACCCCCCCAAGGTTGTTCTACTCAGACACTGTCCCAGGTTACACCGAGTCAGTGCCAAGCCCTGGGTCAACCCCAGGGAACCCTGAAGCAGAAAGTTCCAGAATAATCCCAGTTTTACCTGAATGCTGACATTTCCCGAGGTGACACCCAAACCTCCAGGTAACAACCAGAGATGAATGCCTCTAAGTCCACCCAGAGCCCTCAAGGTAATTTGGACATCGACCCCCTCTTCCCAGTTACTCCCAGACCCCAACTCTCCATTCAGGCACTCTCAGCAGTAATCCCCAGGGGACACCCAGGCACTGTCACCCCAATGTTACACTCAAACAGCAAACCCTCAGGTAACTGCAGATATAATTCAAACAGCCAGGTTCAGAATGTACCTAAGAGGTGTCCCCACGAGACTACACCCAAGAGTGGCCTCCTTGAGCCTACACAGACTCACTGAAACCTCTAGTTTGCAGCCAAAAAAAAAAACCCCAAGAAAATGCCCAGCCCAGCTGGTGTGCTTCGGTGGTTGAGCATCAACCTATGAACCAGGAGGTCACGGTTCAATTCCCGGTCTGGGCACATGCCAGGGTTTCGGGCTCAATCCCCAGTAAGGGGGCGTGCAGGAGGCAGTTGATCAAGGATTCTCTCTCATCAGAGATGTTTCTCTCTCTTCCTCTCCCTTCATCTCTGAAATCAATACAAATATATTTTCTAAGAAAAGAAAATGCCCAGGGAGTGGCCCCTCAGGGTACCACCTTTCCTGGGTTTCACCTTCCATGATCCCTCTGAGCGGCAGCTCCCAGCCTCACCCCTCCCAGGTGGGTGGTCTCCCAGGTTTCTCCTGGACACGAACACACTGCTCTGGGGGTCACGCCTGGCTGCAACCTGCATTTCCATCTGGACTCTGCAGCTCCCACTTTATACGTGTATAAGTCCCTTCGTCCAGGTTGTACGTGGATGGAATGCATCCCCAAGTCACACCCACACCCTGCTCCTCCAGATGATCCCAGCCACCCTCCAACATCAACTCTCTGACTCTCCTGCCAAGACCACCTCCACCTGTCTCCCCAGGATATACCCGGATGCTGACCCACCGGAGCGCAGATGGCACCTACCACATCCACAAGGGAAAGCCGGGAAGCACCTGGTAAAGACAACGCTGGGGTGGCGGTGAGGGGGGGAGCTCAAGGGGCCAGCCTGGGGCTTGATGACCCCAGGAGCATCCGTGCTGTGGGTCCTGGGCAGGCAGCCTGCGGGCCAGCGCATTGCACACAACGAGGCTCAGCGTGAAGCAGTGTGGTCCATGGTGTAGATTCCTGCAGAGTGGCTGCCCCTGTCTAGAACCCCCTTGGCTGCCCTTCCCAGTCATCGCTTGCCCCTCGCCCTCCCCACAGGCTCACGAGCTACGTGTTCCGAGTTTACGCCCTGGCCTACTCCACCATGACCTTGCGTGTGATTGACCAGCACTCTCTCTGTGGCATTGCCAAGTGGATCATCACCCAGAGGCAGGCCGAGGACGGGCAGTTCTTGGAGAAGGGCCCCATAATCATGGCGTCCATGCAGGTGCCCATGCTCCCACCCCTGTCTCAGTTGGCCATACAAAACCCAGGGCTCTGCCCAGTGATGGGGGAATCTCGGGCCCTGCCCTGTGCTCAGGTAGAATGAGAAAAGCAAGCAGCCGAGGACCAGTGCCCAGCATTTTCTCCCCTTGCTCTGGACCACCCTGAGCTCGTTTACAGTGTGAGGAAAGCTGGGGTCCATCTGGGACCCCATCTCTCCCTCACCCTCACTTCCAGCAGTCGTCCATCCTGGCCCTCCTCCCACTGGGCCTGAGTCCTCCCTGGCCCCAGCCAACACGTCCGTCCCTACCAGATTTCCTCCACAGAAGCCTTCAGAAACAGTTTTCACGCAGACTGGGAGGTCTCTCCTGCTCAAACACCTTCTGTGGCTCAAGTTGCCTACAGCAGTATCTCTACTATAGCTCTTCTGTATCTCTTCGCAAGCCTCTCCCCTCACTACCCCCAGCTCATGGGTCCCTCCAATTCACCTCCGTGTCTCTGCCTATGCTGTCCTCTTTTTTTTCACCCAGCCAAATCATGTTTTCTTATTAGATTTAGCTCAGACATCGCCTCCTTCAGGAAGTCTCCCCTGAATGCCAGCCCTGTTCCTGTCTCTATCATTGCATCTACACATATTATTCATTCACTAGAGGCCCAGTGCACAAATTCATGCACCTTGAAAGGAACTGTGGGCCACGAGGCTGTGGTGGGCACAGGGGCAGGTCTTGGCCCATCCTCTGCACCCACACCCAGCCCCTCCTGCTGCAGCCCCAGTCCCCTGTCTGCCAGCAGCCCTGCTCCCGCCGCCTCTGCTCCCACATGCTGACTGCATAGAGCGATTGGAGCCAGTCCCAATTTCCCTCAGGAGTAGGGGGAGGTGGAGAAGCCCTCAGGGGCAATCGGGCCGGCAGCCACCACTCGTACCCACTGACAGCACCAAGTGATTGGGACCGGTGCTGGGAACAGAACAAAGGAAGGCCCAGGCCAGCAGTTGGAATGCCCCGATGAGCCCTGATTGCCTGCCAGGCCTAGGGACCCTATCCGTGCATGAATTTCATGCACCAGGCCTCTAGTATTAATATAACCAATTATGTAAATTTAAATATAAAACCAGTCTCCAGCAGATTTAGAGATGGCACTCTATGAATCAAGTCCAGTCATATTTTTAGAAGGTGAGGACAGTGATAGCACTTGCTGAACCAAAATTACCATCAAAGTTCAAAAAGCTGCCCTAGCCACTTTGGCTCAGTGGATAGAGTGTCAGCCTGTGGACTCATTCCCTGGTTGGGGCTCATGTGGGAGGCAACCAATTAATGTGTCTCTCTCACATCGATGTTTTGTTTTGTTTTTTCTCTCTCTCTCTGTCTCTCCCCCTTCCTTGCACTCTCTGAAAAATCAATGGAAAAAATATCCTCAAGGATTTACAACAACAAAGAGCTGACCATGTTCATTTAAATTTTTTAATGTTTTTATTGATTTCAGAGAGGAAGGGTGAGGGAGAAAGAGATAAAAACATCAACGATGAGAATCATTGATCAGTGGCCTCCTGCATGTCCCCTACTGGGGATTGAGCCCACAACCTGGGCATGTGCCCTGGCTGTGGGAATCAAGCCATGACCTCCTGGTTCATGGGTTGATTCTCATCTACTGAGCCACACTGGCCAGGCTGATCATATTCATTTAACCACAAGCCAATCTTATTTAATTCAGGACTGCCCAAAAGAAATGCTCTATCAGCCATGCATGATCTGACTCTGGTGTATGAGATCAATTTAAATACGGTACACATAAAAAAGTCACGAGACATTTGTGATAAATGAGGCAGTAGCCAACCATTACTCGTTAGTAGCTTTTTTGAGATAAGCTATCAAGTCTGCCCTTCTGCACTCTTCTTAGTGAGAGCGAAGATTATGTTTGCTTCAGGGATGTACTTCTTGGGATTCTCCAATTACTCCATCAGTGTGGCATCTCCCCAGGTGATGCCTTTGTTCTTGCTGGAATCTGTGTGAGAAAATCCAGGGGCCTGACCTGTCTTTCACCCAAATAGACCATGGAGAGAGAGAGACAGAGAGAAACATTGATGTGCGAGAGTCACACCAGCTGGTGCCTCCCACACCCACCCTGACCAGGACCAGGGTTCAAACGTTAACCAGGAATCGAACCTGCAACCCTTCAGTTCATGATGCTCTAACGCTGAGAAAAACCAGCCGGGGCTCAATATCACCCACTTTTAAATCCGCTGTGTACTCTGCCCTTTGCTCACTCACCACTCTTTCATAGCACATGACACGGAGGATCCCACTTACAAGTCGAGCATCCCGCTTTCCAAACTGACCCTCCATTTTCTTCTCAGTAAATGGAGCTGCTGCAAGAATGCTCTGAGGCAGTGTAGCGAGCTTGGCACGGCACTCTCTATGACTGCTAGCTCTTGATAGTAAGGCAGATCCCACACAAGCAAATCTCAAGATCCTCTCTCTTCTCTCTTTCTCTCTCTCTCTCTCTCTCTCTCTCTCTCTCTCTCTCTCTCTCTCTCTCTCTCTCTCTCTCTCTCTTTCTCCATCCTGCTTTCAGCATCATTCAGCCCAGAGTTGAGCACCTGAGAGCTTTGTAAGGTCAGGCAGGAGAGGTGGGGGAAGGCGTCTCCAAGATGCTAAAGGAGCCATGGGTGTGTTCTGCATCCACAGGGTGGCTACCGAGGCTCCGAGGCAGACGCATGCCTCACAGCCCTTGTTCTGATCGCCCTGGATGAGGGGAAGGAGTTGTGCAGCCCTGAGATACCGGTAGGATCCAGAGAGGAGGGCAGGGTGGGATGTGCAGGGTGCCCTATCCCCTGCACCCAGGGATCCCCGCACCCTCATGTTCCTCTCAGTGCATCCCTCTCTTCTCACTCCCAGACCCCTTTCTTCTGACCACCTCCCTCCAGCCTCCTCTCTCTGACTCTCTAGGGTTTGATTGCCAGCATGGAGAAAGCCAGGGCCTTCCTGGAGAGACGCCTCCCTGACCTTCAGAAAACCTTTTCCGTAGCCATAGTCTCCTATGCTCTGGCCCTCACCAAGAGCCCCCGGGCCAATGACCGCCTGGACAGCTTTGCCAGCCGCAGTGAGTGTGTGGGGTCACTTCTTCTGCAACTGTCTGTTCATCAGTCTTGGGGTGGGGGAGGGAGAATGTGTCCAACCATGTATGACTCGTCATCTAGTGTCTATTGAACACCTATGGTGTGCCAACCCTTGACCTCAGACCCTGAGAAACCAGGGTGAACAAGACTTCTATGGTCACTGCCCTCAAAGTCCTCACCATCCCTAGGGAGTCAGGCAGAAGACAAACAAATGAATAGAAAATTACAAATTGAGATAAGTGCTGAGATGAAACATATGAAGTGGGTGGGAGAGATGACAAGGGGAGAAAAGTATGGACTGGGGGGCTGGGATGGCCTCTATGAAAAGAGGACCCTCTCAGATTAAATGAAAGGTGAGAAGGCCCACCTCTGTGAAAAACCAAGGGCATTCCAAAGTAAGCAAATGGCAGGTGTAAATGCCCGGAAGTGGGAAAGAGCTTGGCAAGGTCAAGGATAGAAAGGTCATTAAATGTGGGGCATTGGAAGGCGTCTGCCTCCCATGGCCTGCTCTATCTCATACTTATTCCATCTTCAGCATCCCCCAAGGCAAGAGGAGTGGAGTTAAGAGAACTCCCTTTCAGTGGGGCTGGAGGGACCTGGAGCGGCTTCTTTGTAGCTCAGTTTCCCCATCTCTAAATAGTTAGAGTCTGTCTCTTAGAGCTATTCTGAAAACACCATGTTCATGTGCCTCCTTAAAGTAAGTGCTCAACCAGGTAGCAGATGAGAAAAACTGGGCCAGATAACACAGGAGAGGACAGGTTTAGGTAAGTGGGCCCAGATCCGGGTAACAAGGTGGGCATGCATCTTCTAGACAAAAACCACTGGCCAGTAAAGGTCAAGGACTGGAACTCCCTGTACACCATCGAGGCCACCGCCTATGCGCTGATGCAGAAGCTGGAGCTGGGTCTGCATAATGAGACGCATGCCATCGCCAAGTGGCTGCTGGAGAAGCGGGAGCTGGGAGGCGGCTTCAAATCCACCCAGGTGACCCGGGCCTCCGAAGGGTGGGTGCTGGGCCGGAAGGGGTTGTGGGGGAGAATGCTGCCAAGGACGGCCCATCAGAAGCTGTCCGTGGTGCTGACTCGTCTCCGGGGCGCTGTCTGTGGTGCTGATCTGAGGCCCCCCACCCACCCACCCACCCCCACCCACCCACCCACCCCCATCCCAAATCCAGACCACGGTGGTGGCCATCGAGGCCCTCATCCGATTCCGCCAAGCTGTCCCCTTCGAGGGTGTCCAGGATCTCCGCGTCCAGATCAGCGCCCCCAAGAGATCCCTGAACGTGGAGTGGCTCATCGATCAGAACAACGCTTACCAGCAGCGGTCGGCAAAGGTAAGGCACTCGGTGGCAGACAAGAAGTCCACACAGAGGGGACATTGGGTATGAGGCCAAGAATCATGTCCTTGCCACAATATCCCGCAATATTCTCTCACACCACTGGTTACTGTCAATGCATTGATATATTTATTCTACAAACATTTTCTGAGCACCTACTATGTGCCAAGCATTCTTCTGAGCATTGGGGATATATTAGGAAAGATCTGTGGACCCTGCTATCATGGAACTTACAGTGTAGAAAGAAAGACAGTAAATATATTCTATTTTAAGCTTTCCTGAAACAAGAGAAAGAAAGAAATGTGTAAAGGAGAAAATAACTTGGTGTGGGGAGTAAGGTAATCTCCATGACCTTACTCCATGGAGGAGGTGATATTTACCTTCAATCATCTGAAACATCTTTATTGCGGACTAAATACATCTTTATTGTGTCCATCATTGTTCTAGGTACTAGGAATATGGCCATGAACAAGAGAAAACATCCCTATGGCTGTAGAATTTTATATTTTGGTGAACAAGGCAGAAAATAAAGAGATGTGAATAGCCCTGGTGGTGTTGCTCAGTGGTTAGAGCATCCACCTGCACACCAAAGGGTCATGGGTTTGATTCCCAGTCAAGGGCACATTTCTGGGTTGCAGGTTCAATCCCTGGCCCAGTCAGGGCGTGTTCAGGCGGCAACCAATCAATGTGTCTCTCTCACATCAATGTTTCTCTCTCTCTCTCCCTTCCCCTTCCTTCCCTCCCACTCTCTCTAAAAAAATCAATGGAAAAAATATCCTCGGTGAGGATTAACAACAAAAAAATTTTAAGAGATGTAAATAAGTAGAATATGTGGTGTGTTAAATGGTGGCAAGATCTATAGGGGGAAATTAAGCAGGGGGATGAAAACATCAAGGAGTTGAATTTTTAGACAGGATGGGTAGGGAAGGTCTCACCAAGAAGAGGACATTTGAGCAAAGACCTTAAGGAAATAAAGGAGTGAGCCTTGTGGCTATCTAGGCAAGGAAACAGGAGGTGCAAAGGCCATGTGGCAGGAGTTTTCCAGGAACAGCAATGAGGGGAGATGGGATTGGGTGTGAATTTGTAAAAGTTTGTTCTGCCTCATAAGGGAAACAAGAGTCGGTGCAGAGATGCCAGGTAGAAGGGTCTTTTGGGGGCTTCACACACAGAGAACTTCGGAGACGTTGCAAAGTGGACAGATGGGACACAGCCTGAGTTGGCGGTTGTGGTTGCTCTGTGACCAAGTAGACACCACAAGTGCTCTATCAAGAAGGCACAGTAAAACCATCTGTCCTCCCCACCCACCCTCCTACATTTGAGCCATGTTTTGCTGCTTCCTCTATCCTCAAATCCTCCTCCCCTTTCCTTCAGTTTTCTTCTGAAGACGACCTAGAGATCACAGCCAGTGGCAGCGGGAGAGGCACCATATCGGTAGGTCGGGTGTCCCATCCTCGAGATTCTTAGCTGGAGCCAAGGGTCCCCCTAGTTGGTGGGAATAGGGGCAGGTCTAGACCCCAAGACAAGATCAAAATCAGCAAAAAAAAAAATTAGCTACTGTTTAGGGCACTATTATTTGTTATGAGCCAAGCTAAGGATGGGCTCCATGCAACGGGTGGGGAAATAGAGGACCAGAAAGGTTTTCCACTTGCTGAGTCAAGAATCAAAGAAGGTAGAGGTCGGAGGTCATTGGACCCCTCTGCCCCTCCCATGCTGAGTCCCTGAAGGGGTATCTCCTTCCTTGCCTCACGGAGGGAAGATTCTCTGTCCAAGGTGTTTCCCAATCCCCAGAGGCAGTCAGCCGTGGGTAAACTACGGCCCGCGGGCCGGATCTGGCTGTTCTATCCGGTTCTCTTGCTCTCCCCTCCGCTCCTTTACTTTGAATTTATATTAGTTCACACAAACACTCCATCCATGCTTTTGTTCCGGCCCTCCAGTCCAGTTTAAGAACCCATTGTGGCCCTCGAGTCAAAAAGTTTGCCCACCCCTGGAACTCCACCCTTCCCCAATATCTGAGTCAGCGGCTTCATTACATCTTCTGGTCCCGTGCCCTGGGCCCAAGAGAACAGCCCTCTTGTGCACCAGATTTAAGGCAGCCTGTTCTCGTGTTTCTGCCAGTGGAGTCATGATTGAATTCCTGCCATTGTGTGCCCTTGGGCATGTCACATTTCTCCTTGAGCTTCAGTTAAATTTAAATTCATTAAAATTAAATACAATTTAAAATTCAGTTCCTTAATCACACTAGCCGAATTTCACGTGCTCAATAGCCACACGTGGCTAGTGGCCACCATATGGACAGGACAGATAGAGACCATGGCCATCTTGCAGAAGATCAGAAGATTCTATTACACCGAGCTGGTCTAGATCTGTAAAGTGTTCTGACCGGTGCACTCAGGGATTGAGGAGGGCAGACGTGGCTGTGAATCCCCCACAGGGGCACATCCCTGGGCAGGCAAGGACTGGACAGAGGAGGAGAAGGAATGTGTGTGGATGGGTTCTGACACCTTCCCTGCCCTGGCAGATCTTGACCATGTACCACAGATCCCCAGAGTCCTGGGAGGACACCTGCAACCTATATCACCTGAACGCTACTCTTCACAGTGCCCTGGAAGGTAAGCCAGGACCCCAGGATGCCCAAGCCTTCTTTTCTACTTTTTATTTTAGCTATGGTTCAATAAACACATTTATTGCTTTATTAGTCATGCAACAAGTATTGCTTGAGCATTTACTATGAGCCACACCCTGTTTCCTGGCCCTGGGAACATAGGCATAAACAAGAAAAATACCCCTCTTCTCTTGTAGTAGAGACAAACAATGATACAACAATAAAAATATATTATTCTCCTATTGTTATTGATTGATAACATAAATGAATCTGCATTATAAAAAATAACCATATAACATAATAGCAGTTGAAAATACCATAAAAAATAAAGCAGGGAAAAAATGACACAGACTGGGAGGGGATCCAGGAGAAGCCCTCTGAGGAAGTGGCACTTGAGCTGAGACATGAAAGAAGTTTGAGAGTGAGCCATGAAGGATTTGAGGGGAAACATTGCAGGCAGGCAGAACAGCAGCTGCAAAGGCCCCTGAGACAGGAAGGAATTCACCTGGTTTGAGGAACAGCGAGGAGGTCAGCGTGGCTACAGAGAAGCAATGGGTAGAGTTTTAGGAGAAAAAGTTGGAGAGGTGACGGAGGCAGATGGTGCAGGGGCTTGTGGGCCACAGTGAGGACGTCAGTGTTTGGACAGAGTGCAATGGGAGCCAAGGGGACTTCTGAGCAGAGGAGGGATGAGACTTAGCATGGGTTTGCGTAGGCTCCCTCTGGTGGCTGTGGGGGGAACAGACTGTAGAGGGCAAGGGTGGGAGCTGGGAGACTAGGAAGAGGCAGCTGCACTGGTCCAACAAGAGATGATGGGGGATGGGCCAGGGGGAGGCTATGGATATGGTCAGAAATGGTGGGATTCTGGAGTCTCCAGTTTGGGGGACTAAGGAGGAGAGAGGACACTGCCATGGGGACCTCACTTGTAGGAGTAGGAAGAACAAGTCTCACCAGGCCCAGGACTTTTAGGGACTAAAAGTGACCAAGGCTTTGGTTTGGACCCCATTTCTTTTTTTTTTTTTTCTTTTTTTTTTTTTAGAGGGGGGGGGAGGGACATTTCTTTTAATAATAATAATAATAGATGGTTATAAAATGCTGATCAGATGCTGTGTTAAGTGCTTTACTTGTATTAACTCATGTAATCCTTACAACAACCCTAGTGGGTTGGGAATATTATAATCAGATTAGGAAACTAAAGCACAGAGAGGTTAAGCAACTTGCCCTAAATCACACAGAAGAGCCAGGGTTTGAACCCAGAAAGCTAGCTCCAGAAGCTGTATTACCCAGCCTCTGAACTTCTGCCTTCTCTCTACAGAAAATAAAAGTGGGAAAGAGACCTTTCGACTCCGGATGGAAACAAGGTCAGGGCACCAGGGTCTCCGATTGAGGGGGGAGAAGGCCTCACTTCCTGGTATCCAGACTCCTTAGCAGCTCTCCCTGTGTGCTGAGTGGAGGGTGGGAACCAGCTAAGCCTGCCTCTCCTTGCCTGCCCCCTCCTCTTACCCCCCATCCTGCCCTCGCCTGCCCATTCCCCATTCTGCCTCCTACCCTGCCCTCCATGCTTGTCTACCATTCAGCTCCCATCCTGCTATGTCCTGGGATGGGATGGGGGCGGGCCTACCATAATGAACAACCCCCACATACCCAGAGCTGTCTCCAAGCCCCACAGCTCTTCCTCATCCTTATCCTTCATCATCTCTAGACACTCCAGCCCCCAATCCAGTCCTGCTCGGTCTCCCAAATGCCCTCTCTCAGGTCTGCCCCAGAGAAAAACATATATTGAGCACCTACTGAGTGTCAGGCTCTATTCTAGGATCTAGGTGCACAGATGTGAGCAAGGCAGTCCCTCCCTGCCTGGTGGAGCTCACAGCTTATCAGGGGAGACAGACAATCTATACTAATAAAAGAGTAATATGCTAATTAGACCAGGAGACCTTCTGGACTTCCTTCTGGACAAAGCCATGGTGACGGGCTGAGGCAGAGGCTGTTAGGGGTGATCAGGCCACGAAGGGAGGGCAGTTGGGGGTGATCAGGCCAGGAAGGGAGGGCAGTTGGGGGCAAGCAGGCCAGCAGGCAGAGTGCTTAGGGGCAATCAGGCAGGCAGGCAGGTAAGTGGTTAGGAGCCAGCAGTCCCAGATTGCGAGAGGGATGTCTGACTGCCGGTTTAGGCCTGATCCCTGTGGGCCTAAACCCAGCAGTCGGACATCCCTCAAGGGTCCCAGATTGGAGAGGGTGCAGGCCGGGCTGAGGGACACCCCCCCCTCATGCACAAATTTCATGCACCGGGCCACTAGTCTATACTAATAAAAGAGTAATAAGCTAATTAGACCAGGAGACCTTCCAGGATGTCCTTCCAGACAAAGCTGGGGCTTGGCCAGCCTGCAAACCACCCCCAAACGGCCCTCAGCCCCTCGCCCAGGCTGGCCATGCCCCCCAGTGGGGACCCTCACCCCGATGGGGGAATTGCCAGCCTGCAAACGGCCCTCAGCCCCTCACCCAGGCCGGCCACACCCCCCAAGGGGACTTCCACCCTGATCCGGGACCCTCTTCAGGGCAGACCAGCCAGCCCCCACCTGTGCACCAGGCCTCTATCTATACTAATAAAAGGGTAATATGCTAATTAGACTGGGAGACATTCCGGACATCCTTCTGGACAAAGTCATGGTGGCAGGGCCAAGGCAGAGGTGGTTAGGGGTGATCAGGCCAGAAGGAGAGAGCAGTTAGGGGTAATCAGGCTGGCAGGGGAGGTAGTTGGGGGTGAGCAGGCCAGCAGGGGGGGCATTTGGGGGCAATCAAGCCGGGATGGGTGGCATTTTGGGGCGAGCAAGCCAGCGGGGGCGAGGGGGCAGTTGGGGGCAAGCAGGCCAGCAGTGTGGGGGCAGTTGGGGGTGGTCAGGCCAGCGAGGGGGGCAGTTGCGGGTGATCAGGCTAGCAGGGGTGGCATTTGGGGGCGAGCAGGCCGGCAGGGGGATGCAGTTGGGGGTGAGTAGGCCCGCAGAGTGGGGGCAGTTGGAAGCGATCAGGCCAGCAAGGGGGGGCAGTTGGGGGCGAGCAGGCCAGCAGGCAGAGTGGTTAGGGGTGATCAGGCAGTAGCCAGCAGTCCCAGATTGTGAGAGGGATGTCCGACTGCAGGTTTAGGCCCGATCCCTGTGGACATCCCTCCAGGGGTCCCAGATTGGAGAGGGTACAGGCCAGGCCGAGGGACATCCCCCCATCCCCGTGCACAGATTTCGTGCACCGGGCCACTAGTCTATAATGATAAAAGCATAACATGCTAATTAGACCAGACATCTTTCCGGACGTCCTTCCGGATGAAGCCAGGGCTGCGAGGGAAGCCCAGGTCCCGGATGCCAGAGGGAAGCCGGTGCTGGCAGCCAGGGGAAGGAAGGCCCACTCTTGCATGAATTTCATGCATCGGGCCTCTAGTAACCAAATAATCGCCCAGAATCAATCTAAAGTGACAACTGTGATTAAATGTGGCAAAGGAAAGGTCCAAGAAGCGACAATAGGACAACTTAGAGAATGTTCTGATATGTGGACTGGAAAAGGCCTACCAGAGGGAGTGATGCATCAGCCGAGATTGCAAAGATGAAAGGATGCTTCCGGGCAAAGGGGAGAAGTGAGGATCCCAGGCTGAGAGAACATATGCAAAGGTCCAGGGGAAAGAGCGAGACTGACACTTCAGAGCAATCAAATGAGGGCTGGGATGGAAGAGGTGAAGTGGCAGGGCGAGACAAGGCCATTGGTAGAGGTTGTTAAGCAAGGAAGTGACATATCAGATTCTTGTTGTGAAAGCTGTATGCTTTGGGGGGCAGCGGAGTGATGGGGAAACCCAGGAGGAGGCTATTGCACTGGTCCATGTGAGAGATGATGGCAGGGGGAGCATGGGGGAAGGGGCAGGAGGAAGAGAGACTGGACCTGTAAAATTCCCAGGTTCCTGGGTGATCGAGAGGCCACAATGACCATCATGGAGGTTTCCCTGCTCACTGGCTTCTACCCCAACCATGATGACCTCAAACAGGTAATGTAGGTCCCACCCGTCCTCTGCTGAGCAGGATGGGTGCCCTGGCAACATCCCATACTCAGTGGTAGCACAGGGCGGAATCTAACCCCTCATCAGTGACCCATGGTCACTTCTGGTTGCCTCCCTGCCTGGCCTTAGCCAAGTCCTGCTGATTGTGCCTCAGTTTCCCCAACACTGGGGTTGGTTGGACAAAGACTGGAAGTGCTAAGAATTACTTCACATTGACTGGAGCTCCTAGGGCTGCGGGCCCCCAGGGGTCTCAGCGAGCCTGCAACCCTCACCCTGTGCCCCAGCTCAACAACGACGTGGAGATGTATGCATTCCAGTACGAGACCAAGACGAAATCCAGCGACAGCACCGTGGTCCTCTACCTGGAGAAGGTGAGGAAGGCCGGTGTCCACCACAGGCTTGTGGGTAGCCTGGTGGGCAGAGAACCACAGTCAGCAAGGTTCTCCTGGGTGGTGTAGCCAGAGGACCGTGCCATCTGAAGTCAGCGCCCAGTAGTCAAGGCCACGTGTGTGGTCAGTGGTTATGAAGCAAGGCCTGTGGTCACTGGGCCTGGTCGGCTCAGACAGGACTCCCCTCCCCAGCTCTCCCACCAGGAAGACACGGTGCTGGGCTTCCGGGTCCATAGGATGCTGCCAGTGGAGTTTCTGCAGGCCGCCCAGGTCACGGTCTATGACTACTATGAGCCCTGTGAGCAGGGGGCTGGGGATGGAAGCGTGTCCGCGAGGGGGAGAGGCCTGCGAAGGGCAGGGCCAAGAGGGAGGGTAGAGGAGCCGGGCTAGGAAGGAGAAGTAGGGCGTGGCTGAGAGGGGCCTGGGCATCGGGGAGGGGCTGGGGGAAGAAGCGTGCTGGAGGGAACCTAAATGGTTTGGCGACAGAGGGCGTGGCCTTCATGGATGGTCCGCGTGGTGGGTGTCCTGGAAAAGTTTGGGACGGAGCCTAGAAAGAACTGGGCAGAACTGGGCGTGGCCTGCTGGGAATGGGGTGGACAGGGGGCGGGGTCTTCAGATGGGCGGGGCTTATTGGGGGTGGCTGGGCAGGGCCAAGTGGGCGGGGTCTGCGGGGGACGAACACGCTGGGGGCGGAGCCAGGCGGGCACCCAACCCCAGGACCGCTGGCCCAAGCCAAACCCAGGCACGCACCTGTCTCGCAGCCCGGAGGTGCAGCTCCTTCTACAACCTGCCCACGGAGCGATCTGACCTGCGGAAGATCTGCTACAAAGACGTTTGCAGATGCGCTGAGGGTGAGGTCATGGGAACATAGGGCCAAGGCTGCCAGGCTGGGGGTCCAGAAGCCCTTGGTCACCTCCTGAGTGCTGATGAGCGTAGGCAGAGAGACAGCACGATAGGAAGACAGAGACAAAGAGAGAGAAAAGGAGACCCAGAGACAGACTGGCACACATACACTCAAGTCCCACCGAAGTTGGAGGAAGGCCAGACCCGGAGACCTGGGGCCTGATGGGGGTCTGGTGGAAGGAAGCCCTCCCCCAGTGCACCAGGCAGCTGCCCCTCACCCTCCAGAACTGTGCCCGACCCAGAAGAAGGACAGCAGCTGGATGAGGCAGGAGGAGCTCCAGCTGGTGGCCTGTGAGACAGGCATGGACTTTGGTGAGTTGTGGGTATGGCAGGAGGCAGGAGGCCCACCTGCAGGCCAGACACCAACACAAGCCCTCCTGTCCCGCCTTCCCCAGTGTTCAAGGCCAGGCTGGAGGCTGTGGAGGCCTCTGCCTCCAACCCCTACATCTACTACAACATGCAGCTCCAAGCCATCATCAAGAGTGGTACGTCCCAGGTGGCAGAAGAGATGGGTGGGTCCCATCTGGGGGAGGGCCAGCCTGTGCGTGCTCACACACTGGGTTTCCTCTCCTCCAGGCACGGACGCTGCTGCCACGCCACTGGCCATGAAGAAATTCGTCACCCATGCCACCTGCCATGACTCGCTGGAGCTGCAGGAACAAGAGACATACCTCATCATGGGCCGGCCATCAGACCTGTGGAGAGTCAAATCTGAGTATGTGGGGGCCTCCTGTGCCCTGGGGACTCAGCCTGGGCCCCCTCCCCTACTGCAGCCCAGTCTCTGGTGTCAAAATCTCTATTGCATTTGTCAGCAGAGTCTTGGGTTTGAGAGCCACACTGAATGGAGGTGCAGGGAACACCATTCACACAGAGACGTTGTAGGAGATGTAGACTCAGTTTTCCAACAGGGGTAGTAAAGAGTCAGAGGAAGGGGAGCCTTTTTCCATCCCCAGATGAATGGACTAGACTGCAGGGGTGGGCAAACTTTTTGACTCGAGGGCCACAATGGGTTCTTAAACTGGACCAGAGGGCCGGAACAAAAGCATGGATGGAGTGTTTGTGTGAACTAATATAAATTCAAAGTAAAGGAGCGGAGGGGAGAGCAAGAGAACCGGATAGAACAGCCGGATCCAGCCCGCGGGCCGTAGTTTGCCCACGGCTGGACTAGAGGCTTGGGACCCAAGATGGCCCTGTGGAGTGGACACTCTAGGCCCCGCAGGGCAGAGGGGCAAGGCAGAGAAGTCTCCACGCCTCTGGGGGCACCAGGACTCCTCACCTTCTTTGCTCTCCCTTACCCACAGTTACAACTATGTCCTGGGCAAGGAGACGTTCCTCATGCATTGGCCAGCGAATGGGGACGTGGAAAAGAAGGAACTGCTGGGCCAGCTGGAGGGGTTTGCAGAGTACATGAGCACCCATGGCTGCAAGTCCTGAAACCCGGGGGCGTCCACTGCTCTCGGGGTGTCTCCAAGCAGGCCCAGGCCATTGGGCTTAACCCCGGATAAAGGACATGGAACATCGTACTCAGGCTCCAGACAACTGCTCCTGTTTCACGTTCAGCGAGGGCCCTGCAGAGCCTGCCCTAGCATTGGTTGCACCTGCCTCCTCCTCTCTCCTACTCCATTCCAATCACACTGGCCTCCCTTGTGTCTTTTCAACACCCAAGTTGACTCCCACCTCAGGACCTTTGCACTTACTGTCCCCTCTACAAGGTACACCCTTTCTCCAGATATCTGCATGACTTGCCCCCTTCCCTTATTTGGAGGAGGTATTTAAATGTCACCTCCTCAAAGATACTTGCTTCAATAACATGTCTAAAACAGATCCCCTCTCATCACACTCTCTTCCCTTACTCTGCTCTATTCCCTCAATAACACCTATAAATATATTGTATATGATATCCATTGGTTTGCTTATTAAATGAGTGTTACCCCTGCCCAACAATGTCAGCTCCTTAAGACCAGGGATGTATCTGTCTTGCTCACTGTGGTATTCTGTTCCTACATCAGGGGCTGGTATACAGTAGGTGCTCAAGAAATTACTGTGAATGAATAAATTTAGTGCTCACCCTGCACCTGGTCCTGATGGAAGCTTGATGGGTAACCCCAGCAACTGGAGAGCCAAGACAAGGGGCAAAGGAGGATGAATGAGTTTCATCAACATGGACTTGGGTGGGAGTGGGGGACCTGCCAAGCCAAGGCAGCAGCCCATGTGGGCCCAGGGACACCCCAGGAATGCTGGAGGGGCTGTAAGACTTCCAGAATGGCTTGAACTTGATGTATGAAGGAGGGACTAAAGGTGAGAGGGAGGAAGAGAAAGATGGGACTGGGGAGGCTGCCAGGCAGGCTGACTTCATAAAGGACTTTGAATATCAGGCTAAAGGGCTTGGTCATTACCAAGGGCAGTGGGGTGCCACTGAAGGCTTTTGAGCAGCAGAGGAATTTTCCAGCCCTGAGGTAGAAGGCCCAGCTGGTTGATGGGTGGAAACTGAGTTGATGGCAGAACACCTGAGGGAGAGGCAGGAGAATTGTTGTGAGTATTCAATAAACATTTACACCTGGCTGGCATGGATCTGTGGTTAAGCATCGACCTATAAAGCAGGAGGTCACAGTTCAATTCCCAGTCAGGGCACATGCTTGGGTTTCAGGCACGATCCCCAGTAGGTAAGAGGCAGGCGATCAATGATTCTCTCTCATCATTGATGTTTCTATCTCACCCTCTCCTTTCCTCTCTGAAATCAATAAAAATATAACACACACAGGAGGAGGGAGGAAACTAACTAGTGGTTCTACATTCCACTGCAAGTGGTAAAATATTAATTCTAAGTAGACCATGCAAACTTCAGTATGTATATTGTGGTCACTAGAGCTACCATTAAAGAGAGAGATAGTAAAAAATCAATAGCTAAATTCATACTAAAAATATTCAAATAATCCAAAAGGATGCAGGAAAAAAAAGAGAAGAATAAAAAGCAAAGGAGATAAGCAGAAAATAAATAATAAGATGGTGGACCTACATTCAACCACATCCGTGGAACCTTGAGATGATGGCAGTCCTAGCTGCCACCAGTGAGAAACCTTAACGCTGAGGCACTTTGCTAAGCTGTGCCCAGATCCCTGGCTCACGGGAACCACGAGGAAATACCAGTTTGTTGTTTTCAGCTGCTACCTTTGGGGATAACTTGTCACGCAGCAGTGGGTGATTAACACAGTGGCCATCTTTGGAAAATACAGCCTGCCACCACCTGGTCCCACCCAGCATCCCTGTGTTGTTGAGATCTCTCAATGAGCCTGCATCTGTCTTTGCTTGCAGGCCTGGTCTCTCTGCCCCGCTCAAGCATGACGAAGCTGCACCGGTCACCAAATGGCCCATGGTGAATAGATAAAGAGGGAGGATTTAATCCCAAGACGGTTTTACCCCAGATCTCCAGCGTCTGGTCACATTGGCGTGCATCTTACTTCTCTAAAAGGAGATGTCTTAAGAATGATAACCAGCCAAAACCGGTTTGGCTCAGTGGATAGAGCGTCGGCTTGCGGACTCAAGGGTCCCAGGTTCGATTCCGGTCAAGGGCATGTACCTTGGTTGCGGGCACGTCCCCAGTGGGGGGCGTGCAAGAGGCAGCTGATCGATGTTTCTAACTCTCTATCCCTCCTCTCCCTTCCGCTCTGTAAAAAATCAATAAAATATATTTTAAAAAATTAAAAAAAAAAAAGAATGATAACCAGCCGTGGACGGTGTTTCAGGGTTTTGTTTGTTTGTTTTTGTTTTTAATATATTTTTATTGATTTTACAGAGAGGAAGGGAAAGGGATAGAGAGCTAGAAACGTCGATGAGAGAGAAACATGGATCAGCTGCCTCCTGCATGCCCCCCACTGGGGATTGAGCCCGCAAGCAAGGTACATGCCCTTGCCTGGAATCAAACCCGGGACCTTTCAGTCCGCAGGCCAACGCTTTATCCACTGAGCCAAACCGCTTAGGGCAGTGGTTCTCAACCTTTTTAATGCCACAACCCTTTAAAACAGTTCCTCATGTTGTGGTGACCCCCAACCATAAAATTATTTTCGTTGCTACTTCATAACTGTAATTTTGCTACTGTTATGAATCGTAATGCAAATATCTGTGTTTTCCGATGGTCTTAGGCTCTACAGCAGCGGTTCTCAACCTGTGGGTAGCGACCCACCGCTAGCAGGGTCTTAGTGGTGTTTCTCAGTGGTTAGAGCGTGCCTGTGCACTGAAGGGTCCCAGGCTCGATTCTGGTCAAGGGCACGTACCTGGGTTGCAGGTTCGATTCCCAGCCCTGGTCAGGGCACCTTCAGGAGACAACCAATCCATGCATCTCTCTCACATCGATGTTTCTTTCTCTCCCTCCCTCCCTCCCGCCTTTCCACTCTTTCTAAAAATCAATGGAAAAAACATATTCAGGTGAAGGTTAACAGAAAAAGAGAAGAAAAAGAATGCTAACCACAGTTTCCCTGTGTGCTGCCCACGGCCACACTGTCTGCATTGTCCCACAGCCTCTTAGCAAGTCTCACCATTGCTCTCGCCTCCATCGGAATGGCAGCTCCTTGTCTGTTTCCCTCAGGCCAGGTCCAGCATGGAGACTGTTTCCCACAAGTCCCTTAAAGATAGTGTCTGACCCCTCCCCTTGGCCCCAGGCGTGCTGGTCCTGGAACAGGCCCTGGCCCTGCCCCGGGCAAGTATGTAAGGCATTTTCTCCTTACGTTTTCCCCTTCCCCGGGCAGCTCATGCCCCAGGCCCATACCCACCCTGCCCTGCCCTGTATAGCCCCTTAGTACCCGCCACATGGCACGGAGGCTGTCCACGTCATCTTGCCGCCACCCCGGGCGCTCCTCACGTGGGGCTCCCGTGATAAACTCTCGCTGTGATGATGGAGTTGTTGGCCTCTGTCTTTGGCCTCTCAGCCCTGGGACATTTTATGTCACAGGAATGTCTGGCCCTCAGCATTTACTGAATAGAGAAGACCCGCATCCTGCAGGAGAAGTGGCTTCTCTCCGCCTCCACCTCTGGAAAGGCCTGAGGCTCTGGACGTTTGAGAGCTAGTTCAGCTTTTCCTCCTTCTCCCACCCCAACTCCAGGCCTGGAGATTCTCGCACCTCACACACCACCTCCTCTGGCATACTGCCCAGACGCCCCTCCACCGACCAGGACATCCTAGGGGGCACTGTGATTTCTTTGTTGATGCTCCTGGGAACTTGAAGGCAGAGTGGGTGTCTCCTGTGTGTCTCATTCTCTCCTCCAGTCCTACAATAGGCACAAGTGCTGTGATCCCATTTTATGGATGAGCAAAGCGCTTCTGTGGGTTCCGTCATGGACTCCGGGTCGTAGTGGCAGAGAGGCATCTTGGACTCGATCTGAACCCTCCTCCCCCGTGTCTTAAAACAAAACTCAACACAAACTTTTTTTAAAATATATTTTTATTGATTTCAGAGAGGAAGGGAGAGACAGAAACACCAATGATGAGACTCATTGATCGGCTGCTCCTGCACGCCCCCTACTGGGGGTCAAGCTTGCAACCCAGGCATGTGCCCTTGACTGGAATCGAACCTGCAACGCTTTAGTCCACAGGCCAATTCTCTATCCACTGAGCCAAACCAGCCAGGGTTCAAAATCAACATGTACTGAGTACTTAAATGCAGGCTTTGGTCTAAGCACTTCATACACATTAACGTCTTTTCTTCTCCCAGCAACACCATGAGATGGGGGGCTGCTATTCCTCCCATTTTGCAAATGGGACGGCAGAGGCCCTGAAATGGAGTGCCCAGCAACGAAGATCCTCTTCTGATCCCAAACCTGCTTGCTCAGACATCTGGACATATTTTAAAGCTATTGTTTTTCTTTGAATAGCATTATCATGAAATCAGATAGAAAAATAAGTCGTTTAAAGAAAAATCGGGATAAATATAGATAAAATTTAATGGGGATTAGCCCTAGCCAGTTTGGCTCAGTGGATAGAGTGTCGGCCTGCAGACTGAAGGAGATTCTGACCTTCCCGGGCCTCCAGGTTGGATTCCGGTCAAATGCACCTACCTCGATTGCAGGCTCAATCCCTGGCCCTGGTCGGGGCACATGTGGGAGGCAACCAATCAATGTGTATCGCTCACATCAATGTTTCTCTCTCTCTCTCTCTCTCTCTCTCTCTCTCTCTCTCTCCCCCTCCCTTTCACTCTCTCTAAAAATGAATGGAAAAATATCCTCGGGTGAGGATTAACAACAACAACAAAAAATCAATAGGGGTTATCCCAGGGGCAAGGGCAATGAGGAGATACCCTCTTCTATTATTATTATCATTATCATTATCATTATCATTATCATTATCATTTAAAAATACATGAAGAAATTCTAGCAAAAGAATTCCCCCGAAGGGAGAGATATAGGAAAGAGAATGTGCCCCCCCACCTTTCTCCCTCCTCAGGAGCCAGAGCTGTCCACGATTTTCTCCCACATCCTGTGTCCCCTGGGCCCCATGGTCACAGGCAAAACCATAACTTAAGGTTTTCTTTTCCTGTGTATACACATTTCCTCTTCTAAATCAAACATTTTGTAATGTTTAACTTTTGCAATCGGAGGAAAAGGCAAAGCGTCCTGCTGTTTTGTTTTGCGGGAAGGGAGCTCCCAGTACCTTTCCTGCGAGGTTTCTGGAACACAGGATTAAAGTTTAACTGTGGGCCCTGGCTGGTGGTGCTCAGTGGTTAGAGCATTAGCCCATGCACCGAAGAGTCATGGGCTTGATTCCCAGTCAAGACACGTACCTGTATTGCAGGTCAGGGTGCATACGGGAGGCAACCAGTCGATGTGTCTCTCTTACATCGGTTTCTCTCTTCCTCTTCCTCTCTCTCTCTCTCTCTCTCCCCCCCCCCCCCGCCTCCTTCCCTTCCACTCTCTCTGAAAAGCAATGGAAAAAATATCCTCAGCTGAGGAGTAACAACAACGAAAAGCAAACACAGGTCCTTGATGTGTAGTTTGACGTCTCCCAAATCCAGTGTGCATTTGACACTAGCAGCACATCTGGATTAAGACCTGCCACGTTGAGCCCTAACTGGTTTGGCTCAGTGGATAGAGCCTCGGCCTGCGGACTGAAGGGTCCCAGGTTCGATTCCAGTCAAGGGCATGTACCTTGGTTGCAGGCACATCCCCAGTAGGAGGTGTGCAGGAGGCAGCTGAATTGATGTTTCTCTCTCATTGATGTTTCTAACTCTCTATTCCTCTCCCTTCCTCTCTGTAAAAATTCAATAAAATATATTAAAAAAAAAAAAAAAAAAGACCTGCCACGTTGCAAGGGCCCAGATGCCAATGGCTCCCCCGCCGGACGGCACAGGCCTATATGGTTTCTCTATATCAGGTCCCGGCACCCTCACAGCAACTCTATTCCCATCTCAGATGGCAACACAGAGGCCCGGGAAGGTCAGGAACTTGCTCAAAGAGCCGGCACTTGACTCAACCCCAGGCTGCCTGGTCCCAAAGGGCACGCCTTGACCTCCGTATTTCTCATCTTCAGTTTCAGCTTGAAGGGACATTGCAGTCAGCGGGCTGTGCCACTTCTGAGCTGGTGCCCTGCACAGTTTGCTTCATCGCTTTTAAACTCGGGTTCCTCGTCCGTAAAAGGGACAGCGGCGCCTAAGAGAGAAGGCTTGATAGGCTCAAGCCCAGAGGACACCCAGTCAGCTGGCATCCGGCGAACCCTGGATACACTCGGGGTGTTTTAGCTCCTGTGATTCCTCCACTCACCGAATTCCTTTGAGCAGAGCCCCAGACGAGTTACCCAAGTTCCGCACATAATGCATTCCTGGAAATGTGTTTGAAGCTCATTTCGCAAAACTCGAACAACAGATCCCTGTGTTGTAAAGGGCAATCTATTTACTGAGCACTACGCAAATTATGAAATCCCAAATTACTTCTTAGCAGTTAAGTGTCATTGTCAAAGACATATTTCCATGCCCCGGCCAGTGTGGCTCGGGTGGATCGTCATCTTGTGCACCAAGAGGTGGGGGGTTCAATTCTCAATCAGGGAACATACCCAGGTTTCAGGTTGGATCCCTGATCAGGGCCCAGGTGGAGGCAACCAATCGATGTTTCTCTCTCATATGGATGTCTCTCTCTCTCAACCACTCTCCCCACTTCCTCTCTCTTAAATAAAATAAAAAAGTTATATTTTACAAAAACAAAACCAAAAAAAAAACACAAGTTCTATTTCCAGGGTTTCATACATGCTGTTTAAAAAATAATTGGATTTTTCACACTGTATATTTTGGTTCTAATTACAAAAGTGATGGAAGTTTGTTGCTGAAAATAATTCGATTGTTAGAGAAATATGCAATGTGGAAAGGACAGGCAGTGTGGAGACCCACACGCAGAAATGCCCACAGGTGGTTTATGGTGCCCAGAAAGGGACAGTGCCCCCAAGGCTGGCAAGGCCCCAGCGGCTGAAGTGTCAGAATACAGAAAGTGAAAGAAGTGGTTAGTTCCGCATGTGTAATGCCTTAGTAGGTTTGGCCAAGTTGCCTCTCCAAAAGCTCTGCCAAGGGACACCCTCTCCAACCCTTTGGAGGTTTTCCATTTTCCACACCTCCATTGCTGGCCATTCCCAATGTCTTCGTTTGGTCAAACTCAGGGGAAACTGACTAGGTTGCAAATAGCACACACACGCCCCAATTGTGTCCACTTCCTCCATAATTAAACAATGTTCACCAGCTTAGACCTCCAAGGGTCCAGCTGAAGACTTGCTTTCAGGTAAAGATTTGCTGCTTTTGGCACGAGCTTTACCTCCCTCCCCTCTCCTTTCTCCTCAATCACACTGACCTTTAGCTTCCTGCAATGAACCAAATCCCTTCCCACCTCAGGACCTTTGCACATGCTGCTCCCTCTGCCCTGAACGCCTTCACTTAGGTAACTCCTATTCACCCCTTGAGCAGATTATTGCAATTAGAAGAAGAAACCAGCCAAAACCGGTTTGGCTCGGTGGATAGAGCGTTGGCTTGCGGACTGAAGGTCCCAGGTTCGATTCCGGTCAAGGGCATGTACCTTGGTTGCGGGCACATCCCCAGTGGGGGGTGTGCAGGAGGCAGCTGATCGATGTTTCTCTCTCATTGATGTTTCTAATTCTCTATCATGCTCCCTTCCTCTCTGTAAAAAATCAATTAAAAAAAAAAAAGGGGGATTCCTTTAAAAAAAAAAAAAAGAAGAGGAAGAAACCCCCACTGTTTTCCCATTTGTAATAATACTAGAGGCCCAGTGAGGTCCCTCGGCGGCCTGGCCTGCAGGGATTGGGCTGAAACCAGCTCTCTGACATGCCCCGAGGGGTCCCGGATTGCGAGAGGGTGCAGGCCAGGCAAAGGGACCCCACCTGTGCACAATTGGGGCCAGAGAGGGACCATGGGACCTGGATACTCCAGAGGGTATCCAGCCCATCTCGCCCAGTCCCGATAGGCCAGACCCCAGCAGCAAGCTAACCTACCGTTTGGAGTGTCTGCCCCCTGGTGGTCAGTGCGCATCACAGCAACTGGTCGAACCGTCCAACGAACGGTGGGACACTTAGCATATTAGGCTTGTATTATATAGGATGACCAGCTTCATAGTGTCGCTGTGAGGATCAGAGGAGATACATAGTTTAAAACACTTGGCACAGTGTTTCAGAAAGTTTTAGGATTCAGATCAAGAAGCACCTCCCCATTGAAGCCCTCCCTGACCACCCTACTCAGGTCAGGTTCCCATGTGTTATCCTTTCTCATGGATCTCTCCATTTGGTGGGGGGAGGGGAGGAAGATACCATAAATATAATTAAATAACTGCTTGCAATATTATCTGCTTCATGTTTCTCTTTCCCATTAAGACCATGACTCTGGGAAGGCAGAAATGGTGCCCAGCACCAAGCCCTCCCCATCAGAAGCACTTGATACATGTCTGTCAAATTAATGAGTAGCCCTAACTGGTTTGGCTCAGTGGACAGAGAATTGGCCTGCGAACTGAAGGGTCCTAGGTTCGATTCCGGTTAAGGGCATGTGCCCAGGTTGTGGGCTTGATCCCCCGTAGGAGGAATGCAGGAGGCAGCCAATCAATGCTTCTCTCTCATTACTGATGTTTCTAGCTCTCTCTCTGCTTCTCCCTTCCTCTCTGAAATCAATACAAATATATTTTAAAACAAAAAAAAAATTAATGAATTGTTGTAGTGTACCCGAGAGTCGAACAAAGGATACTTCAGTCTCGAAATCAAATCAAGGAGTCTCTTTAATTCACAAGCTGGCAGCTACGAAGGGGCATTAGCTCTCCAAATCTCGCAGCCCCAAATGAGAGCAGTAGCAAGCTTATAAAGGCAAAAAACACATCCTGCTACACATTGGAATGTGGAATTATCTTGCAAAAGCAGTTTTTCAGAAGCAAAATTGAGCAAAGTTAATAATCTCTAAAGGTTATCTATAGTTTCAGCTCCTGGAGCCACTGAGTCAAAGAAAGCAATTTTGTGGTTCTGGTTCTTAGGCACATAAGAATGTCCTTTGTAGAACCACAATGGGACTAGCAATAAAATGGGGTGATTTATGTGAGTTTCCAGGTCTCATTCTGGAAACAGAGGTCAAAATAACCACCCTATTGTTGAAGCAAGCAAATGTTTACAGAAGCCAGAATAGCAGGGTTAAAATTTAAAACAGTAGTTTTTATCCAAGATGATTGTTATTATGCTTCATTGCTTCAGAATGGATGGATCGAATAAGCTGCATCTGTGATTCAATTATACTAAAGTGTCAGAGGCTACACTTCTTATCACTGTTATCAGCCTATCCATTTTCTCCCTTTCCACACCTTTTTATAAAGACAAAGGATAAGCCCTAACCGGTTTGGCTCAGTGGATGGAGCGTTGGCCTGCAGACTGAAAGGTCCCGGGTTCGATTCTGGTCAAGGGCATGTACCTTGGTTGCAGGCACATCCCCTGTAGGAGGTGTGCAGGAGGCAGCTGATCGATGTTTCTCTCTCATCGATGTTTCTAACTCTCTATCCCTCTCTCTATTCCTCTCTGTAAAAAAATCAATAAAATATATTAAAAAAAAAAAAAAAAAGACAAAGGATAAAATGTCATAATGCTCACACCACTGCACAAACAAGCCACATCTGGCCAGGCCAAGATGGCCCCAAATCTCAAACAGAATTATTGGTGGGTAGGCAGCGCCCCCTTGTGATCACTGGGAATGTTTGCTTTTCGTGTTTGTTACAACGCTATTCTGTTTGTCCTTCCAGATCAGCTCTCCCCCTCCTCCCCCCAAGTCTGTGCCAGAGAGGCTGGCAGCATGAGCTGCTCCCTTGCCGGCCTTGTTTTCTGATGCAATCACTGAGATGCTCCCTCAGGAGATGGGAGGATGGGAGGAGAGAGAGGGCATAGGCTGAATCTCTAGTGACTCAATTTTAGAGTTCAGAAGGTGAAACAATGTAACTTCCCAGGCTAAGTCATAAAAGGATGCTACTTTTGCCCTAGCGGGTTTGCTCAGTGGCTAGAGTGCCAGCCTGTGGACTGAAGGGTCCCGGGTTCGATTCCAGTCAAGGGCACATGCCTGTGCCGGGGTTGTGGGCTCGATCCCCAATAGGGGGCGTGCAGGGGGCAGCCAATCAATGATTCTCTCTCATCATTGATGTTTCTGACTCTCTCTCTCCCTTCCTCTCTGAAATCAATAAAAATATATTTTTAGAAAGAAAAGAAAAGAAAATTTAAAAAGATACAACTTTCACCTGGTTTTCCTTCTCTTGGATCACTTGCTCTGGGGAGGCCCACTGCCAAGATGGGAGTATACCCAAGCATCTCAAGAAGGAAGAAACTGCCCTAGCCAGCTTGGCTCAGTGGATAGAGCGTCAGCCTGCAGACTGAAGGGTCGCAGGTTTGATTCTGGTCAAGGGCATATGCCTGGCTTATGGGCTTGATCCCCAGTAGGGGGTGTGCAGGAGGCAGCTGATCAATGATTCTCTCTCCCTCTCCCTTCCTCTCTGAAATCAATAAAAGTATTTTTTAAAAAAAGGGGGTGCCCTAACTGGTTTGGCTCAGTGGATAGAGCGTTGGCCTGGGGACTGAAGGGTCCCGGGTTCGATTCCGGTCAAGGGCATGTACCTTGGTTGCAGGCACATCCGCAGTAGGGGCGTGCAGGAGGCAGCTGATCGATGTTTCTCTCTCATCGGTGTTTCTAACTCTCTATCCCTCTCCCTTCCTCTCTACAAAAAAATCAATAAAATATATTTTTTTTAAAAAAAGGAAGGGAGAAATTAAGGCATTCCACCAACAATCAGCATTCACCTGCCAACCATGCGATGAGCCACCCAGGAAGCAGATCCTCCAGCCCCAGCCCTTCAGATGACTGCAGCCCCCACGGACACCTTGATTGCAACCCTCTGAGAGACCTTGAGCCAGAAAAGCTCAGCAAAGATGCTCCTGGATTCCTAACCCATGAAAACTATGAAATAATGCTTGGGGAGACTTGTTATGCAGCAATAGAGAACGACTACAACCTACAACTGCTAACCATAGTCCCATGCTTCCACCCCAGGACCTTTGCACTTGCTGTGGGCTCTGTCTGAAACTCTCCTCCCCTCCTCCCTCCTTCAGGTCTTCCCTCAGATGGCACTTCCCACTGCCTTTCCTGACCCCCTTTCTCCATCTCCCTACCTCAGTTCATGTTTCACCCTAGCACTTATTTCCTGTCCTATTGTGTATTTGTTTCTTGTCTGTCTCTGCTAGAATGCCAGCTCTTTCTTTTGTTCCATGTTCCATGCTCTGTCCACAGTACATGAGACAGTGCCTGGCATAGAGTAAGCACTCAATATGGTCAGTGGCCATTATTATGAGAATCTAACATTCCTGATTCTTGTCATAGTTAGATCAGTCTCCCACCTGTTTCCTGCCCACTGGGTGTCCACCCTAACCAGGGGATGGGAGATAGCTGCGACCTCCCCCTCCACTGGTTAAGTAGTAATTGGCAACTATAATGGGAAAGCCCCTCCATGTCTCCCCACTTCCCTCTGGTTAAAAACCCCAGGTCCTCCGTACAACCTACTGGCCCCCATCCCTGCCTAAAATTCCGTCAGCCACAAAGAACCATGAACTGTTTACAATCACTAATAGTCTCCACACCCACAAGGCTTTGGGGATCAAGCAGAAAACATTAGTGTAGCTATTTTTTTAAATATATTTTTATTGATTTCACAGAGGAAGAGAGAGATAGAAACATCAATGATGAGAATCATTGATTGGCTGACTCCTGCACACCCCACACCGGGGATTGAGCCCACAACCCGGGCATATGCCCTTGATGGAATTGAACCCAGGAACCTTCAGTCCACAGGCTGACACTCTATCTGCTGAGCCAAACCAGCTAGGGCAGAGTAGCTATTTTTTTATCTCATTTTTTGTTTGCTAAAGAATATCTTTATGTAATAAACATAATATTATAAAAATAATCTACAGAATTTATTGGTATAACTGTACTTGTATATTATTTATAAGTAAATATCCACCTGGGGGTGAAGCTTCAACATTTTTTACTGATAGGGGTGCACAATTGGGAAAAAAATTTAGAATCATTTATCCTAATGCAATTGTCCTCTGCCCCCCTGCCCCCCACCCCCCACCCCAATCTGGCATTGTCTGGGGACATTTTCAGTTGTCAACCACTGGGGGAGGGGTGCCCCTGGCATCTAAGGGTGGAGGCCAGGGATGCTGGTCAACATCCTACAGTGCACAGAACAGGCTCCAGCACAAATAACTCTCCAGCCCAAAATGTCACTGGTGAGGAGGTTGAGAAGCCCTGACCTAAAACACCACACTCTCTCTTGATTCTGGTGTCTTTGCACCAGCTGCTTCCTTCTCCCCACTCTATTCCTCACCTAGCTAAAACCTCAAACCTCAAGCTGTCCTCTCCTCCAAGAAGCCATCCCTGCCACCTATAAGCTGGGCCAGAGCCTGTCCTAAGGGCCCCTCCAGCCCCCTGTGCTGAGTGGGTTAGAATCAGCTTGGACCCAGGGGGTCTCAACCTTCAGATTTACAATGCAAATCCCTGGAGCCGCTGACCGCCGGATTCTGCAGCCTGCTGGGACCAGGTGCTTTTCACAAGTGCCTCCCCCATACCCCAAGGCCTGTCCCTTGGGACCCACAGCGGAGGTAGCCCAGTGACTAGTTCGCCTACTAGATTGCATGCCAGGGTTCTACCCGGGGTCTCAAATCCTGGCAAATATACACACACGTAGGATGTAGTCATTATTATCATCCCCATTTTACAGAGGAGTACACTGAGGTTTAGAGGGAACCTGGCCAGAGACTCAAGAAAGAGGTAGGGGTCCAGGTCCTCATTACCGCCTGATCCCTGGGGGAGGGGAAAGGGCGAGGAACTGAGGGACCAAGAGCTTGAGGGGGCGGGGGCGCGTATACCCGCCGCGGCCTTGGGATTCGGCCCCGCCCCCACGAGGGACGTGAAGACGCGGACCCCGCGCAGCGTGGGGACATGTGACCGACCGCAGAGGCCGCGCCGCCTCCCCCAACCCGAGGTCTGCGCGCTCCGCCGCAGGGTACAGACCCCAGCAGCCCTCCGGGGTTTGGGGCGCAAGAGCAGAGGCGGAGCCAGGGCGGGGCAAGCGCTACATCCTCCCCCCCCCCCACCACCCACCCATCGAAAGCGAAAGGGAAGGAAGGGCGGAGCCTGCCCGGAGCCCCTCCCCCTGCTCTGCGCGCTGCTGGACCGCCGGGCTCGTCCTAGTAGGGGGGCGCGGAGCGCGCAGTGCGGACCCTCGCGGGTACCTGCGCGGTCGCCACCATGTCTCAGGAAGGTGTGGAGGTAGGAGATGACTACGGCTGGGCCGGGGACCCGCGAAAGATGCCGAGGAGGGACCATGGCCGCGGAGGGGGCTTCGCACTTCCTGGGGACTCCATCCGAAGCGCAGACCTTTCCCCGCTGGCGCGTGTCCCCACTCCCCACCCCCCTCAGGAAGGAGAGTGACGGCCCCCTCCCCCAGAGCGAAATAAGGTCGCCTCGACGAAAAGCGGGGGCCGCAGGGTCAAGGGTCAAAGGCCAGGGGATACCTGGCTGGCCTCCCTCTGAGCCTGGGAAGCTTGCCCCAGTCCGCACCCTCCCCCAGTGTCCAGTGGGGACTTTGGCTTTTTCCAGGAAATGCCATGGAGGATGGAGATGGGAGGTTCGGAGGCCAAAACTAAGGGTCAAGTTCAGGCCGGGAGAAGGATGTCTAGAAATGGGGGAAGGGCAGTGGTTCTCCTCCTTGCCCCATCGGAGCCCCCCTGTCCCCACCCCAGCTGGAGAAGAGCGTCAGGCGCCTCCGGGAGAAGTTTCATGGGAAGGTCTCCTCCAGGAAGGCGGGGACTCTGATGAGGAAATTTGGCAGCGACCACACTGGAGTGGGCCGCTCCATCGTGTACGGTGAGCGGGCGGGCAGGCCGGGGTCCCCAGCCTGGTGGGGATTCCCCGCGGGGGGAAGGGGAGCATGGTCTAAGGAAGGTAGAAAGAGGCCTTGAGATCCTCTCTTGGGGAGAGTCTGGGGACCTGAAACTCCCACAAGATCTTTCAAGGGTCCTTCACTTACACTTACTCTCCCCACCAGGAGTAAAGCAGAAAGATGGACAGGAACTGAGTCATGACCTGGATGCCCAGGTAAACTGCCTCCCTCTCCTCAAAGGACAGGGTAACTGGAGAGGGAGAACAGGGGGAACCCAGCCCGTCCATGGCGAGCCCCTCAGTGCACTGCCACGTCACAGCTCATGGTCCAACCACATTTACTTACTCACTTCTCAGTTGCAGGGAGCCTGCAAACAGATGTTCATTACATGCTGATGGTATTAAATGGGGGAGAGAGACATGAAACTAGGCAGTGAGGGAGCCAGGATTAAGTTATTATCATCATGGAGGGCCTAGGGTCAGGGAGAGCTTCCTGGAGGGGATGTTGCCAACTCTTCAAGGCTGAAGACCAGTGATCCCTGGGAATGGAGGCGTCAGAAACGGTCTTCCTGGAAGAGGGAATGGCTGGGCAAAGGAACGCAAACAGGCTGGGATGAGCAGGAGATGGGGGAAGAGAGAGAGGGGCAGAGGAGCTCATGTGTTGAATGAATGAATGAGTGAATGAATGAAAGGCTTTGAGGCACAGGAACATCATAGCCACTTTGCCCTCTGGATGGCTTTGGTAGCTGATGCACTGTGGATTTTGCCTGCCTGAAAGGCCCAGCATAGAGTTGTTAAAGAGTATAATAAAATATGTATTATACTCTTGCATTTATACCTATAAAGAGTATGATAAAAAAAATAATAGCAACGAGCCCTGGCTGGTGTGACTCAGTTGACTGAGCATTGCCCTGTGCACCAAAAGGTCTCCAGTTCAATTCCCAGTCAGGGCACATGCCCAGGTTCCGTCCCCAGTCAGGGTGCATACGGGAGGCAACCGATTGATGTTTCTCTCTCACATCAATGTTTCTCTCTCTCCCTCTCGCCTCTCTCTAAAATCAATAAAAACCTATTTTTAAATAATAATAGCAAAGAGTAGCATTGATTGAGCACTTCCCTTGCGACAGGACTCCAGGAATTTTACCTGTTGGCTCATTTCATTGCCACAGTGGCCCCATGAGACAAGTCCTATTATTTATTGTCGTTTTACGGATGAGGAAACGGAGACACAGAGTGATGAAGTCACTGGCCAGGATTACGCAGCATGCAGGTGGCAGCTGGGATTTGAACCCCAGCCACCCAGAGCCAGGGTCTGAGCTCTGAGATGCCCCTCATTAGGGATGCAGAGGGGTGGCTTGGCCACATTCCCACAGCTGCAAGTAATGGAGCCAGGGGGTGGGACCTGCTTCTGTCTGAACCCAGAGCTGGAACGCTCAGCCTAAAGCAGCAGGGCCTCAGAGAGGCCACCTGCCCCAATGCCAACGAGTGTGTGGCATTTGCAAGCGGGATGGGAGCACGGGGTCCAGGCCTGCTTCACTGCTCTCTCAGGGTGATCTCAGGCAAGCTCTCTCCTGGCTCTGGGTCTCAGTTTCCCCATCTGAACAATGAAGATAACAAGTATGCTCACCTCTCAGAACTGCATAAGGATAGCTGGGGTCATGCACCTGGCTCTCAGTGACTGCTGCTCCATCAGCTCCTTGTGAGTTAGGGGCACTCTATTCTTATATGGGGCCAGGACCCTCCCCCAACAAACAAGGCGAAAGAGGCCTGAGCTGAATCCCCAGCCTCTGCCCCTGGTATCTCCACCCAGGACCCACCAGAAGACATGAAGCAGGACCAAGACATCCAGGTGAGTCCAGTATCTGGGAATGGGGGAGGTGGAGCAGGGAGGACATCCATGGGGGAGAGAGAGGGACATCATAGGGGCACCAGGGCGCGTATCTGTTGGGAGTAGAACTGACATACGTTTATGTTGGTGGAGGAGGGGTGACCACCCTCTCGTTCTCACCACCACCCCACCACCCCCGTTCCACAGGCAGTGGCAACCTCCCTCCTGCCGCTGACGGAAGCCAACCTACGCATGTTCCAACGTGCCCAGGAAGACCTTATCCCTGCCGTGGAACGGCAGTTTGCCTGCTCCTCCTGTGACCATGTCTGGTGGCGCCGAGTGCCTCAGCGGAAGGAGGTGATAACCCAACCCCGGGCCTTGACTCCTTGACTCTGTCATGTCCCCCATCCTCAGCAGCTGAAGCTCTGAATTCAGATGTTCAGCCTCTGAGAGCTCATCCCCAATTCCCAACCCTGAGCTGGACCTCTGACCTCCAACTTGAGCTCAGCCTTTACCCCAGAGCTCTGACTCCACAGTTTGACAGCTACCACAGAAATCAAAGCTGACTCTGAGACCACAACCCCAAATCTGGCTTCTGAACCCCCCTGACCAGTGATGTGCTCCTGGTAAACGCTTAAGAACTAACTCTTGAAGCATAGGCCTGGGATGGACCCTAGGTTTGTAGTGTTTTACCACTTTCCATGGTGTAACTATTCCCACTATGGCCAATATCAAGCTACCAGAGTTCTCTTCTGAGAATAAGCCTACACCCTTCTCCACACCCACAGGTGTCTCGGTGCAGGAGATGCCGAAAGCGCTATGAGCCAGTACCCTGTGACAAGATGTGGGGTGTGGCTGAGTTCCACTGCCCCAAGTGTAGGCACAACTTCCGGTGAGGGTGCTGACCCCCACCCCACCCCTCAGTCCTGCCCCACCCCAGCCCTGCCCTCCCTGCCCTGGCCCCACTGCATCCCAGCTTCACCCTCACCCTCATGGCCCTGCCTGCCCACAGGGGCTGGGCACAGATGGGGTCCCCATCCCCTTGTTATGGGTGTGGCTTTCCGGTGTATCCAACACGGATCCTCCCTCCGCGCTGGGACCGGGACACAGATCACCGCAGCACCCACACCCACTCCTGCTCAGCTGCTGACTGCTTCAACCGGCGAGGTAAGGACCTGGCATGGCCTCCCCCAACTCTGGGTAGTCTACTTGGCTTTTACTTCTAGGACATCAACTTCTGGGGTCTTAAGTACCAAGGTCTCAGTCCCCATTGCCACTTCCCATGGCATCAGCCCCTTCTTCCCGAGTCTCTGTGGCCTCCAACACCACCTCCCATTGCATCAGCCACCTTCCATGGTCTTGCGCATGAGGCTCTGTATTCTTGGTTCCTGTTTTGTCTTCTGAAGTCTCAGGTGATGCCCATGTCCCTGGGTCTCCTGTGGCTTTGACACCTGTGACTTTCACGTCTGAATTTCCTGTAGCTCTGAGTCTGTATCCTCAGCCCCTTCCCTCCCCAGAGCCCCCTTGGCCTCAGCCCCCTTGTCCCCAGAGTCTCATGTGACCTCAAGCTCCAGGACCTCAGAACCCCTCCCTTCCCAGAGCCCCATGTGCCTGGGACTTCCTGCGCACACCCCAAGAGCCGGAAGCAGAACCACCTGCCCAAAGTCCTGCACCCCAGCAACCTCCATATCAGCAGTGGCTCCACAGTGGGCACCTGCCTGAGCCAGGGGAGCCTCCTAGAACACCTGGACAACCTCATCCTGGAGGACCTGAAGGAGGAGGAGGAAGAGGAGGAGGAGGGTGGGCACCGGGAGTGACCCGTACCAGGTGTGGATGCAAACCAGACACAGTCTGTAGATATTTTGTGTTGTTATAAAATATGAGCTCAAACCGCGATCTAAGTGCCCTTGGGGAGCCACATGGGTTGGAGAAGTTGGCAGGGGGGTTCCTGGGTCCTACTTTCAGGGTCCTGGGGAGCAGGTCCACAATGGGAAGGTCTGTGGGACATGGCTCACACTGAACCATAAAGGAGGTGTGGCCAGGACAACTTGGGCTCCTGCTGACAAACATCCCCTGGGGAACAGATGGTCACAGCCTCAGGGGCCGGATAAGCATGGCCACCTTCTTGAGAGAGTAAGCCCCGCCTCGAAACTCAGCCCAGTAGACACCGTCCTGGTAGCGGTTGCGGTAGTGGCCACCATGGTGCCACACACCATTGAGGTTGGAGTGGGCACAGGCATGGTACCACCAGCCTCCCCGGTGGTACAGGGCACAGTTACCTGAGGGGAGAGAGAGAGTCTATGTCCTCTCACCATAATAAAAACTTCTACCAGTACCTCACTAGTGCAAGGCTTTAACCAGGCATCCCCTGCCTCCTGCCCCCTGCCCCGGCCCCCCGCCGCCACTTCTTCAGAGTAATGGCCTTAATTCCTTCCCTATCCCCTTACCAAAGTACAAGTCACACTTTTCCTATCCTTTCTGCAAACTAGGATCTCTACCTCTCATTCCTTTACCAGGGAAAAAAATCGCTACTTTCTTTCTAGAATAAGAGTCCTAGCTCTCATACACTGCCCCCATACTCACCCCATGCTTGCCCTGCCTTTCACCAGAACAGGAGTCCTGTCCTCTGTTCTCTTGCATACCCTTACCAGAGAGAAATCTTACCCATCCCTTCCATTCTTTGACTAGAAGTACCATCTCCCTTACTCCCCGCCCTTCCCTTCCCTCCATCCCCCCACACCCCAATAAGAGGTCCTTACCAGAATAGGAGTCTCGGTCCCTATCCACGGTGCTGAAAGGCTTGTCATTGTGCCAGGAAAGAGAGTCCCCCGCATCTCCATGGTACTGGCCAAGCCGTAGGCGGTAGTGGTCACTCTCAGGCTCCAAGGAGAAACCATCATAGTGGGCACGTGCACCGCGGCCTCCCCAATCCTCCAGGAGCACCAGAAGCTCATTGTCCCCACGGCTGGTCAGCTGATGCACAGGTTCAAGGCCCAGCCAGTATTCCCCATCAGGCTGCCCAAAACCCGCCTGGCAGGGAAGTCAGGAAGTTAGGAGCAGGTCCCCTTCCCTGCCCAGCCCTGCCCCTACCTACCTGCGCTCACCTTGTAGTGCTGCCAGGTAGTGAAAAAGTTAACTGAACCATCTTGCCGCCTCTGGATCACAGTCCAGCCTCCACCCTCCAGCTGTTGCTCACACCATGCTGACACCACATGCCGGCCCAGTCGCAGCTCATACACTCCACTCTGCCCATGGCCTGCCCGGTGTGCCTCTGCACAATCTTGCCATGGGCCTGTGGGCACAGAGATATGGGGTAAGTACAGCCTGGACCAACCAACCCCTTATTGGAATAAAAGTCCTAATTTACACAGGTCCCCTCACCAGAATAGCAATCTTGTCTCTTCCATTCACTCATCAGAATAAGCGCTCCAGTACCGATTTCCTTACCTGAATAAGACTGAGTCATTCTTCTCTCACTACAGCACATGTAGATCCTGGAGTTCTTAAATCATGGTAAAATGGTCTCCTCACCAGAATAAGTCCTGAACATGGCCCTCTGAACCAGCTCATATTCTCACCAAAATAGCAGTCTTAAATTCCCTGACCCCTCATTAAAATAAAAGTGCCTCCTTTCCTGTTTTCATACCAGAGTAAGAATTTTGGTTTTTATCAGAGTAAGAGCCACAGCCCTTTGTTCAGTCACCAGGATTAAAAGTATTTCCTTCAGTCCTCTCACTGTGAGAGGAATATACCAGTAAAACCCTGGTTCATCACACCCCCAACAGCCCTGCCCTCATCTTACCTGCTGGCTTGGTGGGGACAGCAGGGTCCCCTGCAGGTAAGGGAAAGGCCAAGGGCCCCTGCTGTCTCAGTGTCTGGCCTCTCTGGGACTCTGGGGCTGGGTCTAACCTGCTGTCACTGGTGCCACCCACCAGACTGACCGGAACCACGGGCACCAGGGGCGGTGGCAGGACCTGGGTGACCAAGAGAATCATGTGATTGCATTAACCCTCAGCCCAGGCCACCTTGGGCTCCTCAATCTCAATCTCTCAGCATCCAGATGGGTAGGAGGTAAGGCAGGGGCAGGAATTGATCTTCCCCAAATGCCCAATTCTAGCTATCAAGGACAGGCTGAGTTGAGCTTAAATTCCTGATCTGGTGTGCACAGCTTAACCAATCCCTGCCTCCAAATCATTTTCTTTAAAGTGAAAATGAGTGCCTGCAGCAATGAGTAATACTGAATGCTTTCAACAACCCTGTGAGGTAGGTACTGTCCCAGAGCAACAATCTCTTATTCAAAACCCAGGTCCAGACACGTTCCAAAATTCAGTACAATATGGCAGGAGTTAAGAACAGTAATATACAGTCTGTATTGTATTATTACACAGCACCTCCATAACATGGATCTTTGGTCTTTATCCACATAATGTGCTTGATTGAAGGATTCTAAGAATATTCATATGAAGTGGATAAGTAAAGACTTTAAGTAGCCACCAGTTGCGTTTTGACCCAAAGGATTGTAGGAGGAAATGTAGGAATCTGGGTTTTGGAACTTTTCGGATTTGGGAACTGCAGATAAGAGACCGTGGGGTTGCAGGAGGCCCATCTTCCAGGCAACACACACAGGAAGTGGCTGCGGGGGTACCGCGTGGGTTACCTGCTGCTGCCCGCCCGCGCCCCCCGGACACAGGCGCTCCAGGCGGGCAATAAGGCTACTCTGCTGGCTGACGAGCCGGGCCAGCTCTCGGAACTTGACGTCCAGCTGATGAAAGCGGACGGCTGCGCGCTGCGCCTCGGCGGATGCGTTGAGCACGCGCTCCCCGAGCAAGGCCAGCGCCGCCGCGGGCTCCGCCCCCGGGCCCGGGTCCGCGCCCGCCTCGTGCTGCAGCTGCGTGCGCAGCTGGCCCAGGCGCGTGCTCAGGCCGCGGCTCTCCTTGCGCAGCGCGCGCACCTCGCCCGCCACATCGCCGTCCACCGCCGCCAGCCGCTGAAGTTCGCGCAGCAGCTCCTCATGGCGGCCCACGCGCACGCGCAGCGCCGCCACCTCGCTGGCGTTCACGGCCTCCGTTGCCGGGCGCGCGGCCGCCGGCCCGCTCCAACACACGGCGCCCGTGAACTTCTGCTTGGGTAGCACGAAGGTGTAGGTGCAGCGCGGGGCGCCCGCCCGCACCCAGGATGCGCCCAGCAGGAGCAGCAGCTGCAGCGTGCGCAGTCCGGGTGCCCGCATGGCGGACCTGCAGGCAGAGAACAGATGGGAAGGAGAGGGAGGCCCCGGAACCCAGACTCGCCCCCAACTCTCAGGCCGGGCCAAATCCGACTGCTCCCAATGCGTGTGTTTACACCTGCGTGGCTCCGGGTCCACACATGCCCACCTCTGTCCTCTCCCCCCAAGGCTGGAGGCTACCTAACAATGGGATCCCGGCCAGGCCTCTCCACTGAGTCCAGGCATCCTGCGAGACAGCACTGGTTCAACGAGCATTCACTAGTGCCTACTGTGTGCCAGCCTCAGTGCAAGGTGCTGGGAATATAGTCGGAAACAAAATAAAATTCCTGCCTGGTGTGCAAGGAACAAAATAGAGTATGAGATTAATAAGGTGTTTTAGATAGCACTAAGTGCTAAAGATAGTTAAAGATCAGAGAGACATGAGGCAATTTGAAAGGAGGGAAGACCTGCTGGAGAGGTGACGTTTGAACAAAGTCCAGAAGGAGGAAGCCATGGGGATGTCTAGGGGAGAAGAGCAGCCCTAGCAGGGGGAACCGTATGTGCAAAGGCCCTGAGGCTAGATCACGCCTGATGTATTAAAGGAACCTCAGGAGGCTGGAACTGAAGCAGAGGAAGTACGGTTGGAAGGGGGTGAGGTGGGGTGAGGGGCAAGTCTCACTAACTCAGTCTAGTAGTGGACACCCCATTTCCCATGTCCTCGTCAAAACTGGTGCCACACCCACACCCCAACACCCACATGCCCCAGGTCTGCTGTGTCCCCCAGGTGTTCCCCAATTTACACAGGTGACCTCCTATGCGTGTCCTCACTCAAGGTTGTGTACTTGTAGCCACCTGCCTCTGACCCTGTAGGGTCCACACACGGGCCCCACTGCCTTCATTCCTGGGTTCACAGCCTCTGAGATGGGGACACACATGACTCCCATGTGCACTTGCCAACCCAGAACACATCTCACGTGTCCACACATCACCTCTATCTGTGCTAAGTTCTACTATGACCTAAACCCCACTTCCTGGTGGCAACACAGGCACATGTCCCATGGTCTTTATCGTCACACACACTGCCTCATCCACACATTCAGCAAACACTCCTTGAGTGCCTATTGTGTTCCAGGAGCCGTTCCAAGCGATGGGGACTCAGGCATGACCAACACAGGCATAATCCCTGCCCTCATGAACTTGACATCCTGGTTGGGAAAATGGACAATGGATAGGTCAGGGGGTGATAAGTGCTTAGAAGGAACCTCAAGCAGGGAAGGGGTGGGAATCCTGGGCTGGGGTGAGTGTTTTAAATAGAAGAGTCAGGCCTCTATTTAAAGAGAAGATGACACTTGAATGAAGACCTGAAGGAAGAGAGAGAAGGGACAGAGCATTCAGGCAAAGGGAACAGCAGTGCACAAGCCCTGAGGTGGGAGCTTGCTTGATATGCCCAAGGAACAGCAGGGAGGCCTGTGTGGCTGGAACAGTGAGGGGGGGAGAGCAGAAGGAAGGACGAATAGAGAGGTGAGGGGGGAATGTGCACAGGACCCTGAGAACCTCCAGGAGGACTTGGGTTTTACTCTAACTTGTGAGAACCAGGAGGGGTTCTGGGCTGGGAAAAGGCCCATTCACGACTAAACTTACACATCAAGCCCTAACCGGTTTGGCTCAGTGGATAGCGCGTCAGCCTGCGGACTGAAGGGTCCCGGGTTCTATACCAGTCAAGGGCATGTACCTTGGTTGCGGGCACATCCTCAGTAGGGGGTGTGCAGGAGGCAGCTGATCGATGTTTCTCTCTCATTGATGTTTCTAACTATCCCTCTCCCTTCCTCTCTGTAAAAAATCAATAAAAAATATATTTTAAAAAAATAAACTTACACATCAAGCAGGAGCTTCCAAGGGCAGAGCAGGGAGCAGGGTCCTCTCCTAGCCCCGCCCTCCCCCCCCCCCCAAAGACACCAGGCCCCACACTACAGAAAAGGACTGCCTTCTCTGGAGCTAGAGTGTGTAACACCCGCTGCCTACCAGGATCTCAGCCTGAGGTGAGGAGGAGGCCTGGGAAGCCCTCCAGCCAAGGAGAGGCCCAGGTCTCCCAAAGGACGGAATCAGCCTCCACCGGCCCTGCCACCCTCCTGCCCTCTCACCTCTCACAACCAAGATCCTGAATCCAGCGAGGAGGCCCGTAGCAGGCACAGAAGTCAGAGGAGGAGCCAAGGGTCCAGCAGGGGCCTCTGAGCAGGGAAAGGGAAGAGGCCAGTGGGAGAGCAGCGGGGAGGAGACTTGGTAACCCCCCAACCCTACCAGCCCCCCATCAGAGCCTGGGACTAGAGCTGTGATACTGAGCCCAGGAGCTCTAACTGTAAATATTTAGCATTTTCCGCATGAGAATTGAGGCCGAATTGCCAGACCCTCCTGCCCAGGCCACCAGAGCCTGATAACACAGGTCAGTGCCCTGGACATTTCCCCTGTTAGCAGGACACAGAGCGTGGGAGGCTGCAGGCCCCAGGAAGCCGGGAAGATCCAGCATCAGACACAGACACAGACACATGAACACGCACAGAAAAGGACAACAACCAACCTCTGCGGTGGCACCTGCTGTGTATTAGGCATGACTAACTCTTTACACCTTTATCTCATTTAATCCTTGCAACCTGAGCGGGCTTCTATGCGTAGCCTCATTTTGCAACAGGGAAAACTGAGCCTCAGAGAGGGTGAGTGACTTGCTCACGGTCCCACAGACCAAAAGGGTCCACAGTGGGATCTGACCCAGTAGCTTGGCTCCAAAACTTGCACATATATATCGCGACAGTCACACACGCCCTTGTGCACATAACAAGACATGCAGACCGCTGCACAAAGCAGCAAAGATAGACAGATAGAATCTGTGTGTGCGTGTGTGTCTGGGTATTTGCCTGGCCCGTGCATACACAGACGCCTTTTGCCAGAGACATAACTGGAAACATGACACAGATTCAGGCAGCAGTGTTCAAAATATGTTCACACACACACATATACATCACTACTTAAAGGGAAAGGTCCTGTGGACTGATTGTGTCTGTACCTGTGTGCCAGACACATACTCACCCAGGTACACGAGGTCACACACTGACAAGCACAGAGATGCAGATCAGTGTGCTCCGGGTTGTATAGTGAGACACATACCTGCCCCCACCCACACCATGGTGCACATGTTTCCATTGTCCCCCACACACACTGTCACGTCCTCACACTGGGCAAGTCATGCAGGGACAGAAACAGGCAAAAGTAATCATACAGCCATTTTTCAGGGGTACAAAAAGACTCACGCAGAGCCTCCAGAGCACAGGTCTGGGATCTGCAACCCGTGCGAAGGCCTCCTCCACCAGCAGCCTTTCCCACGTTCCTACTGTCCTCAACTAGCAACCCAAGTGGACTCCTGGGCTGAAAGAGGAAATGGTCCTCCCAGATCTAAGAGAGGCTGCCAAGCTGGGCTCCAGCCTGGACTGGGCCCCCCCACCCGCAGCCCCTTCCAGTTTCCCCCACTGGCAGCAGAGAGAGAAAAAAATCTCCTAAGTGACAGAGAGGCTGACATAAGGGAGAGTCTGAAAGACAGGGAAGGGGAGAGACATGAGGGAAATGGGGAGTCTGGAGAGAGAGGATCTGAGAGAAATGGGGATAGGGACAGAGACAGAGAGGAGAAAGATGGAAACTTAGAAATAATGAAAGAGAGAATTGATGGCAGAAACAAAGTTGGGGAAGAGGGAGAGACAGGAAGGAGACAGAGATGGGGAGGAGGAGACAAAGTGGGGGAAGAATTGGGGAGGGGGAGACAGAGGAAGAAGGAAGGCAAATGGGGGAGGGAAGGCAGATGGGAGAGGAAGCAAATGGTACGGGGAGAGACATGTTGGGGGGCATCCCTTCCCCTCACCCCAAGATTCTGTGGAAGAAGCCAGAGGCTTGAGGCCAAGACTGGGGCTTTGAGCGGAAACCGGAGATTAATTTTTCACCAAACGCCGAATTGCTTTGAGTTTCCAGAGGTGATGTGGAGTTTCCATCCTCAGCCGGTGCGCAGACAAGACCCTCTGGGGAGGACAGCTGGCCCTCAGGAGCTGGGGGCCCAAATGAGTAATCGGCCATGGCGCTACCCCCTTTTCTGGTTGCTCCCCAAGTGCCTGGTGCCAGTGTGCCAAGAACTGTGCATAAATCGTCTCTCTTAATTCACGGGTCAGGACTTAAATGATTTATCATATTCACTTTAGGATACATTAGAAGCCTCGGGGTGCAGAAATTGGTTCTCAAATCGCACCGCTGGCGGAAATGACCAAGGCGGGATTCGAACCTGAGCTTCATTTCTCAGAGCGCTCAAGAGCTCCCGGAGCCGCGCGGCCCCGCCCCGGTTTCCATAGAAACAGGCACCAAGTGTCTCCGTAGCAATACATCAATGATTTCCCCACCCCCGCCACGCTATCTGGTAAATACATATACCCATGTGGTGACGTCATCACACAGCGACGCCTCACGTGACCGCCACTCCAGTGCCGGAAGTGAACGGCACGGCGCCGGAAGCGGCCAGCGGAAGGTCCTCGTGGAGTAGACGCCAGCATGGGGCAGTCGGGGCGGGTGAGTGCGGCGGCCCGGGAGGCGGGCAGCACGGGCGGGGACCCCGCGGAATCCACAGGGCTCACCTCTCACTTCTCGCCGTAGTCCCGGCACCAGAAGCGCGCACGCGCCCAGGCTCAACAACGCAACCTCGAGGCCTACGCCGCGCAGCCACACTCGTTCGTGTTCGCCCGGGGCCGCGCGGGTCGCGGCGTCCGGCAGCTCAGCCTGGACCTACGGCGGGTCATGGAGCCGCTCACCGCCACCCGCCTACAGGTCTGCACCCTCCAGCCCACTTTTACTGCCCTTTGAGGCTGCCGCCAACCCCGCGGGGCCTCATTTTCCTTGGCTAGAGAAATGGTCCCTTATGGGGACCATCGCCCCTGCCTCTCAGCTTTGCAGCAGCGAGGGAGTGCATGAACGCACTCAGCTTAGGGCTTGGCTGGGTACCTGAAGTTTGTGGTTAAGAGGGGACTCTGGAATCAGCAAAGTTTAGTTGGAAACTTGACTTGTCTCAAAGGCCTGCAGCAAGTTAAGTAACCTCGCTGGCCTTTGGTTGGCTCATTTGCAAAAGGGGGCGATGCACAGTAAGCAAGGGACAGGGGCAGCACTCGAATTCTAGAGGCAGTGCTCTAGACAAGGCCAAGAGCATTCCACTCCCCTCTCACCCTCTTTTCAGAAAAATTAGATGCAAGAAAGGGCATAACAGTTTTAAGTTTATAGTATTTGCTCAAAAGAGTTTATAGTCTTTGATCATTTCTTTATTTTTCTAATATCCAGATACGAAAGAAAAATTCTCTGAAGGATTGTGTGGCAGTGGCTGGGCCCCTTGGGGTCACACATTTCCTGATACTGAGCAAAACGGAGACTAATATCTACTTTGTGAGTGGATTCCTGTACCCATCTCCCCCATACCCTGCTTCTCCCCCAGCTCTCTTGATGAACCCATATGCCTCTGAACTGCCATGATTCTGGCTTCAAAGTAAACGCTCTGAAGAGATGGGGCAAAGGTTCCCACTCCTGCTCCCTACCTGGATGCCTCCACCCTCATTGGTCCTTCCTTCTGTAGAAGCTGATGCGCCTCCCAGGAGGTCCCACCTTGACTTTCCGGGTCAACAAGGTAAGGCTCAGAGGTGGTAATGAGAACCATGTGGGGCAGGAGCTGGGTTGGGGAATGACTCCAACCATGTGTGGTTGGTGGTCACCCACTCCTCACCCCACCCTGCAGTACACATTGACACGTGACGTGGTCTCCTCGCTGCGCCGCCACCGCATGCATGAGCAGCAATTCACCCATCCTCCCCTCCTGGTGCTCAACAGCTTCGGCCCCCTTGGCATGCACGTGAAGCTCATGGCTACTATGTTCCAGAACCTGTTCCCCTCCATCAACGTGCACAAGGTGGGCAGGGCCTGGGTGGTGGGAGATGTGGGTGGATGGCGCAGGTAGCAGGTACCACACAGGCCCTAGAGTTGACTGCTCAGTCCTCACCTCCCAACACTGAGGCTGAGAGTTCTGACTCCCAAAATCAAGTCTCACTTGCATTGTATGTCATGGGGACTCCCTTTGAACTGCCTTCCCATACGGCAGATGGAAAATGCCAATATTCTTTTTTTCTTTTAATATATCTTTATTGATTTCATACAGAAAGGGGGAGAGAGAAAGAATCGTCAATGATAAGAGAGAATCATGGATCGGCTGCCTCCTGCACATCCCCTACTAGGGATCGAGCCCGCAACCCGGGCATGTGCCCTTGACCGGAATCGAACCTGGGACCCTTCAGTCCGCAGGCCCATGGTGCTTTCTTGAATGTTAGTTTAAGCAGTGTATGTTGTGTTGTCATGCCCCATCCCCCTTAGAGAAGGAAACAGGCTGACAAGTTACTAGTCTGAGGTTAGTTATAAAGCAACAGTTCCTAAGCCCTGGCACCAGTGGACCTCAAATTCTGCTTGTTAGATATGGTCATCAGGGAGTTGGGAGTGGGCGGCCTTGGTGGTTGCTGAAACCAGGTTTCTAGCCAGCAGTCCATGGAAACCACTTGTAGCCCCATCAGTCCCTACAGGGCTGGCTTGGCCTCCAGTATGCAATGAGGCCTAAAGGCAACTGCCATGGTGCCGTGCCCTTTCCAGGTGAACCTGAATACCATCAAGCGCTGCCTTCTCATCAACTTCAACCCTGACTCCCAGGATCTGGATTTCCGCCACTAGTGAGTACAGGGTTGGGCGGGGGGAGGGCAGGTAGGAGGGGTATGCTGCTCTGTGTGCGGCTGATGACAACGCTGCTACTGAGGCTCAGTGATTGCTCAGTCTCAAAGTAAACGCCCTGACGCACCATGAAAATGGGAGAGGGTAAGACTGGCCCCTGACTCTGTGACCCTTAACCCCCCACCTCACTCACTCCGGCCTCTGCAGTAGCATCAAAGTTGTCCCTGTGGGCGCAAGTCGTGGGATGAAGAAGCTTCTCCAAGAGAAATTCCCCAACATGAGCCGCCTGCAGGACATCAGCGAGCTGTTGGCCACGTGAGGAAGGGGCAGAGTGGGAGGCTACCATGGTCCAGGGGACCCCAGGAGCCTGGGGTTCCCTGCTGAGCTGTGTGTCCATGGCACAGGGGTGCAGGACTGTCAGAGAGTGAGGCAGAGCCCGATGGCGAACACAACATTACGGAGCTACCCCAGGCCATTGCAGGGCGCGGCAACATGCGGGCCCAGCAGAGCGCTGTGAGGCTTACTGAGGTGAGGCTCGGTGGCTGAGGTGACTTCCTCCAGCAGCCCCAGCCTTGAAGAAGGACTGACTCTTCCTCCATGTCCCTCCAGATTGGACCTCGGATGACGCTGCAGCTTATCAAGATTCAGGAGGGTGTTGGGGAGGGGAACGTGCTCTTCCATAGTTACGGTGAGGTCAGGGCTGGCGGGCACAGGGCCTGGGGTCTGAGGCCCCCCAGGGAGGGTTGTTAGGTGCAATGGGCACACCTGGATCTTGGTGAACTGTTTCTTCTAAGTGCACAAGACAGAGGAGGAGCTGCAGGCCATACTGGCAGCCAAGGAGGAGAAGCTGCGGCTCAAGGCCCAGAGGCAGGACCAGCAGGCCCAGAATGTCCAGCGTAAGCAGGAACAGCGAGAGGCCCACAGGTGTGTGGTCGACGGGTGAGGCAGGTCCCTGGTGCAGGCTGCTACACTGACCAACATTCCTCTCCAGGAAGAAGAGCCTGGCGGGCATGAAGCGGGCACGGGCAGAGGCTGATGGCGATAGTGATGCTGAGGACCCTGGGGCCCCCCCAGAGGCAGAGAGGGCTGGCCAGCAGGAGGAGGAGGATGAAGCTGAATATTTCCGCCAAGCAGTGGGCGAGGAGCCTGATGAAGGTGCTTGGCAGGGATCAGTTCAGCTGGGCACTGGAACCTGTCCCTGCCCTGGTGACCCTGACACCGTATTTCTTCACAGACATGTTCCCAAAGGCCCAGCGGAGACGGTCCACCAGGCCTCCAAGCAAGAAGCAGCGGAGGCCAGACCGTGGCCGTGACCACAGGCCTCCAAAAGCCAAGGGCAGGCCCTGGGGGACCCAAGCCAAGCTGGGGCCTCGAGGGGCTGTTCAGAACTATGGCCGAGGCCGCGCACCGCCACCTAAGAGAGTGGCTTGAGGTTGAACCTGAGCAGTGGGTGAAATGCCCCAGATTGGGGCCCCATAGATGCTGCCCTGGGCTCCTGCCTGGGTTTCCAGGTGCAGCCCTCAGTTTCCTTTCATAAAGGAGCTGGTTCCCCAACCTTCCTTCTAATCCTTCTAATAAACACTGATTTCCCATGAGTCAGAGGTTGCAGTTGGAATGAGGGGTTCAGAGGCCAGTAGCCCCTGGGAGTTGGGCCTGGAAGTGTAGAATGTGATTGTGGAGCTCAGATTTGATCCTGGTCTCTGGTGTCTCTCTGACCTGGGCTCCTTCCCAACCTCCCTCAGACTGAAGGTTCCTGCCAGCAGAGGCCAGGTCAAAAGAGTGCCATGAGGAAGGAAATGGGCTGTGAGCTGGCGCCTGACTAGACTTGTGGGCGGTGGGTGGAGCTGTGGAGGGAGTGGCCAACGGGCTGCTGTTCACTGGGGGAGGGACCAGGACACATTGTGGGCAGGAGACCCAAAGGCAGGGCGAGGGCCATGGCGGACACTGTGTCAGGTGAGGAGGGAGCACAGGGCCCCGGCCCCTGTGTACCCCGGGCTTGGGGTGGAGGTGGGGGTGGGGATGGTGTAAGAAGCACGTCTGAAGTGTAGCTTCTTCCAGAGCCCTGAAGCTGAGAACTAGAACAGGAAGGCAGAGATGAGGGGGTGGAAACAATCTGGTGAAGTAGGTCTGTGTACGCCCTGCCTTCAGAAGGGACTTGTTCCTGGGGATTTTACTGAAACAGTGATCAGATATAGACTGTTTTGAGAGAAAAGATTAGGGAAGGGGGGACTACGGGGTGCAGTGGCAAGGTTAGGATGGTCAGAACCAGAGGAAGACAAGCCTTCAGGATGTCTGTGGCTCAAAAAGAACCACCAGCGCAAAGGCCCTGAAGCAGATGTGCCTAAGAAACATCCAGGAAGCAGACTGGAAGTCGCCGGGAGAAGATAAAAGCCAGTGGGTGGGAGCCAGACCTCCCTCAGGGCCTTGTGGGATGAGGCAAGCACTGGCTCTTCCTCCCAGTAAGGAGGAACCCCTAGAGTGGTCTCTGAGCAGAGGTACGTGGCCTGACTTGCTCACAGGCGCCCTCTGGAGGCTCTGGGAGAATAGATCAGGTGAGGAGCTGGGAGATCCGGGCCTAGGCAACGGTTGGTTCAGATAGATGACATGGGCTGGACACAAGTAGTGTTAAGGGGGTGACAGATCTAGAAATATCCACCAGCTGCCTCCTGAGCACACCTACTGGGGATGTTCCTGCAACCAAGGTACATGCCCTTGACCAGAATCGAACCTGGGACCTTTCAGTCCACAGGCCGACGCTCTTAACCACTGAGCCAAACCAGTTAGGGCAAGGGGGTACAGATCTCGAAGATGGGTACTTGCTGATGGATTGCAGTGGGGTCTGAGACGACTCCTGTTCTCCATCCCAGTCCTGATGGCTCCCAGTCATTACCAGTTTACATGGGTCCTTTGAGGGCAACAATTCCCCCTGGTTCTTGCCCCATCTGGTTCTTTAGGGTGCAGGACCCCAAGGGAACCAAGTCAGACCTTTCTAGGCCTGATTCCCTCTATAGAAAGGAGCTGGACTCAAAGTCCTCTTACAAAGGGTCATGCAGGCCTGGTGCACAACAGGTACTCAGGACTGACACCACAGTACAATGCAGCTCTGAAAGGGACCACAGGGAGGTGGGGACTCAGCAACACCCTTGTCCACAGGTGCCACACCCTGCCCAGCCAACATCTCCGCAGCTGCTGACCGAATCCTCAGTGGCTTCCAGGAAGGCTTCCTGTGGCCCATGCTGGTGACCGAGTTCCTGGTGGCCGTGGCTGGTAACAGCCTGGCCCTCTACCGCTTTGGCACGCGGGAGCAGCGCCCATGGCACCCAGCTGTGATATTCTCAGCCCAGCTGGCCGTCAGCGATCTGCTCTATGCCCTGACACTGCCCCCACTGGCTGCCTACTTCTATCCACCCAAACACTGGCGCTACGGGGAGGCCATGTGCCGCCTGGAGCGTTTCCTCTTCATTTGCAACACGCTGGGTAGCATCATCTTTATCACCTGCATCAGCCTCAACCGCTACCTGGGTGTCGTCCACCCCTTCTTCACCCGCAGTCACCTGCGGCCCAAGCATGCCTGGGCCATTAGTGCTGCAGGCTGGGTGCTGGCGGCCCTGCTGGCTGCACCCACACTCAGATTCTCCCACCTGACGACACCACAGCAAGAAGGCAACTGCACTGTGGCCAGGCCTGAGGCCTGCATCAAGTGCCTGGGGACTGCGAGTGACAACCACCTCAAGGCTTACACAGCCTATAGCCTGGTGCTGATGGCACTGGGCTGCGGCCTGCCGCTGCTGCTCACCCTGGCAGCCTATGGCGCCCTTAGGCGGGCTGTGCTACGCAGCCACGGCATGACAGCAGCCGAGAAAATGCACGTGGCAGTATTGGTGGCCAGTGGTGTGGTGCTCTATGCTGGTTCCTATCTGCCCTACTTTGTCACACGGGTGATCAACGTGTCTGCCCGGCAGCGCTGGAGAGCCCGCTGCCCATCCTTTGTGGACGAGACTCAGGCTGTGAAGGCATTGGACCTGGGGTCCTATGTGGGCCACCAGGTGACGCGGGGCCTCGTGCCCCTGGCCATCTGCATCCACCCGCTGCTCTACATGGCTGTAGCACCCAGCGTAGGCTGCTGCCACCAATGCTGCCTTGGCTGCAGGGAGGGCCAGGCCTCAGAGAATGCTGAGAGCTCCAGCCAACCCCTGCCCCTCACTGTCACAGCCACCAAAACCTTAGGGCCCCAGTCCCCTGAGCTGAGCCCATGACCTGACCCATTTGGAGCCTCCTCCCCACAAGGCACTGGGACCCAGCAGCCGAACGGGTGAGAGCACAGCAAGAATCAAACCACTTCCTCAAAGGCCTGTCATGGGAGCAGCGAGCACTTAGGCCAGACGGGCAGTCTGGGCATGATTTCTGCCCACAGCACTAACCATGCGCAGGGCTACAGAGCAAACCCATGCAGGGGGAGGGGGAGGGCTGCCCCCACCTGCCACAGGTGGGTGGTATTCATGTATAAACAGCACACCCATAGGGCAATTGGAGCCTTTTTATTGCCCTGGTGTTCCCTGCTTATAGAGGTCGCCTTCTGTTGCCACAGGGTCCTAGGGCCAGGTGCCAAACAGCAGCAGCAGTGACAGCTGGTTTAGTTGGTGGATGGCCTAGAGAGGAAGACAGGAGTGATGAGAAGGGAAAGTGTGGGGGCTTCAGGCCCCAAAGGGAGTCCCAAGACCCTGCCCCCCCCACCCCCCGGCACAAAACTGGGGCCTCATTGGGGGTGGGGCAAGACATGGAGCCACACCATCAGTGACCAGCCTGACCCTGGATGGCAGTGGCTCCTCCTCAAGATAAAGGACAATAAATGACTTGCACCTCACAACAGGCTTGGCAATTATTCAACTGGTGTGGGGCTGTGTCAGCTGTCACAGGTGATGGGGCAGGGGAGGGGTCTTACTTGGCCCACTCGACGTTGAGGATGAGGTGGTCGTAGCCAAAGCCGGACACTCCGGCAATGGCGCGGGCAGCGTCCTCACGGCGGTGGAAGCTGATGAAGGCAAAGCCCTGGGGAAGGGGAAAAAAAAGGGAGTTCAGGGCACAGCCAGACAGATGACCCCTCCCGACTCATGGCCACCAACCCACCTTGGACTGGCCAGTGGTCTTGTCCTTCGCCAAGTAGATGCGGGAGATGGAGCCGAAGGGTCTAAAGAGCTCTTGCAGGTCTGTCTCACGGGTGTCCTCTGACAGGTTGGTGACGCGGATGGTGGCATTGTCATCAGCTGGGCATCGGGCAGAAGCAGCTGTCAGTAGCCAGGCCAGCTTGGGCCCCACCCACAGGATAATCACTGGGTGCTGGGAGGTGCCTGCCCACAGGCCAGCATCAGGGTGCCCTCATTGCCTCACCTCTGCGGTTGGGCTGCATGGACTCCCCACGGCGGCTGGCCCCGTCCCGCAGGCTCGGTGGCACGTACTTCCCTGTCTTGTTCTGGGCTGCCTGCACAGGCTCCAGCTCTGGAAACCACAAGCACAGTCGGGTGAGGCCTCACCGTAGCACAGCAGAGGGACAGACCCACCCAGGATGCCAGCATTTCCAGCCCTGACCCAGCCCAGGTACTGTCTGTCAAAGCCCCAGGCATCAGTTGGTCCCTCAGAGACCTGGTGACCATGATGACATAAAGGCCACATCCAGGTAACCAGCAGCACATAGAGCAAGAAGCCATAGGTGTTGATATGGTCTGAGGAGCCCACAGGGTTGAGAGCTAGAGGAATGCCCGCCCCAGCCAACACAAAGAAACACAAGCACGTGGGTAGGGACAGTCCCTGGGTCCCACACACATGGCAGTTAAGTATGCTGCACACAAAAGTCAGATGGAGCCGAAACCGGTTTGGCTCAGTGGATAGAGCGTCGGCCTGCAGACTGAAGGGTCCCGGGTTCGATTCCGGTCAAGGGCATGTACCTTGGCTGCTGGCACATCCCCAGTGGGGTGTGTGCAGGAGGCAGCTGATCGATGTTTCTCTCTCATCGATGTTTCTAGCTTTCTATCCCTCTCCCTTCCTCTCTGTAAAAATATCAATAAAATATATTAAAAAAAAAAAAAAAAAAGTCAGATGGAGATTTGTGCAAACTCAAACTCACCATCAGCAAATCACACCAAAGGATGTGGACTATGGACAGTCACATGTGTGACTAGGCATAGGTGTGCGTGTGCACGCACAAAAACATGCACAGGTGGCAGCCATGTCCATGGTGGACAGACACAGCACACTCAAATCAGGACCATCACAAAATCAGCAGAATCACGGGGTGAGTCTCACATACAGGGGTCCACCACCTCCCAAGCATGCACAGTGTAGTTACACACACAGGATACACACGGGTGATTCTCACAGCCCCCAACAAGAAGAGACAGAAGACACCACCAGCAGTCACAGCAGCCACCTGGCCAAGTCTCTCTCTTACACACAAACAGGGACTGTGACCACAGTCTTTGCAGTGCTGACGCTGTAGTGTGGACGATGATCAGAGGTGATGGGGACAGCCCATTCACACAAAGCAGGTGACAACCTAGGACTCACAGCACCTCCCCACCCCACTTCCTCCCTGACCTGCCAGCCACACCCTCAGGCCCCATCACCTCCAGGCAGTTTCTCCTTCTCTCCGGTGGACAGGCCCAGTTGCTCAGCCAGCTCCTTCTGCATGGGCCCCAGCGTATCCTTGTAGGGACAGCGGGTGGTCCAGTGGTCGCCCTTGCAGATACGGCAGGACACGATCTTCTGGCCCTTGAGCTTGTTCATTGGGTCCTCCTCCTCCTGGCAGTTCAGATCCTGGCAGGGCAGATGAAGGCAGCTCAGAGGGGGGAAAGCCACATCACAACCACCAACCTGGATACCACCACCCCGCCCTGCTGCCCCACTTACCTCCTTGCTGGTGATAAAAGTCATGGACACATCATCACTGACGGTGGTGGTGGCCACATTGGGCCCTGGTGGATCAAACTCTGAGTTCCCAAACTTCTTCCAGTTCTGGGCGCAGGGGCAGGGTGGGGGACAGGTCAGCACAAGGGCAGAGCAGGTAGGCCCTCCCCTCTGGACCCCAGACTTACAGGAGCCCCTCTCAGGGTGTCTTGGCCTTAAATCCCATTCTCCACCCTCTCCAAATGCGTGCCAGACCCTATGTCAGCTCCAGGAGGCCAGGGCAGCTCTCAGCCTGGGTATTTATTTATTTATTTATTTATTTATTTAAAAAATATATATTTTATTGATTTTTTACAGAGAGGAAGGGAGAAGGACAGCAGGATAGTTAGAAACATCGATGAGAGAGAAACATCGATCAGCTGCCTCCTGCACACCTCCCACGGGGCATGTGCCTGCAACCAAGGTACATGCCCTTGACCGGAATCAAACCTGGGACCTCTCAGTCCACAGGTCGACACTTTATCCACCGAGCCAAACCAGCCAGGGCATCAGCCTCATGTTTTAAATGAGCAAACAAAACTTAGGGGGAAACAGCTCCACAGTCAACACTTCCTAGGAGGGCATGCAGGTGGTAGACCAGCTCCTAACAGGGAGTGATGCTCAGAGGGATGCAGGGGTCACCCAGACTCGAGGGGCCTTGGGCTAAACAACCTGAACCTCAGCTTCCTCCTCTACAAGGTGGGGACCACAAACGCTCCCCACCTCCCCGTGTTGCTAGGGGGATCAAAGGAGAAAACTCCTTCTACAAAGCATATGGCATTGGGTCTGGCACAAAGTGTGAAGATAACTGTGCCAAATCTATTTATTGCTATCACTTCTGCTGCAGCCACCTCAGGGGAGCTCTTGACTCTGTTCCTCCTGGTAGAGAAGCCAAGTAGAGTAAGAAACAACCTCACCCACTCCTGGACTTTTGAGGACCCCAACAGAGTGCAAACACCCCTAGGCCTCAGTTCTCCAATAAAAAAGGTAAACCAATTACACCTCACTTCTAAAAACAAAGGCATTGGTAAAAAGAATTCTTCATTCCTCTGAGTCAGCCCTTAGGGACCCCCAAGACAAGGAAGGAGAAGGGTCTTACCTTCCTCCTTGCAACTGCCTTTGAGGCCTTCCGGGTCTCAATTCTGAAGGTGCGGACAATCTGGATGGGAGAAGAGAGGTGTGGGTTTCCTATGCCTCAAGGCTCCTGGGCCCAGGGGACCTTCCTCACCAACCCACCCAACACATACCACCCCCTCCTGGTCCAAGTACCCCACCTCCTCATTCAGCCTCACCTTGAACTTCTTGCCATCTTCATCTATCTTGTACTCTGTTACTGTCTTGATGTTTCCATTGATGACCTCCTTGGGTGCCGGAAGTGGAGCTGGGACAGAGGAAGGGGTGAGAGGAACTGAGCCCTATGCCATGGGGGTTAGGAGGGCATGTGGTCAGGGAGAGAGGTGGTGCAGGGATGGAGTGGAGGCTGTCACTCACCTCCTGGCAGTAGCTCAGGCTCTGGGCTCGTGTCACCAGTGGCCAAAGGGATCCCCTTGAGGAGCTCGCTGGTGACACATTTGTCTGTGAAAGGGAGCATGAAGAGAGGGATGAGGTGGAGGGGCAGGAGTTCCCAAGCTAAAAAGGGACCTTTGGGATGATGCCCATACCAGGAGCTGAAAAAGCCAGAGGACTAGAGAGGAAGTGCCCTGGGACAGCCGCGCGGGCACACGCGAGCTGGCTGTAATAACTGGAGCAATTGCAAGGATAGGGCATCCTTGGCATGAAGGCAGGGGCAGGCCACCAGAGCATCTGGGCGCTGGCACAAAGCAGGAGGCAGACTGTTACAACTGCCTCCGCGGAGCAGAGGAGCGGCTGTGAGGACTTGGGCGGTGGCATGAGAGGAAGAGGGGCTGCCCAGTGAACATCTGGAGCTGGCGATAGCCTGGCCCATATAAGGATGGCGCGGGGCAGAGGCTGGCTGGGAAGGGAAATGCGGGGTCTGACGGCGGTGACAAGGTCGGGGCGGGGGTGCGGGGGGGCTGGAGCAGGCGGCAGTGGCCGGGCTGGGGGCTGGCCGCGGTGACCCGGGGCGACCAGGCGTACTCACCGTCTTCTACCTCCTCCTCTACCTGGTCGGCCCAGCTGGGCTTCGAACTACGGGGACAAGTTTGTAGAATCAGCGAGGCCTGGCTCCCGCAGCCTTAGCTCACCCAGGCCCCATAATACCCTCTAGGACTCCCCCAAATCACCTTCCGGCCCCTCTACCCGACCCTCAACTCACTCAAAGTCTCCCGTGGGCATTGCAAAACTCCTCCACGCAGCCCAAGCCTGGGCCAGAGACCGGAAGTAAGAGGAGAACAAGACTTCCGGTTCGTGGCCTACACCAGCCCGTCGCAGCGCCCACAGCGCCCTCTGCAGTCAGGGATGCCCGCTGTGAGAGAGGCTGGGCGCTGGTACCCAAGCAGCAGGAGCAGAGGCATATCTCAGGGCTTAACCCATTACCTTTAAAAATGTTTCAAAATCCCAGACAAGAAAAGAACTAAAGGAAAATACACAAGAAAAAAAGTAAAGAAGAAAAAGAACCAAACCAGTATTACAAGAAATGTTAAAGGGACTTCTTCAGGAACACGAAGGAAAAAATATAAAAAATATGAATAATAGAATGGCAATAACAACATACCTATAGATAACTACTTTAAGTGCAAATGGATTAAATGATCCAATCAAAAGACACAGGGTAGCTGAGTGGGTAAGAAAACAAGACCCTTACATATGCTGCCTACAAGAGACCTGCTTCAGATCGTAAAACACACAGAGACTGAAAGTTAAAGGGATGGAAAAAGATATTTCATGCAAATGGAAACAAAAGAAAAGCTGGTAGCAAGACTTATACCACACAAAACAGGTTTACTTTTTGTAATCTCACTCGAGGGTGGTGAATTTTCCATTGATTTTTGAGTGGGAGGGAGGGAGAGAAGGAGGGGGAGACTCAGAGAGAGAGAGATTGGTTGCCTCCCACACTCACCCCAACCAGGAATTGAACTTGAACCCATGACCCTTCCTAACAACTTAGCAACACTGGCCAGGGCCAAAATAGACTTTAAAACAAAGGCTATAACAAGAGAAAAGAGGGACCCAACAAGTCCACTTCTGAGTATTTATCTGAAGAAACCCAAAACACTAATTCAAAAAGACATGTTTGGGTGGGAAAAGATCAACCAAAGAACTTGTATTCATAAGTCATGGAGACAGACAATAGGGTGGTGAAGGCCTGGGGTGGGTGGGTGGGGGCAGGCTAGAAGAGGTCAGTGGCGAAAAAGAAGGACATATGTAATACTTTCAACAATAAAGATTTTTTAAAAAGGCATGCACCCCCATCTCCACTGCAGCATTATTTACAATGGCCAGATACCAAAGCAACCTAAATGTCCATCAAGAGAAGAATGCATAGAGAAGAGGTGGTACATAAATACAATAGAATATTGCTCCACCATAAAAAAGAATTAAATCTTGCTATTTGCAACACCATAAATGAACCTAGAGGGTATTATGCTAAGTGAAATAAGTCAGGCAGAGAAAGACAAACACCACATGATTTCACTTATGTATGGAACCTGGAAAACAAAACAAATGAACAAACAAAACAGAAACAAGCTCATAGATACAGAGAACAGACTATTGATTATCAGATGGGAGGAGATTGTGGGGATGTGTGAAAAGGGCCAAGGGATTAAGTTGTGCAAATTGCCAGTTATAAAAACAGTCACAGAGATGTAAAGAACAGGGAATATAGTCAATAATATTGTAATGACTATGCCTGGGGTCAGATGGGTACTACATTTATCAGGGGGATCATGTTGTGAGTTATATACATGTCTAATCACTATGTTATACACATGAAACTAATATAATATTGTGTGTCAACTGCAATTTAAAAATTAAAAAAATTATCTTAAAATTTTAACTGTCAATTATATCTCCATAAAAATAATAAAATAATTTTTAAAAATAAAATAATTAATACTAACAATAAAGCTCATTCATTAAGCACTTGCTGTATGCCAGGCACTGTGAAGAGGAAATTATCACTTCCATTTTGCAGCTGAAAAAGCTAAAGCTGGTCTTCCTTGTCTGGAGAGAACTTCTCTGGTTCAGATGAGCCAGATGTCAAGTGGCCCCCTCAACCACTCTCCCTTCTTTTCTTTGTCACTTCTTGGCTCTCTGATATCATCTTTTCCATTTATTTGTTTATTGTCCAGCTCTCCCTTTAGGGCATACATTCTTTTATTTTTAATATATTTTTATTTATTTGAGAGAGGAAGGGAGAGGGAGATAGAAACATCAATGATGAGAGAGAATCATTGATCAGCTGCCTCCTGTATGCCCCACACTGGGGATCAAGCCCATAACCCAGGCATGTGCCCTAAACAGGAATTGAACCCTGACCTCCTGGTTCATAGATTGATGCTCAACCACTGAGCCAGGCTGGCCGGGGAGGGCATACATTCTCAATGTGGTTGATATGCTCCTACAGGGGCCAAAATTAATTCTTGGGGGGCAAAAAAACCCCTCAAATACTACAATGGCTTGTGGCCTTCTAAAGCCAACCCACCCAAATAAGCATTTAATTTCCATAATTAGAGAGAAATTGAATGTAATTGGATTGAAATTGATTTAAATTAAATTTTGAGATAATTCCACTCTTTTCTTTAGAAGGGCAATAATGAAAAAAAGTTTGAGAAACACGGCTCTAGAATGTCTGCTGCAGAAAGCAAACATTTGCCTACTTTGTTCGCCTCTGGGTCCCCAGCACCCACAGGGTACTTGCTCAATTAATGGACGTTTGGGGCAGGGTAGGAACCACATTATAAAGGATTTTTAAACCACACTAAAGAATGTAAGCTCTTTAACCTATAGGCTGTGAGTGTGAGTGAAGTCACTGACATATTTTGAGTGGTAACCCAGTGTGGCCAGATTTTCTTGTGAGAAAGATTATTCTGGAAGCTTGAAGAGGATAGAGTGGAAAGGATAAATTAGCAAGAGACCTGAAGGAGACAGAAAATTACTGAAATAAAGAGGGTGGTCTGAAAATAAGGATGAAAATATAAAGTTTGTACAAAGAACCAAGGCATATTTGTGCACTTACTCAAATTTACCCCAAGAAATGCAAAATGCAAACACCATAACAGATGGGCAAAACTTTTAAAAGGTGATATTACCCAATAGTAGCAAAGATGTAGAGAAGCAGACACTCACACACATTGTTGGTGCATGAAATTAGGCAAACTTTTGGGATTGAAATTTGACATCTACTAAAACTTAAACTACACAGATGTCTTTTCCTTTGAGCCATGTAGTAATTCAGCCTGTGATGGAAACTTGTAAATGTTTACAAAGATGTGAGAATACGATATCCATGCAGTAAAGTTCATGATAGCAAAACCCAGGAACGCCCAGGTGTCCATTCATAGGGGCTGGTTAAACAGATTAAATTATACTCTGCCATAATCTATGAGATGTTATGCAGTCTTTAAGGAAGTAGATCCATTTGTGCTCATGTTAAAAAACATGTCAAGGTAAGAGGAGGAAGCAAGATGTAAAATGGCATATATTATGGGAACCAATTTGTGTACATCTTTAATAGCACCTAGATATGTGGATGTATGCAAACTATTTTCAGAAAAGAAATAGCAAATTGTTCCTGAGGGATGCTTTGAGAGGAAGGCATCAGGGGAGAAAAGCTTCTTTTTTAGCCTTTTCTCTTACATTTAAATTTTTTACCATGTGTATGTATTATTTTGATTTAAATATGAATATATACATAAATATAAAATCATTTACTTTGTATACATTAGATGTTAATATGTAGTATGTATTTATTGAAAACATGTGAGATGTAACATGTGCATGTATTTTTAATATGTTTTTAGTAATTTTAGAGGAAAGAGAGGAAGGGAGAGGGCTAGAGAGATAGAAACATCAATAAGAACCTGCAATCTGTGCATGTGCCCTGACCTGGAATTGAACTGGTGACCTCTTGGTTACTAGGTTGATGCTCAACCACTGAGCAGGAGGCAGCCAATCAATGATTCTCTCTCATCATTGATGTTTCTATCTCTCTCCCTTTGCCTTCCTCTCTGAAATCAATAAAAACATATTTTTTAAGAAAGACTGGAAAACGAAAACTACACAACCACCATGAATAAAAAATTAGCTAGATGTTGCTTCGTCCATACAAGCACCAACCCTGGAGAGAAACTGCGCTGCCTGGACAAGATTAGCCGGTAAACATGGATGCTTCTGGGTGTTTCCATTTGGCCTCATCTTTACTTCCTCGCTTTGTATTTTTCTGTATGAAAGGCTTTTTGTTGTTGTTGTTGTTGTTAATCCTGACCGGAGGATATATTTTCCATTGCTTTTTATTCTTTTTCTTTATTGATTATTACATATGTGTCCTTATCCCCACCCCCCACTCATATCCTCACCCCCCTGTTGTCTGTGTCCATTAGTTAGGGTTAAATGCATGCATACAAGTCCTTTGGTTGATCTTCCATTGCTTTTTAGAGAGAGGAAGAGAGACAGAGAGCGAAACATTGATGTGAGAGAGACACATCAATTGGCCACCTCCCACATTCACCCCAACTAGGGCCCGGGATCGAGCCTGCAACCCAGGTAAATGCCCCTGACCAGAATCGAACCTAGATTCTTCCTACAGGCAGACACTCTAACCACTGAGCAAACCAGCTAGGGCTGGAGTACTTTTTCTTAAACATCAAGCATGTAACATTATTTTTAATATATATTTTTTTATTTCAGAGAGGAAGGGAGAAGGAGAGAGAGATAGAAATATCAATGATGAGAGAGAATCATTGATTGGCTACTTCCTGCATGCCCTCCACGGAGACCAAGCCTGCAACCTGGGCATGTGCCCTTGACCGGAAATGAACCCGGGACCCTTGGGTCCCCAGGCCGATGCTCTATCCACTGAGCCAAACCAGTTAGGGCAGCATGTAACATTTTTATTAAAAAGTCAGGTATTTCCCAAGGATAAGTAAAAGGGAACCTGAGGGAGCACAGGGCAGTGGGGAGAAGCCTAAGTAAGGATGAATGGGTGGCACCAACATTCTTCCCACATCCAGCCTCTCCAGAGGACAGCAGCCAGGACAAGAGCACACCCGGCCTGCACTGCGCATGAGGAGGGAAGCCATCCTCTGGATACTGCAGCAGCTGCAGCGGGTTCGCTGTAACCCACAACATGGATTCCACTTCTCCGTATTCTCCGTAAGAAACGGAAGCGCATGTCCACAAAAACGCCATGTTAGATTACGTACACAAATGTTCATAGCAGCTTTATTACAACAGCCAAAACCCAGAATTAGCTTGCTAGGGCTGCCATAACGAAGTACTATAGTCTGGGTGGCTTAAACAGAAATGTATTTTCTCACAGTTTGGGAGGATAGAAGTTTAAAATCAAGGAGTCAGTAGGGTGGATTCCTCCGGAGACTGCTTTCCTTAGCTTGTTGATGGACGTTTTCTCTGTGTCTTCACATGGTCCTTCTAAAGACGCCAGTCTTTTTGGATTAATGACCTCACTTTAACTCAATCACTTTTTATTTTTATTTTTTTAAATATATTTTATTGTTTTTTTACAGAGAGGAAGGGAGAGGGATAGAGAGTTAGAAATACCAATGAGAGAGAAACATCGATCAGCTGCCTCCTGCACACTCCCCCCTGGGGATGTGCCCGCAACCAAGGTACATGCCCTTGACTGGAATCGAAGCTGGGACCCTTCAGTCCACAGGCCGATGCTCTATCCACTGAGCCAAACCAGTCAGAGCTCAATCACTTTTTAAAAGACCCTTTCTGTAAATACACTCACATTTTGAAGTACTGGGGATGAGGGCTTTAACATATGAAATTTGGGGGAACACAATTAGCCCATAACACCTCAAAAGTCCATCAACAGATGAAGGAACGAACAAAAATAAACTGTGGCCCGGCTGGCGTGACTCAGTGGTTGGGAGTTGACCTATGAACCAGGAGGTCATGGTTCAATTCCTGGTCAGGGCACATGCCAGGGTTGCCGGCTCAATCCCCAGCGTGGAATGTGCAGGAGGCAGCCGATCAATGATTCCCTCTCATCATTTATGTTTCCATCTCTCTCTCCCTCTCCCTTCCTCTCTGAAATCAATAAAAATATATTTTAAAAAATAAACAGTGGTCCATCTGTATGATGGAGTTCTGCATAGCAACCAAAAAAGGGGAAACAATACACACAACTGATCTACACAATGACATGGATGCACGTCACAGACATAAAAGGCCAGATACCGTAGATTCCTTTTGGGTGAATTTCTCAAACAAGCAAAACGAAACTACAAAATGAATCGACAGTTAACATAAATCATTACGGTGATGATCTCTCAGCGGGAGGCCATGGGTTTGGGAAGGGCACCAGGCATCCTTCCAGGGCAGTGGTCGGCAAACTCATTAGTCAACAGAACGGCAAACCGCGGCTCGTGAGTCGCATGTGGCTCGCTAGCCGGTTTGCCAACCACTGTTCCAGGGTAACAGGAATTGTCTACATCTTGATTTTGGTGGTTGGTGACACAGACAAATACACATGTGAAAAGAATGCTGCTGCACATATGAGATCTGTGCACTTTCACCCTGGCCACTGTGGCCCAGTTGGTTGGGTGTTGTCCATGCACCAAGAGGTCACTGGTTCAATTCCTAGTCGGGGCACATGCCCTGGTTGCGGGCTCGATCCCCAGGAAGGGGCATGCAGGGGGCAGCCGATCGATGTTTCTTTCTCTCCCTCTCCCTTCCTCTCTCTCTCAAATAAATAAAAACATATTCTTAAAAAAAAAAAAAAAAGCTGTACACTTTAATAATAAAATTTGGAAGGGAATGAAGCAAGGTTCAAAGTTACTTATCCCAATTCTGTTTTAATTATTTGTGGCATTTCTCACTCTTAAAAATCACCTCATTTGTTGTGGAGTTTGTGTGCCTGCCTTGTTCTTGAGGCAGTGTGGGGGGTGTTGGCCTGCCTTATTGCTATGTGTCCAGCCCCAGAACTGGGACTGGAATAGAGTTGGTAGTGGTTTAGTGGTTGTATGATGCTGTGTACTGTGAACCCTGAGAAGGAAGATACTGACAAAGAAGGGCTCCTGGTGCCCTAGACAGTTTTGCTCAGTGGATAGAGCGTCAGCCTGTGAATGGAAAGGTCCCAGGTTTGATTCCGGTCAAGGGCACATGCCCGGGTTGTGGGCTTGATCCCCAGTGGGGGACTTGCAGGAGGCAGCCAATCCATGATTCTCTCTCACCATGGATGTTTCTATCTCTCTCTTCCTCTCCCTTCCTCTCTGAAATCAATAAAAATATATTTAAAAAAGAAGAAGAAGAAGGGCTCCTGGTGGCTAACTGGGCTTAAAATTTAAAAAACAGAGCCTGCCCCTGGCTGGGTGGCTTGGTTGGTTGGAGTGTGGCCTGTACACAAAGATTGCAGGTTTGATTCCAGGTTAGGGCACATACCTAGGTTTCCGGTTCAATCACTGGTCAGGGCACATACGGGAGGCAACCAATTGATGTTTCTCTCACATCGATGTTTCTCTTTCTCCCTCCCTTCCTCTCTCTCTAAAAATCAATAGAAACATATCCTCTGGTGAGGATTTTTAAAAACCCCCACAAAAACAGAGCCTAGCAGCCATTTCTACACAAGGGCCTCTCACACAAACTGCACTTCAGGGAGAAGCCTGCCCTGAACTGCCTGCCTCTGCACTGACTTGCCTGCCTGCACCGTTTCTGCCATCTGAGCCAGCCCTGATAAGGGAGTGCCTGGAATCCTATTTCAACCCACAGGACTGAGGCTTTCCCATCCAACCTGAGCTGTGCCGCTCTGACCCCATCAACATCTTCACTGATCCATCAGAACAGCTCATTTTTGACCAGTCAGGACAGTGCCATTTGGACCAATCAAATGAGGATTTGGAGTCCGCATTTGTGTGAGGATGGATCAATCAATGACCAGGAGCGGGGGACTTCTGTCTATATAAGCCAACTCCCCTCTGGCTCTGGGAGCACACTTTCCCTTTTGAAACTAAGACTGAAGACTGAGTTTTCCTGGCTGAGCGGAAACACCAATAAACAGACCAGTACAGCGCAAAGCTGGCTGGCAGGGAGCACAGCAGACCAGGGAGGGGCAGAGCTGTTTACCTGGAGAGGGGCCTGGCCCCAGGGCTTCACAGCCCAGTGACACTATGTAAATTTTCTATTAGTAGTAGCAGATGGCTACATGTGAGTGTAGACAAAGCCACAGGCCCTTTATACATGTGCATGATAATGGTCAAGTGACAGTGACAGGGTGTTAGAGAGGCTTCCTCATGATTCAGAAAGGAGAAACAATGCTGACCCTCAACTTTGGTTGTTGTGGAATTCGTTGTACTTGTTCTATAGCTAGCCTTTCTCTAAAAACTCCAAACATGCTTGAGGGAGAAAAGCAGGTAGCAGATATATATGTAGAGTAGAATAGCATTTATTTATTATTTTAAAGACACATGCCCTAGCTGGTTTGGCTCAGTGGATAGAGCATCAGCCTGTGGACCAAAAGGTCCCAGGTTTGATTCCGGTCAAGGGCACGTACCTTGGTTGCAAGCTCCCCTGCGGCCCGGGCCCTGGTCTGGGAGTGTGCAGGAGGCAACCAATCGATGGGCTTCTCTCACATTGATGTTTCTCTTTCTCTCTCTCTTCCACTCAATGAAAAAACATCCTCAGGTGACGATTAAAAAAAAAAAAAAAGACACAGAATACAAAGCTTATGGATGCATAGATTCGGTAGTTGCTGAAAACCATGGACAGGAAGGCTGTGTCTGGGGAAGAAGTATTGCGGGTTCGATTCCCAGGCAAAGGCTCATACCTGGGTGCAGGTTTGATGCCAAGCCCCGGTTGGTGCACATTCAAGAGGCAACCAATCAATGTCTCTCTCACATAGATGCCTCTCTCTCTCTCTCCTTCCTTCCCTCCCTTCCACTCTCTAAAATATCCTTGGATGATGATTAACAAAAATTTAAAAATGATAAATAAAAATAGGGAAACCAGTGATATTCCTAAGTAGAACAACTTTTAAAGGGCAAAGCAATTTTAATCAATGCCATCATTTGTAGGAGGGAAGCGACAGGAGTTTGTACTCAGGCACAGAATGACTTTGGAAGGAGATAAGGATTCAGTTGTCTCAGGGTACCTGGGATGCAGAAAAGAGCATAATTTTCACTCTACTATAAATATACTTTATAGGAGTGTTTTAGCTTTAAAAAACAGAAGGTATAACTAAAAAATAAAGTCTCTAATGGGGGAACTTTATCAGATACCATATCGAACTATTATGTTTACCACATGCACTTGTTACCTGTTCAAAAACCAAGCCAAAATGCCTGTTCTCATCCTTACAAAAATGGGTCACGCCCTAACCGGTTTGGCTCAGTGGATAGAGCGTCGGCCTGCGGACTGAAAGGTCCCAGGTTCAATTCCGGTCAAGGGCATGTAGCTTGGTTGCGGGCACATCCCCAGTAGGTGTGCAGGAGGCAGCTGATCGATGTTTCTCTGATGGATGTTTCTAACTCTCTATCCCTCTCTCTTCCTCTCTGTAAAAAAAATCAATAAAATATATTTTTAAAAAATGGGTCACATGTTAAAATGAGATGTTATAGAAATAAGGAAGAAAACACAAGCTTATGATCAGGGGGCAGGGAAGGCCTTTCGAAACAGGCCTGAAAAACAAAAGCAGAGAAATATAAATCTAACCCCTAAAAATAAAGTCTCAATATGGCAAAGATATGACTCAAGGAGAAAGTAACACAAGCAGAGGTAAAAAAATCTAATGCCAGAACAGCTCCCAGAGAAGACAAAGTCACATGTCACCACAGAAAAGGAACAGATTCCAGTGGCCACTAGACACATGGAAGTGTTGAATCACTCCTTAAAAAATGCTAACAAGACTTTCACTACTCCCCTGACAAGGACTAAAGGGGTCAAGGGCAGGGCAGGCTAAAGGAAGTTTGTATTGTTGGAGAGGCAGCCACATGTTCTGCAATGGAAATAGAAAAGCTTTTATACTCGATAATCTCAGAACCTCTTGAGGTAGTTCCCTGAGGAGATGATGGAAGAGAATATTTCAGTGCAAAAAGAGGCGAACACCTAACTACTTACGATAAGGAGCTTAGTGAATTTTGCACTTCAATTATGTTTACTCCTTTAGTCTTATGACTAAAAGATCTGGGACTCATAAGTGGAAAGTTCCAGGTTGTGCCTCCGAGGACACCATGTATGAACGTGCATGTCCAGGTCGTGGAGCAGGTGCCACTTACCATCCTACTGGTGGCCCTCTGGGTCCTGGGGCTGGTGATGGACACTTCTTTGTCTGCTCTGCTTTGCTGGCGTTTTATAGCCAGTCCTTTCCCAAAGACAAACCAAAGAAAAGTTTCGTTCACCTTAGAATTCAGGACTGAGTTAGACTGAAGGCCCAGAAAGCCCACCTACAGGTTCTTAAGCAAATAAGGGGTTTGTCTAGGGTGGCAGGCCAGGGCTGCAACTAACTCCTCTTTTTTGTTAATCCTCACCTAAGGGTATTTTTCCCTTTTTTTTTTTTTTTTAACAGCAAATGGGAGGGAGGGAGGGAGGAGAAACATTGAGGTGAGACGCATTGGTTGGTTGCCTCCCACACACACACCCCAACTGGGGCAGGGGATCAAACCTGCAACCCGGGTACGTGCCCTTGACTGGGAATCAAACCCGTGATCCTTCCGTGCATGGGCCAACACTCTAACCACTGGGGTGGCAGGCCAGGGCTCCTCTCTCCTCGCTCCACCACCCACGCCAGGGGCTTCTGTTTCCATGGTCACAAGAAGGCTGCTGCACTGCCAGGGGTCGCAGCCCACTCCAAAGGCCTGAAAGGCCATGGGTTAGGCCAACCAAGACTATTCCTTTAAAAGGCCTTCCCGGAAGCTACACCAGCAAGTTCCACTTGCAGCTCACTGGCCAAAACTACGTCTCACAAGTTAACCCCTACCCTCACACACACACACACACGAGACACATGAAGGGATCTAACTTCATACAAACGCCTCTGTGGGACCCCTTCAGCACTAAGGAACCCCTTCTCATTCAGCCTCAGCTGAGAGACAGCCAGAAGCCCCTTGTAAATAATGAGTCACCACCCAAGATGATTTATAGGAGCAATTTATTTGAAGAAATATTACAACATATAAAAACTACATAAAGTCTTAATTTCCACTCAAAGAGTGGTAAATTTGATATAATGCATAATAAAAAACTTTTAAAATTCAGAATGCACAAAGTACTGCACAATTTGATCACTAAGTCATTAGTTGGTAAGCAAACCTTACAGAACAGCTTCATGTCAGCCAAGGCCACAAACACCGTGTACAACACATTTGAACTGACAGATTTCAACATGTTAAAAATACAACATCAGTGCACATTGGGGATCCCTGGTGCCAGAAACAAGGGTGCAGGAGGTGAAACTAATCCTCGGTAGTTCTCTCCTCCTTGGCAGCTTTCTCCTCTTCAGCATTTTTCTCCTCCTTGGCAGCTCTCTCCTCCTCGGCAGCTCTCTCCTCGATTTTAACTGAGGAAAAAGAAAAGGGAGTCACTACAGGGAATATGTACATCATACCACAACAGGCGAGCATCACAAACACATTAAGTCAGGAACCACCTTAATGTGCAGGGGCTGACTGTAAAAGAACCCGTAGCAGCTCTGAATGAACTTGCTGAGTGTGCTCAAAGGTGCTCCCTAGAAGTTTCCGGGCTGCCTGAATGAGAGGCTGAGGCAGGCCCACCCAGCAGGACAGGGCAAAGTGCCCCAAGACCCACCTGCTCACTCTGTGCCGAGTCTGTTCTGGCACCTAACGTGTGTGACTCATCCCATCTCACGGCAGCCCAGAGAGAAATGGGGCCACTAGGGAGAGTGTGCGACTCCAAGCGCCAGAGCCTAGCGTTATACCCTGGCTGCCCCAGCCCACCCACCCCCGCCATACCTGAGGCACTCTCCTGAGCCTTGGCCAACATACAGCGCTTGATCTCCAAGCCAATGGCTTTGGCCAGGGGTGGCGGCACGGCGTTACCCACCTGCAGGAGGGAAGGAGGGCAATGCCGAGTTTGGCACAGCTAGGGTCAGCGCCAGCCTCCACTCAGCACTGATGACGACACGGGCTCCTGGCCTCATGCTCACATGGCTCCCCAAAGCTCTTCTACCACGATAACCCCTCGGACCTGCCAATCAGCTCCCACCCCAAACACCAACCTGTCTAGAACCACCCACAGAGAAGGGGGCCTTTAAAGGGCAAAGATCCAGATGTGGGAGCCACCTTGCTTCACTTTAGCGGAGTAGCTGCTTTCAGAGAACAGGACTGGGGGTAAGGGGTGAAACAGCAGTTTCCCTCTATAACCCCCAGGCACTCTAAGCTTTTTAAGCCGTGTGTGTGCATTACTTGGATGTAAATACATTCAATTAAGAAGCCAACCTGCTCTGGCCAGTGTTGCTTAGCGGTTGGAGCATTGGACCATGCACTGAAGGGTCGCGGATTCAATTCCTAGGGGAATTGAACGTACCTGGGGTGCAGGTTTGATTCCCTGGCCTCAGTCAGGGTATGTGCCGGAGGCAACCTATCAATGTAATGTCTCTCTCACACTGGTGTGTGTCTCCCCCTCTCCCTTCCATTCTCTAAAAAAATCAATGGGAAAAAATATATCCTGGAGTGAGGATTTAAAAAAAAAACAACCCAACCTAACACACTAAGAATCAGTGAGGAACTGTTGGTCCATTTTAACCCTTAGCAATAGTGACTTTTCACCACCAGACCTTTAGTCTGCTCCGTCTCTGAAGTTCACTGTATTGAAACTTTCCTTTTGGGGTAAATCTACCTCAGAGCAGCAACCAACATGCTTAGCCCGTGAGCACCGGGCCCTGAGACAGGGACTCTGTCCTGGTTGTGCCCCCGCTGGGACTGCTGAGGCCAAACAGCGCCCCAGTGTGAGTTGTGCCCTCTGCTGAACCACTCTCTACCCTGTGCAGGGGGCGGGAGGAAGAGGGCCTCCTTCCTGTCTGCCCTTCTCAAGGCCACTCCACTGACCTGCCGGTGCTTGTCCAGGATATTGCCAAACAGCCTGTAGGTGTCCGGGAAGCCCTGGGAGCGAGCACACTCCCGCACGCTCACAACACGGTGCTGTTCAGGGTGAAGCACACGGCCCTGGGGGCGAGAGGCATAGTGGGGCAGGGGCACAAGACCTGCCACTGCGGGCAGGGTGGGGAACTATGCCATGGAGAAGTCCAGCTCAGGCCTCAGCTGGTGAGCGGGTCTCATCAGCACCAAGGCAGGAGGTGTGGAGTGCTGACTCCTGAGAGGCCACTTCCACCCGCTCAGCCCGTGCCTATCCCCTTCCCAGGCCTGACCCAGGTCCTCCATCCTACCTGCTTGCCCATGGGCTCGGGGTTGGTGACAGTTGTGCTGAAGAAGCCATCCCACTCGAGCCGCCCGTAGAGGCCAGCCCAATGATTGTGCCTGTTCCCGGTGTGGGGTAGGCACCAGGGGATGAGGGTGTTGAACTGCCTGGCCGAGGAGTCGCAGGCTTTGCCTGTTGCAAGAGAGGGCTGCAATGAGGCCGAGGTTCCAGAACAAGGGAAAGGCCTGGGAAGTACCTACAGCATTCAGAGTCCACCCAGGGACAGAGCAGCCAACAGTCCCCGTTCCCTGGGCACAGCTGTCACAATGTGGATACCCAGGCTTGGCATAGGTGCTTTACCCAGGGCCACTGGGTTAGTGAGCAGCAGCACCCAGTGTCTCCTGCTGGGAGACCCCAGATGACAGTGCTCCTTCACCCGCGCTGACTGACTGCTGTGGGGGAATCAGGAATCAGGACCTTAAGGGGCTGGGCTTCACGGTACACTTGAGGGAAGCCACATCCGGGGCACAAACAGGGGTCTCACCGCTCGCACAGGAGCAGACCCCTCGGAGGGCCCCAGTGCTGCTGCAGCCATTCTTCCTGTCGTGGTAGGTGTACCGCAGCTTCCTGGTCATGGTGCCATCTGAGAGCCGCACCTCAATGTTAGGCAGGTCACGCCAGTCTGAACCCGGTGCCAGAGGGACATGCCGCATGCGGGCGGCCACCAACGCACTCATGTCCTAAAAGAGTGTGGCAAGGCCCAGCTGTCACTCAGCTCAGGGAGCATCTGCAGTGGCCTGGGCACCGCTGCTCTAGGTACTGGGAACACCACCATAACCAGGAACCCCCAAGGGGCTTATATCCCATTTGGGCAGACAGTTACCTGAACGAACAGCTTAGGGATTACACATGTGCCATGAGACAGAGCAGGGATGCAGAATGTGGGGGGAACAGGTGAGGGATAGCTTAGGCAAGTGGTGGGGGAGGGTGCCTGAGCTGAGCCCTGCAGTATTAGGAGGAGCCAGCAGCTGGGGGCATGAAAAGGCCAGGTTTGGCGTATTTGTGACAACATGCAGAGAATAGGAATGGCGAGAGAGGTCAGTCAGAGGAGGGCAGTGACATTCTGGGCCTATTCCAGGAAGAGCAAGAGCTCTGATTGAGGCTTTATATGACTACACTAGAAGCCCAGTGCATGAAATTCGTGCACGAAATTCGTGCACGGGTAGGATCCCTAGGCCTGGCCAGCGATTAGGACCCATTAACCCTCCATCCCCCCACCTCCTCCTCCTCTCACTCCCTCAGCACCCCCCCACCCCCAGCAACCGCTGGTCACCTGCCATGTTTTGCACTGCCCCCTGGTGGTCAGCGCACATCATAGTGAGCAATTGAACTCCCGGTCTCCCGTTTGATCTCCTGAGGGGACACTATGCATATTAGCCTTTTATATATATAGATGCTGCTGTCGGGGCATGGGGGGTGGGGGCAAGAAGAGAAGCATGAGAAAATGAGGCTGGGGGCAAGATGGTGGTGATTTGGGCTTGGCCTTTGTGGCTCTGTGGTTGAGCACTGGCCTATGAATATGGTTTGATTCCAGGTCAGGCCATATGCCTGGGTTGTGGGCTCAGTCCCCAGTGTGGGGAGTGCAGGAGGCAGGTGTTCAATAATTCTCATCATTGATGTTGCTATCTCTCTCCCTTCCTCTCTAAAGAAGACAGTGATTTGGGTTAGGAGCCAGGAGCAGAGAAGCTGGGGGGGCTGGGCTCCCCACAGGTCAGTTCCTGTGAGGCAGCTGGAAGGAGGGCCGTCTGTGGGGCAATGTTACCTTACAGATGTGGTCCCTGAGGATAGGCTGGTACTGCGAGCCCCGGAGCTGCCTCTGGAACCAGGACTGGGGCTCCCCGTTGTACGAGATCTCCAGCGCTGAAGCCCCATTCCGGATTTCAGGGAGGTCAGACATTGTGTCCCGCACGGTGATGGTTCGGAACGGACATGAGCTCAGCCTGCAATAGAGCATGGCACGTCTGGGGACACATATTGCCGCTGTCCATCGAATCACAGTTGCCATCTCCTGACTGTTGGCACTGCCCTCTCTAGCGAGGACAACCCAGCTCAGAGGTCAAAGGGTTGCCCGAGGTCATACAAACAGCATTCTTCTTAGACTGTCTGGGAAGGAGACAGGCTACATTTGGGTTTTGCTAATGACTATAGCCAGGCATCTAGCCACTGCTCTGCACGAGGTGCTTACTCGGAGGCCAGAATTTGAGACTGGAAGTGGCAGAGTGCCGATGCCAAACTTTTCCGGGTAATGCTCACAAACACTGTGACACAGCAGGGTGAGCGGGACTCCTACCTAGTTACGTTGCTGACAAACTTCTTGTCGTCCACCACGACGCTCAGCTGGCAGGCCCGGGGTGCGAACACGTGCAGTGGCTCTGGGAATAGGGGGAGCTTCTCCCCAGGGGCCGCAGCCAGGATAATGGCTCGCCTCCGTGTCTGGGCCACGCCGTACTGACCAGCCTGTGCACAGGAGAGCCACACACACAGGGTCAAGTGGCACTTCTAACTGGCTGAACCAAGTTCTGGGGTCAGTGACACCCCACTTTCTGGAGTGGCTGGCTGCTGCACAGCTCACCCGGTAAACCCATAATTAATCCAGCAAGTTTACTCCCGACAAGTGAGAGCAGTTCTGCTCGGTAGCTGTTAGAGCGTCACCCCGATACACCAAGGTTGTGGGTTCAATCCCCATCAGGGCACATAAGAGAATCAACCTACGAATGCATAATAAGTGGACAACAGACCAATGTTGTTTCTCTCTCCCGAAAAGCAATTTTGGCAAAAAAAAAAAAAAAAAAAAAGTGAGACTAGATGAAAGAACCCGAGTCCAAGTGGTGGCCACTGGAGAAGATGGAAGGGAACCCTGCTGGGGTCCAGCCAGCTCCTCACAGAGCATGGTAAGGAGCCCCATGGTCTCGGCACTTGCGGAGAAGAGACTGCAGAGCCCAGCCAGCCCATGGATACGGGGACAGAGAACACGGCTGCCAACCAGGCTTGACCATGAGCCTGGAGACCCCTGAGGTTGAACTAGGGAGAGCCGTGCGGCCCTGGCACTCACTCATGGCTTTCCAGCCAACCTTCCCTCCCTTTTTGATAGCCATCTCAGTGTTAGTTAAGCCAACAATGAATGAATGGATACAGAGTGGCTGCTTTCAGATAAGGCCTACTCCTTATGGGTCACCCCAAATCGCTATCCCTGCCACTGGTAGCCACCTGGAGTGCGACCTTTTACTCTCACTAGGTGTTTGTATGCACATGTGCTCACCCAAAGGAAACACTTGTTTTTTACCCTGTAACAGCTTGGCCTATGTGTGGTTCTGCCAACCTGGCCTCACCCACTCCTCCATGGAGACCCAACTGCTGCCTCGAGTATCAGACTCGTCCACCACGTGCCCTATTGAGGAAAAAGGGCTGGAAACAAAGCAGCCAAGAGCCCCCTTGCATGCGGTCCCTGCTCAGTTACACAAGAGGATGCAGCTCTCCAGAAGACCCGAAGGGGCGGACCTGCTGGGACACTGGCTCTGAGTTTTCAGACCAGAATACTGCAGGCTTCATAGTGGTGGGTGCAGGCCTCAGCAGCCATCTCCCTGTCCTTGCCAGCCCAGCAGGCTACCCTCTAAGGCCTGACCGTTTGAGCCTATTTTCAACTGGAGACAGTTTGCTAAAGGCCAGGGACTGCTGAGCCTCCTCCCGCCCACATTCACCCACCCATCTTTGCCCTATTCCCTGAAGCCCCACCTGCAACACGCCAAAGGTGCACTGATAGCCCATGCGGACCAGGCAGCGGAGAGTGAGCTTTAGGACCATGGAGCGCTTGAAGGACACGAAGTTCCTGACGTTCTCCAGGAGGAAGTACCGTGGCCGGTAGTAGTCGCAGTAGCTGTAGAAGGCAGTTACTAGAGTCACCATTTGGATCGAGATAAAAAAGGACCTGCTCTACCAAAAGCCATTCCCTAAAGGTCAATGTTCAGCCATTAAGAAACGGAACCCCCCAACTCTTAAGGTCTCTGACCAGCGGAATGCTTCACCTTGGCACATGGCCTTCAGCAGCTGCAAAGGCTACAGCAGTTACTGGTCAGCTGGCACTGCAGCCCCAGGGTTGGCTGTCCAGTTACCTGTGTGCAACACTGAATAGAACCTGCTCCATTTACCTGAGGAAAGAGACCACCAGAGAGTTCTTGAACTTGGAGTAGGTGCGAGAATTGAAGCGGTTCATGCCACTGAAGCCTTGACAGGGTGGCCCGCCGCACAGCATCTCCACGTCTCCCTTCTGAGGCAGCTTCTGGCCAAGGGAGTTGGTCACCTCTCCAGCCATGACCAGCTTCAGCAGGACATTGCAGTCCTCCGTAAACACTGTAGAGCCGGGGTTGTTCAGCCGGAACGCCTGGGCCGCAGGGTCCCACATTTCAATGGCCCACAGTGTTTGTGAGATGCCTGGCAGATAAAGGGACAAAGATGGGCTCTGACCTCCCTGGAATGAGACTCTTGAGTCAGAAAGGTGACCAGAGTCAGAAAGCTCTTCCAGGCAGAATGTGCCCAGTCTGGTTGTACTAGTTACACAGAGAAAGACCTCCTGGCCTTTACCTGCTTGGTGGAATCCTTCCGATAACCCCCCACAGCCAGAAAACACATCCAGGGTCCGCAGTTTTGGCAGCTGAATGTCCACCTTGGGTTCCCTTGGCTCACTTGTCTGAGATTTTGGCCTGCCTTTCCCTGGAGGAGACAGACCACAAATACCTTATTGTTTCAGAGACGACCTCACTGAGTTGTTAACACAGAATGAGGTAACATCAGAGGCTGTTCTATACTGACCATAAATATCCCGAGTTATAAAAGATGGACTTGAAAAGAACCCTATGGAACAACAACATACCTTTTCCCTTCCCTTTCCCTTTGTTTCCAGGGCTACGGGCATGGTTGGGAGGATCTTCAAAGCTTTTGTTCTTGGCATTATAGGCCTGGGAAGGAAAGAATCACAATAGTCTGGCAGAGAAACACATTGGTCACCTCTCTAACAAGTTAGTTTGATAAAGATCTACTTAATTTCTCCCTGAATGTGGCCATAAACAATTAGCCACTAATAAGAGTACTTTGATTTTACTACATGAAAATAAACTGTATTAATACAAATATTCTGTGGTTGACATTGAGATTCTTGCTTTTATAAGTGCCTGGACTACTCATTCTAAAAATAAGCAAGTGTTGCTCTAACTGGTTTGGCTCAGTGGATAGAGCTTCAGCCTGTGGACTGAAGGGTCCCAGGTTCGATTCTGATCAAGGGCATGTGCCTTGGTTGTGGGCACATCCCCAGTGGGGAGTGTGCAGGAGGCAGCTGATCAATGTTTCTCTCTCATCGATGTTTCTAACTCTCTATCCCTCTCCCTTCCTCTCTGCAAAAATCAATAAAATATATTTAAAAAAATAAATAAAAATAAGCAAGTGTTATACCAAGAGACTAGTCTAATGAGGCTATCTACACTGGGACCTGGGAAACAGACACGTGTCATTTTAAGTGTCCCAACACAGAAAGGCCATGCTCAGACATTTAAAAGTGATGAGCATGGTTAACAAACTCCTGGATCTTCTCTCAATAACAAGGGCCAGCTGCATGGCGTGTGGTCCTGGTCTGGACACAGACACAGCTGAAGGGACTGAGGGGCAGGGCTGTGTCTCCCAGGGTAAAGGCCCCTTTCCCTAACTCACATTAAGGCACTGGCCAAGCTGGAAGAGGCCTTCAAATAAATTTTAGTTGCATTAGGACACTCAAATATCATACTTCTTATCATTGTACTTTTTGTATTTTCTTAAATTGATTTTTAGAGAGAGGAAGGGAAAGGGAGAGAGAAAGAAGAGAAACATCAACATGAGAGTGAAACATTGATCGGCTGCCTCCTGCGCAACCCCCAACAGGGACTGAGCCTGAAACCAGGGCATGGGGCATGTGCCCTGACTGGGAATCGAACCAGAGATCGTTTGGTGCATGGAACACCCAACCAACTGAACCACACCAGCCAGGATTCATTGTACTTTTTAAAAAGCCAAATGTAGAAGCATTTGAGATCTTTGCTTCCCAGCAATTGCTATCAATTTGGCTCAAATAAAGGCTTATTTAAAAAAACAAATAAATGAAAAACAAAAAGCCAAAAGTTAAGTTTCAGACTTGAATGTATAATTAAACTGCTTTGTCAGGGGCAGTGAGTTTGACCCAAAACCCCTCCCTCCCGTAAGCCCAGAGCATTACCTCAAGGAAGTAGAAGCGGTCTGGGCCACCAGTTGAGAAGTCCTGCAAGCACCCTGGCAGGTCCTCCCCGTATTCCACAGTGCAGCGGCCCTGCACATCACTGAAGTCCACCACGGCCTCCTCATCGCTCCAGTAAAGCAGGTTGATGTCTGTATGGTAACTTGCTGGAGTGGATTTGTGTGTGTTCTCTGGCCTGTGAGCAGAAGAGTCTTTGTTAGCAATTCTTTAAAACAAAAACATTTTTTTGTTGTTGATTTCATAGAGAGGAAGGGAAAGGGAGAGAGACATTGTTGAGAGAGAAACACTGATCAACTGCCTCCTGCACACTCCCTACTGGGGATCAAACCCACAACCTGGGCATGTGCGCTGACCGGGAATCAACTGGCGGCCACCTGTGAGCCACACTAGCCAGGCAGCAATTCCCTTTTGCTGTGAACTGACAGTGAGTTAAATGGTAACACATTCCCGGGGATGCTCTCAGAATCCACGGGTAAAGACCATGGCCCCCAATCAGGTCAGCTTGATAACTATCCTTAGTTGGCACTAGACACTATAAACAGTGAATTCTTTGCAACAAACATGCTTTCCGTGGGCATTTCATTGAACTGGACAGTTGTATGCTGTGGAGAAGCTAACCATTATGAATAACTAAACATTAAACCTTAAGGGAGTTCGGTTGGTTGAACCATTTGCTTGTTCTTCGTTTCTCCACTGCAACCCAAACAGAATGGCCCTGTGTCAAGACTATAGCTGCACCCTGGCCAGCTCAGTTGGTTGGGTATCATCCTGTGCAACAAGTTTTCTGGTTTGATTCCCACTCAGGGCACATGCCTGGATAGTGGGCTCAATCCCTGGTAGGGGGTGTGAGGTTCTGCTCTCACATCCATGTTTCTCTCTTAAAAAAAAAAAAAAAGGCTGCGGCTGCCTGCCTCCTATTAAGGAACATGTCTAGAGCTTCTTTTTCTCACCTATACATCCAGACTTCTCCTTTCTTTCCCATTACAAGTGATTATTACAAGGACTTCAGAAAGTCTTTGATATACATTAGTCAAGAAGTGAAGCAATGTTATAACTATCTGTATGTCTTAGTTTCAGGTTAACTCCTAATGACTACAAATTACTAGGGTCCCAGAAAAAGACTCGGTGCAGCCAAGACCTTGGAAAAGCAAAGAGTTGGGAGGGACAAGGAGAGAGGGTGGAACGGCCATAAACAGAACTCTAGGTTCTCTGGGGGTGCCTCAGGCAGAGCCCAGGGCATTCTTCCTCTGCCTTTGTCACATTCTGAATTGAGGTTTAAGGATTTCTTTGGAGAGAGAACTCAGCAGCTTTAAAATAAAGTCTAAAAACAAGGGTATGAAATATAATTTGAATCGCTGTCAGCACTCATCAAATCATCAGAAACACTTGGAGAAACAGCTACCTTTACATAACTTTTTTTTATATCACCCAAGGATATTTTTTCCATTGAGTTTTAGAGAGTAGAAGGGAGAGGGAGAGACAGAGATAAACACTGATGCAAGGGACATGCTGATTGGTTGCCTCTCACAAGCACCCCAATTGGGGCCAGGGATTGAGCCTGCAACCGAGGTACTTGCTGGTGCCCTTGACTGGAATCGAACCAGGGACCCTTTAGTCCAAGGGCCGGCACTCTATAACCACTGAGACAAACTGGCTAGGGCTCTACCTAACGCTTCAAACATCACTGTGTACTACATTATAATCCATTTCAGGCAGAACTTTCTGGAAGAGTCTGCTGCCTCCTGGGAAAGCAGAGGACACCACCGACCTGTAGAACTTGTTCAGTCTGATCTTGATGTCTGTCTCATTGGGCTTGCCATTGTTCTTCTTGACACAGAAGATCTCTCTGATGCGGCCAATTCGGTATGGCTCAGGGGCATCCAGGTTGCTGCCTTTGATGTAGTCTGAGTATTTCCGGTAGTGTTCTGGATACAGGTCTTCATTCACAGGCTCCTTCCGTGGGCGTTTCATAGGACTGGACAGCTTAATGCTGCAGAATAGCAAACATTACACATAACTGAACATTAAACCTTAAAAAGTAGGTGGTTCAGCATGACTCACCAGTGACAATGGCTCAGGCAACAGTTGGTACAAGGGGTGCAGAGTGGGGATATTCCAAAGCAACTCTGTAGTGGCCCAGGGAGCCTGGCCTTGAACTGGGCAAAGGGGGCACTCACTTGAATGTGAAGGCCTCAGGGAGAAGGTACACGCCATCACCCACTCGGTACTGGATGCCATCCTTGGAGGCTGAGCTGTAGAAAACCCGGTCCTCTAGGTCCTCGAGCAGTTCCAGGACCCTGGGAATTTCCTTCTGCTTCATTTCAACCAGATGGGCACAGCTGGCGCAGAATCTGAAAGAGCCAAGGACAAAAAGGAAAAGGCCCTGAGATGGCAGGTAATGACTGCAACAGAGCTGCTGGCTTAACCCAGGGATTCTGGTGACCAAGAGAAAACATCTGCAGATGCCTGAAGGAACTGGCTTTCCTGTACTCTATGCTCATACTTTGAAAGCACTTATTTGGGACCAAAGTCCAGGGATATATACAACACAAGAAAACATCAAGCCTATCCCACTTTTGAGTATTTGCTCTAAAAACCCTAAGACATTAACTAACAGAATTTGGAATATGATAAAAAATAAACCAGATGCAAGAATACAGAGTGGTTCAGTTAGGAACTCAAAACATCAGAGCAGGCTCACACTATCTATAATAATAAAAGCATAATATGCTAATTAGACTGGATGTCCTTCGGGACAACCTTCCAGACGAAGCCGTGGCGGGCGGGGGCGGAGCCCCTTGCACGAATTTTGTGCACCGGGCCTCTAGTTATCTCTATAAAGGCTGAAGAGGTATTTGGTGAAGTTCAATATTTTTGCTTAAAAGAGAGTTGGAGACTGCCTTTAAAATGGAGACCAGGCCCAGGCCAGTTTTTCTCACAGGTTAGAGCGTTGGCCCTTGGACTGAAGGGCCACAGTTGGATTCCTGGTCAAGGGCACGTACCTCGGTTGCAGGTTCCCCAGCCTCAGTAGGGGCATGTGCCGGAGGTAACCAATTGATATATTTCTCCAAGTCGATGTTTTCTCTCTCCCCCCCTCTTCCCTTCCTTCCACTCTCTAGAAATCAATGAAAAAAATATCTTCGGGTGAGGACTTAAAAAAAAAAAAAAAAAAAAAAAAAAAAAAGGCAGACTCCCTAAAAGCAGTCACCCTCCAGTTAGAATAAAATGAAGTCAAAGATCTCACTTAGAAGATACCTAAGAAACAGAAGAAAACCCATGAAATCTGTGGTATAGACACTGAAGAACATGCAAAAAGACTGATAATGAAAAGATAAATCCTGCCCTAACTGGTTTGGCTCAGTGGATAGAGCGTCGGCGTGCGGACTGAAGGGTCCCGGGTTCGATTCCGGTCAAGGGCATGTACCTTGGTTCCGGGCACATCCCCAGTGGGGGGTGTGCAGGAGGCAGCTGATCGATGTTTCTCTCTCATTGATGTTTCTAACTCTCTGTCCCTCTCCCTTCCTCTCTGTAAAAAAAATCAGTAAAATATATTATAAAAAAAAAAAAAAAAGATAAATCCTGCTCCTGGACAAGAGAGCTTCTTACAAAGGTAACTCCATGCCCAGGCCAGCCATACACCTAAAGCCATTGCAACAAAGCCAGGCTGGGCCCTGACCGGTAGCTTAGTTGGTTGGAGCATCATCCCATACACTGAAAAGGTTGCAGGTTCCTGGTCAGGGCACATACCTAAGTTGTGGATTCCACCCCCCAGTAGAGCACCTATAGGAGGTAACCAACAGATGTTTCGCTCCCTCCCTGCTTCTCTAAAAATAAAAATAAAAGTGACTTTTAAAAAATCCTTGGGTGAGGATTAAAAAAAAAATGTTTTCAAAGCCAGGTTGGTCTTGGGTTAACAAGGAAAACAATCAGGTAGTGTCCAGGAAGCAAACCCAGCAGATGGAAACATGTGAAAAGCTAGAGTGATTCACACGGAAGCATGGTGTCCTCCCCGAGAAGGTGGCAACACCAGGGCCCAGTACTAGCACTCACTTGTACTTGTTGTCCTCAGTTGGTTCAGTTTTTGGAGGGGACTCAAATCTTGCGTAGTCTTGATCATACCACAGCTGGTAGAAATAGGTCTTCCCGTTGTCCTCTTCCATCAGGGTCTCAGGATCCATGCCTCCCTTTGGGGACAAGGATGCTGTGTCAGGCATGACCCCCAGTGAGAGAGGGCACATGAGGGACGCTAGGTACTCACCTCCATGGCCCAGTTTTCCGATGGAGCTTTATAGACGACTGTCACCTTGCTGTGAATGTATGACAGCTGCATGTCTTCACACTCGTCTACCAGAAACAGCTCCAGGGGGTCCGATGTGGCCCCCAGGACCGTGTCTGTGCCAGCACAGAACCAGTGGGCATGAAACATCGGTCCTTGGCTGCTGTCCTCCCACAACGCTGTGACCCTGGTGTCAGAAGAGCAGAAGGGAAGAAAGTTCTAATTTCACCGGCAGATCTGCTTTGAATTTACTTGGAGAACTTATTTTTTTTTTTAGTTTCAGTCTTGAGCAAAGACCTGCTGTTGCTATTCTTGCAAATAGGCATTTCCTACCTGTTCAAGAGAAAGTGTGTGCTGAAGTCAAGCAAAGAGAAATATACAAACCTTGCTAAGTACAGTGGTTTTGAAGAGTCATCTGGAATAACAGAGACACAGTCCCCCACTTTCAGAGTTTCTGAGTCAATGCACACCTTCTTATAGTAAGTCTTCTTGCCATCAGTCTGAAAAGAGAGCTTATTTCAGGTGGAGATGGGTTTAAAGGTCCATGCTAGGCATGGTGTTCTTGTTAATATAAAGGCATAATCCAAAATGATTTCATTAACAAGGCATGGCTACTGCCCTGGCTCCTATAGAGAACATCCCCCTCCCTAGGCTGGAAGCACGCCTACTGTTTACTATCAGCTCCGCCCTGGCTATTCAGCAGCAAATCAGAGCCCCACATTCCATGTTAACAGCACCAGTACCAACTATTCACTGTGGTCTTTTTTTTTTTTAATATATATTTTATTGATATTTCACAGAGAGGAAGAGAGAGGGATAGAGAGCTAGAAACATCGATGAGAGAGAAGCATCGATCAGCTGCCTCCTGCACACCTCCCACTGGGGATGTGCCCGCAACCAAGGTACATGCCCTTGACCAGAATCGAACCCGGGACCTTTCAGTCTGCAGGCCGACGCTCTATCCACTGAGCCAAACCGGTTTCGGCTCACTGTGGTCTTAAAACCACATCCCATCCCCGATTCCTTTCTGCCACACACGCCTCATTCCTCTTCTCCCACAAGGAGAACTGATTCCCATCTCAGGGCCTCTGCCCTGGTTCTTCCCCACATCTTCATGGACTGTTCCTCTCCCACCTTCTGGGTCTCAGCAGCTCAGCTGTCACCTCCTTAGGAAAGCCTCACAGCCCCAGGTCCCTTCCCCCTCTCTACCAGCCCAGCGGGACATGTGTCTATCCTCCTGCCCTGAAGCATCAACACCACAGGGCGGGCTGAGTCACATCCAGGCCTGAAGCAGTACCCAGCAGAGGGAGGCCTCAAGCTTGCTCTTTCTCTAATGAACATCGAGAAAGCAGTGCTTAGGACAGTGGTCGGCAAACTGTGGCTCGTGAGCCACACGTGGCTCTTAGGCCCCTTGAGTGTGGCTCTTCCATAAAATACCACGGTCTGGGCAAGTCTATTTTGAAGAAGTGGCGTTAGAAGAAGTTTAAGTTTAAAAAATTTGGCTCTCAAAAGAAATTTCAATCGTTGTACTGTTGATATTTGGCTCTGTTAATGAGTTTGCTGACCACTGGCTTAGGACATTTGCTTTCTAACTTTGGTAAAGGAATTGAGCCTTAGATGGGGAGATAACCACAGAATGACCAGTAAGGGATTTGCTAGTGCCCAAAAGACACCCACTCCCAGGCAAGGGATGTTGACAACTCTTCAAAACGAGCTTTGAAGGGGAAGCTGTCTGACACCCTTAAACTGTGTCAATTACCCATTTTGGAACTTTAAGAAAACCAAGTCTTTGGGTAGACAAACAAAAACACATTTCTTGTGTGTGGCCACGGGCCTGGACCATGGCCTTGCAGCTGGCCTTGCCCTCTCAGGAGGCAAGTGAGCAGGATTCAAGCTGCTTAAGAGGCCTGGTGGCGAGACACCAGGAAACAACTTGCTTCTCAGGAGGGTGGCTGTAAGAAGACGGAGAACCTGCTGCAGGATTACCTTAACAGCTTCTCCAATCCAAGAGATCCGGTCCTTGTTCTGTTTCTTTTTCTTCCCCTGATGCATTTTTTTGGGTGACGGCATCTCTGGGATATCGTCATCCTCTTCTTCGTCGTCATCTGCCTCCTTCATGGCCATATTGGGACACCTACAAACTCACTTGTATAAGCAAGGCCCTTTTTATAAGTAAAACTGCCTGGGGCTGTTTGGGTCAAATAACAGGACAGGCCTGGGGACAATTCGAGATGAAGCACTGCTGCCTGTCCTGTACATTTCAACACAGTTACCCACACACAGCGCACAGCCCTCAGCTACCAGACAAGCATCCACCAAGCTTACCTCCTTTTTAGGCAGGCTTGTTTGCTCCGGCCGCTACCACCGAACTTAACCATATCCTTACAGGCTTTACACGTTCCACAGTCGGGCTGCTGACAAACCTGAAAGATTTAAAAAGTCAAATGACCATTAGTAACAACTGGTAACCAGGTTTTTAATGAATTACAATTTTAGAACTTTTATATTTAGCCTCATTTAGAGGTAAGGGAACTGAGGGAGTTAAGAACAAGGTACCTACCAGTCACACCCCCCAGATTAGCAAAGGTTAAGCGGGGTATGTTGGTGTTGAAACATGTGGGGAAACTGGTTCTGCTCACAGGTTTTAAGTTGGTAGCACCACTTGGAGAGCATTTTCTATCAAAGTTAAGTATATAACCCACACTTCAGCAATTCTACTTCAAAATAGGGGCAGCTATTGTGCTCAGTGGTTAGAGCGCGCAGACTGGAGGGTCTTGGGTTTGATTCAGGTCAAGGGCACATACCTCGTATGCAGGCTCACCCTGCCCCGCCTTTGGGATGTGTGCAGGAGGCAACCAATCGATGTGCATCTCTCATATCAATGTTTCCCTCTCTCTGCCTTTCCCCCTCCCTTCCATTTTCCAAAAATAAATAAATAAATGAAAATCAATGGGAAAAAAATATATATCCTCAGGTGAGGATTAACAAAAAAATTTAAAAGAAATAGGGATGGACACGGAAGTCTTGTTCAAGGATGCTGCTATATCATGATAATATCAAAAGTTATTATCAAAAGTTGCACATTATCGAGGGGTAAGTTGGGACTGTCATATAATGATGAAATAGTCAAAACGAATTAACTAGATCTACCTACATGAACACATAACACGATTACAAAAAATATCAGTTATGTATATTTAAACAAATTTTTTTTAAGGCTTAGATACATGTGCTAGATGAAAAAAGTAAACACGAATGGTAAGGATGTGCAAATTCCTGTCAAGAGCTGTCACTAAAGAAAAAAAAAAGCTCTGAATCCAGTGGACAGGGTGAACACAGGGTGGTTCTAAAGGCAGCTGCTATATTTTTGCATCCAAGTTTTCATCCAAAATAAGTCAATAACAGATACCAAAATATATCCGATCTCTGGGTCATAGAAAATTAGGGAGATTAAAATATTTAAAATTCACAGAAAGAGGTTTGTTTTTATATACATTTTTTTTCCTTTTTAATTGATTTTGAGAGGAAGGGGGGGGGAGAGAGAGAGAGAGAGAGAGAGACAGAAACATCATTGATGAGAGAGAACCACTGAACGGCTGCTTCCTGCACGCCCCACACTGGGGATCGAGCTTACAACTCGGGCATGTGCCCTGACCGGAAATCGAACAGTGACCTCCTGGTTCATAGGTTGATGCTCAACCACTGAGCCACACTGGCCGGGCAAAGAAGTCTTTTAAGGCCTCAAATCTCTAATCTAAGTTGACAGAGCCCCCACTTTTCCGGGAAAGTTATGATTAAGACCAAGGCAGGCTCCTGGGAGGATGTCCTCCCCTCGGAGGAAGTCACTCACTCTGCCCTCACACTGGGACCTTCAGACACAATGAGATGTAGGCAAAACAAACACCACCCAGGAGGCTAGGCTCCCGAGTTAGTGACAGGGGCATTAACAGCAAAGCATCTGAGCACACGATTTCAACAGCTGTCTTATCAACCTATTTGTTCTCCAAGGCATGCAATTCTCCCCAGATCACCAACTTCCTCCCAGCTTATGTCCTAGGGGTCACATTTGAACAGTGAGCATCTGAAGCCAGAAAGAGAAAGTGAGTTGCTTAGATTACATGGTGAGCCCAGCCCAGATGAGGTTACCTCGCAGACGCCACACCGCCGGCGTTTGAAGGCATTCTCCTTGTCTTCTCTGTCATCCTTTTCGATTTGTTCTGCGAAGAAAGTGTCGAAGATCTGGTAGACCAGCTTGGTGGTGGTAGCTTTAGTGGGACCTTTGTCCTTCTCCTTGGTGGAATGACTGATGGCTCGACGTTTTTCATTTCTGGGAGAAAGGTTCCCATCATGTTAGCAGGCTGGGGAAGAGTGCATGGGACACTCTGCCTTCTCTGCAATCAGGTCTTCAATTTTATTCCTGCTGCCTGCATCCTTACCTTCTTCCTAGGGTGACCCCAACCAACTTGATCAAGTCTCTCATGCAGGGGGTCAGGAAGATGGGCAGTTCATCACTGTCCCCAGCCGCATCGTAACTCTCTACTTGTTCCACCACAAACTGAGCATGTCGAAGGAGAGAATCCTCAGTGAATCGATTCAGGTTGAGCACGGAAGGAGGAACCGTGGTCTTTAAGAAATAACATCAGAAGTTTCTTAGGCTTAAGCAAAACTATTCTAATCGAACTAAAAAAGTTTCTGCTAATTCTAGACATGCGTTTTCCAGCAATATCTATATTGCACATAAATAGGTGTGAGTCTCAGATTAAAATTACCTAACCCGTACCTCAATCTTATTGATCAGGTCTTCATAGGTCGCGTCACGGTTGTTCTGCAGGAACTCAACGACTATCTTACTTATGTAGATCTTCTCCTGCATTAAGCTGAACATTGGTGAGTACTCTGGGCTGGGCTCCATTAGAATGTATTCCGCATAGGCTGCAGTGAACAGAAGATGTTGTTAGAAAGCAGTTTGAACCTGATGGCAGCTATGGTGGCTGAAGAGCAGAGATGAGTCTATGAAGCTTATGAGGAGTCTAAGTCATTCCATACCTAAATGTCACAAATGTCAAGTGCAATCAGAATTTTGAATGCATTCAGAAGTGGCCTATTTGAGCCGATTCGAGAACTGGCTGAGGAGTTTCCATTTTGCTCATCTCTGGCTTTTGAAATTTTGTCTGGGTTTGAGTTGCAAGAATATGACCCACTCGTATAACTAGAGGGTTGATTCAAGGCCAGTTGTAATTAACATGCGAGGCCATCCCAGAACCCCACATTATTACCACATGGTTAGTGGTGTTCACGTGAGCTTACTGAGTCGTCCCAAAGCCCAACCAAGCCCCTGGGAGGACAGAAGCAAAGTCTCCTTTCATAACCCAGAACAGTCCAGTTAGCCACATACTTACCGGTGCTGAAGCCAATGAGAGCCTTTTCACCTCCGTCAAAGCCAGTGATCCACCATTCAGTGATGGGGCCAAGGTTTTTGCCATTAACACCACCTAAGAGATGGAAAAGAGGACAGTTTCTTGAAAGGAAATGGACTCAGAGCTATGACTCCTATCAAAATCTCAGCAGGCCCAACTGTGGACTCTAAGTGCCCAGCTGAGCTGACATCCCTTATCAGCCGAGGCAGGCAGTCCTCATCAGAGGCAGAGAACATTTCCTTATAGCTGTTCAGAGACCGCAAGCCCTAACTTTAAGAGGCAGGAATTCCAGCTGAATAGTGCTTTGTAGGCGAGTTGTTTGTTTTTAAATATCTGTCCCAAACATAAGCAGGTACGTTCCACTTACCTTCAGGAGACGGGTCATCATCATATATTGGTTTTGCTGAACCAGAAAAGTAGAGCTTAACATCCTTCTCAATGAGACCAGTGTCAATGGGGCACAGGTGACCACGTTTACAGTACACACTAGACGGGCAATAAAGAGTGTGTTAGCCAGCTGACCAGTGAAGGCAAGCTGCAGCACGAGTCAAGTTCAGACACAAGGTGACAGTGACTACCTGCAATTCCTAGACTCTTATCTTCCTGGTGGCCAGATCACTAGATGAGTGCAGTGTTCTCTGACCCAAACAGCTTCTACCTGATCCTCCCACCGATGCATCGAGTGTACAAGTAGCCCGGCCAGTGTGGCTCAGTGGTTGAGTGTCAACCTATGAACCAGGAGGTCATGGTTGGATTCCTGGTCAGGGCACATACCTGGGTTGCTGGCTCGATCCCCAGTGTGAGGGGTACAGGGGGTGGTGGTGGGTGTGTGTGCAGGAGGCAGCCAATCAATGATTCTCTCTCATCATTGATGCTTCTATCTCTCCTCCAAATATATTTTAATATCAATAAAAACATATTAAAAAATAAAAGAAGTACAAGTATCTGCAAAGGCAACACCAAGAATCAGTGAGACAGTGAATGATGAGAAATCTCAGAGAGCAACTCACTGCACCCGCACTTGGCATGATGCTGACAGAAACATCACTCTTAAACACACTCTATTTATAGTTGTGCGACCACCTCTACCTAGCTCCAAAACATTTTCCTTAACAAAATAAAACCTCATACCCATTAAGCAGTCACTCCCTATTCCCTCTCCACCCCCCACCAACCACAGATTGCTTTCTGTTTCTATGATTTCTGAAAATATTTCTTATATGGTTAGTTTTGTGTTACATGAGTTTCATCAATAAAAAATTTAATAAAATAAAGCATATTGTATAATGTCATAAAAAGTGAGGTACATCAGGGGTATGTGAAGGGCTTCTGACTCTGTCTAGGGGTAAAGCTCAGGTTTAAAGGCATCCACAGTCCCACCATCTGGAGACACTCCTTGACAGTTGGAAGAATGTTCCTCCTTAAGCAGGATAAGTCAGGGGTTCTGCTTATGGACCTGCTCATGCTGGCCTCAAGGACTATGCGCCTACATTGGAGATGCCATGCTATCCCTGAGTCCCAGCTGGGGCACATTGGACCTGTACAGGTCTCCTGAGATCATCTCCCACCACACTTCCATAGCGTAAGGGCTTGGAAGCCAGAAATCCTCATCTTGAAATCTCACAAAACCTTTTTAAAAATAGAAATGAACACCTTGAGTTGAGCTCCTCTGCTATGTGCCAGGCATGGGAGACATGAGTAACAGCCCTGCTCTTGAGACTTAAGTCCAGTGGGAAAGATGGACACATATCAAGGGAGGGCACATATTGCAAACCCACAGAAAACAAGGATCCACAGCCCAGCCAACTGGGCTGTATCAGTAGACGTGACATCAAAGAAGTTCTACGTCCTAGGCAGGGGCAGGACCCACTAGTTTACAGGATGAACCTCACCTGACTTGTTTCCATCCACCACATTCAGCCCAAGTACTAGAGGTAAGCAGAGTCCCTTGATAACTCAGTCTGGCTTTGACGGCCTGATGCTAAAAGGCACATTTCTCCTGGGAATTTGTCTTTACTGCTACCGTCCAACCACACAGGAATGAATCTACAGCACACCATGTCTCAAGGAGGAAGCCAAAAGACTCCAGCAGCCCTGGCTTCAGCTTCTAGTCCTCTTCCAGCCTTCCTGAGGAATGCTACAGGAAGGCACAAGGGCATGAACGCCAGCTACGTCAACACAGCATATTTGGTTGTGCCATCAGGCAGAGGATTGGGCCAGGCCCTGGAGGTCGCTGGTAGATGAACAGCATCCCAAAATGGATCAGAATCCTGATTGTATTGGGAGAAGGGCATAAAACCAATCCACCACAGGGAGTGTGAGAAGTGCCACAGAGGAACACTGGGGTCTTGTCCCAGGGCATAGGAACCCCTCAACCTGCTATGGGGCCAGGGTGTCAGAAAGGGCTTCCCAGAATTGATGTCCACCTGCGGCTTACAACAGGTATTACTGAGGTGATCCACTTGCCCCTATGATACTTCTTCAGGAAGAAGTGCCTAGGCCTGAAAGAGACATGGGCTAGTACTGCAGCCAAGTCACTTACCACGAAGAAACAAAGTGAAGCCTCTGTTTTGTGCAAAGCAACTGCACCTTCAGCCAGAGCGAGCTGACTAAATTGAAAGGTGGTGAAAAGCATGAGGATTCTGTTCACTCAAGGGTTTGTTTGAGCCTTGCCAAAGATATAGTCCACACACCATGGATCATCAGAGAAAATCCTGGAGTCAATAGCATAGCCTGCAAAGCCCTGTATGATCTAGCCCTCTCCCCGGCCCCCTGCTCCCTGCCTACACCCACTAACTCTCACTCCACACCCTGGCCTCCCCCTAGCCCCACCGGCCTCATCACTTGAGTCTTCATTGCCAACCAATGTCCACCTCTGAGCCTTTGTACCTGCTATTCCCTCCTCCTGAGATGTCTTTCCCTAGTTATCCCCTTGGCCTGTTCTCTTATGCCACTGAGTCTTTTTGCTGAAATCATTTCCCCACCATTCTTTATTGTTTAGAGAGAAAGGAGAGAGAAACATTGACCAGTTGCCTCCTGAATGCATTCCGACTAAGGATCAAACTGGCAACCTGGGTATGTGCCCTGACTGGGAATCGAACCCACAACCTTTTGGTACACAGGACGCTCCATCAATTGAACCACATTGGCCACGGCTCCCTACCATCTAAACACAAGTTCTTTCTCCTACCCACTCTCTGCTTTCCATGCTTTTTACTTGTGTTGTCATCCTAACCACCTGACAGGCATAACTTTTGTTCTGCTTCTATAAAAGCAGGGATCTGAAGTGCTATATTCATAGCACCTAGTGCAGTACCTAGCACAAAGTTGGCCCTCATTTGAATGAATGACCTCCAGAATATATACAAACTGAAGACTTAACATGTATAGTTTTAATACCCCCCCCCCCAAAAAAAACCCATCCCCCAGCAAATATCTACTATACTTCCATCAGGGCTTTGTGGCTTTTATCCATCTAATATTAGCAGCATAAGAAATGTTGCAGGTAAGATGCTAGAGATATTAAGAACTTAGGCATCTTTAGGGAAGTGCCCTGTCACAATGAAGAAGCATATCAGTACCTGAAGCATGTCAGTCTGTTTTGGGGAAAATATTCATAACTCTCAAAGCCAGATTCATTGGCATCGAAGATGGACAGTCTTTCATTTGTCAACATCGGTACCTCATCCACCTGAGAGACATTGGACCATTAAGCAGAGGCATAAGAGACAGGAAAGAAAAAGCTGAAGATAGAGCTGGAACTTACTGCATTAGGGAGATGATGTTCATACTTTAGTTCAGGGTCATCCAGATACTGTCCACACTGAAGGCACTTTTGAAGCTGGGTCTGTGGGGGCATGACACAAATGATGCTCAGAGAGTCAGCTCTAAGCAACCCCATTAGTGTTGTACTACCGGTTTTATCCCCAGATGCATGTTTACCTTGGGAGACAGTGCTGTTTTGGTTTGAGCTACTTTTTTCTCATCACTGGGGGGGGAAAAACAAAACAAAACACAAGATATGTTCTGAAATGACTGAAAAGAGAAAACTATCAGAATCCACTGTCAAAGTCATACCTAAACCACCTGACACAGATGATTACCAGGCTGCCTAAGGGGCAAGGTGCTAGGTCACAAGTGTCTCTTTACCACACGAAGGGGACCTGCCTCACTGGGAAGAATTGGAACGTCTTAGTCCTCTGCTCACAGACCCAACCTATCAGATTTAAAGCTAAGGCTAGTTTGGCAAGTCACTGAAAACCTCTTTTCCTTTCTAGAACAATTATTTTAATATTATTATCTGCTATGTATAAAGACAAAAATAAGTTCTTACAGTTCTTTGGATGTCGATCTGCGTCTCTTCTCCTCCTAAATGGAAAACCGGAGTGAAGACTAAGAAAGTATTTTTACATCTGCATAACGCTTCAGAGTTAAGAATTTTACATATGTGGCTATGACAAAACCTAGTCAAGTCTGGCTGGTGTGGCTGAGTGGATTGAGCAATTGAGCATCATCACATGCACCAAGAGGTTACTGGTTCGATTCCTGGTCAGGGCACATGCCCTGGTTGCAGGTTTGATCCACAGCGGGGATGGGCAAGAGGCAGCCCATTGATGTTTCTATCTCTCTCACTCTCCCCTACTCAGTCTCTCTCACTCTCCCTTCCTCTCTATCTAAAAATCAATAAAAAACAAACAAAACAAAAAAACAAAAAAACAAAAAAATAACACAACCTAGTCAGAGGCAGGGAAGAAGGCAAAGAACCAGAGAGACCAGAGCCACCTCCAGTGTGTAGTCTTATTAAGACCCTTATAACCAAAGACTTCCTTAAAAAACTTGAGACCAATTAAAACACACACACACACACACACACACACACACACACACACACACACACCCCTTAGCTTCCTATACAAGTGGTAACTCAAAATAACTGATGAGGGGTGCTATGGACAGAATTATACCCCCAATTCATATATTGAAGCCCTAACCCCAAATGTGACTATTTGGAGACGGGGCTTTTAAGAAAGTGACTAAGTTAAATGAAGCCGTATGGGTGGTGAGGTACTAATCCAATAGGAATGGTGTCCTTATAAGGGGAAGAGACACCAGAGCTCACTCTTCCTCTGTGCTCACACAGGGAAAGGCCACATGAGGGCCCAGTGAGAAGGTGACTGTTAGCAAGCCAGAAATAAAGGCTTCCCCAGACACTAACCCTACCAGCATTTTGATCTTAGACTTCCAGTCTCCAGAATGGAAGAAAATGTCTTGTTTACACCAACCAGATTGTGGTATTTAGTTATGACAGCCTGAGCAGACGAATACAAGGGGAAACGTATTTCTAGAATTATTTTGCAAAAATGAAGGAATGATGGGATTAAGACTATCACCACTTTGCAATTCCTGGTGAAATAATGGGGTTAAACAATGACTGTTAAAAACATTAGGTGAAAAACTGAGGGGGACTCTATAATGAATGGATCAGGCACACAGCACCTGAGCCCAGTGATCTATCTTAACACTGTAAAAAGAAAACTGTGCCATTTGATGTGATACAAGTCCTCTGGACAACAACAAAAGGCCTGCATCTGGTCAAGCATCGGTCCAGCCTCTGGATCTAACTATCAGTCTGCAGGGTTAGAGGAAATGTTAAATGAAAGAGGAGTGCAAGGGGCTAAATCCAGAACCCAGAAACTACAGATAAACAGGTTCCTTCCACATATTACAAATAAAACAAGAGGGATGAAACTCTGGTGAGACAAGTTATCAACCAGATATACTGTACAGACTTTATTTGTGTCCTGATTCAAATAAACTGTAAAAACAAAATGGAGCCCAGGTGTTTGGCTCAGTGGCTGAGCATTGACCCATGAACCAGGAGTTCAGGGTTTGATTCCGTCAGGGCACATGTCTAAGTTGTGGGCTCAATCCCAGTAGGGTGCCTACAAGAGGCAGCTGACCAATGATTCTCTCTTCCTCACTCTGAAATAAAAATTTACACACACACACACACACACGTGTGTGTGTATTTTTTAATCCACAAAAAACACATGGAGACTAGCAGGGAGGTTTGAACAAAGACTACACTTCAATATTATTGTGTTATGATGATGAGATTGTGCCAAACTTTAAAAAGAGTTTTTTCCACCCTAGTGGGTTTGGCTCAGTGGATAGAGTGTCAGCTAGTGGACTGACGAGTCCCGAGTTCAATTCTGGTCAAGGGTACATACCAGGGTTGCAGACTCAGTCCCCATCCCTGGTTGGGGCACATGCAGGAGGCAACCGATCAATGTTTCTCTCTCCTCAACCCCGCCCGCCCCCCGCCCCCCCGCCACTTCCCTTCCACTCTTAAAAAAAAAAAAAGAAAGAAAATCAATGGAAAAATATCCCAGGAGGATTAACAAAACATCAACAACAAAAAAGTTCTTTCTTTTTATAAGTTCTGTAAATATTTTAATAATATATCTGGGATTTGTTGGCTAAAACATATTTGGTCACAAGACGATATCTGTTGAAGGTTGAGAATGTGAGTGTTTCCTAGCCTATTCTGCCTACTTTTTGGTATATTTGAATATTTCCATAAACAAAAAGCAATTTCTAAAAAAATTTGTTTTCATTGATTTTAAAGAGGAAGAGAGAAAGAAAGAGAGAGGGAAACATCCATGTGTGAGAGAAACACTGAGTAGCTGCCTCCTATACACCCCTGACCAGGGATCTAGCTGCCTGCAACCCAGGCATGTGTCCTGACTAGGATTAGAACTGATGATCTTTTGGTGCATGGGACTACGCTCAACCAACTGAGCCACGCTAGCCAGGGCACAAAAAAGCAACTTAAAAAAAAAAAGCCACTTTAACATTCCAGCCAATGGGATGTATAAAATGTGGTAACAGTGAAAAAAACAAGGCCTTACCTTTTCATCCTCATCTTTTCCATCAGAATCTTGTGATTCTTTTTCAGGTTTCCGTTTGGCAGCTCTGCTGGTTAAACAAATATATGTCGAGTATTAGCTCAGAAAAACTAACCATATCGCCAGCTTGCGTCAAACAACAAACCAACACCTCCCTAAGAAAAAGCAAAATATTCAGAATACATCCGGGAAACAGATTCTTCCCATCCAAAAGAGAGCCACATGTCACGGTGGCTCTAAAGGCACATTGCTAACTTGTAATCCTGCAACGAGGCTTTCAGAAGCCCCTTGTGACCCCTCAGGTGTGGAAGGGCCCAATGAGCGGTGCTGGAAGCTAAGGATACACATGACTGTGCAGACAGGAGTGCCACAGACATGCAGAAGGTAGGAAGTAAGAGGGTCCAGTTTGGTTTCTTATCCAACCCTGCCCCAACTAATCCAGTCTCCCAATAGCATCATCAACTCCCTGTAAACCTCTACATAGTCACAGGTCTCTAGAACAGTTACTTTAGCAATTAAAAGTACACACAGCACAGCACAACGGTGCAAGCATTTTAACTACTTACAGGTCTCTGGATTGACTTCTGCGCCTCTTTTCATCCTGAGAGGGAGAAGCAGGGATGGAGAGATAAAGAGGGGGAAATTAGCCTCTGGGAAAGACCTAGACCAAACCTGAAGTATCAGCTAGTGACTGCAGTATTGTGGAACTAGACAACAGAAGAATCTGGGCAGATATATGGGGTAGAGATGAGGCTTCAAATTTTTAACTCAGCTCCCTATACTCTACAACCAAGAGTTGATTAGGAGTTGGTAAACTATTTCTGAAAAAGGCCTAAAACAACATTTCAGATTTGCAAGCCACATAGTCTGTGCCACAAGAATTCAACTCTGCTTCTGTAGCACAAAAGCAACCAGAGACAATATGTAAATGAAAAGGCATGACCGTGTTCCAGTAAAGCTTTATTCATAAAAGTAGACAGAGGGCCCAGCCGGCGTGGCTCAGTGGCTGAGCACTGACCTATGAACCAGGAAGCCACAGTGCGATTCCCGGTTGGGGCACATGGCCAGGCTGTGGGCTCAATCCTTGGTGGGGGAGATATGCAGGAGGCAGCTGATCAATGATTCTCTCTCATCATTGATGTTTCTACCTCTCTCTCCCTCTCCCTTCTTCTCTGATATTAATATTAAAAAAAAAAAAGAAAAGAAAAGAAAAGAAAAAAATGATGACAGAGGGCCCTAGCTGGTTTGGCTCAGTGGATAGAGCATCAGCCGAGGACTGAAGGGTCCCGGGTTCAATTCCAGTCAAAGAATCGAACCTTGGTTGCTGAGTCGATCCCCGGCCCTGGTTGGGACGCATGCAGGAGGCAACCAATCAATGTGTCTCTCACATCTCTCTCTCTCTCTCTCTCTCTCTCTCTCTCTCTCTCTCTGGCTCTCCCCCACTCAAAAAAATCAATGGAAAAATATCCTCGGGGGAGGATTAAACAACAACAAAAAGAGTCCTTTCCTTTTATAAGCAGTTCTGTAAATATTTTTTAAAATATTTTTTATTGATTTTAGAGAGCGAGAGGGAGAAATAGAAACATCAATGATGAGAATCACTGACTGGCTGCCTCCTGCACACCCCTTATTGGGAATCGAGCCTGCAACCCGGGCATGTGCCTTAGACCAGAATCGAACCTGGGACCCTTTAGTCCGCAGACCAATGCACATTATCCACTGAGCCAAACCAGCCAGGGGAATTCTGTAAATATTTTAATAACATATCTGGGATTTGTACATCATCGGAGTGAAGAGAGGGTAATGAGAATGAGGGTTGGCTAAAACACAATTGGTCACAAGACAATAATTACTGAAGGATGATGAGAATATGAGAGTTTCCTACCCTATCCTGCCTACTTTTTGGTATGTTTGAATATTTCCATAACAAAAAAGCAATTTTTAAAAAATTGTTCTCATTAATTTTAGAGAGAAAAGAGGAAGCGATAAAGAGAAAGAGAGAGAGAGAGCAACATCTACGTGTGAGAGAAACACTGAGTAGCTGCCTCCTATACGCCCCTGACCAGGGATCTAGCTGCCTGCAACCCAGGCATGTGTCCTGACTAGGATTAGAACTGATGATCTTTTGGTGCATGGGACTACGCTCAACCAACTGAGCCACGCTAGCCAGGGCACAAAAAAGCAACTTAAAAAAAAAAAAAAGCCACTTTAACATTCCAGCCAATGGGATGTATAAAATGTGGTAACAGTGAAAAAACAAGGCCTTACCTTTTCATCCTCATCTTTTCCATCAGAATCTTGTGATTCTTTTTCAGGTTTCCGTTTGGCAGCTCTGCTGGTTAAACAAATATATGTCGAGTATTAGCTCAGAAAAACTAACCATATCGCCAGCTTGCGTCAAACAACAAACCAACACCTCCCTAAGAAAAAGCAAAATATTCAGAATACATCCGGGAAACAGATTCTTCCCATCCAAAAGAGAGCCACATGTCACGGTGGCTCTAAAGGCACATTGCTAACTTGTAATCCTGCAACGAGGCTTTCAGAAGCCCCTTGTGACCCCTCAGGTGTGGAAGGACCCAATGAGCGGTGCTGGAAGCTAAGAATACACATGACTGTGCAGACAGGAGTGCCACAGACATGCAGAAGGTAGGAAGTAAGAGGGTCCAGTTTGGTTTCTTATCCAACCCTGCCCCAACTAATCCAGTCTCCCAATAGCATCATCAACTCCCTGTAAACCTCTACATAGTCACAGGTCTCTAGAACAGTTACTTTAGCAATTAAAAGTACACACAGCACAGCACAACGGTGCAAGCATTTTAACTACTTACAGGTCTCTGGATTGACTTCTGCGCCTCTTTTCATCCTGAGAGGGAGAAGCAGGGATGGAGAGATAAAGAGGGGGAAATTAGCCTCTGGGAAAGACCTAGACCAAACCTGAAGTATCAGCTAGTGACTGCAGTATTGTGGAACTAGACAACAGAAGAATCTGGGCAGATATATGGGGTAGAGATGAGGCTTCAAATTTTTAACTCAGCTCCCTATACTCTACAACCAAGAGTTGATTAGGAGTTGGTAAACTATTTCTGAAAAAGGCCTAAAACAACATTTCAGATTTGCAAGCCACATAGTCTGTGCCACAAGAATTCAACTCTGCTTCTGTAGCACAAAAGCAACCAGAGACAATATGTAAATGAAAAGGCATGACCGTGTTCCAGTAAAGCTTTATTCATAAAAGTAGACAGAGGGCTCAGCCGGCGTGGCTCAGTGGCTGAGCACTGACCTATGAACCAGGAAGCCACAGTGCGATTCCCGGTTGGGGCACATGGCCAGGCTGTGGGCTCAATCCTTGGTGGGGGAGATATGCAGGAGGCAGCTGATCAATAATTCTTATCATTGATGTTTCTATCTCTCTCCCTCTCTGTTATCATTAAACAAAATAGTCATCCTATAAAATGGGCGCCTGCTTCCAAGAGTTATTAAAGTCTCATTTTCGCCAAAAAAACAAATAAAAACAACACACACACACACACACACACACACACACACACAAAACAGAGGGCCCTAGCTGATTTGGCTCAGTGGACAGAGCATCAGCCTGCGGACTGAAGGGTCCTAGAAGTAGGAAGGAAAACAAGAAAAAGACTCCAACGTTTCTGGATGGGGCTGCCTTGCCCTGAGTCCAGGGATACATCTAACAGCTTCTCAGTCACTAAGTCTATTAGACAGACCAAGTATAAAGTCACAATTATCAGCAAATATACCCAAAAAAGGCAGAGTGAAGAAACTTTAGAGCTAGCTCTACCTGCTCTTTTTCTTCTTCATCGCCAGAACTGTCCAAATTGGCTCTTCCAGGGTCTTCCTCGGATCTCCGTTTAGCAGGGCTATCAAACACAGTAAAGCCAACCGTTAGCTTGGCCAGGCCTTAGACCTCCAGCAGGTGTGGAATGACTTACATGCCTCCCACCCTCCTTAGGGCAGATTCAGGGCATGGATGCCCTCTTCCCTCCAAGGAGAGGCTTTATAATCAGGAGGTTGAAAGAGGCTTTAAATTTAATATTTCTTTGAGTGATATAGAATATCTCCATTTTGCAAATCTTAAGAAATTGTGAATCTAGACACTGATCATTGGCTGTTGGTATCACAGAAGAGACATTATATGCCTCTGATGAAGTCTACAGAGCCATTATGAAGAAGTCTCAAAAAAAAAAAAATAAATAAAGCTGGAATTTGATCAAACCTCTAGACCTAAATACCAGATTATAGGAAAACTGAAATAAGAGAACACATTAACCACCAAGGATACAAACAGATCTAGAAACTCTTATTGGACAAATGACCCACTTTTTTTTTCAAATAAGCGGCAAGAAAATAAGGAATCTAATTTGAAAGGCTTAAGGAACAAATCAACCAAACACTTCGTTTGCTACACAAGGGAAATGTGAACACTGGCTATGTATATGACAGTAAAGAATTGTTACACTTTACAAGGCATGAAAATAGTATGTTATGTCTTTTTAACTAAATGTTAGCAATTATAGTAAAATATTAATTAAAAGTTTGTCAGAGAAAGAGATTTCTTTGCCTAGAAATCTACTGAAATATTTATGGATAAGATGACATGTTTGGATTTGTTTCCAATCCAATTGGGGGGACTTGGGGTATATATGGAGTTGTAATCCACTTGGAGTAACCCAGTTGGAATGTATTGGGTGTAAATGAAATGACGGCCAGGAGCTATTAACTGGTAGCACTAGGTGACAGGTTATTTGGGGGTGCATTTTACTATCCTCACTAATTTTTTTTAAAGTTTCCTATAGTTAATGAAAATAAGTTCTTCAGAAATGCCATTCATACAGGGATATAAATACAGCATAGGGAATACAGTCAATAATCTCTATATATAAAAGCCTAATATGCTAAGTGTCCTTCCGACTATTTGACCAGTTGCTATGACATACACTGACCACCAGGGAGCAGACACTCTGACCGGTAGGTTAGCTTGCTGCTGGGGTACGGCCGATCGGGACTGGGCAAGACAGGCCGGACATGCCCTGGAGCCCTCCCGCGGTCCCTCCCTGGCCCCAATCGTGCACTGGTGGGGTCCCTCAGCCTGTCCTGTGCCCTCTTGCAATCTGGGACCCCTCAGGGGATGTCAGAGAGCTGGTTTTGGCCCAATCCCCACAGGCCAGGCCGAGGGACCCCACCAGTGCACAAATCCATGCACTGGACCTCTAGTACTGTGCAGGCAGTCTTTGGGTTACATCGGACTCGGCGTACATCATTTCATGATTACATCGCCATCTCCCATTTATTTATAAAAAAAAGTACCGTCATTTTGACGTATGTACATTATGTACTTTGTTTTTTATTATTTACTGTATTTACCACAAGTAAAGGCCAGGAATTGTTATCTTTCTTTTAAATTTTTTTTACTGTTTCACTTCATTACTACTGTGTATGTGCTCCATGTGAGTGACGTAGGTGCTTATGTAGGTGGGTTCCGACTTACGGCGAAAATTGCATTGTAGGAACGGATCTCAGACGTAACCCGAGGACCTACTGTAATAACCATGTATGGTGCCAGGTGGGTACTCAAAATATCAGGGGGAATACTTTATAAAGTTTCTGACTGTTTTAGTTTCAGGTGTACAGCATAGTGGTTAGACAAAGTATTGAATGTAAAAAAAATATACTGTTCATAAATGTCTAATAAACAAAACTGCACAGGCAAACCTATGCAACATGGAAAGTCTAATTCTATATATGTTTTACAAAAGCAGTTAGCCCCTAGAAAAGGCAGCTGTCAATTCATTATATACTGACCCCCTTGTGAAATGAGAGGTGATGGTGGTCTGCCTGGTAGACTGCCTTGTAATCCTGGGGCTAGGTGAGACTTCAGCTGTTTAAAGAAAAAAAAAAAGCCACCATGAATAAAAAAGTTTACAGCAAAGGTGCAGTTCTTCAGCATCACCAAGTTAATGAAGAGGATTAAGTGTCCTTCCCTGTACTCTAATCAACAACTGTCTTGATAAAATTGGCAATTAGGGCCTAGTCAGTTTGGCTCAGTGGATAAAGCATTGGCCTGTGGACCAAAGGGTCCTGGGTTCGATTACAGTCAAGGGCACGTAGCTTGATTGCAGGTTCCCCAGTCCTGGTTGGGGTACATGCAGGAGGCAACCAATCGATGTCTCTCTCTCACCATCAATGTTTCTGTCTTTCTCTTTTCCACGCTCCCTAAAAAATTAATGGAAAAATATCCTCCGGTGAGGATTAACAACAACAAAACAAATTGGCAATTAGCACCTACCTGCTAGTTTTACACAAACTTTTATTGAGGGGCCAACCCCTGAACCAGACAAGGAACCTGAACCGTCAAAAAGTGAAGGGGCTAAGCTTTGGCCTGTTTCTCAGTGGTTAGAGCGTCAGCCTGTTCACCTAAGGTTCGATTCCCAGTCAAGAGCACCTGCCTGGGTTGCAGGTTCAATTCCTGGCCCCAGCCGAGGCTTGTACAGGAGGCAACCAGTATATGTGTCTCTCACATAGATGTTTCTGTCCCTCCTTCCACTCTCTCTCAAAAGTATTGGAAAAAATATCCTCTGGTGAAGATTAAAAAAAAAAAAAAAAAGCGGCCCGGCTGGTGTGGCTCGACGGTTGAACATCAACCCAGGAACCAAGAGGTCACAGGTTTGATTACCAGTCAGAGCACATGCCCGAGTTGTGGGCTGGATCCCCAGTAGGGGATGTGCAGGAGGCAGCCAATATCAATGTTTCTCTGTCTCTATGTCCTTCCTCTCTCTCTAAAAATCAGTATTAAAGAAAATATATTTTATAATGTTGAAAAAAAATTAAAAAGTTAAGTGGCTGAGAGCTGGACCTGAGCTCAAGTCCATGCTCTTTTGTGTGTAAAGATTCCAGAAGAGTTACTTTGACTACAAACTTGGAAGGAGTCTAAAAATAAATGTTTGGCTTCAATAGGCATATTAACAGAAGTAATTTTTTTTAATATATTTTATTGATTTTTTTTACAGAGAGGAAGGGAGAGGGAGAGAGAGTTAGAAACATTGATGAGAGAGAAACATCAATCAGCTGCCTCCTGCACACCCCCCACTGGGGATGTGCCCACAACCAAGGCACATGCCCTTGACCGGAATCGAACCCGGGACCCTTGAGTCCGCAGGCCGACGCTCTATCCACTGAGCCAAGCCAGTTAGGGCAACAGAAGTAATTTAAGTATTAGTAGTTCCTGTTACCTAATACCTCATAAACTTAGCCATGTTTTGAGATCTAATGCCCAAGATTTGGTCAAAGACAAAATTTAGATTAGTATATGCCTAAGCTAGTTAGGAAGTATAATTTACTAGTTAGGGGTATACACAAGAAACAAACCAGGAAGTACTGCCCAGGAGGACTATGACTCCAGGTCTGACTGTCCCCTTCTTTATGTGATAACAGTTTCCATCAAGGTCAAACGAGTTAAGGGCTCTTACACTTGGCCTCTCCATCAGACTTGCTTCTCCTGGGCGTGCAAGGTTTGGATATGGATTTGGGTGACTTGTTTTCCTCTGCCATTCTCACTCTGCAGTCCTCACCACTTGAATGACTCCCGTTTTCTAGACATCCATTCACTTCCCGACTGAAAGGATGAGCTCCATTCTCCAAGGACAAATCTTTATTTAAAAGGGATTTGACTTTAGCCAGGTAGCCCTCCTATAGCAGGAAAGGATAATTTAAGTAGCAGTGAATGTAAACAAGTGGCAGTAAGAGAATAAGGAAACAAAGGCATTTCCTTTATAATGATCAGGTAACAGGGGGAGCTGGGGATTACTCCACCTCCCTGGTCACAGACAAGCGGCATGAGAGGAGACGTTTTCTAGATGTCGGGATGCTGAAAACTTACCTCTGATAATTCTTCTTTATGTAATTTCGTTTCCAAATCACATAACTGATTCTTTATTTCTGTTTGCAGAAATTCATGCAAGAGATTCAATTTCTCCTTCACACACTCCTAAGGGAAGGATACAGGTTTAGGAAGTCCCCAAACTCCCAAGCTACTAACTAATGGACATTATAATACACAATTATGCTGCCTGGTCACATAACAATGACTGAATGGCAGGCAATGCTGACTAACAAAAACCTAAGTATTCACCAAGACACTTTCGTGATGTTTCATTTTGTGATATGTTTTCATATCACATTATTTCCAGATGATGAAAAATAGAAAAGGTCAGAGGTGAGACAGAGACATACATGGCATATTAGAACAAAACTGTGCTTCTGAAAACAGTGTGACCAAGACAAGTTATAGTTCAGAACTGATGGTTTGGAACTTAGATCGGTAAACTTGTCAACAAGTTACCAAAAGTCAACTAGTACTAGCAGTATTAACATAGCACATTAAGCAATAAGAATATTTCCAAGTTATCTCAAAACTTTATGGAAAAAACCGATTCCACCTAAACTTTTTCAGGGGAGAGCACGATCACAGTTGCCCGCTTCCACGAATTATGCAGTTGAGTTTCCACATTTGGGGAAACTGCAAAGGCCAGCACATCCAGAGTGCAATGGGTAAGCCTCACCCTAGGAAAACCACCTTCCTGATCATGGTATCTCCCTGCCAAATAAGTATCCCCTTAAACTTTTTACAAGCTACAGAATGATCTGTCAGTCACATTTGGTAGTAAAAAATGTTTTAAGATAGTGATTACCTTTTCTGTTAAGCTATCTCTTTCCAAATCTTTGAGCCTGGGGAAAGAAAATAAGGGAAAAGGAAAAAACACTTGTTAAGCAACTTTATTTACCTGTAAGAATTAGTACCACAGTTTTAAAGAACTTGGGAAATAAATTTAACCTACATGAGTGTTAGGAAAAAAACAACATAGTGCCCCCCCACCCCCATGTCTAGAATGCCTCTTTTTTTGATTGAAATGAGGTCCTCTTTTGTGGGGTAGTTTCTTTTAATGATGGTGAGAGATGATACAGGAGTTCTATAACAATACAGGGGTGGTAAAAAGTAAATGTGCAGTTGTAATACAAATAAATACAATAATAGCCCTAACCGGTTTGGCTCAGTGGATAGAGCGTCGGCCTGCGGACTCAAGGGTCCCAGGTTCGATTCTGGTCAAGAGCATGTACCTTGGTTGCGGGCACATCCCCAGTGGGGGCTGTGCAGGAGGCAGCTGATCGATGTTTCTCTCCCATCGATGTTTCTAGCTTTCTATCCCTCTCCCTTCCTCTCTAAAAAATCAATAAAATATATTTTTTTTAAAAAAAATAAATAAATACAATAATAATACAAGAATTAACTATTTCCTGTACTCACAACTGTAAACCTATTTTTGCCCACCAGTATATATAATTTTAAAAGGTACTGGGAAAGGAAGCAGGTCAGAGTTGGGTCCTTCTGTAAATTAAGTGACCTACAGGTGGTCTTTCTCTAGTTGGATCTGGGAAGAGCCAATAAGAAGGTACACCTTCTTATTGTGGTCAGTGTCAGAATGAGGACCAGAGCCACGGGATGCTGTGGGGAATAGACAGATAACATTCCTAAAAGCTGAGGTGGAGGGATGGCAGCCTTCTAATGAGGACTGTATGAGATAGGGAAATTAAGGCAGCAGGGGTGCCCACACAAAGGGGGAGATGCATGAACTTAGAAGACTTGGCTGGCACCTGGCCCAAAAGCTCATCCTTTGGAATGTTTGTACCTAAACATTCAGAAGTGCAGAACTGTCATGAGTCTGGCTGGAAAATCATGGTCTGATTTGATTACTGAAGAGGTATCTTGCTTCTTTGGGAGGAAGGGAGAAAAAGAATAAAGGAACAAGAATGGACACCCAGGAAAGGTGGAGAGGCTGCTCCTAGTCTAAGTGCTGACTGTGGGCAGTGGGGCGACAAAAGGTCTAACCATTAGGGCGAGCAACAGTCAGTGGAGTGGCAGCACACTGGGCAGGGACTAGGCCTCAGCTGTTTCTGGATCTTCTGGCCCAGCACCCACAGACTAGGTACTCAGTTATCACTAGCCCAAAGGGCAGGAACCGAGCTTTTCCTGAGGGCAAGTGTTATCAGCACAGCCAGGAATTTGAGCAATAGGCTTTGTTGGACCAATATCTTACAGTAGCTCTTCCAAGTGGATGTGGATCCTGCTTCTAGTTTTGATCATCACTCACATCTGTGAGTACTTACTATATGCCAGGCCCTATTCCAGGCAACGAGCTGGGTGATTGGACATAGGCATTGCCAGGTAGAGACCTCCTGACTTGGGTGGTAAGGAAAGGCGTTGCTGTAGCAAAAACTCTCAGCAGACTGCAGCTACAGTGGTAGTACAGATGACCCTTAAAGAACATGAGTTTGAACTGTACGGGTCCACTTATGTGTTTTTTTCAAAATACTATAACCATATTTTTATGATTTTAATAATTTTCTTTTCTCTAACTTTCTTTACTGTAGGAATATAGTATCTATATATATTCTATATATATAAAAGCCTAAGTGACCATTATGGACGACCAGCCAGTAGCTATGACATGCACTGACCACCAGGGGGCAGACACTCAAAACAGGAGCTGCTCCTTGGTGGTCAGTGGGCTCCTATAGCCAACATCCTGCAGCCTGCCAACCTCCCATGGTTCCTCCCCCAGGCCGGCAGGCCCCCATCAGCCCCGATCGCCGACCAGGCCGAGGGACTCCACCCGTGCACGAATTTGTGCACTGGGTCTCTAGTTAATAAATAACATACAACATATGTGTTATTCAACTGTTTATGTTATCCATAGGCTTCCAGTTAACAGTAGGCTATTAGCCCTAGCTGGTTTGGCACAGTGGACAGAGTGTTGGCCTGCGGACTGAAGAGTCCCAGTTTCAATTCCAGTCAAGGGCGCATGCCTGGGTTGCGGGCTCGATCCTCAGTAGGGGGTGTGCAGGAGGCAGCCAATCAATGATTCTCTCTCATCACTGATGTTGCTATCTCTCCCTTCCTCTCTGAAGTCAATAAAAATATAAAAAAACAGACAGTAGGCTATTAGTTAAGTTTGTGGGAGTCAAAAGTTAAACTCAAGCCCTGGACAGTGCTTCTCAGTGGTCAGTGTCAGCCCATGCACCAAAGGGTTATGGGTTTAATTCCCAATCAAGGGCACCTACCTGGGTTGCAGGTTCAATCCCCCACCTGGGTACAGAGGGCAACTAACCAACATATCTGTCACACTGATGTGTATGTCTCTCTCTCCTTTCCCTCTCCCTCCCTCTCTTCCACTCTAAAAATCAGTGGGAAAATATCCTCGGGCCCAGCCGGTATGGCTCAGTGGTTGAGCGTCAACCTATGAAACATGAGGTCACTGTTTGATTCCAGGTTAGGGCATATGCCCAGGTTTGGGGCTCAATCTCCAGGTAGGGCATGCAGGAGGCAGCCAATCAATAATTCTCATCACTGATGTTTCTATCTCTTTCTCCCTTTCCCTTCCTCTCTGAAATCATTAAAATATATATGTATTTTTAAAAATACAGTATGAGAGAGATAGTGGGTAGAGATGGAAGAGGATATAGGGGGGATAAATGGTGATGGGAAATCAAAGAAAATGAATATAGTATCAGAAATTCAGAACTCTTTGGTGGGGAAAAAGGAGAGTAACCAGGCTACAAGTTTTAGAAATGATGTTTCAGTGAACAGCAGCTACCCAGATGGCTATTCAGCAGCTAGAAATTAAAACTGGCTCTCCCGTGAGGCATCAGAACTGGAGGTATCTATCTCCAGCAGGCACCCCAATTGCTGAAAGTAGAAGTCCCACAACCAGAAGAGATAAGGGGCCAAGAATGAAAGGGGATGGGGAAGTGGGGTAATCAGGGAAGAAAGAGACTCCCTGGTAGTAGACAGCAACACAAAAAGCAAGGATACAAAGAATTAAGAAGCAATACACTGAGTTGAAAGAAGACAGAATGCCACTTCAACCCTAAAGAAAAGGATGCCTAGGCAAGAGAAGGAGCGGACAGCTGGCACAAAAGCTAAGGTGGCAGTTGAAAGACCAAGTCCAGACCATTCTACAAGAAGCCAGGAAAAAAGGAAGTTTGGAACAAGCCAGCATATATCTCATCTCTATACAATGCTACTCCCTGCCTCCGTATTAAGATGAGCATATTAGTGCTTTAAATTATGTTCCTCTAGTGGAAATAAATTATACAGCCTACCACGTGATAAGCGCTATAGGTTTCTATGCAGGTGCTGCTCTACCATGTTTACACCTATCAGCTCAGTTAGTCTTCATAATGCCTTGGTAGAACAGGCACCTCCACCCCATTTTACAGATAAAGCACCAAGAGGTTAGTCACACAGCTGCAAGTGGCGGGGTGGGATTTGAACCCTAGAGGTCTGCACCTCTAGAATCCCACTGCAGGGAGAACTAGAAGAGGTTAAGTCAGTTTTTCCCTATCCAATACCTACTCAGCAGGAGCCATGAAACTGGTTCAGAACTTTAAGACCTGGCTTAATCTAATCTCAGAATGACTAGCAGATAAGAAAGCTGTCATAATTACAAAGGCTAATTGGAGTGGTGCCAAGGTTGCTAGAATCATGTGTAAACCCAGGCTTCATTAAAGGGGAAAGTTTGACATGCAAGCATTTGAGTTTACTGTACACCAAACTGCAGAAACAATGAATAAGGAAAACATGCTCCGATAATAAAGCAACTCCAGAGTTGCAAGGCAGCATGCGAGGTGCACTAACACCCTTCTCCAAAGTGGGGGAAGGCGGTTGTCTTTCTGAATATAATCTTAAGAATAAAGGGACGAAGCCCAGTCTCACATTGGTCACTCTGCATGGTCTCAAGCCCCGAGAACCTAAAAGGCGGCCTGTGTGACTTGTGAGAAGAACACAAGATGACTCAGGCAAGAGGACAGGAATTCTGGACTTCAGGCCAAGTGTACCAGACAGTGGGGGTGAGGGGAGCAGAGAGGAAAGGGGCAGGAAAACCACTGGATCTAACTTATTTGTAAGAGGATGAGTTTCCACTTACAGAAAACAGACCTGAGTGGCAACAGGAAGACAAGTGGAAGACTATCACTTTTCTATACAAATGATGGCAGCTTGGGCCGAGTAAGAAAACTCAAATGGAAAAATGTGGCTTGTTTCTGAAAAGCGTGCTTTTTAGAAGACTTAAGATAATATTTTTTATTTTAATATATTTTATTGACTTCAGAGAGGAAGGGAGAGGGAGATAGAAACATCAATAATGAGAGAGAATCACTGATCAGCTGCCTCCTGCACGCCCCCCACTGGGAATCGAGCCCACAACCCAGGCATGTGCCCTTGACCGGAATCGAACCCGGGACCCTTCAGTCCACAGGCTGACACTATCCACTGAGCCTAACCAGCTAGGGCAGTTAAGTAATACTTCAATAAAGAAGTTAAAGACCAATCATTGAAAATACTTTGTAGTTTCTTTACATATGTAATGGAACTAACTATATGCGCATTTTAAAAGAAGCTGCCATAGAAACACAAGTTAGCAAAAATGACAGAAATGCAAAAATAAGGACGGGTTCTAAACTCTGCTCCTACAGTATTCTAACGTACTTAGGTTCCTGTCATATAACAGATTACTCATCTCTAATTTTCATAAGCCAAGAAGCGTTCTACCTGCATTTATAAATCTAAGTTTAAGGAAGTGTTTAATGCCATGTCTGTGTATTTTGCACACTAAAATTCAAGATGTAAGAAAGGCTGTTGAGAGGATCTCATAAGCTGACAATTTCAACGTCTACCACGTGGTCTAAAGCAGAAATCTGAAAAAGCTCCATACCTACAGTAGGCAATTCTAGTTCTAAGTTAATATGGAACCTAGAGTAAATGGCAGATTTAACACCTAACATTCAAGTTTAGTCAAGCAAGACAGTGGCCTGGCCCAATAAAAACCCTGAGCCGGCGAGGTCAGCCAACACAAGGCTAACATGTGGGCCTTTATGTGGCAGGCATATTCTCATTAGCTCCAATACCACTTTATAATGCATATTAACAATCCTAGTCTACAGGGACAGCTTGTTTATGACACTTGCCCAAAGTCAACCAAACCAGGAGAGGTCGAGTTCTCACCATCAGAATAAAGAAGGCCAGGCCCCATCATCTCGGTATCATGAGGCCAGAGACTTTCATAATTCCATTTCCAATCTAAGTCTTGTTATATGTTGGGGAGGGAGGCGGGGGGAGAGAATAGAGATGCAGATTCTTCAAAAACACTCCCCTCTCTGTGCTTAAGTATTTGGATGTGGAAGGAAGGAGGGCATATGTAATAACTTTCAACAATGAAGATTTTTTTAAAAATAAGTGTTTTGACGTGTTTTTTTTAATCCTCACCCGAGGATAAAACTGATTTTTAGAGCGAGGGAGAGAAACATCAATGGGTTGCCTCCTGTATGCGCTCCAATTGGGGATCGAACCCACAACCTAGGTAGGTGTCCTATCGGGGAATCGAGCCCATAACCTAATCGAGCCCAGGACGGAGCTCCAACCAACTGAACCACCAAGAGGAGAATTACTAGAAAAGCCTACTCAGTCTTCATGCTGCCGGAGCCCTGGCCCTCGTTGCATGGTAAGTTTTTTCCAGAATACGGACTTCCCAGCAGTTGGAGATGGAGGGAGCCTCCCAAAAAAGACGGCACTCGCAAACCTGAGCCCCAACCGGCGACGTCTGTCTTTGGTGGTCGCCATCGGGATGTTGGTGCGGAACGCCAAGAGGGTTCCCTGAAACACCCTGAAGCCAGGTCGGCCAGGCCCCTCGACCCCCCACAGTGTGCACCGGAAGTGGAGGCCAAGTGCCGGGCCGAGTGGTGGTTCGGCCGTGGGTTGCCCACTTCCTGTACGACCAAGCTGAAGACAAGTCGGGCGGCTGTTCTGGGGAAGGGATCCCTGAAGCTGAGGTCAGAGGAGACCCCAAGTTCCTAGTCACGAGGGAACTGTGAAGGGCCTTGGCCCATTTTGGCGCCAAACTGCCAGAGACGCGCGCCAAACTGCTCGAGATGCGCGCGACCGGAAGTCCCACCCTACGCGCGCCAACTGCCGCCAAGCAACCCCACGCATGCGCGCCCGTCTGTCAGCAGCAGCCAAGGGCTACCCAGAGGGGAAGCAACCCCTGCACCCCCAGCGACATGCCACCCCACGGAGCTCGCGGTCCCCTGCAGCACCTACCGCCTGCGGACATCGTCCGGCAGTGAGATGGCCCGGGAGGCCAGCGCGGGCACCCGAGCCGGGGCGGTTCGGGCAGGCATCTTGGAAGCTGCAACAGAGGTGTCGGCAGCACAGGCAGCTCTGGCTTTTCGCGCGGAAACCGACAGGGAGGGGCTGGCGGAGGTGGCGCGTACCACCCCGGCCTGGGCATGGGGGAAGGCGGGACGTACCATGCTGAGAGAGCTTGTAACAGTTGCGGACAGGCAGAGTGGAGCCTGCTGTGCCCAGGGGGTGCGCATGCGCGAGACGAATGTGCACCCCCGCATGGAGCAGTGGACTTGTCCAAGATCCAGCGTTTGCTCCAAGCTTTTTGCATGAGACATTCATTCATTCTTTCCAGTATGCTGGGAATAAAAAAGGGAGGATCCCCATGGGATTCAGGCATGTAGGCCTTGGATTCAAGTTCTCAGTTCCAATCCCATCTCTACATGTTTGCTCGCTATAAGGACCTTGGGCAGGTCATTTGGATCCAGCCTTAGTTTCCTCATCTATAAAAAGGAGCTAGGCCCTAGCCGGTTTGGCTCAGTGGATAGAGTGTGGGCCTGCGGACTGAAGGGTTCTGGTCAGGGCACATGCTGGGGTTGCGGGCTCATAGGGGTTGTGCAGGAGGCAGCCGGATCAATGATTCTCATCATTGATGTTTCTATCACTCTCTCCTCCTTCCTCTGAAATCCGTAAAAAATGTATATAATAAAAAAGAGCTAGCCCTGGCCGGTGTGGGTTAGAGCATCAACCCACACACGCCCAGAAAGGTTGTTGCAAGGTCATACCTGGGTTACAGGTTTGACCCTTGCTCCCATTAGGACCCATGCCAGAGGCAATTGATTAGTCTCTCACATTGAGGTTTCTGTCTCTCCTCCTTCCTCCCTCCCTTCCACTCTCTCTAAAAATCAATGGAAATATTAAAGGGGGAGGGGGGGGAGGCTAATAGCATCTACTCCAAAAAATTATCAGGATGTATAACTAGCACCAAGGATCTCAATTTAGGGAGACCCGGGCCACTTCTACAGCCTGTATGTTTAAAAAAGCACCAGAACCTTGTTTGAGTGGCTCAGTTGGTTGACCGTCCTCCAGTGTACCAGGAGGCTGTCAGTTCATTCCAGGTCGGCCCATACCTGGATTGCAGGTTTGAGTGCACAGAAGGCAACCGATTGAAGATTCTCTTTCTTTCCCTTCCTCTCTCTAAGAATGTCCTGGAGTGAGGGCTTAAATAAATAAAAGGGTGTTTTGTTTTGTTTTGTTTTGTTTTGTTTTGTTTTAGAGCACCAGAACCTGGGGAAAGGATAGTTTTCAACAAATGCTGCAGGGGAAACTGGATATTCATATGCAAAAGAATGAAGTTAGACCCTTACTTAATACCATATGTAAAAATTAACTCAAAATGGATTAAAGACCTAAATGTAAGGCCCAAACCTATAGAACTAGGAGAAAACCAGAGGGGGGCAGCTTCACAACAATGGGATTGACAATGATTTCTTGGTATGATACCAAAAGCACAAACAATAAAAACTATAATTGACAAATGGGACTACATCAAATTTAATTTATACACAGCAACGGAATCAATCAACAAATGGCAACCTATGGAATAGGAGCAAATATTTGCAATCCATATATGCCATAAGGAGTTAACATCCAGAGTATATAAAGAACTACAATTCAGACAAATAACCCAATTTAAAAAATGGGAAAGGATTTGCATACACATTTCAAATTCTTTTGAAATAAAAGATACACAAATGACCAATAAGCATATGAAAAGATGGTCAACAACACTAACCATCAGGGAAATGCCGATCAAAACCACAATGAAATATCTCATATCCATGAGGAAGGCCATTATCCAAATTGAAGTATGACAAAGGTGTAGAGTTCGGAACCCATTTGCACTGTTAGTAGGGATGTAAAATGATGCAGCAGCTACAGAAAAGTGTGGAAGTTCCTCAAAAAATAAAAATAGAACTACCATATGATCCAGCAATCCCACTTCTGGGTATATATTCAGAAGAATTGAAAACAGGATCTTAAAGAGATATTTGCATATCCAGTTTGATCATTGCATCATTATTCACAGTAGCCAAAAGGTGGAAGCGCCCTAGCCAGTTTGGCCCAGTGGATAGAGCGTAGGCCTGGGGATTGAAGGGTCCCAGGTTGGATTCTGGCCAAGGGCACATGCCTGGGTTGCGGGCTCGATCCCCAGTAGGGGGCGTGCAGGAGGCAGCCGATCAATGATTCATTGATGTTTCATCTCTCTCTCCCTCTTCCTTCCTCTCTGAAATCAATAAAGAAATATTAAAAAAAATAAAAATAAAAAATAAAAAACAAAAGGTGGAAGCAACCCAAATGTCCATTGGTAGATGAATAAAGAAAATGTGACACCCTAGCCAGTTTTGCTCAGTGGATAGAGCATCAGCCCGAGGACTGAAGGGTCCCGGATTCGATTCCAATCAAGGGCACATGCCCGGGTGGCAGGCTCGATCCCCAGTAGGGAGTGTGCAGGAGGCAGCTGATCAATGATTACCTCTCATCATTGATGTTTCTATCTCTCCTTCCTTCCTCTATGAAATCAATAAAAATATGTTTTAAAAGAGAAAATAAAGAAAATGTGTCATAGCCCGGTTGGCATGGCTCAGTGGTTGAGCGTCAACCTATGAACCAGGAGGTCATGCCTGGGCACATGTCAGGGCACATGCCCGAGTTTCAGGCTTAGTCCCCATTGGGAGGTGTGCAGGAGGCAGCTGATCAATGATTACCTCTCATCATTGATGTTTCTATCTCCCTCTCCCTTCCTCTCTGAAATCAATAAAAATATTTTAAGTGTGGCATATACATACAATGAAATATTATTCAGCCTTTGTATTGTTATTAATATTAATTATTATTAATATTATTATTCAGTGCAGATGTAGAAGGGAGGAACTCTTGCCCTTTGTGACAGCATGGATGGACCTGGAGATTATTGTGCTGGGTAGAACAGGCCAGTCAGAGGAAGACGGGTACCATGTAATTTCACTTATGTGGAATCTAATGAACAGGATAAACTGATGAACAGAATGGAACCAGAGGCATGGGTACTTGGAACAGACTGACAAATGTAGGGGGGAAGGGAGGAGGAGGACTGGATGAAAGAAGGTGAAGGGATCAGCCAAAGAACATATATGCATAACCCATGGATACAGACAATAGAGTGATGAAGGCCAGGAGAAGGGTAGCAGGGTAGGTGGAGGTAAGCAAAAGATGGGGGGGGGGGCGGGGGAGGATCGGGACATCTGTAATAGTGTCAACAGTAAAACAACAAAAGAACTAATTCTTAGACAAATTTTCCAAAGTCAATACTTCTATCTCCATTGTAACAGTCAATTCAATCAATATAGATTTTTAAAAGGGTTTTAAATAAATGGTTTGTCTAATTGTTTTCTCTTAATAACCTATAAAGGATGCTCATTTCAAGATTATTACTTTAAAAAAAAAAAAGGAAATCCTGGCCTTTGAAACAACCTGATGAACCTTGAGGTCATTATGGTAAGTGAAACAAGCCAGTCTCAAAAGGCAAATACTGTATGATTCCACTTATTGGAGATATCTCAGGTAGTCAAACTTGGGTAGAGAAAGAACTATGGTGATTACCAGAGGCTAGTGGGAGGGCAGAAAAGGGAAGTTGTTCAATAGAGCGGAGTTTGTTTTACAAGATGAAAGTGCCAGAGATCTGTTGCACAAGAGAATGTATGTAGTTAACAATGCTGTTCTGTATTATAGTACAGTATGTAAATACTGTAGATGGTAAATACTATTTTTTTTACCACAATAAAAAACCCACAAAAAAAGGCCTATCTTATTGTTTATTTTTGTTTGTTTTTAGGGCTGAGGGTTTTTTTTTTTTTTAAGTACTTTATCTGCCATAACAGAAGCACCAGAACAGAGTTAAAAATAATGATACAGTTTTACATTTTTATATTACAAAACGTGTAAGTGAATGTGTTCATAAACACAAACATAAACCTAGTTTCCACAGCAGCTGGGAGGGAGAGGTGGGCCTGGCCAGAAGTGGACCTTAGGCCCTCTGGTTGCTATGGGTTACCCACACATAGCAAGATCCAGGAGAATGGAAATATTAGAACTAAAGTTAATAACTATTAATTTAATATTTAATCAGCACTTCTGTACTGCACCAGGCTCTTTAGAGAAGTTATTTAATTCTTAAGCATTAAGGGAGATATCAGGACCCCATTTCCCATGGACTAGGATAGCTATTACAATGGAGCCTGCCTCAGAGGCTGCTTACCCAAGATCATAAACTCAGGGACCAGTAAGCAGCAGGGACCATGATCTCAGGTGTCTTTACCTCCAGAGCCTGCATGCAAAAGAGCCTGCTGTCAGGCCCTGGGATGCCAAAGGGACAGCACTGGGGGAATTGGACTGAGGAGAGGGGCAGAAAGTGAATAGCAGATAGAAGACAATCTGACCAGAGTGAGGCTCAAGTCCCATAGACCTGTCAGAAGCCTGCTCTGGGCCCCTAGCCCACCTTAGGAAAAGGGGTGCTCACAGGACCAGAAGGGAGGTGAGGGAAGGGGAGACATAAGCAGACCAGCTGCTGTTCAGGGGCCTCAGAGCTGCCGGCCAGGGGCCTCAGAGCTGCCGGCCAGGGGCCTCAGAGCTGCCGGCCAGGGGCCTCAGAGCTGCCGGCCAGGGGCCTCAGAGCTGCCGGCCAGGGGCCTCAGAGCTGCCGGCCAGGGGCCTCAGAGCTGCCGGCCAGGGGCCTCAGAGCTGCCGGCCAGGGGCCTCAGCTCACAGGAGAACACTATCTATTGGAGGCTCCCCTCAGGTGGGTTACCTTTATAATCCTTTTGCCAGCAGATAATTGACCCATTTTACAGAAGGGGCAAAGGCTCAGGGACATAAAGACTTGCTCAAGAGCCCGAACAAGTTGGTGCCAAAGCTGGGCTTCCAGCCCAACTGGACCTGCTCTCAAGTTGCTCAGGGGCAAAAAGCCAGACATCATCTCTAACTCGTGTCCTCCCCTCACATGCAAAGCATGGGGAATCTTAGTTCTTCCTCTGAAATTTAGCCCAGGCCTTTCTGCTTATTTCCTCTGCCACCACCTCAGCCCAGACTGCCATCGTCACTCACCCAGACTATTCTAGCAGCCTTCTCTCTGACCCCCCAGACCACTGTATCTAAAGAGCTTAAAAATTTTTTTTCGGAACGTGCCATTTTCCTCTTCCCCACTAAAACTCTCATAGTCCTTGAACTAAAACTTAGCCCTTGAACTAAAATCTAAGTATTTTACTCCGTTTACAGGTCCTGCCTGAAGGCGTCTCCTTCTTCCTCTCACCGAGCTCCAGCTTTGACCCACTGTTAGTCTCTCAAGCTCTTCTGTGACCCAGGGCCTTGGCCTTTGCTGTCACTTCTGTCCAGGCCACTTTTTTTTTTTAAATCCTCTCCTGAGGATATACATATATTTTTTATTGATTTGAGAGACACACACAGAGACATCAATATGAGAGAGAAATATCGATCCACTGCCTCCCCTACGCGTCCTGACCAGGGACCAGATCTGCAACCTGGGTATGTGCCCTGACTGGGAATTGAACTCGCCACCTTTTGGTGTATTTTGGGATGATGCTCCAACCCATGGAGCCACACTGGCCAGGGCACCCAGGCTACTCTTCTGGGAGAGTCACACAACTCAAAGTTTGCTGCTACCCAAAGGCTTTTCCCTGACCACCTGGAAGCAACCCCTCACCACTACCAGTCACTCTATCCCGTTACCCAGTTCCTTCATAGCATTTACTGTCAGAGATTCTCTTTACATCTATTGTAGTCTGTCTGCTCCATTAGAACAGAGCAAGGATCACCAAGTTTTTCTATAAAGGATCAGGTAGTAAATGTTTCAGGTTTTGTGGGTCCTATCTCTCTGTTGCAGCCACTCACTCCTGCCATTATAGCATGAAAACAGCCATAGACAACACATAAATGAGTAGGTATGGCTGTCCCAGTAAGAGTCCAGCATCCTTCCTGGGCCGTATTTACCAAAACAGATGCTGGCCCAATCCCTGCAAAGGTTATGAGCTCCAGATGGCAAGTACTGGTCTGCCTCCTTCACATCTGATGCTCCAAGGACTCATCCACAGGAATCTAAGTATCAGTTGAATTAATATATAGGACATGGGAGGTGCCTGATGCAAATGTTGGTAGGTATCAAGCCATTTCTCCCCCAGAACAATGTAATTTCCATTTTGCAAACAGGGAAACTGAGGCCCAAATCAGCTCAGGTTTGTCTCTAATCCATGAGTCACCTGCTTCATTCCAGAGTTTTTAGCTAAAAAAAATATCAGCTAAATCAATGGAGAAAGGATACTCATGGCTTCAGGAACCTCCACAGTGACTGGTTGGGCCCCCAGAGACTCCCTCTCCCACCTAGAAATGGGCTCCTCCCTTTAGCAAGACTGGAACTTCCAGAAGAAACCAGGTTCAGCTCTTGTGGGCATTCACTTCACCTCCACCTCTTGGTAGTGTTCACAAACCCCTCAGGAGAAAAGACTTGTCAGGTCCAAGCTCCCTGCTTCCAGCCTCCAGCTATAAGGAAGAAGAGGCCAGCATCAGCCCAAGGGGGGCCAGGGCTGGTGAGGGGGTGGTCACAATCTTGAGCCAAGGTCAGCCAGAAGGTCAGCACTGAGTCATGCCCACATGCTGGGGAATTAGTCACAGCCACCAAGGTCTCTCCCCTGGAGCAAAGCCCAGCAGCCTCAAGGATTGCTGCCAAGCTAGGTGTTTTTTGTTTTGTTTTGTTTTGTTTTTCTTCAAACAGTCCTGAGTCAATTAGCTGATCTTCCCTGGCCCAGGCCACCTTCACCTCTCTCCTGAACACTGGCCCAGCATCCTTCCTGGGCTGCCATTCAGCTCTCCCCCACCTATTCTCCACATGGCAGTGGGAGGGATCTTTTCAGAATCCTAATCTGATCCTGCCATCTCCTCCCAAGCCCATCCCACACACCTAGATGGCTTCTCAGGGCACTTAGGGTAACCCCCAACCCCTACTAACCTAGCCCTGCCACTCCTTTGCTCACCCCAGCTGAGCTACATCTTGGATACTTCCAGCCCCTTCTTGCCTAAGACCTGTGGTAGCCACCCTCTAATGGGGCCCGCAACATCTCTTGCCTCTCAAGATTCATGCCCTTGTGGAGTCGTCTCCCACAGAATCAAGGCCGGTCTGTGTGGCCAAGAGAAGACTGTAGAAGTAAAGGCACGTGACTTCTGAGACTAGAAGCCATCACAACACAAGCTTGTTCTCATGGAGGAAGCCAGACACCATGTTATAAGGATGCTCAAACAGCCCTACAGGGAGGTCCATAGGACGAGGAACCAATTTCTCAGCCTGGTGAGTGAGCCACTTTAGAAGTGCTCCTCCAGCCTCAGTCAAGCCTTCAGATGACTGTAGCCCTGGCCAATATCTGTCTGGAGCTCTCAGTTTTGCTGTTCCCAAATTCCCAACCCACAGAAACCCTGAAGGATAATACATGGGTATTGCTCTAAGCCACTAGACTTTGGGGCTTTTTGTTAGGCAGCCATAGAAAATGTTTGCACTGCTATTCTCTTAGCCTGGAAAGTCCTGCTGTTCTATGTGTCCACTTCTCCTACTTGGAGAATCTCTAATCATTCTTCCTAATTGGTCTTAACCATCACCTCCTTCAAGGAGCCTCTCCTTTCCTCCTCTAGCCCTATCAGGTATCTGCTAGGCTCTTAGAACTACAGCTCTCTTCTTTCAGAGCCTTTACCTCAGCTGGCAGTCACATATTTTGGGGTGATGGTTTATGTCACTCATCCCCCCACCTATGTCCAGTAAAGTGCCCAGGATATAGTTGGCATGCAATAAAGACTTAGAGAGATTCAAGGATTAGGGTATGATGCCTGTTTCCTCACATTAAATGCTCAGTCTGCAAATATCCATCAAAAAGCAAATGCACCCCCCTTTGATTCACTTATTCTGCTTACAAGAATTTCTCCTGAGAGCCACTCATCCACATGTGTAAAATGAGAAGCAGATATAGTTCTTCACTAAGCCTTGACTGTAGTAAAGAGGGAAAAACCTTTTTTCCCTCAGCGATGCTTAGCTAAAGAAAAGGTGTTCCATTCACACAGTGACAGACCTCAAACAACATAAACCAAAAGGGTATTTTCTCACAGAATATCATAGAGTTCCCTAGCCGTGAGTGGAAATAAAATACAGATGCAGAACAGAATTCATCGTGTGCTATGTTTATGTAAAAAGGTGGGAAGGGTAGGAGTAATTATGTATATTTACTTGTCTCTGCATAAAACCTTGGAAAAGAAACAGATAACTTCCTAGAGATAAAGAATGTTAACTAGCAGGATGGAAGCTGTGGGCAGGAAGAGGAATTCTTCTGAATATCTTTTTGCCCTTTTGAATACTGGAGCATGTGGCTATGTTATTTATGTCAAACAAAAACAACTGGGAGAGCAGTGGGGGAAGGATGGTCTTTGTAATAAATGGTGCTGGGTCTGTTGGATGGCCTTACGGAAGAAAGTGTTATTTTGATCCCTAGCTCAAACCATAATTCAGTTCCAAACATCTTGCAGATCTAAATGGGAAAGCAAAGTCAAGAAAGCTGTTAAGCCCTGGCCAGGTAGCTCAGTTGGTTAGAGCCTCATCCCAATACACTTAGGTTTCGGTATGGGGTCAGGGCACATACAAGAAGCAACCAATGATCCATAAGTAAGTGGAACAACAAATTGATGTTTCTCTCTCCTCCCTCTCTAATTAAAAATAAAGTATCAGCCTGGCCAGTGTGGCTCACTGGTTGAGTGTTGACCTATGAACCAGGAGGTCATGGTTGAGTGTTGACCTATGAACCAGGAGGTCAGTCAGGGCCCATGCTTGGTTTGCGGGCTCAATCCCCAGAGGGGGCGTGCAGGAGGCAGCTGATCAATGATTCTCATCATTGATGTTTCTCTCTCTCTCTCCCTCTCCCTTCCTCTCTGAAATTAATTTAAAAAGTATATATATTTTTAAAGTCAATAAATTAAAAACATTTAAAGAAAGCTTTTAAAATAAGACATCTATATTCTACATATTTGTGACCTTGGGATAGGCAAGTGTTTCTTTAACAGGCCACGAAGCACGTTAATCATCAAGGAAAACATTTAGACTATATTAAAATGAATTTGTTCTTAAAGGTACCCCCTGAAGACAAGCCATACATATATGCCAACCAAGCACTCGTGTCTACAATACACATAGGACTCATGCAAATTAATGAGAAGACAGACAATTCCTTTGTTACTAAGTAGACAAAAATGCTGAACAGGCATTTCACAAAAGAGGATATCCAAATGGCAGACTCATACGGAAAGCTGTTCAACTTCATTAGTCATCAGGAAAATGCAAAATGAAGCCTCAGTGCAATATCAGCTCCTACCCACACCAGGATGGCTCTAATGAAAAAAAAAAACTGGCAATTGTTAGCAACACCAGGACGCTCCTGTGTTGCTGGGGGAGTTGAAAACGGTACAGTCACTTTGGAAAACAAGTTGGCTTATTTACTAAAGCTAAATATATGCCTGCCCTATGACCCAGCAACTCCACTCTTGGAATGTGTGCTCACATCCACCAAATGATGTACAAAAATGTTCAAAGCAGCTTTCTTCACAATAGCCAATAATTGAAGGCCATGTAAATGTCTAACACCAATAGAAACAATGACAGCTACTTATTTATACAGTGGAATACGATACACTGGGGTCATAAACTTTTTCTGTAAAGGGTCAGAGAGTAAATATTTTAGAATTTGTGGGCCATACTGTCTGTCACAACAGCTCAACTCTGCCATTGTAGGGTGAAAGCTGCCACAGATGATTTTGTAAATGAGTGGGCATGGCTGTATTCAATTTTACTTATTGACACTGAAATGTGAATGTTATTTTCACGTCATAAAATATTGTTTTCTTCTGTTTTTTTTCTAATCAAAAGTGGGAAAACCATTCTTACCTTACAGTCCACACAAAAACAGGCTATGGGATGAATATGGCCTAGTTTGCGGAACACTAGTATTTAGTATCAAGAATGAGTACTCGACAACTCCATGCAAAACTATAGAAAAATCTCAAAAAACAAACAAACATTAGTCTGTGTGCAAGAAACCAGACATAAAAGAGTACATATCACCTGACTTTGTTTATATAAGTCACCAGGGTACTTATCCCCACTTCTCTCATGTACTTCAAACTTGGGCTTCCTTTCTTCCTTCCAAGACCTTTATCCCACCTTTCCACCCTCAGCCCAGCCAGCATCAGCCTGCCTGGGTCCCCACAGGCCATTACAGCCACCGGGCCCTAGAGAAAAACAGGCTGAGACCTGGGTGAATCACCCACCTGCTGGCACAGGAAGTAAAAGCACAACAGCGTCTGCTCCTGAACTGCAAAGAAAATGGTCCACGCCCCACTGAGCAGGGATGAGAAGCGGGCCTGCCCTGGCCCTTATATCAGAGACACTGCACGTGAAGCTCCTCCTACCTGGGGAAATAACCACTAATTAACCACCACCACCTCTCCAAAGGCGCTCACCAAGTTATTAAAACTACCTGGCAAAACTACCAGAGTCTCCAATTGGCGCATTGGGGATGTCTCTAGAAGGTTTCTCCCTCTATCGGCTGTGGCCTAGTAGTCCTGACCCAGCTGACCAGGTGGAAGGAGCCAGAGGGGCATGTGCTGTTCTCAAGCTGAGCGCTGCTGACATTAGGAGCCGGATAGTCCTTTGTCATGGGGGACTGTCCTGTGCATTTCAGGGCGATCAGTAACATGTCTGACCTCTATCCACGAGATGCCTGGAGCACTGCCACCCCAGGTGGGAAAACCAAGTGTCTCTATAATTGCCAAATGTCCCCTGGAGACATTTGGAATCATCCTGGATGAGAATGAGGGATTTAGCCACAAGGAAATGAGGAAGCAATGACCTTGTCCTATATTTCCTCGAGGCAGTATCTTCACAGCCCTTTATCAGGCCTCAGACCAGCATTTGTAAGTCATGCATGATTCACATCAGAAGTGGCCCAGAGTCAAAATGCAGAGTCCTGGCCCTGGCTGCGTAGCTCAGTTGGTTAGAGTGGTGACCAATACACCAGGTTTGTGAGTTTGATTTGGGGGGAAGTACATTTGCCTTGTAGACAAATGAGAAAACTGGCCAGGATGTGAGGATGGGGAAATAGATTAGAAACCCTTTGAAGACTGCTCATGCAACAATGAGTCCAGGCAACAGTTGTTCATGGATGATCAGACCATTAGGGAATGGTTGGATGGGGAATTTACAAAGGTGGGGTCTGACTGATGGCCTCTGAACCCCCTGATCAGTCTTAGTCACCAGTAAAAGAGAGAGGAACATCGAAATAACATATCCTCCTGTTGGAAGTTTCCAGCACCACCTGTAAAGAATTGAAGCCAAAAATATCAATCTCAAATCTGACTGGGGAAGAGGAACATGACATAAGGGGATGCCATCAGCTGATAACAAATTATGAAACTTGTCAGGGCAAACAACCTGTTTCTTCAACAAATGAATTACTCAACCTCAGTTAAACAACATTAAATAGGTGCTTAAGCCTATTGTTTAACAAGGAAAGGCTGTTAAACAATACTTAAGAAATCCACTAACTAATTATATGTGAGGACCTTATTTGAATTCTAATTCAAATAAATAAAATGTTAAAAAAAAAAAAAGAAAACAGTGGTTAGATGATCATAATTGTAGGAGGTTTATCATATAAGGGTAAGATTGGAATGAGAATTTGAAGGAATGTAAATTTCAATAAACAAATTGAAGAAGAGAAAAATGTCTGAAAATGTATGTTAAATATACTAGCTTATGAATAAATTAATTTGGGAAAGCAAAATAGATTGTATTGAAAAATAATAAAAGATACATCTATAAAAAAAGGAAAATATTAACACTGACTGATACTTTTAAAAAATATGTTTATTGACTTCAGAGAGGAAGGGAGAAGGAGAGCTAGAAACATCAATGATGAGAGAGAATTTTTTATCGGCTGCCTCCTGCATGCCCCCCACTGGGGATCGAGCCTGAAACCTGGGCATATGCCCTTGACTGAAATCGAACCCGGGACTCCTCAGTCCACATGCTGACGCTCTATCCACTGAGCCAAACCTGCTAGGGCTGACTGATACTTTTTATAAGTATAATCATGGTTTTGTGTTTAAGTTGGAAAAAAAAAGTATTATTTTCTTTTGAAGATAAAAAGTGGCATATCTACAAATAAAATGATGTGATGCCCTCCTATTTTCCTAAAGATATCCAGTGAGTAATAATTGATTCAGACAAGAATGGATGCTAAAGGAGTAAAAGTTTGATGAGTAACAGGCTGTTTACAGAGTCTCCAAGTACCACCCTACAAGACAGTTAATAATTACAAAGAGGGTAATAGTAACTTTAAAGTGGAGAAACTTGGCAGATACCACCAAGTGATAAAAGTTAGCATGGCTGGTAATTAGGCTAATTAAGAAAAACACATTACTTCTGTGATATTTTTGCCAAAAAATGCATAGCCTGAATGTAATCATGAGGAAATATCAGACAAATCCAAGTTGAAGGGCATTCTATTGAGTAACAGGCCTATATTTTTCTAAAATGTCAAGGTTGCAAAAGATAAAGGTTCAGAAACTATCCTTTATTTATTTATTTTGATTTTTAAAACTTGACTTTTAGAGGGAGAAGAACATCGATGGTCCACCTTCCGCACGCCCCCCACTGGGGATCAAGCCCACACCCGGGCATGTGCTCCAACCCTCAACCTTTCAGTGCACGGGAGAACGCCCAACCGATTGAAGAGACTGAAAAGATAAATGAATTCAACAAGTGGTCTGGGATTTTCTTCTGTGATAAAGGTCAGTAATGGGACAATTGGTGAAATCTGATAAAGGTTTGTAGATTTCCTGATTTTGGTAATTTTATTGAGGTTAGGAGAATGCCTTGTTCTTAGGAAACAAAGTATTTAGGTGGCTAGATGGATGATAGATGATAAATAGATAAACAGATAGATTTAGGTAGATGGATGGGTGGACCGGTGGACAGGCAGACAGATGGGAGCCTGGATGCTAAGAAGTAGGCATCTGTCCTTCTTACCCAGACCAATTTCCTCTGAAACTCTTTTATATGAGAAATCCATTTCTTTCCCCCCCACTTCCCGCAAGCCTGAGAGTCCATTTATTTGATGAATGTGGATAAAGTTTCCAGCCAGGGGTCAGGCACGCATTTCTCTTTCTTAAATTACTAATATTTTGTTTTCTATTTGCAGCTGAGCCTAATCTTTCTTTAAATTATTATATTTTTAAAATGTATTTTTATTGATTTAGAGAGGGAGAGATAGAAATATAAATGATGAGAGAGAATAATTGATTGGCTGCCTCCTGCACGCCCCACACTAGAGATCGAACCTGCAACTCGGGCATGTGCCCTGACCAGGAATCGAACCGTGACCTTCTGGTTCATAGGTCAAGCCTCAACCAGTGAGCCATGCTGGCCAGGCACTGAGCTTAATCTTGCTCTCATTATTAAAAGAAATATTCCAAAATTATGACGTGACATGTGGAAGCTACCATGTCATTCATAACAATGATATGGTGAGACTCAAGAATTTTTGTTGAATTGGTGGTATAATGCCAAGAGTTCAGCTGCCCAGAGGCTGCAGAAACCAGACGTGCACACTGTGGAACTGCTAATGGCAATCACGGCTATTTACATTTAAATTAGAGTTAAAATTTAGTCCCTGCATCACACTAGCCAAATTCCAAGTGCTAAATAGCTCACAAGTGGCCAGGGCTAATATGGTTCCATCAATGCAAGAAATTCTATTGAGATTATGGAGTCTGGAACCTTCTTAGACTATGGTCTCAAGATAATGCCTAACGGTGTTTGGTGAAAAACAGGCGTTGCTGGGGTCCCTTCAGACCTATTCAAATCAGAATCTCTCACTGCAACGCCTAAGAATCTGCATGTTAACAGGTTCTTCCAGATGATTCTGATGCTTCCTAATATCCAACAGGCTTTAGGGGGAAAGGAGGTGAAAGTCATCTTGCCTCCCTCTAGGTTGGTCCCTCCCATTCTAGGCTCCAAGATTTGAGAGATCAGTAAGGTGGATCTTCAGGATACTGAGGAGGATCAGATGTGATTGCCATTTTCAATCAAGGGCTGCCTGGGTTCAAATCCTGACACTTCCACTCACATGCTACATGAGCTTGGACAGTTCACTTGCTCTCTCTGTGCCTCAGTTTCCTTAACCTGTTAAGAGTGCTGATGAGAGTACCACTTACTGAAATGACCATCATTTGCTTTTGCTTTCATTTATTTCACAAACATTTATTGAGAACCTACTGTGTGCTAGTCACTGTTCTGGGACCAAACAGTGAAGACAGACACCAACCCCTGCTGTCATAGAACTAGCATTCTAAAGGGGAGATAAAAAATAAACAGGATGAAGCAAAATGTGTTCCATGTTAAAAGAGTAGCAAGAGAGGCAGATAGGAAAAGAAACTAGCCCTAGCTGGTTTGGCCTGCAGACTGAAGGGTCCCGGCTTCGATTCTGGTCAAGGGTACATGCCAAGGTTGCAGGTTTGATCCCCAGTAGGGGGTGTGCACGAGGCAGCTGATCAATGATTTTCTCTCATCATTGATGTTTCTATCTCTCTCTCTCCCTCTCCCTTCCACTCTGAAATCAATAAAAATATATTTTTTTAAAAAAAGAAACTCATGTATGGCGAGGCTAGAGGCCTCACCCAGGGTATATTTGAATATAGATTTGAAGGAGAGAAGAATCACAAGGATGTCTGGGGGATAATCATTCCAGACAGAGGGAACAGCAGGTGCAAAGGGCCTGTGGTGGGGAGCCAAGTGCTGCTTAACATGCTAGACACAGTGGTGAAGGAGACAGATGCAATCCTTACTTCAAGGTTCTCATATTTTAATGGGGGAAAACAGGTAAATTGTTATATAAAATACTGCCAGGTGATGGGCTAGATGGGGAAGGGAGGTGGTCAGGGCAGGCTTCTACAAGGAGGTGGCATTTGAGCAAAGGCCTGAAGGAGGAGACGGTGGAAGCATGTAAGTATTTGGGGGAAATTTATTTATTTATTTTTTAAAATATATTTTATTGATTTTTTACAGAGAGGAAGAGAGAGGGATAGAGAGTTAGAAACATTGATGAGAGAGGAACATCGATCAGCTGCCTCTTGCACACTGGGGATGTGCCTGCAACCAAGGTACATGCCCTTGACTGGAATCGAACCTGGGACCCTTGATTCCGCAGGCTGACGCTCTATCCACTGAGCAAAACCGGTTAGGGCTGGGGGAAATTTACTGATTCTTGCTTGGCCTATGCCTTTTCCCTCCAACTCAACCAGGCCTCAGGTTTGCAGAGGTTGTCTCTGCACTACTGGCGGGAGGGGAATTCCAATGGGGGTGCAGGCCTTTCGGCCTCTGGCTGCTGCCTGTCTCACTCCTCTCTCACTGACCGCCCTAGTATTTGTGCTGGCGTTGCTGGGCGAGGCTTCAGCTTGGGCTCTGTGTTCCCAATCAAAGTGCAGCTCTTCAAAGGAGCCACTGAGCCCTGTGCCTCTGGGCAAAGGAGTCGGGTATCACCCTGGAGCTGAGCTAGGTACCCACCCTCCAGCTGTGTTCCATCTGGGCTTCTCCTGGTCCCATGCATGGCAAAGAGGGGGCTGAGGATCCTTTCTCTGGCCCAGCATTAGAGCTGGCAGGATCTCAAGTCAGCTCACCTGAGTTCAAATCCAGACAGGTACTGCTCCAACGGGCTGTGTGACCCTGAGCAGATCACGTCACTTCTCTAAACCCACAGTTCCATAAAAGGAGTCCTGCTGAGGAGTCATGTCTACGTGCCTGGAAAGTGCTTAGTCAGCCATTTTCCCGGGGAATACTGCTCTCTGGAGGACCCTGTGGGCCACTGGGCCCCAAGATAATGCCCCAGGGAGAGACACGTACTTGGGTTGGAGAAAGGGGTCCCCACCAGCCACCAGACCCTTCTTGAAGGAAAAGAGGAAGGCCCTGGACAACTGTCCTGGGGAAATGCCAGCGTTGACCCTGTTTTCTCAGCAGCCACTGCAGCCCTGGTCTGGGACACAAAATGGGAAGACTGGCAAGAGTGGTGGGTTGCCAGGGCAGCCGCCACCCTCCCCCATCCATCCACCCCCAGCCACAAAGCGATAATGGGGGAACTACCACCGTAAACCTGAAAAGACAAACAGGCATCAGAAAGAGAAATTGAACCATCAGAAAGAGAAATTGAACCGTTTATTGGCCTGGGCCTGGTCTCAGACATGGGGCATGGGGGCATCTGGGGAGCTGAATAAGGGGAGGCAAGCCCCCATCTGGCTCCTTGCCCCCCAAAAGACCCTCCCAACCTTTGCATTCACAAGAAATCATTTTGAGGCATGAGGTTTCCTTCCCCAGGTGAGCTGCAGCCCAGCTCTCAAGTGGGGGAATGAGCCAGCGATTACGAAGGGGTCTGTGTGGGGCCGGACCCCTCTTTGGCAGCTTCAACACAGACATAAGGAGACAGAATAGCATTCATTCTGGGGAAACATGGGCACAGGTCGCAGACATCACACATGCACACACAAGGACACGCACAGACACCGAGAGACACATAAATATGTTTGTACCGCAATGACCCTTCTATCTATCCACAGGATTTAGCAAAGTCCTTCTGGAGCAGGTTGGGGGATGAGCCCCCACAAATGTCCTCGGCACCCCCACTCCCTGCTCCATTCACTACAACTTGAAAGGAGGCACAGTGGACTCAAGCTGCCCTGCCTTAGGAGAGCTGGGACCTCAGCTGGGGCTGGAGGTGGCAGTAGCCTGGGGATGGTTGTTTTGGGGGGAGGTGGAAGGGTCCTGGGCTAACAGCTACCCCAGAACTTTCTCAAGTTCCATGCTGAGCTCTCCTCAGCTCCCCAGACAGGTTTTTCCAGCCCTTGGTGATTTCTCTGTGCCCCAAATAGTACAACTGGCCAATGAGGAGGCCCCCGCCACCCTCTGGCAGCACTGCAGGGGCCGCAGCACCTCCCGGCCACAGGTTCCGGCTATGCCACGTGCCAATGAGGTCTGAGAATGGGGTTCAGGCCCCCCCACTCCCCGCCGCCCCATCCGTGGTTTCCTGGCATCTCGTGGAGTAAGAGGAAAGGGAAGAAGTGGCCAAAGTACCAGCTGGTGACATTTGGGGAAGCTGTGGATTTGGGCTTGGGGAACTATTAGCTGGGGCTGCCCAGACAGTAAGGGAGGAGCCTTCAGCCCCTGGGGCACTGGTTCCAGGGAAGGGGCCTGAGGTTGCCAGAAGGTGGCAAGGTGGAGGGTCAGACAGTCGTGAAATGAAATCCTTTGTACCAAGTTGTAAATTGCTCCTGCCCTGAGTTCCTCTTGAGTGCCTGCCTGCTGTTACCAGGCCCTTTGCAGGTAACCTCAGACCTCCCCTGAGCCAGTTCTGAAGGGGTCACGCAAGTCACCGCACTGGCCTCCAGGCCTCTGCTGCAGCTCTTTCTTCCAGCAGGTCAGTGCCTCAGCTGGCCATCCCAGGTATGATATATTTTCAATATCACCCAGGTCTGTGGCGTGGGCCACCTTGCTTGGCAGCCCCACATCTGTCTGAGGTCACGTGGCACCTCTCCATGGAGCCCTCTGCCATGGCCTGGTTGTCAGCCCACATGTCCCTCAAACCACTGTGTTGCCCTCCAGAACCGTAGGCGACGTGGGCATGTGGGTGCCCCTCTCCAGTGAGCTAGAGCTACGGAGGGGCAGGAGGCGGTGATGTGGGGTCCCATCCCCCCGTCCTTGCACCCCTGTCACCTTCTGGCAGCACTGCAGGGGCCGCAGTACCTCCCGCCGCAGGTCCCGGCTACGCCACGTGTAGATGACAGGGTTGAGCAGCGAGTTGAGGGTGGCAAAAGCAAAAAAGTAGTGGGCCTTGTAGAGGATAGGGCAGGAGCGCACGGGACAGGCATAGTCCAGGAGGAGGATGCTAAAGGCAGGCAGCCAGCAAACAATGAAGACCCCTAGCACGATGGTAACTGTCTTGAGAAGGGCCAGCGTCTGTGGGACAGCCAGCTCGGCATGACTGGAGCGGACCACGCAGTAGATGCGGACGTACAGAACTACGATGGCCGACAAGATGACAGAGAAGATGGTCACCACACAGAGCACGTAGTCTTTGGTGTAGAGCGGCAAAACGGTGGAACAGCTCTCGAGGTGATCCAGGCAGTTCCAACCAAGGATGGGCAGGCCACCAAGAACCAGTGAGATGAGCCATGAGGCCCCAATAAGCAGCAGCATGCGGCAGCTCTTGTCGCTGCCGTAGACCTTGACCTTGGCAATGGCCACATGCCGCTCAATGGCTATGGCCAGGAGGCTGAAGACAGAGGCAGAGAGTGTGATGAAAGCCGAGCCCTCACGGGCAAACCACTGCACAGGTGTCAGGTGCAGGGTGACAGAGCCTGAGAGCAAGGTATTGGCTATAAAGGCCACGCCCGCCAGCAGGTCCGAGGCAGCCAGGTTGCCCAGGAACAGGTACATGGCTGAGTGGAACTTGCTGTTGCGGGCGACTGCGATGAGCACCAGCAGGTTCTCTGCCACGATGGCACAGCACAGGATGATGATGAGGACCAAGGCCACCTGACGGGAGAGTGTCTGCGGGACGTCGAGCGTCTCCTTGGTGTAATTATAGTGCTCCAGGACCTTGTTGGGGTTTAGGTACTCCGAGTACAGGCTGCCCATGGTGGGGCTCAGTGGCCAGCTGAGGCCATGGAGCTGTCAGAGCTGCAGAGAGAAGAGACAGATAGACAGGTCAGGGTTGTGGATGCTTCCTGGGCTCTGACTTTGGACGTCTAGGGGTTGAGTCCCAGGGCCAGCACTCCTCACTGAGTGGCCACATGAAGTCAAAATGATCATGATCCTTGCTTTACAGATGGGAAACCCAGAGAAGTCAACTCACTTTCCCAAAGTCTCAAAGTTAGTAAGTGGCAGAGCCAGAGACCAGCTCCAACGCCTCAACAGCCTCTAGGCTGCACTGTCTCTCAGAAGCTCCCCCAAATGGCATGAAGGACACAAAGTGGACTTCCAGAAGCCTTGCCCACCTACCCAGAGGTGGAGCTGTGGGCAGGAACTGGAGGGCTTGCCCCTTTTCTCAAATACACTGGAGCCTTGGGCCTTGTGCCACCTGCTAACCTGGCTCAGAGAGATGCTTGATGCTGACAGCACCATGCCCTGCTCATTACCACCCATTGCCCTAGATTTTAGGCTGGGCGTAAGCCTTGAGGCTATGGGTGCTCCCAAAATAAGGTCTTGAGGAGAAACCAGGTTGGCCCTGAGGTTCCAGCATCCCAGAAGTCATGTCATCCCAGAGGACACAGGCCTGGAAGACAATCTAGTGTCAGCGCCACACCCCCTCTGACATGCTGTGGGATCTTGGGCAAGTCAATCTCAACATCCTCATCTGTGCGACAGGGAGAAGAAAGCCCACTTCACAGGGTGACAGAAAAATCCTGTTGAATGCTGCACGAGGTAATAAGTATGATTAGCTCCCTTCTTCCTGCCACACTCTGCTTGGGACTAGATGTCTTCCACCCAATCTTTTGGGAGGGGATGCTGACTGAGCCAGCCAAGCAGGATTCCCAACAGCCTGTTCTCATCAGCACCATCTAGCCCTGCCCTTGGACAGAGGGTCCAGAGGGATAGGCAGGGCGCTGGCACCCCCTCCCAGGCAGGATGAAATCCAGATGTGAGGCCCCTAGAACAAACAGGGTGGAGTCCTGGTTCCCCAGTCACATCCGCTGTGGGGAAGGCTGGGAGGGGGTGATGGGATGGGGGAGACACCGGAGACCAGTCTGGGAGGTCCTGGCTGGGAGGATGGGGCAGCTGTGCTGAAGTCATGTGAGAGGTGAGGGGGCGTGCAGCCCCGCGGAGAGGGGGGACGGTATTTGTTTCCATGAAAGCCTGAGTCACCCCCTCTCAAGGAAAACCAATCCGTGGGGGAGGGGGCGGGAAGAGGTGCAGAGAGGATGCAAGGCCGACACCATGGCCGCCCTCCAGCTTGGGAGGGAGGTGTCTCAGAGGAGCGGTGCAGTCTGCCTTTCAGGAGGGGAACTATTTGCTAAATGGGGATGGGGGATGGGGCACAGGAAGAGCCCTCCCCAGATCCCTGGAAACATGTCTGCCAAGGCCTGGCAGGGACCACATGTGTGTCAGGAACCGCCTTCCAGAAAAGGCTGGTTAGGCCGGTTCCTAGTGAGCCAGGGAGTGATGGGGAACTTCCGGGGTCGCTTGGCTATCTCTGTCACCGTCACCGGTGCCCCTTCTGGGAGGTGGCCTGGACCTTGGCCTGACAGAGAAGCAGCTGCTCCCCTTGGGCGAAGGGACATCCGTCCTAGTTTGGGAACAGAGAAGGGCTTGTGTGCATCCCCGGGGCTGCTGCCCTGCCCAGATCGCCACACAGAGGCCCCTTGTTCCTGTACAGGACAGAGCCTCTGGCGCCCCGATGCCCTCTGCCCGCCGCAGAGGGCCAGAAGCAGGCTTGGCCTGACCAGACCCACTGTTGGGCCAGAAACAGCCCGCACCCTGATTGGCTTATTTTCAATTCCAGGGTATTGAGCTATTCGCTTATTGGCCTGAGCTTTCCATCTTCGGCATCTGATTGGCCCAGTTTGGGAGGGCTCAGCAGCTACCACCACTGAACTGGTCCTTTTCTGGAGGCTGGAACTCACTTCTTTCTGAGGAGAATTAAAACTGTGTGAATGTCCCTGGGGAGAGTTTGAACTGTAGTCTGACCGCCAGGTCATCCTAACCAGACATCCCCAGGCTGCCCTGGCCTACTGGGACCCTCCTGGAGTTTAAAATTGAGAACCAAAAACCCAACACTGGCCTGGGAAGCACCCTTGCTAGTGGGGCCAGAAGCGCAGGGCCTGTCCTGTGGCTGCCCCCTCCTTCCCTGAAGTGGGGCCACCACCGTCTCCAGTCAGGCAGCCAAGAGAAAGATTTATGGCCATTTCCTGGAGAAATAAGAAATGGGTTCAGCCCTAGCCGGTTTGGCTCAGTGGATAGAGTGTTGGCCTGCGAACTATAGGGTCCCAGGTTCAATTTCAGCCAAGAGCACATGCCCAGGTTGCGGGCTCGGTCCCCAGTGGGGGCATGCAGGAGGCAGCCGATCAATGATTCTCTCTCATCATTGATGTTTCTATATCTCTCCCTCTCCCTTCCTCTCTGAAATCAATAAAAATATATATTTAAAATAATAAAAAAGAAATGGATTCAGCCCTCGAATCCCAGGAACTGACCAAAAAGTCTATCTTTTCCCTGAGAGGGAAGACCAGGGCACTGCACCCTCATTTTCTGCAGCCCCAGGAGGCTTGTAGGCATCCTCAGGAGGGGTGGCTCTCCTAGTAAGAGAAGGGGAAACTGAGGCCCACACTACTTCATCTTCCCAACTAGAGTTGTGCTAAATATTAAGGTAGGTAGATGCTTTCCAGAAAGGAAGCCAGCCCCAGGTTGGGGCTAGCAAATGCATGCCTTGCCTGCTTCTCCTCCCTGTGTCGGTTCCCAGGCCTGGCTACACACCGGGCCTGACTCCTGCTCACCTTTACCAAGGCAACCCTGACTCCCTCCCAGAGGCTCAGTAAGAGGTCACTGGACTCGAAATCAGGTAATGTCCAGGCCTGAAATGGAGCAAGAAGGACAAGTGGGAACAAGAGACAGGGTTGGGAAGGGCAGGGAAGAGACACAGATCGAGATTGTTCAGGGTATGATTAGGAGGGAGGAAGGCAGGAGGAAGCTCAGTGCTTCCAGGAGCCCCTCCCCCAAGTTCCATTGAGGCAGGCCCTGTGGTTCAGTTCCCAATGGTCACTCACTGATCCCATGCCTCTTGCCTAGGGCAGGGCCCCCCCCAACACACTTTCTTTTGGTTTCTCTTCAGCTGTCAGGTCCCTCCTGCACTGCCATTCTCCATACAGCCGCCAGTGGAGCTCCAATATGTCACTCCAAATTCTTCCATGGCTCCCCACTGCCCCAAAGGGCCTGGCCCTTGGCCAGTTAGCTTCCTCCCACTCTCACCCAGAGCCATTCTACTCCAACCACACTGGCCTCCTACAGGCCAACCCCAGCTCCTAGCCTTTGTCCCTGCTGTTCCTCCACCTGACATGCCCTTTCCCCAAATCCTTGAGTAGTCTTCGTTCCCCCAGGGGTCTCCTCATCTTTCAAATTTCAGTTTTAAGGTCACTTGCTCTGACCCCTGGTCTGTTACAGCCACTGTACCTTCAGAGCATCTTGCTTTGTTATCTTCGCAGCACTTAACAATTTTGAAAAGCATGATTTCTAGTTTCTTGTCTGGCTTCCACAGTAGAATGTAAGTGTCAGCAACCAAGTCCATTTGCAGCCCCTTTGGATTGCTACCTAGCATACACAAGGTGCTCAGAAAACATGTAGGATGGATGGATGGATGGATGGATGGATGGATGAAGGAACCAACCAATCAACCAACCAACGAAAAACAAATGAGGCCCCAGTGGGCCAGGGAGGGTGGAGGCTCCAGCCCCAAACAGCAAAGGAGGCTGGAGACGCCCCTGGTCTGCTGGCAGTCCTCCCTACTAGGCGAAGCCCAGATGCCCAGAAAACGGCGACAGGACCCGCCCCCGCCCTTGGGCCACAGTCTCAGCCTCCTTATCTGGCGGTGGAATGTACGGTATCCACACTCCAGGCTGCTGGGGCCGCACCTCCTTTCTCTTTCGCCATACACACGCACAGTATCTTCACATCTACAAGTGGGGTTGGGGGACTCCTCTCCGTCCCGCCAGGTGCCCTGCCTCAATATTCCCAGAAGACATGGGGGGAGGGGGTTACCAACCTCAGCCGCACCGCAAGTGCCACACCGGTGTCGCGCCACAGTGGAGACTGTGGGCTCAGCGCGTGGCGTCTGGAGCATCTGACTAGAACAGAGTTTGGGGAGGGGGTGGAAATCCCCGGGTGAGTCAGTTCGTGCCGGAGGAGGGGGCGAGGTTCTGAAGTTCTGCTGGGCCTGGGACCAAGCGGGGCCCATGCCACGCGCGCCTGCACTCACGCCCCATCTCCGGGCCCCAGGGGGGAAAAGAGGCGCCGGAGCCACACAGTCACGTTCCCTTCTCTTCCAGAACAAAGCCAGGTCCCCGCGGGGGAACTGAAGACTACTCGAGGAAACTGAGGCAGAGAGCCAGATGTGCAGATGGGCCGACTGCCCTCTTCAGGGGCCCCGCCCCTTGGCTTGGAAGCTCCGCGGCGCGCAGCACCTTTTGCTCAACCGGAGTTAGCCAAGAGGGGCGCCCTACCCACCTCCTACGCACTCCCCAAACTCCCCGGGCACGCTGTCCTGCCTCCCAGTCTCCGGCCAAAAGGGCTTGGATTCCGCCTTCTCGGAGCCAACTTCCTGCCGCTGGGTAAGCGCAGTCAGGGGTTCGCGGTCGAGCCCGTGGGAGCCGCCTGGAGTCGTGGAGAGGGCGCACGGCGACCACTCCTCAGTGCAGCAGGAGCACGGCGACGCGTGCGCGCCCCCGACCCCGGCCAGGCCCCCCACCTCCCCACCACGGCTCGGATCCCGCGACCCGAGAGGACCGAGCCCGCCTTTTATTCCTCCCCCTTGCCACGCATGCTCACCTGGCTAGGCGGACCGGGTCCCTGCCCTGGCCCGAGGGGCTTTGGCATCAGCGTCCCCGGGACGGCCTCGGCTGGGGCTGGGGCTGCCCGCCGGGCTCGTCTGCGTCCCGGGCTGGGGATAGACGAAGAGGGGGGCGGGGAGAGGCGCCGCCTTGGCCCCCCCACTCGCCCCGCCCTCCTCTCCTCCCCTTTCGGAAGGCCGCAGCAATGAATTCCAGATGTGACTTGCCCGCCCGGCGCGCGCGAGGGCCGGCGGGGGTGGTGCGCCTTTCCTTTTGTCCGAGCCCCCCCGCCCCCCTCGGCCCTGCCCCTCCCAGGCCCTCCCGTGAGGATCGACTGAAGCTTGACGTCACTCGGCCCCGTGACTTTATGTCCCTCCTGGCCAGGTGGCCTGAACCTGAAACAGCTGTCTCCAAGTACAGATTTATTCTGGCCCATCCCTGGGACCCTGGAATTGGAGGAGAGCACGGGATCCCCTTTACTCAACAAGGAGCCATGAAGCACCTACTGTGTGTCAACGCAGCAATTAGGCATCAAGGCCTATTGTGTGTTCATTTAAAAAATAATCAAGTTCCTACCATGTGCCACGCACTGTCCCAAATACAGAACTGATTTTGGCCTTGATAAGATCCCAGAATTCTGCGCTGCCTCCTATCCCTAGAAGACGCAACCCACAGCCTAACCTGCCTTTGTCCATGGCTGCCCCGCCCTCGCTGCCAGGTCCAAGTTGTATCCTGCCTTCCAACTTGGGGCCCATCCTCTGTCTGGTTCTTGAGTTTCCCCCTCTTTTCCTCATTCAGCCTGCACTAGTTGTGAACAATCATAAATCATCTGCTTATATGTTTATTTACCAAATACACTAAACATCTGGTATGTGCCAGACACTATTCTAAAGGATAGAGACAAATCAGGCAAAACTCCCTGTCCCCCGTGGGGCTGATTTCTACCTGACGTGTGCAGAATATCCAGACTATTGCAAGAAGAAACTGGTACATGTCCTGGGGGAGGAGGCTGTTTCACTCTACGAATCCTTTGTACCTTTTTTTTTTTTTTTAATATATTTTATTGATTTTTTTACAGAGTGGAAGGGAGAGGGATAGAGAGTTAGAAACATCGATGAGAGAGAAACATCAATCAGCTGCCTCCTGCACACCTCCCACTGGGGATGTGCCCGCAACCAAGGTACATGCCCTTGACCAGAATCAAACCTGGGACCTTTCAGTCTGCAGGCTGACCCTCTATCCACTGAGCCAAACCGGCTAGGGCCTTTGTACCTTTTGGCTGTTGTAACGTACACATTACTGTAACATGTTAAATATTCCAACAATAAGTTAATTAAAAATTAAGCCTACTTGCCCAGCTGGTGTGGCTCAGTTGGTTGAGCATTGTCCTATGCACCGAGAAGTTGCTGGTTAGATTCCCTGTCAAGGCACATGCCCTGGGTTTCAGGCTCCATCCCCAGTAGAGGGCGTGCAGGAGGCAGCCAACTGTTTCTCATGTATGTTTCTCTCTCTCCCTTCCTCTCTCTAAAAAATACATAAAAAAAACCACATGTTTTTTAAAAATTAAGACTGTTTGATACCCAGGCAGTGCAATAAAAAAGAAGGAAGAGGGTAGGTGCTTCAAAACAAACAATAAAATTATGAAAAAGAATATCTACACTCCCATGTTTATTGCAGCATTATTCACAATAGCCAAGACATGGAAGCAACCTAAGTGTCCCTCAGTGGATGACTGGATAAAGAAAATGTGAGCCCTAGCTGGTTTGGTTCAGTGGATAGAGCACTGGCCTGCAGACCAAAGGGTCCCAGGTTCAATTCCGGTCAAGGGCATTTACCTTGGTTGCAGGCTCCTCCCCGGCCCTAGTGGGGGGGGGGGGGGCTCATGCAGGAGGCAACCAATCAGTGTATCTCTCTTACATCGATGTTTTTCTCAGTCTTTCCCTCTCTCTTCCATTCTCCCTAAAAATCAGTGGAAAAAATATCCTCAGGTGAGGATTAACAAAACAAAACAAAACAAAAAAAAAAGGAAAAAGAAAATGTAATATATATATTTTCATATATAATTTTCCACTTATAATTTCATATATATAAAATATATATAATGGAATATAGGGAATCCTGTCATTTGCAACAACATGAGTGGACCTTGAGGGCATTATGCTAAGTGAAAAAAATCACAGAGAAAGACAAATAGTGCATGGTATCACTTATATATGGAATCTAAAAAAAGAAAGTCAAACTCATAGAAACAGAGAATAGGAAAGTGGCTGCCAGGGGCTGGGGTGAGGGAAATGGGGAGTGGTTGGTAAAAGGGTACAAACTTTCAGCAATAACATGAAATAAGGTCTGAGAATCGAATGTGAAACATGGTGACTATAGTTGATAATTCTGTATGATATTGAAATTTGCTGAGAGTAGAACTTAAATGTTCACACACACACACAACACCTCACAGAAACAAATAAATAAGTAAGGTGATGGATGTATTAATTAACTCAATGGGAGAACTCTTTCAGAATGTATACATATATCAAATCACTATGATGTGTGCTTTAAATACCTTATAATTTTTTATGTCAATAAAGCTGAAATTAATCAAACAAAAAAACTAAACTGCTTGATACCTTCATAAAGGGTATTGAAAAGCAAAATGATGAAAAAGGAAATTAAAATGGACCCATTAAGCCCTAGCCGGTTTTGCTCAGTGGATAGAGCATCAGCCTGCAGACTGAAGGGTCCCAGGTTCGATTCCGGTCAAGGGCATGTACCTGGGTTGCGGGCACATCCCCAGAAGGGGGTGTGCAGGAGGCAGCTGATCGATGTTCCTCTCTCATCGATGTTTCTAACTCTCTATCCCTCTACCTTCCTCTCTGTAAAATATCAATAAAATATATTTAAAAAAATATTTTTAAAAAATAGATCCATTAATGCCTAATACAGAATTAAAATGGAGTAGTCTTGTTTGTACTGAGTGAAATTGTCTTCAACATGTTAACTTGAAAAAAGCTCAATGTAGAACAGCTTGCATTGTTTGCCTGAACTTCTGGGTGTATTTATAAGGGTTGTATAAATACACACACATTTGCCTGTGTATGGCTCACAGGCCATCTCTGGGAGAAGGCACAAGACACCCGTCACAGCGGTTAGCCACAGGGAGGGGAACTGAGCAGAGGGCAGGAGGACAGGTGAGAGAGTGTCAAACTTTTCATCCTGTGCCCTGTAATACTGTTTGAAATTTTTAGTTCACATTACCAATTCAAAAAATTTACAAAGACATAAAAATTTAAATAAAAGGTAACAAATCACCAGACCTTTAGTTGTAAAATCATTCCTGTAATAATAATAATCAATATAAACATACAAAACACTGTTAATAAAGATATTGATATTATTATTCAACTTATCAATATTAACAAATTTCTATTAAGAATAAACATGTTGCCTGGTCGACGTGTCTCAGTGGTTGAACATTGGCCCATGAACCAAGTGGTCATGGTTCGATTCCCAGTCAGGGCACATGCCCGGGTTGCAGGCTTGATTCCCAGTGGGGGGCATGCAGGAGGCAACCCATCAATTATTCTCTTTCATCATTGATGTTTCTATCTCTCCCTCTCCTTTCCTCTCTGAAATCAATAAAAACATCTTTTTTTTACACTATAAGTGCAAGTTCTTTTTAAAAACATATTTGTTGTTGTAAGTATTACATATGTCCCCCATATTCTCCCATTGACCCCTTCTGGCCTGCCCCCACCCCAGACCTTCACCATCCTATTGTCTGTGTCCATGGGTTATGCATATATGTGTACAAGTTCTTGGTTGATCTCTTCCCACCCACCCACCCAATAAAAACATATTTTTAAACAATTTTTAAAAAAGAATAAACATGTTGCCCTGGCCAGTTTTCTCAGTGGTTAGAGCACCAGCCCAAGAAACGAAAGGTCTTGGGTTTGATTACTGGTCAAGGGCATGTATGTACCTGGGTTGCAGTTTCAATCACCTGTTGTTCGGGGCAAGTACAGGAGGCAACACATCCACGATTGATGTTTCTCACATCAATGTTTCTCTCTCTCTCTTTCCCCCTCTCTCTAAAATCAATAAACTTATCCTCAGGTGAGGATATTTTTAAAAAGTATTTTAAAAATAAACATGTTTACATGATTAACAAAGAAATGCATAAATATTATATTAATATTATATATATGCAGCATATCCTATATAATAAAAGGCCAATATGCAAATCGACTGAATGGTGGAACGACCGGTCACTATGATGCACACTGACCACCAGGGGGAAGATGCTCAACACAGGAGCTGCCCCCTGGTGGTCAGTGTGCTCCCACAGAGGGAGCGCGCTCAGCCAGAAGCGAGGAGTGGGCCTAAGCCGTCAGTCGGACATCCCCCGAGGTCTCCCAGACTGCGAGAGGGCGCAGGCCAGGCTGAGAGACCCCCCCACCCCCAGTGCACAAATTTCGTGTACCACGCCTCTAGTATATTCATATAATGCTCTGTGCTGGTTCTGGTGATGCCTCCTTGGTCTCTGCCACCCAGACCTGACAGTCTGACGGAGGAGACAGTGAAGAAACCAGACAGTTCTAACAGATTCACTGGGCTTTGATGCAGAGATAAGGAAAGAGACCGTGACTTTGCTCCTTTTCCTGAACCAGATTTCAGCGTCCACTCATTTCAGGGCCAGATCTTGGGGTCCACTGAAACCTCAGCAAAACCCCACTGAGTCCTCTCCCAAGTGAATTGTGTTGCCTGGGCAACTTCTCGAAACCAGGTGTTCAACACACAGGGGACAAGGCACAGAGCAAACTGGGTCTCTTCTCGACGGGGAGCTATCAGAGCGGAAATCTCAGCTCTTTGTGGGGACCTGAAGGCTGGGGAGGAAGTGACCCCCCCACACACTTGCCTGGGCTGGCTCAGCAGTTTGCCATCCCCCCAGGGACCTGGGGGTGGGGATGATGTCAAGGCCACAGACATATCTGGCGTCTGTTAGAGAGACCATGGCTACTAGACAAAGGTGATATCCTCAGAGACACAGAGATACACCCACAAGCAACTTCCGTCCCCTCTTCTCAGCCCTCCCACCTCCCACTTCTGGGGCAACACAAAGTCTCCGCTGGGTCAGCTGAGGGAACGGGCTGGAGAACTGGAAAACACGGGAGGCCTGGATTTCCTGATAGTCTGCAGGGGTGGGGAGATGGAGTCAAAGGGAAAGCTGCTCTAAGGGACTCCTGAGAGAGAACAGTGGACGAAGAAGGAAATGACCCTTCTCTTGGGAGCTGTCAGGAAGGGAAAATAGAGGTGAAGAGACTCGGAGCAGCCTCCACTAATTATAGGGCCACTGACAATGGCTAATGCTCACATGACACAGACTATTCTGAGTGCAACTCTGAATCCTCCCAATCCTAGGAGGTGGGGAATATTATCATCATCCCATTGTTTTAAATAGACTTTATTTTTAGGACAGTTTCAGGTTCACAGCAAAATCGAGCGGAAAGTACAGCGATTTCTCCTATGTCCCTCCACCCTAGGCATGCAAAGCCTCCCCCACTATCAACATGGCACTACAGAGGTGCTTGGTTATAATTGATGAGCCTACATTGATACATCATTAGCACCCCAAATTCAGAATCTACACTGTGGTTTGCTCTTGGTGTTGCAACTTCTGTGGGTTTCATGAAACATATAGTGACTTGTATGCATACGAATAGTTTCACTCCCCTAAAGATTCTTCGTGCTTTGCCTGTTCATCCCTCCCTACCCCCAAACCCCTGGTAACCCCTGACCTTTTTTTTTTTTTTTTAAATATATTTTATTGATATTTTACAGAGAGGAAGGGAGAGGGATAGAGAGCTAGAAACATCGATGAGAGAGAAACATCGATCAGCTGCCTCCTGCACACCCCCCACTGGAGATGTGCCCGCAACCAAGGTACGTGCCCTTGACCGGAATCGAACCCGGGACCCTTCAGTCCGCAGGCCGACGCTCTATCCACTGAGCCAAACCGGTTTCGGCCTTTTTTTTTTTTTTTTTTTTTTTTTAAGAATAGTTTATTTACTTTTAGACAGAGAGGAAGGGAGAGAGAGAGAGAAAGAAAAACATCAATGTGAGAGGGGAACATCCATAGGCTGCCTTCTGCATGCCCCCTACCAGGACTGAGCCCAAACCCAGGCATGTGCTCTGACCAGGAATAGAGCCAGCAACCTTTTGGTGCACTGGATGATGCCCAACCCACTGAGCCCCACCGGCTGGGGCACCCCTGATCTTTTTACTGTCTCCATAGTTTTGCCTTTTCCTTCTCACCCCAATTTAAAGATGAAGAAGCTGAGGTACACAGTAGTGGGGGGATTTGAATTTGTTTATGCCCAGTCCTGATGCAGTGTCCCCCTTCCCTGCCCCAGAGGGTCAGAAGGATGATGGTTACTCCTCAGGACCACATGGGGCGTTGGTGAGATATAGGATGTTCTTCTCTGTAATCCAGGTGAGGGAAACCCTCTGATCTCTGACTCTTTGAACTTCCCCAGAGCAAGGAGGCCCAGGCCTGTCCTCAAGCCTCTCTGGGTCTCTACTGTCACCCCACCCCCAGCTCTCCGCTTTTGGCAGGAGAAATTGCATAAAAAGAAGTGTCTGAGACAGGTCCCAACTTTCTCATCATCACCCCGGCACTGGGGGAAGGGGCCCCAGCTGCAGAGAAGCTTTCCAGATGCTGATCTTGGCAGGCGTTTCCTCCATCCATGGGCTTGGGGCCCACTTTCAGCTTCAGGGATGGGCTGGGAGGTCAGTTCCTGCCACGTCTGCACCAGATGCAGTCTTGGCCCTTCCAGCCTGGGAAGGGTGGGCTCTCTCTTCCGGACAAGGGAGGCAAGCCGTTAGGGGGAAGGGGAACACCTGAACCCACTTCTCAGTACCCCTCCCCCCAGCATAAAAGTAATGACTGACACATTTTTACTGCACCAGTTACTGTCCTAAACATTTTGCAAATATCAGCTCATGAAAAGCTCACAGCAGCCCTGGCAGTTTTGCTCAGTGGTTAGAGGACCAGCCCGCGGAAGGGTCTCGGGTTCTATTCCCAGTCTAGGTCACGTACCTTGGTTGCAGATTCGATCCATAGCCCGGTCAGGGCACATGTGGGAGGCAATAGTCTCTCTTGTATCAATGTTTCTCTCTCTCTCTCACTCTTCTCCCTCCCTCCACTCTCTCTGAAAAAGAAAAGAAAAAAATCAATGGAAGGGATACTCTCCAGTGAGGATTAAAAAACAAACAACCCTCACAGCAGCTGCCCTAACTAGGGAATGCAGACAAACTGCAGTCCATCCTTACACAGGTCACTCAGGAATATATTTGGAACCACCAGTTCCAAAAGGAAGGAACTAGTTATAAATAACGTGGATGAATCTCAAATGCATTATAAGGAGGGAAAGAAACCATACACCAAAAGCTACAAGGCTGTATGATTCCATTTCTATGACATTCTAGAAGAGGCCAAACTATAGGGACTATGAACAGACTAGTAACTGGCAGGGCCTGGGGGTTAGGGAGGATTTGACTACAGAAAGGGAAATTTTTTGGTAATGGAACCATTTTATGTCTTCATTGTGGTGGTGGTTACATGACTATATATGTTTGTGGAAACTTGCAGAACTGTACACTGATAAGGGAAGACTTATTGTATCTAAATTGTATGTTAAAACAAAAACAAACAAAATCCTTCACAGCTGCCTTACATCAGAAAAATAGAAATATCTCAAACAGAGGGATTTAATACAGCGATTGGTTACATAGATAAGAAACCAAAGTGTAAACAGACTAGAAATTAGCACATAGGGCCTAGCCAATGTGGCTCAGTGGCTGAGCGTCGACCTATGAACCAGGAGGTCATGGTTCAATTCCCGGTCAGGGCACATGCCCGGGTTGTGGGCTGGATCCCTAGTGGGGGTTGTGCAGGAGGCAGCCAATCAATGATTCTCTCTCATCATTGATGTTTCTATCTCTCTCTCCCTCTCCCTTCCTCTCAGAAATCAATAAAAATGTATTTTTTTAAAAAAAGAAATTAGCACTTAGGTAGGCCTTGTCCAGTGGGAGATGTTGCCAAGAGCAGTTGGGAAGAAATATTCTGGCTTCTCCCATCCTCCTGCCTTCCAATCTACCCTCAGTGCCTGCCATTGGCAAAATCTGGGCAGAAACCAATGGACAAGGGAAATGTTGTGTGCAGGGGTCAGTCCCTAGCCAGGGGACAGGGTCAGCGGGGGAAGTGGGTGTCTGAGGGTACACAGGCTCAAGCTGGGCACAAACCATGTGAGGTAGGGTCAATTACACCTCATTTTACAGAGGAGGGAATTGAGACCCAGTGAGCCGCTGTGCCCTACCCAGGGTTTCAAGCCCTGAGGAGGGTCTGAATTTCTGCCAAGACCTGACTGGAGTGCTGGTTCTGTGCTTTTTTTTTTTTTTTTTTCTCCAAATTCCTATTGCGGTTAAACTGAAGGTAACTAAACGGGCATGGAAATGACTATGCAAATCAGGCCCATCCTGGGGGTGGAGGGCTGACTCAATGGGAGATTCCTCCTCCAGGGTTTGGCAGTTACCCACAAACTGAGCTGCAAACACACAGCAGATGTTTTGGCAGGTGGTGAGGGGACACTTTAGACAGCTCCCCGCAGTAGGTCAGATCCCCCCATCAAGCCTGCACCCATGCTCTGCATCTCCTGAGGGCTGCCCCCAATATTGCAGCCTTGACCACTGGCTTTCATGAAAACCCTTGCACGGTGATTGGGGGCGGGGGGAGGCTAGGAAAGACCAGATGTTGGGGGGCTCTCCAGTTTATGATGTGTGTTCCCTAAATTGCTATCATGCTTGTGGCCAGCAGAGTCACAAGGCTGATACTGGAGACAGAGGTTACCTGCAGTTGAGCCTTTGAGCCACAGGAGTGAGCTGGACATGTTGACCTTTGACCTCCACCAAGGCTCAGGCCAAAATGGTCAAACTTTGAGCCTTGCAGTATGCAGGTCTCAAGGTCATTACTTATCTTTCATTAAGGCTCAAAATCAATATGGTGGGGGGAGGTGCAGAGCCCTGTGCAAAGTGCTTTCTCTACATTCTATTTGTTGAGTTACTATGTATGGAGAACATACTGGGTGCCCTTCTTAGCAGTGGCGTCCAGTAGTGAAAGAAACAAAGAACCCTGCCATCTAGGAGCTGACATTCTAGTGGGGGAGACAGACAAGCATCAGGAAAATAAGAACAGGATGTCGTCTGTTAGTATATGGTGACAATTCTAGAAACACATGACACCTGGGAAGGCAGCAGAATGTAAGGTAGGAAGGGAGCAGTGATTTCAGACCCAGTGTCAGCTGAGAAGGTGACATTTAAGCAAAGACCTTAAGGAGATGAGGGAGTGAGCCATGAAGACAGACATTCAGGGGACAGTGGTCCAGGCAGAAGGAATGACAGATGAAAGGGCCCCGAGACTGGCGTGGGATTGACAGGTCTGGTGATAAGACCATTGTGGCCAGGAACCAAAGAGTGATAGAGGAGGAGGGTGGGAGGCGGTGAGGACAAGTCCTGAAGGGCCTTGTGGGATGCAGTGAGGACTTTGGTTCTAAGGGAAATGGGATGTAAGAGGGTTCTGAACAGAGGAGGGATGTGATCTGATTCCTGTTTATAGGTTCCCTCTGTAGGAGAAAAAGGACTGTGGGGAGTATAAATGGAAGGAAAGAGAACTTTGATCCTCCACACAGCTCAGGGGGGGAAAGTTTGTATGTGTCACACTTACTAATTAGACCTCCGGAAGAGCTAATCACTTGCCCATAAACATGTGGCCAATTAGCAGCAGCCCCTGGATTTGAACCCGTGTCTATGTGACTCCAGTGCCACTGGGTAAATTATCATTTACTGGGTACCTTATGTGCCTGTGACTTCAGGGGGATAGAGACCTTAATACAATGGGAGTGCTTTCTCTGTTTCTGGTAATAGCTTGGCAACAGGCAATGAGAAGGAATTCACTTAAGAAACATGTACTGAGCCCCTACTGTGTTACAGGTACGAGGCGGCATGCTGGGCTATAACAGGGAACAAAAGGAAGCAAAATTTCTTTCTGCCTTGGAACCTGGCTGTCATGGCTCAGTGGTTGAGCATCAACTTATGAACCAGGAGGTTGCGGTTCGATTCCTGGTCAGGGCACATGACAGAGTTGCTGGCTTGATCCTCAGTAGAAGGCGTGCAGGAAGCAGCCAATCAATGATTCTCTCCATCATTGATGTTTCTATCTCTCTCCCCCTCTTCCTTCCTCTCTGAAATCAATAAAAATATATTTTAAAAAATAAATAAAAAGGGGAGGATTATGTAGGATGTTAGAACATACTAGTAAATACTGATGGGAAAAAATGGGGCAAGATAAGGGAGTCAAAAGGGCAAGGGGTGGGGACTGCAATTTTAAAAAGGGTGGTCAGCCCTAGCTGGTTTGGCTCAGCGGATAGAGTGTCAGCCTGCAGACTGAAGGGTCCTGGGTTCGATTCTGGTCAAGGGCATGTGCCCAGGGTGTGGGCTCGATCCCCAGTGTGGGGTGTGCAGGAGGCAGCCAATCAATGATTCTCATCATTGATGTTTTTATCTCTCTTTTCCTCTGTGAAATCAATAAAAATATATTTAAAAAATAAAACAAAAGGGTGGTCAATAGAAAAAGACAAAAAATAGGGTGGTCAAGACAGGCTTCTTGCTAGAAGCGACCTTTGAGAAAAGAATCAAAGGAAGTGAGGGATCAAGCCATGTGGAGCTCTGGGGAAAGTATGCTCTAAGCAGAAGGAACAGTGTGGAATGTTAAATGCACATCCACAATTATTCTTTCAGGGATATTCTTGCAAAGACCCTGAAGTGGGTTCAACATAAGTAAACGAGTTGACAACTAAAGCATGTGGCCAACCCTGTCACACTCTACTCATTTCCAGGCTTAGTAAATTCTGTTCCCTCAGCCTGGAACACCTTTTCTTCTCTGGACAAACTGCCAATGGACCCTCAACCCTTAACTCCCAGGTTACAGCTTCAAAGAAGCCAACTCTGAAACCTCATCCCACAGACCCTGAAGACCCCTCCCCCCAATTCCAATCCCTCAGCCTTCTCCATTGGACTATATCTCAAGGGTGTCTACTGGATTTACTCCAGTGGTATACAGTAGGTGCCTAATACAATCATTAAGCAACTAATTGCCATTCCATCACTCATCACAAAAAATCTTAACTCCCTGGCAATCTGCCTGTAAAATCAAACTGGTTCTGAGAGGAGACACACAGCTGTTTGTGGTGGTGACTTCTGGGAAGGGAACTGAGTTGGGGTCAGGGGACAGCGGTCAGAGAAAACAGATTTTTTCATGCTAGTTACCTCTTTGTAGTTTTTGAAATTTTCTTTACCAGGTGCAAATTACCGACACAAACATAAAATAAATAAAATTCTACAAAACAAAGGACTAAAAGACTTTTTTAAACTGCAAAGAATGTGGAATTTTAAACACACATTCACATTTATTCTTGCAGGGATAGAGTACACAATGAAATACACTGTAAGTTTTAATTAACACCTCATAAAAATATTCATATGTTATATATCAAATGCAAAAAAAAAAAAAAAGCCTGTATCTTTAGCACGTCATTCAAGTTCTCCAGGGTCCACCCTCATCCCTTCCTTGGCTCTTGCCTCACTTTGATGACAAAATTCGCCCTTAATAATAATGATAATAATGCGATATATTAAGTTTTCATCTTGTGACAAGCATGACAGGCTTTGCCTCCATTTATTTCATTAAAGTCCTGCAACCGCCCCATTTTCCAGATAGGAAAACTGACTGAGGTCGGTCCAGACCACACTGACTCCCTGGTGATCAGGCCTGACCAGGAAGGGAAGGCTGCTATGGGCTCGTAGCGCCCCTGGAGGTCGTGCGGGGAACGTGGCAGAGAACTTACAAATGAGCATTTGGATTTTTGTTGAGAGGGTGGACCACAAGAAAGGCAATCCGGCATCTCTGGACTCTCCACTTTGCTATCTCCTTGGAGGACCCTGGCAGTGCTCTGACGGGACAGGAACCTGGCCTAGGGCGTGCGGGAGACACAGACCTAATCTGAGGGGATTGGGGGGCGGTGGGGTGGAGAGACACAACCCGTCCCTGGGGAATCTAAAAGGATAGGCACTGCCCTGCAGGCTCAATCCTGAGGGCTTTCTGTAGAAAGTAAGACCCCGCAAATAAACTAACAAGCAAAACCTCTTATTGGATAGAGAAAAACCATCGCGGGGTCTAGGAGGCTAAAGGGGGGCGGGGCCGGGAGGTCGTGGCTTACACCAGAAGTATAACAGTTACTGGTCACATTCCCTTAGGTGTCCTCCCAGAACCTCCCAACCATGGGCGGGCCACTTTTCCATTGGCTGAACGAGCACAGGGCTCTTCGAGTGGGGGGGTGGCCTGGGGGGCTCCATGCTGTGGGGTCGCGTTCCCAGGTGTCGCAGAGGGCCCTTTAGGCCAGGAATGAAAATTGGGGTCCTGGGATGGTGGTGAGGTCTCGGCGTCTTCACTCTTGCACGCTCTGCTTTTCGGCCCCGAATGCGGTCGGAGCCGGCGGCGGCGCGGACGTGACGTCATCACTAGGCGCCCCGCGCGCCCAAAAGGAGCCTTGACCTCGGGGCGTGCGGGGTGTGCGGAGCTGCTTCGCGATGCTGCGGCTAGTCCGGGCCGGGGCGCGGGCCTGGCTTCCGCCCACTCGCTGCCAGGTGAGGCCGGGACTGGGAGCGGGGTCGAAGGACCAAGGTTGGAGGGTGCAGGGGTCGTCTCTCATTCTCGCCCACCGTTTACAGCGGCTGAATGTGCTGGCGGAAGAGGCAGTGCAGCCACCGGAGAAGCCGGAGCCGGTGGCGAGCCCGGGTGAGATTGCTGGGGTCGCCCCAAGAGGGGCGTCAACCGGGAGCTCGAACCCTTTCCCCAAACCCCTGACTTACCAATTGCTTCAGGTCCCCAGGCACCGGTACTGCGAAAGTGCGAGCTCCCCGTACCCTCACACCGGCGTCCGGTGCAGGCCTGGGTCGAGTCCCTGCGGGGCTTCGAGCAGGAGCGCGTAGGTCTGGCCGAGCTGCACCCCGACGTTTTCTCCACGGCGCCCAGGTGAACTGAGCTGAAATGGTGAATTGGGTGGCAAAGGGACAATGAGCGCGGGTTTAGGAATCAGGTTGACCTGGGCTGGAGCCTCAGTTTCTCCACTTGTCAAAAGGGGATGATGATAGCTTTGCGCAGTGGCAATGAGGTTTATCCGAGGCGCGATTATTGCGAATTGGAAAAAAAAAAAAAACAACAACAACGGGGGCATGATGATTTTTCCTGCTGCAGAGTGGTGAGGTTGAGAGCTGAGAGGTAACAGCCTCTAGGCCGGTTAAGGATGCAGAACTCTGGAGCTTGCAGGGGTTAGGGATGCAGAACCTCTTTCAAATCCTTCCTTCCCCCATTGTGTCAAACATCTAGAGGTTGCCGTGATGATTCGATGAGATAATTCTGACACATAAGTTCAGTAGAAATGTTGATTATCGTTGCTGTTACTGGTTTTTGCAAAAATCGGTTACTAACAGTGTCTAAATCCTTTCTGTGTGCCTGGTACAGCCTTTTTGCATTTTAGTTAACTAGATCTCATAGCAACACTAGGAAGGCGTTCTGTTATCCTTGTTTTGTACATAAGGAAACTGAGCACAGACAGATTAAGAAATTTGCCCAAGGTCACACAGCTTGTAAGCTTTAAAACCAGGATCTCAATCTTATGTGGGCCGACTCCCAGGGCTGGGTTATTGCTTGCACAGGTGTATGATGCTCCTCATGTGCATGGTGTCTGGTACCATAATAGGTGCTATTAATTCATTCCTCTTACTGTTATTGGTATGGTTTGCCCCTGCCGGAACAGAGTCCTAATCTAATAGAGGGTGACAAAGAATTTTTAAAACAACATATTTTGTTCTGTAAATATTTATGAAGCACCTATTATATGCCAGATTCCATTCTAGGTGTAGTGAATGAACACGGATGTTGCTTACAATCTAGAGGAAGGGTCAGCAAACTTTTTGGGTAAAGGGTCAGATAGTAAATACTTTAGGTTTTGCAGACTAACATCTCCATGGCAACTATTGATATCTAGCAATATAGTGCAAAAAGCAGCCATAGATGATACATAAGCAAATGATCATGGCTGTGTTCCAGTAAAACATATTTACAAAAAGAGGCAGCAGGCCAGATTTGGCTATTAGCCATAGTTTTCCAACCCCTGGCATACTATTACCCTGGCAGCTGTGTCCAGGGTAGCCACATAATGTGAGCCACATATTGTGCAATTTAAATTCTGCTGGTAGCCACATTTTTTACAACAATGGGAAGAAACAAGTGAGATTGCTTTCAATAATATAATTTATTTGCCCTAGCCGGTTTGGCTCAGTGGATGGAGCGTCGGCCTGCGGGCTGAAGGGTCCCAGGTTCGATTCCGGTCAAGGGCATGTACCTTGGTTGCGGGCACATCCCCAGTAGGAGGTGTGCAGGAGGCGGCTGATCGATGTTTCTCTCTCATCGACGTTTCTGACTCTCTATCCCTCTCCCTTCCTCTCTGTAAAAAATCAATAAAATATATTTAAAAAATAATAATATAATTTATTTAACCTGATGTAGCTAAAATATTGTCCTTTTAACATGTGGCGCTGCCCACATTTTAGATGTTCAGTAGCCACACATGTGGTTAGTGTCTACTGTGTGGGACAGCGCAGGGTTAAAGAGTCAAACCAGTTCACAAAGAAGGTGGCATTAAGTAAGCTGTAATGGTAGGAAAGGAGGAAGGTGTAACTCTCTTTTGCAAGGGAGCTTCTCTGGGTGATAATGTTTGGGCTGAGACCTGTAGGCTGAGAAGGAACCAGTCAGGGGAAGAGCATTTCGGGCAGAGGGAACAGCAAATGCAAAGACCTGGAGGCCAGACTCCATTTCACAGAATGGAATGGAGGGCAGTGTGAAGGTGGCAAGACGTGGGGTCAAAGAAAGGCTGAGGCAGATCACACAGAGCCCTGGCGGGGGAAGAGAGGAGCCTGCGTTTTCATCTAGTGGGGTGGGGACTGTGGGAAGGTTTTAAGTTGGAGACCTCTCGTGCCTCCTTCCTCCACAGGCTTGATATCCTGCACCAGGTCGCCATGTGGCAGAAGAACTTCAAGAGAATTGTGAGTGTCCTGAGTGGGGTGAGGTGTGGAAGCCCCTCGGTGTGTTGTCTCTGGACTACTGGGCTTGGGCCCATCCTCTCTCTCCTGACCATTCACTGGTGGGTCATTTGCCAGGCATTTTCTGAACACCCACTGGGCACTGGGCATGGTGCTAAAGGATGGGACAGGAGAGATTCCTGCCCTCATGAAGCTCACAGTTTAGTTGGAGAGGTGAACATGAATCAAGTAGTGATACCTGTAAATGTATGACTAGGGAAGTTATCCCACAGAAAGGGGTATTTAACCTCAGGTCTGCAGTAAGAGTAACTAGGTGAGCCCAGCCGATGTGGCTCAGTGGTTGAGTGTCGATCTAGGAACCAGGAGGTCACGGTTATATTCCGGGTCAGGGCACATGTCCGGGTTGTGGGCTCAATCCCCAGTGTGGGGTGTGTAGGAGGCAGCTGATCAGTGATGCTCTCTCATCATTGATGTTTCTATCGCTCTATCCCTCTCCCTTTTCTGAAGTCAATACAATAAATATATGTTTAAATGTAACTAGGTGAAGGGGATAGTGGGGTTGGGATGGAGGTAGTGGGGACAGCATATGCAAATGCCCTGTGGCAGGGGCCAAAAACAGCCCAGTGGAGCTTAGAGGTAAGCAGGAGTCATGGTGAAGACCTTGGATTTTATGCCAAGATTGAAGAAGCCATTATCAGTCAGGATCTCTGCCTTCCATCTGCTCACCTCCAAAGTCTAGCGAGTTCTCCCCCAGCCCACACCCTCCCTGACTCCTTGTTGCTCTAGGAATGAAGTGGTTAGCCTGGCATTGAAAGTTCCTCATGATTCCCCACCCTACACCTCTCTCTGATTCTCCGTGTCTTTCCCCACGCTCCACCTTCCTTTCAGTTGCAGCCACATTGGAATTGGAATTATTCCAAAAAATACTGAGCAACTACTAATGCCAGGCAGCAGAGTCCCTGCCTTTCTGAGACTGACATTCCGGGAGTGCAGGAGGGAATTCTTGATTTCCTTGTCCTTCCTCCCTCTGAAAGTGATCTGTGCTTGTCCTGATAGAGCCCCATTCTCTGTGTCTCCTCTCTGGCTCCCCAGTGGCAGGCCCAGTCCATCCAGGTCACTGCTATATTCCTGGGCTTGGTGCCTTTTGGCTGCAATGACATCTGCCTCATGAACCTGACCCCTCCTCACTTTGTGTCCACAGAGCTATGCCAAGACCAAGACTAGAGCTGAGGTGCGGGGTGGTGGCCGGAAGCCCTGGCCACAGAAAGGCAGTGGTCGTGCAAGGCATGGCAGTATCCGCTCCCCAATCTGGCGAGGAGGCAAGTGGGCAGGGCGGGGAGGAGGCTCTGGGCTAACTCGGGGTCTGGATGTTTCTTTATACACATCTGGCATGATGTCTTGTTGGTCCCATTCCCTCTACCCCACTTGGGGCAGGGACAGCAAGACTCAGACCCACATACCTCACCGCCCACATGCCGGCAGAGATCTGAGGGTCGTTCACTTTCCCCATCCCCCAATTCTCCCCGACTCCCCCACCTTCAGCCACCTCTGGCCTTGGCCTCTCTCATCAGACTATGGCCACAGCCCCTTTTGGCCCTACCTCACATCTCATCTCTCCTGGCCCACACGTCACACAACACTCAGAGGATCTTCCTAAACCTCCCAGCTTCTGTGGCCTTTGCATGAGCTCCTTACCTTGCCATTCCAGCACTAGTGGCTGATGGACCCTCCCCATATCCCCTTCACACCCTTTCTGCCCAGGTAGCTCTTGACTTAGTCATCTTCCCTTTGCCTGGTCAACTCTGCTCATCCTTCTGGTGTGTTGGGGCCATACTCCTCCAGGAAGCGCTCCCTGACCTGCTTTGGGTTCCCTGTCCATCCACGCCCACTCCCAAACTCCTGGGCTGCCATGCCCAGCCCTGATTCCCTCCGTAATCAAGCCTCTGTATGAATATGAATGGCGTGAGGGCAGGGATCCTTCCATCTTGTTCTGTGCTGTATTCCCAGAACCCAGTGGGAGGGTGGACACACAGGTAGACAGTCCTCACTCAGGGTTTGATGGCTGAAGAAACAGAGGCCCAGAGAAGTGAAGTTACTAGTCTCAGGTGATGCCCAGTCAGGCCTCCCCTCTCCATCCTTACCTGAGGCCCTGCCCTCTGCTGGAATTGAGCCTAACTGCTGGCAGCCTACCCACCCCCACCCTCACACCTACCACTGGTGCTAATTTTTTACATCCAGTTCCAGCTGGGGCCCTCACCTGTTTACACACCTTTATCCCCACAGGAGGTGTTGCCCATGGCCCCCGGGGCCCCACAAGCTACTACTACATGCTGCCCATGAAAATGCGGGTGCAAGGCCTCAAAGTAGCGCTGACCATCAAGCTGGCTCAGGTACAGCCCCGATCCCATTGGGAGCCACTGGGGTATTTGGTGTGTGGGCTGTGAGGGCCTGGGAGAGATGGCAGCGCAGACCTCTGTCCTTTCTCCCGTCAGGACGACCTGCACATCGTGGACTCCCTGGAGATGCCAACTGCAGACCCTCAATACCTGACGGAGCTGGCCTGCTACCGCCGATGGGGGGAATCCGTGCTTCTTGTGGACTTGTGAGGATTCAGGGCAGGGTGGGGTGGGGGCTGAGCTCCATCCTCTGCAGGCCTCACCTCCTGGCCTCTCTTTCAGAGTACACGAGGACATGCCTCAGAACATTGTGGCAGCCACAACGGGGCTTAAGACCTTCAACCTGATCCCAGCTGTGGGTGAGTGAAGGGCACTGGTCCACTCCCAGGTCTCCAGGGATTGCCTGGGCCAGTTTAAGTCCTGTATCTGCCTCTCAATCACTGAGTGGCCTTGGACCGTAACTACCCTCCCCACCCCCAATCCTCAACTGGCCCAAACGGAGCACTGGGAGGGATGTCTTTCTTAAATGCTCTGATACCACATTGTCCAGCTGCACTCACAGTGCTGGGCGTGGAGTGAGTGCGAGGGCCCACTGGCTGTCCCCACCTGGCTCCTCACTCAGAGAGGCAGAGAGGCTGGATCAGGTCTCTCCTGAGCACATCACAGCTTTCACCATGTCGACTGATTCCCAGAGCTCTCTCCCAGTCTCCTGATTGCATTCCTGCTGCCTCCTGGGTAGCTGCACAAGGGGATCTCCTAGGCATCTCCTTCCTTCCAGTGGCTTAGGCCCCACACCACGCCGTCACCCTCCACTCCAGTGAGTCAGCTCACACAGTTGTCTCTGTCTTTAAACATATCCAGAATCTGACCGCTTCTTGCCACCCTGGGCCAGCCCCTGCCTTGATCAGCACAGCCTCCTCTGCCCTCATCCCCACAGTCTGTCCCCCACCCCAGCTGCCAGACGACAACCTGTGAGCACCTGAGTCTGCGCACATCCCTCTGTTGCCTCCAGCTCTCCATGGGTCCCACTGCACTCTCGGGGGTGGGGGGAGCCCAAGACCCACCAGATCCTGCATGACACCTGCCTTATCCCATCCCTGCCCTCCCTTCTTCCTCCCTCTCTCCTCCCTTATTAACTGCAGCCCCACTGGGTACCCTTGGTACGTTGTTTTTCATCTGCTGTCTGTGGTCAGTACCCATCCGTGGGAATCATGGCCAAGCAGAGGGCAGAGCCAGGCACATGGGAGGCTCTCAGTCAGAAGCTGATGGGTTGACAGTCCCTTACCCAGGGTTCTCCCATGGTGAGCTGCTGAGCCAGGGTTTGAATCCAGGCCGCAGGGCTCTTGACCCCATGCCAGACCATGGTATCTCTATAAGGGGAGGTGCTCCCAGGAGGAGGGAAAGGGGCTGCAGATGGGTACAACCCCGCTCTGACTACACTCCTGCCCTGACTGCACTCCCTGCCTCCCCAGGCTTGAATGTGCACAGCATGCTGAAGCACCAGACGCTGGTCCTGACCCTGCAGACTGTTGCCTTTCTGGAGGAGAAGTTACTCTGGCAGGACTCACGCTACACGCCCCTCTACCCCTTCCGCCTGCCCTACTGCGACTTCCCCTGAGCCCGGACCCTGCGCCCCAGGGCCCATCAGCTGCCTTCCTTCCTGCAGCGCTCTCCATGCCAGGTGCTTGCTCTGAGCCACGCCGAGACCCTGGCCGGTTTGGGGCCTTGCGCCCACCCTGCGAGGGCAGCACTATCCAGGCTCCCTCGTCCCAGTAGGAAGCTGAGGCCATGAAGAGTGGCTGGGCGGGCCAGGCAGGCATCACAGTCATGACCAGGAAGGGGCAGCTCGGCAGAGAGCCCAACCAAGCTCCCGTCCAATTCTCTCTCTTCTGTCTTAAAGATAAGCTTTATTTTGTAATTACAGAAGAAACAGAACAGCTCATTGCCATGTTGTGAATAATTCTATCTGGCAAGTCGGGCTCTTTCCTCGGTGCTGGGCACCGCCAGTCCCTCTCTCCTCAAGGGGCGACCTCAGTGCTATTTATAGGAATGTCTCAGAGTTAGCTTCCTGGGTGAGCCAGCCTCCAGGGACTCACAGAGGGTCGGAGCACTGCCCTTTCCTGGGAACCTGCTCCTGGCACCTCCTGGCTCTCGGGCACCCAGACCCTGTTAGGAGAGCATGTGTACAGGAAGCTGGGAGCGTGCCTGGGACAGCTAGTGCCAAGGGGATGTGGTTGTTCATAGTGCTGTACACCTGCTTTCCTAACAGGCTCTGGGTCCCATTTGTTATGGTCCTTCAGTCCGATGTGCGGCCTTGATTCCACTAATAGGTGCCATATGCACACCTGAGCTTCCATCACAATGATTCCCCCTGAGCTCAGAATCAGAATCACTGGTCAATAAATGAGAGAATAAATACGTTTTTTAAAACACCTAACGAGTATCCCAGTTCTTGCATCTGCTGATGTCGTTTGCCCTCCCAAGTTAATTTTTAAAATAATCATAATACAGCCCAGCAGGCATGGCTCAGTGGTTGAATGTCGACCTATGAACTGGGAGGTCACGGTTCGATTCCTGATCAGGGCACATGCTTGGGTTATGGCAGTGGTCGGCAAACTGCGGCTCGCGAGCCACATGCGGCTCACGAGCTGCGGTTTGCTGCTCTGTTGACTAATGAGTTTGCCAACCACTGCTAGACTAAATGTTACCGTGTAGTTGGAAGCTGTGAGGATTAGGCAATTGTGGCATATTGTGTGCAAAGAGGTAAAGGGTAGTATATGACAGTGGTTAGCAAACTCATTAGTCAACAGAGTGGCAAACGGCGCCTCGCGAGCCGCATGTGGCTTGCGAGCCGCAGTTTGACAACCACTGGGTTATGGGCTTGATCCCCAGTGTGGGATGTGCAAAAGGCAGTCAAATGGTTTTCTCTCAACATTGCTGTTTTTATTTCTCCCTCTTCCTTCCTCTCTGGAATCAATCCTCTATAATAAAAGACTAATATGCAAATCGACTGAACGGTGGAACCACCTGTCGCTACGACATGCACTGACCACCAGGGGGGCAGACACTCAATGCAGGAGCTGCCCGCTGGTGGTCAATGTGTTCCTACAGGGGGAGCGCCGCTCAGCCAGAAGCCAGGCTCGTGGCTGGTGACCGCAGTAGTGGCAGGAGCCTTTCCCGCCTCCACAGCAGCGCTAAGGATCTCCTGACTGATGGTTTAGGGAAGCGGGCCTAAGCCATCAGTCGCACATCCCCTGAGGGCTCCTGGACTGTGCGGGTGCAGGCCAGGCTGAGGGACTCCCTGCCCCCCGCCCAAGTGCACGAATCTCGTGCACTGGGCCTCTAGTAAAAAAATGTTTTTAAATATATCATAATACAGATTATAAAGTGGCTGATTTTTTTGAAGTCACCCAGAACTGTCATCTGTGTGTGCAGGCCCAACCAGGCCTGGCAGCCACAGTGACCACCACCATCTGGGCTGTCCCTCACCAAAAACATCTCTGAAATGCTTCTCTTGGGAGTGACTTCAGAACTTGAAACACATTCTTTGAAAATTCTCAATGGACATAAAGTTTGACCCTTAAAGTACCAGATTTGGCTAAGAAAAAAAAAAAAATCATTTGGAGCCGGTAGTAAGGGTACAGAGGCTGAGCAGGAAGTGCTGTGTGGGCTTGAGACAGACTTAACCCCTTATCCCTGTGCCTCTGACCGACCCTGTGAGGCATCAAGGCCTAAAATAAGACCCAGCTGTTGTCCTGATAGCACCTAGCCTAGTCTAGATAGTCATAACTGGAAGTAATACGGCTCAATTGTCTACAGCACAGTCATCAGGAAACCGAATGATCAGCCCCTGCCCAATGGATTTTCAAAAAAATGGGTCAGAACATGTTTCCCTGTACTGGAGTCCCTCAGCCAGATCAGAATGAAAAAAGAGTCCAGCCAGTGTGGCTTTGTGGTTGAGCGTTGACCTATGACTTAGGAGGTCACGGTTCAATTCTCCGTCAGTGTGCATCCCCAGATTGTGGGCTGGATCCCCAGTGGTGGGTGTGTAAGAGGCAGCCAATCAATGATTCTTATTGATGTTTCTATCCCACTTCCTTGCTCTCTGAAATTAATAAAAATAAATTTTTTAAAAAGGGGGTGGGAGCGTCTGGGAAGAGGTCAATGAAGGAAAAAGGAGACATATGTAATACTTTAAACAATAAAGAATTTAAATTTAAAAAAGAACGAGCTAGTAAAAAAAAAAAAAAGTCCAGCCCTGACCGATTTGGCTCAGTGGATAGAGCGTAGGCCTGCGGACTCAAGGGTCCCGGGTTCAATTCCAGTCAAGGGCATGTACCTTGGTTGCGGGCACATCCCCAGTAGGGGGTGTGTGGGAGGCAGCTGATTGATGTTTCTCTCTCATCGATGTTTTTAACTCTCTATCCCTCTCTCTTCCTCTCTGTAAAAAATCAAATATATATATATATATATATATATATATATATATATATATTTTTTTTTTTAAAAAGGTCCAATGGCTAGAATATGCTTTTAAATAATTGGTGTGGGCAGGGGGGGGGCGTAGGGAGTGTGTGCTCAAACTGCCATAACAAAGTACCTCAGATTGGGGTTGTGGGGAGGCTTCAACAACAAATCTATCAGCTCACAACTCTGGAGGCCAGAAGTCCAAGATCAAGGTGTCAGCAGGGTTGGCTCCTGAGTCTGTGTTGAAGAATCTGTCCCATCCCTCTCCTCTGGCTTCTGGTGGTTTGCCGGCAATCCTTGGTGTCCCTTGGCTTGTAGACATATCACCCCAATTTCTGCCTTCGTCTTCAAATGGCATCCCCGTGTGCATGCATGTGTGTGTGCATGCATGTGTGTGTCTGTGTCCAAATTTATCCTTTTTATAAGGACACCAGTCATGCTGGGTTAGGGTCCACCCTAAGACCTCTTCTCGACTTCATCATCCTCAAAGACCGTATCTCCAAATAAAGTCATATTCATTGGTACTGGAAGTAAGGAGTTTCTCTTTTTCTTTTTAATTTTTTATTATTATTATTATTATTATTATTATTATTATTATTTTGCAGGGAGGAGAAACAGTTGAGCCTATGACAGTATGTAAGGGGAGAGAAGGAGCAAGAAGATGGGCTGTGAGAACTGTGGAAGTTGGCACATGTGGCTTCATCATATGTCCTTTCTGCTGTTGCCTATGTTTGAAAATCTCTATAATAAAAAGCCTTTTTAAAAAAGAGAGAGAAAGATAGGTGAAGACATTTCTTCAGGGGGGTGCTGTTGCTACCTGCAAGTCCCCATCCCACCCTCTTGGGAGAGTGGCTAACCCAGGGGTGGGCAAACTTTTTGAGTCGAGGGCCACAATGGGTTCTTAAACTGGACCGGAGGGTCGGAACAAAAGCATGGATGGAGTGTTTGTGTGAACTAATATAAATTCAAAGTAAAGGAGCGGAGGGGAGAGCAAGAGAACCTGATAGAGCAGCCGGATCCAGCCCGCGGGCCGTAGTTTGCCCACGGCTGGATCCATAGCCCAGAGAGGGAGAAGACTTTATAGCTTTTGAAAAGTGTCCTTTGTAAAGGCTGCCCAGGACGTAGGCTGACTCAGGCGAGGAAAGCTGGGACCTGGCTCCCGGGAAACTTGGAAGGCAAGAGGCAGCTCTGATGGTGGAGCCAGAGGGTCTGCTATTGGTGCTCAGTTGACCTGGAAGCCCCCTGGGAGGGACGGGACAGCAGGATCAGATTCCCCAACCCAGTGAAAGGGTCCCCAGGAAAGAGAAAGCCTCAAATCACATATCCACCAAATCCACCAGGGGGTGCCACTTGAACACACTGCTGGGTCATCCAAACAGGGCAAAGCCATTAGTCAAGGAGGAACTGCCCTGTCCCCTCCTCCCTGTGTCTACTAGGCAGAAGGGACCCAAAGGCTGGTGAGGGTGGGGGGAAAGGTGGACAGAAAGAAAGTCAGTGGCAAAGGGACCAAGCCCTTCTTTCCCATTGAGGCCTCCATCCTGAAGAGGCCTGATCCCGGGCTCCCATCAGACACCAAGTCAAGTTTAGAGACTTGAATGTAATGCTGATCTGGGCCTGCGTCCCAGCGGGAATTCTCAGCCAGGGTAGAGCACGATTCCACTACAGAATAAAGCAGTGGAGGGAAAAGCAACGTTGTTTTGATGACATCCAACTACATGAATTTTCGCTCTACACCCTAGGACCGCTAGGGGAGCTGTAATGCAGTAGGAACAAGATCTGTGGGAACCCAGAGGACGAAGCATGCATTTCTGCCAAGGGAGTGTGAGATGGATTCTCAGAGCGAGTCCTACAGAAGCAGACAAGCGGTAAGTACTACTCTCTATTCTCACATCCACCCTTTGAGATATGTGTTTCCAAGTTCTACAGCTGAAGCCATTAAGGTGCAACCAGGGGAAGTGGCTTGCTAAAGGTCACAGCGTGTGACCGGGACTCTCAGCACTGTGAACAACCACATCCCCTCGGCACCAGCTGTCCCAGGCACGCTCCCAGCTTCCTATGCTGGTCTGGTACACCGGAAAGTCAGAAGGACTGGGGAACCACAGTGAGATACTACTTCCCACCTATTAGGATGGCATATTAATAATAATAAAAAATAAGTGTTGACAAGGATGTGGGGAAATGGGAACCCTTGAACCATTGTCCATTGCTGGCGGCAATGTAAAATGGTGCAGCCACTGTGGCAAAGTCTGGCAGTCCCTCAAAAAGTTAAACATGGAATTACCATATGACTCCCAGGTATATACCCAAAAGAACCTACAACATGTTCATACAAAGACTTATACATGAATACTCAGAGCAGCATGATCCACAATGGCCTAAAGATGGAAACAACTCAAATTTCTATCGATTAATGAGTGGATGAACAAAATGTGTTATGTCCATGAAAAGGAATATTATTTATACTAATAAAAGGGCAATATACTAATTAGACCGGGAGGCCTTCTGGACATCCTTCTGGACAAAGCCATGGTGGCAGGTCCAAGGCAGAGGCAGTTAGGGGCGATCAGGCCGGTGGGGGAGGGCAGTTGGGGGCAAGCTGGCTGTCAGGGTGGGCAGTTGGGGACGAGCAGGCTAGCAGGGGGGGCAGTTGGGGACGAGCAGGCCAGCAGAGGGGGCAGTTGGGGGTGAGCAGGCCAGCAGAGGGGTGCAGTTGGGGGCAAGCAGGCCAGCAAGCAGGGGCAGTTGGGGCAAGCAGGTCGGCAGGCGGGGGCAGTTAGGGATGATCAGGCTGGCTGGAAGAGGGGTAGTTGGGGGTGATCAGGCCGGCAGGCAGAGTGGTTAGGGGCAATCAAGCAGGCAGGCAGGTGAGCGGTTAGGAGCCAGCAGTCCCGGATTGCAAGAGCAATGTCCGACTCCTGGTTTAGGCCCGGGATTGGGCCTAAACCGGCAGTCGGACATCTCCAAAGAGGTCCCAGATTGGAGAGGGTGTAGGCTGGGCTGAGGGACCCCCCACCCCATGCACGAATTTTGTGCACCGGGCCACTAGTTCAACTATAAACAGGAATGAAGTATACCCAGAGGAGGATACAGGGACTCTAACAAATGCTTGTATGCCAATGTTCATGGCAGCATTATTCACAATAGCCAAAGGTGGAAAGAGCCTAACCGTCCATCTACAGATGAATGGATAAACAGAATGATATATAGCCTTACACTGGAATATTATTCAGCCAAAAAGGGAAAGAAATACTGATGCATACTATGATATGGATGAATCTTTATGGTAAATATTCTGAGTATCATGTTGAATGAAAGAGGTCAGACACAAAGGCCACATATTGTTTGATCCCATTGATTTTATTTTATTTTTCTAATATATTTTTACTGATTTCAGAGAGGAAGAGAGAGATAGGAACATCTGTGATGAGAAAGAACCATTGATTGGCTGCCTCCTGCACATCCCACCCTGGGGATCAAGCCCGCAACCTGGGCATGTGCCCTTGACCGGAATTGAACCTGGGACCTTTCAGATAGCAGGCCAACGCTCTATCCACTGCACCAAACTGGCTAGGGCTGATTCTATGAGAGAGAGAGAGAGAGAGAGAGAGAGAGAGAGAGAGAGAGAGAGAGAGAGAGAGAACTATGATATGATCTAGCAATTCCACTTTTGGTATTTATCTGAAGGAAACAATATCACTACCTGGAAAAGATATCTGCAGCACCATGTTCATTATTTACAGTCACCACGACATGGGAACAGGCTAAGTGTCCACCGGTTGTGGGTTCAATCCCAGGTTGGGGCACATATGAGAGGCAACTGATCAATGTATTTTTCTCATATCTCTCTCTCTCTCTCTCTCTCTCTCTCTTTCTCTCTCTCCTCCTTCCTCCCTCTCTAAAGTCAATAAATAAATTAAAAACAAATTTTAAAGATGTGGTTCATGCCTGGCTGGCATGGTTCAGTGGTTGAGCATAGACCTATGAACCAGGAGGTCATGGTTCGAGTCCCGGTTGGGGCACACGTTGGGTTTCAGGCTCTGTCCCCAGTGGGGGTGGCGTGCAGGAGGCAGCAGATCAATAATTGTCCCTCATCATTAATGTTTCTATCTCTCCCTCTTCCTTCCTCTCAGAAATCAATAAAAATATATTTTAAAAAATAAAATAAAGACGTGGTTCGTATATACACAATGGAATGTTATCCAGCCATGAAAAGGGGGGAACTCTTGCTATTTATGGCAACATGTATGGGCCTTGGCATTATCTCAAGTGAAGTAAGTCAGACAAAAGACAATACTGTACAATTTCACTTATATGTGGACTCTTAAAAAAAAAAAACAACTTACAGAGATGGAGTGCAAATTGGTGGTTGTCCGAGGTGGGGTGAGGAGGTGGGGCTGATAGGGTAGGGCAATGGTCGGCAAACTCATTAGTCAACAGAGCCAAATATCAACAGTACAATGATTGAAATTTCTTTTGAGAGCCAAATTTTTTAAACTTAAACTTCTTCTAACACCACTTCTTCAAAATAGATTCGCCCAGGCCGTGGTATTTTGTAGAAGAGCCACACTCAAGGGGCCAAAGAGCCGCATGTGGCTCGCGAGCCGCAGTTTGCAGACCACTGGGGTAGGGAAATGAATGAAGGGGGTCAAAAGGTGTAAGCTTCCAGTTACAGGATAAATAAATCCTAGCCCTGGCCAGGTACTTCAATTGGTTAGAGCGCCGTCCTAGTACACGAAGGTTGTGGGTTTTATCTCCAGTCAGGGCTCATACAAGAATCAACTAATGGAGGGGAAGAAAAAATGGCGGTGGAATAGACAGACGTGTCCCGAGCCTTGTCCCGGAGCAGATAGAAAGAACAGCTGAGGGTCGCACAGGGAGTGTTTGTTGGTGAGTTGAGGGACAGCTATACTCCAGGAGACGGTGGGGGATTGCTGGACGGGGCTCCCCTGACCGGGCAGCCCCCACTGCTGCTGGATTCCCTCCTGGAGCGACCAGCTTGGATGCAGAGACTGCACCATCTTGAAGGGGAAAGTGGATGTTATCGGGAGCCTGAAAATCTACAACTGCAGCACCCACCGAACAGCTGTGAACCCCAGAGCACCGGTCCCCAATTGGTGCAAACATGCAGATTCAGGGGAGCTCTACACTCCACCACGGAAAGGTCAGATTTCGCCTGGGATAAGGTGAGGTCTGTGGTCCTGGCGGGACAGAGAAACGCACACACTGTGGGAGCTGGAGGACCGGGGGGAAGTCTGCACCTAGAAAAAATCCGTGACTGTTGGGGCTGGTGTGATCCATGAATGTGGAACGGGGGTCCTCAGAGCTGCTAACAGAAAGGAACTCTAAAAAGCAACCCATTTTGATCTGACGCAAAAGGACAGCCTAAAAATTTTAAAAGTGTGCCGCTGCTTAGACCCAAGGGGGAAAAAAAGACTGCACAGACTTGCGAGCAGCCCCAGAGTTCGCACACTTACGCTGACTCTTTTTTTTTGTTGTTTGTTTGTTTTGTTTTTTCTTTTTCCTTTAAATCCTTGCTTCTGATTACTAAGCCCAATACATAGGATCACCCAATTGGGACACCCTAAGAGACTACAGGGGAAGTGACCATCAGAGAACCAGCTCTGGGGCAACCCACTCCCACAAACAGGTATTGAGTGCCACAGGAAAAGCAGGATCTAAGCACTGGCTAGAGAGGACCTATAGACCCGGAGGTCAATCCAGAAACACTGCCACCCAGGGGCTGAATCACAAATTGACTCTTGTGTAAACACAAATAAAGGAATACAGAAATTAAGACACACTGCCTGCTTAAAAATCAGGACTGGCTTACAACACTGAGGAGCAGTGGAATGCAGGGAACTGCAATACTGTCCTGACTAGGAAACAGGCGTGCCAAACAGAACAGTAGAGGAAGTGAATGACCTTCACTACTGCACATTTTTATTTTTTTTCATCTTTTACTTAAGAAACTAATTTTTTTCTTTTTTCCTCACTTGATTTTACCTTTTTAATTATTACATTTTTATTTTCAATCAGTATTATTACTACTACTACTATTTTACCCTTTTTTTAAGTATCATTTTATTTTCTCTTTATTTTACTTTGGTATTATGTTCTACATTCTATTTTCATCTTCCCTTTAGCATCATTTTACTCTATCTCAACTCTTCCTTTATGCCATCACTCTCTTCCTAACTTTTCCCCTTTTGTTGTCCTGTTTCTCTTACCCTTTTCCTGCTTTAGATTTTCCCTATTCTTTCTTTTTACCCCCTGTTAAAATTTCACCCTACTTATATATCTAATTTCCAATCCCCTGCTCCACATCCTTACACACCTCTCTCTTCTGTCTTCACTATCCAAAAAATTGTTTTTCTCTCTGTCCTTTTGTTGTTGTTTGCTTGATAGTTGATTATACCGATTTTTATGCTTGTTTGTGAGATTGTTTTGCTTATTCTTTTTTGTTTGTTTGTTTTGTTTTTGTTTGTTTTTTGCTTCTGCTTTCCCTCGACTCGCTTGATATCAGTTTTTGTTTGTAGTTTATATTCATCTCCAGGTACTTGTTGCTGGCATTTGTTGTATATATAGTTTGTTCCCCTCTTTTTTTGTATTCTCTTTCTTTTCTCTCTTACTTTTTTTTTTTTTCTCAGACATATGCCGAAGCAATTTCTTTTTTTTTTTTTTAAATATATTTTATTGATATTTTACAGAGAGGAAGGGAGAGGGATAGAGAGCTAGAAACATCGATGAGAGAGAAACATCGATCAGCTGCCTCCTGCACACCTCCCACTGGGGAGATGTGCCCGCAACCAAGGTACATGCCCTTGACCGGAATCGAACCCGGGACCCTTCAGTCTGCAGGCCGACGCTCTATCCACTGAGCCAAACCGGTTTCGGCCCGAAGCAATTTCTTCACCGATACCGCTCCTAGGGCAATGGAAGCTAAAGAGAAAATAAACAAATGGGACTACATCAAAATAAAAAGCTTTTGCACAGCAAAAGAAGCCATCAACAAAACAACAAGAAAGCCCACTGTATGGGAGAACATATTTGCAAATGTTATCACTGATAAAGGTTTAATCTCCAACATCTACAGGGAACTTATACAACTTAATAAAAGGAAGATAAATGATCCAATAAAAAAAATGGGCAACGGACCTAAATAGAATCTTTTTGAAAGAAGACAGAAGGAAGGCCAAGAGACATATGAAAACATGCTCAAAGTCACTAATTATCTGAGAGATGCAAATCAAAACGACAATGTGGTACCATCTCACACCTGTCAGAATGGCAACCATCGACAAATCAACAAACGACAAGTGTTGGCGAGGATGCAGAGAAAAAGGAACCCTCGTGCACTGCTGGTGGGAATGCCAACTGGTACAGCCACTGTGGAGAACAGTATGGAGTTTCCTCAAAAAACTGAAAATGGAACTCCCATTTGACCCAGTAATCCCACTCCTGGGAATATATCCTAAGAAACTAGAAACACCAATCAGAAAGGATATATGCACCCCTATGTTCATAGCAGCACAATTCACCATAGCTAAGATTTGGAAACAGCCTAGGTGCCCGTCAGCAGATGAGTGGATCAGAAAACTATGGTACATCTACACAATGGAATACTATGCTGCCATAAAAAAGAAGGAATTCTTACCATTTGCAGCAGCATGGATGGACCTGGAGAGCATTATGTTAAGTGAAATAAGCCAGGCAATGAAAGAAAAATACCATATGATCTCACTCATTTATGGAAAATAAAGAACATTATAACCTGATGAATAAAAAGATAGATACAGAGGCAGTAAAGCACCGAACAGACTGTCAAATTACAGCGGGAAGGCTGGGGAGTGTTGGGGAGGGGGGAAAATAGATCAACCAAAGGACTTGTATGCATGCATATAAGCACACCAATGGACACAAGACACTGCGGGGGGGGGGGGGATGAGGGCATGTGACAGGGGGTAGGGGAGGCTGGGGAAGGTAATTGGGGAAAAAAAGGAGATATATGTACTAATATATGTAATATTTTAAACAATAAAAAATATTTTAAAAAAGAATCAACTAATGAATGCATAAGTAGGTGGAACAGCAAATTGATGTTTCTCTCTCAGATCAATTTTTTAAAATTTTAATATATTTTTTATTGATTTCAGAGATGAAAGGAGAGGGAGAGAAATATAGAAACATCAATGATGAGTGAGAATAATTAATCGACTGCCTCCTGAGCACCCCACACTGGGGATCGAGTCCACAACCTGGGCACATGCCCTGACCAGGGATTGAACCATGATTTCCTGGTTCATAGGTCGACACTCAACCACTGAGCCATGCCAATCAGGACAAATTTTTTTTTTTAAAGCTAAGTCCCAGAGCTATAATATACAGTATAGTGACAGTCAGGTCTGATCAAATAATTGTACACATACCCGCTCCCCTGGAAACTGACCTTTAGGCCACTTCACAATGGACATTCCACTCGCTTAGACCACATTCCACTTGATAAGACCATTATCTCTCCTCTCCGGAGTTTCCCAGTATCTGGACCTGCACAGAGTCTCTGCCCAGAAAAAGCCCGCCTAGAGTCCTTTAAAAACCTCTGACTCCCGTCTTTGGGGGCTGGCACCATTTGAGGGCTCAGCCCATCTGGTCTCCAGATGACCTAATAAGCCTCGTGCGTTCCTCCTTCGGCGACCCTAACAATGACTTCAATATAAAGTATTGGGGAGTTGACATTCCTGGAGCAGCCTTTACCCAATGAGGCACAGCTTGGTGGAGTCTACCCATAACCAAAGTTCCCGAGTGAAATGCACTCCAGTTTCCCCCAAAAGGGAAATCCACTAATGGTCATCTTTGTTGTCTCCTTCCCCCGATTCCCTCTGCCCAGGTGTTTCCTGGGATCACCTCCCAGATGAACTACCTGCAGGACAACCTTGTGAGTGAAATGTTCTGGGAACCTTTTGTAAAAGGGGGGGAAGGGAATTCTGGGCTGGAGGAACAGCATGTGCAGAATGCTCAGAGATCAGAGGAGTTTATTTATTCAACAAGTATGCGTTGATCACCTGCTAAAATGACCATTCATTGATTCAGGTTCTGGGAAGCACAGGGTCCCTGTCTTTCTGGAGTTCACAGAAATGGAGGTCACAGACAATCGAATAAATCGAAAGAATTTCAGCAAGTGAATGAAGTTTCAGTAATGAGCCCATTGGAGCAAGGAACAGGGAGCGAACAAGGTGTGGCTTAGAATCAGGGTGGGGGGCATTCAGGAAAGTTTTGGGGGGAGACTCAGGCCATAAGAAAACAGGGGCAGGCCACGTGAGGGCTGAGGAAAGAGCATTTCAAGCTGAGGAAACTGCAAGGTGCCACACAGAGCTCAGAGTGAGGGGAGAGCAAGTGTGATTCCATGGGGCTGCCTTGGCCTGTTTCTTGGTCTGCCTGAGACTGCCTGGCATCCTGGAGGAAGCCCTGCCTTTCCTGGCGTCAGAAGCAAAGGATCGGGGGCCATGTGCTTCCCTTTTCCTTGAAAATACACAAAGGAGTGCAAGATGGGAAGGTGCATGCTCCTCCTGCCAGCCTGTCCCCCACTACCATCCCATTCTCACTCAGGAAATGGCCCTCAGCGTCTCAGAGCAGGACCCCAAGGAGTCATCCTTGACTCGGCCCTGCCCTCATGTTTTATCAAGTCCAGTTGGCCCTGCCGCCAAAAACAGATGCCAAATCCAACTACTTCTCCATCGTCACCGTGTAGTCATCACTTGCCTGAATGAGACAGTCACCTCCTCTCCCATTTGTCTTCTACCCTGTCCTCCCACTCCCTGACTGGCACTCCTGCAGTCTCAGGAGGGTGCCTGTATACACCTGAGTCAGGGCTGGCCTGTACCTCCTCTGCTCAGAACCCTGCATGGCTCCCACCTCACTCAGAGGAAAAGCCAAAGTCCCCTCTCCCCCACCCAAGCTGAAAGCACAGGCATCCTCTGCCCCACCCCCTCTCTGCCCTCCTTTCCTCCAACTCTCCTCCTTCCTCACTGCACTCTAGTCACACTGGCCTCCTGACTATTCCTTAAGGCAGTTCCTACCACAGGGTCTTTGCACATTCCGTGTTCATTGTCTGACACACTACCTTCTTAGTATTGTCACTGCTCCCTCCTCACCTCCCTCTGGTCTTTGCTCAAATGTCACATTCTCAGTCTTCCCCAGAATACTCTGTTTAAAAGTACATTAACCCTCATATTTCCTCTCACCTTCCCCGTTTTATTTTTCTGCTTAGCACTAATAACAACCCAACACTTCATCTATTTTATTTTTGTTTCTTGCCTGTTGCCCCCACTAAGACCATCTCAGTACGATGGCAGAGATTTTTGTCTGTTCTGTTTATTGTATGTCCCCAGCATCTGGAATGATGCCTCATAGAGAACTGGCGCTCAATCAAGGCTGCTCAGCGGTGTGGAGAAGGAAGAACGCTTTTCTGGCTGCAGGGGGTACCTGGCCCGCGAGGGGGAGCTAGCGGCCTGCGCACTTGGATTCAAGGCCAAGGAAAGAGCAATTCAACCTGAGGAAACTGCAAGGTGCCACACAGAGCTCAGAGTGAGGGGAGAGCAAGTGTGATGCCATGGAGCTGCCTTGGGCCTGTTTCTTGGTCTGCCTGAGACTGCCTGGCATCCTGTTTCTTGGTCTGTCTGAGAAGCCCTGCCTTTCCTGGCGTCAGAAGCAAAGGATCGGGGGCCATGTGCTTCCCTTTTCCTTGAAAATAATGCGAGCCTGAGAAAAATCCTCGGGAAAATAACACCCCGCGCAGGATTTTCCCAGACTCTCCCGAGGGACTCGAACCCCAGGCCATTCTGGGGGTGGACTTTTGCATCCTTCACCCCCCAGTAAGAAAGATCCCCGTGGAAATTCCTTGGAACCATCAGGGTGTGGAAAGAGGGACGCATTCTGGATGATGGGTGACTCGAAGCACCATCTCTCGGAGGAAGGGCGGAGGCATCCATCGGGCCCCCTTCCTTCCCCTTCTGCTTGGCGAACCTGTGGCCCCTCGGAGGTCTCCATGGTGACGTGGCACGCGCCGCACAACAGGAAGCCTTGGGCGGCGCTGTTAGCGCGCTCGGAGACCCTCCTACCCTCCACGGCGTGAATGATGAGTCTTGAGGTCACACGCACGGGCTGTGACCTCGGGGATGAGGGACGTGGGGGCGGCCTGTGGACGCAGCGCGGGGCTTCACAGCACCCCCATCGCCCTAATGGAACCAGCCGGACACATTCCTGCCCACATTTAGTGCTAGACCCCCGGGTTCGAGTTTCAGGATGGGCAGGAGTCTGAGCGTCCCCTCTCCCCGCCCCACTTCAGAGCCTAGGAGCTGCCTCAGTTTCCCCGCGGAGCCTGGGAACGGCAGCGGGGAGCGCTGCACGCTAGGACCACGTGACTTCCTTCCCCTTTTTTGAAGCTGTAAAGACGCCCCCACGGCCAAGGCAGAAAGGGGAAGCGAGGCCTCGGGACAGGGGGCGCCCATCGGTGGGGGAAAGCGGATCCCGGGAGTGACGCCGCCGCATGTCCTCACCCCCGTGGCACACGGGATCCTGGAGGTGCCTGGGCCCGCTCCGGCCGCTTCTCGGAAATCTCGGTGCCAGCTGGGCGGAGTCGTGCCCTTTGCGGGGCGGGACACCCTTGATGGAGGGTCCCCGGGAGGATTCCCGGGACCCCACCCCATTGAGGGATCGTCCACTCGGTTCTAGGGACCTGCTGGCGCTGGGGAGTCAAATCCCCTCGCAGCTCAGAGCCCCAGTTTACCCCTCTCTGGAATGGGCACAGTAACAATTCCTAATTCTCAAAACAGCTGTAAGCTCTCAGCGCAGCGTCATCGCAGAATCGAGATGAACCCAGCCCCAGGACCGGACCCCAGGCCCGGAGCAGCCCTCCGGTCGCCACCACCTCTGTGGTCCCTTTGCTTCAATTAGGAAATTCCGGCGCTCCAGCGGCCAGCGAGGGGGCACCGTCAATCCGGAAATGCCAAAACCCTCCTTCCAGAGGAGAAGGCGCGGGGTTTCCGGGAAGGCAGCACCGCCCCCTCTCCCCCACGCCGGGCCCGCTATAAAACCCGCGCCGCTGGCGGCCACTCCACACAGCGGACCTCCTCAACGCCAAGTTCCCTGCTCTCCTCACCAGGGTCGCTATGCTTCCCGTCGCCGCCCGATCCCCGCTGCCCGCGCTCCTGGCCCTGCTCTGGGCTCTGCTCCCAGGTGAGTGGAGGACAGGGGCTGCCGTCTGGCCAGGGCTTGAGTCTGGCAAGCGCTCAAGCGCGGAGGATGGGGCTGCGCCCTGGGCGCGGTGGGAGGACCGGCTCCCCGCCGGCTGAGGACCAGGCCATTCGTATTTAGGTAGTTGTTTAGGGGAAGTTGGGGCTAGGGCCACCCGTTGAAAGTCTACCGGCAGGCCCTGGCCAGGTAGCTCAGTTGGTTAGAGCATCCTCCTGATACACCAAGGTTGTGGTTGGATCCCTGGTCAGGGCACATTCAATAATCAATCAATGAATACATAGATAAGAGGAACAAAAAATCTGTCTGTCTCTCTCCTTTCTTCTCTCTCTAAATATCAATAAATAAAAATTTAAGCCCTAACCGGTTTGGCTCAGTGGATAGAGGGTCAGCCTGCGACTGAAGGGGTCCCAGGTTCGATTCCTGTCAAGGGAACATACCTTGGTTGCGGGCACATCCCCAGTAGGGGATGTGCAGGAGGCAGCTGATCGATGTTTCTCTCTCATCTATGTTTCTAGCTCTCTATCCCTCTCCCTTCCTCTCTGTAAAAAAAATCAATAAAATATATTTTTAAAAAATTTAAAAGGAAGTCAAGCCCAGCCTGCATGGCTCAGTGGCTGAGCATTGACCTATGAACTAGGTTTGATTCTGGTCAAGGGCACATGCCCAGTGTGGGGCGTGCAGGAGGCAGCCGGTCAATGATTCTCTCCCATCATTGATGTTTCTATCTCTCTCTCCCTCTGCCTTCCTCTCCGAAATGAATAAAAATATTTTGAAAAAAGAAAGAAAATCAACTGCCATGGGTTCAAATCCAGACCCTGCACCTCAATGTGTGGCCTGGGGCTATTGGCTGAGCCTCTGGAGCCTGTTTTTCACAGTAAATGGAGAATGTAATGTCAGCGCTCACACTTCGCCTTGGTTGTTCCTGACCCGGCACAGCTTCTGCCCCCAGAAGGCAGTCATGTGATATGGGACGTGGTTACCCTCTGAGCAGGCTGGGACCCCCCACGCAGCAAGAGCATTTTGTTCCTCCTTTCCTGTCCCTTGGGGAAGTCCAGACCTGCTTCTGCTCTGGGGAATTCCAAGCCTGACTTGCCCAAGGACCAGAGGCTGAGAAGTGAGATTCCCCGGCACCCCTCCACCAACTCCAGAGGGAGGGGAGAAGGGGAACAGAGAGTCTCAAAGGAAAGGGTGATCAGGGTTGGCGAGCAGGAGAGAGGAAGATGGACACCATGGTTACCAGCTCCATAGAATGTTCTAACGCAGACTGCAGTCCAGATTCTACCACTTTCTGGCTGAGTAACCTCCCCTCTCCAGGCCTCACCATTTCCCTCTGTGAAGTGGGAATGAGCCCAGGATCATCCTCGGAGATACTCAGAGTGGGCCCAAAGCTGAGGGCAGGAATCTTTGAGGGTGGAGTAGGAGGGAGGGGCTCAGACAGACAGTTTTTCAGCTTTGGAGGCACCAGGGTCTGAGGGAGCTAACACAATCCCTCTCCTTATCTGAGTCTACTTGCTCCCTGCCCTGTCCTAGGAGTTACTTTCAATAACAGGGTTCGGAGGACTATACTTACAGATGGGGAAACTGAAACAGGAAAAGGGAGATCACTTGTCAAAGAGAGGGAGGAACCAACCTGATTAGAATCCCTCCATCCCCAAAGGGCTGCCCCCACCACCTGACCTCTTGGGAGTGAGGACACTGGTGCTATGTTCCTCCTCTGCTGAAATCCTCTAATGGCTCCCCATGGCCTTCAAAATGAAAAACACATCCTTGGCATGGCATCCACTGCCTGTGTGATCTTCCTGACCTCATTTCCCCCAACTATTCCCCCTTGCTGACTTGGCTGCAGACACCCTGCCCCAGGACCTTTGCACTTGGGATTCATTTCCTTTTCTCTGGATCGCCCTTCTCATCATCCATATCTGTGCTCATACATAACCCTGTCATCAAGTCACTGTCCTATCATCCAGTATTGTTGTTGTGGTTTTTTTTTTGTCAGAGTTCTTATTAACATCGGTTATTAATTATCTTGTTTGCTCGTGAATTTTTTTGTCTCCCACACTGATGGCAGAGAGTTCTGTCTTATTCAAGGCTGTGCCCCTAGCATAGGCTGGGGACCCAGGAATATCGATGAACTCAATTTGCAATGCCTTTCTCCTCTTCACACTTTTGTTCCAGGGCCTGGAGGTGCCCAAACATCAGTGTACCCCAAAGAACTCATCATACCCCGGGGAGGTTCCATGTTGGTGAACTGCAGTACCTCCTGTGATCAACATACCCTCTTGGGTCTGGAGACTCATTTGAATAAGAAAGAAGTGGCGAGTGGGTCCAACTGGAAGACCTATGAACTTAGTTACATACAAGAAGACACCACTCCCGTCTGCTACTCAACCTGCCACAACAACCAGTCGAAAGCTCCAATGTCCCTCACTGTGTACTGTGAGTGGTGGGGCCCAGGGGCTGGACTAGGCATGCTGGGTGGGGGAGGAGGGCAAGGGAGTCCATGGTGGGCTGGAACTGCCTTTGAAGTTTGGTGACGGGGCCAGGGAGGGTCTCACTGAAGGCTAGGTGGTCACGTCTTCGGAAAGCCTCCTTGTCATTTGAAACCCCTCCTTGAACTTCCTTGGGTGCACTTAAGAGTATCAACAGGGATTCAGCACATTCGAGAACTGGCTCTCTAGACCTCTGACAAGGCCCTAGATCTGACTCTTTTATATAAATACTAGAGGCCAAGTGCACGAATTTGTGCATGGGTGGGGTCCCTCAGGGGTAGCCTGCGGGGATTGGGTCCCAGCTCACACCCCCAGCCTGGAAGCCCCGCAGCCCCGCCTGGCAACCTGCCGTGGCCAATGCCGTCCCCTCATCTGCTTCACCATCTGCGGGGCGATCAGCAGGGCAATTGGCCCCCCACTCTGCTCGCACCTGCCTTGGCCTGGCGCCGCCAGCTCACCTGCTCCACCATCCCACCGCTGTCTGTCCCATGCTGCTCTCCACAAGGCCCATTGGGCCGGCAGTGCCTCTGTTCCATGAGGCCCCCTGGTGGTCAGTGCACATCATAGTGAGCAGTGGAACTCCTGGTTGAACAATTTGCATATTAGGTTTTTATTATATAGGATATATATAATTGATTTCAGAGAGAAGGGAGAGGGAGAGATAGAAACATCAATGATGAGAATCATTGATTGGCTGTCTCCTGCACACCCCCTACTGGGGATGGAGCCTGCAACCCCGGCATATGCCCTGACCAGGAACAAACCATGACCTCCTGGTTCATAGGTTGACATTCAACCACTGAGCCACACCAGCCAGGCAAGCTGACTCTTATTTATTTATTTTTATTATTTTTAATATATATTTTTATTGATTTCAGAGAAGAAGGGAGAGGGAGAAAGAGATAGAAATATCAATGATGAGAGAGAATCATTGATCAGCTAGGTCCTGCACATCCCACACTGGGGATCGAGCCCGCAACCCAGGTATGTGCACTGACTGGAATCAAACCTGGGACCCTTCAATCCGAAGGTGGATGCTCTATCCACTGAGCCAAACCAGCTAGGGCCAGCTGACTCTTTTTTATTTATTTATTTATTTTTTAAAATATATTTTATTGATTTTTTACAGAGAGGAAGGGAGAGGGATAGAGAGTTAGAAACATGGATGAGAGAGAAACATCAATCAGCTGCCTCCTGCACACCTCCCACTGAGGATGTGCCCGCAACCAAGGTACATGCCCTTGACTGGAATCGAACCTGGGACCCTTCAGTCCACAGGCTGATGCTCTATCCACTGAGCCAAACCGGTTAGGGCCAGCTGACTCTTTTTTAAAAGATGCAAATTAAAACTAGTCCTGAAGTTGTTTTTTTCACTTATTGGCAACAATGGAAAGAATTGATAAGAGCTGCGCTGACAAGACTGAGAGACAGCAGGCTGTCCTGGGATGTTGCTGACAGGGGTGGGAGCATAAGGAAGCACAACCCCATGCAGGGAAGGGGCCTCAGTTCTCCAAATGACACAGGCACATGTCCTTTGATACAGAAACCCTACTCCTGGGAACTGGGCTTACATGTGTCCCTGCTCAGGGGAACTGGGGGTGGGGTGGGATTATTCACTGCAGCTTTGTTTGTAAGGGCAAAAGTTTACAAGCCCCTCAAATGTTGGGACTGGGAGATAACTGTGGTTTGGCTATAGTCCCGTGGTTGGCAAACTGTGGCTCTCGAGCCACATGCGGCTCTGGCCCCTTGAGTGTGGCTCTTCCACAAAATACCACGGCCTGGGCGAGTCTATTTTGAAGAAGTGGCCTTAGAAGTTTAAGTTTAAAAAATTTGGCTCTCAAAAGAAATTTCAATCGCTGTACTGTTGATATTTGGCTCTGTTAATAATGAGTTTGCCGACCACTGGGCTATACAATGGGATAGTAAGCAACTGTGTACAAGAATGAGGAAGTTCCTTGTGTTCCTAAAAGAGAGTGTGCTAGATGCTGCACCCTCTTAGAAGCTGCAGTCAAACTCAAAAGAAGTCAGGTATGCCCAGAATGAGTGGCATGCCATTCTGTGTGTTAGGGAGTGGTGGGGTGGGGTGAGGGAGGTTGTGTTTACTGAAAGAAATGACCGTATTAGCTGTGGAAGGCAGGGGCGCCGGGGGCGGCGGGGGGGGGGGGGGGGGGAGCGGGGCTCCAGGAGAGGGCAGGAACTTGTGCCCTTTTTTACCTTTGGGCATTTTTGAACTGTGAGAATGAGTGACTATGACCATAGGCAATAAATAAAATTCAAATTGGAACAAAACAAGCCAAAAAGAAAGGAGGGAGGGAGGGAGGAAAGGAAAGGAAAGGAAAGGAAAGGAAAGGAAAGGAAAGGAAAGGAAAGGAAAGGAAAGGAAAGGAAAGGAAAGGAAAGGAAAGGAAAGGAAAGGAGGGAGGAAGGAAACTGGTCACCTGGCTTTGGGATTAGATAGCCTTGGGTTCCAGTCCCATCATGGCCCTTACTAACTGTGTGACTGTGGGGGACTGGCTTCTTGGTTAACTTTCACATGAGACCTCCTGGGATGGATATAGGGATACAGTAAGGCATGAAGGACATCCCATTTTCACGGTGTCTGGGCGAGGAAGCCTTTGGGTGAATATCAGTTTTGCTTCTGATATGGAGGATGTTTGAGCAGATGCTGGCCAGGTGAGGGAAGTCCCCAAACATTCCCAGGGGCCTCTGAAAACCCCAGGGAACTCCCTGGAAGGCCCTTCCACAGCTCAGCCTGGTAGTTGAAAGCCCAACACTTCAGGTGTGAGTTCCTGGCTCTGCCACTTGCTCCCTCTGTGACTCTGGACACCAGACTTTGCCTCAGTTTCCACCTCTGTGAAATGGAGCAGATAGCTGGCACACAGCAGGGGTGTCAGCTAGGAGACACTCTGGCTTGGGCCTGCCCTGCCCTCAGCGTAAAGATGAGGCACTTCCCTGGGTGGCTAAGCTTTCTCAAGAAAGGTTAGAGTGGTGATTTATGCAGGAAGTGACCCCTAACTAGGCCTTGAAGGGTGCATAGGAGCTGGTAGACAGGCATTCTGGGCATAGAGAACAGCCTGGGCAAAGGTTTGGAGTGGGGAAGCATGCTGAACCGAGGTTGGGAGGGTAGGAGGCGCTGAACATCAACAGATTAGTGAGGCTGGAGCTAAGGCTGGCAGGTCCTCAAATGCCAGGCTGGGAAGTAGAGGCCTTCTCCCCAGGGTGATAGGGAGCCACACTTCAAACGTGTGAGAGCAGGCCAGGAATCTAGATAGCAGAAGGCCAGACTTATGAGAAGCCAGAGGACAGTTGGCTGAGGGCCTTGTCCAGGTCACGCGTTTTGTGGGCAGTGGCTGCTTACAGGAAAGGAAAAGCAGACAAATATTTGAAGAGCAGCGTGACCAGGACTTGGTGAGGGACTGAAGGTGGGGGGTGGGGGGGTCAAGGAGAGGTACAGGCAAGACAGACCTCTTCCAGCAGTCTGGCTTGCAGGCCAAAGAGCGAGTTTGGAGATGTGTGGGCTGAGGTTTAAGGAGGCCTCTCTGCAAATTGTGGTTTGAAGCAGATGATTAGATATCAGAACTGGATGCCTGAGGGTTTTCTGGGCCTTTAAAAAAAATTTTTTTTTAATTTTTTAATGATTTCAGAGAGGAAGGGAGAGGGAGAGAGAGATAGAAACATCAATGATGAGAATCATTGATCAGATGCCTCCTGCTCGCCCGCTACTGGGGATCGAGTCCGCAACCCCGGCATGTGCTCTTGACCAGAATCGAACCTGGGACCCTTCAATTCACAGGCCAACTCTCTATTCACTGAGCCAAACCGGCTACAGCTCTGGGCCTTTTTTTTTTTTTTTTTAAAGACAGATTTGAAGCAAGTCAATGAATTTTAGTGTTTATAGAGTTGTACAACCATCACCACAATCTAATTTAAGAACATTTTCATTACCCTAAAAGGAAACCTTATGCCCATTGACACTCACTCTTTCAACTTCTTAAATGGATTAATAATAGTCCTACCTCCAGTAGACCCACTTTACAGCTCAGGAAACAGGCTCCGTTTCTGCAGCCCTGAGGGCTGGGACTGTTCCAGAGGTAAAGTCACTCACTCACAGCCCATAGCAAAGAAGCAGGAAAGCTAGGAACCAAACCCAAGCCCCTGACACTTTAACAGCATTGCCAAGTGACATTTCTGGGCCTCTGGAGAAGGGAACGGTGACCCGGAGCCCTCAACCTCTCCCTGGGGAGCTTGGCGGGTCTCAGTGCTAAGTCACAGCTCAGCAGAGCTCTGCTATAAATGTTCACTGGCAACTCAGGCTCAGAATTCTGTTACCTGGTGCGAAATGGAAACCCTGGCCTGTGAACACCGAGCCCACAAGTTGTATCTTCAGGGGCTATTCAGAGTGGTATTTTGAGTGTCCGTGGGTTCTTACATTTTTAACATTTCAGAGGGTCATACAGCACATTCAGGAACTTCTTTCTCGCTCTTTTTTTTTTTTAAAGTATTTTTTAAATTGACTTCAGAGAGGAAGGGAGAGGGAGTGAGAGCTAGAAACATCAATGATGAGAGAGAATCATTGTTCGGCTGCCTCCTGACTTCTCATAAGTCTGGCCTTCTGCTATCTAGATTCCTGGCCTGCTCTCACACGTTTGAAGTGTGGCTCCCTATCACCCTGGGGAGAAGGCCTCTACTTCCCAGCCTGGCATTTGAGGACCTGCCAGCCTTAGCTCCAGCCTCACTAATCTGTTCGGCATGCCCCACACTGAGCAACCCAGGCATGTGCCCTGACGGGGAATCCATGTGCCCTGACGGTGACCTCTGGTTCGTAAGTGGAGGCTCAACCACTGAGCTATGCAGTCAGGGCCAGAACTTCTTTCTCTTGAAAGTGGGCTCCTGAAAGGCCTCCAATCAGTGTGTGTGGTTCAACCTTATTCTTTCTATAAATATAGAGTGCCTACTGTGTGCCAACAAACAACATGAGGGGGCAAAGCAGACAAAGATCCTGCCTCCTGGGCTGACATTTCATGGGAGGAAATTGAGGAGAAACAAGTTCACTGAGTAGATGATCTTGTGTGTCAGAGGGTGAATGGGTGCTACAGAGGAAAATAAAGCCAAGATAGGAGAAGGGGGAGCAGAGGTCTCTCTCTCGTTTATTCTGTCTTCTTTTGTTTGGTTGTTCAGTTTTCTTTTTAAACAATTTTTATTGTTTTAAACTTCTTTTTCTTCTTTTAATTTTTTGTTTGAAGAGCAGAGGTCTTTTTAAAAACAGTCTCCACTGGACTGGGCAGCTGAAATACTGTGTGTATTTCACTAGACACCTGGTGACAGACTCTGAGGTTCTTTTCCACTTTTCACTCCTAGAAGCTGCAGTGAATAAAAAAACCTTTTGCCCTTTCACAACCACTTGGGGATTTCTCACTGGTTTCCCCTGAAGTTCTTAACATTCCTGTATGACTTAGGTGGCTTGGGATTAGACAGCCTTGGGGTATGTGTGTGGGGGGTGGGCTCCCTGGCCAGGTGTGGTGCCCCTGTGCCCCCTGCTGGTGGGTGTCCTGTCCAGCTCACAGGACACTCCTTCCTCTCCTCTCCCCCAGGGTTCCCAGAGCGCGTGGAGCTGGCACCCCTCCCCCAATGGCAGCCTGTGGGCGAAAACCTCACCCTCCATTGCCAGGTGGAGGGAGGGGCACCCCGGACACACCTCTCCGTGATGCTGTTCCAAGGGGAGAAGTTGCTGAGCCGGCAGCCTGCGGTGGGGACGCCTGTGGCTGAGGTCACTGCCACAGTGTTGGCACGCAGAGACGACCATGGCACCAATTTCTCTTGCCGCACAGAACTGGACCTTCGGCCCCAAGAGCTGGGACTATTCCAGAACAGCTCAGTCCCCAGTCAACTCCGAACCTTCGGTGAGGCATTGGGAAGTTTGCAGGAGAACAGGCTCAGGCAGTGTTCCTGCTTGGGGTGCGTGGTTCCTGGGAAGGAGGGGCTCCTGGCTTTGAGGGTATGGAGAAGAGGGTGACCTAGATTGCAAAGGCTTCTGGGAAGAGCATGTTCTTGGCCACTGGGGTGGGGTGTTGGGGGATGGGCTGCCTGGGCCAAAGGATCTGAGAAGGCTGTGACCCAGGGTAAGGGGTACGAGTGTCCTGAGTCATAGATGGCCAAGTTGCAGAGTCTCCCGGGGAAGAGGAGTTCCAGATGACAGAATGAAAATGCTGCAGGAAAGGGCTTCAGTTCCCCTCTGTTCACACCATCCTTCTCTGGCCAGTCCTGCCAAAGCTCCGCCCACACCTTGTTACTCCCGGGATCGTGGAAGTGGACACACAGTGGTCCGTGACCTGCACCCTGGATGGGCTGTTCCCGGTCTCAGAGGCCCAGGTTCACTTGGCACTGGAGGACCAGAGGCTGAAACCCACAATCAAGTACAGCAAGGACTCCCTCTTGGCCACTGCCTTGGTGGAGGTGACCCCGAGGGAGGAAGGCATCCATCAGCTGACCTGTGCAGTGATCCTGGGAAACCAGAGTCGGAGGACTCGGGAGAATGTGACCATCTACAGTAAGTAGAGACAGGGCAGAGCTTTGGACGTGTGGGGCCAGACCTAGGGGTAGGGCTCACTGTGTGCTCCTCTCCCAGGTTTCCCAGCTCCCAACTTGACCCTGAGTGAGTCTGAAGTCCCAGAGGGGACTATGGTGAGCGTGGAGTGCAAGGCCCATGCTGGAGCTGTGGTGACGCTGAGCTGGGACCAAGCTGAGTCTTCGAGTGCCCAAACCACGCTGAATGCCACTGCTGAGCACAACGGGCGTGGCTTTTTGTGTTCTGCTGCCCTGGAGGTGGCCGGGAATGTGCTACACAAAAACAAGACCCAGAAGCTCTTTGTCTTGTGTGAGTAGGGCTGCTGGACAATGACCCCTAACCTCCAAGGCCCAGGCCCTATGACTGCATGAGCTCACATCTCTGGAGTCTACCCCCACCCCTGCTCATGGTTCACTACCTAACTCCTCCAGACCTGGGTGGTGAGAGGTGTTCTGGTCCCTGACCCATCCTCATCTTGCTGTGTTTCTCTAGATGGCCCCCGACTGGACAAGGAGACTTGCCCAGGAAACTGGACTTGGGAGGAAGGCACCCCGCAGACCCTGAGGTGCCAGGCCTCGGGGAACCCAATCCCCAAACTGGACTGTCACCGGAAAGGGGATGGGGCTTTGCTGCCCATCGGGGACCTGAGGCCTGTCACGCGGGATATTTCGGGCACCTACGTGTGTCAGGCCACCAGCCGTCGCGGTGCGGTCACCCGTGAAGTGGTTGTGAACGTGATCTGTGAGTGCCAGTGCTGGGGACTGGGCTGGGTTGGGCAGGGTCAGCGAGCCTGGCTCAACCCCCATCTCCCCTTATTGTTCTCCCTACAGATCACCAGAGTAACTTGATCACCATCATTGCAGTGGCAGCTCTCATTTTGGGCATTGCGGGCACAGTGGGTCTAGCCGCTTACCTCTATAACCGCCAGCGGAAGATCCGGAAGTACAAGCTACAGGAGGCAGCCGCCATGAAGCTGAACACGCCACCCTGAGCCTGTCCCTGGACAGGGCCTCCACCGGTGGCAGCAGTGTTGCATTGGACAGTGGCAGACATATGCCATTCAGCAGCACCCACCTTCCTAGAATGCCAGGAGACAGGATAGAGGCCTCAGCCAGAATACACGCAGCGTTCAGGGCCATGGAACCTGCACACAGGATGCACACCTGACCTGTAGCCACAGGACTGAGCCAAGACTCAGGGGCAAGACTATGGGGATGTCAAAGGCTGACCTGGCCAGAGGGGTGTGACGGGGACATACCTATGACATGGGGACACCCATCTGGAAAATATTGAAACTCACCCTCCTGCATGTGCCAAGGCCCTACAGTCCTAAGAGAGAAGTAGCCCTGCCCAGACACAGGCAGCATCGAAACAAATTCCCACACTTCCTCTGACAGCTCTGACAGTGCTGTCTACCGACTGGGCCCAGCGCTGGATGGTGACATATTTATTCATTTGTTCTTTTACCAGATATATATTTGTAAATAGTAGTGGGGTTTTTTAATTGATTTTTCACTGAGAGAGGAAGGGAGAGATATGAGATCTGCTGCCTCCTGCACCTCCCCACCCCCTCAGCCCCCACTAGGACCCAGCCGTAACCCTGAGGTTGCCCTGACCTGAATGGAACCAGTAACCTCCTGGTGGATGGGACAACGCTCAATCCAATGAGCCACACCGGCTGGGCTAGTTACCAGATATTTATTAGTGCCTTCTATGTGTGGTAGAATGGTAAACAAGAGGAACAGAAGTTCCTGCCCTCAGGAAGCTCAGTCTAATCCAGGGGTGGGCAAACTTTTTGACTCGAGGGCCACAATGGGTTCTTAAACTGGACCGGAGGGCTGGAACAAAAGCATGGATGGAGTGTTTGTGTGAACTAATATAAATTCAAAGTAAAGGAGCGGAGGGGAGAGCAAGAGAACCCTCCGCTCTTTTGGCTCCGCGGGCGGGATAGAACAGCCGAACGGGCCGGATCCGGCCCGCGCGCCGTAGTTTGCCCATGGCTGGTCTAATCTCATTCAGGGTTGCCAGGTACAGATGTATTGGCTGTACACTGCACAAGAGTGCCTTACAAAAAGACCAAGTGGGGTGGAATTTCCCACTCCATTGGCCAAACTGCTTCCCCCCAGCAGGGAAACCAACATGGTTTAGCTGGTGACAGGACAACCCACTGGTGCTGACCTCTGTTAGCCACCTCCACGCACATGCACCTCTGCTAGTGCTCACAGTGACACCTGGTGACATGCTTAAACACGAGTGTCCACTCTTTGATAGCTAAACCATAGGATCCCATGAAACTATGTCCAACCCGCGTGTCCCTGCTTTGTCCTACCTGTTTCCATCTCATTGGGACCATTTTAAGAACAGAACTCTGGCAGCTCCAAATTCCTGAAGGCCCTGCAGACAGTTGGGGTGGGGCTGATTTCCAGCTCTTCCTGAAGCCTCTCCCTTGTGTTAAAGCTTTTTTTCACAAGCCCAGCCTCTCGTGAGTTGAGGGGATGTGCCATGTCCAGCTGGAGTTCTTCCTAGCTGTCCTACCACAGCCCTGTCCTATTTCTCCTCCCCCCCTGCCCCCCCCCCCCCCCCCCCCCCCCGCGCCCAAGGAAAGGCTGATGTTCAAGGCCCATCCCTGAGGCCCTAAACCAAATCTGGGTTTATTGGTAACTTTTGAGACTCTAGGGAAAATTAAAGACCTCTCTCTGGAAAAAACCCTCACACACGTTTGATTTAAAATGGGGTCTGGAATCCCATTCTTGAGTGGAGGGAGGGGGGTATATATATCGCAGGGCTCCTGGCCCTCTAGGAGCCTCTGTCTCTCCGGGTGGGGCTGAGAAGGCGGGGCTTTGGGCTTTCTTATCTACAGAGCCAGCCTGGCTTCCTGGCGCGGGGTCTCTCACTACGGGCTCTTTGCCATGGGGTTTCTGCTCCCCCTCTCACTTCTGGTTTTGCTGGCGGTAGCCTACCCGGGAGGCAGGAGCGCGCGGAGGTGCTGGGCTGCGTGGGCGCAAAGCCCCGGAGGCAGCTCTCCCGCGCCCTCCGCGACTACAGCGCCGTTCTGGATGCGCTTAAGCCCCAAGTTCATAGCCGTGCCGCCGGGGAGTTCGGTGTGGCTCAACTGCAGCAGCAGCTGCCCCCTATTGGAGGGTTCCACCCTCCATACTGGGCTGCGGCGGGGCCAGAATCTCAGCGGGCCCAGCTGGATCTCCTTCCAGCTACTGGATGTAAGGGCCTGGAGCTCCGATGTGCACTGCTTCCTCACCTGCGCAGGAGTAACGCGGGGGGCCACGGCCAGGATCAACACCTACAGTGAGGGACAAGGGTTTAGGCCCTGCTGGGAAGACGGGAGGGGGACAGAGATGGGGCAGTTGACAGTCGCTCTAGGGGGCGCCCGCGGACCTTGCTCAGCGGCCCCCTCTTGCTTTAGAACGACCTCACAGCGTGATCCTGGAGCCTCCGATCTTGGAGGGCAGTGAATACATTCTGCGGTGCCATGTGACGCACGTGTTCCCCGTGGGCTTCCTGGTGGTAACTCTGCAGCGTGGCGGCCGGGTCATCTACTCCGAGAGCCTGGAACGCTTCACGGGCCTGGATCTGGCCAACGTGACGCTGACTTACGAGTTCCAGGCTAGGCCCCACGATCTCTGGAAGCCCGTGACCTGCCACGCGCGCCTCACTCTCGACGGCCTGGTGGTCGGCAGCAGCTCAGCACCCATGACGGTGACATTCTTGGGTGAGGCATCCTTGTAATCCTGGGACTTGAGGGGTGGAGAAGGGTTATGAGGGGGCACTGGCCAAACTTGAGCTCCACGTGGGTCATCATGCCTCCAAGCGCTCCGTTCCTAATTCTCACCTCCGGCCCCCAGCTTGGAGCCCTGTGTCCAAAGCCTTGGCTTCCACTTCCATCGCAGCATTTGTGGGGATTCTTCTCGTCCTGGGGGCCGTCTATCTGCGAAAGTACCTACTGATGCAGTCCCGGGCATAGAAGGGGTGGTCCATGCTGGCTGAGTCGGAGCAAAATCTGGGACAATTTGGAGACCCCTCCTAAATCAATAAAGCCTTCCTCAGTCAGCCTGTCCCTCGGCATGAAGGTCCCCAATTAGGGCATCGCCTCAGAGAAGTGGTCTTTTTGGCTTTGTCATAATCACTTTCTCCAAGTTCCTTGTCCCCCTGAAGGTACCTGGGGGTCCTCAATCCTGCTTTTCCAGCCGGTGTAGTAAACATCTTCTACGGGCATTATCAGTGCGGTGCAGATGGGCAAAGCCTAGGCGCTGGAGGGCTTTGGGCTGTGGGCGGGCTTTTGCTGACTGGCTCCGCCACTAACAGCTCTGATTGGATGTTTTGTTTCCTCTCCTCCCTCCTCCCCTTTTTCACTTTGATCCCGTACTTTTCTGGAGGACAAGAGTGGATCTACAATTGATTCCCATAGTTCACTTGTTAGCTCTGCGGACTAGAGCAAAAATGGGCGGGCTTCACATGTACATATTGAGGGACCTGGATATGCAGAAAAGGTACCCATGTGTTGACTGCTGGGAAGGAGCAATCAGATGGTCCACGTGGGGTGGCACAGACTCGCGTTCTGGCAACCTCCTAATTTAATAGTCACAGGGCCTGGAGGCCCGGATGCGGGATCAAAAGTATCAATAGTTTGTCTCTTGGTCTCGCGTGGACACAATCCGAGTCTGCACTGGATGCCTGGCAGGGCCCTGCGGTCCAGGGCTCTGGCCGCCACGCGGAAAGAGAATTCAGGGGTGCTCTTCCGCAGCTCGTGCTCGCACACGCCGCCGAATAGACACGTGCCCGCTGCACTCTGGGTAAATACAGACCCGGAGCCGAGCCAACCCTAATTTAGACGCCCGCGAACGCTGCAGCGCACGAACACGTGCTCCTGACTCGCTGGCACTTTGGTCTCCGCCCCCTCTGTCGCTTGCGGGGGCGCAGCCGGAAGGGTACTAGGGGCTTGGCTGTAATCCTCAACTCCCCGGGGTCAAAAGGAGAAGGAGGAGGAAGGCATTCCACACCCGCCTCTAGAATTGTGCCTACCTTATCCTGCGCTTCCCAAATGTCTCCTACCCCATAAATCAATTCCGGCACCAAGGGGCGTTGGTGGGAAGGGCAAAATATGGGGGCGGAGCTTGGAGTCCAGCTCATTTTCACAGCATCTAAACTAGGGGTGGGATGGGGGTTTGAGATGGTCAATCCAGCATTTCCCCCGACCTCCGCGTCGCCTCCGCGGATGACGTGAGCTCAAGGCCGCCCCCAGAAGGCTCTGGGCGATGGGGTCGGCTTCCACGTAGGCCCCGGGGGTCGCTAGCTCCTACCCGCACACCTTAACCGAGGCCGGGAGCCTGGCGCACGCTCGCCCTCCCGCCTCCCCGTCGCCTCTGCCGCCTCCCCCTCCTTGGAAACCAAGTTACCAACGTTAAACCAATCCCTGAGCGCAACTCTACCTCCTCCACACCCCACCCGCCGCGCCGCGCTGTCCTCGAGCTCAGCCCAGCGCTCGAGCTCCCCTCTCCTCCTGTACTTTCCCCGCGGCGGCGATGCCAGGGCCCTTGCCAGGGCTGCTCCGGGCGCTGCTCGGCCTCTGGGCTGCCCTGGGCCTGGGGCTCATCGGCCTCTCAGGTAAGAGCCCGTCCCGGGTCCGGGTGGACAGGGCGGGGGCGGAGTTCCGGACCGGAGAAGAGGCCACATGCCCCTCCCGGCTCCGCCCTCGCCTCGCTCCCACGCTTCTGCCCCCACCTTGAGCCTTGGGCTTTCTTTATATTTCTCCCTCCAACACACACTGGAGACATAGCTTCTCGACTCCTCGCTCGCCCAGATCTCTACCATACCCCCTTCGAGATCCTGGGTTCTCTTCTGCACCCAACCTTGCACCTCGGAGACCCGGTGTCGCCGGGGACCTCCTCATGCTCTGCTATGCACCATGGTCCACGGATTGGCATCTTACCCACTTGCGGCCCGCGAAGACCCGATCTCTCCATCTGCCGTCACTCAGAGGCTCTGTTCCCACCCACCCTAGGCCTGGCAACCGAGTTCCTCGATGTTTCCGCAGTTCCTTTCTTGTTAACCCCGCGACCTCTTTTTGTGTTCTTCACCCGGGTTTAGAGTCCTTCCTCATCCTTGATTCAGCTTCATTTTTCCTTTGCCCTCACCTCAACCTCAGTCTCCCCTTCTCTCCGTGATAACCCTGAGAGCCAGTTGGTTCCCCTTCCCCCACCTGGGGTCCCCTCCTCCCAGGGTTGGTTGGGTATGGCGAAGATCCCATCTTTCCTCTCACCTTCCCCCATCCCTCCCATGCTTTCCCACCACCCAGTTGGCACCTTGCAGGCAGGGCTCTCCGCTGCCATGTCCCAGAGGCTCCCTATAGGTTTGTGCCCTGGGAGCACGCCTCCAAACCTGAGACCGGAGCTAGTTCTTTTCTACTCCGGCCTCTGCTCCTTCCCCGGGAATGCCTGACTCAGCATCGGGGCGCTAAGATGCCCGAGAGTGGGTTCCCCAGGCTGAGCCCGCATTTCTCCGGGCAGTGGTCGCGCAGGAGCCTCTCTGGGCGGACCTGCAGCCCCGCGTGGCGCTCGTGGAGCGCGGGGGATCGCTGTGGCTGAATTGCAGCACCAACTGCCCACGGCCCGAGCGCGGTGGCCTGGAGACCTCGCTGCGCCGGAATGGGACCCAGAGGGGTTTGCGCTGGCTGGCGCGTCAGCTGGTGGACATCCGAGAGCCAGAGACCCAGCCAGTCTGCTTCTTCCGCTGCGCCCGGCGCACACTGCAGGCTCGTGGGCTCATTCGTACTTTTCGTGAGTTCTCAGCAGCCACGCTCTTACCCCACTACTTTCCCTCCCTTCTGGCCCCGCCCCCTGGTTCATGAGGTCCTCCCCTTCAGGCTCCTTTTTCTGGATCCCCAAACCCACACCTCTTGGCCCTTGGGTACCACTACACGTTTCCAAGAACCTGGGTTCCTCCCTTGCAGAGCGGCCTGATCGGGTAGAGCTGATGCCCCTGCCTGTCTGGCAGCCTGTAGGCGAGAACTTCACCCTGAGCTGTAGGGTCCCTGGCGCTGGGCCCCGTGGCAGCCTCACAGTGACCTTGCTGCGGGGCGCCCGGGAACTGGTCCACCGTAGCTTCTCCGGAGAGTCGCCCCGAGCACGGGGCGCGGTGCTCACGGCCGCAGTACTGGCGAGGAGGGAGGACCATGGGGCCAATTTCTCGTGCCGCGCGGAGCTGGACCTGCGGCCCCACGGCCTGGGGTTGTTTGAAAACCGTTCGGCCCCCAGAATGCTCCGAACCTTCGGTGAGTGGGTGTGGGGAAGTGAAGGGGACGCAGAGGGTTGGACAGGTGCTTAAGAAGTTTGGAGGCAGAGAAATCTGAATTATAATCCTCACGCCAACACTCACCAGCTGAAAGCCATTTTCCTCTCTTCGACTCTCAGCACTGTCTCCGGAACCCCCGCGCCTCGCTGTCCCCCGGCTCTTGGAAGTGGGCTCGGAAAGACCTGTGAGCTGTACCCTGGACGGGCTGTTTCCAGCCTCAGAAGCCCGGGTCTACCTGGCGCTGGGGGACCAGAGGCTGAATCCGGATATCATCCTCGAGGGGGACGCGCTCAGGGCCACTGCCACAGCCACAGCGAGCGCAGAGCAGGAGGGCGCCAGGCAGCTGGTCTGCAGCGTGACCCTGGGGGGCGAGAGCCGCGAGACCTGGGAGAACGTGACCATCTACAGTAAGAGGGAGCGAAGTCAGACCTCTTTGGCTTAGGGGTGGAGCCAGAGGAACGCGAAGGCGGGACAAAGAGTGCGTGGGGTCTTAATATCGGAATGGGCGGGGCCCATGGAAGGCAAACTGAAGAACAAGAGAGGCCCTGGGTGGAAGGGGATGTGGCTTGACCACCTCAAAGTGGTGGGAAGAGGTGGGGCGGGGCCTTAGCAGTTTGAGGGGCGGGACATCGTATCCACCAATAGTTCCCGCAGATAAGGGGTGTGGTCAGTTGACTCGGAGCAAATGTTCCACCCCTAGGCTTCCCGGCGCCCCTCCTGACCCTGAGCGAGACCAGCGTCCAGGAGGGGAAGACAGTGACAGTATCCTGCGCTGCTGGGGCCCGAGCTCTTGTCACTCTGGACGGAGTTCCAGCCGCAGTCCCGGGACAGCCCGTCCAGCTCCAGCTAAACGCCACTGTGAACGATGATAGACGCAGCTTCTTCTGCGACGCCACCCTCGAGGTGGACGGGGAGATCCTGAGCAAGAAAGAGAGCACCGAACTGCGAGTCCTATGTGAGTTGAGCTCTCGCCTCCCTCCTGGTGATCTCCAAGGACCTGCCCAGTCCCTGGCCGTTTGTGGAAGTGGACCTTTCTCTTGGTCCACGTGTAGCCTTCTCTATCCCACATCCCTGCCCGCAGACGCTCCCCGGCTGGACGATTCGGACTGTCCCAGGAGTTGGACATGGCCCGAGGGTCCAGAGCAGACGCTGCGTTGTGAGGCCCGCGGAAACCCAGCGCCCTCCGTGCACTGCGCCCGGCCCGACGGCGGGGCTGTGCTGGCACTGGGCCTGCTGGGTCCCATCACTCGCGCACTAGCCGGCACTTACCGATGCACCGCGGCCAATGTCCAGGGCGAGGCGGTCAAGGACGTGACACTGACAGTGGAGTGTGAGTGGGGGTGCCCAGGGTGCATCTCTCTGATTCTCAGGGTCTAGGGGTGGCCACCTTTCAGGGATGAGCAGGAGCAAGGTCTCAGGGATGCCTTTGGATAGGATTTTGGGAAAGGGAATAGGCTTGTGTTTGGGATTAGGGGAAGACCTTGGATGAGAAAGGGTTGGCGTGTCTATAGGAGTGTGTGGGCGTGGCTCTTGGGCGGAGTCTCGGAAAAGTGTGTGCTCCAAGCAAGCCATCTAACAATTTTTAGGCTGAAGGTTGGGGCAGGGTCCTGTGGGCGCTTTGCAGGAATCAGCAAAATGTGCCCCTTCATAGCTTATGAAGCCCCAAAACAATGCATGGCTTGACTGGCATGAAACGCCTTTGGTTCAGTGTCCCTGTGCTGGGCATAGCCTGACCAACCCTACGTGGTGGCCTTGGAACAGAAAAGAGGGTGTAGGGACATTCGGACGATGCCCAAACCCAACAACACTCCCCCCTCCAGACGCACCAGCGCTGGACAGCGTGAGCTGCCCAGAACGTATTACATGGCTGGAAGGAACAGAGGCCTCGCTGAGCTGCGTGGCACATGGGGTGCCGCCACCCAACGTGAGCTGTGTGCGCTCTGGGGAGGTGGAGGTCATCGAGGGCTTGCTGCATGTGGCCCGGGAGCACGCAGGCACCTACCGCTGTGAAGCCACCAATTCTCGAGGCTCTGCGGCCAAAGATGTGGCCATCACGGTGGAATGTGAGTGGGGGCAGCAAGGGGCAAGGGAGGGTATGTTTGGGTAACTCTGGTCTGACTTTCAGTCCTTGCGTGACTCTCTGCTCCCCAGATGGCCCCAGTTTTGAGGAGCTGAGCTGCCCCAGCAATTGGACATGGGTGGAAGGATCTGGACGGCTGTTTTCTTGTGAGGTTGATGGGAAGCCGCAGCCAAGAGTGGAGTGCATTGGCTCCAGGGGCACCACTGAGAGAGTGCTGCTTCCGCTGGCACCCCCAGACCCTAGTCCCAGAGCTCCCAGCATCCCTAGTGAACCTACCTCTGGTATCTACACCTGCAATGCCACCAACCAGCACGGCTCCATGGTCAAGATGGTGGCCGTGAGCGTGGAGTGTGAGCGGGGCCCAGGCGGGTGGGAGTAGGGTGTGCCCCAATGTGGCCCTTCCCTGACGCCCCTGTGGCTGCTTTACAGCGCCTCCGAAAATGGATGAGTCCACCTGTCCAAGTCACCAGACATGGCTGGAAGGGGCTGAGGCTGTCGGGCCGGCCTGCGCTGCCCTGGGTCGCCCCTCCCCACAAGTGAGCTGCTCCCGGGAAGGTGGCCCCTGGCCTCAGCGGATACACGTGTCCCGACAGGATGCGGGCACTTACCTCTGCTTAGCCACCAATGCGCATGGCACTGACACCCGGACCATCACTGTGGGCGTGGAATGTGAGTGGGGGCAGCACCAGATAGAGGGCCCTCAGTCCCCTGAACAGGGACTTGCACAGGGGAGTTCAAGGGCACCTCCCCCAGTTCCACTCTCGAGGACAAGGGAAAGGACCTAGAGCTGAGAGCAATGAAAACTCTAGGGAACAGGAGCCTGGCCGCCCCTCAAGTCCTGGGTTCCTACCTCTTTGCATTCAATGAAGCAGGGCCCAGGATTTTAGTACCTACTACAGCCAGACTGTAGGGGGAATGGGCTCTGATAGGAGGCAGGATCCTCACCTGTACATCCCAGCAGGGGTGGTGTCAGATTGTGGTGGGTTGAAGCAGGGAACTTGGTCATCCTCAGGGCTGGCGCTGGGCCCCAGTCCAACCTCCTGTCCCCTGCAGACCGACCAGTGGTGGCCGAGCTGGCTGCCTCGCCTCCAGGAGGTGTTCGACCAGGTGGGAACTTCACGTTGACTTGCCGCGCTGAGGCCTGGCCCCCCGCCCAGATCAGCTGGCGTGCCCCCCCAGGGGCGCTCAACATAGGCCTGTCCAGCAACAACAGCACACTGAGCGTGGCAGGCGCCCTGGGTAGCCACGGAGGAGAGTACGAGTGCGCAGCCACCAATGCACATGGGCGCCACGCGCGGCGCATCACCGTGCGTGTAACTGGTAAGTGGTACCTGCCGGGGCGTGGCCTGAGCCTTGGGACACCTGTCCTCCCTCTCAGTTCCCACAGATGAGATTGAAGGAGGCCAGGGTAGAAGTCAAGGGCAACCTTTCCTGTGTGAGGCTTTAATGGCTGGTTGCGAGTGTGAGGTGGAGGGAGAGGGAGCTGAATGAACTTCACGGGGAGGAACCCTCCAGGGGTGTGACTGCTGTGGGGAGGGACTTATTAACTTGGGGGGAGGTTTTCTGCCTGGTGGAGACTTGGTCCAATGCACCCTCCACTGTGTGGCTGTACGGAAGAGGATTTGGAGAGGGACCAAGGGCAGAGGATGGGAGTGGGGGCCATAACTAGATCCTTTCCCCCACTTTGTCTCACTCTGAGACTTGGTTCTTTCTGAGATAGAGGAATGACACGGTTCCCCCCACCCCACCCTCATCGTTTTGGGGGTGAGGAGAGTTGATTTCTGGGTATCTCTGCTCAGCCAGGGGCTTATATCCCCACGTGCTGGGTGGCATGTAAAATGGATCATGGGTCGCACCAGCACTGGGGATGGCTCAGACTTGGCATCTCGTCAGGGTGGGGGGAATCCCAAGCTTGTCCACCCTCTTTGAGGGGCTCCACCCCACAGGTCCGTGGCTGTGGGTCGCCGTGGGCGGTGCGGTGGGGGGCGCAGCGCTGCTGGCCGCGGGGGCTGGCCTGGCCTTCTACGTGCAGTCCACTGCCTGCAAGAAGGGCGAGTATAACGTGCAGGAGGCCGAGAGCTCGGGCGAGGCTGTCTGTCTCAACGGTGCGGGTGGTAGCACAGGTGGAAATGCCAGCGCCCAAGGTGGAACAGAACCTGATGGTACCGCAGAGACGCCTGCGGGGGGCGAGGTCTTCTCCATCCAGCTGACATCAGCGTGAGCCCACTACCCTCTCCCCGCAGGCCGGGGGATGCCCCCCAGACACATATGGGGGCTTATTTATTGTTCTATTTATTCATTTATTTATGTATTCAACTCCAGGATGTCACCCCCATTTTCTAACCCTCCCAATAAAGTTTTTATAAATGACTCTGGGTCTGTGTCGGTGGTCTCCATGTGGAAGCAGCCCATAGTTATTCATTCATAAAACTGTTTTGATTTTGAGGGCCTACTACGTGCTGGGCACAGTTCAAGACATCTTTGCATGGTGTGACCTGGAACTTCTCTCCATTGCCCATTTCCTGTTCTCACTGGACCCCTGAGCCAGGGTGGGGACCACACTCCTTCCTCCCTCTCCCTGCTGCTTCTTCCTTGGCCTAGAACTGCCCTCCAATCCAGCTAACTTCTGGGGGTGGGAGCTAGGTGCTTCCCCAGGCCTGGTTCCAGACAGAGCTGAGGCTGCCTTCCTCGATGGATGGAGGCTCCCTCCCAGGGGTCTGGGTGTGGGGACCCTGCCCTGAGGCCTCGTCTGGATAGTAAAGGAAGGCAGTGGCTGCAGCTATGGTGTCAGCCCCCAGGATGTCCCTGCCCCACTCTCAATGCTTCCTTCATTCAGTGCCTCAGTTTACCCCCAACCTGCCTTTGGATTTGGCCCATCATGATTCAGTATAGACACACAGGGTATCAGCCACAACCCCCGCAGCACACCACTATGCCCCTCACTCCCCACAGAATAAGGAGAGAACAGCTGGGTTCCTACCCCCACCTCAGTCTTCTCCCGTCTCAAAAGCAGGAACACAGATGCAGGTCTAGACAGCTCCAGCTTCATCCGCTGCACATGCAAACATTTCATGAACAAAGGTGAGAGCAGGAAACGGGGGCACCAGAGGCCAAGCCAGTGCTGGGTGCCAAGTACAGAAGGCAACAAGGCACAAGGGTGGTGCAGCTCCTGCTGTCCCACCTCCCTCCCTCCGTCCTTCTCTTCACTCCCACCCACCTTTCTTGAACCCCACAAAGTTCTGCCTGCCACAGGGCCTTTGCTCTTGCCATTCTATCTGCTTGGAGTGTTGGCACCCCAAATAATCCCATAGCTAGTTCCTGATTCCAAGGTCTCTATGCAATGTCACCTCCCCAGAGAGGCCTTCCGGAGAACCAGGGCTAAGATAGCACCACCCCCCCAACTCCTTATCTCCGTCTATACTTTTATTTCTCTGTAGCACTTGACATTCTATTAGTCACGTAATTAAATATTACTTTACTGACATTCTGGAATATTGGCTGCACTAGAGCAGGGATCTTTGTTCTACTCATTGTCCCCATTGGGGCCTAGCACACAGTAGTTGCTGAAAAAATGTTGACTAAATGGCTCAAAGCAGCCTGGAGTTTGTACATACACAGTCTGAGAGAGACCTTCACGTATTCCTGAAGAGGTTCTCTGTGCTGGACACTAGGGTGGGAACCTTGGACCTTCAAAGTCAGGGTCCACTGGGGGAGAGGAATGTAAAGAAATGACCCTGGAGAAGTAGAGCACTGAAAATTCTGATAAGTTCTCATCAGGAGACCAGCCAGGAGCTGAAGTGGAGCCTGACATGGGTGGGGTGAGGGGCCTGTTTTATTCAGGGCTGTCAAGGGGGCTTCTTTGAAGGCTGAGCCTCTCCTCCCCAAGTAGTGAGAAGGTGGCAGCTATGGGAGTCCCGGGGGGGGGGGGGGGGCGTGTTCTGCACCAAGGAAGGGTGAGCCCAAATGAGTCAGGGGTAGAAGGGCTGAATGTGGGCCCAGGCCTTCTGCACAAGCCCACCCACGAGAGACAAAGAGGGTCTTGCATGGGCCTGTCTTTCCGGGGCACGTGACCAGGCAAGCCTCAGTCACCCCCAAGGCAGGGACCACCTCTGCCCTCCCTGCATCCCACCCATCCTTGACTCCCAGCCCTCCCTCTCCCTCCAAGTGAGCACTGGCAGTCAGTGTGCCCTGGTGACAGTGGCAGGGCTGAACTCTGCCCAGGGCTTGCTTTCCCACATCGCTTTTGGCTTCAGACTGGGGACACCTCTTGGAGGGGTCAGAGAGATCTTGAAAGAGGGGCAGGGGGACACAGCGGGGACTGGTGCCTGTAAGGATGCAATAGGTGACATTCTGCAGGCAGGGGTGGAGCTGACAGGTAAAGGGCCCACTGTGTCTGTATCACTGTGCACCAATGTGTCATCTGTGTGTGTGCGTGTCTGTTAACATGTGTGTCTGTATTGTATATGTGTATCTGTTGTGTGTCTATGGACATGTGTGTCTATCGTGTATCAGTGGACATGTGTCTGTCAACCCATGTATCTTTCAATCTTGTGTGTAGTCTTTATACGTGTGTCTTGTGTGTGTTGATGCATGTGTCTGTCTTATGTGTGTCTTATCTTTTGTGTTGTCTCTGTGTGTGGTGCTGTTTCCCTGTGTGGACGTTGTGATGCATGTGGCTAATCCTCAATTGGGGGGGCTGGTGCCTTTATATATATGATTATGTGTATGTCCCTCGCAAACCCAATGAGAAAGTGCTGCCTTATGTTCTGGGACTGGTAGAATAGCAGGTGAGGGCACATGACGTCAGAAGTCACAGCACTGCTTCTCTGAGGAGTTCTGCTCTTTATTGTCCATTCTATTCACAAACAGCACGAATTGCTACTGCGAACACTTCCTGAGGGGGAGCTCAGCCAAGCCTGACTGCAGCAGGGGCCAAGGAAGAGGCCAGTGAACCTCTGAGATAGGGGCTCTAGGGCCTGAGGCCTGGATCTTCTGTCTGGGGTCCCTGAATGGGGAGAGGGCAAGAGGCAAGGCAGGCTGAAGCCCTCAAGACCCAAGCTTTCCCCCCTTTCCTCTTAGGAGGGTGTCTTCCCACTCTCCCCCTAGAGAAACTGAAGGCAGGACAGGCTTGGCTGGGTGAGGAAGGGCTTACCCTTCCTGGGGTGGGCCTTGGTTGGGGCCCAGGAACATCCCGCATCTGCCACATAACTTCTTGGGCTGCACATTTTTCCTGGGCACCAGCCAGCAGCTGGAGCACCGGGTGCCATACTTCTTGTACCTGGAATGGGGGTACAAAAATCCAACATTCAGGATGCACCAGGGACACAGAAACCACCACCGGGAAACCACTTCCCCAAGGGTGGTTATTTCCCCTTCCCAATAACCCATGCTAGCTAGGTACAGGCTGACTGGGGGACCCTACTCCAACTCCCTCCTCCAGTCTGCAGACCTGATACCACAGGCATTGCAGAGAGGTGTCCCATCTTCGGCATCTCTCCAGAGTGGGGTTCTCTGGGTCCTACAAGAAGCACAACGTCTGGGCCCTGAAAAGGCAGAGGCCAAAGGGCAGGAGTCAGAGGCCAAGCGTCCAGGCTCAGGAGGCTCATGTGGGGTGGGGAAATCTGAGAGGATCTCTGTGAAGGCCCCACTGGGCTCTGGGCCCGTCCCCGGGTGTTGCCATATCTAAGACAAAGGGAAAGTCAGGAAGGGAGACAGATGGCAAAGCTTGGCAGAGGAGGAAGCTGGGGGTGGGGGTGACTCAGCAGAGTGAAGGGGGGCACTGAGACTCATCCTAGATGGGTCTAAATGGGGAAGCAGGGTGGGGAGTAAGACAGGGAAGATAGAAGGCGCCCCTCCCCCCACCCCTTTATTTCTAGCTCATGTCTCCAGGACTCACCCAGGGCCTCGCTGCCTCCTGGGTTGACCTCAGGGCCTGTAGGGGGAGCCTGAGAGCGGCTGCTGCTGGCCAGGCTGGGGGGCAGACAAGGCATTAGTAATGGGGGATCTGTACCCTGTCCCAGAAAGCCTCCCAAAATAAAGATTTACTATCAAGATATCAGGCATTTGCCCTAGCTGGTTTGGCTCAATGGATAGAGCGTCAGCCTGTGGACTGAAGGGTCCCAGGTTCGATTCCAGCCAAGGGCACATGCCTGGGTTGCGGGCTCGATCCCCAGCAGGGGGCATGCAGGAGGCAGCCAATCAATGATTGTCTCTCATCATTAATGTTTCTATCTATCTCTCTCCCTTTCCCTTCCCCTCTAAAATCAATAAAATTTATATTTTAAAAAAAGGTATCAGGCATCCCTCAGGAGGCATCTGATGTCTGAAAGGCCTGGCTTTGTCTCTCATTAGGAATAATAATAATAATAATAATAATAATAATAATTTGAAGAGATAGTATGCTTGGGGCCAACCTGTCAGGTTGAAATCCCATTTCTCTCTGCCCTTGCTGTGTCCTTGTGTGACCTTGGAAAAGTGATGTCCCCCTCTGTGCTTCAGTTTCCGAATCTGTAAAATGGGCTTTACAAGGCTTCAATGAACCCATATACATCAAGGGCTACATACTACCTCTTAACTGTTGCTCCTGACAAATGGTAGCTATTATCATTACTGGAAAAAATAATGGTAGCAGCAGCCTGCAGTATGGTCAGGCCGGTCTCATAAAGAGGGGACCCAGGCTCAGCCTGGGATATGCCTGGCCATGGCAGCAGGACAGTGACTGGCACGTCTTGCTTGGCCTTTTGTGAGCCCATGCCTGGAGGCGCCTCTCCACAGGCCTCTGTCCTTATCATTATCATTAACTGCATAAAGGGTGCCCTCACCGCGGCCAGTTCCTACCTGTAGCTGTGTATGATCTGAAGGCTGGAATCCGGCTTTATCTGAAACTTCAGGGTCACTCCCTCGAACCGAGGGTCCACTTTCTCGGCGCCCTGGTGCGGGTTTGACTGCTTCCGGGGTCTCCTCTGATGTGGGGCTGAAGGGGCTGGGGAAATCTCAGGAGGCCCCAGGCTGCCTCCTTGCTGACTAATTGGGGTCAGCATGGCCTTGGAATCCCTGGCCAGAGGTGGTTCCAAACCCCCCAGGGCCTTCAGCTCCCAGCAGGGGGCCAGGGCCTGGGTGTCTTGGGCAGGGGGCTGGGCCAGCCCCTCTGCTGTCTCTTGGAGGAAGTGCAGGTTGGTGACGGAGTCCTGACGTGCAGGCCAGAAGGAACTGGGGACAAGGGGCAGTGTGGTCACCCCCTTTCCTGGGCAGCCCTACATAGGCCTCAGCAAGGGCAACTGCATGGCCTCTGACTACACAGGACCCCACGTATCCCTGAGTATCGGAACCTCTTCTTTATAAGTACCAGTAACTAACGCTGTGACTCCTAAATAACCCCAGGAACCAGGGGTCATGACCCCTTGGCCACTGGGCCAATTTGGGAGAAGGGGCGGCTCCTTAACGCACCTGCTACTGGGTCTGAGGCATCTTGGGGTCCTTGGCGCCTGTTGGGCGGGGGGTCCGGGGAGCGGCTCGGGGTCCAGACATGATGGCGCCAGCAGTTCTCGCAGCAGCATCATGGAGAGGTCTGGCGCTGGCTCAGCCTCCATCATGCCCCAGCCCAGCCCCCTCCCCTAATCTTGCCCCGCCCCCGCGGGCCCACGGATGAGCGCCACCTGGGTGAAGCGGAGTGTGTGCGTGGTGCCGGCGCTTCAGGCAGAGGGGGCAATGAGCCCCACCTGGGTGGAGCGGGGCGTTGCCAGGCGCCTGCTTCCTAGCCCCCACCTTTAGGCCAGCCCCGGCCCCTTTCCCTTCCTACTCTAGGACTCTGCTGGGTGCCTGCACACCCCTCGTGGCAAGGGCGGCCTGGGCCCCTTCAAATCCCTCCGCGGCTGCAGGGGCGGGGCCTTGCCATGCTGACGCATACGTAGGCCCTCAAGCTTCCAGGCCCTATTCCGGCCTCTTCCTCAGTTTCCCCGCTGGCCCCCTCACTGCTGAGAGAGGCGAGAGTTGAGGGCCTGGAAGATGAAGTTGTAGTTCCGGGGCGGGACGGGGCTGGCGAGACGGGGCTGCCCCCCACTTCCCCACCAAGGACACTCGGGATGCTGGAGTTCTGTAAGATGATTTTATTGTCACTCTAATTAGATTCCAACCCTTTCCACACTCGGATTCTCCGGGGCTTGGAGAGGCTGCCCCAGTAGGGGCCCTGTCTCCACCAGAGCCTGGGCATGGGATCTCTCTGAAGCATTTGGCCTTCTTGGTGCTTCTGACATCTCTCTCCGGCCTGTCCATGCTCTGGGCTGGGCTGGGCTGGCAACGTGGCTATTTCTCCAGTACTGGCCCTTGGGCCATGGGTGTCCGGGATGGTCCAGCTGCCCATTATCAGTGCGGCTTGGGGACGTGACCATCCACGTAGAAGTTTCTGGTGATCTTGGGCAGGGTGAATTCAGCCCCTTCCAGCTCAGGTGTCAGGATGATCTGGCAGCCCAGCCGGGAGTTCTCCTGGAGGAGGGGGGCCATGTCCAGCATGTCATCCTCCCTGGGCGAGGGAGGCAGTGGTTAGCAGTGGGCACGTTGGTGCAGCTGGTGAGAAGGGCCCAGAGAAGCAGAGAGAGATCACCTTTCAGGCCAGGGAGGAGCAGGCTGACTGAGTCCAGGGGGAGTGGTTAGAGGGCAGTGCCACTGCCAGCAGCTGGAGGGGGAGAAAAGCTGGGGGTGCCCTCAGCTGCTGCCCAGTGGACCTCTGGACACTGGGAAGGAAAAGGTTCAACAGCCAACCCTGCAGCTCCGCGCTGGAAGGGGGTTGCCCGCTCACCTCTCATCAGGAGAAGGCAGAAAGTCCAGATGGTCCTCGCTCACATATACGTGGCAGGTAGAGCACGCCAGGGAAGCTTCACAGGCCCCTGGAGGGCAGCAAGTGAAGGGAGTTTAGTTAAGTGGCATGATCAGGCTGGTGTCATCCAGTGAAAGACATAAGGGAGAAGCCTTTTGTTTCACCACATGCCCCTAATCTTTCCCTCCTGCCTATATGCCCTGTGGGAGCCCTCCCCCCTGTCCTCTACTCAGCCCGCTGTTCCTGAACTGTGGATAGGTTTTGCAAAGGGATGTCCAAGGTGTTGCATTTCCCAAGGACTTCCCAGCCAGCTGAGGACCAGGCTGGGTACAGGGTACCATTAATGAGCATGGACTTGACCTCAGTGTAGCTGAGAGGGAAAGGCCAGGCAGGTTCCCAGTAGCCTTTGAATTCCCTTTTTGTGATCCTGTCCCTGTGCTGGGTAAATGTGTTCCTGTCTCCTTCCTGCTCCTGAAGGAGGGACTGGCTCACTCAACACCGGTGCATTAGGGGAAGGAAACAGGAAATAAAGGTTGAGATGCAGAAGCTGGGGTTTTCTGATTGTCCCTGGACACATTCCCAGTCTTCTTTCTGACTGATGCCCCTCTTGGGCTAAAACCTTCCAAAGGGTCTTCACAGCCAGAATAAAATCCAAACTCCTCCACTCAGTCCTGGTGGTCCCCCCACCCCTCACTCACTCCACATCAACCACACTGGCTCCCTGGGCTCAGTGCCACCACCACAGGACCTTTGCACTGCTATACCTTTGGCCTGGAATGCTCTTCTCGCCACTCTTTGTGGCCAGATCTCATATTCAGGAACTCAACTCAACTGTCCTCCAAGTCCCCCTTGCCTGTTTCTTATCCTTCCCCCTTGTTAATTTATTAATTTCTGTACAGCATTTATCACACCCTGTCAACCTGTCTTCCTCTCTCTGTACTTGGCACTGAGCCTAGCATGTTGTAGATGGAGACATCTGTTACAAGTGAATGACAGGACAGAATTCTCCTTTCTCCTCCAGACATGTTGGATAATGAGAGTAGAGAAGCAAGGCAGCCTCCTGACCCTCCCTGTATACCGGGAAGAAACTAGGCCTTGAAACTCCAAGCAGTCCCTAGCATCTCTCCCTTAACAGTTTCCCACCTTGTTAGCATCCTCATCCCTGAAATCAAGATTATCCTATCTAATAAAGACAGAATATGGAAATTGACCGTCACTTCACAACAAAATGGCAGTGCCCACAGCCAATAAGGAGGGAATATGCAAATTGATGTGACAAAGATGGCATTCTGCCCCACCCCGGCCGCTTGGGGCCTCGGGTGCTGGCAGCCAGGGGAAGGAAGGCCTATTCTTGCACGAATCTTCGTGCATCGGGCCTCTAGTCTAATATAAATGTTCCAATTAGTCACTACACACTAACCATGTGCCAAGTACTAAGCATTATACATGACATCTGTTTAATCTTCTGTAGCAACCCAAGCAAGAGGGAACTAAGTTATCCTATTTTATAAATGAGAAAACAGAAGCCCAAAGATGCTAAGTACTTTGCTCGGGGTCACACAGCTGGTAAAAGACAAAATTTGAAAACAGGCCACTTGCCTCTAAAATTCATATTTCAATCTATGTCCTAGACTGCCAGCTACTGGATTCCAGAACAAAACTTGAGGAAGGCCTGCCATAACCCCCACTCCACCCCCAACACCTCCAACCCTCTGATTAAATCAGCCTCCCTATTACAATCACCCAACAAACAACCCTGTACATTTTTTTTTTTCAGACCACCCTTTCCAGTTGAGGATATAATTACATGTTTACTCCCTATCAGGTTGAAATTGGTGTGAAATAACAGAGCCTTACCTATTTTAGTACATTGTTGCCTGGCACACACTAGTGTTCAATATTCATAGAAAAGCAGCATAGGTTTAGTGGCTAAAATTGCTGGGTTTGAATCTAATTTTGTCACTTCACCTTGGACCAGGTCTACATAACCTGGGGCTCAATTTCTTCACCTATAAAATGTGATAATCTGCCTGGCCAGTATTGCTCAGTGGTTGAGCATCAACCCATAAACCAGGTCATGGTTCCATTCCTAGTCAGGACACATGCCAGGGTTGCAGGTTTACTCCCCAGTAGAGGGAGTGTAGGAAGCAGCTGATTGATGGTTCTCTCTCATCATTGATGTTCCTATCTCCCTCTCCCTTCCTCTCTGAAATCAATAAAAACATATTTGAAAACAAAAATAAAATGAGATAATCTCCCCTATGGCATAAAGTTGTCATGAAAAGTCAGTTAATATGTGTCAACATGCTTAAAGTAATGTCTGCTATTACTATCTTTCCTTCAACAAATACTGATTTAATACCTGTTGTGTCTAAATACCATGAGAGGCAACAGATACGTGTAAACAAGGCAAACAGGGTTTCTGATCTCATTCTGGGGAGAGATGACAAAGAAGGAAACAAAATGGTGAGAAGTGAGATGAGGACAATAAAACATAAGGCAGTAACGTAAGAGACTGGGCCATGTGCACTTTAGGTCCACTGAAGGGGATGCTATTGTCAGGAAGATGACATTTACGCTGAGACTAGAAGGATGAGAAGAAACCAGAAGATCTGATGGAAAATCACTTCAGACCCTGGGGGTAGCAAATGCAAAGGTCCTGAGGCAGGAATTAATTGGGCAGTTTGAGGAATAGCAAGAAAGCCAGTGTGGCTGGAATAGAGGAAGGAAGGAGAAAGACATCACAAGCTCCCAGGGGCAGGAGTTTTCATGGCCTCTAGTAAATCCTCAATAACGCTGGGGGAATGAACCTTAAGAGCTACCTGGGCAGGGGATGAGGCAGTGCTGAGGAGTCTAGATTTAGACCAGGACTGGTGGGAAGCCATGGAGGGTTAATCAGCAGAGAGATAACTAATTTGTGTGTTGTTTTTTTCAACGAATGATAAGGGCCTCGGAAATTCCCTGTGCCTGGCTCCCACCTTCCAGGTCCACCCCATGGCGCTGGGCCAGGTGGAGAACATTATCCCCGACTCTGCCTCTCACCGGAATCCGTTGGCCTGACCGGTCTACGAACACCACGTTCACCCTGAGGACAGATGGGAATGCAGATGCCGTACTGGACCATGGCTCAGGGTTCAGGTGGAATCTAGGCTTAAGACAGGGAAACAGGACAAAGCGTAGGGGGACTCTAACAATGAGGCTGCGGGGTATGGTGGGGACTAGAAAAACCTCGTGGGATGAGGAATGGGGGACTCCTCCCACCCCCACTCACACGTCCCCGGGCCGCTCGGGGCCGCTCGGTTCTTCCTCCCCCGCCGAGCGAGAGCCTGGAAAACACAGTTGGGTGAGCCACGCGCAGCGCCCTGTGGGCATTGGACGGGTTAATGCCCTACCCCCGAACCCGAGGCGCCGCAGGTACCTGTCACCCGGAATTTTCTGGCTGTCGCTGGTGACGCCGCCTCCCCGGATCCCCAAAAGCCCCCAGAACGGCTCCACCAGCGACCTTTGGCCACCCGCAGCAAGAACCCAGCATTCACGCCGCCCCGGGCCACGGTGGCGGCCATGACAGGCGTCACGTGACCCGGAAATGGAGCATGCGCTGTAGCGCACAAGAGAGAGGGACTCATAATTACCCCAATATAAGCGCAAATGTCGGCGTAGGGAGGAACTGCTGGAGTTGGGGGGAAGGGGCAGCGACCGGATCTGGCACACCAAGACCTGTATGGGCCACCCCAGACCTCCCACCCAGGCCCATTGTCTAAAGAACCAGTCAGCTCTGTTTTTTTTAAAACCATTTACTTACAAACTTTAATTGAGCAAATGTCTTTGTGAGAGGAGGGGGACCCCCAGAGTAAGAAGGAAGCTGTGGCCTAGCTGGCCAGGGGCGGGACCCAGGGTCACTTCAGGCCAACAGGTCCTGCTGGTGGGCAGGGGCAGAGTTTATCTGCATGGAGTTGTGTGATTCCAGCAATGGTCCAAGGGGAGGCCAGCTCCAAGTGACCTGGCCAGGGATGGAGGTGAAGCTCATCTTCAACATGGGGGGAGTCAGCAGAGGCTCAGTGAGGTGCACAGTGCCGGACTCCCATAGACAAAGAGCAGGGGGACTGGTTTCAGCGGGCAGAGAAAGCCTGTCGCTGCACCTAGGCCTGGGCAGAGGAATGGTGGCGTTGGTTTGCTAAGACCAAGGCTTTGGCCTTCTACTGTCCCCAGGGTGGGGACCCTGGGTAGAGGGACCCAATCCCCAGGCCAGAGCTGTTTGGTCCCGAGTCAAGCTTCCAGAGCTTGACGTCTGAAAGGCTCTGGCCAGTGGGGTTTGGGGCCCCGCTTTAAGGCATCAGAAGGCAAGGGGACTGTGGCAGGGAGCAGGGCACCCAGAGCTGGAGTACAGGCCAGACTGGGCAGGCAGGGGCAGGAGGCAGCCATGCCTGCAACAGACATGGGACAAAGAGAAAAGAACTGAGCCATTTCAAACTGAAGAGTGTGGAATGGAGGCCCAGACATGTTGAAACTTGCAGGTATAAGACCTGGGGGTCGTTCTGGATTATTTAAAAAATAATAAAAATTAGAAAAAGAAACAAAAGTCAATTGTCAAAGTTAAAAAAGGGGGATAGTCTCTGATCCTCACGGGAGGTCAGGGAAACCTCCAAGGCACTCGAAAGGCCAAGATACAGGAGCGACGAGGCAGGAGAAGGCTCCCCGAGAGGCAGATGCCGGCGGACACAGAGAGGGCAGAAAGGGGCCCAGCCTGCTCTCTCTCTTAAGGCGGCAGGGTTTCCATGCTAGGAGCAGACCAGAGATGCAGAGTAGCCCCCAGACTCCCACACTCCTTGGGCTCCAGCTGGTTGGTCAGCAAAGTCTTTCAGAGATTTTCTATTACTGAAAGGAAAAAACAAAACAAAAACACAAAACACCAGAAAACCCAAAAGCGATTTGGTGCAGGCCCTGGAGCATCTCTGGCACTAGCCCCTTAGAAAATCCTCTTGCGCTTCAGGTATGAATCTGCATAATGGCCACCAAGGCCTTGGGAGTGCTGTCCCACATAGCTGCCTTCTGGGCTGGGCTCTGGCGAGGGCAGCAGGTGGGCAAAGCTGCGTTTCTGGCCACCCAGTGGTGTCTAGAAACAGAGGAGAGGGGGTAGCAAGTCAGGGGCCACCTGGGGGTCGCCATTCCCCATCTCTGTGTGCCCTCAACCCTTGCCCGTACCTTCAGTAGGTGGCTATGGCCATTGGGCCCAGGGCCCAGGCCCAGGAGCCCTTCTCCGGAGCCCAGTGGAGAGGAACCAACCGCCTGGCAGAAATGGGAGATGGGATAAAAAAAAAAACACCCCCCAGAGCAAAGGTCAGGACTTCAGGTTCAAATCATGCCTCTGCTGCTTACTAGCCATGATTGGAGGGGGGGGGAGCGGGGAGGGGACAAATTAGCCCTGTCTCTGAGCTTCAGTTTTCTCATCTGTCAACTGGGGCTAATACCATCCAACCCCTGGCTTCTGGGAAACTAAGTGGAGGCTCAGAAGGCTGGGCAGCACCAGGTGCTACACACACAGGTGCAGGAAGGCTGTTCTAATTTACCTTGGCTCTAAGCAAAACTGATCCCTGCCACCACCCTAGCCTTGACCTAGGCACCGAGGGTCACAGAGATCCCTTGCATCCTGGTTGTCCCTGGGAACCTGTGCTCGGCTGGGGGAGGCTCCTCACCTTGTTAAGGTGGCTTTGCTTGAGGCCAGCCTGCAGGCCGCTGGTGAAGTAGGAAGTGGGCGAGCCCGAATAAAAGTGAGAGAAGGATCCCCCACCACCTCCACCACTCCTTTCGCTGAAGCCACTGGGTGGAGGGGACATCTGCAGAGAGGGGGAAGGCTGAGTGAGGCAGACTACTGCAGTATCCACCCACCTTTGTAAACCACTCCTAAATGACTCTGGTCTTTGGCCAACAAGCAGAGGTGCCTGCCTTCCCTTCTGCCTTTAGGGAATCCTGGGATTACCACCACGTGTATGTGCACAGGCTGGCCGGCTGGAGGGTGAGTTCCACGTGGAGCTCACCAGCTGAGGCCCCTAGACAAGGCCCATTTAGCAGCCTACTGACCACCAGGTATATGACTAAGGCCCCTGTAAACTGGTAAGCCTCAGCTGGTGAGTGTAGAGAACCACCCACTCGCCATCCCACAGAATGGTGTGAAATAATAAAATGTTTGCTGTTCTAAGCCACATGTGGTAGGACCACCTGTTGTGCAGCAAAAGCTAACTGATACACCTGGAAGGTGGGATTCACAGGGCAGCTCTTACTTTGTGTCGGCTGGGTCCGTGAGGCCCGAGGGCTGGCTCCCGTGGGTGGGAGAAGAGCCGCCTAGGTCCCATGTCCTGAATGAAAGTGGGAGAAAGTGTGTTGAGTTGGGGTCTGCACCAACCTCACTCTTAGCTGAATTCTCCAGCACAGATGTCATTAGGGAAGTTTGCCCCTTCCAGTAGAGAGGAAACTCGACCTGTAGAGTGGGGCAATGGGACGGAATGTGCTCTGTCCCAGGGCTGGCTCCACCTAAGACCCAGCGGTGACTGCTATGAAGTCAAGTGGCCCCACTGGAGCCAGGTGTTTGGAGTTTTCGAGGCAAGCTGGGCAAGAGAGTTGTGTGAATGCTTGCAGTTTTTATATGTTGGTATCGGTGTTTATTTCAGGTTTTTTTAAAAATAGACTTCACTATCAATCGTTATTCTTTTATATATAAAAGGCTAAGTGACCAACCATACGTCCATTCAACCATCTGGTACATATATGCACTGGCAATTTAAAAATAAACGTTGACTTGCGCATGTGCAATACATATAAAGCACTCACTGGCACCAATCTAGACAGAGTAGGAATATTCCTACCGGAACCCATTTTCGGACACGGTCAGTTATATGTTGCTTTCTCTCAAGTTCGAAGAGTGAATGACGTTAAAGTTGTAAATATTTCAACCCAAGGGAAATTAGTTGAGCACTCTGAAAGTGTTTTTACTCTTAATGTGGTATACAGGGAGATATTAGAATAAGTTTAATCAATTTATCAGTCATTGTTTTTATATCGTTTTAGGTGTTTTTTTGTATTGTGTTTTTGTTTTTATATCATGTTTTTGTTGTTTTTATATCATGTTGTTATTGTTTATTTATTAATCAATTTATATATTATTTTCATATACATTTTACTAATTTTCTTTAATCTCTGACACTTTTATAGAGAAAGGGCAAATAGCAATATTAAAATATTTCTTCTAATTAATTTTCTTTCAATGTGCACGAATACATGCACCAGGCCACTAGTTTTTCTATAATACAGTGTGGGTCAAACATAACACAGGTGGCCTGCAAGTGGCCAGTCTGCAACATCTGACCTGGAAGACGTTGGAGTCACAGAAAGAACAGTTCCCCAGGGACAGAGACAGGAATCTCAGAGGGGAGAGGAGAGAGAAGGGCAGAGAGACAGGAAGCTGAGCCCTGTCTCTAAGGAGATGCAGAAGTACAGCCTACAGCCTCTTGGGAGAGAAAGACAGACAGGAAGCAATGTATGATGTGCAGAAACAGACAAGAGACTGAAGGGCAAGGACTGTGTCTGGCATGTTCCCCACTGTCACAGTGCTTGGCCTAGCACAGTCAGTACTAGAGAAATATTGGTTTGGAGAATGACTTGCTCCCAGGGGACAAAGGGCCACAATAGCCAGCCCTCAGGAGGGCTGACAACAGGGCAGAAAGATACTCACCGAAGGGTAGTCGAAGCCATAGCTGTCAGGAAGCCCTGGTTCGGGGGGCAGGCGCGTGCTGGAGAGGGGGCTGAGCAGGCGGGACTTGAGCTGGAAGGCTTTGCTGCTGCCACCACCTCCACCACCTCCACCTCTGGGGACTGGTGGGGGGTTAGGCAGGGGGCCCTCAGCTGGGCGGCGGCTTCTCCCAGCGCCTCCCCAGCCCCGGGCCTCCTTACTCGCCAGATTGCTGGCAGGGAGCAGGCTGTGTAGGTTCAGGTAAGGGTTCAGGGGGATCCGGAAGTCCTTGGGGGGCTCCCCCAACAGTGAGACCTGTGGCGAGAGGGCTGGATTCGAGAGGGTTCCTGACGGGAAACATCGCAGGGCAGGAGACTGCAACAGTGCTGGGCCCAGGACAGGACCTTACCCCGGGCGGTGTTGGCAGAGGTCCACTATCTTTCTGTAGGCCTCTGAGGCCAGTGCCTAGGAGTCCCACAGGGGCAGGGGGTGTAGTGAGCTGGGCTGCTGGGGGACCCAGGCCCATGGGTTCTCGGTCACCTCCGGAAGGACCAAGCAGTGGCGGTAGCAGGGGTGGTGGCTTCCCTCGCCGGGGTGGCAGCTCTGGGGGCAGGCCCCCTCCTATAGAGAGAAGAATGTCAGTGGCCCAAACATACAGGACCCTTCCTTTCCAGGGTCCTAAAGCATTTTCTTGGACCAGGGTGAACTGCCGAGGAACAACTATGTGCTGGGCACTGAGCAAGTCCTCTGAGTATATCAACTCCCAGAATGCTCATGGGTTCTCCCACAAGGTGGGCGCCCAGCTGACAGACACTGAGACCCAGAAAGGTTAGGGCACTTGCCCAAGGCCATGCAACTAGAAATTTTCCACCCAATAAGGAAAGGGGAAGCAGGATGGGCCCAGCGAGATGACAAGGGGAAGGGTCTGTTACCTGCAGACAGCTCCCCAAGGAGGTGGTTGGCCGACTGGGCACCAGCCTGCAGGGTGCCCAAGGGGGAGTCTCCCAGGATCCCGGGCTTCTGGGGACAGAGCACAATCAGCTGGTGATGGGGGCAGTGTGGCCTTAGCAGCAGACAGGTATTGCCAAGGGTCTCAATGCCCAGCACACCCAGACTCTAGCCCACGCGTTCACGGGTTCCCCCAATGTCTGTGACACCCTGGCCATCATCCATTTGGCCAGCTAGTGGTACCCAAGGACCTCCTGCATGCCAAGACCCACCTGAGACCCAGGGAACATGGACCATACACTCAGTAGTCAGGGCCTACCACCCCAGTGTTAGTATCACACACACATCGTGACAATCCTTAGGCACCCACCATCCCACACCCAGCCTCCATGCCGATTATCACGGAACGAGTCATTCTTAGCTACACATGGATTCAGTCAGTCTCTTAGGCACACAAAAGTCCAAGCCCACAACTTCACACTGTCAGTTATCATCAGACATACTCATGCCACTGACACGGCCCCAGTGAATCAAACCAGACAGGGTAGTACATGTGTGTTCTATTTGTCTGCGTCCATCTATGTGTGGTGTGTGTGTGTGTGTGTGTACACACACACGTCTCTGTGCTCTAAGGTGTGGTATCTGTGTGTCTATTTTTGTGTGTGTATGTGTCTCCATGTATATCAGTTTTTGCATGTGTGCATGTGTCTCCGTGTGTGCACTGAGGTGGTATGGTGTGTATATTTGTGTGTATGTGTGTGTGTGTCCATTTTTGTGTCTTTGCGTGGAGTAGGGGTGAAAGGCCATTCTATTCCCTGGTGGGGCCAAGTCTTTCTTCCCCAAACTGAGTCCTGAGCACCTGTGACAGGTCAGGCCCCATATTAAGCACCAGGGACACAGCCAGATGGCCCACAACCCTGAAGGCGAGCCCCAGATATGAGTAGTGTTTGAAACTGAAAGGGAAAGGGCTGTGGCAGCACGTGTGAGTGAGGAGGGAACCTAGGGCCCACACCCATGTTACCTTCTGACCCTGGGTTTGCAGGGCCAGCTGCAGCAGTGCCGTGGACAGAGCAGGCCCATTGAGCAGTGGCATGGCTGGGGGGGCACCCAGGAGACCTGGAGGGAGACCAGGGAAATGGGCAGTGATCCCTGGATGGGACCCCCCCCCCCCCCCGCCCTGCAATTAGAGGCAGCCCTGCGCCTGAAGCCATGAGAGAGCAAGTGAACAGCCCAAAGGAAGGGCCTGGGAAGGGAGAGTCTGTCCTGGGAAAGGATGGACCCTTTCCCATCACCTTGCCTCACTGCAGGCTGCAATGCTCCCACTTATGACCCCATGCAGGTGACCTCTGTTCTTAACCCAGCTCTTGCACATGGGGCTCTTGATCACAGGGAGCTCAGATGGGAACACAGTCCCTGGGAGATGCCCAGCTCTGAGAGGCTGGGGACCTGGTCCCCACAGTGTCCCCACCCACTGTTCACTTGACACGCCTTACCCTGCTTGCCTCCCGAGTTGCTGTGAAGCAGGGGATTGAGCAGCAGCTGGAGGGAGGCGGAAGGCCCCAGGTTGTTGAGCAGCTGCAGGATACTGGGTTCAGGCAAGAGCCCTTTGCCCCGATTGAGGGCCTGAGGAGAGAAAAGATGGTGCTTCAGAGCCCTGCCAGGCTACAGAGGTAAGGCCTCATCCTTCCTTATTGGCCCCAGAACCTGAGTGGTGACCACCAAGAGCCCTGATTTCTCAAGGGAGGAGAGCCTGGCCTCCCCGGTTTCCCATTCCCACTCCCTGGGCACACACTCACCGTGGCCTGGGCAGCGATGAGTGCAGCCAGCATGCTGCGACCAGGGGGCCCTGGGGCACAGAAGGAAATGCGCAGGTGGCTGCCCCCCAGGGCCAGGCCGTCTGCCTCCTGCTGCACCTCTTCAGCCATCTCGGCAGTCTCATACTCCAGCACAGCGAAGCCCTTCAGCTGCCCATCCTGGCCGTACGCCAGCTGGTGAGGGTGGGGGGAGGTGGACGTGAGTGCCAGGGGGGGCAGTGACCACTCTCACATAGAGTGACAACTGTGACCAGGCAAGGATCCCGATTAAGAGACACCCCCACCCCACCAGGTAGGGTAGATTTTTGGGCCTGGCACTGTTCTGAGCCCTGTTCCTCATTAGCTCATTGAATCTTCTCCATGGCCCGGAGAAGCTGCATCCTACCCATTTTTCAGAGGTGGCAACTGAGGCTCAGAGAAGTCAGTATGCTCAAAGTCACACAGCTGGTGGGAGGACAACGCTGGGACCCGTCTCACAAAGATCAACTTCCTTGGGCTTCATGCCAGTGTCACTTTGGGACTTTGAGATTCCCGAGCATAGGAAGCAAGCTGAGGTTGCAGGGCTGGGAGGAGGGGCTGGCTGGAAAAGAGGCAGGTGGGTGGCTTTGGAGCACCATCAAATCAGGAGCCTCAGGCCAAGGACACTGCAGCCAGGGCTGGGAGGGCACAGAGCCTGGGGGCAAAGCAGGTGGCGAAAGGTAACAGCCAGTGAGCCACAGGGAACATAGGTGTCTTCACGGGCAGACCAGGGAGGCCTGCCCACCCCCCTTGATTGCAGCCATTTGGTACTTTAGGCTTACAGCTCCTCCTCCACGCCCTTGGGCCAGATGTGTTCCCAGACTAAGAATTTTTAAGAAATCAGAAAGGGAGAATACCACACATATATTATATATTACATATCAGTCACTCCAGTAGGGTCCAGGGCACCCTGAAAATCAAATGCAAATAGCTCTGCATCAAGACACAAAGAGAAAGGCCACAGACAGCCCCACAGTAGTTCTCTGCTGCCAGACCTCTTGGTTTTCAGGGTATTTCGAGTGCTGGAATTGTGGATGGGGACTATCCCATGAAAGCAGAAACTGGGTGAGAGCACTCAGCTGGGCTCTTCACTGTGTCCAGATGCAGGCACTGACAGCATGCCTACTTTGCAGATGAGAAAACTGAGGCTCAGAGAATGGCAGTCCCTTGCCCAGGCCATAGAGCTGGAGCTAGGATCAAGCAAGGCAAAGCTGATACCCTTAACAGGACTGGCCACCTCAGCATGGTGATGGCTGTCCCAAGAGCTAATATCATTTCTCTGGGTTCTGACTGATGTAGTGTGGTTTGGGACCAACCCAATGTCCACCAGTAGGGAATGGAATATGGCACCGCTGACAGAGGGAATGAGAAAACTCTCATGTCTGAACACAGAAAGATGCCCAGGACAGCATGAGTGGAAAAACCAAACCAACGCAGGCACAGCAATGAATGGATCAAGAAGAGAGAAATGGTATTTGTTGAAAATGATTAATAAAATCTCGCTGGTAGGACACAACAAACTGGTACAAGCAGCGGCTCTGCAGGAAAAAGTGCTGGAGGGCCAGGAGGGAGCCTTTACCACAGAATGTGCTGAATTTCCAAATGTGATTGGACTGTTCTTTCAGAAAAGCAAATAAGTGGAAAAGGCTTTTTTTACAAGGTCTTGTGAAACCTGCTTTATACATATTTATAACACTCAAATATTTTTAAGCAACTCTGTAATGAAATAAAGCAACTATAATATGTAAATTGGCCTGTGAATAAATGACAAAGTGCATTAGAGTGAGTTGCTATGGGACCTTGGTCTCATCTTGCTTATCCTATCTAATAAAAGAGTAATATGCAGATTGACCATCACTCCAACACACAAGATGGCTGCCCCCATGTGGTCAAAGATCCTGCCCCCATGTGGACACAAGATGGCCACCACAAGATGGCCAGCAAGGGAGGGCAGTTGGGAGGGACCAGGTCTGCAAGGGAGGGCAGTTGTGGGCGATCAGGCCAGCAGGGGAGGGCAGTTAGGGGTGACCAGGCCTGCAGGGGAGGGCAGTTAGGGGCAATCAGGCTGGCAGGGGAGCAGTTAGGCATCAATCAGGCTGGCAGGGGAGTGATTAGGGGGTGATCAGGCTGGCAGGCAGAAGCGGTTAGGGGCAATTAGGAAGACAAGCAGGCAAGCAGTTGGGAGCCAGCAGTCCTGGATTGTGAGAGGGATGTCCGACTGCCCGTTTAGGCCCGATCCTACCTGGATCAGGCCTAAACGGGCAGTCGGACATCCCTTGAGGGGTCCCAGATTGGAGAGGGTGCAGGCTGGGTTGAGGGACACACACCCCCGTGCACAAATTTTGTGCACCGGGCCTCTAGTGTTGAGAATAAAGCCCCCTATCCCCAGGACGACAGCAGATTCCCAGAGTGGCATCAGCCATCTTGGGAGGCAAGGGCACCCAGTTAAGAGCACAGGCCCTGGAGTCAGCTGCCTGACCTTGACTCCCAGTTCACCTCCAACTGGCTAGCTGGACTGGGCAGGTCCCTGCAAATGCCCATCCCTGGCCCTTGGTTTTCTCATCTGTAAGGTGGGGTAGCTACTGTATCTACCTCAAAGGGTAGTTGTAGGGATTCAATAAGATGTTCAACAAGGGTCCCACTCCAAGCAGAGTAGCTCAGGGAGCCTGTCAGCTGGGGCCCAGCACCTGCTTTGCGTGCCAGGCAGGGTAGCCTCTGGCTATCAGCCCATCTCTGGCCAGGCCCCATACCAAGGCCAGGACACACATCTTCTCACAATCACAGATGAATGAAGACTCAGAGGGTTAAAGGGCAACCAGATGGAAAAACTGAGGCTCAAAGAGAGAACTTGTAGTTCTTGCCAACCTCAACCTCCACATGAGGAAGTGGCCATTGAACTAATTCATCTATGTCCTGAGCCCCACCCAGGACCTAACACACAGTAGGTACAGGAGCATGAAAGAATGCTGAGAGAGCAAGGAGAGGAGTTCCTACAGATGTCCCATTCCCCAGTTCCTAAAATCCATTCATACAAAAGGAGTGGGCCCCACCTAACACCACAGAGCTGGGGTCTGAGTCAGGTATCAGGTTCCTCTAGGCTGCCTGGGGCTCTGGAGTCAAGCTGCAGTGTTCCAATCCTGATTCTACTATGTCCTGGCTGCATAACCTGGGGCATGTTACTTGACCCCTCTGTGCCTCAGTGTCCCCACCTGAAAATGGGGATAATATCTGTTACAGGCTGTTACAGGATAAAGGGACTGCAATAACGTGCTCAGAATCCAGTGAGTGCTAAAGGAACGTCTGCCTTAGGGGGTCGGGGAGCGGGGTGGGGGGGCAGGCAAGACCATCTGGGGCTCTGCCAGGGCTGGGCCTGGCCTATTCTCATCCCACTGTGCTTGTCACGGGCACACATACAGAAGTGCCTGACAAATGTGATTTGGATGAACCAAGGATTGTTTTGTTAACCAATGTGTGAACATTGAATCTCTTAGAATGAATCTGGTCAATCCATTTTCTAACCTCAAGCTAAACAGACTGTGGGCTCCTCCAGAGCAGTCTCCTCAGTGCTGGGCCTGGGACTCAGTAGGTGTTCAAGAGATAGCTAATGAGTACAGGAGTGAAAGTGAATGAGGGTGAACAAGCTTTTGGCCCAGCTTTTACAAAGGCAGCCTCACTTGCACTTCACATGGGGAGAGGCCAGCGAGGTTAAACCAGTCACTAGGGGGAGTGCAGGGATTTGAACCCCAGTCATTTGGCTCCTATCTGAGCTCCACCAAATGGCCTAACAAGAATCCCATTCAAAATGGCAACGTCAACACTTTACTGAAAAGGGCTCTAGGAGATTGGGACGGCAGGTGAACCCAAAGGACCCCTCCCAGGTGCTCCAGGCCTGGCATCTGCTCCCTAGGTTCCCACTCCAGGCACAAGCTCACCTGGCAGAAGGTTGGTGTGTGGACAGCCGACAGAGCCCGATGCAGGGAGTCCACATCACTGAAGCCAGGGGGCAGGCGGTCAACACAGAGGCAGCGGGAGTGGAGCAGGGCGGGTGTCAGCTGTCCTGCATCTGTCCAGTGCACATAGAGGGTGCGCGTGCCCAGCGGCTTGCCCAGCAGGTCCGATTTGGCACGGGCAGCCGAGTCCTTCTTCATGTACTCGGCAAAGCCATACCCCTTGGAATGGCCAGTGCGCTCACTATAGACCAGGAAGCAGCGCTCCAGGCTGCCGAAGGGCCGCACCAGCTCCTCGAACTGCTGCTGAGTGAGGCTGGGGGGCAGGTTGGCCACGCAGAGCAAGGCATCAGTGGGCTGCAGCTGCACAGATAGCTCGCGCTCCCGCAGGCAGCTCTGGTGGAAGGTGCTGATGGCGGCCTCGGCCTGCTCCCCGTTCAGCAGGGTCACAAAGGCTGCAGCAGGAGGGGGAGTGGGTCAGTGGGGTCCTGGAGGGACTGCCCCTCGACCCCATGGCTGCCCGCCCTTACTTCTCTCTAAACCATGTGTGATCTCAGAATATTGACCAACTAAGACACCTCAGGCCCCAGTGGACTAGATAGTTGCCAGCCTTGAGCAACTCGTGCAGGTGTCTTCTACCTCCAGGAGGCCTGCCTCCTGCCCTCACCCCCTAGCCCTGTTCTCAACCTACTCATGAGCTCACCTGTCCTCTTATATATTGTGCACCTGGCTAGGTGACACAAAAGGAATAGGTGAGTAACTTGGGTGACACAGAGAGTAGTGGTCAAGCATGTGGTCACTAGAGCCTGGTTTCAACTCCAGCCTAAGTGGCTGTGGGGGTCTCAGTTTCCCTATCTATTAAATGCGTATAACTTACTCCTCATAACCACCATTGTGCCAGCAAGGAAATAAGTGCAGAGCAGCGGCACCCTTAACAGAGGGGAGGAACCCGGACTTGAACCCAAGCAGACAGGCTCCACAGCCCTACTGTGCACCCCGTCCTCACCACCTTTCTAGGCCAACACCTCTCTACCTCTCATGTCTGAGCCCTGGCCTAAGCCTTAGTCCTGCTGCCACGCCTGGTTTGCTGTCCAGCCAACAGCTAGCTTTTCAAAATGATTATCAGAATGTGCCATGCCTTATCCAGAGGCTTCTCACTGCAGGGGACAAGGGAGCCTATGTGGCTTGACCCCATGGCTTTGCTAACCTCCTCTCCCATCTCTTGCCGCCACTTCCTGGACTATGCCAGGCACATGCCCGCTCAGGCCTTTGCGTCTGCATTTCCCTGGAACACTGACCTCCCCTTTTTCACCTGGTTAATCCTGATCCACCCTTCAATCTGACTGCAAACATCACTTCCCCCATGAAGTCTTCCCTGACTGCTCCTGTTTCAAATCACAGCTCTGGGCTCCCACAGCACCCAGTAGCTTCTGGTCCTATGACCACTTCACCTTCACGCCTGCAGTTGTGTGAATGACATCCTCCCCCCAGACTAGAACATCGCTGTTTGGTTCACTGCTGTGTCCTGTGTCCCAGCATATACTGGCGCCCAATAAACATTTATTGAAAAACGCTATTAATGAGAGTCACTTAACCTCTGGAACCTCAATACCTGGCATATTCACATAAGAGGTACTTAGTAAACAGTTCTGACTTGTTGCCCCTGCCAGTATTTACCAAGTATCTACTGGGTGCCAGATACCCACAGCCTTTTTGGGTATTTTAATATGTTTTACCTTGTGGCTAACCCAAGCAGGTCATGCCCAATTTGTTGGTGAGAAAACTGAGGCTCAGGAAGGGTGAATCACCTGCCTTTGGCCTCCAAGTGAGGACAGACCAGGACTCGAACCCAGGTCTATTTGCCTCCAGGACCCAAGATCTTAACCATTACCCTAGCCCACCAGGTAGGTCTCCAGGGTCCCCATCCTCACCTGCTTCTCACTCAAATTACAGATTGCAAGCACAAGGCCTAGAGGACACAGACACCCACTGAGGGTCTCCCACAAGTTGGGGGGTGCAAGGCTGACAAGACTTGTCCCTGTTTTCATGGAGATGACCACTCAGTGCAGAAGGCAGGTGAGTGAGCCAGCAGTAACAGCCCAGAGTGATGGGGAGAGGCACTCAGGGCACTGTTGAGGAGCTACCTGCCTCCACCTGGATAGAAGAGGGGACAGCTAAGAACAGTAGCAGAGGGAATGCCTGGAAGCTTGCCACTGAGGAGGTGGCAAGGCTGGGGCACATCCTTGCAAGATAGTGTCAAGAGGAGGCTCAGACAGGTTTTGAGGAGAGAAAAACAATCAGGTTAGGGTTAGGTTTTTTTATTTTGTTTTTATATGTTTGATTTTTAAAGTTCATTTCAGAGAGAGGAGAGAGAAATAGAAACATCAATGATGAGAGAGAATCATTGATCGGCTACCTCCTGCACACCCCCTACTGGTTAGCAACCCGGACATGTGCCCTGACCAGGAATCGAACTCTTGGTTCATGGGTCAATGCTCAACCACTGAACCCACCGGAGGGCTAGAATTAGTTTTGATCAGATTTGCAATCAACTGATCAAATTTGATAGATCCCGGCTTCCTGGGAGAGGGCAAGTAGGAGTGTAAAATCATGGAGAGAGCAGAGGGAGACTGCCAGTTTGACAGAGATGGAGGGACACCAATTGTTCTGGAGGTCTTGAAAAAGACCAGACAGGCCTAGGTGACTGTGGCTGGGGGTATGGTGTGGGAAGTGGGGAAGCCCAATGCTCAGGTATCTGGCTGAGCAGCCTGGAGGAAGAACAGGAATATCAAGACTGCTCCATAATGAGCTCCCAGAAAAGATTGGGGCAACAGTCTGTCTTGTGCTGGCCTAGGGGATGTTGAGCCCAAAATTCAGGAGAGGAGATGCCAGGCCAGAAAGCACCCAGCTCCAGGGACTGTCACCCCTTGCTGCTAGCCCACCCCACAGCCCCACAAACCTGTCCCTTTGTATCTGTCCACAAAACAGTACTTGAGCTCATAGTCGCTGAGCAGGTCGTGCACTTCCTGCGAAGATAGAAGCCAAAGGACAGGGAGTCACCAGGGGCTGAAGGAAGCAATCCAGTGCAACCTTCACATGGAACAGCTACAAAAGCCGGTCAATTATAGTCCCCATTTAACAAAGGAGGAAACTGAACTCAGAGCAGTTACTTGCCCAAAGCCATTGAGGCCACACCTGGCAGAGCCGGGATTCAAAGTCTAATTGCAGATCCCATGTTCTTAACCAACACAAAATACTCTTAGAGAGTCAGGTGGGTCTGAGTTCAAGACCTAGCTCTGCCTTATGCCCTTAGAGAAGTTGTTTAACCCAGTGGTCGCCAACCGGTGGTCTGTGGACCACTGGTGGTCTGTGAGTCCAAAAGGTTGGCAACCGCTGGTTTAACCTGTCTGACCCTCAATTGGAAGCCTCACTCTTTTCAACAACATTACAAATTAGGTATTAACAAACCCATTTTGCAGACGAGGGAACAGCCTCTGAGAGGTGAAGGTCAAGACAGCAGCAGAATGCCACCCAGGGGTACCTGACTGCGGACCCTGTATACTTGAAGCCCACACTGGGTGGCTTCATGTGCTTCCCAATTCCCTCCTGCTGACACTGCTGCCTTCTTGTAAGCCAGCTGCGGGGGCGAGGCTCTACGGCCTACTTGTGCCAGATACACTGTGCACCCTGCAGGAGAGACAGTGTGTTCCCAGCTAAGAGATGGCAGGTGCTAGGAGGAGGGCTGACTCTAGAAATAAACCAGACCATGCTTAGTGGTGCTTGCCCCAGGTCTGTCCCCAAGTCACACCCTCCCAACACTTTGGTGGCCCTACCAGCCATGTGCCTACCTACAGTGAGGGTGAGCCAGTGGCAGATGTGTTTGTGGCCCAGAAAGGAGGAATTCTGAGCAACAGGAAGAGAGAGCCCATTCCACCACCACAGGGCAGGGCATACCAGATGCAATCTCCTTGGGTCCAAAGAGCACTGGAAAGCCCTGCACCGGGAGGCCCCAAGAGAAGAGCACCCCTGGCCAGATCGGCCAAGGGGAGCTCCACAGAACACTGGCCCCTCCTTTCTTGAAGGTCTGTGGGCTGGGAGCAGGAGATCCCTTTTTCCAAATACATTCTGGGGCTTTGTGAGAAGAAAGATCTCAGGAGCTGCTACAACTTCCGATCTATCTCTAAGAGGAGTTAATAAACCCTGCTCTAGCCAACCCTGAACTTTTCTGGCAATGAGGTCTCGCCACCTCATGGTAGAGGGGAATGAGGATAAACACAATCAAGAGCAGGGAGCAACTGGCGTCTCTATTTCCACAGTCCCAGTTTAGCTGCCCATTCACAATCCCCCAACTTGGCCAAAGCAACCTGCCCACTTCAATCACTAGTTCTCTTCCAAGCCTGTGGTCGCCCTTAACAACATCCTCCCTCAGTCCAAAGTTGGTTTCTCCCTCCATCACCGCCCCCCCCCGCAAAAATCCGCCCTTGGTCTCTCCCAAACCCTCATGGATCTTGCGTTTGGACTCTCCCGCCGACGCCCCCTACACCCGAGCACGCGAGCGTCGGTGTTGCCTGGTTCCCCCCGCGCACGCGCACGGTGGTATTTCCCGCCACGCTCCCACACCGCCCCCCCCATACCTGGTTGGTCACGTCCCCCGGGAGGCCCCGGATCAGTATCTTGCGGCGGTTACGGAACTGGCGTTCGGTGTGTTCCAAGCGTTTCCTGATCTCCTCTGGATCTAGCGGCTGCAGTTCTTCTTCGGGCGACCGGTGCTCTGGGGCATCATCAGCTTCAACCTCGGCCCCAGACTCCGGGCTCAGCGGGGGCCGGTGAGTAACGGACACGTCGGCCGCCATCTTAGGAAACCCGGCGCCTTCTGGGACCAGCGAGCCAGGGCGGAGCGGCATAGAGCGGCAACGAGGGCGCGTCTGCCTATTGGCCGAAAAAAGCCCCGCCCCTTCTCTTCAAATCTCTCAGCCCATTGGCTAGGGGCAGCCCGCCTCCCAGAGTTCACGCCCCATCTCGACGCACAGCCTCAGCCCCTTTCCACCGCTGAGATGTCACCCAATACGCTCAGCGTGGTGGGAGATCCCCTTAGCGCAGGTGGAATCCAGCCATAGACTCCGGCCGGGTTGGTGTGGTTCAGTGGTTGAGCATGGACCTATGAACCAGGAGGTTACAGTTCGATTCCCGGTCAGGGTACATGCCCGGGTGTCAGGCTCCATCCGCAGTAGGGGGCATGCAGGAGGCAGCCAATCAATGATTCTCATCATTGATGTTTCTATTTCTCCCTCTACCTTCCTCTCTGAAATCAATAAAAAAATACATTTTTTAAAAAGTCACAGACTCCGGATTTTGAACGCTTTATTGTTGCGGAACCTGGTGATAAAGCCAAACCCCTGTCGTCTTTGGCCCATTACCCGGATGGCTGGAGGCTCAAGATGGTGGCTCCCCCAGAGGCTCCTCAGGCCTTTTAGATGTGAGGGGAAACCAGGCGTTTCCCTGATTCACATGGTAGATGTCTCTACGCTTGTGCACCCCGAAGACGTAAATTGAGGCCGGGATGGCAGCCACAAAGCCCAGGGTGGTCAACACCGCAATGATGATGGTAACGGTGTGGGGGTTCCGCTCTGTGCAGAGAAGCAAGGAGTAAATACTCATACCCTGCCCCTCCTAGGCTTGCCCATTTAGACCCACAGACCCGCCTCAGCTCACCTTGAACATTCATCACCACAATGAAAGTGTCTGAGCCCTGTGAGCTGGCCGCCCGGCAGTAGTAGGTACCACTATAGTTTAATCTGACACGGAATGGGATCCCGATGGGGACCTGGGCCATGGAGTCTTCGTGCAAACACTGTAGCTGGGGATCTGGGTTGCCTTGGGCTTGGCACTGAAGGATTTGGATCGTTCTTTCTTTCCACATCAAGTGCTGAGGACATTTGGCTGGGTCAATCTTGGGACCATCTGTGGGACCGCCAAATGATCAGACAAACACAAGGTACAATGGGGAAAGAGAATCAAGTCTCTCCAAATCAGGAGAGCAAGGAATGAAAAGGTCAGAGTGACCTACTCACACAGTACACGCAGCTGGATGCTCCTGTTCCTATGCAAGACCACCCCATCCACCTTGAGGGCGGCACTGCAGAAGAAGCTGCGTCTGTCGTCCCTCTCAGTGGCGTTTAGCTGAAACAGGGCGAGCTGTCCCGGGGCTGCAGCGGGAACTCCGTCCAACGTGACCTGGACTCGGGCTCCAGCAGTGCAAGTCACATTCACTGTGGTCCCCTGATGGACGGTGGGCTGGCTCATGTTCCTGATGGTCCCTCTCACGTTCATGACGGGCCCCCAGAAGCCTAAAGGAGTAGCATTGCCTTGGAGTTTGCTATCCACTCCCTCACATCCACTAAGCCCAGCCCTCCACCCGAATTTTCCCCCTCCGGGTATGCAGGCCTTGCCTTTTAGCTACTCTGTGGCCCCACCTAAGTTGGGGCACTCAGGCCTTACTGTAATGAAGACCCAGGCCCTGCCCACGTGGCAACTCCTCCCACTTTGGTGGCTCAGGCCCTGCCTTTCTGGCTTGGCTTCTCCGGTGCCTTGCCCTTTGGGCTAATGAAGCTCAACCCCCTTGCCCTCATTTCTGCAGCAGTTTTGACCCCGCCTCCTCTTACTATAGATGGTCAAGTTCTCCTGAGTCTCCTGGCTCTCGCCCCCCAGGGTCACATTGCAGACAATCTCCTGAGCCCCCTCCAGCTCCGCGCTCGCTGTGGCTGTGGCTGTGGCCATCAGCGTGTCACCGTAGCTCACGACTGTGGCATTCAGCATCTGGTTCCCCAGCGCCAGTTGGACGTGGGCCTCAGAGGCCGGAAACAGGCCATCCAGGGTGCAGGTCACGGCCTGGGATGTTCCCACCTCCAAGAACCGGGGAACGGAGAGACTCGGAGGCATCACTGGCAGGACTGGGGAGAAGAATGGGAGTGAGCTGGAGGTCTCACACAGCCGTGGACACCCCTTTCCCTGTGACACACTCAAACCCCCCAACCAGGGTTCTTTCCCAGGATACCCTGTAACCTGGATTACCCCCTTCCTAGGACACATCTTTTGGCACATACTTCTCAAAAATTCCTGCCACCATGGGAATTTTTGAGGCCAACCGTCCAATGGCCAAGGGAAGGCCTTCCCAGAAGCCCTTGAGGTCCAGGCCACCCCATTCTCAGGAACCTCAAGGCCAGGGCACCTCTGCTTTGGCTCAGCTCATCACCCACAATCTGCAGTCCCTTTCCTTACCGAAGGTTCGGAGCTGCCTGGGGATTGAGCTGTTCTGGAACAGTCCCAGCCCTTGGGACCGCAGGTCCAGTTCCCAGCGGCAAGAGAATTTGGCACCATGATCATTTCTGCTGGCTAGCACCGTGGTGGTGACTTCTGCAGGCTCTCCAACCGCCAGCTGCTGGCTCAGCACCTCCTCCCCACGGAGCAGCAACACAGAGAGGTTGGCCCGGGGTGCCCCACCTGCCACCCTGCAGCGCAAGGTGAGGTTTTTGCCCACAGGATTCCAGGGGGACATGGGTGCCAGCTCCACATGCTCCGGAAACTCTGGGGGTGGGTGGTAGAGGGAGTGGAGAACAGAACTTATCAATCAGCCTTGCAACCCCCACCCCAGGGAGTGGAGAGGACGGGAGGGTGGCCCAGTGCAGAACTGTGAACTTTGAGTTGATAAACCTAGAGGGCTTAGAAATGTGCTAGTGGAAGTGTTTGCTATTGTCATTAGCATCAAGATTATTAATTCCTGTTTTGTCAGGCAGTGAAATAAAAGATTTGCTGTTTACAAGAACCTCACAGTAAAAAAAAGAAAGAAGAAGAAGAAGCCCTGGCACGTTTTGCTTAGTGGACTGAAGGGTCTCCAGTTGATCCCCGGTCAAGGGCACCTACCTCCATTGCAAGTTCTGCAAGTTCAATTGGGGAGTATGCAGGAGGCAACAAATGGATGTGTCTCTCTCACATTGATGTTTCTTTCTTTCTCTCTCCCTCCCTCCTCCTTCCCTTTTACTCTGAAAATCAATGGAAAAAAATATCCTCGGGGTGAAGTTTAAAAAAAAAAAAAAAGGGAAAGGGTACTAATGCCTATGACCACTTGTGATGTTAACAGTAATTATAAAAGTTCCTATTTACCTAGAGCTTTCCTGAGATTTTGCAAATGTCATCCAGGCATCCACCTTCATTCACATTGCAACTGAGGTTCTCTAGTATTCTTTTTCCAGATGGAGAAACAAGCCCAGAGAGGTGATCTGCCCAGAGAGGCACATCCAGGAAGGGGCAGAACCCGGGTCAGAATGTGGGTCTCCCAAACTTTAGACCTGTGTGTCCACCTGCCTCTTTGATGTCACATCTAGGGATTCCCCTGGCCCTCCTCCCAGCTTCTGGCCTGGACTCGGGCCCTGGCCTCTCGAAGAGCTTGGTCCAACCTTTCGCAGTCAGTCCTAGGTGCTCAAGACTCTCACAGTCTCACAGTCCACTTGCCTGGGGCAGCCTCTCAAGGTGCTCTGGCACAATCATGGGGGACCGGTCCCCGCTAGGCTGGGTCCTCTCCCAGATACAGTTGCAGTGGCTTTCTCAGGCACACAAACCATATCCTTAACCTCCTTGGGAATCAACTTATGCTCACCTTTGACAACTCGAGTTTGGATCTCAAAGTGTCAGAGAGGCCCATGGACTGGCTGCTATGAAAAAATTTAACATCTTACTACAATTTTAGAATATCTGACAAGGAGGCCTCCATCTTAATCTCGGGCACCACTGGTCAGGGATAGTATTATGCTGGTAAATTCTGGTTATGCTTGGGCTCTCGGGGTTGGGGTGGGAGAGTCTGGACAAGGAGTATTGCCAATTTCTGTAGTGTAAATACTCCCACCATGGCTGATATCAGGCTACCCAATGTGAGGTAGAGTTGGGAAGAGGTGAGCACAGTCAGACCTCATGAGCCAGGAACAACCAGCTCCCACACAGCACTGGCCAGAGGCACCTCACAGACACACAGATACATACAGGTAGGTAGACACATGCAGATGTACACATTACACAGAAATATATGTGGATACAAACATATATATAGACACATATTGACACAGACATCCACAGACACACAGATATTGAAACAAACACACTTGCCCACACACACAATAACACAAACAGTCACACATGGAGATATAAATACAATCATGGAGATACACACAGAGAGATACATACAGACAGACACAGGCACACACACACATGTACACTCCCACAAACATAGACAATAACCGATACATATGCTCATGGACACACATGTAGGTACACAAATACATATAGACACTGGCACCCACACAAGAGCATACACATGGTTACTCTACTTATCCATGAAGGCTTCACAAAACAGTAGGCACCATGAGTGATCTAGTCTGTTGTATGCATTTTTAAAAAATATGTTTTTATTGCTTTCAGAGAGAGGAAGGGAGAGGGAGAGATAGAAACACCAAACTGCTGCCTCCTGTACGCCCCCCTACTGGGGAACAAGCCTACACCAGGTCCTGTGCCCTGACCAGAAATCGAACCGGGACTTCCTGGTTCATGGGTCCACGGGTCCACACTCAACCACTGAGCCATGCTGGCTGGCTCTCCATTGATTTTTAGAGAGAATGGAAGGGAGGGAGAGAGACAGAGAGAGAGAAACATCAACGTGAGAGAGACACATCAATTGGTTGCCTCCCGCACACACCCTGACTGGCCAGGACCCAGTTTGCAACCAAGGTACATGCCCTTGACTGGAATTGAACCTGACATCTTCAGTCCGCAGGCTGGCACTCTAACCACTGAACAACCGGGTAGGGTAAGAAACTATTCTAAATAAATAAACAAATAAAAAAATGCAGAGAATCTCTTGGGAGGATCCACAAGAAACCAGTACCAAGGGGATTCACAGTCTGGAAAGGAAGACTTCACCTGTTAATAACTCTTGGGAGCCAGACTGCCAGCTTCGCTGCTCAAGGGCTGTGAACCCTGGCAAGTGACTCCGCCCCACTGAACCTGTTTCCTTAGCTGTGAAATGAGGCTCATAAGTGCAGCGCTCCCCCCTACCCCTCACCCTGGGATCTTTGTAAGGATTGAATGAAGGCTAAAGTGGGTATAGACACTTAAACAGTGGTCACTGCTAGCAGTGCTAGGTAAATGGAGATTTGACATTTATACGTTTTTATACATTTTTATTTTGGAACCCCATTAATTTATTACCTGCCATAAAAATGTAAGTAATAAATAAAAGACATGTACTATCATTTTTAAATGCTTGCTGGGACCCAAATAAATTGATTTTACAAACTGCTGCCCTGTCATGTGGTTGAGATGCATCTCTGTCTCTTTCACACACACACACACACACACACACACACACACACACACACACACACACATCCAGGTCCAAACTCTGGGTCAGAGTCCTGGTCCATTCCTGCAAACTTCGGGCTGCTCCCCACCACTGCCTGAGGCCAGCCCTACCTTCAGGCACATCTACTCACGGTACACTGTGATGTCAGAGGAGTCTGACATCTGCAAGCCGTTGCAGATGGCGGAGCAGAAGATCTTACTGTCACTGGTGACATTGCTGAGCTGGAAGGCCCTCCAGCCCAGGCCTTTGCCCACTTCCTCCTTGAATAGGGATGTCTCCAGGCTGATGAGTTCATGTTGGGGGCAATCTGTACTGCAGTTTACCAAAAGGGACCCTCCAGCAGGCACCACTGGGTTCTGGGGCTCCATCCGAAGCAGGAACTCCCCCTGGGCCCCTGCGGGAACAGGGAAGCTCCACTGGTTGACCCAGTGCCCCCCAGCATCTTGAGGCCCTACCATCTAACACCTCCTCAACCTGAGATATGGTCTTCGCCTTCATGGTGCCTCCAATTCAGTGGGGAAGACAGGTGATGGATCAGAGACAGGAGAGCTCAGAGGGAGGCCAGGGGAGGCCTATAGGAAGGAGCCTGTAGGAGGAAGTGAATCAGGGAAGCTTCCTGGACGAGACAAGTACAGACAGTTTTAAAGGGTAAGTAGGAGTTAGCCAAGTGAAAGGGAAGCGTGATCCTGGCAGAAGGAAGAGTGTAGGCAGAAGTCAAAGGTACAGATGGAGCTGAGAGAGACAGAAACAAAGAGAGAGAAAGGGAGAGAGGAGAGAGGAGAGAGGAGAGAGGAGAGAGTTGGGTAGGGAAGACAAATCACATAATCACATGCAGGGACTGGGCCTCAGGAAGCCCTGGCTGAGTTAAGATCCCACAACTTTCTCTCCAGGACACTGGTGAGCCCCCAGTCAGATCTGAGTTTAAGGAAATGTTTGCAGCAGGATGTGGTGAGTTTTGCTATCTCCGGTCCCCCATTCTCTACCAGCCCCCAATTCTAGCCCTCCCCAAGTTGACTGGCCTCACCTGGAGGCAGCAGGCAGCAGACCAGAAGCAGAGAGATGAGTGGAGTCCAGCAGGCCCTGGGCAGTGGCCCCAAAGGCACCATGGTGGCCAGCCTATGGAGGACAGTGCCTTAATGTGGCACTGGGCAGGGCAGAGGGGAGAAGGCGAGGCCGCCCAGGAAACAGCCACAGCGGTTAAGATTGCAGAAGTTCAGGGGCGGCACCTTGCCCAGGCCTGGGGAAGGGCAGGGGGGATGTTCTGTGGCCCCGGAGGTCCAGAGTGGGGAACCCAGCTTGGGTCCAGGGAGATGGAGGGCACTAATGAATCTCCCACTGGGTGGGCCTCAGTTACATTCTGGCTCCCAAATGAATTCACAGGAAATGAGAACACAATCGTCTTCCTTTGTTCTCGGTACTGGGGTGGGGTGGGGCGGGGAGAGATGGAGGAGGGTGAGAAACCACCTTCCTGCTGAACTTAGGTAAGTGTGAAATTGTCCAGAAACTTCATTTCTTTGATATGACCTTTTCTCCTTTCTTTCCTTGTGATCAAATTGGCCTCATCCCACACCCTGATTCTTTAACCTCTCCCCTGCTGGTCCACTCCTTTAATCACTAAGCCTTCAGGACAATGAGGTTCTTTCTGGTCGGCATCACATAATCTTAGGAGCAAAGCCTCAGGTCTAGTGACCACAGAGGAAGATAATAGCTAGGCCTCAGTTGTATTTCAGCTCCGGACCCAAGAAAATGAACCGATCCCACCCACCAAATCCTTGCAAAACCAGACAGAATGGAGCCATGGCTGACATCAGAACCAGATGCAATGATCAACTACCCCTTCCTTACCCTAGCTTACTCATCAATAGTCCCCTATGTCACCCATCCCCAAGAAGCTATCGAGGAGACAGATCTTTGCACACAAGCTCCAGGTATAGCACCATTCCCTTAATAAACCTTCACTTCCTTGGTTGTGAACTCACGTTTGCTTTTGATGCCAGCAGGTGACCAAACTCCTTTAGTTTAGTAGCAAAGGGGAAGGTGTTCTGTTCCTGGAGAGAAAGGTAATGGGAGCCCGGCTGGCGTGGCTCAGTGGTTGAGTGTCAACCCATGAACCAGAAGGTTATGGTTCAATTCCTGGTTAGGGCACATGACTGTGTTGGGGGCTGGATCCCCAGTGGGGGGTGTGCAAGAGGCAGCCGATCAATGATTCTCTCTCATCATTGATGTTTCTATCTCTCTCTCTCCCTCTCCCTTCCTCCCAGAAATCAATAAAAAAATATTTTTTTAAAAAGGTAATGGGGCCGAAACCGGTTTGGCTCAGTGGATAGAGCGTCGGCCTGCGGACTGAAGGGTCCCCGGTTCGATTCCGGTCAAGGGCATGTACCTTGGTTGCAGGCGCATCCCCAGTGGGAGGTGTGCAGGAGGCAGCTGATCGATGTTTCTAGCTTTCTATCCCTCTCCTTTCCTCTATGTAAAATACCAATAAAATATATTAAAAAAAAAAAAAAAAAAAAGGTAATGGGAGACCTCCTGCCTGTGTCCTTGAAGTGATAAGGTGGGATTTCAAGGCAACATTTCAAGAGAACAATGAGGGACTTCTAGGCAGGGCCTCAGGGATTAGTGTGAGATCTCAACATTCTTAGGGGACAAATAAGAGATTTGGAGGTGATAAAGAGGGGTTCCCTAAGATGAGTTAAAGCCATGGAAATGAACAGAGCCCACATTTATTGGGCTTTTGTACCAGGCTCTGTGTTGGCCACTGGAGTGGCTCCTGTAGCGGGGAAGCCACCTTTGAAGACTGGGCGGGGGTGGGGGATCCTGCTACCTTTGAAGGTTTTGGAAATGAGATCCCCGAATTCCCTATGCACAGTGCTGAAGTGGAATTGTTAGGGGACAGTTGAATCATAAGCCACCATCTGTTGATGATGCTACTTGTTTTTGTTTAACTTTTAAAATTGATTTTTAGAGAGAGAGAGGAAGGAATAGTGAGAGAGAGAAAGAGAAACAGTGTGCTTAATCAGATGCCTCCTACATGCTAGCAGCCCTGGCATGCGCTCTGACCGGGAATCTAACTGGCCACCTGTCAGTGTATGGGACAACCTGGAGCCACACTGGCCAGGACAAGGATGCTACCTGTAACTCGCCCTTGCCCCTGGCCTCATCTCTCCCTTGCCTGCCCCTCCAGGCAGTTGGTCTTTTCATCTCAAGAGAACGGACTAGGGGTCAGGTGGCCACTCCCACCTCCATCTGCTCCATCTCTCAGGCCTCCAGTCCACCTCTGGTTCCTCTGATCTGAGCGCCAGTGAGGGACCTTGTTGAGGGCCTTGATAGTACCTAGCATCCACTCTCCCCACCACTGAGGCCATGCCCTCTCCTCTCTCACCTGGGGCACCACTCCCTCCAATCAGGTGTCTCCTCTGCTGCCCTGCTCCCCCATCTAGTTCCCAGATGGTGCTGAGAGGGCAACTAAAACTCAATAGTATTTGTTTTTTAAAAATATATATATTTTATTGATTTTTTACAGAGAAGAAAGGAGAGGGAGAGAGAGAGTTAGAAACATCGATGAGAGAGAAACATCCATCAGCTGCCTCCTGCACACCCCCTACTGGGGATGTGCCCGCAACCAAGGTACATGCCCTTGACCGGAATCGAACCTGGGCCCCTTGAGTCCACAGGCCGACGCTCTATCCACTGAGCCAAACTGGTTAGGGCTCAAAAGTATTTGTAAATAATATCTCTGATAAGAGATTATATCCAGATTATAAAGAATTCTTACAACTCAACAACAGCAGCCAAAACCCAATTCAAAAATGGGCAAAGTTGCCCTGGCTGGTTTGACTCAGTGGATAGAGCGTGGGCCTGCGGACTGAAGGGTCTCAGGTTCGATTCCGGTTGGGGGCATGTGCCTTGGTTGCGGGCACGTCCCCAACGGGGGGTGTGCAGGAGGCAGCTGTTTCTCTCTCATCGATGTTTCTAACTCTCTGTCCCTCCCTTCCTCTCTGTAGAAAGTCAGTGAAATATATATTTAAAAAAACAATGGGCAAAGTTGAATAGATATTTCTCCAAAGAAGCTATTCAAATGACCAATAAATATATGAAAAGGTGCTCAACATCATTAGTGATTAGGGAAACGCAAATCAAAACCACAATGAGACAGTGCTTCACACCTATTAGGATGGCTACCATAAAAAAACACACAAAATAAAACAAAACAAAAAACACCCACAGAAAGTAGCAAGTGTTCATGAAGATGTGCAGAAACTGGAACACACACACACTTTGATGGTAGGAATTAAAACTTTGTTCCTTCACAAGTTAAACAGAATGATCCAGCAATTCCTCTCCTAAAAGAATTGAAAGCAGGGACTCAGACCCTGGCTCCGTAGCTCAGTTAGAGCATCATCCCTATTTGTCAAGGCTGGGAGTTTGGTCCTCAGTCAGGGCACACACAAGAATCAACCAATGAATGCATAAATAAGTGGAACAGTAAATCGATGTCTCTCTCTTTCTCAAGAATAAAAATTAAAATTAAAAAAGAGCTGGGACTCAAATAGATACTTACATACCAATATTCATAGCAGCATTATTCACAATAGCCCAAAGGTGGAAACAACCCAAATTCCTTCAACAGATGAATGGATAAACATACTGTGTTGTATACATACAATGGGATATTATTTATTTATTTACTTATTTTTAATATATTTTATTGATTTTTTACAGAGAGGAAGAGAGAGGGATAGAGTTAGAAACATCAATGTGAGAGAAACATTGATCAGCTGCTTCCTGCACACCTCCTACTGGGGATGTGCCTGCAACCAAGGTACATGCCCTTGACTGGAATCGAACCTGGGACCTTTCAGTCTGCAGGCCGATGCTCTATCCACTGAGCCAAACCGGTTAGGGCTCAATGGAATATTATTAATCCTTAAAAGGAAAGAAAATTCACCCCGCTGGTGTGGCTCAGTGGTTGGGCGTTGACCCATGCACTGAGAGGTTGCTGGTTTGATTCCCTGTCTATGGACACAGAAATAGTGTGGTGAAGGCCTGGGGGCTGGGTAGAGGTGGGCAAAGCAGGGGGCAATGGGGAGACATCTATACTGCTGTCAACAAAATTAAATTTAAAAAGGGAAATTTTGATACATGCTACAACATGGGTGAACTTTGAAAACATTATGCTAAGTGAAATAAGCCAGACGCAACAAAACAAATATTCCACTTATACGAGGTCCCTAAAAGAGAAAAATTCATAGAGAAGGTAGAGTGATGGTTACCAGGGGCTGGTGGAGGAGAGAAATGGTGAGTTAGTGTGGAATGGGGGCAGTTTCTGTTTGGAAAAACGAAAACGCTCTGTAAATCCATAGTGGAGTTGGTTATACAACATTGTGAATGTATTTAATGTCACTGAATTCTACACTTAAAAATGGTTAAAATGGTAAAATTTATGTATATTTCAAAACACACACACACACACACACACACAGAGCATTTACTTATTTTGATTTGTATCCTAAACATGAGATGGATTGATGGTCCAGGAATGAATAAATAGAAAAACAGATACAGTATGATACAGTAAATTTAACAACATGGCAATTGTGGAATCTAGGGGTGTTCACTGTACCATTCTTACAACTTTTCTGTATGTTTGCAGTTGTTCAAAATGAAATAAAAACTGCATCCCTGATGGGTCTAGGTGGCCACTCATGTCACAAAAGGAGGGACAAGCAGACTTTGAGTATCTCCTGCTAAGAGGGCACAATGGCCTCTATGAAAGACTTGCCAAAAAAATGGAAACTGGCCCAGCCGGTGTGACTCAGTGGCTGAGCATCCACCCTGAACCAAGAGGTCCCCAGTTTGACTCCCAGTCAGGGCACATGCCTGGGTTGCAGGCTCAATTCCTAGTAGGGTGCGTACAGAAGGCAGCCAATAGATGTCTATCATTGATGTTTCTATCTCTCTAATCCCTCTCCCTTCCTCTCTCTCTAAAAAAGAAAATCAATGAAAACATTTTTTAAAATATATATTTTATTGATTTTTACAGAGAGGAAGGGAGAGGGATAGAGAGTTAGAAACATCGATGAGAGAGAAACATCGATCAGCTGCCTCCTGCACACCCCCAACTGGGGCTGTGCCCACAACCAAGGTACATGCCCTTGACCGGAATCAAACCCGGGACCCCTCAGTCTGCAGGCCAAGGCTCTATCCACTGTGCCAAACTAGTTAGGGCGAAAACATTTTTTTTTTTAAAGGAAGCTGAACTGTATCATCTGTTGGTCAAGATGAGGATAGAGAAATGCACTGAAACCACACCACAAGGATGACATCAGACTGGTAAAGTCTAATTTCCTCCACGAATATGTTGCAAGGGGGAAAAAAGAGGAAGAGAAACCAACCCCAGCCAAATACAGTGTGTGACCTTGTTTGGATTTTTATTTGAACAAACAAATACCAAATGTTTGAGAGACAACTGAGGAAATCTCACAGGCTACCCAGTGATTTCAAGGAATTGTTAAACATTTTTTTTAATTGCACATCACTCCTTTATTATACTGATCTGAAAAAGATTCAGTAGTTATGCTCAAAATACTTACTGGGCCCAAGTGGCAGGGCCAGCAACTGGAACATGATTCAGAAACTCACACAGTGAAAGACACACCTGGACATGATCAAGTGACATTTCACTGCCATGAGACAATAAGGCCGGGGAGGGATTCTAAAACACAGCAGGATGACTCCTGCAGGTCAAGAAGCTCGTCCCACCTTGGTGTGAGGAATGGCTTATTTGGTGATGACCACATGTGGGAAGAGTTCAACTGCCACTAAAAACCCCAGAAGGGTTTTTGTTTTGTATTATTTTATATAGATATACTTTCTATTTGTAAAAGTAAATGCAACACGTAAACATTCAGGATTGATCCCAATCTTCTGGAGCCAGCTTTTCTGGGGTCAAGAAGGAAATGTTTGTTTGAATCACCAGGCGTTCATCTGCCACTGGAATGACCAGAGCCCCCAGTCAGTTCACCTGACTGCAGAATAGCATAGGAGTGCTCTCAGGAACACAAATGGACTCTCTTGCCTCTCCTCATTGGTCACGCTTTAACATGGCTCCTTCTTATCCCCCTACTTTCAAGCAGGTCCTTAGTAATAAACAAAACACTAGCAAAAAAAGTTATTACCTCTGGACTCTCTTAGGTAAGAGTCTCCCTTAGCTTGGACGGAGGACCCATGCCCCACAGGTGCCATTCTGACTAGATTGCATGAAGGGAGTGGGTACAGGAGACAAAATGGCTAAAACAAAATTGGGAGCCACCCGTCCCGATCTGCAGCTGCAACCTAAGATGCTTACAGATGTGGTCAGTGTGACATGTGCACAGGAGAGATGCAGAGGAGTGGGATGGGGGAGGGTGTCCTTGGGAAAGTCGTCTGCCTGCTCGCCTTCCCTTGGCCTTGCCCTGAGCAACCACAGCCTCCATGGCTTTATGCACGGTCTCTTCATCCCCCAGGGACTGCATGGGCTCGATGGGCTTCAAGTTCTTGTCCAATTCATAGACAATGGGAAGACCAGTCGGCAGGTTCAGCTCCATGATGGCCTCTTCAGCAGGACCCTCCAGATGTTTGACAATGCCCCGAAGGCTGTTGCCATGGGCTGCAATCAGTACCCGTTTCCCCTTCTTAATCTGGGGCACTATTTCTTCATTGCAGAAGGGCAGAGCTCTGGCAACAGTGTCCTTCAGACTCTCACAGGAGGGCAGCTGATCTTCAGTGAGGTCTGTAACCTGTGGTCCTTACTGATATTGCTGTAGGAGGGATGGTCGGGCTCCATCGGTGGTGGTGGGTTATCATAAGAGCGCCTCCAGATGTTTACCGGGGCCTCGCCATGCTTGGCAGCAGTTTGTTTTGTTAAGACCAGTCAGACCCCCATAGTGCCACTCACTGAGACTCCACGTCCTCACTACAGGCAGCCACATGTGGTCTAAGGCATCCAGCACCGTCCAGAGGGTTCGAATTGCTCTCTTCTGCACTGAGGTGAAGCAGATGTCAAACTCATTGCCGGCAACTCGCAGCGCCTGCCCGCCACGTGTTGCCTCCTCGTGCCCAGCCGGGCTCAGTCTGCGCCGTGCCAGCTGCCGAAGCGGTTCTCCAGGTCCCATGCGCTCTTGCCAGCACCAGCTTGCAGGCAGCCGTGGTGGCGGTTCCGAGTGCAGCGCAGACTCAGGAATTGTTAAACTTTTTAGGTGCAGTGATGACATTGTAGTGATTGTTTGTGGTTACACCTTTTTGAGATATATATATGGAAGTATTTACAGATAAAGTGATATGATACTGGGATCTGTTTCAAAGCGATCCAATGGTAGAGGTAGGGGTGGAAGGACAGCTGAAACAGAACTGGCCACGGGCGTTGGGAACTGTTGGTGCTGCCTGTTTACGGCATTATTCTCCCTTATTTTGCATATGCTTTAAATTGTCCATATAAAGTTTTTTTTTTCAAATATTTTATTGATATTTCACAGAGAGGAAGGGAGAGGACAGAGAGCTAGAAACATCGATGAGAGAGAAACATCGATCAGCCGCCTCCTGCACACCTCCCACTGAGGATGTGCCCGCAACCAAGGTACATGCCCCTGACCGGAACCAAACCCGGGACCCTTCAGTCCGCAGGCCGACGCTCCATCCACTGAGCCAAACCGGTTTTGGCTAAAGGTTTTTTTAAAAAATAATTCTTTATTGGTGAAAGTATTACATATCATATAAAAGTTTTTTAAAAAGCAGCTGCACAAAAATAGGCCAAGATAATTTTGAAGAAGAAAAAAAAAAGGAGATTGATCCTATCAAATATCAAAACATATTCTAGTGGCAAGGTCTTTCCCAATTACCAGGCTAGATCCTGCAAGCAGTTATTCCTGTTGGGAATTTGCCCTACAGATACCCTTGAATGTGGGTGGAGCAATATGCACCCATGGCTGCTCACTGCAGCAGCGTCATGGATACAGCAAAGAATTCGAGATAACTACATGAAGAGCAAAGACTTAGCGATAACTACATGAACCCCAGCAAGAACTATAATACAACCACAAATAGCACAAGGAAATACCGTAGGCCTGGATATATGGGACCACCCCCAAGACCTATTACAAAGGGGAAAAAAGAAGCAAGAATACAGACTAGAGTTGTGTATCCTTGCACATGCTACCATTTTTGCAAAAGATAGGAAAGTATAATATGTGTACGGATTTCCTTGCATCTGGATGAAACATCTCTAGAAGCAAAAACAGGAAACCAGATGGCACCAGTTGCCTCCAGAGAGGTGACAGTGGTGGCTGATGGGCAGGAGGGAGACATGTCACTGCTTATGTCAATATCACCTATCAGAAAAAAAAATAATTACAATGAATATTTAATTTTGAAAACTGTTATAAAAAGCAAATGCCACTAGAATCATGTGTAATTGTCCACTCAGGAGAGCTTGAGGGCAAAACCTTATTTTGAGAAGTCCTATGGGAAAGCAAATTATTCAAATGCTTTTCGCAACGTGGCTGACACATAAACAAGATCAAATGTTTATTAAGTAGTTGTTTGCATACCTCTCAGCTAAGCACTTGACATACACAATCTCTTTACATTCGTCCTCCGAGACAGCAAGCATGACCATCCCCAGTTCACCGTTGAGAACTGAGGCCCAGATAAGGAAAGTCACTCGCCTGAGGTCGCACAGGGAGGAAAGTGTGACACTGGCAGTCTTACCAACGTGGCATGTGGCCCCCCAAATCCTTTGTTGGGATAAATAACAAGTAGTCATTGAGCGCCTTCTGTGTTCCTGGCACTGGTGATTTAGAGGTGAGTGAGCAAAGGCTGAACCGTTGCATGTGGCTTCTCCCGTAGTGTCTCCCGCAGCTGCGGTCCCAGAGCAGGCACTTGCTGAAGAAGGACCCAGAGACAGAGCCTCCGGCAGAGGAAACAGGAGTTTATTACTCGCTGGTGGAGATGGTGGACTCCCAGGGCAGGGCTGGGGGAAGGCATCAGGACTGGATGCAAGGGACGGATTAGCTCCTTGCTGGTCCAGGGTCTCTCCAGAGTCTGTGTAAGGCTATGACTGTGGAGGATGCTATGGCTTGAATGTTTAAGTCCCTTCAAGATTCAAACGTTGAAACCCAAATGCCTGATGTGAGGGTATTAGGAGGTGGGTCTTCGGGAGGTGCGCAGGTCCCTCATGAATGGGATCAGTGCCCACATACAACAGGCTCCAGAAAGATCCCTCGCCCCCTCCCACCTGGAGAGGGCACAGTGCGAAGGCGCAGGCTAGGAACCAGGAGGAGGCCTTCGCCCACGTGTCACAATGCTGGCATCTTGATCGTTGACTTCCCAGAGCCCAGAACTGTGAGAAATAAATTTCTGTTGTTTATAGGCCACCCGGCCTATGGCATTGTTGTTTTTTTTTGTGTTTTTTTTTCCGTTTCTCCTCGGCCCATGGCATTGTTATAACAGCGTGGAAGGATGAAGACAAGGAGAGTCAGGTCACAGACCTGGAGTCTCAGGGGTAATGCATGGGCAGTGGGTGAAGCCAAATTCTCCCTGGGCAGAAGCGGGAGGCCCTCTCCGTAAGTACTACCTGCTCCGACTCCCGGAAGCAGAGCTCCTGGCAGGTTTTAGCCGACACTGAACACGGAGGGGGCCTGGCCCCGGTATTTCTCGTGGACCGTTTTCAGGATGGGTATGAGGTTCTGGAAGGTGGGGCGAAATGAGGCCTCTGCCTCCCAGCAGTTCTTCATGAGGACATAGATCTGGGGGAGGAAAAACTGGGGCTGTGGTCGCTGCTCTGTCCACAGTCTGATGACAGGGACAGGGGAAAAGTGTGTGTGGGCGGGCACTCGGGGAGGTCTCACCTCATGGGGACATTTCTCTGGCCGTGGCAGCCTCTCCCCTCGTTCCAGCAGCTCAGTGAGCCTCAGTACTGTCATCTGCCCCTGGGTGAGGCCTATGAGCTCGATGAATTTCTACAGAAGAAACAAGACAAGTCTTCAACAGGCAGGACTGCCTAAGCAGAGGCCAGGAGCTTTCAGTGGGACTACAGGGGTCCTAGTCCTGTCTCTATCACTTCTCAACTGCATAACTTTGGACTTAGGATCTCACTTCTTTAGGCTTCAGTTTTCCCATCTGTAAAATGGGGTAAAAACATCAACTACCTGGGGTGATTGTGAAAGTTAAATAAACTCATATTCATACAGTAAGTCTGAGTCAGGTGGCTGCGTTGTTATTAAACCTCCCAGCAAGTTGTTTTTGCCCGGACAGGATCTTTATTTCCCCTTCCTATATAGGCACTGTGATTGACTTTGGGAATAAACATCTAACCTATTCTTGTCTCCTCCCCTAGCCCAGTCCTAGCCAATTATTATGGCCCATGGATACACAGTGATTGGCTCTCTGGAGGACACATGAGCCAAGTTGGGCCAATCAGATAGTCCTGAGAATTAAGCTAGAAAGAGGACCCCTTTTCCCCCTCACCGGAGGGAAATGGGTGCCTGGAAGGCAGGGTGGGGTGGGGAGCTGTTGCCACAAGAGAGAGGGCCTGCCTAAGTGATACTACCACAGAGAACAGCAGAGCTCAGAGACGGAGAAAATGGGATTCAGGATGACATGAGGGTCTAGATCAGTGTTTCTCAACCTTTCTAATGCCGCGACCCTTTAATACAGTTCCTCACGTTGTGGTGACCCCCCCAACCATAAAATTATTTTCGTTGCTACTTCATAACTAATTTTGCTACTGTTATGAATCGTAATGTAAATATCGGTGTTTTCCGATGGTCTTAAGCGACCCTGCTAGCGGTTCTCGACCTGTGGGTCGCTGCTGTGGAGCCTAAGACCATCGGAAAACACAGATATTTACATTACGATTCATAACAGTAGCAAAATTACAGTTATGAAGTAGCAACGAAAATAATTTTATGGTTGGGGGGTCACCACAACGTGAGGAACTGTATTAAAGGGTCGCGGCAGCCAAAACCGGTTTGGCTCAGTGGATAGAGCGTCAGCCTGCGGACTGAAGGGTCCCAGGTTCGATTCCGGTCAAGGGCATGTAACTTGGTTGCGGGCACATCCCCAGTGGGAGGTGTGCAGGAGGCAGCTGATCGATGTTTCTCTCTCATCGATGTTTCTGACTATCTATCCCTCTTCCTTCCTCTCTGTAAAAAATCAATAAAAATATATTAAAAAAAAAAAAAAAAAAAAAGGGTCGCAGCATTAGAAAGGTTGAGAACCACTGGTCTATATCAAGCTGTGCCCCAACTCTTCCCTCAAGTGCAAACAGCAGAAGAAGCTGTTCCTATTTGAGTGGGGTTTCTGTCACAAGCAAAGCCTCACAGTCCCATTTTACAGACTGGGACTGTGAGGCTCTGGTGGATTAAGCACTTGCTAAGCTGGGGGAGTTGGGAATTGAATGCATGGCTTTCTAACTCCTCTGGTAGGAGGTGGTGGTGTGGGCCTGGCTCTCACCGAGGGGGGGCTTTGGCTGGAGTCACAGTAGGTCAGCAGTTCATACATGGTGACTCCAAAGGACCAGACATCAGATGCATAGTAGAACTTACACTCCTTCAGGCACTCAGGAGCATACCTGCGGGGAGAGGGCAGTCAAGCCTTGGGCCAGACCAGGATGGAGTCCTTACCTGGGGCTTGGGAGCCTCTTGGCCCCAGTTAGGGCCACATCCTTAAGAGAGAGCAGTTTCACTGAGATAAGGCCTTGTCATCTGAGACCCCAGCACCCATCTCCACCCTGGCACTCCCCTCTGGCTGGGTCTCGCCTGGTCACCAGAACACGGGGCTGTCGCCATCCTCGCGCACACGGTAGTACTCATAGCCTTCGGGCACGGCCTTGGCTAGGCCAAAGTCCCCGATCTTGACCAGCCTGTCGTTGTCCAGCAGCACGTTGCGGGCAGCCAGGTCTCGGTGGACGTAGTGCTGGGTGTGCAGGTAGGCCATGCCCTGGGGGTGAGGCGGGGCAGGGCAGGTCATGCCCAGTGGGACAAGGTGGGGCCTGAAGAGCTGTACCCAGGATGGCGGGGGACAGTCAGGACAGGCTTGCAGGGCCCTGGAGCAAAAGCGGGCAGTATGGCAGGTGGAGCCCACAGGACAGCAGGGGCGGGGCCACAGAGGGGGCGAATTGGGAGGGGGTTGGGCTGCTGGGTGTGGCCCAGTGAGCAAAGGGAATCTCAAAAGTGGAAACTAGGCGGGTTGGCGACCCAGCCACTGGGGTTGTGGCCAGGTGATGGGTTGAAGGGATAAGTACAGAGCGAGCCAGCCCAGGGGCGCAGCCTGGCAAGCAAAGGGCTGGGACACTCAGGCCAGGCCAAAGAGGAAGGGGCAACTCTGTGAGCAGGGGAGGTGGGCCTACCTCACAGATCTGCTGGGCGAACAGCAGCAGCTGGGCCAGCCCTACGTGGTGCCGGGGCAGGTAGTCTCGGAGGCTGCCCAGAGGCACGTACTCCATGACGAGCTGGACCGATTTCTCGCCTAAGGGTGATAGAGGCAGGGGCTGGGGGCCGCTCCCCTGAACCCTGCAGTTCCCCACCCCAAGATGGGAAGGGAAAGCCAACACCTGCCCACACTAGGCCTCGTCCTCAGGAAGAATGGATCCATCCTGAACGCCATAGAGAGAGGGAGCAGAGTTGGAGGGTGGAAAGGAAGCCGCCCCCCCATGCCTACGAACTGTGTCCTCCAGCCTGGGACTGAGAGGCTCCAATTGGCCAGGCCCTCATGGCTGCCCGGCCGCCCACCTTGGTCCTCACAGCAGCCCTTGTACTTGACGATGTGCTCGTGGTAGAGCGTGCGCAGGATGTCGATCTCCCGCCTCCAGCCAGTGCGGAGCTGAGGGCCGCAGTCCGCCTTGAGAGCCTTCACGGCCACCATCTCGCCAGTGCCTTCGTTGGTCGGGTCATAGCAGTACAGGCTGACCTTGCCGAAGTGACCCTGGCCAAGACGCAGGGCGGTCAGCGCCCCATTGCCCCACCCCCACCCCCGGCTTTGCCAACATGCAGGTCTCTTTCTAACAGCCAGACCCCCCCGACTGGCCCTTACCTCACCCAGATCCCGGATCTTTTTCAAGTAGCGCTTGTGGAAAACAGTGGGGTCTGATGCTGGCGAGGTTGGATTCACATACAAGATTTCAACAAGATCTGAAAGAGCCACAGTGGGTGAGGCCGGACCCTGACCCTTTACCCAGCAGGCCCACACTCCGGGACACAGAGAGCAAGTGACTGCTTCCCCCAGCATCCAACCCAGAGATCAGGAAAGCTTTTGCAACAGCTGGAAAATTCTACTTCTAGTCCAAAATGCAGAGTTGGCTGCATCAAACTGACACCTGGGATGTTCTATGACTGCGTAAAGGGCACAAACTTTTCATCAAGAGAGAAAGCAAGCCCAACCAGCGTGGTTGAGCATCAACTTATGAACCAGGAGATCACGGTTCGATTCCCGGTCAGGGCACATGCCTGAGTTGAGGGCTCAATCCCCAGTGTGGGGCATGCAGGAGGCAGCCGATCAATGATTCTCTTTCATCATTGATGTTTCTATCTCTCTCTCCCTCTCCCTTCCTCTCTGAAATGAAGAATTTTTTTTTTTTTTTAAAGAGAGAAAGCAAAACCAAAAAAAATTTTTGAGGATCTAATTCATCCAAAAATTTTATGGCTGTCCCCAAACAAAACATTAAGAACTTGGGTCATTCTCATCACCCCCTTAAGTGACTTAGAATCCAGCACACACCCTGAGCCACTGTACAGAGACCCAGGGTGCACTGAGCCTGTGTCAACAGGGTTCCTAGCCCCTCCCCCCGCCCAAGGTCCCAGCACTGGTTTGGGGCTCACTTTGGGGCTGAAGGTGAGTGAGGTCACGAAGGATGGTGCGGAAGGAAGGCCGCTGAGCCGGCTCATAGGTCAGGCACTGGCTGGTGAGTGTGGCTAGCTCCGGGCATGAGGGTTCAGGCAGGGGGTGCTGCTTCTGGTAGAAGTACTCTTTCTGTGGAGAAGGGGACCTGAAGAGTCAGTGACCCCACCCTCCCAAGGCCCCTTACCCAAGAGGCAGAGTTAAATCCCCAGAGCGGCAGGGCTAGACCAGCCAGGTCCTTGTTCCGTCATCCCCATTTTATAGATGAGGCAACTGAACCTCGGCAAGGGGAAGCCGACTTGCCTGCCACAGCAGAGAGAGGACTTGAACCCAAGTCCAGCAGACTCTGTTATGTGGAGCACCTCACACTTGTCCCTTCCTTTCCTGGCTGCCACCCACCTTTGCTCCTAGCTCTGCAGACGCAGCTCCCAGGATGCACCAAAGCCTCTGGGTCTTTGAGTAAGTTGTGCTGAGGCGACCCTTCCCTAGCCTGGGCCACTGCGGTATTTCTGACTTAGATTAAAACTTCCTGGCCCTGGCCGGGCAGTTCAGTTGGTTAGAGCATCATCTGATAAGGCAAAGTTGCAGGTTTGATCTCTGGTCAAAGCACATACAAGAATCAACCAATGAATGCATAAATAAGCAGAACAACAAACTGATGTTTCTCTGTCTCTCTCTCCCTTCAAAAGAAAACAACACACACCTTCCTCTGGGAAGTCTTGTTGGATGCCTCAGCTAGGTCAGGGGTACCCTCTGGGACCTCCCTACAGCCTGTGCTTCCCCATCACTGGCCTGGTCACTGCACCTAAAACTGAAGCAGTCACTTACTTTATTATTTTTTATTCTCACACAAAAATATTTTTCCATTGGTTTTTAGAGAGTGGAAGGGAGGGGGAGAGACAGAGAGAGAAACATCAATGTGAGAGACACATCGACTGGATGCCTCCTGCACACCGATCAGGGCTGGGGATTGAGCCTGCAACTGAGGTACATGTCCTTGATCAGGAATCGAACCCTGGACCCTAGAATCCTTGAGCTGACACTCTAACCATTGAGCAAACCGGCCAGGGCAGCAGTCCCTGATTTGCTGTGTGTCACAATGACCTTTGAGGTCGGGACTATAGAAAACCCCAACTGACAGATAACCTGATGGAGCCTCAACGAGATGAGGCAGCATATGTAAGGCCACAGGCCAGAAGGGGGCAGCTCTGGACCCAGACCGCTAGACTCCTTTGTGAGAAGGGCCCAAGGGTCCCCCACATTGTACCTCGGAGGGGCTGCGGTCCTGCAGGGGGGCCTCCCCATCGAAGCAGATCTCCAGGAGGGTGGCACCAAAGCCCCACTTGTCAGCGGCGGTGCTTAGGCTGTTAGCCCCACCAAACAGGCACTCAGGGGCGATCCAGGGGATCCGCTCTACCCGCTCTGGGGGCCAGGGCCAGAGGTCACCAAGGGTGAAAAGAGTGGGGTAAACCAGTCCCCATGCCCAGCCCTGTCCCAGTCCTCACCCTCCCTGGAGAGGGCACCCAGGCCCATGCCAGGGTCGCTCAGTTTGATGAATGGGCTGGTGCCCTCCGCCAGCCCTAGACGTGCCAGCAGGATGTTCCGGCCACACACGTTACCATGAGCCAGGCGCTTGTCCTCCTGGGGTAGGAAGAAGAGGGGGCATGACCACAAGGGGCCTCTAGACCCTGTCCCCACCCCATCCCACAGGGACAGCCCATGTGAAAAAGACAATCAGGGTCATTAGTGGGATCCCAATACATGTCATTGTGACCGGACACCACTGGGTGCCCAGCGGGTCCTTCCTGTCCTCCCAGAGCTGGTGGGTAAGACTCTTGGCCTGGAACAAAAGGCCAGAGGACCCCACTGCTGTCCTCAGACCCACGCCAGGCACGCCTCTGCACTGCTGCTTCTTCTGCCTGGGACACACCTGCGGAATCCTTCTCCATCCCATCTGTTTAAAACTTCACCTCTCCCCCACCTTGTAGCACCTCCTTAACTCCACCCCTACTCTCCCAGAATGGTGCTTACTACTTTCTAACATATTATGTAACACACTTAATTATTATTTGTTTATCTCTTTAACTAAAAACACTGGCTCCCCAAAGGATTGAGGCTTCTGTCTGTTTTGTTGTGTGTTCCCAAGGCCTATGACAGAGCCTGGCACACAGTGGGTTCTGGAAACCAGGGTCAGAGAACCAGGCAGGGCTGGAGATGAATGGCAAGAGAGTGACAGAGGCAGCCGAGGCCAGGCCTCCCCGGACACCCAGTAGAGGAGTTAGGTGTTCTCTCAGGGGAGAAGGGAGCCACAGGGGTATGTGAGCAGAGGAGATTTATGGAAAGACCTCCTGGGGCCAGTGTGTCTATTGAAGGATGTGTTGAGGCCTCACCACCCAGAACTGGCCCACCCTGCTGACCCAGGCCCCACCCACAGGCCACACACCAGGTAGCTGAGGGCACTGGCCAGCTGCTGGGCCACTGCCACCTTCCAGGTCACAGGCACACGGCCCCTCTCCCGCCGCAGCCACACGTCCAGGGGTCCATGCTCCACGTACTCTGTCACCATGATATCTGCAAAGGCCAGCTGCTGCAGGGGCTGCCCACCTGCCGCCACCCTCCGGGGCACCGGGGAAGGAACATGGGGGCTAGGACTGTGGGGGTCTGGGGCTTGGGAGTGACTCTGGGGAGAGAAGAATTGCAGGATGAAGCATAGGTTGAGGTGGGTGCAGGGTGAGGCAGAGGCGAAGGGTGTCATTTGGGCCCAGGGAGAGGCTGGGTAGAGAACAGCTGCATGTCAGTGAGAAGAGTGAGGATGGGCCTGAGGACCTGGAGGTGGGTGCAGATGAGTGGAGGTACAGAGCTTGAGATTGGGGCATCAGTGATGCTAGGATCCCACAGGGTGGAAGTGCTCGGGGTGGAAAGTATGTAGAGTCGGGTGCAGGCTGGTGTTAGGGGAAAGCAAGAGAGATGGACACATGGGGTTCAGGTTCTTTGGTCGCCCTGTGCCAGGAGTTTGAGTTACACAGGGGTGGGGCAAGGGCTGAGGTCTTGGAGGATTGGAGTGCCCAATATGGCTGGGGTCACAGTCCTGCTGGGGTCAGAGGGCAGATGGGGGCTGGTCTGTAGAGGTATCTGGGTGGTGGATGAAGGATGGTATGCAGTCAGCAGTCAGGGTGTGGTTGAGGGTTGGGGTGCAGGTAATGGCCACAGTATAGTCAGAGGCTGAGCTGCAATGGGTTGGCATATAGTCAGGGGTTGGGGTACAGGTAAGCATTGGGTAGTCTCAGATTGCAGTATAGTCAGGATGTTGGTCAAGGGTCAGTGTGTAGTCAGGGATCGGGATGCAGGTCAAGGGTTGGGATACAGCCCTGGTGGTGGGTACAAGTGGGGGGAGTGGGCCTATAAATGGCAGGGCATGTGTGTTGGGGTCCACTCACTTTTAGAGCCATGCACGCAGACACCATGGATGAAGGTCAGGTGCACGTGGGACACCTGGCTCATGAGGCTGGCCGTCTCGTAGAAAGCCTGTGAGGGCAGGTCAGGTCAGGTGGCCGCATACCCTGCCGCTCTCCCTGCCCCCATCACACTCACTTACCAGGGCGATGTCATGGTGACTAGGGTCTAACACCTTCAGTACCACTCGCAGCTCCTGTCCATGGCCCCCGCTGGGCAAGGTGGGGTCCTCACCATATGCTTTGTCCTCCTCAGGGCCTCCGCCCCCAACTCTCAAGAGGCCTTCATACACATTGGTCCTCGTGCCCTGGCCCAAGTGGGACAGCTGGGGGAACATGGCAGGGAACACCTCCATGACAACAGCTGGTGACTGCCCTCCCCGTTCCCCCTGTGCCCCAGGGGCCCCACACCCACACACACCTGGGTGAGGTCATCATGGCAGACCCGGTAGAAGCTGAGCTGGCTGAGGTTGAGAGACCTGGTGCTGGCTTGAGGCCCGCGCATGATGATGAGGTTGGAGATCTCTGGGGGGCGGGAGCAAAGTCACTGAGGACTAGCGTGGGGGGGAGCTACCCTCCCACCCTGTGGGCCCCTGTCATCATACCTCCTGGCTGCGGCAGGCAGCAGTGGCGCAGGGAGAAGCAGTGGTCACCGGCCCGCAGCGAGCAGCCCTGCAGGGCAGCCCGCAGCTCCCGCACGCTGGGGAAGGACCGGTCCCAGCTCTGCAGCCTGAAGGTGCCCTCACACAGCTCAATGGGGAACTTCCACAGGCGCAAACACTGCGGGCCAGGTGCCTGGGGTGGGTGGCAGGACAAGGGCAGTGAGCAGGGGTCTAGGCAGGGAGTACACCCAAGCCCAGCCCAGAACCCCCGCCCCAGTCCCACCTGGTCCCGCTGGGCCACTGTGAGGATGAGGCGGTTGAAGTGGCTGGTGCTCCAGTGGATAAGATAGAGGCCATCCTCCCGCTGCATCTTGGCCAGCACAAATGGATCCCTGTGGAGGACAAGGGGCAGTGTCAGGGGGCACCGAGGCAGTGTCACGGGGCACCGCTGGGCCCCACCCGCCCCCACCCGCCCAGAGAGGCACACACACATGACAACTCACACAGAGACACAGGCACAGGAACGGGCACATTTGTGCGTGCCTGTCAGACACCATCACTGACACAGTGACACACACACAGATAGGAATCAGCTGTCAAATGCTGATGGGCACACACCCAGCCATACACTCACAGGGTGACACACAATGAACCGCCTGTCACACAGCTGACCCTAGACACAGCTGCTTACCCAGCGTAACAAGGCAATGCAGGGCCTCAACAGCCCAGACCCAGAGGTGACGACCGTCATGAGCACAGACAGACACTACACGTGACACCACTACACAGGCCCAGACGCCTGCATGTGTGGCGCACACGCTGCTAGGGACTGAATGTTGGTGCCCCCCTAAAGTTCCCATGTTGAAGCCCTAACCCCCAATGTGATGGTATGGGAGGTGGGGACTTTGCAGGGTGATTATGTCATGATGATGGAGCTCTCATGAATGGGATTAATGCCTCATAAAATGGACCCCAAAGAGCTCCGTGCCCCTTCCCACCATTTGAGGACACGGGAAGAAGAAAGCTGTCTTGAACTAGGAAGTGGGCCCTCACCAGACACTGGGTGTACTGGTACCTTGAACTTGGAGTTCTGGCCTTCAGAACTGTGAGAAATAAATGTCTGTTGTTTCTACGCCAGCTGGTCTATGGTGGTCTGTTAGAGCAACCCGCACAGACTAAGACACACTGACGTGGCCACAGACTGTACGAGTGGCACGCACCTAGCCGTGACAGGGCACAGCTCTCAGGAGGGAAAACGGCCACTTCACCCTTCTCTGGTGTACAGACTAGGCTCAGACCTCTTAGAAACCCTCAGGGGCAAGTCCCAGGGCTACAGGTAGGACAAAGGACATGCAGGCACAAGGCCAATGACCAGATAGGCTGACAGTCACTCACCACGACCTGGCAGCATGCAGGACGGCCACACAGGCATCTGATTGCCACATAAGCCCTGGCACTTCATAGCCTCTACCCCACAAGTCCAAACAGAATTGCTCAGTGACTCACAATTACCAGGTCAACACACATCTGTGGGGCTGTACACACCCACACATATTTCTGAATGGCCACCGATATTTATACAACACAGCCCCCTAAAATCACCCATCACATCGCATGTGAAAATGTGTGATGACAATTTTATGTGCAGTCACTGGAGCAGTGACACTGCTGCACACCACATGGGCTGTCAAACATCCAGACATGCACAGCAACAGTCCCAAACCCAGGCCCCCTCAGCACAACATGCCGTCCAACCCATTGCTGTGTTCTCTTCCCCTCTATAATCCCTGGTGCCACACTCGCATGCATGCACACACAAATGCACACTCGCATGCAGGCACACACACGGACAAGCACACATGTGGGTGCACTTGCACATAAGCATACATGAGTGAGCACACGTACACACTCACAGATCTGAATGGATGCACATGGCGGTATGAGTGAATACTTAAACACATAATGCATGCTTGCGCAGGCAAACACGTGCTCACATTCACAGGTACAGACCAGACACAAATGCTTGCACACACGTGCTCACACACACTCACACAAGTGCATGCACATACACAAGTGCATGCACACAAACATCTGCACACATCTCATTTGAGCCCCACAGTCCTTCAGAACTCAGGGTCCAGTTGGCAGCTGCCACCACCACAGTCCGTGCCGCCCAGCCTCCGTCTGGACACTCACAGCAGGGGTCCGTGGACACCGTCCTGGATACTCATCACCAGCCGTGGAGGAGCCACCTCGTGGCACAGGTAGTGGTTCGAGTCAGCTGTCAGGCGGAAATAGCCATCCACCAGCGACACCAAGGACAGGGCGATGGCCGGGGAAGGCAGGGTCAGCTCCTATAGGCCATGGGGATGTCAGGCAGGTATCACAGGCTGGGGGTGCCCCGCAGCCCGGCCCTCAGCCCAGCCCCGTCTCGGGCCCCACCAGGCACTTGTCCTGACAGTGGATGCTGACATGGCATTCTCTCAGCACCACATGGGTGATGTCCTGGAAGTCACAGAAGTATGCCCATGGCACCTCCTGAGGCCTGTCCACAGGTTGGCCGCCCAGCTGCTGGGCCTTGGCTTTCTTCCCAGATAAGCCAGCATGAGAATTCCTGCTGCTGCCACCGTCACCACCATTGGGAGTCTGGAAACCCAGCACCTAGGGAGGTTGATTTAAGCAGGGCTATGCCTGTTTAGTCCTCCACACATTCCCCATGGGGGTAGCCTGGAGTTGGAGGGACCAGGAAGTCTCAAGTATCTCTTCCTAAGTCATGAGTGTCACAGGTGGGACCGGGGACCCACCCCCAAGAAAGACACATGCCAGAAGCGGAACCTCAGGGAGGGCAGAGAGGAGGACCCTACCCCTTATATCCCCCAAGTCCAAAGGGATTCCCAGAGGTACAGACCCCAGAAATCAGGTCCCCAGGGGGCAGACAGAGGACACAGACCCCAGGGTACAGAAGGACATACCCCAGAGCCGTGAGGGGAAAGGGCTCACCATAGTCCCCCTCAGAGACCATGGCCAAGGTTGAACAGGCGCTCTCGCCCGACCCCACCAGGACCCCCAGATGGAAGAGGCACCCGCTCACCTCTGTCTGTACTGGCCGCCACTGGATGCCACCATTGCCAGTCACCAGCACCTCGTGGGTGGGCGGTACGACCACAGACTTGGGCTTGGGATCTCCAGGGGCCTGCGCACTGTCCTGGATATAACAGGGCTCCCCCTCGGCCTGGGCTAGCAGCTCTAGGTGGCACACAGGCACACGCTCCGTGCCGAAGCGGGGTGCCAGCCGCTCGAGTGTGGCCAGGTACTTGACCATGATAACGTGCTGGGAAAGGCTGCCTGGCTGGAAGGCGTGCAGGAACCTGCGGAAGATGATCCGCAGGCGTAGCCGTGTGAACGCATTGTACTGCCCGATCTGTTGCCGGAAAGAGCGCGGGATACAGTCCTTGAAGCTGTGGAAATGACCAAGAGGGGCTGGTGAGGGGCCTGGGTTGCAGGCCTGGCTGGATGACATGTGGCAAATGACTTAACTCCTCTGAACCACAGCTGCCTCGTTTAGAAAATAGGCAGGCTGTTGTGAGGGGAAAGAGAGAATACGATAAAGGGCCAGCACAGGGAGGCTGGATGGTGGCGGGGACCAGGGCACAGGACTCAGGAGGGGACTATGGGGCTGAAATCCCAGTTCTTGGATAACTAACTTAAGCTCTATAAGGCTGTGTCTGCTCATCTGAAAAATGGATGCAAACAGTGCCCACCTATAGGGCTGATGACAGAATAAGAAGGACTGTGTCAGTGTCAGCTGTTATTATTACTAAAGTCACTATTGTATTTATCATTAATATTATGATCATCAATAAAAGGCACAGCTCTGCGGGCCCCTCTGCTCTTCACAAAGCCTGCCCCATTAACGCATCTCCCCATCACCTACCAGTATAGCCTCCCTAGATTACAGGTTTCCAAGCCTCAGTCTCTATGTCCTTAGCCTTCCTCCCCTCCCCCCTTGACCAGAGGGATCCTAAAGCTTGAGGTTCTAGCTACCTTCCGCCCCCACTTCCAAGCCTTCCAGGACTCCCTACTGCCCTGGGGAAAAGGCCCCCTGACTAGTGCCTTGCCAACTCCTGCACTTGAGTAATCATATTCTATATCCAGTTCCCCTGGAAATAGGCTTTTGCCATCTTCTGCCTCTGGTCCTTTGTATATGCTATTCCATTTGCCTGAATGCTTTGCCAAGACAGTCCATATCTGGATAAAGATGACTCAACCTTTAGGTCTTTTTTAATTTAAAAAAATATATATTATTATTGATTTCAGAGAGGAAGGGAGAGGGAGAAAGAGATAGAAACATCAATGATGAGAGAACCCTTGATTGGCTGCCTCCTGCACGCCCTTCACTGGGGATTGAGCCTGCAACCCGGGCATGTGCCCTTGACCTGAATTGAACCTGGGACCCTTCAGTCTGCAGACTAACGCTCTATCCACTGAGCCAAACCGGCTAGGGCCCAACCTTTAGGTCTTAGCAGAAATATCACCTCCCCTGGGAAAGTGTTCTCTGGTCTCCAGGCTGGATAGGCTGCCTCCTCTGAGTTTGCTAGCACCCTGGGCTTCAGTGCTGTCACAGCCCTAGTCCTCCAGGACAGGGACTGAAAAATATGTGCTTTAAGAAGAACTGCTGGGATTTAAAACGGACTCAGAGGAGAAACCAAGATGGCGGCATAGGTAAACACCTAAACTGCTGCCTCGCACAACAATTTCAAAACTACAACTAAAAGACAGAATGGACACCATCCAGAACCACAGGAAAGCTGGCTGAGTGAAAATTCTACAACTAGAAGGAAAGAGAAAAGCTCACAGAGAATTGGAGGTACGGCAAAGGGTCTTTGTGCGCGCAGAGAGGAAGGGCGGCTGAGAGCCTGGCTGACTTTCTCTGGCTGAAGGGGGAAGGAAGCCCCTGACCGCACTGAACCCCAGTTCTGACTGCACTGAACCCCAGTTCCGGGCGAGCTCCTGGGGACCCACGCTCTTACGGGGGGAGTCTGGACTATCGGGCGGAGACTCGAGCTGGGAAAGGCAGAAGTCTGAAGGCGCGCGCGTGCCAGTGCACACAAAGGCTGCAGAGGTTGCCACAGGCTTTCCCTAGTGGAAGGGAGTCGGAGGCTCCTGACTGTACTGGGCCCCAGTTCTGACTGCACTGAACCCCGGTTCCAGGCGAGCCCCTGGGGACCCACACTCTTGTGGGAGGAGTCTGGACTCTCGGGCGGAGACTCAAGAGCCGGGAAGGCAGAGGTCTGAAGGAAGCCAAGACTGAGACTCCACCCCATCCAAGCTGAGCACAGAGGCTATTGCAATTTGGCAAGTCTAATCCTATAAGGCTGTCTCCAGCACCGAACTTCTCCCAGCATAGACACAGCTGATCCTTACAGCCAACTGGCCTGGAGGTCAATTCTTCCCAGTGATACCAACAACAATCAAGACTTAATTACAACAAGGCTGTACACACAGTCCACAAAGGGGTGCACCAAGAGTGTCCACCTCAGGTTAACGGGGGAGGCAGACCCACTGGGCCATATTGGAAACCTAGCACACAAATCTACCTTACCAACTCAGGGAAGCAGTGAAAATGCGGCGTCAAAGAATCAGACCACAAATGAAAGAAATGGAGGAAAACAAACGACTGGATATAGAATTCAAAACCACGGTTATAAGGCTTTTTTAAGAATATCCTAGAAAAGGCCGATACATATAACGAGACCCTCGAAGATATGAAAAAGGACCAACTAGAAATTAAACATATACTGACTGAAATAAAAAATATTATACAGAGACCCAAAAACAGACAAGAGGAACACAAAAATCAAGTCAAAGAATTGAAATACAAAGAAGCAAAAAACACTCAACCGAAAAAGCAAAAAGCAAAAAAAAAAATCCAAAAAGTTGAAGATAATGTAAGAAGACTCTGGGACAACTTCAAGCGTACCAACATCAGAATTATGGGGGTGCCAGAAGAAGAGAGAGAGCAAGATACTGAAAACCTATTTGAAGAAATAATGACCGAAAACTTCCCCCACCTGGTGAAAGAAATAGACTTACAAGTCCAGGAAGCGCACAGAACCCCAAACAAAAGGAATCCAAAGAGGACCACACCAAGACACATCATAATTAAAATGCCAAGAGCAAAAGACAAAGAGAGAATATTAAAAGCAGCAAGAGAAAAACAGTTAGTTACCTACAAGGGAGCACCCATACGACTGTCAGCTGACTTCTCAACAGAAACTATGCAGGCCAGACGGGAGTGGCAAGAAATTTTCAATGTGATGAATAGCAAGAACCTACAACCAAGATTACTCTACCCAGCAAAGCTATCATTCAGAATTGAAGGGCAGATAAAGAGCTTCACAGGTAAGAAAAAGCTGAAGGAGTTCATCACCACCAAACCAGTATTATATGAAATGCTGAAAGGTATTCTTAAAGAAGAGGAAGAAGAAAAAAGTAAAGAGAAAAATTATGAACAACAAATACATATCTATCAACAAGTGAACCTAAAAATCAAGTGAATTAAAAACCTGAGGAACAGAATAATCTGGTGAATATAAAAGAATCAGGGGCATAGAAAGGGAGTGAACTGATAATTCTCAGGGGGAAAAGGGTATGGGGGGTTCATGAAGAGACTGGACAAAAATCATACACCTATGGATGAGGACAGTGGGGGGGGAGGTAAGGGCAGAAGGTGGGGTGGGAACTGGGTGGAGGGGAGCTATGGGGGGAAAAAGGAGAAATAATTGTAATAATCTGAATAAAGATTTATTTAAAAAAATAAAAAAATATATTAAAAAAATAAAAAATAAATTAAAAAAAAAAAAAAAAAAGAACTGCTGGTCTTGAAAGACCCAGCTTTCCTGCTGCCTCGTCCAGCCAGTGTGCCCTGATTAATCCAGCCCTTGGCAATGGAGGTAAACACTGCTAACTCCTTCCTTCCCTTGAATTCCAGGAAGTTCTCTAAGCTCACCCTACTCTAGCCACACCTCCTCCAACATATCAGGCCTAGTCCGGCCTCAGGGCTTTGCACTGGCTGGGCCCTCTGTATAGAATTCTCTTCTCCCAGATATCCATATTGGCTTCCTATTTTACTTCCTTCAAATCATTGAATGTGACCATCACCTGCTCAGTGAGAAATTCCCTAACTACTCAATTTAAAATTATATACCCCTCATTCCCTGACATTCCCCTTCTTTCTCTTTTCCTACTTAATATTCCCCCATTGCACTTTATCACCATCTATAACACTATACATTTTACTTTTGTGTTTTTTTATTGCCTGTCTTTTTCACCAGATGTGAGCACCAAGAGGGCAGGGATTTTTGTCTGACTTGTTCACTAGTGTGTCCTTCAACAACCACAACTAGTGTCAGCATACAGTAGATGCTCAATAAACGAAGGCATGGCAATATACAAGGTCTCTGCCTTGGCCCCTGGATGCCACGTATATCCATCCACCTCCACAGTGTCTCTGCCCCATTCCCAGGCACCTGATCTTCTTGGCCACCTTCTTCAGGGGAACACCGCGGCAGAGAGCAAGGTGACAGAGGTGCAGAAAGGCCATGCCCAGGCTCTCGTTCTTAAAATGGTGGATCTCCTCCTCACTCGACAGCTCCCACAGCGATGCCACATCATTCACAAACTCATGCTTGCCCTAGGGGTGGGGAAATCAGATTGATAGGGAAGCCTGAAAACCTGTTCACTCCTCAGCTTCTGGCCACTTTGGGAGGGGAAGGAGGGACTTCCCATCTTCTGCAAAGGCTAAATATATAGCATGCATGCCTTCTATGACCATGCCTGTGGCAGACATCACTAATTGATCACAGCACTCTTTCCCATGCAATCCTAAGATTCTCTGAACCCTTCGGTTCACATAGAAAAAGGACCCCAGGCCAGAACCGGTTTGGCTCAGTGGATAGAGCGTCAGCCTGGGGACTGAAGGGTCCCAGGTTCGATTCCGGTCAAGGGCATGTACCTTGGTTGCGGGCACATCGCCGGTAGGAGGTGTGCAGGAGGCAGCTGATCGATGTTTCTCTCTCATCGATGTTTCTGACTATCTATCCCTCTTCCTCCCTCTCTGTAAAAAATCAATAAAATATATTAAAAAAAAAAAAAAAAAAGAAAAAGGACCCCAGGTTGCATGAGTTGAAACCTGCTAGCTATAATTGTAGAAAGAAGAGGGGGTGCCTCAACTGCCCCTCAGTCCCCCTGAAATAATCCCACTTCCCAGCCCTGCTCCTACCTGCTCAAAGAGGTACTCAAAGGAGGCTGGGTCCAGGAGTTGCACCCCCTGCTCTGCCTGTTCTGACGAAGCTTCGGCTCCTGGGGGCCTGCAGCGATACACAGCTGGCTCCTCAAGGTTTGTGCCATGCCAGTTCCGGAAATAAAACCTACAGGAAGGGAAGGGCACAGCTAGGGCTGAGCATCAGTTCAGCTCCAGGAAGATGGGATTCAGGGGAGAGAAGAGACAGAACAAAAGGGGACAGGCCTTCCCACAGGCTTTCACCCACCTCATGCGGAAGTGCAGCGTCAAGTTTGTGTCTCTGGAGACCTCAAGAATGTGGTTTGGGGGCAGCCAGACCTGGGCCTGGACATCAAAGAGGGCAAAGAGATTGAAACAGGGTGGAGTGATGCCTGGAACAGGGAAGAAACAACATTCGGAGTCAGCATCTGCTGTCATGATCCTATGGGCCCCCAGACCCGCTGTCTCCCTTCCCTAGGCCTCATCCCCTGCTGACAGAGAATAATGCAATACATTGACCATGCTGTGGTCTCACAGCAGACCACATTTTCCAGCCTTCCTTGCAGCTTGGATGGGACCAGTGGATTGGTTTCTGGTCAATGGGATGTGAGCCGACAGATACGCATACTTCCAGGCCTGGAAATGAACTCTCCTGCCATCTTTCCTACCCCAAGGATGTTGGAGATTCTTTGTGCTAGGTGGTGAAGCATAAGATAGAGGTGAACCATCTGACCTGCATTTGATTTTAGGTACCTTTATTGTTTTAACCCAGGAAAATCACAGGTGGGGGGGGGGGGTATTACTTGTTACTGCAGCTAAACCTACCCTAGACTAACACAACTCTATTCTGATCTCTGAATTGCAGCAGGGAAAACATACCTAACTACCTCCTGGCTGCCTCCTCCTGAATGTCACAAGCTCCCTTAGAGGTGCTTGTTCCAAACAGATCTCATCCAAGCTCCCCACACCTGCCCCTCTTGTGCCCTGTTCTTTTTTAAATATGTTTTTATTGACTTTTTTTTAGAGAGAGAGGAAAGGAGAGGGAGAGGGAGAGAGGGAGGAAGAGAAAGAGAGAGAGAGGGAGGGAGAAAATCATTGACCAGCTGCCTCCTGCATGCACCCCGACCCACCTGGACCAGGGATCAAGCCCACAACCTGGGCACCATAATCTCCTCCATAATCTCCCCCATGCCCTGACCGGGAATCAAACTGGCAACCTTTCAGTGACACTCAACCAACTGAGCCACACCAGCCAGGGCCTCTGTCCAGTTCCTTAAGCCAGGACTTGGTCCTTGTTCTCAACTCCTCTCACCCTCTTCACTTCGGATGGGTAAAAGTCCTGCTCTTTCTATATCCACCATCTTTGTAGGATCCAGCCACTTCCTTCAAATCCAAAGCCCAGTCCGAGTCCAGCCTCTGGACTTGCTGTCATTCCCCACAATGGCCACCCGAGGCATTTTTAAAATATACATCACTTAATTTTTTAATATAAAATAGTCCTTTCAGAATAATTCATAATCACCTAAGTACCAGCCACCAGATAAAGAAGTAAAACTTAGAAAGTACAATTGAAGCCCCCACCTACATCCACTTCCTTTTTCCTCCCACAAAGAGGTAACCATATTCCTGAAGTAGAATTTATTATTTTCATATCCTCTATGATCTAGTCTTGAATATTATAAACTGAAAATGTGGTATTATACCACTGGTACCCGCAACTTGCTTTTCCATGCTCCCTGATGATACCTGCAACATTGGTTAAATTCCCTTTTCGTGGCTATATAGTATTCCAGTGTTCAACCATACGGCTGTTTATTTGGGCATTCTCCTGCAGAGGGACTTTAATCTGGTCTCCCATTTTTCTTTTTTTAAATATATTTTATTGATTTTTTTTACAGAGAGGAAGGAAGAGAGATAGAGAGTTAGAAACATCGATCAGCTGCCTCTTGCACACCTTCTACTGGGGATGTGCCCGAAACCAAGGTACATGCCCTTGACCGGAATCGAACCTGGGACCTTTCAGTCCGCAGGCGGACACTCTATCCACTGAGCCAAACCGGTTAGGGCTGGTCTCCATTTTTCACTAAGATAAATGAGGCAGCTCTAAACATTCTCATATCTGTCTCCTGGAACACATGAGCTGAGTGTCTGCATGGTGAATATCTAGGAGTAGAGCTGCGTGGCCTCAGGGAATGTACATTCCAACCGTGTTAGACGATGTCAAATAGCTCTGTCACTGCATCCCCGTGTACTGCCTCCCGCAGAAGGAGAAAGCCGCCCTGTGAGACAACTTCCTAAAGAGCCCATCTGACTGCTTCAGTCTCTGGCTTTCAATTCCTCCTTTCCCTTCCAAATTCTTGAAACTGACACTCCAGTTACTCTCACGTTTGCTTCCTCAAATTGAGCAGGCTCTCCTCACATGCTAGTCCTTCTGACAGACATGTTTCACATCACCCAGCACATCCATCTGAGTTCTTTTAAGAATCAGCCGCTGGTTGAAAAGTACAAGGTGTAGAAATCCACCAGAAGGCCCCCATCCGGTTATGGGGGAGGGAGTTTGAGAGGACTTCCTGGAGGAAGGGGCATGTAAGCAAAGCCCCCTTGGAGCGACCTCCTTCTCCTCTGGCAGAAGGAAGTATACTTTTGAGCACATTTACTACAGGCTCTCCCAGCTATTCTCTGGTTCCTTAGTGCTCTCAAGAAAAAGCCTAAACTCGCAATTCCTCCCTCTGGCGTTTAAGGCATTGTAAGATCTGGCCCTGACTGACCTCTCCCCCATAACCTCCCACCTGGATATCACCTCTGCCATGGCCTCCCTACTCCCACCCTCACCCACTAGTATGTTCCCCCTACAGCAACGAGAGAATACCTGTGAACACCTGAGTCCAGTCAGGTCTCTCCTTTGCTCACAGTCCCACCTCACTTGGAGTAAAATCCAGTCCTCCCTGAGGCCCACAAGGCCCTGCATGACCTGCACTGTTCACCTCCTTTCCCTCACTTACTCCTTTCTCCTCTCATTCAGACTAGCTGTTGCTGACAAGTTCCCACCTCAGGGCCTTTGCACATGCTGTTCCCTGAGCCTGGTACTCATCTCCCCCCAGATATCCCCGTGGCTCCCTCTCTTACCTCCTTAAGTTTTAAATTTCCCCTATGATCTATCTCTGCCCTCCTACACAGTTTTCTTATTTATTATGATTTCCCTATGAGAATATCAGTGCTACAAAGGCAGGGATTTGGGGCTGGCACATAGTAGGCACTCACTCAATGTCTTCTGAATGAACAGGCAGACGATGAATGGGGTTTAGCTGTTGC